>NW_026775575.1:75968052-77429302 GCF_030987335.1 Cornus florida | reverse complement strand
CTGTGTAAAATATAAAATAAGGCCGCATCAAACATGCTTTTGTTGTCAAAATTGACACTGTAGCAGCCCAAAAACAAATATAGTAGAAATAAAACGCATGCCAAACTGGGCCTTAAGTTCAAACTTCATTTTTGATGACTTGCCAATCATATAGCTAAAGAGAGTGTTTTAACAGTTGGGTTAGCTCATGTCCATTTAAACTGTCATAATAATTTAAGTCAGACATTCTGCGAAAAAAATAATTTAAGTCAGACAGAGCGAGAATGAGAACAGAAAGACGCAAAATTTAAATCACACAAAATGGGAATGAAAGCAAAAATGCACGCAAAACATGAGAGTAAGAGCGCATCAAAATACGAAAGTGACATCTGTTTAAAAGAATTGTGTGACTTAAATTATCACTAATTTTTCACAACAGCCTTTCATTATAAATTTCTACAGGTAGATTTGCAGCTGGAGTATCAACTTATACATATACTATGTATGTATTGCTTATATTCTTCAAATCTTAGACTCAATTGGAACAAGACCTTGAGTGGATGAACCCCATGTTCTCATTTGTCCCTTATCTTCATAAGTTGCAACACATCCTGAGTGTAACTTCATTGACTTTCACAACACTATATTTCAGGAAGATCCATGGTTCTCACTCTTTATGCATTTAAAAATATTAAAAGGGTATAAAGGTCATTTGCTTTAGTCCAAATGGCTTCTTTTATCAAATCCACTACAATAAGTCCCCAATTTGCCACTTGGATTTTGGGCAAGAACAAGCCCTCACAACTGTAAAGGCATATTGGTATATACAACAATATTTAGGGCCATTTGTAAACTCTAACATGATTTAATTTTTAATAAATTTAGGAAGATCCAACTTTGCCATCTAGAAAGAAGACCCCATTTTCCCCCATAGTAGAGAGAGAAAGAGAGAACAAGGGAAGAGAGAGAAAATTGGAGAGAGAGAAAGAAGGAGAGATCGAAGCAGAGTTGGCATAGACTCGAAGGAGAGAGAGTCGGCATTAATGGCGGAGGGGCAAAAACCGAGAAAACGCAGTGAAGAGAGTGTGAAGCTGTTCGTAGGTCAAGTGCCAAAGCACATGACTGAAGCACAGCTTCTCTCAATGTTCGAAGAGTTCGCTCTCGTCGACGAAGTCAACATCATCAAAGACAAGACCACGCGAGCTTCACGAGGTTCGCATTCGCTCTCTTCTTCAAATCCTCTCTCTCTTCTCTCTCAATTCTTTTACTGCATTTTCAAATCTCCGTCCAATTTGGATCGCAATGTGCGATTAAAGTTTTTTTTTTTTTAATTTTGCTTGAGATTTATATGGTTGGAATGTGGGAGGTTTGAAATCCCTAATTTGGTGTTCTTGTTGTTGCAGGGTGTTGTTTTCTTATATGTCCGTCAAGGGAAGAAGCAGACAAAGCAGTAAATGCGTGTCATAATCAGAGAACTCTTCCTGGGGTGGGTACTTAATAGTGCTTTCATATTTTTTATATTTCTACTTTCGCGTTCTCTAAGATCTTCTGTTATCAATAATGATGGTCATTTAAATAATTGATTTGGACAATTAATTCTTCTGACAGTGTGCAATTTTCACCTACAGACACTTGTACGCTAGGTCCCAATAATGTCTTCTTTAAACAGGAAAAAAAAAAAAAAAAGAAAAAAAAGAAAGAGAAGAAGTTCTAGTGACGTCGTAAACACTTTCTATATAAAGTTACTTCCTTTTTTTCTTTCCTTAAGCATCTTGCTACTCCTATTATAGAATTTATAAGGACCTGGATAATAGAATGGTGTGTGAGTTGCATTCAGGGTGAGGCTTGAAATGGGCATTGAACTTGAGAAATTAACGGTCAGTTAGTTTGCTTTAAACCACAAGAAGAAAGTACGTGCTTTTTCATTTGTCCAGAGTACCATGATGTTCCATAGATGCCATAACATTTGAATGCGGAGGACTTGTCTTAGAAACAGAATTTCTTTAGAGGGAAGCATTGATCACTGATCAATTACTTGTTGCTATTTGACTAACTTTGTGACTTGTTAGGAATGCTTAAAAGGAAAGGATAATTTGTGAAGATGCCTGTATCACAATAAGTGGAGTAGTAATAGCATTAGAAACTGTAACCAGATTCAGCTTGCATGAACCATATGGAAAATTGTGAATTTTTGGTAACAATTTGAAAATAAATGAGGAACTAGGGGAAACCCAATGGTCTTTTTTACAGCTAATAGGGGTAGATGTTCCCTTCTAAATTTCAAATTAATGGTCCATCTTTCCTCTTTTGGTTGTCCAGAATAGATGTTTGCTTCAAAAAGTTTTCTAAATTGTTTTTTCTAAATGATTATGGATGCAATTTGTTTAAATGGAGGGTTAACACTTAACATTGAGTTTGGAATAAGGGAGTTGTAACTCGCAAGGTAAAAAAGAAAGGGTAAAGGAAGAAAACATCATATTATGTTTGGTTAAAATATGAGGAGGCAATGAAAAGGAAAAGGAGGTAAGTGGAGGGCATTCTGTATCTCTAAGTTTAATGTTGTTCTTCTTTCAAAAGCGGGTGGAGATGGAGGGAAAGGATAAGGGAGCCTCGAATATTATTTTTGTCCCTATTTTTTTTTTTCTTGTTTATAAACCACACACCATTTGTCCCACTGAGGACCCGAATCTTCAACCTTCCATTTGTAAGGAGGAGGAGATACCACTTGGATGCAAATTGAAAGAATGTATACTTTGATTTTGCTAATCAACGGAATTCATAGTACCTATTTTTATTTTTATTTTTTTTCTTGATTAGTTTGGATTGCATATTTTAATTTTTTTCAATAATTCTCTTCTGAGTCACCAAATCATTTCCTATCATAAGTGGGCTGAAATATGTAAGTGCAGGCTGGTAAAAATTAAGCATTTTTTTGTTAATCTTTTTTTTTTTTTTTTTTTTTTTTCCTAAAAAAAAAATTTAACTTTTAAAACTTATTTCCATATTTATTTCTCAACCAAACAAAAAGAAGTAAAGTTGCAAATGAACCAAGTTGTTTATAAACAACTCGGGCTTGGCTTTTTTAAAGATCAACTTGAATTTATAGATGAAACAAAGGAGCCAAGCCGAGCTCCTCAACCTGTGCTAGGATAGACTCGTGAATACGCAACCTGTATGGGCTTGTAAACACATAATTTGCATAGGCTTGTATTGGCTCCATTTGTGAACATATGTCTTATAGGTTATTAATTATTCTTGTTTGTAATTTTGACAAGTTTCATGCCTATTTATTGATAATTAATTAATAACAAGTATGATGAAAATATAAAAAAATTAAGAAAATAAGTAAAAAAAACTAAAGCTTGATTTGGGCACATGAATGAACGAGCCAAGCTTGAACAACCTCGAGCTCAACTTGGCTCTTTTGCTGTTTTACAAAGGAGGGAACAACTTTCTTTCCAAAAATACCTTTCCAATACCTTCTCTCTTCACTTCCTTCTGATTTTCCATCTCTTGTACGGTCCTACAATGGAACATTACCATTGTGAACTGGTGTTACTTATGCAAAACAGATGGTGAGTCCGTGGATCACATTCTTATGCATTGTCCTGTGGCGTATGATTGTTGGAATCTTATTTTCAGTATTTTTGGTGTTCAGTGGGTGATGCCTGAACACTCTTTTCAATTAATCAACACACGGAGAAGATGACAAGTTAAAGGTCATGCGTATTTTTGGAGGATTGTCCCACATTGTGTTTGGTGGTGTATCTGGAGAGAGAGAAATAATAGAAATTTTGAAGGGAAGGAATCTAATATAGCTAATTTAAAATCTCATATTCTCCGTTCTCTTTTTTGTTATGTTAGAGGAAGTGCTTGCTCCTCGATTGCTAATTTTTTTGACCTTCTGGATTCTATTGGTCCTTAGGGTTTTTGTTCTTGTGTATTAGGGACGCGTTCCCCTTTTGAACGCTTTTCTAATAAATTTTACTTATCAAAAAAAAAAAAAAGATAAGATGTCAACTTTATTTTTGTAACAACCCTCACGAAGGCAAGTAATTTAATTAAATAATTCCTCTAAAATATAGGGGTATTACAATTTTGGAACCAACGATGTTGGTGATAAAGTAATATGATATCTTACCGAGAAAAATAAAGTAATGTTATCATTTGACAAGATGACATCCACACATTGGAAGATGTTGGAGGAAGGATGGACATGTAACAAAGTTTGGTGAAATGCATCTCATATTTACTTTTCAGTGGAATATATGTATTCCTTCATTCTTGTGAGCATAGAATCAAAGCAACAGTGGATTTATTTCAATCACTTGCGAATTGCTGAAGCAAGGCTTAATTAAATGTGAAAATGGCCAAAACCATGCTGACAAATAAGTTAGATAAGTCAAAACAAGTATAATTAAATTTGGTTCCCAGCCAAATAATAATAATAATAATAAAATAAAATGAAGAAAACCCCTTAACATGGTGATATAAAGAAAGGGATTTGAGAAATAGAAAAGGTCTCAATTGAATGATGTTGGCCAACCATGGATCACCAGAAGAAGCAACGATGGTACTTGATCATCAATAAGGATTTAGAAGTCAAGTTTCATTCATCTAATATATCATTTTGATTTATTGTTTTTACATAAACATGAGTAGAAAAACTGTAGGAACGCGAATGAGCAGTTCACTTACAAAAAAAGAAAAAAGAAAAAAGGAAAAAGAAAATGGCAGAGATAGGATCACAATAACATTGTTGTGCCCGAAACTGACAACATAATTACATGCAAGGCAATTCTCTTTAGGTTGTGTCTGGTTGCCGAGAATGATGATTAATGAATTGGTCATCACCAAGTCAGTTTCATCCGGGTATCAGTCAGGTTCTGGCCATTGCCAGATAATTACTTGTGTACAATTTATCTGAACCTCATGATTCATATAAGTTTATATAAACCTAAGGAGATGTATTGACGTAGGTCACCCACCAGCTAAGATTCTTTCTTCGCTTGAACTTAATCAAGAAGGAACTCGAGTGAGGGATGAAAGTTGTTTTATCCTACGGTTTTTATTCATAAAGAGAAAATTTTCAACTCTGTACAGATCTCCTATGCTTTTGTTTCAGTGTGACTCATGTTTTCTCTTTCTGATTTAAATGTATTATGTTCTTTGTGTCCAATCCAGGCATCAGGTCCATTGCAAGTGAAGTATGCAGATGGCGAGTTGGAAAGGCTAGGTGAAATATAATTTTCATCCTTTCATTACACATTTCATCCTTAAGACGGTTCTTGTAAACTGTGGTGGTCCAGTCTTTGTTCTCTATCTAATGCTGATTTTCTCATTGATTTTTCCATCTTATGTTATTCCTTCATTTCATTTGATAAATAATATTTTGTGATCTGTGATCCAGAGCACAAACTTTTTGTTGGTATGCTTCCAAAGAATGTTTCTGATGCTGAAGTTTCCGCACTATTTTCTCAATACGGAACTATAAAAGACTTGCAAATTCTGAGAGGTTCTCAGCAAACAAGCAAAGGTGCATTTTTAGTCTTGAATTCTTTTATTGTTTATGTTAAAGCTACTGAAATATATAGCATGACTTCATCTTGAGAACTCTATTACTTGTTCATCTATTACATAATTACAGGTTGTGCTTTTCTGAAGTATGAGACAAAAGATCAAGCTCTTGCTGCCATAGAGGAACTCAATGGGAAGCATAAAATGGAGGTTCGTGTTTATTTTTATCTGATGGACTTTTCATCTTGAAACATGCATATTGATGCTATATTATATATTTTGAAATTATGTTGAATCTTATATAGGTTAATGTATGAGAAATTTTGATAGACGTACTCAATTATGGAATATTGAATTGTATCAAGCGATACACAACTATACGCTGTAAATCTTAAGATAGATTTAATTTGACAAAAAATAAAATAGATCTGTCATCTATTAATAACAAAATACTTTATCAAACTATGGACACAAACTTCTCAAGGTTTATCTGTGGGAAATTATATTGAATCTTATATTGGTTGTTGTGGGGTGATAAACATTTAACACTTGCATGGTTCATGTATGAGAAAATTTGATAGACATACTCAATTATGGAATATTGGATTGTATCAAGCGATACACAACTATACGCCATAAATCTTGAGATAGATTTAATTAAAAATATAAAATAGATCTATCATCTATTAATAACAAAATACTTTATCAAACTATGGACACAAACTTCTCAAGGTTTATCTGTGGGAAAGATCTCCTCGAGGCACTGTTTCAAGGTTTATCCAACTCTTCAAAGATAGCTGGTAGATGAAGTGGGGCCTCCTTTGTTACATATATCTTTGGTTGAGACTAACTCAAGATTTTTCTCTTATGCCTCATGGCCAGCATGTGGTCTGCATTACAATGATAAATTGCTTTTGTGGATTTTTCATGGTGATGGGTGGATACAAGATACTGACGTTTTGTATCATAGAGACATAATTGTCTAAAACACTAAATGAAGCATCTTGACAGTTATTTACAAAAAAATTAATATAAAAATTGTATAACAAATTGTTGAATAAAATTTAATAAATAGATAAATGGTGCAGAATAAGCAATGTGGTGAAAATGGAATTTATTTATTTTTATGTTTAAATAAGAAAAGCAAGCCTAACATGCCGTTGCTAGACATCACTATGATGCTCAACATATTTTACATTTGTGAACATTCATTTTATCTTTATATGTATGTTTCTTTAAAAGAGAATTTTAAATACAAAGAAAATCTAACTAGTCTTGATGAAATTCCTAACAGGGTTTTGCTGTCACATTATTCGTAGTCTAACATACTCAGATCTGTAGACATTCTTAAATATATTTTCTTTTCAGTTCAGAAAAAAACAAAATTGAAGAATAGAAATATTAAAAAATTGTCAAATTGTTTTTTTGGAAAATTTGCAGATCCAAACATTGGACTTGCTTCCAAATTTTTTTTAATTAAGCACATCATAGTCCTTCAAACATTCATTCAAATTTGATATATCTTGTTTACTTCCAAAAAAAAAACACAATATAAAAAACCTAGAAAAATTCAATAATCCAACAAAAAAGTGTATGATGGCACCTAGATTTACAGAACACTACATTCTTGAGAAATTAACATCACGATTGCATGCCATTCATAACCAACTGTGAGAAAATGAAAAGTTATACCTTTTTTATTGAAGAAACGTGACCCAAAAGTTCCAAATAGTCAAGCCTTGAATTGTTTTTTGAAATCTTTGATTTTTGTTATCTAAATCTTAGCAATGGAGAGGAAGGAAAGTGTTTGGTAATTTTGATACGCGGATCTAATGAAAGCCAATTACTCACAAATCTTCTTGCTATACAATGATGAATTGGCCAATACTGGGACAGTATGGCTGATATGCATGAATCATCTACATATGGGGATTATAAGGATTATGTATGCATGTGTTGATACCGTTATGGTGGGCCTTGCACCTGAGTCACTCGGGATCAGCCGGGTCTTTAGACCTTTGCTTGTGACTGTGAGTCAGCAGCATGTAGGGCATTCGATTGGCTTTGGAATTTGTTTCCAGGATGTGGTAAATGGCCATTTAAATGGTTTACATGCTGCTGCTGCACCGCTATCCAGAAGAGTCCATTGAGTTATGGTTTGGAGAGTAGCTGACTTTTGCTGATAAATCTTTTTCACATGCCTCTGGACTCAGATACCAAAGATATTTCTGTTATCTGTACATTCAATGGATCAGAAAATGTTAATGTAGAAATTCTTCATTTTTTCACATGCCTCTGGCTATTGTAACATATGTCTGCAAGTTGTCATAGTTCTGCAGGAACGATTATACTAAATATTGTTATAATGTATTCCTGATTGTGCTTGTATGCTAAATATTTCAATTATGTTTTCAAGGGTTTATGCATATTCAATGCAGTTTCCCAAAATCCATGACGTCATGGTGAATAGTTTCAAATGCTCAAGGTTTTGCTTTCTGCCTCGTTCTGAAGAAGTTGTGTTTTCAGTATATCAAGCCTCTGTTTGCTGCCTTATTTTGAATTTGTTCCGTATTTCATTTATACATAGATTGAAGACCTCGTGGTGGTACAGATGAATTGCTTCGGTCAGTTATTATCTTATCTTTTTCTGTATTAGGGTTCAACTGTTCCTTTAGTTGTCAAATGGGCAGATACAGAAAAGGAAAGGCAGGCTCGCAGGGCTCAGAAAGCTCAATCTCAGGCTTCTCATGCGTCAAATGCTGACTCCACACAACATCCATCTTTATTTGGAGCCTTGCCAATGGGTTATTTTCCCCCATACAATGGTTACGGGTATCAGGTTTGTTTTCGTGTGTTTAGTAGTTTATGTTTCTTTTATGTCATGTTCCAACAGCATAGTATCCTTTCCTTACCTCTGAATTCCTCAGTCATCACACTCTGCTTATTAATTTTTTTTTTTTTTTGGCTTTTGCACCCCTGATCTTGTTTTGATACTATTAGCTTTTGAGGGTGCAATTTGATTAACTCGTATAACTGTCTTTATAGGCTCCGGGACCTTATGGACTCATGCAGTACCGCCTGCCTATGCAGAATCAACCTGCTTTCCATAATATGATTCCACCAGTAAACCAAGGAAATGCTTTACGTGGAGTTACACCTGATCTTGCCGCTGGTGTGGCCCCAAGAAATTATGCTATGCCACCTGCGAGTTATGTGGGTTCTGCTTATTCAGCAGTGCCAGGAGTTCAGTATTCTATGGCATATCCCGGGGGAATGATAAGTAGCCGGCCTTTGAGTGGTTCAATTAGTCCTGTACCACCTGCTTCTCTTACCAGTCCCTCTGCAGCATCTTCAAGTGTCAGTGGAAGTTCTGGGGGTCAGGTTGAAGGTTGTTAAAATTTTATTATATAGCAGTTTATGTTTTTACTGATATTACTTTACATAACTTCTTTGTGGTTGTTTTACTGTTTATTAACAATTGGCTTTGAACTTAGGTCCACCTGGCGCCAATTTGTTTATTTATCACATTCCTCAAGAATTCAGTGATGAAGAGCTTGCAAATGCCTTCAAAGGATTTGGTAGAGTCTTGAGTGCCAAGGTCTTTGTTGACAAAGCCACTGGTGTTAGCAAATGTTTTGGTATAGACATCTCATTTTTACTTCAAAACTGGTATAATTATTGTTATAAGTTGCCTCTCTAATCATCTTCTGTTGGCAGGATTTGTCAGTTATGATTCACCACAGTCTGCTCAAGCTGCAATTAATATGATGAATGGCTGCCAGTTAGGTGGTAAGAAGTTGAAGGTTCAACTTAAAAGAGACAACAAGCAAAATAAACCTTATTGATTTGAAGGTAAGCCATGAACAAATCAGAATTGTCTACCACATATGGTAACACGCAACCTGTATATCTGGGAGTTTGCTCCACTATCAGCTATTGTAGGGTGGATTTCAGATATCAGACAATCAATAGTGCTACTCCATCCTACTACCTGAAGGGATTGAAGGCCCAAAAACTTGTAATTCTTGGTCGATTATATGCCAATGTAATTTGTAATTTATGTAACATGTAATTTCATTTATACATTGATTATTAATTCATTGATTTTTCCTCGATAACATCTTTTAGTGGTATATTTCTTTACAAATATCCCTGACAAGCCATTGTTTACCCCTTTTTTAAAGTTTTGTTTCTGTTTCTGCCATTACAACAACCATCAATAGTTTTTCGAAAATTTTCCAAATCCTTCTTTTGTTATTAAATGGATGTTGAGAACTATAATTGTCTTATGCTGGATACAATTTGTAAGTATGACGTGCTTTCTCTCCTCAGCATTGTGTGAAGCTCAGTACTCTTTGCACTCTCTTTCTTCTCTTTGTGTTCCTTGACGTGATTGTAGACTTTGAAGAGCATGGCATGCATTCTTCCTGTCAAAGTAATGTCCAAAAGAGGCATTTTGAAACACAGAGTCAGGTCCGCGAAGACGCGAAGTGCTTGTTCATCATGTTTGTTTCCGTTGAAGACATGTTTATATGTGCAGTAAATCTCAGGTATTATGCATCTAAAATCCATTTTGATGCCTGGCTTTCTTTCCTGTTACTTAATCTTCTGGTTTGGTTGTTCAATCATACTATTCAGAAAAGAAATTTTGATTATACATTAATCCAGGATTCTGCATATCGTGTTTCCCTTTGTTGCAATTTCTTTTTTCTAGTTTAGGCAACTTTGTTGCATCTAAACCCTTTTGTGACCTTACTCCCATGGGCTTAATTTGATATGTATAAAAATAATGGGCTTATTCCAAGTTATTATTTTTCCCTTTTGACCTTTTTGTCATTTATTATTTCAGGATAGATCATGTGGATAATCCATTTGATTGCGATTTGCATTCCAACTTTGGATTTCTGCTCCCTTGTTGACGCTGTCTTGACTCTTACTCTTCCTTAAGTTTGAGTATCGTATTGCTCACATACACCTCAAGTCAAACATCGCATTGCTCACGTACATCCTCAAGTCGAGCATCGGATTGCTTTCGTACAGCCTCAAGTCGGGCATCACATTGCTTGCGTACATCCTCAAGTCGGGCAACATAATACATGCATACTCACTTTAACAAGAATTACACATGGTTCTTGTTTTTCCTCAAGTCAGACATTGGATTGCTTGCATACAATCTCAAGTTGGGCGCAATGGCTTGAACCGACAATTATAGCTATGGCTACATAATATACACTACCCAGATAGCCTCCGAGGACTTAGTATGAGGTAGCTTGTACAAGGTAATAACTTTAGTTTATACGTATCATCCAAAGGCTCATCAAATTTGACACGTATTATTGTGTTTTCCAATATTTGGTCGGATTTAGATTAGTTGACTAATTTAGAGATAATGTTCAAGAGTTTTTCAAATTTAGTCTGATTTAGTAAGTTAACTAAGTAAGAATTAATGTTAAGAGGATGTGTTAAAACTGATTGAATTCAATGTATTATTCACAAGCCAACTTGACTTGTATGGAGGCATATCTTTGCAGTGCAAATTAATTAGTGCCTATCTTTAATGAACTTAAATGGTTGGCACATTTGCAGCAACATCTAAACTATCTTGGATCTTTGACAGAAGATGATCACAAGAACGCTAAAGAAGGGTATGACAAAAGCGCAAAAACTTGATGCATACTTTTCTAAAATTCTTTAACATGCTCGTGGAAAGGTCTTATTCCTTATATTTAAGAATGAGGTTCCAAGAAAATTGTGATTTTTCATTAATCTAGGATTCTGCATATCGTGTTTCCCTTTGTTGCAATTTATTTTTTCTAGTTAAGGCAACTTTGTTGAGTCTAAACCCTTTGTGGCCTTACTCTCATGGGCTTAATTTGGTATGTATAAAAATAATGGACTTATTCTAAGTTAATTTTTTTCCAGTTGACCATTTTGTCATTTATTATTTCAGGATAGATCATGTGGTCCTTGGATAATCCATTTGATTGCAATTTGTATTCCAACTTTGGATTTCTGATCCTTTGTTGATGCTGTCATCACCAAGGAGAGTGGAGGAAAGAACTGATCTTTTTGACTCGGAATTCCAAATGGACAAGGTATGGTATCTTCAGCCCGATTAATCATTGGCTTGATGATACAGAAATACGATAACCCATGGATCCCAATATCTGGTGCATCTGCCTACATATTTGTGTTTGTATTGCTATATACATTTATATCCGTTTGTGACTGAAGGGGAGAGCCATGAAATAGTAAAGTACTCTAGTGCATCTGCCTACATATTTGTGTTTGTGACTGATGGTTTCTCACATAAAAGCACATCTGTTGCTCAAAATGGTGGACTTTCACGCAAGAGTCCAAATAGGGTTGCGACACGTTTGGAAACAAGTGCGATGTTGAAAAGTGTCATAACCAATTGTTGATGGGGAATTTCCTGGAAATTTTAACTGAATCGTAATAATATTTATATGTATTATCTTTCAACAAAATACATGCTTATCAGCAAGAGATACTACCTTTGTTTTTCTGTTGAACTGGTAAATGATAAGTAGGCTAATCAAGCTGAAGAGGAAATACTTGAACTTTTAACCTCAATTTAAATGTTACATGCTAAGGTTGTAGCCTAGTGGTACTTCCTTGCCTTCCAAAGTAGAAGGTTGAGGGTTTAGGTCCCCATAGGGACAAGTGGGTGTGTGAGTGTGTTACTTGCCAAGGTAAAAACAATGTTACATGCACTTGCCAACCGAATAACACACCAGCTTAGTACCAAATTCGCTAGTTTATGTTATTTTATTTATTGCCTTCATCCCCTTACATGGTTAAATTGACATTCAATCTCCCTCATTATGCTCCTTTACAAGATCACGAAGTGAAGCTGTTCATTTTTCAAAGTGATCTTTCATAGCTTAAGTGATGTCTGGGAAAAGGGTAGGGTATGTTAGAGGCTATTGTTGTAAGTCAGGGTATTATTGTACTTTTACTCATCTTGATATATAAATGTGAAGGGTGTAGGGTTTTGACTATATGCCTCTTTTCTCAGATTTCTTTCCTCCCTCTTCTCTTCTTCTTCTTCTAATCTAACCATAAAACACACATACACAAGCTTCAACTTGATATCAGAGCAGGTTTGTCATATCCTACTCTATACTCTACTCATCTTGGATCTTCGGATCAATTCGTCTCGGATCTCCGGATCAACTCGTCTCGGATCTACTCGTTTTAGACTCTCGACAACTTCGTATTTAGTTTCAAGTTGGACACTTGTGTGTACCAACTTGAGGGGGAGTGTTAAAGTTACTATATTTGGACTAACCGCCTGGTTATGCGGTTCCTAGTAGTGAGCACCTTATGTGTTGATTGCAAAAGGCTCTTTATGGCCTAAAGCAGTCACCTTGTGCATAGTTTGATAGATATGTTGCTGTGGTTATCGCATTGGTTTTCAGCGCTCTACTTCTGATCGTTCTGTCTTTATTTGTTGCTCTTCTGCTGGCATTGTTGTCTTGATTGTCTATGTTGATGATATTATCATCTCTAGGAGTGATTCTACGGGTATTGCTGGGTTGAAACGTCATTTGAGCCAACAATTCCATACTAAAGATTTGGATGCTCTTCGATATTTCCTTGGAATTGAAGTTGCTCGTTCTCGCTAGGGCTCTAACTTGGGCGGGCTAACCCAGCCCAACCTAAGCCCAGCCCAGAAATTTTGAAATTGGGGCTTATATTCACAAATCGGGTTCATGTTCAAAACCCGGACACATTCGGGTTGGGCTCGGGCTCAACCCGAAACCCAATTTTTTTTTTTTTTTTTTTCTCTCTCCTCTTTCTCTTTCTCTCTCTGTAGTACGACACAACTTCGATGCAGAGGAGAACCAAACAATTCTCCATCGTATCTTTGTCGCTCGCCATGGCCATGGGAGTCTCTTCTTCTTCTGTTCTTGATCTGAGAGGGATTCATGGTGATTAAATTGTACTTGATCTGAGAGGGATTCATGCAGAAATTGTGCTCCTCGATCTTCACAAACTGTGGCTGATATGCTTTCTGGGCATCTCCAAGAATTGCTTTCGTCTCCGAGAATTGGAAGCAATTCATCGTCGACGACGGCGACGAAGACGACGAGCAGTTGAATCTGAAATGGGTTTTGATTTTTTGAACAATTTGAAATGATATGCCGATATGGGTTTTGATATAGGTACTAGGTTTTGAACTTCTGATTCTAGCAGACAGATAGATAAATTGAAATATATGGGTTTTGAACTTCTGATTCTTGTTGATTTTGTAGTTGCGCAGAGAGAGAGAGAGAGAGAGAGAGCAATTTCAGACTTAGAGAATGAGAATAGAGATGGAGGCGATTGGGGGAGGCTGAAATGATTTGCCCTAAAAATATATATATTTTTAATAATAATATAATTAAATATATATAATATATATATAAATTTCCGAGGAAAATTGTTTTTTTTTTTTTAAATTAACCCGTTAACCCGACCCAACCCGTCCGAAAATATTCGATTTGGGAAATTTTTTAAAATTAACCCGTCAACCCGACCCAACCCGTCCGAAAATATTCGATTTGGGTTATGACCCAACCCACGTTAAGTACAATTCGGGTTGGCCCAAGCCAACCCGATTCGGGTTGAGGTTGGGTTTGGGTTGGGTTGGATTGGGCCAGCCCAACTTGCAGCCCTAGTTCTCGCCATGGTATCGCTTTATCACAATGGAAATACTTTTTTGATCTTTTGTCTAAGACTGGTATGGTAGGTGCTCGACTGATTGATACTCCTATGGATACTTCGGTTAAACTTGATGGAGAACGGGGGAGTTGTTTGCCGATGTTGGTCGATATAGACGTTTGGTTGGAAAATTGATTTATCTTACTGTTGATATATATTTTTTGTAAGTATTTACTGTTGATATTACTTATGTTGTCGCTGTCATTAGTCAATATATGCATGCTTCTCGTCAACCTCACTTTGAGGCTGTTTGTCATATTTTGCGCTTTTTGGAGGGTGCTACCGGGACTGGCTTGTTGTATAAACCTTCTTCCTCCCTCTCTGTAACAGGGTTTAGTGATGCTGACTGGGTTGGTAGTCGCTCTGATCGACAATCTACATCTGGTTATTGCACCTTTGTTGGTGGTAACCTTATTACTTGGCGTAGTAAAAAGCAGACTGTTGTTGCTCTCTCCAGTGCTGAATCTGAGTATCGTGCTATGGCTCACAATGCCTCTGAAATGTTATGGGTTCGCTCTCTTCTTCTTGAAATGGGTACTGATGTTCCTACTCCTATGCCAATGCATTGTGATAATCAAGCCGCTATCTTTATTGCTACAATCCTGTTTTTCACGAGAACCAAGCATACCGAGGTTGATTGTCATTTTATTTGTGACTTGCTGATGCGAAAACAGATTGTTACTCCATATATTTGCTCTAACGATCAGCTAGGTGATATTCTTACAATGCCATTGGCTCGTGGTGCATTTCATCGGTTATGCTTCAAGCTAGGCATGTTTAATTTGTATGCTCCAGCTTGAGGGGGAGTGTTAGAGGCTATTATTGTAAGTCGGGGTATTATTGTACTTTTACTCCTCTTGATATATAAAAGGGAAGGGTGTAGGGTTTTGACTCTATGCCTCTTTTCTCTCAGATTTCTCTCCTCCCTCTTCTCTTCTTCTAATCTAACCATAAAACACATACACACATACACAAGCTTCAACTGGGTACATTTGGGTGATCCAGTTAGGAACTCTAGGTTTATTATAAATTATGCGATGTCTGGGAAAATGTTAGTATTCATACTGGTGATCCAGTTGGGAACTCTAGGTTTATTATAAATAATGATAATGCTTAGATTGAACTAAGTTGTGACTTTCATTCTGTTATTAAGGTTTTGGAAAGAGTTGTCAATGATTCTTGGGATTTACGTCCATTGTGCCTGATCACTTATAAAAATAAAAAATAAAAAAGTCCGGTCCTACACTGGCTGGAATTTTCAGCTCACAGATGCCCATACAGATTGTAAACTATTTCGAGTCAGGTAGCTTGCATTTCTTTCAATTGTATTGGTCATTTTAAATTGTTGTAATAGTATACTACTTTTTTTGTATTATCAGTCTGCTTGATACCATTGGCTGTTGAATTAGAGGGTACACGACGAAGGCTTCATTGAACTGACATGCCTTAGTTGCATATATTTGATTAGATTTGCTTGCATCTTTTGAGATGAAGATATTTGTCTTGCAGCCAAGGTGGTTTGGTACCATGGGAATTTTCATACAGACTTTGATCCATGTAATAACTTTAAAACATTAAAGTTCCGAGAGCATTACTTTAAGAACTTGCCATGTTTTCTGTATGTTGAAGGCTTCCCGGTATTTTCGGATCTGAATTTTATGACTTGTTTCCAATTTTTGTAATGTATATTGAAAATAAAGGGTGTCTAACAAGTAGCAGGTGCCTGATAGTTGTGCAGATTAGGTACACTGAGAAATTAGAGAGATCTTCTTGGGTTTCTCCCAGGTCCCACCATGCTTTTAGGTTCTATAATGTCATCTATCTTTCCACGAGAGGTGCACTTGGTCCTCCTTGCATGTTGATTCTGAATTTCTGATACTAAATAGCCACCTTCTGTGCCAAGTTGTCATAATCACTCTATAAAGTTGGTTACAGTTCCATATCTGTGGCTTGTTTCCAAAGGTGGTTTGACAATTTGTGGTATTTTAATGATTTTGTTTTCCTTTGTAATGAATTGGAACCCTATCTGAACTTTTAGTTAAGCCTTAGATCATAATGTTGTGTCAGCACCGAGTGTAAAGATTTTGTAATGTTGCCGTCTCCATCAGAGTTCTTGAAATCTTTCCTGAAACTGGATTGGAAATTGAATATCTTCATTAGGTGCTGACTGATGCCATGATCCAACTTGTTAGCCAGTTCTGACATTGTAGTGTTGTGCCAGTTGCAAGCATCTTCATAAATGACTACTATATTAGGATGACCAGTCATGCCTTCTTATGAAGCACACTGGATAAGTTCCCTAGTGAATGGTACGAGGGATGACCAGTTGTGCCTTCTTGTATTTACTGTTGCAGGCTTGCAGTTATCATGCTCAGAATCTAGGCTGAAACTATAGCTAGGCTCTTGCTGAATTTTATCCAGGGTAAAGCAGAACTCATAACCTGGTTGTGCCTCCTTGATTTTATAGTTTTTTCCCCTTTCCTTTTCATTTCCTGTTGGACCAGCTCCTTTTGGAAGAAGTGTTATCGGCATCTCAGTAGTGTGCTCAGAATGAGACACATAGGGGAATTGAGCAGTATATTAAGTCAAATGAATGATTTTTCTAGTTCAAATTTGTATGGCTAATTCGGCTTTGCGCTGTTTTCCCCCTATTTCACTCTAAGGGAAAAGATTTTGACAGCCTTTTTCCAATTTCAAATTTGTTATTAACATTTTCTGCTCAAACCTGTGAATGATAAAGAAGAAACGGCAAATTGAAGGCAAAAGTTGGAACTCGGAAAATTGAAGATCTCAGCCACATGGCTCTTGTGACTTTGTAATGTCCAATAATGCCTGGAATTTGGAATTAGTCAATAAGAAAATGATGAAGTCTAAGGGCTGTGAGTGTTTTACTCTGATTAGTTGTTGAGAAACCAAAGGAGCTATAATATTAGATGTTTGGATCCCAAGGAATTGAATAAATCTACAGAGTTTTGTACGAGTATTTGACTTCTTTTTATTTCCATTGCAACTCGACATCTGAAAATGTATGGCTTCATTTTTCACCTTTTCATTTCTCAGGTTTTCTTGGAATTCAGATTCAGCTGAAAATTTTATGGAAGTAAAGGCTGGATTGAGCAGTTTGGTTTGTTTTGATAGTAATTCTTGTATTCCATCTATTCTATGTTCATATTGACCTATACATGAGAGATTTGTATATATGTCTTATTATTAGTCTATTGAGGTAGCAGTCATGCTTATAAGTTGCTTTGTGGCTTCTTTTATTACCAAAAGGAATTCCGCCTTTTATCCTTTTCTTTTTGCAGTTTCTTCAACTTCTGTTCAAGCACATGAACAAAATTTATCAAGCTAGACAACCTGAGTTTTTTTTAATCTGGCGGCCCCCATTTGTTCTGCATTTTATTTTGTCGTCAAAATGCTCGAGTACGGCTACAATCTGATTGATTTATAATTGATTCTTTTTCGTTTTATTTCTTTTGTTCCCCTTCAAGTTGAAGTTTGATTCCTGTGTTAATTGTTAAAAAATGAAGTAGCATTTGATTCACATCATTATTTTCTTGTCTATGCCTTAGCTTAATACTTTGTGATTGTGGGAATTAAAGTATGAGTGTTCTTCCTTATTTATTTGATATGAAGCTCTGGACTAGTTTTAGCTTGAATAGCCCTTTCATTGTTTCATAGTACCCTAGTTGATGTCGAGGTGGTTGTCACGATATCTGACTGAAGGTCTCTCTCATTTGTCTGTATTTTCTCATCTGTGGAGATAAGAATAAATTGTCTGGATGGCATGCTTGCTTTTCCATCATATTTTGTGTCTGCAGTTTATTTATTTATTTTTATTTCTTATTTTTTTGTGGGCAAATCTTTCTCGCTTGAAAGGTCAAATAGTGTCTGCAGGCAATATATTCCCCTTGTGCAAAATATGGAACTTTATTATTATTTTTTTCTTCATATTTTCTTTTTTCAATCTAATTTCCATGGCAACCCAATAAAAGAATAATTGACTTTCTTTATTCTCTTATGTTGATTTTTCATATTATATTTTCAAGTTGGATTTTTTTATTTATTAATAAATTAATGAAATGTTGACTTTAATATTGAATAGGTTTGATGTTCAATTGAACTCCTTGAAGAAAGGAGAGAGGGAGAGTAATGTTTTATTTAGCAATGCGGTCCTTTGAAGAAACCAGCTTTCCTCTAGAAGAATAGGCTTAGTCAATGAACAATATTGTATTCCTTCTAGAAGTTAGGCAGATGACTTTTGTATGATTTTGGATCTCTATGCCTCATAAGACGGAATAAAGTCAATGTGATGAATTTAAAAATACGCTACCCAACAACACTGCAGTGTCAAAGAAGACAGCTCAGGTCACTCTTTTTCTACTTTAAATCTCTGTATATCCTCATATTTTATTTGCGAGTGTGTGTGTGTATATACATGTGCATAGGAAGGCCTCACACCAATGTTCAACTTGTGAATTCTGATAATTCTTTCTGATGTGAAATGATAAGAAATGGAGTGGAGGAATTTTGTTGACATGTCTTCTTTCTTGCTCTTTGAGGCTGCTGGTGATTCGGAGGCCGATTCTGATCTGAATATGGATGCAGTGGACACGAACGTGGCAGACGATGATGCACAATCATGCAGCTGCGATTTTTCTGACTCGGTACTTGTTCCTGAGTTTGATGATTTTAGTGATGATCAGGGATCTCTCCATCATGATGATGATGATGATGATGGTGATGAGGAGGAGGAGGAAGCCATTGACCAAAATTGGACTGGTGACAGTAAGGTGGTGCCACCCTTTACAATGCCAGGAATGGCGGTAGCAGGACAACTCAATAAAATGAGGGCTTGCGTTGATTCAAATACAGAGATGCAGAAGAACAGGGATTTCTGGGAGACTTGCCTTGCATCCTGAATTTTAACCTCTCTTCTTCTTCTTCTTCTTCTTCTTCTTTTTTCATATATAGTGGTAAATGTTGGAGTTGCTTAGCGGGAGAACCAATCTTCACTGTCCTTCTCAGCACCCATGTAATGGCCCTTTTTTTAGGGTTTAAAGAATTGTGAATAACCACTTTTCGCCAATACATTTCCTGTTTCATCATTCTTGTTTTCGGTTTGTTTGGTAAAGACGTTTCATTTCTTAAAAGCTAACAGATGAAAACAAGCACGCAACATGTTAATGATGTTATGTTACTGTTGCTTTTCCAATTTCAGTAATTAGAATGATACAGTGATTGTCAAGTAGTTTAATTTTCAGATTGTGTCTGATCTTGGCACTATAGCAGTTGATGTTTGGTTAGAACTTGGAAGGAAGGATGGGAGGGGAGGGATGAAAGAAGCTATCCTAACCTTCGCTTTTCTGTCCGCCCAAAATTGGGCGGAAGAGGGGAAGGAAAGATGGAAAAACTAATCTATAAATATAAAAATTCCATTTTTAGTCTTTAATTGTCTACAAAATTATAAAAACTTTCATTCCCTTCCATACATCCATTTCATTATCCCTTCCATGCAACTAAACAAAAAAGTGAGGGCTTTGGGAATGCAGCGTCAATCTCTTCCCCTCTCCCTTCCATCCATTCCATTTTTCCATCTCTCCTACCAAACAGAACATAAGAGGAAACTATGAATTTAAACCAAATTTCATTCAATTTCAAATTCAAGGCCCCGGTGCTCCCAAACATATCTTTAAGGATTTTTTTTTCTTCTTCTTTTTCTTGGGTATCAACTCCCCTTTCACAGGAATAATCCCCCCTCAGGCGCACATCTACACCAACTGTTCTACCCTTTGGAGATTCCTCTAAGAAATCATTGATAAGCTGTATGCAACTCCAAGACATATAAAACTCTATTCTGTAAAGCTGCAGCTTCCTCCTTGTAAATATAGTATTGTTTGATACTGCAATAGCCTCCTCTGTAGCAATTCAAAACCATAAAAAATTGCTTTTCAACCTTGTTCTGTAAATCATAGTATGAAAATCAATCACTATTCATTCGCCATTTTCAACTGAACTTTTCAAAAACAACTCATTCAAATCTGAAATGGAGGTAGTTTCAAATACTTCATTTTGCCTTTTTTTTTTTTCCCCCTTTTCTCAACACACTGATTTCAATCTAAAATGGTCAAAGTTAGAATTCCTTCGCCAGTGAATCATAGAAAACAAGCAAAAGTTCAGCCTTGAGCTGAACAATGACTCACAATCAACCACAAGCAAACTACTCACATACCCTTGTTTGACCAATTCCCAACAATCAAACACTATTAATTTACAGACACAATCATGGGTATGGAGGAAACTCACAAATCTGCAAAGAAGTACTTATCCAAACATAACTATACCAAAAATAACACCCCAGACAGATCTACTGAACATCAAGCAAAGGCATAGGAATAGCAGACTCCACAAATTTGTCTACCCCCACATCATTGGCGACTTCGCGTACATTTGATGACGCCATCATATGTTCCTCCTTTCGACCAACAGCAATAGGACTTCCTCGTTCATCTTCTCCGTCACTTGTGCTCAAACAAGAGCTCCCAGTTCCGCTACCAGATAAAGAAACACCAGACACCCCATTTGAGGTAGAGTCACTCGTGGGGCTCACATGTTTTCTCAGCAAGTCTCCTTCTGAAACTTCCAGAATATTGTTTTTTGCATTGTCATTATCATCGAATTGCCTCAAGAAATATTCTTCTATCTCACTTGATGACACGACTTCACTTTCATCTTCATCTTCATCTTCACTGCTGTGGCTGTAAAGGTCATGATCATTATGTTCCGACATCGGCTCTTCATCTTCATTCATGTGGCTGTAAAGGTCATGATCATTATGATCTGACATTGGCTCTTCATCTTCTTCATTGTTATGGCTGTAAAGGTCATGATCATTATGATCTGACATCGGCCCTATCAATTCACAGCTGGTATCGGTCTCCTGCTCGCTCTCAAATTCTTCATTGGTTTGCCGATCAGAAGAATGAGATGACATAGGTGAGTATCCTCCTGTTGCAGTCTCTTCGCGTTCTCTTAGTGTTTTCATGATCAGGGTCTTGAGCAAATTCATGACTTGAACAGCATGCATCAGGGCCGTCAATGGATCAGACATCTGATCAAAAAAAAGGGAAAAGCTTTGATCTATTCAATCATATCAATAACAGTACTATTTGACAAGAGAGCTTTTAGAATAGAGGTTTACTGATTTACCTGAGTCATGTTTGGAGCAAAAACCATAGCTATATTTCTCGCATTCATTTTGTTGGATTCCTCTTGCTCAACAACATCAGCCATTAGATCAATAGCCCAGTTGAGCAATGCAGCCTCGGTTGGTTGAAGTTGGTTCACTAGTTCAACGGACCCCTCCTCCGTGTTGCATTCCAAAACTTGTTCCGGGGAAAGCCCATCTAACACTCCCGAGGGAAGCTCTCGGAACCAGGCTTTGATTAGACCTGCCAAGCAATGGACATCAATGTTGTTGGGCACAATGCCTCTG
The DNA here is from genome assembly GCF_030987335.1 of Cornus florida. NCBI lineage: Eukaryota > Viridiplantae > Streptophyta > Magnoliopsida > Cornales > Cornaceae > Cornus > Cornus florida. The sequence goes on along the minus strand of NW_026775575.1, from coordinate 77,407,584 downwards.
TTCAGCTGGTTCCTCACATGCTCCTCTTGGCTGTTCTCGGGGTTTATACGAAAAATTCCTTCTGCCTGCAAAAATCATTCGAATATCTTCAGTTAAGAGATCAAATTCTTCAAGATCAAATTAAGAACCTTCATACAACTTCTTATATGGCAAGTGTACCTTTAGACCCTCTTGTGAGTATAACCTCTCCTGCATTAGCAAGAGAATTGTAGGGACACTATTGCCCCTTGAATCATAAGACAACTGCATTGATTCCGCTGAGACACCGAAAACGCTAGCACTACAAAATTGGATGGAGTATCACAGATTAGTATTGTACACAAATTAAAGGATGAAGAAGTATCAATGGACTAATAAAAAAATAAAAAGTTCCTCAATATGAGTTGATTCTGCTATATATCCTTTATGATTTGAAAAACAATCTGCTGGGTAACTATGTAGGGTTCTAGTAGAAAGTAGAAACCTCATATAAGACATCATTATTCATTAACATCCTAAGACATTCCCAAACTCAAATATGGTCACACGAATTATTAATCTTATGTCCATTACCTTAAAGTAACTATTTTAAAGCTCATTTTCACTATCCCTCCATTTTGGTTGGCCAAAATACTAATAAAATGACAGAAAATAAATTATGAATGTCTAATTGTATGTGGTCTGGGGTGAAAAAAGAAAATAATCAAATCTTGACTTGACAGCATAGTTATATAAGGACTGATTTGAGGTTTCTAGACACTGAAATACTTGAGATTCAAAATGCCAAACTTCTCCTACCCTTTTCTCTACCATTTTCTCATTTTCTCAGAAACCAAACATGGTACAAGGTTTTCAAACACTTAATTCTCAATTCAATTTTTCTTCTAGCAAACGAAACCCAAAATGAACCATCTTGAACAACTTATTGTCATCCGTCACACCTACCCACTACTGTCAAACCCCAGATCGGTTGTATGTAGACATGGTAATATGAGATTAAGATGTAAAATGAAGATTTTAACAACAATAGCACATTATAACACCAAAAAAATAGTTAAAAGAAAAAGAGTGGACAAATAAAAGTAACAATAAACTAATCTAAAGCCTATATGAAGCTCTCTCTCTCACACATCTCTAGACATCTCCCAAAACACACACACACACACACACACAAACCATTTTAACAAAACCCAGATGATGGAGAATTTGAGATTTAAGAGCACCCAATAGAAACCTAATCTTAAGCTAGCCTATATGAAGATCTCTCTCACACACATTTAAACATCAATAATTTTTATTTTATTTATATATATTTTTTTTAAAAAAAAAAAAATTGCATTTTGAAAGATTTTAAGAAAACCCAGATGAAGAAATTGAAATTTAAGAGGAGCCAAGAGAAGAAAGGAGGGGTTGAGAAACCTGGCACTAGGGACTCTACCGGGGACCTCAACTTCGAACTCAACAGGAAGACCGAGAAAGCCATTGAAGCGATCGAAGGTGACATGAGTGACGTGCTGAACGTTGGTGGGCCACCCGATTTCCATGTGATGGACGGTGGAGATCACTTCATCCCCTTGATCTACACGGCAAGAGACCATGGATTTCCTGATAGCTGCCAAGAGGAGTGCAACCAGAGAGAGCTGGTTTTGCTGATCTTCAGCTGCTCCTTTTGTTCTCTTCCCACCACCACAATTTGTCACCATAACCATGCCTGTCATCTCTCTATCTCTCCCTCTCTCTCACTCTAGATATTTATCTCTCTCTAGTGTACGTGTTGATGAAATTGAATATGAGATTAGTTGTTGTTTTTATTTGTTGTTGCATTGAAGTTTGTTTGGAACTTCGATGTTCTGAAACTTCAAACGGCCACTCGTTTCAAATTTGCGACCCACTTTATCCTCTCTACATTGACTAAATTAGCCTTACCTTTCAGCGAGAATTAACAATGTGCCACTCTGCCCGCCTCACATACAAATGTAGTTATGTATATATATAGATATTGAAAATGGTTAAAAAAGACTAATCCATATTTATCATAGATTTAAACACTTTAAGATGAGACGGACTTTGTTTTTATTTATCACTTTCACTTATCACTTATTAGCAGTAATGTTGCGGGAATGGAATGAAATAAGAATTGGAATAGAATGCTTATTCTCATTTTATTATTTGGTTGTAAATATAAAATATATAAAAATTAAATGATAATAATTATTTTAGTGTTTGGTTTGAACAATTTAAAATTTAGAATAGAATGAATTTCAAATTGAATTATTCAAAATACCTACAAATAAATTAAATTTTAAAAATAATATATATTTTTTAAATAAATGACACCGGTGGTAGATGGAGGTGACGATGATGGTGGAGGTAACTATTAATAGTGGTGTAAGTGGTGGTGTTAAAAGGCGGCGATGGTGGCGGAAGGCAATAATGATGTTGGTGGAAGACAGTGGTAGTGGCGGTGGTGGAAGGTGGTATGGAAGCCGTCAATGATGTAAGTGATGATGGTGGAAGGTAGTAGTGTGGTGGTGGTGGAAGGCATGAGTGGTGTAGGTGGTAGTGATAGAAGGAATTGGAGGTAACGATGGTGGTAGTGGTAGAAGTTGAGGTGGTACTGGCGATGGAGGTGGTGGTGGAAGGTGATGGGGGCGACAGTGGTGGTGGAAGGCAGCGACGGTGGTGGTGGAATGTAATGGTAGTGATGGCAGCGACAGTGGTGATGGTAATGGTGATGATAGTGGGGGAAGGCAATGGAGGTGTCAATGGTGTAAGTCGGTGGTGGTGGTGGCTACGGTGGAAGTGGCGATGGTGGAAAACAGTGGAAGCGGCGGTGATGTACGTAGTCGTTGAAGGCGACAACAATATTGGCAATAGCAATAACTATGTGGAAGGCAATGGATGTGACGGGGTGAAAAGAGGCAGTGGTTGTGGTGGGGGTGGTGGTCGTAGAAGATAGTGGTGGTGGTGGAAAACAGTGGAGGCGACAGCGGTGTGGTGGTTGAAGGCAACATTAATGATGGCAATGGAGTAACGGAGGTGGAAGGCAATGGAGGTGGCGAGGGTGAAAAGTGACGGTAGTTGTGGTTGAAGACAGTGGTGGTAGTGATTTTTGAACTTGGAACACAAGGGTATTTTCGGAACTTGATTTTTTTTTTTTTTTAACTTGGAAATGAAATAGTCATTCCATAAGTTTAGTTGTTAAATAAAATTTCATTCTTAAGAATGGATTTTCATTCGAATGGAATGGGTATTTCCACTTTAAATTGCATACCAAACAAAATAATGTTTAGAATGAACATTCTATTCCATTATTTTCCAGCACACCAAACGCAAAATTAGTGATTGGAATAAGGTAATAGATATATATGCTTATTTACACACTCATATAAAATATTTCAATATATTTCCGTGACCAAATGAAAGTTTTAAGCAACCTTCTTTTTTTTTCCTCTTTTTTCCTCTTTTTTTTTTTTTTAACAAAAACATAGTGTCATTAGCTTAGTTGTTATAATCTCTCATCACTTAAAAGAAATATGAGAAGTTCAAGTTTCACAATAAATATTTGTGATTGTGTCTGACATATGGCTCGATAGTCCAGTGAGTTAGTGTCTCGGACTCTTTGCATCTACTAATCTAACTTTTACACTTTTTATATTTTATATATATATATATATATATATTATGTTTGAGTATTTAGTTAACCATAAAAATATTTGTTAGGAAAAATAATAATTTACTTTTGAAAGTAGAAAAGATATATAATGATAATACATATACATGCATATACACACGAAAATGATCACTTGCTCATGATGAGCAAAAAAAAAATTTCGAACCATGTATAGTAGTAATTGTTAGATATAATTGTTATATCTTTGCGATAACTATTTTTCAACGGTTACATAATACATTCATAAAAAAATAACTAATTAATTAAAATTAATTTCTTAGAGTGAATGTACAACTGAAATATTAGTATAAAAGAAGAAAATTGAGGAATAGTAAAAATAAAAAATAAAAAAAATAGACCAACTAAAAGGAGGACTAGACATGACACACAATCTTCTACTCTGGAACTCTCTCTCGAATATCATCTATCTCTATCGTTCTTTTTGTAACTTACACTTTCTCTAGCTACAATGCGCAATTTGAATTCGAGAAGACGACCGTTGGTGGATAGTGATTGAAAGATTTGAGACAAATGAGGACAAGATCTTTCCACGACGGTGGATGCCTTTTTCTGGCGTCATTGGCGTGGACAGAAAAAAAAAAGGTTTTCATTCTTGTATTTTTTCCCAAATAGTCTCTTGCCTTAAAAGAGAATCTAAGCCCCATGTTTAATTTTGGAGTGACGATGCTTTACACTACATGTGTAATAAGGAGAGTTTGTCTAACATCAAATTCGAATGAAAAAATAAATGAGTATATATAAGTTGAGTGTTAATTCCACCTAATAGTTGAAGTTTTTAAAACTTCAAATGACCTTTTCAATTGTCTTTTATTTTATTTTATTTTATTTCATATAAAAATGTTATTTCCATTTTAAATAAAAGTAAAACACAAAATGAAAATGATCGTCAAACATCCTTTCATTAACACGTGTTTAATCGACAACCTATTAATAATTTAATTAGACATGCTTTACTCAATCTATTTACGTGTTGAGTAAATTCATATTAAAATGATCCGTTTAGCTAAATGTATTAACGAATCATATAGATATGTCTTTATCATTACTTTAGAAATAACTCCTTTTACTAAATTTGACGTGGTCACCGTGCCGCTAGGGCAAGATATAATTGCAAATAAGTAGTAGGATGATTACAAAATTGTTCAAAACCCTTCAAATTGAGTTGAAGACAGTACAGGGTTTCATTTGCTAAACCAGTCTTTACGCATTCACTTTATTATGAGTAAAAGGTTGTCTTAGAGAATCCAAAGACACTTTTAAATCTTGATTTGTTCATAAAATAACTTTTACACACAGGGTACTATTTCAAAACTTTAAGAGAAAATTCAGTAAACTTCTACGTAATGATTTTCAGAGACCTTCTACATTTCTAGATTCCCGATGTGATGGATCACATTATTAAACTTCAACAGACAGAAATTACACATTATCATAACGATGTCTTTTCACATAGTTGGTAAGAAGCTGAGATTAATATATGTGGCCATGTTTATGTGTGTGTTGAATAATTGATGCTTTGGAGCTTCTGTCACATCTAATTTTACTTGGCAAATATCATTAAGTTTGTACTATTTATTTATTTATTTTTATTTTATTATTATTTTTATTTGAAAATTATGGTCAACCTTGTAAATCTAATTATAGTTTTATACATATGTAATTTTGACACAAATTGAAGATCTAAATGTATCGAATCTTATCTCAGCAAATTGGATGATGGACACTATGTTTATTTTGTATTTACAGACAAGGGGTAGAATCATTCCATTAAACATTAAGATGCGTGTGCGCGCCTGTATTTTTTCTTTTTCTTTTTTTCTAAATGGATGATTCATAGCTAATTTTCAAGGGCTCAAAGTATGACCGTGGAGGCGTGACCTAAGGAATTTTTTACAATCAGTGGGAGGCATGACTCTAAGGGCCTGTTTGGGGGATGCTCCATCTTGTTCTATGCCCTTCCCTACAGTGCAAATGGGCACTATTGAGGACACCAACTTGTTTGGTATGGGCTGTACTGTGTCCAACAGTGATAGAACAATTTAAGTTTTTGGGCCAATTTCCGGAACAAAAAAATCATGTTCCAAAGTGTTCCCAAATTTCAGCCGGCCCACTATTCACTGTAGAAAGGAGAACAACAGCCCAAAGTGCAGGAATTCATAGAACACATATTTAAGAATTCTAAGAACAACAGCCTAAATTGTAAAAACCCCTCCATCTCTATTCTCGTTCTCAACTGTGAACTTGCCCAAATTTCTGAAAAAACACTCTGACTTGCCCTCTCTCTCTCCAACTGGAAGCTACAAAATCTAAAAGAATCAGAAGTTCGAGACCCACCTCCATCTCTATTCTCGTTCTCAATTCTGAAGTTGCCCCCTCTCTCTCTCTGCAATTGCAAACTACAAAATCTAGCAGATCTGTGAACTTGCCCCCCTCTCTCTTTCAAGAACTATCTTAGCTCTGCGTTTTCCGACGAACCCCACCTCTGTGTTTTCCGGCGAACCCAAAGCTTCGGCGCGTAGATCTGTCACTCCGGCGAGCTCTTGTGCGCTCTAGTCTGCCGATTCCGACGAACCCCACGTCTGCGTTTTTTTAACTGAATTTTTGTTTGATCCAAATTCTCAAATCTCTTGCAATTTTTTCAAATCTCTTGCGTAGACCATGATTATCAAATTAACTCCTAATAAAACATGAAATGGAAATGGAAATGGAAAAGGAAAATGAACTGTGCATGTCTCACTCTAAAATAACGAATTCTCTCCATTTTCGTAAAAACCCCATCCAGCTAATTTCTGTCCTCTTACATACTTTAATGCACAAAAGACAATTATATATATATATTATCTTAAATTTTTAAAAAAATGTTAGATAATATAGTATATGACTTATTATTATATAATATAATATATAATAAAATTTGTTTTTCTATATATATATATATATATCAAAATAGCTTGAATCCTCATTTTTTATATTTGTCCATCTGAAATTTAAAAATTTTAAATTTAAATGGAGAAAGAAAATAATTGTGACTTATTATTAGATAATATAATATGTGATTAAATTTGTTTTTCTATTTTTAGTAAAAAGGTACTGAAGAAGCAAATTTTTTATTTACAGGTTTTTATTGGTAATTTTTTAATTAAAAAAATCGAACACTCGTACTAATTTCATGCAATGAAATTTATTGGTAATATTTACAAGTTTTTATTGGTAATTTTTTAACAAAGGAAACCCAACAATTTTTTTTGGTGACTTATAGTTTTGGAATTTGTCACTTAAAAAATATATATATTTCATGATTTTTTTTTTTAGTGATTTTGGTTACACTTTTATTCTTCCAAACATGTTTTGTTCTCATATTTCTTAGAACAATATACATTACCAAACATGTTCTATCATGTTTTTGTTTCAAAATTCTCAAAACAAATATGGAACACCAAATATGTTTTGTTCCCATTTCAGAACATCACACTACAAAACACTTATTCTGTTCTAGGCTAGAGCAGTACACTACATCACACTACACTTCCCAAACGGGGCCTAAGGAATTTTTTACAATCAGTGAGAGCTATCTGATTCTTTATTAGATATCAGGGCCAACTGACCTTATCCCCGAGCCAATCCCTTGAGATTATTAAGAGGTATGTTCATTCCATCAAACAACACATCTCTTTCTATATTCAAATATTCATTCAAATTTAAAAACATATTCAAGTGTTGTAGTACACCTCTATCAAATAGGGTATAAACTCTATTGATATGGAACTAATTAACTTATTAAAATTATTCAATTACTGTTAGATTATTATTTATTTTATTTTTTTATTTATCATTGCAAAGGCACAAAGGCGGTCTTCCCCTGTTGGAGCACCTTGTGGATGTAACTTTAAAGCTGTTGCCTTGATGATGACCAGATCTTTGGGTCACTCCTGTTGCTACGATTCTCCCTTGATAGTTTCCGTTGCAGAGATTTGGTTATCGTTCTCTATAAATCTGGGGCTTATTCTTCATTTTTCTTATTTTATTTCAAGATTAGTATGTCTTTTTTGACTTGACTTTTGCCTCTGTACTGTCGTTGTAGGCTTGGTAATTGCTCTTAGATTATTATTTTGCTTATTCTACATGTATATAATCTTTTAAAAAGTACATAAAGTTTCCTCTTTTTTGTTGGATTTGTAGCTATATAAAATGGATAAAGTAGTCCCTTTCTTTAAAAAGCTATGGTTTCAGAGTATTTTCCTACTAATCATACAAGTTCGATGAGAATATTGTATTGGACAAATGGGGCAGTTTTGTCTTTTCGGGTGAGACAAACTTAACACTGAAAGAGATGATTTTCGAAATCAAGAGAAGGAGCGGACAGGATTCAATCTTTGTGGTCCCACTTATATCTTCTTTTTGTCTTTGGTCTTTCTTTTATTTCGAAAAACAAGGGCAAAAGTGGGAGACCGAGACAAAAAAGCATAGATCACATTGTGGATCCTACATTTTCCACGTATATCACTGTGGTGTTCCTCTCCCTCCAAAAGCTACTATTTGAATTTCAAATGTATAAGGAAAAAATAAATTAATTCCAAACGTATGTCTTTTTTATTTTTTATTTATTACATATTATTTTAAAGAGGAATGTATCACCCTTTTGGATTTTGAATCATTCCTGTTAGTATAATATTACCCACGATACAATTACTATCCCGTGCATATTTCGTAATTTACTTAAAATGATTGTGAACAATTTAATACTTCGTAGTAATTGAGACTATTAAATTGATTCTAAATATTTTCGAACAGGGTATTGGTCATTAGAGAGGATTTTTTTCATTATCCATTAATTCATTGGGTGTTATAGAATTTTTTTTTTTTTTTTTTAATGGTGCCACAATTGATGGTATTCAATAATTTAACTATTATACCCTTCTATATTTTTCAATCCTTTCATATTTCCATTTCCTTCCTCTATTTTCCTTTCATATCAAACAAAGAGATGTTGACAACATATTTCTTTAGGCAGAACAGTGCAACATGTTTGGTGACATGTTGTTTTCATTCGGATAAAAGAGGTCCACATAGAAAATAGCAAAACACTATAGCACTTTTTGTTTTTGCATTTTATACCATTGAATTTTTATTTTTTTACATGTATACCCATAAAATTTTGAAATCACCCCACTTAAATTATGAAAAAATCTCTATATATAAGTTTGCCCCCCTCACATAATATTCTAGGTCCGTCACTAACAAAAATACGTACTGAACCATTTTAACTAATCATTTTGTCACTCAATTTTGCAACAATTACCAAAATGAGCCCTTAATCTCACATAGTATTTACAGATAATCAAAGTCTCCTTAATTCAGCCCATTTTACTTTGCCATCGTCTCATCATTCAAAACTTAATTAATGCATGAGAACTATACAACAATATTGGTAACAATCCCTATAATTTGATGCATAAGCTATAAAGCTTGTAATTGATGGCACATGATGCTAGAATACCCCACTATTTAATGCATAATCCATAAGACTTGCACTATAATTCATGGCACATGGTGTTAATTAGAATGATGGGAAATTCTCCCCCCTATGATTGGACAAAACTTTCATAAATATTTCCTCAACTGCTTAACTTGGCATTTGAAAAAATAACAAGTGTTCATTTTTAATTAAAAATATAAAAAATAAATAAATTTTAAAATATTTCGGAATTGAGTCTAATCGTTGAATGTGGTGATAAGACTTACTTAACAATCAATTAAGAGCGTCTAATAAATTATGTCATGTCTTAAGGTTCATTGTAACACGAGTTACTGGTGTGATATTAAACTACCAACATAATTACTAAACTTAAAATTTTATTTAAAATAAATGAATATAATTTTTTAAAAGGACTTCTTATATATATTATGATGCCATTTTAAGTGATATTAAACATTTTAGTGCAATTATTCGTGTCCTGTTCAATGTACAAGGAAATCGTTTAATTAATTAATTAATTGACACCTGGATCCCCAATAAGAATTGACCCTTTTGCTAGTGAAGGTCATATATGATACGAATTAAAGAAATATATATATTCAATTATATGTTTGACTAAGAAGAAAAAATGTCGTTCTATTTAGATTTAATGTACAGCTTGTAAAAACATAAATTGCAAATAGAACTTGTACATTTTGCCAAATGAAAAAATAAAAAATAAAAAATTCTATCATAAGTTTAATTATGGTGCATGCATGGGATTAGATAAATTTCATTCAGATTCTTAATTCAATCTCTGTGTGTGTGTGTGTGTGTAATATACTATTAAATTAATTAATGGATCTTAGTCTGGAAAGATGCCTATAAAGGGTGAGGAGAACTGGTTAATTTTATCCATTGCATTGTCACATATAGAGTCTTGGAATCAAAGTTCATTGCCTCAGAGAAGGAAGTGAAACTTGTAGTGTTGATAGGGTTTTTGAAAATGAAGGCTAACCTTCTATAATTCTATTGCTGGTCTGCTGTTTGGTAGCTTTTGCTGTTTAATTATGGTGTTTGTGAAGGTGGTAGACTAAGGAAGAATTTCTACAATAGTAAACATGTCCGATCTATCGCCAAACAAATCATCACAAATGTCACCTGGAACCACACCTCTGTCAATGCTAACTTGCCTGCCAAGCTCCTCACAATGCATTTTCATGATCATCACTGCTTTGTTAGGGTAACAGTGCACGTCTAACCACGCATGCATATGCTTATTGTTTTGGTAAATTGACTCCAATTGCATATATATTTAGTACCAAAATATTTTTCTAGATTCATGATTGACATTTCAATAACTATGAGACACCATGAATGAACTAGCTTCACATCAAATTTGTTACATACACACGAAGGTGTATATATGTGTATATAAAAGCTTGCCATATATATCACAGTATCTCATGAAACTTAGTTGTCAAACAAGTTTATCGAATTATGTATAAAATTTCACGGTTGTGATGGCTCGGTTTTGTTGAACTCAAGTACTGCAAATAACAGTACTGCAGAGAAGGATGCGATTCCAAACCATGATTCCAAACCATTCATCGGCAGGTTTTGATGTAATATATAGATGATATCAAAACTCAGCTCCAGAATACATGTCAAGGAGTTGTATCTCGTGCTGATATTTTGGCTTTAGCTGCGAGGGACTCTCTATCATTTCAGGTAAGAACTAAAAGAAATTAAACCTCTTCAAATAAGTGTCGTACAAATTATATGGTCTAAGTATACCATATACTATAGTATTACTATTTAAATATTATTTAAAAATATAAGGTATATATATATATATAATTATTATTATAAAACAATAAAGTGTGTGTATGTGTGTGTGTATATATATATATATATAATTTCTTATAAAATATAGTTATATATATAAGAAATAAAATAAAACTATAAAAAATAAAAGAACATGATTATAAGTCGAGACTAGAATTTTATTCTATATTCTTAAGACAGATTTGTTCCGCTATGGTGCTAACGGACTCAATGGCATCTATTTCCCAAGATACAACGACTTGTCTTCATTCGGCAGTAGCACTACAAACCGAAGAAATGGACAAACCGGCTTGGTGTAGTACTCTCTGATTAGAACCCACAGACTAAAGAGAGAAGGAGGAAGAAGAAAATTCAGAAAAAGAGTAGTATTTTGAATTTGGTGTGATTTGGAAATGAAACCAATGGGGGGTTTATATAGGCAGCAAGGTGCCTTTTCGGGTGGCATGAACCATCACCTACATTGGGTGTGATGGTTCAATTCAAAGGTTTAAACCGAATATGATGGTTCAGTTTAAAACAGAACAGGTGCAACCCTTTTTAGAAAACTGTAAAAATTGGTTTTTAATTCAAATACCAGCCCATTATTAAAAAGCCCAACAAAAATTAAAATAAAGTCCAACACAGGCCCAATTTCGTTTAAAAAAAAATTAACCACATTTTACAACCAAGCCGAAGCCAGAACTGGGCTTGCGGGGCGCGCACGTGTGTGGTAGATGATTTGGTCCCAAGCTTGCCTAGGTCTTCCCTCTCTTAAAAAATTGGGTGCCCTTGAGACTAAACCCAAATCCCATACTTGGGTTTATTTAAATTTCAAATGATTTCAATATTTTTTCCACGTAGGACAAGCATTTCTCACATTTTGCATACCCATTTAGGCTTATCAAACACTTCACTTTGAAACTAATTTCTCATTCACTCGGAAACGGATTTGAGAAAGTAAATATACCATAGGAATGTGTTCGTCTGTAGATCCGCAAAAATTCTTAACAAAATTTACTCCAAATTTCATCCAAAGTTTCTATTTTGTATGCCCCGTTTCCAACAATAAGATCTTTATATATATGCAACATTTGCATATAATCAATCTCAATTAGAGTGATATATATATTAATTGTAGTTTCAGAAGCCAATGTGGAAAGTGCTTAACGATAGAAGATGACAATATGTCTCTAGCTTTGACAAACCTCCCCTCCCCTTTCTCTAACTTCACCACCTTCAACCAAAGCTTCATCAGTAAAGGACCCAAACTGCATGACCTTGTGATATTATCAGGTATACATTTTATACAGTATTATCAATATGTATATTTCATTATCCTTCCATAACTTGCATATATAATTATTTCGAAAATGATTGGTCCTCCCAAAACAGTAGGCCTATCAACATTACCCTAATCATATTTGTAATGACCAATTCTACCACATGGTATGATATTGTTCGCTTTTGGCACGAGCCAGCACGGTTTTGCTTTTGAGTTTTACCCTAAAATACTTCATACCAATTGGAGATAAGACCACCATATATAAGCACTTCACCTTTCCCTTACCCAGGGGATGTGGGATTATGCACTCATAATTTACCTAGTATAGTAGCCTGCTAGTGACTTGCACCCGTCCACAGCACATCCGCCTACAAGGTCGCCACAATCACCCCCCTTTTGGGGCCAACGCCCTCGTTGGCCATACTTCCGGTTGGGTCAGGCTCTGATACCATTTGTAACAACCCACTCCATCACATGGTATGATATTGTCCGTTTTTAGCATAAGCCCGCACGGCTTTGCTTTTAGGCTTTACCCCAAAAGGCCTCATACTAATTTGAGATAACACCACCACATATAAGCACTTCACATTTCCCTTACCTAGGCGATGTGGGATTATGCACCCATAGCTCGCCTAGTGTGGTAGCCTGCCAATGACTCACACTCGCCCGCGGCACACTAACCTGGCTCTGATTCCATTTGTAACAACCCACTCCACTACATGGTATGATACTGTCCGCTTTTGGCATGAGCCCGCATAGTTTTACTTTTGAGCTTTACCCCAAAAGGTCTCATACCAATTGGAGATAACACCACCACATATAAGCACTTCACCTTTCCAACCAGGCGAAGTGGGATTGTGCACCCGTAACTTGCCCAGTGTGGTAGCCTGCCAGTGACTCGCACCTGCCCACAAGGTCGCCACAATAACCCCCCCTTTGGGGCCCAACGTTCTTGTTGGCCACACTTCCGGTTGGGTCAGGCTCTGATACCATTTGTAACGACCCACTCCACCACATGATATGATATTGTCTGCTTTTGGCATGAACTTGCACGGTTTTACTTTTGGGCTTTACCCTAAAAGGCCTCATACTAATTAGAGATAATGTGATACCCCTCGACTCCGAGACATGGATTGATTAGGCCAAGCCAAAATCGAGGGATATCAAACAATTAAAGTATTAAACGAATACAGAATACAAAAGATAAATAATAATAAATAAATAAACTGAAAAGAAACTAAATAATAAATCCTCCATTAAAATCTAATAGAATAAATCTTCCATTAATAAATATAAATTCTCTGATACCAGTAACCATCTAGATTATAACTCGGGAATTCATAATGTGTACCCCTAATAATCCCAACTGAAATAACTGAAATGAAATAAATCCAAAGACTAAAATTAGGGGTGGCCACAGATCGAATCTGATTGGATTAGGCATCAATTCTAATCCGATCCGCTCGCAATGGATTGGGAGACTTTGAATCCACTACCAATCCGTTAGCCCACGGATCGGATCGGATTGGATTCGTGAAATAACGGATTGGATTTTTTAAAATAATCCATTTTCAGATTGGAACAAAGCTCCTGTAGTTGTCATTTGCCAAGAAAGGGGAAAAAAAATTAAATGTCTGAAATTGAAGAAAATATAGAAAAACATAACTGAAATTATTGTAATATAAATTTTATTCAATATAAGTATTTATGAAATAACTGAATAATAGTTATTGTTAGAACAAAGCTACAGATTTGAACAAAGCCACTGATTCATTGAAGTTTAACTAAATATATATACATATAGTATAAATTTAATTTATGCTTATATGATTTACATAGACATGTGCATGAATAAACTATTACTCAAGATTGCTCTCAGTATCACAAATAGAGTTATAATTTTCATTATTAGTAGTGTAATATATAATTTTATCTATGTCTTGCTAAATCTGACAGCTCAGATTATAAATTATTGTATATAATCATAAAAATTTAACCAGAAAACAAAGTAACAAACTTCAAAAATCAAAATCATAAAGAGAAGAATGCAGATCTAGACAATGAAAGAGCCGCAGAAAAGAAAGGAAGACCCGCAGTCTAAGGACTCATCGGAAACAGTGCAGATCTGGACGATGAAAGAGCCGTTGTTGCGATTTGGTGAAGGAGATGACAGAATAAATCAGAAGAAGAGAGTGAGGCGCAGAGGCAGCTACTTCGCTGATTTCTCTTTGCTCTTCGTTCAGTTCTTGCATCTTCGATTCTTTGGCTATGTTAGAATAATTAAATGAAAAAAAAAAGAGAGTAAAGTAACTAAAGACTAAAGTTGATATGTTGGTGGTCCACAGTCCATTGGTCCAAGAGCAATAAATAAGTAATTATATTGTATAGTATTAATATTATATGTATATATGCAACGGATTAGCCACGAATCGGATCGGATTTTTGACAGGTTAATCCGTGATCTGATCCGTGAACTACGGATTAAAATTTTTTGAATCCACCCCCAATCTGTGGGTTTAGTAATCCGATCTAATCCGTACGGATCGGATCGGATTCACGAACTCGCGGATTTTTTGGTCAGCCCTAACTAAAACATAAAGAAGAATCTTATGTAGAAGAGTGATGAAGATTGTCTCTGCTCTGCACAAATAATTCCCAAGGCTGGAATTAACGAACACCTGAAAGATAATACTGGGTAAGGACCACGAACAAGTTCTACTCTACTACAATCCAAACTGAGACCCGATACAAATATACATCCTAGTCAACTTAACAATATCTATATAATTCGTACACACACACACACAAACACACACATTAAAGGACTGTCACAGGACTATAGGGCCACCTCAACCTGAATAGTATGCAACATGTAAAGCGCACATATAGTGAGCATGAGTAACATGATTTACCAGGGCCTACAACTATCCACTATATCCAGTTATACATCCCTATGTAATATACGCTCCCTAACCACTGATCATGAGACTCAAACTCATATTATAGCACATATTCATATATATAAATTTTATCCATAACATAAAAGTAAACTATTCGCCATATTCTTTCAATGGCATGTCATCCAACTGGTTTCGTGGCCTAACATGAATAGGTAGGACTTAATTTATTAGTTAATCCATCTATATATGCCCCGATATCTTTACAATGGTGCATTTAATCCATAATCCAACAATTGATGCAATAAATAAAATTATACATCAAATAATCCAGAAATAGCATGATATAAATCATACAGATATTCCTTGCACAACTTTAAACAATAAGAACACTTTAAATAACATGCGGTTAACTTACATCCCAAATAATTAACTTACATCTTAGTTAAATTATACTAGTCATTCTAAGCATGTTTGAATCATTTAAACATTGTATTTCAATTGTTGAAACAATTAAATAAATCAAAACATCATTTAAATCACATAGAAGTTATTTAAAATCCCCTATTGTCCAATCCTTAAGCATATAAATGTCTATTATGCATTCTGAGAATTTTTCAAATCCAATTTACCTATTAAATTATATTAAAATGGTTCAAAACAATTTCTAGAAATTAAAACACCAAAATCCAACTTTCAGCCCAACTGAGCAAGCTCGGTTTGGCTCCTTTACCAATCGAGTTGGCTCAGTTCCAACTAAGTCGACTCCTTTAGCAATTGAGTCAGCTCGGTTGCTGCTGTGGGTTGTCTTCTTCGTTTCCAGCCTCTGTTTTTCCGTTCAACCTCCATTGTTAAGGGTTCTAACCTTCGATTTTAGGTTCCAGAGTGTCCCAATAATTAATTTAAAGCCTTTAAACATGTTTACATAAATTTACAACACATATCATGCATCAATTTATCAAATCATACAAGTTACATGAAAACCCATAACAAATAAATCACACACTGTGTTTAATTTCTTAAGCATGTAAACAGGTTTATTACTTCCAATTAATCGTGCTGAAGTTGTCCTAAGCATGTATAGCACACGTTATCTAAGGAAAAGAGATAGAAAAAGAACTTGCTTTAAGGTTTCGGATTGAAGATCTTAACCTTCTTCTTCCTTGTTTTTCCGGCGACCTTTGGCTGCGGTCCAGACTCCTACTGCTCTGGTTATGCACCACGCACAACCTTCCTTCTTTCTCCTTGGGTTCGGCCCTTGCTTTTTGGTCAAAGCCTCCTTCTTCCTCTCTCAATTCTCTATAAACTCTCTGTCTCTAAACTCACGAGAATAGGGTTTTACAACTGTTTCACAGACCTACATCACACATATATATATATATATATATATATATATATATATATATATATATATATTCTACTACTACTCCTCCTCCTAATCACTTCCCAATTCTATTTTTCATAAAGTAATAGAAAAGAAAAAGAAAAATAATAATATAATATATACATACTAAGTTAGACTAACGTGATAACATATATAATAATAATAATAATAATAATAATACTAATAATACATATAACTATATATATAATACTAACTATCCTAATATTATTATTATTACTATAAACAAATAATAATAATAATAATAATAACTATCCATATGCATACTAATATTATTATATATATATATATACACACACACACACACAACTATCTATGGGTAAATATTCGTACCCATCAAGACTCCTATGCAAGTAGTCAATGTGACCCATTAGGTTGGTCCATTACTACTATCAAAATTCAACTCCTTTAAAATAAATAAAATAAACATTTAATTCATTTAATCCTAACAATTAAAATATAAATAACTACACATCATTTAAGTAAGTAAAATCATACCAACAAATTAAATTAAAAAAAATAAAACAATCAATTCAAACAAACACATAACAATTAGCTATGTAATCAAATAATCAAATAAAAATGTAATAAAATAATTAAATAAATCCTGAGACTATCCTTTTAAAATTTGGGGTATTACAGATAACACCACCACATATAAACATTTCACCTTTCTCTTACCCAGGTGATGTGGGATTGTACATCCGTAACTTGCCTAGTGTGATAGCCTGCTAGTGACTCACACCCACCCACGGCACATTAACTTGACTCTGATACCATTTGTAACGACCCACTCCACCACATGATATGATATTGTTCGCTTTGAGCTTGAGTCCGCACGATTTTGCTCTTAGGCTTTGCTCTAAAAAGCCTAATACCAATTGGAAATAAAACCACCACATATAAGCACTTCACATTTTCCTTACCGAGGCAATGTGGAATTGTGCACCTGTAATTTGCCTAGTGTGGTAGTCTACTAGTGTCTCGCACCAGCTCACAGCACGCCCGTCCACAAAGTCGCCACAATCACCCCCTTTTGGGGCCCAACGTCCTCGTTGGCCACATGATATGTGTGTATTTATGTACTTGTCGTTGTCAAATATACTCCACACAAAATTAAATTCTACAACGACTTAAATAAAATTGTCTAATGGTAAATAGGGTCGAATCACTCATTCAAGTGAGTCTTTGTTTTGGAAAATGAGATTTAAGAACATTGATTTTGGAGTTTGTCACTATCTACTAAAATAAAATTACTTTTAATAAAAAGTAACTCAAGTAATAGTGAATTAAACACTGACAAAGAAATTTTCAAAGCAATATAAAGAGCAAGGAAAGCTATAAAGTATAAACAACTCAGAGTAAGAAAATAACAATAGAACAACAATGCATTAATTTAGAAAGAAAAAAATACGACTTGAACCAGAAGAAAAACTCTTAGACAATCTAATATTTCAATTGTATCTTATCTCTACACCCTCTGTTTTGTGCAAAAAGGTGGCCTATTTATAACCGGATGAACAACACAAGTGGTGTGTGGATCCACTTGCCTATTCCAACTTCTTCCATCATAGGCCACTCCTTTTCATTGCCTAATATGACATTTTGTTGCCCTACACCCCATCACTCCTTGTCTTTCTTTTCTTTGTTGACTTCTAACCACTTCCATTTAATTTCTTTACATTTTCTTTCTTTTTCTAACTCATCATTTTTTCCCCTATTCTACTCTTTTTATTATTTTTTATTTTTCTCTTTTCTTCTTCTTCAATGATGATGTGGCAAGTGATTGACTATGTAACAAAAATACAACACCATTTTGTTGCACCTTGGATTTAAACTTGAAACCTCTTGAATGATAATTTGCACAACACACCAACTTTCCTACAATGCTCCTTGTGTACATTTTTTGTTATAAATAAATATAATCTTCCTTTTGCAGCCAATTCTTCACTTATTTTCCATTTTTGTTTCTTTTCTTCTCATTCTGAAATTATGCCTACAAAATACAAAAACCAAATATAAGAACATTTAAATAATATAAAGACTAATTAAATGTTTATTTTTGGAGCATAAAATAATAGTTTTTGTGTACTTATTAAATTACCCCCAAACAAGTTTTTGCTAGTCCTCTAGTAAATAGACAAAAATAGATTAGTTCACAAAATCATTAATTTATTAATTCCTAACTAAAGACGTGCCATTTTCGTAGACTGTTTTCGATTGCATTTACCATATGCAATAAGGCCTTAAACCCCTAGGTTACCCCTAGTGGACGAGTTATAGTATCGTGAGGGTTTCCAGTGAAGGTACTCACAAACTTTCAAAGAATTTTTCTACATATCTACAAAATGAAAAATTTCAGAGATAAAAATATCGAGTTCTTTATATACAACGAGCTATTAAGGTGTTATAAAAACAAATATTTCAATAAAGTTCATCCATAAACAACCTAGAAGTAGAGAGTGAGTGTGTGCGAAGTCGACAAAAATTCATTTTCAAATCCAACTGATAAAAATTCCTAAGTCTCTAGAAAACTAAGTTTTGACTTCAAATCTCACAGGAAAATATCTCTCTAAAAGAACGGCTCTCGAAGATTTGGCTAACTGTATCTCTTAATTGTATATGAGTAGGAACTCTGTTTCTAAAGTAAAATCAAGCTCACATAATTAAAGAATCAATACACATAATAGAAGAGTCTTATGACATGAATGTTGATCACTTTTGAGAGAATGTTGAGTTACCCACCATAACGCATTCTCATTTACTCTACATTATCATACATTTTCTAAAAACATTATTGAGCTCAATTTGTACATAAATGTTTTTGAAAATGAGGGGTTTTCAAATACTTTAAAGGGACATTTTACTTTTCTTTTTCAATTTTATTTAATTTTTTTTTTATTTTTTTTTATTATTTTTTTTTTTTTACATTTTTCTTTTTCTTTAAAGAGGATATGTGAATGACTTCTTGATATGAATATTTACCACTATACTACAACAACTTAACTAAAATTATGTAATGGTAAGTAGGGTCGAACCACGTATTCAAGTGAGTCTTTGTTTTGGAAAATGAGATTTAAAAATATTGATTTTGGAGTTTGTCACCACCTACTAAAATAAAATTACTATTAATAAAAAGTAACTTAAGTAATAGTGAATTAAACACTGACAAAACAATATAAGAGCAAGGAAATACAAGCTATAAAATATAAACAACTCAGAGTAAGAAAATAACACCAACAAATAAATATTCTCGTTAGCCACACTTCCGGTTGGGTCAAGTTCTGAAACCATTTGTAACGACCCACTTTACCATATGGTATGATATTGTCCGCTTTTGGCATGAGCCTGTAGGGTTTTGCTTTTTGCCTTTACTCCAAAAGGCCTTATACTAATTGGAGATAATACCACCACATATAAGCATTTCACCTTTCCCTTACCTAGGCGATGTGGGATTGTGCACCCATAGCTCGCCCAGTGTAGTAGCCTGCCAGTGACTCGCACCAGCCCACGGCACACCAACCTGGCTCTGATACCATTTGTAACGACCACTCCATCATATGGTATGATATTATCCACTTTGAGCCTGAGCCCGCACGGTTTTGCTCCTGAATTTTACCTCAAAAGGTCTCATACTAATTGGAGATAACAACACTACATATAAACACTTCACATTTCCCTTACCCAGGCGATATGTGATTGTGCACTTGTAATTCGCTCATTGTAAAGAGCAAAACCGTGCGAACTCAGACCCAAAATGGACAATTATATCATACCATGTAGTATAGTGGGTCGTTACAATATTAATTATATGTTGGTACATGCACATATTTAATAAGATTCAGAGACATTGCTTGTGAGTTTTTTTTTTTTTTAATTTTTAATTTTATTTTTTAGGGTAAGGCAGAGATAGGGATGGTCCCCGTTTAGAATAACTAAATCCATTTTTGTCCTAAAATTGTTTATTAAACTGGGCGGAATGAGGCGGGGCGTATTTTGTAGAGTATTTTTGTAATTATAATACAAATTTAACAAAAATAAATAATAAAATAATTTTCAACTATGATAATAATTTTCTTTCAATAAGATTCAACTTGTTAATTGAAACTTAAGACTAAAATTATTGTTGGAATTTCAAAATGATATATAGAAGTTTTCAAATAAGAATAATACAAAAGAATATTTGGTGATTAGAATAGGATAAACTAGGATTTGCTTAATATATACTTAATATTATTGAATATAAAATAAAGTAATAAGGATAAACTTATAATTTATCACTCACGTAACGGGACGGGGCGGGGCAGGGCGGGGTGATCTTTTCCCATCCCTGCTCCATATTTATGTGAGTTTTCAATTCTAACTCTTATCTCCGCCCCAAAACTATTTAAAAAACCCCATAATCGTTCGAAACGGGGCGGGTGGCAGGGTATTTTGCCATCCCTAAACATAGACAAGGCTTGTTCAACAATTTCAATCTAGCTAAGTAATGCAATTAAATGATATTATATATTATAGAGGCACAACACAATGTATATAATGCTTATGCATGATCGCAGGAAGGGAACACGAAACTAGTTTATTTTTTATATTATTTTACACAAAGTAACTGTCTTAGTACTACTTGTATCCTAATTAATCTTGTTTGTTTAAGTTCTTCACAAAATGGTTACTTTCATTGTCATGGTTATAGCGATTGATGATACTTATAAGCATTAAACTACATCTTTTCCCTATTGGGAGAACACAAAATGAAGATGAATATGACAATTCGAACACTTAATTTGCAATAATGTAGGTGGACATACCATTGGACTTGGGCACTGCAACTTCTTCAGCAACAGGCTCTTCAACTTCAATGGACAAGGAGACGAAGACCCTTCTTTGAACTTAGGGATGGAGCCAAATTTTTGTTCGGGGCACATTATACACTAAATAAATATAAATTAATATTTATGGAGTATATATACGTAAAGAGAAATATAGATAGAGATTGATATTTTTTGAATGAGGTAAATTACATATATAGAATATAATGAAACAATTTAAGAATTTTTTTTTTAAGAAAACAAATAGAGTATATAAGGGAAGGAGAAATTTGAAGGGGGACACTTTTACACATTTTCAAAAAATATATACCTGTTATAGAAAAATATATATATAAAATAAGAAAAGAAAAAAATTCAGGAGGGGCAAATGCCCCCTGTCCTATACTGGCTCCGTCCCTGTCTACCCTTAGAGCTCTCAAAACTTCCATGCTGGTTACTTCGCCATTCTTAAGCAAGCAAAATCATCGATGAGTTGATTAACCAAGCTAGGTTTTTTTGGGAGTTTGCGCTCGAAGAGATCAGGAAGAAATGCAGTGCCATCAATACATAAGAGCAGTTTAGATTGTTTTTCAAAATATAATTGAGGTTTGGTTCAATTATATTTGAGTTTATGTACTTTTCTTTAGCATTAATATGCTTCTTTTGGTGGAAAACAGACATCCGAAATCAAGGAATTAATGTGTTTCTCTGCATTCATGACATCAATTTTTTTTTTTTTCGTCTTCCCTTCTACTAGTCACAAAACATGCTCAGCCATATAAGACAAACTTAACATTGCACCGCAAAACAATTGCACCACAAAACAAACCATGATCTAGAGTCCTAAAGTTGGACAAGTCTAACTAATTTCTCATCTCCTTCTATTACAGTATATATTTTCCTTCAATGTATATTGGTTTATTGCATTATTTGCAATCCATCCTCTATATATAGATAGGTATAACACCCAAAATAAAACAAAAAAGCAAAAAAAAAACAAAGTGGTAATTTGTTTGGGATTTTATACATAGAATTGAACATTAACGCTTTGTTTGGATTCAAATTATTGAGGAATTCCGATTTGGGAAAAAAGAAAAAGAAATTGGAACCCAAAATAAAAACAAATAAAAAAAGTCGCGCTATCATTTGTTTGGGATTTTGTATAGTGAAAGCATAGATTTGAACATTGAGGCTTTGTTTGAAAGCAAATTGTTGTGGGATTTATATTTGGAAAAAAGAGGAATAAATTGGATTGATTTGAAATGAAATTCATTGTGTTTAGAATAAATTATAATTTTATTATAAAGGAAAGGTCTCTTTCACCATTTTATCCGGATTGTAATATTATTTTTTAGAGGAATGAAAGACAAATTAGTAAGATACAAATTTTCAAAAATAAAAATAAAAATAAAAATAAAAATAAAAATAAAAATCTACAAACCCATCAATTTCCACTAATTTTCATTGAATTTGGGTGCACTATATTTTGGAATTTCAAATCTTATGAAATTCAATTCTTTTTTAAATTCCATTCATTCCAAACATAAAAATTCAATTTTAAATTTAAAATTCCACCAAATCCTAACATTCGAAATATTAGTCTACTTTGTAAAATTTATTCGAAATGTTAAGTCTTCGTTTCATTAATCCAATCCTGATACTCTTGATTAAAGTGGACTGTTGAGGTAAAATTATTACTTTTTGTTGCAACACAAAAAAATCCTAAAAGTATAATTTTATTTTTATTTAGACAAAAATTGCTTGGCATTGGATATTTACTTATACAAGTTTTTCACTTTTTTCTAGTCAATAAATACAATACAATTTATATTTTTGTTAGGAAAATTTATAAGCGGGACTCAGTGAATTACTATAAATTGTTCTAATTGAAATAAATTAGTACTCCCGCTCTCTTTCTCTCTCTTCATTTCTAGGGCACATTTTCTGGTTACAGATCGGACTTTAAATTGTTCTAATTGAAAAAGATTAGCGCTCTCTCTCCCTCACACACACATCACACACATTTTCTGGTTACAGAAAGGGTTGGTCATGGAGGAGGACACTCCTGTAGCTTCAGAAGCAGTGCTTCGCCGCTCGGTTAGTTCTTAGCTCTTACTCAGCTTTGCTTGATTATCTATCTTCTTTACTTGCTCAGATTTTAACCTAATTTTTTCTGTTATTGCGTCAACAGAAACGGCCTAGGGCTCAGACTACTGGGACTGGTCAACCGACCAAGACAAATGGTACCGGCAGAGGGAACGCGCAAAGGGCCAGCGACCGCACTGAACAAAGCCCTAATCAGCCTGAGCTAGAGGACTCTTTTGACGATTTTGTGGAACCTCAGTCCAAAGCTAAGCGGAACCGGACTTCGGAAGGGGCGTCGGCATCGGCAAGGAGAGACGAGCTAAGTTTGATTGGTAAATTCACTTTTCAATTCTGGAGTTTCGAGTACCAGTAAACAACTATGGGGCTATATGTGTGTGCAGTTTCGAGTACCAGTAAACAACTATAGGGTTATATGTGTGTGCGCGCTCGCGCGTGCATTTATGTATGTTAAAAAACAATGAAATTTTATGAATTTGTTGCTCGATGATATTATAGAACTAAGTATGACAGAATTGCAATGGAGAACTATGATAGACTCATCGGTAAATTAATCTTAGACTTCTGCTGTTTCGAGTGCCCTACAATTTGTTTCTTAAAATAACCAAGGGAATTTTATGAATCGGATGTTAAAGAATATTCTTTTGACAGAATCAGTTAGAATTGCATTTGCACATTTGGTAGACTCATTGGGAACATTTTAATATGATAATAACACCTTGGGGCCAGTCTGATTGCATATAGAATTTGGTTTAATTTAGCACTTTAGTTAATTTCTGTGTTATGTGGTGTTTTTTTTTTTTTTTTTTTTTTTGTTAATTACTTATTGACTTTTCACAATTTTATTCCTTCATGTTTGTAGGGTATATTCTATTTCTATAAAATGACTGGGAGCGGGATTATTACTGCATAGATGTGTGCATTGACAATGTGAAAAGTATGCAAATGGATGATTTGAATTTGATGAGAATTATGTATAGTTTGAACTACTTTGTCATGGAGTTAGACTTTGCAATTTTAGTTTCCAATTTACTGATCTAACATCTTACTTGACATTTCATTTACCTCCTACACCACCAAAGCAACTTGTAAAATTATATCATTTTGATCTATAATGATTGAGATTTATGCATGATTATGGAAATTGATTTTTGAGTGTTAGGTCTGTGGTTCATTGTTAATAATATGCATCACCAAGTGTTGCCTGTGTTGAGCTATAAACAGGAACGACAGTTTGGATCATGGGGTGGGTAAGGTTGCAAGTACACTAGCCTATTCTCTAGGCTATGGTAGATTATAAAAAATTAACTAAACAAAGCATGATCGGTGCTACTATTTCTGGCAAGCAAAATGAATGTTTGAAATAGAGATATTGTCAATCCAAATTAGAAAATTCATCTTGGTTCATATCAAAGTTGGAACTCTAAGGTTTGTGGCTTTAAAGGCTAGTGCAAGAGTTACCCAAAAAAAAAATAATAATGAAGGAGCCTAGTGCAAGCCTGATTATAATATTGAGAGTGGAAAAGGTTTCACATGACGTGTTCCATTACCAAAAACAACCTTTTCTTGAGTTTTAATTGGTTAACCCATGTTTAGGTTAGGTCTATTGGTTGGGTGAATAAATACCATCCTTTCATATCTTGTCTACTTTGCCTGCTCTGATGTTTTTACTATGATGTCCATTACAGCTGATACTTTAGAGGATATGCTTTTCTTGGAAAAATTGTTATAAAAACAGACATTCTTGTAAGAAGTTAAATTGATATTTTAGTTTCCATTTTTCCACGATGATTTACAATAAGCAATGTGTGAAACACTTGGTGTTTGGGCCTCTTATCTTCTTTGTAATTGTTCATGTTGCTTTTATATGCTGTTTAACTCAAGTTACTCAACAAAGGCATTTATCCTGTGTACCTGGGATCTTTTACCTTATATTACATAAAACAAATACAATGGGCTAATTGTATTTTATTTGTATAATGGACACCTGTTTATTCAGATATTTGATACCTTATCCTGAATGCGACAAAAACGTTTTGTATTTTTATTTTATTTTATTTATTTTTTTTTTTTTGTGATAAGAGAGTTTGCTGGGATTTATCAACCCAAACCTAAAGTTGTAGATGTGCTTCTTGACAAGACAAAGAGAACAAAGAGAATTTATGGAGACAACTTGTCTATCTTTCCCTTCGGGAGACTTCCTTTACATAATAATATTGAGTATTCTATACAAGGAATGCTTACAATAATCATATCCCAAGATTTTGAGTATCCACAAATAATATCCGTAACTACAAGCAATCTGTAAATTATCTAAATTGGAATGGAATCCCTAATTATAAGCTATCTTACAACGGATCAAATCATCTAATTTTGGTATGCAGATCACTTCCTTTGAAATCTCCGATATCCACCCCCCCCCCCCACAAAGCATCAATTTGTCAACTAAGAAACTGGTGACAAACTTAGTCGAGGCTTTAGTGAAAATATGTGCAGTTTGGAAATCTGTTGACACATGAGGCAAAGTGATGAGATGATTAACATAGGCTTCCTGAATGTAGTGACAATCAACCTCTATGTGTTTAGTCCGTACATGAAATGCTGGATTTTTTGTAATCCGTATGACACTTTTGTTATTAGCATGTAGAGAAGTAGGAGTTAATTGAGGAAAACCTAATTAAGATAAAAGACGACGAAGCCAACTATTTCAGAATAGGCAGAAGGCATGCCTCGATATTTTGCTTCACTAGAAGATTTTGAAACTCATTCTAGTTTCTTGCATTTCCATGACACAAGGGAGCCATTGAGATACGTGCACCACCCCGTTGTAAATCGACGAGAATCAGGACAACCTGCCCAGTCAGTATCACTATAAGTCGTAAGTTGGAGAGATGAACCAACTTTATAAAATAACCCACACTCTGGAGTGCCGAGTAAATAGCGAACGATCCGTTTGACAGTTGCAAGATGAATATGTCGAGGTTGATGCATAAACTGACTCATCAAATTAACTGCATAAGAAATATCTGATCTAGTGATTGCCAAATAAACCAAGCTCCCAACTAGTCGCCTATATGTCGTAGGATTAGAGGGTAGTTGGCCTTCATCTTTTTTGTACTTGACATTAATTTCAAGTGGAGTATCTACTGGAGTTGAGTTCTCGAGTCTAGCCAAAGCAATCAGATCTTTGGTATATTTGTGCTGATTAATAAAAATTCCATTAGCTGACTGATGCACTTTAAGGCCTAGAAAATATGTAAGATTTCCTAGATCCTTCATGTGGAAAGAAGAGTATAAAGAAGCCTGTAGTTGTTAAATGCCTACTGTATCTATACCACCGATGATGATGTCGTCCACATATGCAAGGAGAATGGTGATACCAGTTTCACGACGACGAAGAAACATAGAAGGATCATTGGTACTCTGATTAAAGCCAAATTGATGAAGAGTGTTACCAAACTTTTCAAACCAGGCTCGTGGTGCCTGTTTCAGGCCATAAAGAGAGCGTCGTAGATGACACGCATCTGATGCGAAATTGCTTGTGACACCAGGTGGAAGTCTCATATAGACTTCTTCTTTCAAATCACCATGTAAGAAGGCGTTTTTTACATCCATTTGACAAAGAGGCCAAGATTGAGAAGTTGCAATAGCAAGCACTGTATGAACAATTGTCATTTTTGTCACAGGAGCAAAAGTCTCCTCATAATTAATCCTATACTCTTGCCAATTCCCGAGAGCGACCAAACGAGCTCTATATCGATCTAAGGAGCCATCAGATCTAAGTTTAACGGAGTAAATCCATTTGCAACCAATTGGTTTGTGACCGAGAGGACAAGGAACAATATCCCAAGTATGGTTCCTCTCTAAAGCTTCCAATTCTTCCTTCATAGCTTCTTTCCTACATGAGTGTTGTATGGCCTGTGAATATGAGTTGGGAATAGATTTTGATAACAGAGTTGTCATAAGAATCAGGCGATCAGGAGGTTTGGATTAGCGAGTGAATCTTCGAAGAGGAGGAGGAGGCGGTTGTGGACTTGGATTAGGAGATGGAGATGAGTCACGGTTAGGACCTTCTTCTGCACCAATTGTTGTTTCACCTCGTCGCTTATAAACCAGCCCAGGTTTGAACCTCGTGAAAACAGAAGGATTAATACTAAAGTCATGAAGATAAGAAAAAGAGGACGGAGGAGAAGGGATATGAGTATTTAGGTTTGGATTAGCGAGTGAATCTTCGAAGAGGAGGAGGAGGCGGTTGTGGACTTGGATTAGGAGATGGAGATGAGTCACGGTTAGGACCTTCTTCTGCACCAATTGTTATTTCACCTCGTCGCTTATAAACCAGCCCAGGTTTGAACCTCGTGAAAACAGAAGGATTAATACTAAAGTCATGAAGATAAGAAAAAGAGGACGGAGGAGAAGGGATATGAGTATTTTGAAAGAAATATTGTTTTTCAACAAAGACAACATTATGAGAGGTACGAATGCGGCAGACAAAATGATCATAACACAAAACCTTTTTGATGAGATGCATACCCAAGAAATGCACAACGAGCAGATTAAGCAGTTAATTTGTTTCCATCAGAAGGCAGTCTATTGATAAGATGCACAGCTATGGAAAGTGCTTCCACCCAAAAATGAGAGGGTACTGATGCATCAAGAAGTCGGGTCCGAGTAACATCCAAAAGATGCCTATTTTTCCTCTCTGCTACTCCATTTTGTTGAGGAGTAGATGGACATGGGAAATGATTCCTTCATTTTGGAGATAATTTTGAAATTCATTTTTCATATATTCACCTCCGGAATCGGAAGGAAGAATTTTGATGGATGTGGAAAATTGATTTTTTATGTAAGCCAAAAAACGCTTAAAGGCATCAAAAACTCCAGATTTCGAATGCAAAAAATAAATTCATGTGTGTCGACTATAATCGTTGATGAAGGGAAAAAAATACTTGTGACAAGAATAAGAGGGAAATGGAGCATCCCCCAAAACATCCGTATGAATCAAATCGAAGCATTTTGTAGTAATGTCACCATGAATTGGAAAAGGAAGAGTCCTACTTTTACCCAATTTGCAACTACTACAATCAAATGAGACATCATTGAAAGAAACAGGGTCTTTATTAGAAAACAAACCAGATTTCAACAATAACAATAATCTTTTGGCATTAGGATGCCCCAATTGTGAAAACAAAGATTTATTCCTGGGATAGCTAAACAAGCTTAGAGGAAACAGCCTTCCATATTTAGGTCCCTTCCCGATCACTTCCCCCGACTCTTGATCCTGCACAATACATCCAGATGTAGAAAATGAGACTTTGCAGTTGTTATAAACCAATTGACCAACATATATAAGATTAGAGGTCAAACGTGGTGTATGATAGACATTATATAATGGCAAAGAATGAGGGATATCACCAACTGACTTAATGGAAAGATGTTTTCCATTAGCAGTATGAATTTGCACATTTCCCACATATGGTTTCACATTAGTGAGATGTGTTGAGAAAGAGGTCATGTGATTGGAAGCACCAAAATCAACATACCAAATAGATGAGGAGTTTTTTTACTAGACCAAGAGCAGAAAATGCCGAATGAATCATTTGTTGCGCTACCTCTGGAGTTAAGGAACTAGAAGCAGTAAAAGCTTTAGAAGGCTGCATTGTCGTAGCAGCAGAGGGAGAACCCGCTGCGGTGGTAGCATGAAAAGCCTGGGATGTTCGATTTTGAGGTCGCTTACGACAATCAACAATTAAATGTCCAGACTTCTTATAGTAGTTGCAATTTTTTTTTTTCTTACACTGATTGGCTATATGCCCATATTCCTTACAACTATAACATTGTATTTTGCTCATATCCTTTCCTTTAGCCTGAGCTGCATAAGCTACATCCAGTGAATTAGTGCCAACACCCTTTTGTTCAATTGCAGCTTGAGTCAAACGACGTTGTTCTTCTCAGAGAAGTTCACCAAAGCACATATCCAATGATGGAGAAGAATCTCTAGCCATCAGAATTGAGTGAATAGATTCAAAATCACGTCTCAATTTTATAAGAAACTGATCTCTTTGAGTAATTTCATACACTTTTTGAAGAGATGGTAGCCCCTCAGTTGGGATAGTAGCATAAATTAGTTCCTTATATTTAGCCCAAAGATTCATGAATCCAAAATAATAGTCTTGGATTGACATATTCCCTTGGGAATATTCAGATATGTCCAATTCAAGTTGAAAATGCCTCCGAGAGTTTTCTTGATTGTAAATCTTTTTTAGATAACCCCACATATCTTTAGCATTGAAATAAGGCCGCAAATTGAGTATGATATTAGAATCTACTGATCTTAAAATCCAACTAATTATCTTGGCATCATTAGACTCCCATTTAGCTATGCTAGCATTTTCAGTCCCAATTTTTGGTTTTGGGATTGATCCATCTATGTGTTCCACAATTCTTTCCCTTTAACAAACATACGGAATTGAAACTCTCAAGAAAAATAATTCTTCCCATTCAATTTAATGGGCAAGATTTTTGACTTTTTTGACATTCTAAAAAAACTTCAAAAGAGACTCAAACAAAAGAGAAAAGATGAATGAGAACCTGAGATGATGCTAATTGCAGTTCTTGACTGCAACTCAAACCAAGATTGTCACCAAAAATGTCGCAACTCCTTAGAAACAAGACACCATAGTTTTTAACAAAACTGTGATGTATCTTATCTAAAGAAACTTAGAACATCTTTTGTATCAAGCCAGGCTTTGATACCATGACAAGACAAAGAGAACAAAGAGAATTTCTGGAGAAAACTTGTCTTTCCCTTTGGGAAACTTCTTTTATATAATAATATTGAGTATTCTATACAAGGAATGCTTACAACAATCATATCCCAAGATTTTGGGTATCCACAAATAATATCCCTAACCACAGGCAATTTATAAATCATCTAAATTGGAATGGAATCCCTAATTATAAGCTATCTTACAACTCATCAAATCATCTAATTTTGGTATGTAGATAACCTCCTCTGATACCTCTGATACTTCTAATTGTTCATGTCATTCTTATTTCATCTCCATGTTATTTATACTGCAAATAGTATACTCACTTCTGACATTCAACGTTTCACATCTAAAGATGAGGAGTTAAATTTGTATGCATATGCAGAGGTTATCAAATGCAACGGGAAACTTATTCCTGAAGTGGTTAAGTTTTGGGTTGAACGATATGAGAAGGATCCCAAACCTGCAATAGTTGAACTCTTGATGATGTTGTTTGAGGTAATTTGACATTTTGTTTTAAGAAACTCTTTTGCCACTGTATGTTCTTCAAGATTTCTACACTGAAAGTTCACACCCTAAATTACACATTGCATTCTCCACTTTCATGATGTTAGTGCAATGATGAATCTTATAACTGTACAGGCATGCGGTGCAAAGTATCATTTACAAGGAGATTTTCTGGACGAGACTGATGTTGATGATGTAGTAGTTGCTCTTGTCAATCTGGCTAGGAGAGTATCCTTTTGATACTTGTTTAAATATGTTTACTTTATAGTCCTTTCTTTATTGAATTATATTCTCTCACAATCTAAGAAGCACGGATACGGACATAAGACACAAACGTGATACGACACGGATATGCCGACACTTCAAATTCTAAAAAAAGTTGAACACGGACACGGTGGGAACACAACTAATATAAATATAAATTTTGAAATCCAAAAGGAACTCGAGTTTTTGGTGCGATCGCCTGTGAATTGAGACAGTTATATTTTACTAAAATAGTTTCTCATTTATATATTTATTGAATTAGACAATCATAGAACTTTAATTAATTTATAAATTCTATACTAAAGTTACATGAGTTAGAAGATGTCATTATTCGAATATCAAAAAGAAAATCTTATATTATATATGATATTACTATCCTATCTTGTTATTTTAGTTATGTTTTTGTTCCTTGGAGATTGAACAGTTTGATTTATGTTCATAATATTGTTTTAAGGACCGTCGTATGTTTGTTTTATATAAGACGAAGAGTGTAGGATGTGTTGGTCGAGTGTTTGGAATGTGTGTCCAAATGTCCGAGATGTGTCAGCCAAGTGTCTGAAATAATAAATTTAGTTTTAAACAATAGCCATGGCCATGAAGTGCCGGACACGTGTGTAGGAGTGTCCATGGAGTGTTGGTGTCCGGTCTGGTGTTGGACACGGACACGGCACCTCGTAGAAGTGTCTGTGCTTCTTAGCTCACAATCAATTCATGGAATTGTTGTGCAATGACCAAATGTCCTAAACTTTTTTAGTTTATGTGTCACCATATATTCCTGTAGTTTTGGCTTAACACCACTAAAATCATAGGGCGAAGTCGAAGATTATCAAAATTCGAAAAGGAAGGAGTTCAAGAATTTCAAAGATAACCTTGTTTCTTTCTGGGACAATTTGGTCTCTGAGTGTCGAAATGGACCGTTATTTGATCAGGTCTTGTTTGACAAATGCATGGATTATATAATTGCACTGTCCTGGTTAGTGTTAATTATTAATAACTTCTCAAAATATTTAAATTTTTTTGAAGTAGTTTCATCTGACTAATCTGCTTTATGATTCCAAATCTTCCAGTACTCCTCCAAGAGTTTATCGTCAGGTTGCTTCATTGACGGGACTCCAGCTTGTCACATCCTTCATAAATGTTGCTAAAATGCTTGGTGCACAGCGAGAAACTACCCAGCGACAGTTAAATGCTGAAATAAGGAAACAAAGTGAGGGACCACGTGTGGAATCACTAAATAAAAGATTGTCGACAACTCATGAAAAGATAACAGTGATTGAGGAGACGATGCGCAAAATATTTACCGGGTAGGATTTTCTCACTTAATATTATTTTATCAAAAATTAAGTAAAGAAATTCTTAGTGGAGAAAGTTTCTCTCCTCAATTTTAAATTTATTTTTCCCATTTCATTATTATAATTTAATAGCTTTAAACTTATCTGACATATTGTTTGTTGAAGGTTATTTGTGCATCGCTACCGAGACATTGATCCTGAAATTCGAATGTCATGTATAGAGTCGCTTGGTGTGTGGATTCTTTCATACCCATCATTGTTCTTACAGGATCTCTATTTAAAGTATCTCGGATGGACGCTGAATGACAAAGTGAGTTGTAAATTTAAAATGAGTTTTTATTTTAATTTGCATTTTTTGTACTGCTCAAGTGCTAGAAATCCGCTAACTCTCTCTCTTGTTTATGAAGAGTGCTGGAGTGAGAAAAGCTTCCATCCTTGCATTGCAAAGTCTTTATGAGGTGGATGATAATGTGCCATCTCTCGGTCTTTTTACCGAAAGATTTTCTAACAGGATGATTGAGCTTGCCGATGACATTGATATTTCTGTGGCTGTATGTGCTGTAGGACTTGTAAAACAACTGCTCAGGTATGTACTAGTTCTTAACTTTAATAATAATGATAATATTAATAATAATATATTTTGCATTTTAAATAATTCCCGGTGACTGTTAATTCTAAAACTTGTGCATGATAATGGTCCTTGTGGTACCTTGCAGACATCAGCTTCTACCTGATGAGGACTTAGGTCCTCTATACGATTTACTGATTGATGATCCACCAGATATCAGGCGTGCCATTGGGTCACTAGTATATGATCACTTGATTGCCCAAAAATTTAATAGCTCCCAATCTCGGTCAAGAGGTTTCTTCTGACTCTGTTGCACCATGTGTGCTCTATGATTTCTCAAGTTAGACACTCATGTTCATGAAATTCTCATTTCAGGTGATGATACTGATTCTTCGGATGTTCATCTTGGTCGAATGCTGCAAATACTAAGAGAATTTTCAAGAGATCCAATTCTAAGTACCTATGTCATTGATGATGTGTGGGAGTACATGGGTGCCATGAAAGTATGTTGTTATAGCTTCTTGAATGTTAGGGCTGCAACTTGGGCTGGATGAAAATATCCCAGTTCAATCCCAATCTAATCAAGTAGGAAAATAAGGCTGGGCTTGGGGTTAAGAAATACTTTCTGTCCTTAGCTTAGGCTGCATAGGACTTCAAGCATTGGGCAAACTGAACCCGTTCTAAATTTCTAATGTATGCGTATACAATTTCCAACTGATATAATTATGTTTATTTTTGAATATATCTATTACAACATTAACGATTGTTAGGTAGATAAAGGCTCTATCTTTCTGGTTTTTGTATTTCTTTTACACCAATAATGCTATTTTTGTTTTGCAACTGGATTTTTAAAAGTTTTCTTTATTTTTCAGTTGGTAAAAGTTTACTCAGCTTCATTTTATAATTTACATTCTAAAAAAGAAATATAAAAAGAACTTGTGGGATATATGTGAAAGGTACTTGATTCCACCTTGAACTCAAATAGGCTTGATTCTGTCCAGACTATTTATATTACTACAGAAGAAAAGGAAAAGAAAAATCTCATGTTCAAGTTGAGTGACCAGTAATTAATGGGGGAGGGCTGGGCTATGGTGTCTTAGTTTAAGTCTCAGGATTGAGCCGGGTTTTTTTCTTCGAATCTGACACTTGTTGCAGCCCCATCACATTAATCTGAAAATTTCTTAGTTCTGGGTAATGTTTTCATTCAGATAAGATATTACACTCAGTAATAGAAACAGTGAAAGGAGAGGAGGAAATAGGACAGAATAGTTTTAACTTCTATTTTCGTTGCTTTTGTTTTGTGATGGGTGTTAATATTTCCTTGACAGGATTGGAAGTGTATTATGTCTATGCTTCTTGATTCCAATCCGATGATTGAGCTTACAGACGATGATTCAACGAATTTAATTAGACTTCTTTGTGCATCTGTCAAAAAGGCAGTGGGTGAAAGAATTGTTCCTGCTTCTGACAATCGAAAACAGTATTACAGTAAAGCTCAAAGGGTTAGTATGTGCTCAATTTATTACCTTCTTTTCCCCCAATTTGACCAAAATGTTCCTTTTAGTTGCAATATAATATTTATGAATTGTTGCTTCTAATTTTACCTTTCCTATACTGATGACTTGATATGCCTCGTTAGATGAAGCTTCAGATAGTGTTTATGAATTAATTGAAGTCGTGAAATCTCATCTTATACATCAAGTGTTGGTCTGAGTTTGATTTCTTTCTTGGAAAATTTCTTCACGTAAGTGGAGTTCTTTTCTGTCCTTCAAATCGATAATTGACCACTTCTCATGCTAGATATTTTGTCTGGAAATTTTAGATGCACAATGCCCAGTCAGATTTTGCATTGCCTTGATTTAACATCAGGGTGCTTCGGGCTGATTTGAACTAGTTCCAGCCAAGAGCCAAATGGGTCAGTTTTTTAACTGGAGAATTAGTTAGTCGAAAAACTACCAAATTGACCCAAGAGGAGTCTGGTTGTTTCAGGTTTGGTTTTGATTTGATCTGATTTGGGTAAAAGGTTAAAGAGAAACAAAAGAGTTATAGAAGAAGAAAAAATGGTGGCCTTAGTCTGAGCCTCTGAAGTTTTGTTAGATTTAGCCTTATAATAAATGATGATGCTTAATTCCCTTTGACAGGACCCCAACTTTAGATCTGTATGTGCAAGGAAACCTTATATTGGTCAGTGGGTTAAAGAGGAGCCCTATGTTTGCATTGGAACCCTAATTGAAGCTTAAATATTTTTGGGCTTTGAGAGGAACTTCCATTGGCATTGAACCTTAATTTTTGTTAATAAATTAAAGACTTTTGCTATTGTTTTCCTGTAAGTGTAGCAGGGCCTACACTGGCAAGTCACAAGAATATATGGCGGTGCCATTGTATAATCTCAATATCCTTAGGTATGTGTCATCTTATGCTTAGGATTGGTTTTCTGGCCCGCCATTGTAATCTCGATATCCTTAGGTATGTGCCATCTTACGCTTGGAGTTGGTTCTTTGTCTGGGTCTAGGGATTACAAAAAAGCTACAGATTCGATATATTGACTAGGCTGGCCAAAGCCTGACAGACTTCCGTCTGGATCTAGACTGGCACTGGTTTAACTAAACAATGGAGGGCCTAGGTCCAAGTCTTGAAGCCCCACCCAACTGTGAAGCCTGCATCTGTAGGTCCAGTCAGCTTCATAATAGCTTGGTGTAATGGGCCGGGTACTTCGCGATTCAACCCAAAGGCTTAAGCTTTTAGGTGGGGCTAACACCCCGCCCATTTATACCCATTTACTTCCCCATCCGGATCCAATGTGGGACAAGTCCTCCTTATAACATTCTCTCTCACCCGCACTCGCAACGCCCTCGTTGTGGTCGGACCACCCTATCTGCCTACCTGGGGGACTCACCTAGACGCCTCCGGGCCGGTTGCTTGGCATGGCACCGGATCTCTGTTAGGCGGGGCTAACACCAAGCCCATATATACCCATTTACTTCCTCATCTGGATCTGATGTGGGACAAGTCCTTGTAACATTTGGCCACTTGTTATATTTTGAATATTTTATTGAATTCAATTTTTTTGGTATGCAAGTCAGCACACCCATTTGTAGTACAATTTTTTTGCCTCGTTTGAGGATTTGAACCTTAGAAGTCTAGAGTTCAAACCTCAGACTTTATAGTACAATTCATTTAATTGGAAAAAATCAAACGAGGCAAACCCGGACTGGTCTAGTAGGTCAAAGCCTACCTGGCTGTTCCTTGGGTTTGAGTTACGGTTCGTTGACATGGTTAAAACCTGTTGGGGCCTGGACGTGGACCTCAAATATTCTGCTGGACGTCCCATTTAAAACAGTTTTCGAGTTACCTGAGCTAGTAACCTAGTGCCGAACCATTTATGATCGATTCTATATATTGTACTTTGTAGAATAATATTTTTATGTTGGCAAATTCTGTTCCGAAGTTTTGGTTGCTAGGGTGTAAACAAATGTTAAGTCTACGCTGGACACTTTGTTAAGATTTGTTCGTGAAGATTGAGATATGGAGACAGAAGCTACTTCAGAATATCTTTACAAGTTATTCCATGATGCTCAGTCACTATAGGTGTAAGAAGGACCTTAGAGACCTCAGGATCTAGGTCAGTAATGGACTTGGATGGATTGGACTTACCTGGACTTCAGGTTGGTACTTTATTGAATGATGAAGAACGGTTCTTGTAGGAAAATAAATGAGTTGGAAATAGTGGTAAATTATATTACTAGTAGGTTTAGTTGTACCGGTACTTGTTTCTGTTTTAATTTATTTTGGACACACTGCCCGTGTACCGGTGGAATATTTTGTTGCACCGGGACAATGTGATACCGAAGCTTGTTTTTCTCAAGGATTTTAATTCTGTTTGGACTCTAATTTGTGAATTGGCTTAGGAGCTATAAATTCATGTTTCTTGGGATATTTTAGTGTGCAAAAATGCAGAGATTTGAGAGCAAACTTATAGTTTCGAAAACCCTAGTTTTTCCATGTTTTAGAGTGATTTCATCTTTCAGAATTAGGAAATTTAATACATACCCCATGTATGATTGTGATTGAGTTGAGAGCACAGCGCTTTTGTGATTTTGATATACTTCAACCGGAGTTCATCTTCAAGCTTACTCATCTATGTTTTTCTTTTGAGGAGTTTTGGATCACTACGAAGGGAGTTGATTGTTGGTTGACCAATCGTGTTCTATGCCAACGGCTTGTTTGCAAGATTGTGGGAGTGATTCTGAAGTCTGTAACACCTGGGCTTGAGAGTGATCAATTTGGTAACCAGGAATGAGTCTGATACGGTCAACAACCAAGTTTTGGTAAAGGTGGTCTGAGAATAACTTTGAGTCAGAGTTGGTGTAACTTTGCTTCGAGATAGTAAATTGCTTTCTTCTGAACTACATTCTTGTAGTTTTTCATCGCTGAGGTTTTTCACGTAAAAAATCTGGTGTTTTTTTTTTTTTTTTTACTTGCTTTCACATTATTGTTTGTGTGGGATTGGTACGCATCTTAATTGCTAATTAACTCAGAAAATTTAATCAGTCACAAAATTAAGCAAGAACACCTATTCACCCGCTTATAGGTCTATAGGAGCCATCAGATAACACTAACTCAACTAACCACTTCCGCATAATGCAAACACAATACTGAACCGAATATGGTTTTAAACTACACCTAACCAACCCCATAAAGCACAGGTTGGTGGTTGGTTGATACTTCAGCTTTGACTGAACCATATTGCATCCCTACATGTAGCTTGTTTTCTTTGGATTTAATGGTTGCCTAATGTTCACTGAAGAAAGATTTAAGTGCTATAACTAAGAAAAAAAAAAGATTGACCTGCTATGTCTGTTACAATTTTCAGGAAATGGTTGAAAGTAATAGGCGGGATGTAACTATTGCCATGATGAAGAACTATCCACAGCTCCTACGCAAATACATGGCTGACAAAGCAAAAGTACATTCTCTAGTTGAGATTATTGTTTATATGGACCTTGAACTTTATTCTTTGAAGAGACAGGAGCAGGTTGGTAATGAACTTTCCCAATGCAAGTTATTTAATATGGTATACTGCCTAGACATAAAGAGATGCTCCTCTTTTCTTGCCTTTTCAGAATTTCAGAACTGTTCTTCAGCTCATGAAAGAGGCATTTTTTAAACATGGTGAGAAGGATGCTCTGAGGTCTTGTGTGAAGGCTTTCAGTTTCTGTTCCAGTGAGAGTAAAGGAGAGTTACAAGATTTTGCCCAAAGTAAATTGAAGGAACTTGAGGATGAGCTTATTGCTAAGCTTAAATCTGCAATAAAAGATGTAGAGGTATATATGTCTGCAAGTTGCAGCTGCTCTTTTCTTTGGGTAAGGGGATAAAATTTGATATTTTTTAAATCTTGCAGGATACTGATGATGAATACTTGCTTCTAGTAAATTTGAAAAGGCTGTACGAACTTCAATTGTCAAGATCTGTATCTATGGAAAGCTTATTTGAAGACTTCTCTATGATTCTTGAAAGTTTTAGAAACATGCATGATGAGGTGTGTATTAAACAATCTGCAAGACACGTGTTTTTTGTTTCTTTCTGCTTGCATATGATATACTTGTTAATGGTCGTTCAGGTTGTCAGCTTTCTGCTTCTCAACATGTATTTACATGTTGCCTGGTGCTTGCACTCTGTTATCAACAGCGAAACTGTGTCTGAAGCATCATTATCTTCCCTATTTTCAAAGCGCACAACCTTGTTCAAGCAACTTGAGTACTTCCTGCAAACCCCTTCTGAAATTCAGGGAGAGGGTGAATGTGGAAATCAGCTAGCGTGCAGGGTAGGCATTCATTGCACTGATTTATTAAATTCTGCATCGCTAGATATATGCAGAATGAACTTTCTTCTGAACTTTTTTGGAAATTTCTAATGGAATCTATTTTTGTGCTTAGGTTTGTACTATATTTGCAGAAGTCTGGTTTTTGTTCAGAAGTACAAATTTTGCCTCAACGAAACTGGAAAGTTTAGGATATTGTCCCGATGAGTCTATTCTGCAAAAGTTTTGGAAACTCTGTGAAAAACAGTTCAATGTTTCAGGTGTGATTAATTCCCTTGTTGCTCTATTAGCTAAAATTATGTGATGTCTTGATTGGATATGCGAAGCGAAAATTTAAACCACCGGTCAGATAGTTGCTCAAAAGATGCTTAACGTCAACGATGTGTTTCTAATAATGCGGCCTAAACTGGCAACTTCCCCCATCATAATCATCCTTGCCTATATCCCACATTGGGGTTGGCCACATAAATTCTCTTTTTCCATTCTTTCCTTTTAACTATTATACACCATGTCTTCTCTTAGGTTTGAGTTTTTAAAGTCGTTTTTAGTTACTTCACCCCACGTAAGCTTTGGTCGGCCTCGTTGTCGCTTATCTTCTAAAACAAACAACTCTTCCTGTTTTAGTAGGTGCATCATTGGGTCTACGTTGAATATTACCACACCACCTAAGTCTGTTTTCCCTAATTTTATAATTTATAGGTGCTATACCTATTGTTCTCCTCACACGTTCATTATTTATCTAATTTCTTATCATCCAACGTAGCATCCTGACTTCCCCCATATTTGCCATATTTATAAAGAAGTGTTGTATGATAAATGTTAACAACCATCTACTCCAAAAGCTTAAGCTGTTAGAGAGGGTGTAACTTTAATATTTAAATTCTTCAACACACCCCCTCATGTGGCCTTCTTTTGGTCTAACACGTGTTTTTCAATTTTTAATTAGGGTGACGGTGAAGTTTGAACTCGAGACTTTTTGGCTCTGATACCATGTTAACAACCATCTACTCAAAAAGTTTAAGCTGTTAGAGAGGATGGAACTTTAATATTTAAATCCTTCAACAAGAAATAAATGGTATATACACCCATCCACTTTTCTCAGGGTTGGCGAATATAGTTATTGGATACAATAATGTGGGAGTAGGAATGCCAACATAAACTCTGGATATCTTTGTCAATGTTTAGTTGCTTTTGTCATTATCTTTGCATATCATTATTCAAAGAATATACCTGTTGAGATTAATTTTTTTGGGTTCCACAAATATTTTCTTTAATGACTGTATTAGAGTTTAGAACATGATGCACACTTATTTATAATGCCGTGCATCACATCAAATTCTTCTCTTTACATAACTACAGATGAGACAGAAGATGAAGACATTAACAAAGAGTATGTTGAGGAGACAAACCGGGATGCTGTCATGATTGCTGCTGCTAAGCTGGTTGCTAATGATGTAGTTCCTAAGGTAAGTCTACATTTGTCTTATATTAAAAGTTTGGGAAGTGTCACTCTTTACCTAGGCAGAAACTTTTTGAGAATTCTTTATAACAAAAAAGCATGATCACACCAATGGACCAGTGGCCTAGCGGTATCAGTTTATGACTTCCCAAGGGGAGGTCAAGGGTTCAAGCCTCAGTGGAGGCATGTGTGTGTGAGTACCAACTATGAAAAAAAAAAAAAAGGCATGATCACAAGCTCTGGTTGAGAATGGTTGTATAGTAAAAATTATGATCACTGTTTACCTTAGCAGAAACTTTTTAAGAATTCTTTATTGTAAAAAATTATGATCCCATACTCTGGTTGAGAATGGTTGTATAGGAGACTGAACCTGGCAGATAGTTGTTCACTAGCCAAATCTCATAATCAGACATGTTCCTACTTCAAAATATGCATTCTAGATTTGCATATTATATCTTCTATAGCAATTAGTTGCTAAATTGTCTTGTTTAATGTCAATTGTAAATGCAGGAGTATCTTGGTCCAGAAATCATTTCGCATTTTGTGATGCATGGAACTAGTGTGGCTGAGATTGTTAAGCATTTGATAGCTGTTCTAAAGAAAAAAGACGATGACGTCTCTAATTTATTTCTGGAATCGTTGAAACGGGTAAACCTCATCTGGTTAACAATGCTTACTTTTTGTGCTCCTTTATACCTACAAATGTATAGTACTAATAAAGTGACACCATTTTCTACATCTTGCACTTGGGTCATTTCCTTCACATGATGCTAATGCAAATAGATCTTCAGAGAAGGCAATATATCTGTATGAACTATAGCTTCCATTTTATTTGGCTAACACCCAGCTCAGAAAGATTTGGCTAATACCTTTAGTTTGGTGCTTTGTTCACGATTCCAAAGATCTATATTGATGTTGAGATTTTACTCGTGTATGTGTGTTGAGGCTTGTTATTCATAGTCAGATAGCATGATGTGGTGATATGAATGGGAGTATATATATACCCGAGAGAATATATACCAATGGATGTGCCATGGGTTGAGATTTACTTTAAGATAGAAGGTAAAGTTGTAGAGAATATGTTCAGGTCCTTCAGGATATCGTGACATAGTGATATATGTTTTGCTCTTTTTTTATGCCAGTGAATAATTACGAACTCCTTTATTGGGTTTGACTAGGCCTACTATCGGTATGTGGTTGGACTTTCCATAAGCAACGATGAATCCTTGGCAGGCAAGTTTTTACAAGAATGTAAAGATCTGGCTGCTCGGCTTTCTGGAACATTTGTGGGTGCTGCTCGAAACAAGCATAGATCGGAAATTTTGAAAATTGTCAAGGATGGTATCGAGTATGCTTTTGTCAATACTCCAATGCAGCTGTCTTTCTTGGATGGTGCTGTGCTCCATTTTGTATCCAAGCTTCCTACACCTGATATCCTGGACATGTAAGATTTTCCCTTTAACTTTGTGTAATTGTTATAATTTATGCTTTCCGAGAGCCAAGTGCTAATACGTGCTTTGCAATTAGTCTAAAGGATGTTCAAAAACGAACGGAGAATGTCAACACAGATGAAGATCCCAGTGGCTGGCGCCCTTATTACACATTCGTAGACACCCTACGCGAGAAGTATGCAAAAAATGAAGGTTTTCAAGGTTCCATCATATTTTTCCTTTTATTATTATTATTTTTTATTTGGGTCAATAAGTGGTAATTTATCAGGCATTTTCTTTGGTCTCGTTTATTCGACTTCTATTTCCCTCCTCCCTCCCTCCTTCTCTCTTTTATTTTGTCTTTCCCTTTCCCTTTATTCTTTTCATTCACTTTTGATTCTATCTCAATGGAAATTATATCCTGGCAGAAAGTTGTTATAAGCTGCCTTTTCTTTTTCCTCTTAACAGAGTAGTAAAATATATTAAATCAAACAAGCATTTCCAAGCCCCAACTTTCCAGCATTTATAAGATCAAGGCAGATTGTTTGCAACCTTTTATTCATTATGAAGAGAAACACTTCCATCACATCATTTTTTTTTCATTTATCCCATTTTTTGTTTCACTTTATTTTCTTTTTTCTTTGGAGTGTCTTTGTTATTTCATTTTTAGGAATGGGGGCTGGCTTTTTATCTCTTGTAGATCTGTCCTTACATAACAACTAACACAATGAGAAGATAGATCTGAATTAAAGCATTTTCCGTCCTAGGATGCTCACAATATTGATTATGTTTTCTTTTTAAATATAAATTCCCATGCTTTCTGACTTTAATTTCACAGGGTAGGAACATCTAAAAATTGTCAAATGTTAATATATATATATATATATATATATATATATATATATGTATATATATTATGTTTTAGTATTTTTTATTTCTTCTTTGTGTGCACCTAATGATTGGCCAAAATGTACATTTCAGATTGTATATTTGTGAGATGACTCATTGTTAATGTTGGTTTGAGTTGCAGCTGAGAAAGATGGGGTGTCTGTAAGACGCCGAGGTCGTCCCCGAAAGAGGCAGAATTTACAGGGAAAGAAACTCTTTGATGAGCACAGTTCAAGTGAAGAAGAGGATTCAATCAGCGCATCTGACCAGGATGCTCAAGATGAAGAACAGCAAGAAGAGGTGGAAGAGGATGCTCCTTTGATACAATCACTGAGATCATCAGCTAAGCTTAGGTCATTGAAAGTTTCAAGAGAGGAAAACAGAGGCCAGACAAGAACAACGGATTCTGGACAAGCTGCAGAGAATTTATCTGGTTCTAGAATATCAGGTGTGTATTATTATTACTCTATTTAATGTTTGACTTAGTTTCTGATTGTTTGTTTAAGATGAAGACTGTACAATGTTTCAGTAATTCTGCTTAAATCTGTCAATTGTTAATGCAGTACCTCTTTCACTTCAACTCTTGATTTAGCAATTTATATGGTCCTAGTTTCTGATTCTTTTGTTAAGATGAAGACTCTGTACAATGTTTCAGTAGTTCAGCTTGATCTGTCACTTGTTTGTCTTCAACCAGCTTTTTCTTGTGATATTAGCTGATTTGATTATCTGGAAGTTGTTGACTTCTCCAACCAAAATTGTTGTATGTTCTGAGGATGCCCTAATTTTGAAGCAGCAGTGTAGAAGGTCCTCATTTGAGTCGGTTTTTATTTGTTCGTCATGGATGGAAATGTGATTGTAGTTTATATTTTCCAGTTGAATCTTTGTGGATGCCATTTCAATGGCAAGGTTTATCCAGGAGAGATTAACCTCAGTGCTTGAACCAAATCCAATCCAATTAGTTGGATCTGTTGAGTGTTCTTTGATCTGTTGATCCTTAACTATTTAATCAGACTGATCCAATTACTAAGTGGATAACACATGATCAAAGGTGGCCTAGTCTGTTAAGGATCCGATTTCTGATTAGAAATATTATACGTGTCACATAAATCTCATATTCCTAGTGGTCAACATACTAACATAGCATGTATATATACTTGGGGGCTGGCTGGTTTCTTAAATCAGTTTTATCGTCATTTCTACCTCTCGGCCTCTCTTGTAATGCCAGCCTCGTACACTCTACAATTCAATGCGTGTTCACTCCTGCTCTCCTCTCTAACAATTAGCCTAGTTGCTCCATCTCCACCAGCGCCATCCCTGGGGGCACTTAGTGTAGTGGTGGTGTAGTTGAGGACTTCTTTTGATTGGATGGTTGAAGACTTCTTGTAGAAGTGTGATATTAAAGTCTCCAGTGGCTTTAATGAATTTTGGTTAAGATTCCCCTTGTGCAACTCTGTATTCTTTGTTCTTCTCTTTTAAGAATTTTGTGGATATGCATATGTTACAAAATGTTTTACATTGTGTAGGAACATCAAGCTAGTGGATGCTAACTTTATCGTGCGTGTTTAAGTTGCTGAGCGAGGCATAAATTTTGCAATGATCGATCCCTCGCAAGTGTAGAACTTGTCTCCAGCTTGAAAGGGTTGATTGGGGGCCTGATGAAGCCAAGAAAATACCGTGTAAATTGTGGGTGAAGGTTTTGAATGACAGCAGTAGGAAGTGCCTTGGCATGATATTTACTTCTCGGCCACGTAATTTGTTAGTAATATACAAGTTGTTCCACAGATGCTTCCCTTGGACTTTTCGGTGTATATACTTCACTTCGTAAATTCGCATTTGCAACCATCTTCATAATACTTGTATAATTTACCCGTCTTAAGTTCAAATAGTTAATAAATAGTCAAATTATCCTTTCAGAACAAGTTTATCCTACAATTTAATTACCTGCTAAAAAAATCCTTTCATTTAATCATCTTTTGAAAGGCATGATCCTCATGCTGGAGGATAAGTGGGAGTTTGTAACATGATATAAAATGGAAAATGTCTTGTGGTTCTTGCAATCATTTCTACAGGTGCTTGTTTCCTTGCCGGGAACCCGGTGTTCGGGAACAGAAATTAGGTCAAATCAAACCAACTTGACGCCACCACATCATATGTTGGGTAGATTTTAAAGTACAGAAATTTTTACATGGTTCTGGCCTATCACAAGAAGCCATGTTCGCATGTGTCAGTTTTTTTTTTTTCCTGCTTATGTGGCTGCATGTGACTGGCCGGACCGTGTAGTGGGAACCGAATTTCTCCTAAAGTTACTCCAATGAATGTTTAGAATATAAATCCTAGACCAAACCTATGCATTGGAATTTTGAAACAAATAAAGCTTACCCCTACTGGTTCCAAATTTGGAAAACTGAGAACATACTCTTAATGCAATCACATTACGCATATTGGGAAGGTTTTTGTAAAGTTGCACTCAAATGAATGTTAAAAATAT
Source organism: Cornus florida (assembly GCF_030987335.1). Lineage (NCBI taxonomy): Eukaryota > Viridiplantae > Streptophyta > Magnoliopsida > Cornales > Cornaceae > Cornus > Cornus florida. The sequence continues at coordinate 77,362,650 of NW_026775575.1, read as the reverse complement.
AAATCACAGACTAGAATGTAACACGAATAAACATTCCACTACTAATTCAATTCGTTTATAAACCCTTTTCCAGGAAAAGGAGAAACAAATATAAGTCGAGGAATAATCATCTTATCACTCAAGACTCAAACGCATTAATCCATACAACTTCAATTTTCTAAAACTATCTATACCTGTTTGAGAGCATCAATATTATGTGCAACACTGAGTGGGCAGAGAAAACATGTAAAGGAGAACTAATAGTTCATCAGTCCTCAGTCTCAGGTTTATTATGGGAGATTGCGACGTCATTAAATAAGAATTAGTAGAGAAAGGACCAAAAATGTGATCATTTGAGTCTTCATTCTGGAAACAGTTATGGCAGATGGACACTACAGTCAACAGATCGAAAAAGGAGGGATTAGCATCCTGCATCACCGAGGAGACAACTGCTGAAATTCTGGGACTGCATCTGTTCCATGCAAACACTATGCCAAGCAACCCTATCCCAATGATTCCTGCACTTACTCCAGGCAGCTTTAAAATTAAACTGACCATGCTTCCAAACCAGCTTGTCAACTATTGACGACAATAGTTTAATGAGCAATCTTATCGGAATGTGTATCTTAGGGGAAAAGCATGTGAATGATGATGGTCCAAACACAGGTGATGCTATTAGAGCCTGCATACCATGCCCCCTTCCAACAAAATAGATTGAGGATATTTTAAAAACTCCCACAACCTTGCAAGATCAGCAACAAAAAAATTATTATCTTCTAAACATAGCGAAACACATTCTAAACCTTACTCAACATAAAATTCAAAACTTTAGGGTGAAACACATTCTAACCCTCAACGCATCCTAAACCTCCATAACATCTGTATTAAAATCAAATATTTACAGAGACAGGGTGAAACACGTTCTACACCTCCAGAACATCTTCACTTGGGCCATTCTGCGTCATGAATTCATACATTTGTTGTAACGTTCTGTCCATGACCTTCAGCCGGTCAAGTGACAGAAGATTGTGTTGCTGAACTGCTTCCATGTGACTATTCATGGTTTGATGTAATTGCTTTCTCTAACTGATCATCATGCTTGTCTATTTCTGAGTCCCTTTTCATCAGTGCTTTATATGGAAAGACATGAGAGCATAAAGCAGACCCATTAAGAGTCAGAGGCGGGGGGATTTCAGGTTAATACTGGCACACATGAATTGTGCCAGTGCCCCATGAGACGAGCAATTGAATGTAAGGTCAATTCGTCTCGCTCTTGTGCCACTGACACTTGACAGCACTGGAAAAGTCTACAGCGGTGATTATCAGATTTATACCGCAAAAGACGTCAGCCATGATATTCACTAGTCGTCGATTGATATGCTACTAGGTTTGATGATGATGAGGAGGAGTTCAATGCTTCATTATCACATATTGTGATAAGATATTGTAATGATGAAGTTGTTGCATAAGGATATTAAAATGCCGTGTTAAGGATTGAGCTCTTTCTCATCATTGCCGAACCCCAGCAGCATGTGGAGCTCATTGTCAAACCCCAGCAGCATATCAATCCACGACTGGTGAATATCATGGCTGAAGTCTTTTGAAGTATAAATCTGATAATCACCACTGTAGACTTTTACTGACATTGTTTTCCAGCGCTGTCAAGTGTCAGTGGCACAAGAGCGAGAGCAATCGACCATACATTCGATTGCTCGTCTCATACGGCACTGGCACACAGTTCATATGTGTCGGTATTGACCTGAAATCACCTAGCTGCATACACTTTCAGACCAATTTATGGGTCTGCATTGCGCTCTCATGTCTTTCCGTAATGTATAAAGTACTGACAAAAAGGGACTCAGAATTAGACAATCATGATGATCGGTTAGAGAAAGCAATTCAACAATTACATCAAACCATGAATAGTCACGTGGAAGCAGTTCAGCAACACAATCTTATGTCACTTGACCGGCTGTAGGTCACGGACAGTAGGTCACAACAAATGTATGAATTCATGACGCAGAATAGCCCAAATGAAGATGTTCTGGAGGTTTAGAATGTGTTCACTCTGCCTCTGATTTAAATGAAGATGTTATGGAGGTTTTAGGATGTGTTTCACTGTCTCTGTTAAAATCAAACACTATGTCCCTGTAAATATTTGATTTTAATGACTTATCAAAAAATATATATATATATATATATATAAAATATTTGATTTTAATGAAGATGTTATGGAAGTTTAGGATGTGTTTCACCCTGTCTCTGTGAATATTTCATTAAATGAAGATATTATGGAGGTTTAGAATGTGTTTCACGCTGTAAATATTATATTTTTATGTTGATTAAGGTTTAGAATGTGTTTCACTCGGTTTAGAAGATGTTATTTTTTCTTTGATGCTGATCTTGTAAGATTAAACACTGGTTGCAAAGATGGACTTCTGATATCAGATCCCATACTTCACACGGTAAGACAGAGAAGGAACCTGAAGTGGAAGAGGCCGTGGTATTAACACTGATCAAACTGCAAGAGCTGTTTTTGTCAAAGAAGCCAAATTGTTCCTGCAACAGGGCCTTGTTTTTAATCTTCTTCAGTTTTACAGTCTAATGAGCTCTAATCTGACCTAACTATCTGTTGTTTAATTAACCACGATGGGCACTTGGTTGAGCACAAATTTAGCAGTGTTATCCAGGCATTTCAAATCTTGAGTGGGTCACTAAGCCAGACCATGATTAGAAATAGACAATAATAATGCAGATAGATAGATAATAAAAGAACAGCCATAGTATAAGTAGAATGTTTGCATAAATCGAAAACATTACACCGCAACAAAAGAGAGAACATTTGGTTGACAACAAAAATAGCATCTTGGGCATTTCTTAATTTGATAGCACAATTTCCTTCATAAAAGAAACAAAAAGAGGAACAACTATTAGATCATGATAAACCTCTCTCATCTTGGAAGTAAATCCAAGCAAACAAACAAGGAAAAAACACTACCCAGTACATAACAGAGAATCTCTTACATTTCATCTCCTTCCAGCAATTCTCAGCAAGGGAGATATTATACCCTGTATCTCTTGCAAGGACTGTTGAATTCTTAGCTCCTCCTCCACGGATCGCTTTAGATTTCTAATATGGCCTTTCAGAACATCAGAAGCTCTAACATCTTCAGCCCTCATTTCAAGAACCTTCTTGGCCAACCCCATCAACAACCGGGCATACCTAGGCATTGTTGTGTACCTTTGCAGAAACTCCAATAACAACCCAAGCTCCTCTGTGTCCAAATTCGAAACACACCTCATCAACTTCTTCCTTGCCACCAACTCCTCCATTACAGCCACAACATTCTCCGGATTCTTTCCTCTTAAGGCAGACACAAGAGCTTCCTTGTGCCTGAACTTCTTCAACAACTTATCATGCTCAGCTAATTTCACCTTTTTCGGCCTCATAATCAAGTAATCACCTTTAGAAGGCTTCTCATTTTGACCCCTATGGAAGTACCGAAAGTACGAAGGCCTTAAAACCCTCTTGTGAGGCTCCTCCACAGAACCCAACCCCACATAGTCCCCCAACTCAGAACCCACATCTTCCTTCACTTTCCTCTTCCCTGCAAATATGGTGCCATTCGAAGTACCGATTACCCTAGTCAAACAATCCGGTGAGAACCCAACCGATAAAAGAGGCGCCGGAAACCTCATTGTATGAGTAACCTTAAACTTTGCATAGTCAAAAACCTTCATATATCCATCCAATGAGACGCTCAAAATCCTATACTCCTGAGCTGATTCACCACTATCCTTCCCAATCTTCCCCACACAAATCGAAGTCACAGTCTTGTTATGACTCTCCATTGAATACAGTAACTTCCCTCCTGCGATCACATCCCAAATTTTCACACAATTCCCACCCGCGGTTGCAATTAGCCCTCCGGAAGGCAAAAAGATTGCGTCTTCGACCGGCTTCCCATGATTGAGCTCCATCACTGAGCTCAAACCCGAAACCCTAACATCCCAAACCCTAACTGTGTGATCATAGGATCCCGTAACGAACATGTCATCGCTAGCGGGGGAGCTGTCGCCGCAGCGAACGTAATCTTTGTGCCCTAGAAGTTCACCGATCCGGGTTTGGGACGCGACGTCCCAGTACTTGACGATGGAGTCATCGCCGCCGGAGAGGAGGTGGAGCTTATCGAGGCGGGGGTATCGGACGAGGTGGACGGGGCGCGAGTGACCGCGGAGTTGACGAAGAGGGGAGCGGGTCTTGATGTCGAAGACCTGGACAAGGCCGGAGAGGGATCCGGCGGCAAGGAGGCGGCCGTCGGAGCGGAAGGAGGCGGAGGTGGCGGTATCGGAGAAGGCGGAGATGGTGGATTTGGGCTCGAGGGTTTGGGCGGAGAAGATGGTGACGGTGGCGGAGTGGGTGGCGGCGAAATCATGAGGAGCTGTCGGGGAGAAGGAGAGAGAGGTGATGGAGGAGATTAGGGTTTGGATGGGTTGTGGCTTGAATGATTTCCAGTACTTTGATTCTGGAGAAATTGAGGATTTTGAGGAAGTGGGTTTCAGTTTTCGTGTTACAGGGAAGAGTTTGGCTATGCCGCCGCCTCCTAACTGTGACTGGTCCTGCTGATTCATCTTGGCAATCAATTGGTCCGCCATTGAAGGAGCTGAGGGAAGTGTGAGGGTTTAGGGTTTAGGGTTTTGGTATTGTTTGGATTGTAGTTGCCTAATGGCTACTACTGTATGATGTGTGCTGGGTACAGAAGATGGGTCGGGCCTTTCGGGTTTAGTCCCCCTCTCTCACACTGACACGCGCGCGCCTGCACACGTGTATATTCAACAATATTCTTACATATGGCCCTTTTGTAATATTACACAATATTACAAAACAGTTGTGTCGTTGTAAGAATGTTTTGGGTAGGATTCGACAAAGTAACGAAAATTTGATGTGGGAAATTCGAAAACAAAAATATGTAAACGAAATTTTGATGTGGGAATTTCAAAAACAAAAACATACAAACATGTTTGATAACGTTTTGGGTTTTACTAAATTCGAAAACAAAATACTTTCGGCATCTCATTTTGTTGTCAAAAATTCTGAATCAATAACATGAAAATATGTTTGGTAAATATTGTTTTGTTTATATTTTTAAAAATTAAATATATATTGATATAATTATTTAGTTTATATCTAATAGTTCATTTTTTTATGGTTTGAGAAATTTTGTACACAACAATTTTTTTTTTTTTTTCATTAACACTTGGATGAAAATTGGATGTAATACAAATATTAAAAAGTGTCTAACAATTTGTTTTTATATGTTGAAGGGTATAAAGATATTCAAGTACCATATTCATCTCGACAAACATGACTTTATTGAATACTATTGAAACCGACGACATGTCGTCGCTGTTTGAACCAATGGCGCAAACTTCATGAACAATTTAGCAGTCCGAAACTTATCACTTAATCTCCATCAGAATATCCAATTATGTCACACTTTCTCCGATCAAAGCATTGGCATGAGAACTCTAGGTCATGGAGTCGCACGACTCGCATCTCCTTGTAGAAGTTCTAGTGGCAATGTTTCGATACACGAGAAAGTGTGTGACATAATTGGATAGTATGATGGAGTAAACAATGGGAAACCTAATGGTGTTTCAGCCTTTCAGGTGGTGGAAGAGGCTGAAAAGGTGAAAGATCCACTACTCAAAGGTGGGGCTTTTAAATTTGAATTCTCTACTTTCAAATTCCACAACCTAGGGTTAGGGTTTTTAGGCATATGAAAAGGACCAACCGAATGCACTATGGGCTTAACTGGCCTTTTGATGTAATTTTGTTTCCTCTTCTTCTTAGGATTAATAAAAATAATAGGTGGGGCTTTTAAATTTGAATTCTCTCCTTTCAAATTATTATTATTATTTTTTTTTCAGAAGATAAGTTACATCTCTACTTTCAAATTCCACAACCTAGGGTTGGGGTTTTTAGGCACAAAAAAGGACCAACCGAATGCACTTAGGATTTATATGTAAAAATCCCATAATAATATTTGTTGGGTTGGGAAAAAAGAGAATTGTACAAATAAATCCAATATTGGATGCAAAAAAAATTTCTTTAGTATTTTTTTTTTTATAAAAAAAACATTAACGTGGATAATCCGTAATTCACTAATGCATTGAATGCCACACCTTCATTGGCAAATTGAATATTGAGTTAATTTATAACTTTTGGCAAGTTGCTAATTCGAGCATATGGAGTCACCTGGATCCCCTTGAAACAAATTTACCTTCTCTTGATCCGGCTGCGAGTCATATTTTCACTGTCAACAAGAATAATATATCCAAGACATGAATCACGTAGACTTATTTCATTTTCTTTTTCAAAAATTAATCATGATTCGGATTCAGTCACCACATCTCAGGTTCAAGTGTTAGTGATCAACAATTTAGACGAGAATATGTCACTGACTGTCCATTGTCAGTCACAAGATAGAGATCTTGGCATTGATCAGAACCACCCATTCGGAACCAGTTATCACTGAACTGTCGATATTGTAGTTAGGAAATCAGCCTCATACTACTGTGACTTGAGTTCTGCAAATTCGCATGGTAGGTGTGCTTATGATCAGTGTATTTGAAGGGTGGAGTGGATGGGGATGGATTGCATCTCTGCATCAAGAAATCAGATAACAAGAATTCTTTAAATTTCAAAACACGGCTCTTTGACTACTCACAGGAGCCTGTGTGGGGGGCTGTCGGTTTTCACAACAAACAGCACGGCTCATCCAGAAAAGGATTTTATTAAATAGCCTTTCTGCAAGAAGAATTTGCTAAAACCAGTATACCAAGTCCACAATAATGAAAATCCATACTGTGAAAGACTAAAGAAAATATCAGTATGTAATGTGCTATCTAACATACTGATATAAAGAAGAGAGAAGAAAATGGAGACGAGCAGATATATGTCTTATACGAGTTTCATAATCAGACCCCAAGTATAAAGAAGAGAGAATAAAATGGAGACGCGCAGATATATGTCTTCAACAGAAGCACCCATTTCAGATATATAACAAGGAGGGGAAAAAGTCAGATATATAGTTGACTGTTCTATAATGATCAAATTAGTGTAAAAAGAACCAAGTAAATCTCCTAATCCTTTTAAGGCGACGGGAGGAGATCAAGGTAAAAAGTGTGCGAGTAATTTCTCAGGAAAAGAAAAAAAAAAAAAAAAAAAAAAAAAACAAAGCAACAGTCAATAGCTTTGTTAAAACGAACAAATGTATATATATGAAGTTACTAATATACACCAAGCTCATGTGTGTACATGAGCAATAACAGTTCAATAAATGCATGAATGCTTGAAGTCATCAAAATTCGTAAACAAAATATTGAAATCCCAGCTTCTACCATGAACTTGATCTAAAAATCAAATAAATGATGAGAGATAGACAACCCAATAACATAATTAGCAGCCACACCAATGAACTGACTGGGGAAATCATGGTGTCCATCACCCTTCACAAAGTAGATTTATATATACACACACACACACATATATATATGTATAAAAAAGATATTTTATATGTAAATACATTGGTGATATTGACCACTACACAAAGAAGATATGTGTAATTTGATTTCTCAATTATATCACAATACACAAACCTATATGACCACTTTTACCTGTACTTTTTTGTTATGGACACTGAGGGAACTCCCCATCACCTCCACTGGATTAATAATACAAATACTATCAAAAGGATTTGGAGTATGCATAAATAAATTGGAAAGCACGATTAACACACCTTGGCTAACAGCAAATACTTACAACATCCTGAAGCTATGTGTACACAAGTGAAGCCGCCTCTTCCAAGACTTGGTTTGGGGGAAGTATGATCAACATGCATTGGCTACCAGCTAACTGTTCTACCATTCTCAAGCTGTGAACAAGTGAACCCTCCTCTTCCAAGACTCGGTATCTTCATAAACACAACACTGCTTACTGTATTATTGTAAAATATGACGGAATTCCTTGTTCATGAACTGGCTCCCATCATGTCGCCTTGTAAATTTGGGATTCCCACTTCAGAAAATGGTATAATATGTAAATCAATCATAAGACTTCAAATATATGCAAGTGAGCTCCGGTCATGGTCTGGCTGTGGGCGACCTCTAGTGGGTGTCGGTGGCCTTTGAATGTTAAGCTCCTGCAGGGACCAAGCCAAGCCAACACAGGTATATTATGAGCCAACCAAACAAATTCTGTGTTTTATGGTTGGATTTGAATCCAGCATATCAAAAGGCCTAGCTGCCCAAAAGAAAATGCAGGCTTATCAACAAATTTTACCTGCATCCATGTGTCTTCTGTGACACGTTCTGGAGATGTCTCAGGTGAATGAAGGGGAGGTGGCAGAGGATGAATCAATTTTGGAACCACAACCAACCCCCTGCCGATTACCAGTATTGCTCCAGCATTGTTGGCAGTCCCTAGATGCTTTAACCAATTAGACTGCAAATGACAGGACTGGGAAAAAAAAAAAAAAAAAAACTCGAACCTGTCATTGCTTACCACAATAGTTGGTTGCCGAAAAAAGAGTGATTAATTGACCCTGAGCAAACCGTTCAAACCCGTCCATAACGCATTCGTGGGCTCTTATGATGAGTTGTAATTTGTTCTTCTTACAGAAATCTGTGACCCGGTCAGGCTGCAAGTAATGGTAATAGATTATGGTCTAATGATAGAACTAAATGCATATGTGAGTGTGGAACTTTTCATGATTAGCAAACAGTGTCCGCAAGTGCGTGCTCATACTGAAATTATTTACTCTACAAAAATGAATTACTGAAAGGGAACATTTATTTTATAGCAAGTATTATAAGAAGGCTGCTGATATTGGCGCTCCAACAAAGTACTCATGCACTCCACTATTATTTGAAAAAAAAAAAAAAAAAAAATTATAAAAAAATCCCTAAACTTGATGCTTTGTTCTTATAATTTTTTTTAATGCCATAATTGTCCTTCATCTTCTCTATTTCACGTTATCTAAATATTCAATCATACAAAATCTCTCTTAGGTTTCTTCCTCTAAAATGCTTTTCATATTATCTCTCTAAAAAACTCTTTACCGTCGAGAATCATAACACCACCTCTGTTCACTGGTCTCTGATCCCCGAACTTTTCTGCGTGATACAACACAGCGGATGCACCTTCACCCAAATCCTGATATACTAATTTGAATTCAAGGTATCAAATAGAATACATAAATACACACACGTGTGTGTGTCCACATGTGTGTACGAAAAGGATGAGTGTTATGCTTTAAGAGATTCGTGTGTGTGAGAGAGAAGGGATGTGATGAGTTTTGGAGGATTATTAAAATTACAGGTTATTTTCTTTTGATCAATTACAATTGATGAGATAATCATAATTAATCACACCATTTGAAACAGAGTTTGATTTAGAAACTGACTCTATTTTCTCTCACTAACATCATCCACATTGTAGAGAGAAGGTGAATTTCACTAGCATAATAAAATTCATGGGTGAAGTCAAAACGTTTAGATTACAAGGATGCTTATATCAAAAGTTAAATCTACCATAGGCCACAAAAACTAAATATCTGGAAGGAGCGGAGGGGCTGGGGAATACCATGTTTCATCTACATAGCACAAAACTTGTTTCTGTCCAGAGCCCGAAGAGACCTTATATTACATAAGCTCTTCCTGCTATAAAGTCGATCCCTATGCTAGCTTTGACATGTTCAAATAAAGATGTTGATTCCATTGTTCATCGAAGGAGAGGTCACAAGAATATAATGGTCTATCGTTTTTAAGAGTCTCTCCGAAGGTTTTGAATCAGAGTAAGAAGAAATGTTTTGTCTAGGGAACTGTAAGGTCATTGGCTATCAAAGGCCTGATTTGCAGTTGTATTTCTTGTATGGGAAATAGTGGAGTTTGTTGATTCAGATAATTTTGTATGTTCATGTCATTATCCTAGTAGATGGGAAATCTGTGGCATTGAACACGAAACTGAAATAACTCGTACCCGTAAAGAGAAGATTGATCAAAACCCATTAAGGGCAATTATGGCATTAAAAAATATAATGTGTGGTGTAGGGACTTATTTGTAACTTTATTTTAAAAGAAAATAAGAGTTGAGTGCTATATACAATGTTGGAGTGCCAATATCAGCTCCCTTATAAAATAGTATTAAGAATTGTATACAACCAGAAAACCAAGTTTTCCAAAGAGAGAAATTTAGATCAACATCTTTTAAACAGCCAGCAATTCGTAATTAAGTTACCAAGTTTGCTCCGTAACTACCACATAGCTTATTTGGGTCTTAAATATTGAAGGGTGTGGTTAAAATGGGAATAGATAAGAAATAAATCTTATTTATAATTCCCTGGGTCAATGTTGTTGGCTTTAACCATAAAGTTAACAGGGATCTATGGAGTATCTACCATATTATCACATCAAGAATGCACAGTGTCTTGCTACCCATACAGTTAATCACCAATCTTTGAGTAATGGAATATAAATTTTTCAACAGTTACATCCTTGAGGTCAGAGAATCAAGGATCTTTAAAAATCAAGAATATCAGGGCAGAAGAAGAGGCATCCTGCATGTCATCCACACATACAAGACACGTGAATTGCTAAATGAGAAAATAAAATCACATGCCCATTCTGAGTATGTACATTGAATCATAACATACGTACCCCAAAGGAGACAAGACCGGGCCCTCTAGCATTTGGTCTCAGACCCTCTACACTATCATTTTCCGTCGGATCCGACCTGTGCAAAACATGAAATAATGTAGACAACATTGAATTGAAACTTATTAAGTACAAAATGAGCTAAAACATACCATAAAAGATCCATTAGAATGATAGATCCACCATCCATTGTTATTGGTCTTTCTAATTTCTCTATCTGTTCTACAGAATGTATAGATCTCCCTATGCCACCATGCATACAGATAATTTTTTTCTCAATAAGTGCAGCAAGCGGAAGATAGTTGAAAAGTTGATTGAACCGTGTCCATGCCCAAATCCCATCATTCTCTCCCTACATACACAGTTACTGTTACTACATTTACAGCCTTCAAAAGAGAAATGTTTGCAGTTAATCTATACCATTCTCTCAATGCATTCAAGACGGAAACCAAAGAGCGCATTTATATCTGAAGCCTCATGATTCCCTCGTATTAAGTGCACATTGTCAGGAAACTCGATCTGGAAATTATAACAAAGGAACATCGGGATCAGAAAAAAAAAAAAAAAAAAGGGTGGCCAGACAAAACCAATTACTAAAATAGTTTAAGGCAGAGGCTTGCCTTTAGAGCAAGGAGCAAAGTGATGGTCTCAAGGCTGTGCTGTCCTCGATCAACATAATCACCCAGAAATAAATAGTCAATATACCTGAAATATAGAAAGCAGTGTCGATAAAACAAGGCCAGCAAAAGGTTTACAGAAGTATTTATTCAGATTCTTAATTTACAAATGTAGCTAATAGCTAGAAGCATCCAATCAAAGGGACCATTTCAAGGAACAGAAATAACAAGAATATCCACATCGGGCTAAAGCAATATCTGCATGGACATATGCAAAGTGGCCCATGAGTCATAACTATCACCTGAGGCAATAACCCTCCCCATCACCCTCATGCCAAGAATTATAGCTCCTATCTAAGAGTTTTTACATCCACACCTAATCAGAAACAAGAATTGAACCCCACAGCACAATGTGTAGCACTTCAGTGACCTAAGCACAAAGCTATCTGAACTCTAGATTGACAGCTGCAGTCAAGAGATTAGCTTAAATTCAGGCGTGGGTGAAAAGTATGGGTTGCTTAGCTTGAAATATGGATCCTAATTACACAGCATTCCAAAAAATAATCATTGTCATCAAAGTAAAAGTCTGCCCATGTGTCAAGCATTCGAAACCTTTTCCCCAAAACAGATGATTCTATGCTTGCATCAGACATGTACAATATTGGATTATTCTGAGAGAACCCTGTTAAAAGAATATAGCATGCTCAACACTTTTGATTGATAGTTACGGTGCCTTACTTCAACCAACATTGACTTCTAATTTCTGATATTAAATTAAGTTGCATAATATTTTCCTAAAATTTTTCCATGAAGGATCTTTCAAATTAGTTTGCTCCATATGTTGCTTTAAGAAAAATTGTGCCATGGCCTACTTATTTTATTTGTGACAGAAGCATGAATCTGGCTCCATATCAGCAAATTCAGTTGAAGGTTCATAATTTAATGCCTTTCACCAACTCTATGTGTCTCCTCCTACATTTTTCAAATATTATCGATTTCCAATCTTAAGATTAGACGATCTAGATAATGTATTGGACTTAAAACAAAATATAATTATACAAGATCAAATGTGTTGGACTGCAACCAAACCATCGCAATCAAGTTCACATAACTTGCACCTACTTATGCTTCTTAATTATTTTAATTGCATATCCAACCTTTCCACGTCCATTGAAAATTTTACATCATTTTCAACCACTATATATCCTCATCTGACCCTATCTTCAAATCCTCTTCAAGCTCTCCCGTCTTACAAAATTTATTAAGCCAAGATAGTCAACAAAGTTACTATGAGGATGCCCAGTCATCGCACTTGCCTGGCATCTGACCGTAACTAGAGCCTTAATAAAGTCGTAATTAAAATGCATCACAAAATCTCTAGATGTCATCGCATTCCTCCATAATTATAGTAATAAAATTAATTAGTCTCATCCACTAGAGAACCATGCCATTTCAAGATGAAAGACGCCAAGAGGACAAGGTAAATTGGGCAATCAGTAAAATTATATGAAAAGAAAAATGTTCCTATTCAAATCACATGTACAAAATACTATTGTTTAAAAGGCTATTTTAGGTCTCTAGAAACTCTTGAATCCATGTATTAAGGGCACAATGACATATCACATCAACTTATACATATTCTAATGATACAACAACTTGTGTGAGTATGATAAAATTAAAAAATTAAAGCATAATATCTTTGATACTAAAGAGAGTATGTTCCAAACATAGATGTGTCACTTCTAAAGGTTCATGAACTCAAATAACCAGCACATAACAATTCCCAAAATTGTCTCTTTTATTCCCAGAAGTGAAATGGGAGGAAAATATTGGATATTGCTTACAGTCCAATATCAAACTTACGTTATATCTCCTGCAGCGGAAGGAAATCCATATTCATCAAACAGCCGCATTAAATCACCAAACTGTCCATGAAGATCACCAAATACTTTGATGGGAGCTTTCAGTTGAAGAACTGTTGGCTCTTGCATAAAGATCTGTTCAGCAGCATAGCAAAGCTCACCCACTTCATACGAATCCAGAAAAAACCTCCTGTCAGCAGGAGCTTTCCAGTTGCGAGGCCTAAGCAAAGAAGAAATAACCTGTGCAAGAAAACAATGCTAATGAAGGAACACCCCAAAACAATATTTTTCCATTTTTTCAAAAACGAACATTAAAATTAAAAGTTTGGTAATGCCTGCCTTTTTATGCAAGCCTTGAGGAGATCTCTGCCTGGTGAACCTTTTGGTAGGATATGACAGGTCATTATGCAAGGGAAGCATCCGTCTACTCTCATTTTCAAATTGATCCAAGGATAACTGCCTAATTAACCCACCCAGATTTCCTACAGCCTCTCTAGCTACTACGACCTGTAGCATAAGAAACAGCATGATGTCACAGCTTGAAGATGAATGGAACACGATATATAAAACATAGGTGCAGAGAACATACAGCTCTAGGGTGAAGGCGAACATCTAATTCGGTCTCACTACCCTCCGAATTAGTTTCTGCAACTTGTGAGCTGTCATCTGATAGAGATGTTTCTTCTGCAGCAGTGGTAGATACTGCCTGCACAGCTTGCCAGACAGCAGTAGCAGCCTCAGCTTCAGCAGCAGAAGCCTCAGCCAGTTTCTCCATAGATTTTTTATCCATGCTGCTAAAGATGAAAACGTGCCACAAAATTTTTAGAGAAAGTTCCTTTAAAATTCCCATGAAGATATATAGAGTCAGCTACAGAATTGAACCTCGTGCCACCATTTGAGGGGATATCAAGCCTGCCAGCTAAAGTTGGTGTTTGGGCGTATGAATTTAAATTGGAATCTTTTGTTCTGGGACTTGTCACAGTTGAAGCCCTCTCAGATGTTAATATAGGAGAATCAATGTCAGTCTGGATTGGTGAATCTTCCGCAATAAGAAAGTCATCTAAGATCTTGTCTGCACCTAGTAACATAACAGAATTATATGATGCAAAAAAACAAGGGAAGTGAAACATTGAAATTATAACATCAAGATTAAAAATTACTCTGATGCAGAACCAAATCCGTATCATTGTTCATTTTCCAATATTATTTGTATCAGTGGAAGTTAATTGCTTCCAGCAGTAACGAATGCATATTCCTGGTTTTTTTTTGCATAAATGGAAGCAGATAAGCAGGGCACTGAAGCATATGCCTTTAATTTTATTTTTTATTTTAACCTGAAGCATATGCCTTTAAGAAGTGTCCATGTACTGCAACAAAATCCGATGCTTTGGTTGGATCTTCATAGAGATCATTTCCATGGAAAAATGAACATGGAAGGCTAGTGCATGGCCCAATATAGCATTTTCTACGTGACCAGTGGCTTAATGAGAAGATTTTCTTGATGCGAAGGGAAAATTCATTCTCAACTGGTGAGAATTGGGCATCACTTTACCATCTCCTTATCCATTATGATGTTGCTATAGAGTTGTGGCCCTTTACTTTGGCTATGTTGGGGCTTCTGTGGGACTTCCACAATCAGTGGCTAAGCTATTTCATTTTGCAAGGGAGTTATCATGCCCACAGCAAAGGAAATATTGGGAGTCAGCCCATTATGCATTATGTGATGTCTTTGGAAGAAAAAATCAGCGTTCTTTTGAGGGAATTGAATAACCAATCCATAGGTTGGACAGCCATTTTTGGGCCTGCTTTACAATTGAGTGAACCACACGATAGATCAGATTTGGGAGAGCTATTATTGCTGAATGGAGGAGCCAGAGACAAAGTATCTTAATGATTGTTAACTACTAAAGTAGATAAGAATAAATTATAGTATGAAGCCTAGAACGGATGAAGATCATTATGGTATAGCTTACTACGGGGTTTTTTAAAAACGCCTCGGTAAGTCTCAAACAAAATGACCTCTAACATAAGCTAAAACCTAATTGA
Organism: Cornus florida; assembly: GCF_030987335.1. Taxonomy (NCBI): domain Eukaryota; kingdom Viridiplantae; phylum Streptophyta; class Magnoliopsida; order Cornales; family Cornaceae; genus Cornus; species Cornus florida. Next base: position 77,347,430 of record NW_026775575.1, on the reverse strand, counting down.
TTATTTCAGGTTATCCTTTCCAAAAAAAAAAAGTAGAGGTGACAACAAAGAATATGAAGGATCACTGTGGACTGGGATTGGGGTAGAGATAGCATCATATTGGAGAGATGAGATGGTGTCTATATATGTAATATAGATATAAATATATATAAATTTACAAATGAAGAAAGAGAAATAACGAAGAAGATAAATATTAAAACAATGCTGTTCAGTTTATGAATGTAATTTGTATTTCACAGGTTTTATTTTTCACTCTTTTTATATTTAAACAAAAGAAAGGAAAACTAGTGACTTCCTGTCGCTAGTAACAGCGACCTGATGTCATGTCCTAAATGGAACTCTTGTATAGTTCCGGAGGTTATACACCATATCAGGGAGTTATCTATCTGCAAACGTAGTGGTTCACAAGGTCATTTTTGTGATCTACCCAAAAAGAAATTATAGTCCTTGCAGTTGTTGAAACCATCCTAGAAATTAGATTCAGACTGCCAGATCTTCTTAACAAAAAGACAGTCTAAGTTCCGCATCTACAAAATTACAGTCATTACCTCCTTTGAGACCACCATAAATATATATCTCACCACCAACAGACGCAGCTGCATGGCGGCAACGACGCATAAGCACCGAAGAAGGATCGTTCTCGGCCAGTCCCTTGCTTGTGCGTGAGTTAATCACCAGCCCATTTCTATCTAACCAAACTCCAGCAGCAGTGTCCAATACTTACAGAGCAGAAATGCAAGCAATAGGATCATGATTGAGGTTTTCCACAATTGAAATGAATTACAATAATCCTTCACTCTGTGGGTTCGGGAAGCAGAACCTAAAATACCTGCAATAGCTGCTTCGGTTTCTACTGCCCGTCCTCCCCTAAGAGCACCTCCCGTAACATGCAATCTAGCACCAACAAATACCTGATAACCAGCAACATTAAGATCATTGACACTAGAAAAATATCAAATTTAAAAAAGCCGAACTCTCAAAATAACAGAAAAGGATATAAAGAATGCCATCAGCTATCCATAATCCAAAGACCAGAAAGTGTGGTCAACGCAAAGAATAATACAAAATCTCCAGTGAAATTAATTAAATAAAAAATAAAAAAAATAAAATAAAAAAAGATATATATAGCTAATGTTCCGTAGATAGAAGCTTCTAGCGTACAGTTATCACTTACCCCAGCATGTTCATACCTTGGCGAAGGAGACACCCCAGGTGCAAGAGTCCACTCCCACTGACCATTCCTATGCATGAGGAGTCCATAAGCATCCGCCAGTGGCTGTAGATGCATGCATACAACAAATAATCTGAGACAATTATACTTCATGAATTCCAAAAGCATTTTTTTACTTCATGAATTCATTCTAGTATAGTGGGCAATGTCTACTCTAACCCCCACCTACCTAATCAATGATGGATCCAAGGAAGGAAAGTCATCACTTTTGGTAAATTATGGCCTAATTTTCACCATTTCCTATTTTGTACTCCTAGTCCTTCTAAAGTTGCATTCTGTATATTCTATCTTAGGCCTACACACACACACACAAAAAAAAAAAAAAATCAATAGAATCAACACCAGAGTGCCTTTCGCGGCAATTTTTCATTATAAAGCGCTCTAAGTTAATTAAATGTAAGCTGTTGTCTTTTTCCTAGGTTTTAATACTTAATGGAGTCGGGTGAGGGGCAGCACCCTAGACCACCGATAAAGTCAGCAAATATCCACGTAAGGTAAACCAGTGAATATAGCATATAAATGATGGTAACAATTTATCCAAATTAGAATATAATATAGTAAACCTCTGTGTCAAAATATTAGCAATTACTGAGTAGTTTAAGTTCCCACAAGAACAATAGGTTATACCATGCCTGCAGAATCTCTTCCACCACAAAGCAAAAACATGCCATCAGAGCGTGCACTACCTGTTGCATACCTACAACAAACAATGTCAAAGTGTTGCCACATCATTCAGATTTCAAGCTCTAAATTACAAGCATAAAAGCCTTTAAAATATTTTGCATATACTCACACCACTCAAAAACTTGAAAAGAAACATCACGCACACATATAGACATTAAATAGAGGCAAAGAATCAATGGTGTTAGATTATGAAAAACTAGAGAGATTTTGTTTGTGAAGGAGGCAATACAAGCAACAGTAGATACCCATTTAATCTTGACGCACCTTTAGACAATATTAACAAAATATGTTAAAGATAAATTTTTCAAAGAAATCAATAAACAATACAAGTGAGCATTCATAACACCATGTATCATGCATTAGCATATTAACTACAAGTGCCAACAATCAGCGACTGAGTATTCGTGTACTAGCTCCTTAAAGCTGAGGATCCCTAAGGACAAGGCTAGTGTCACAAAATATGGGCAATAATCAATGACCACATGGAAAGAAGCAGAAGTTAAAAGGGAATAGAGAAAGCAAGTGAATAAGAAAGGAAGAAAGAAAGGAAGAAAAAACCAAAACGAACTAGTAGCGATGCTGACTTGAGCATGGGTTTGATACACACAAAGCTCTAAGAACTGCAACTGAAAAGTTTTGGGACGAGGTAGGTTCAGGTAGCCCTGCTATGCTAATGTTACATGGAAAATTCAAAACACACAATATTTGTGAGCAGCATCCAGAACCCAAGCATCTGACAGCACTCTATTCAACAGTCATCACAACCCAATTTTAAATTTGTGAAAAAACACATATACACTTACATTCTAGCCGAAGGCCTATCACCTTCTGGATTAAGCCTCTGCCACACATATGGTTTCTGAGCAGTATCCAGAGCCCAAGCATCTGACAGCACTCTTTTCCCTAAAAAAAAATTAAATCACCCTTAGAATGTTCTAGTATTATTAGAAAAAAAATTTTTTTTTTTTTTTTTGGGTAAAACAACATATGGAACACAATCACTTTTTCTTTTCTTTTCTTTTTTTGGATAAATGTAGAGAATCACTAATACTAGACCAAGGGAAGTAGAAGTGGAAAATAGCTGGCACAACCTCTTATTTACTCAAAACTACTTTTATTCGGCCTTGAAATCGCCAACACATAATGGGGATAGATGTAACAAGAACTAAGAGATGGTTGTATGACTAAGAGAGGAATGCAAGCCCCAAGTCAAAAGACCTTAAACCTTTTTCATCTTGAAAAACCAGGCTTGTACGGGGTTACTCTGCATAACCAATAGAATGGAGTGGCTTTTTTTTTTTTAATCCTCCCTAGTCCCTATTACAAAGAATAGCTGGCCAACTTTATTGTACCCCAAAGGATTGGTCATTTAACCTTAGAGAGTTGGCTTCAGGTTTAAATACAGTTCTAAGATAATACTAACCTTGAGGCCTTATCAACTAATCATTGTAGATCACATTTGATTCTCTTATGTGGACAAATGCATACAAGAAAAATGTACAACCCTAGCACAGAATGGGCCTTCAGCCCTCTTCATCTGAGCTCTTCTTATATAGGGTAATTGTGCAGGTTTAATTGTTTGTTGCGTAGTTTAAACTACATAAAGTAGGTTCTGTTTTTGCCAACTGAAGTCAAAGGTAAAATTGCAAGTGCCTCTTGGCCCTCTTCTATAAAGGGTGTTGCTGTCAGACAGGGGATGATCAAAATACAATCCCAGACATTGATGGATTATAATTTGATCCGTGAAGTTGTCCGCAAAGAGTTAATATTAAAGCTTGCTATTTCTGTATACAAAAGTTGAATAAATTCTTTATTCAACTACGTTCATTACTGAGAACTATACAAATTCCCTATGCAATTGACTACATTTTGTTTCACTGACACTCTGAGAAACGCTATTGACTAGTTCCACAGATTCAGAAGGATCATTTATGCAAACATTCTTAATTCTCTTTGCAATCTACGGACATGCCTTATGAAGCCTAAGTTTTTTGGTGATGGTTATACACAACTATCAGACAACTAACCCAATTCGAGTTGAATTTTTTAAAATTCTGAACTTGGCATTGGTATCATATTTCAATTTTAAAAAGAACAACCAACAGATAATAAATAAATTCAAGTGATAAATTTAAAGAGGGAAAACCTCTCACCATCATTGCCACTGACAGTAACAAGGTATCGTTGCGCAACCAAATCCATTACATGGCCATATCGAGGCCCAGGACCTTGTCCTTGAACAAGAACTCTAAACTCAAACCACAGTAGTCAAGTCAAAATTCAACACAACCCAATAGAAGAAAATTCAATTCTATCTCTAGAAGCTTACCTGTGCCACTTGAACTTGTCATTGGTCAAGTCAAGCACGTAGATATCATCTGTTGAATGCCCAGCAGGACCTATACCGCCCTAGAAAAGCAGCATCGATCCATCAAAATTAAATTTAAAAATAAACATAAAAAATCACCCCAAGAAAGAAAAAAAATAAAATAAAATAAAAAATAATCAATCTTTCCCCATAATTCTGCATTTCAATCACCTGAAACACAACCATGGTGCCAACTGCAACCGCGACGTGCGCAGCCCTCGGAGAAGGCGGCTCACCAGCTGGTTGGACTCTAAGTAATATAAACACAACAAAAATCCATAATTAACATTCAATTTTTAAAAATTCGTAGAAAAAAAAAATAAAAAGAAAAAAAAAAAGAAAAAAGAAAAGAAAAGTAGTATTGAAGTATAAACAAGACATGCCTGGTCCATTTTTTGGAGAGAACATCATACGAATGAACAGAATTCGTCACTCCCGCTAACCCTAAAGTAGAATTAACAAATAGTTCAGCAACTTCCAATTGAAGTAAGCAAACATAACATATACATACATAGAGTTTGTAGAGAGAGAGAGTTATACTGATGCCGGGGGCGGATGAGGTGGAACCGCCGCCCTCGATGGCAGTGGCGCCGCCAAAGAGGATGAGGCGGGGGCCGTGGGATTTGGTGGCAGCGACGGCGGTGAGAGAGTGGCTGCAGCGGAAACCAGGAGAGTCGTCGTCGGTGTCCCAATAGGACTCCAAGGCCCGATAAGTCGGAGCCGGGTGGAGCCACGACTTCGAACCCATCAATCAAAACCCAAAAAACTCGGAGATCGAGAGAGTTCAGAAGCAGAACTGCTTACAGAGAGTCCAAAAGAAGAAGAAGATAAAAATGAAGAACCCCAAAAGTGAATTGGATCCAAGTCCCCTCCCGGGTGGTGATGGTGCGACCCGGGATCGGCCGTCGGGTACCACCGAAACCGGAGCCTCTCTCTTTCTCTACTAGCTTGGTGAGCTAGTAGAGTTTGATTTTCCGAGAAAATTGAGGTAATGATGCCATTTTCCTCTTGGTTTGTGAATATATTTACAGACACCAAAGAAATAAAACCCTATGACTATTCGAAGACAATGGAGATTGTGGAAATGGAAATCATATAAAATGGAGCCTTTTTTTTTTCTTTTTTTTTTTTTTTGTGTGTGTGTGTGTGTGTGTGTGTGTGTGTGTGTGTGTGATTATGCGTATCATATGGCATAGCCCTTTGAATTTGGAAAAAGGTTTTTTTTTACCATAAATTCATGGTTGACATTGAGCTTTTAAGGTTGAATAATATCTTCATCAGTCCATTACGTGTCCTAAGAAACTTCTATTTGAGTGGGATGGGACATGTAGGACTAATGATATCTTTGATTGGGAGAGAGAGAATGGAAGGAAAATGAATTGAGATGTTCTAATAACTCATAGCATCTCTGATCATTTTCTATATATTTTTGTTAAATTTAATGTATCATAAATTTATACAAAAAAAAAAAAATTGTATTACCTATTTTTTTTGTATTACCTATTTTTAGTTCTAACAATTATTTTATATTTTTTATGTAAAAAAAAAAATTTCAATAGCAACCAATCATGTATCATACCCAAATCTTACCTAACTTTTACAAACCCACTTGATTCATTTTACTTTTTCGCAATTAAATCTCACGTCTCAATCTTCCTCATTAGGAAAAAAATAATAATTTCTCCCTATATTTCACTTTTTCATCCCGCCAATAGCAAAACTTTCCTACCGCCACCAAAATTCTAATTTAATAACAAATAATAGAATTATGTAGATTAAAATATATATTTAATCTTTAGCTTGCTAGTACATATTTATTTCATTATAATAGAATGTAAAAGAATAAAAAAATCTAAAAAAAACTCTAAAATCTACGGCGATGATTGTAGAAAATAAGATCAAACGTAAGTGATGAATCAAATTATATTTATTAATAAATAAATAAAGAAAATAAGATCAAACGTAAGTGATGAATCAAATTATATTTATTAATAAATAAATAAAAGATGATGGAGCAGTTTTCACCTTACTGCAAGTTGCAGATTCTTTTCTATGGCGCTCTAGAAAAATGGAAAACAAAGACGCGTAAAGGAATGAAAGTGAAGAAAGAGAACCGCCAGTGAAAAATGGGGAGGAGAGAGAAAATATACTTACGTGGTTGTGTAAAAAGAGTATGTAAAATACACAACCCTTTTACACATTGGTGATGTGGCAATGTATCTTAACAAAGTGCTGAAGATGAAAAAAAATTATAAATCATACGTGGCAGTGTGTATTTTACACAAAAGAGTTTTTTTAACATACCGCTGAACTCTCAGGACTAGTTTAAAGTTTGTTTCGGACTCATGAACATGTTCATAAACATAAACTTGTATGGATTAATAACTATAGTTTGAATAAGTTTAAAAACAAGTCCAAACGATTTTGAACACGATCTCAAATAATTTGAATGAATTTTATAAATGAATGAACTTAATCTAAAATTTTCAAAATTACAAGTTAAGTCTAAACAAATTTAAACTCAACTCGGTATTTGCAACCGGTAAATAATAATATAAAAAAATAATAAAAAAAGAAAAAGAAAAAAGAAGGTATATATAAGACATCATATTCCGCAAAAAGAACAAAATAAATAAATAAAAACAAAAGTACATACCCAACCAATTTGGCTAAACAGTTGGAACTTTATTCAACCAAAAATGATTTCTTGTTTCAATGTTCAATAATTTCATGATTGATTAAAAGAAGTGCAACATTTTCTCTTATTTTATTTATCATTCTACTCACTTAAACATCATAGAAGTAAATTCATTTGTGTAAATTCATATTGTAGCTGTTAACTCTTTTGGATACCATGTAGCTATTGTAAAAGACACATCAGAGTTGCGTTTAGGCTTCCTATTTTATTTATTTATTATTATTATTATTATCATTTTATTATTATTATTTTTTTTATACCTTAAAAACAAAACAAAAAATGGCCCTTAAAATTGGACCCCCACTTTAAGGTTGCCAATAAACAATTAATTGGAGATGCAGGGTATCGAACCCTGTACCTCTCGCATGCAAAGCGAGCGCTCTACCATTTGAGCTACATCCCCCTTTTGGTTAGCAGGCCAATTCTATTTAAAATAGAGAAATTTTAGGTTCATTTAAAAAAAAAAAAAAAAAAAAAAAAAAAAAAAAAAAAAAAAAAATTCCCATAGGAAACTCATACTCACAAACCCTCTCTACAAGGAATCGAACCCTCCCATATTTTTAAATTTCCAACATGACTCAAACAAAATGTTAGATAGTGAGACAATAACAAGAGAAAATGGGTACATAATTTAACATATAGCGCTAGGGTGAAAAAACACTCTTTAACATAAATATTAATCCCCTTAATGGCCAAAAATTGACTGATAAAAATTATATTTTGTGAATGTTTATTTATTGATTTAGTGCTATGTTTGGGATCACGGCGTCTTGAATTTGGGATTGAAATAAATTTAAATAAAATTTTGAACTAATTTTTTTTCAATTCCAAATCCAATGCCCCCATTCTATACTTTTAAACACAACAATGTAAATTAAGAAGGGCAAGCAAATTCTGATTGCAAACCACTAGTTCAAAAATATGCATCATAAATAGATATTACGGGTATAGAAAAAAAAAATGATATAAAATTAAAAGCATGTATAAAAATAATATCAAAAATTAAATTTATCTATATTTTTCTTCTAACATTCCATTTTAACAATGTCAAAACACCCAAATATGATACAATAACTCTAGCACATTTGAAGAGAACCAATTTCAACAATTGACAAAATGTGGAGAATTTAATTGATAAAAGCAGAGTAGTGACTGTTAATGTATGAACAATTACTTAACAAAAGTCTAGATAATTAGTAGTAGTATAATTTATTGACAAAAAGATTCAATTAGATTCATGATTCACCATATCGGCCAATACGTGACGTAAACCATTGGTAACTCTTTTTTTTAAGAATGACTAATAAATGTTGTGCAAAACCCCTCCATTAGCAATGGTGTCACACCCCAACAACTTGCTCAGCTCCTCACCGTTCCTCACATCCAACTGTATGTGCCTCAGAATAATCCGATTTCTCTTGTTGTCCCTTGCAGTATTTTTCCAGCAAGCTCTTGAAACTATCAAAAAACACAAATCATCAATAAGAAAAATTTTCTCGAAATAGAAAGAGAAAACTTAAAATAGAGAAATCAGAAACCTCATAGGCTTGAAACGGGCAACTGTAGGCCAGTTTTGTGAGATCTGGAGACGGGCTTGGAAGTTCTAGGCTTGCTTCGAAAGCCCATGAACTTGGTTCACGGCGAGGGCTAATTGTGAAAGGAGGCTACACCACGCATGCAACACCTCTATGCTCGGCATCATAATGGGAAGAGTAGAGAATACAGTGGAGAGTGTAGATAGTAGAATATAGTAATGTTCTAGAGTCCTTTGAAATTGTGTAGAGGGATATGGAGCATTATAAGGAGAGTTTGGAAGATTCTACAATATTGGAGGGATTGCACTGAAGAGAGTAGAAGATTTTTGGAGATGTGGAAATTCTAGAATTATAAATGTGTAGAGAGTTTTAGAAGTTAGATGGATGCCTATAAATAGATAAGGAGGGTCGTTTGTAACCAACAAGCTCCAAGTGAGAGGCAGAGGATTTGGGTTGAGGTAGCCTTGTACAACAACTCTAAGCAATAATCCAAATGTTATTTCCTCTCTCAATAGAAATGGTAGAGCAATGGAGAAACTCAATACTCGTGGCAAGTTGCAGTCTTGGTGGTGGGTAATTTCAAAATTCAAACAGATTATTTGAACGTTAAAGTGATGGAGGAGGATATAAAGGTTCATAAAGGATTATTGTTAATGTAGCAATGTTCTATAGGGCTTGATCCAGTAATGCTAGTTGAATAACAATGCATCCTCTTATCTAGTAACCTAGCTATTTTATGTTTTAAAGGTGGGTGTCATCAACATTGAAAAATCAATTATTTAATAGTGTCTCCTCAATTTTCTAAAGTAAAAATGATAATGTCAAATGGGCACTTGAATTTCTCAACTAAACAACTATGGAATTGTGAATTTCTCAACTAAACAACTATGGAATTGTGAAAATATCACCTCTCACAAATTATATAAGAAATGTATGCACTATGTAAATAACTATTTTTTCATATATGTGATGAACTGAATTTGGTATTAATTAAAAAACATAGGAAATGAAAGCAAATTTGATCAAAGACTCACCATGACATTTACATACGCTTCCCTCTCACCTCTAGGGAAGTGTTTTCTCCCTCAAAGACATATAATGATAAATTCCTATAGATGCATATATCGAACTTAAAACACTTGAAGTGATAAAATTATGCTAATTTTTGTGGTACGTTGGAAAAAATAAATTGTCTGGTTTGATATCTTCTTCCTCTGAAACACATCATACACAATTATACATCTCATTGCATTGCAAATGAAATCTCTCTCCATTTGTCGAAGTGTCACATAGCTCCAAAAAAGTACATAAATTGAAGGCATGTCTAGATAAAAGCATAAGAAAATTTAAACAATTTTGACCCAGACAAAAACCTCAATTCATTCATGGCTTGTTAAATCTGAATCCTCATAACACACATGCATGAGACTGAACTGAAGATTGGAGGGTCACACCATATAGAATTCCCTCCTATTTGGATTGTACACTCTGGTATGGGATGGGAACGCATCATGTTCTCTCTCTCCCCAACATTATACAAATACAAAACCCCAAAATATATCTACACAACTCTACACATCAAACATAAGATGATGCTATGCTTTTCCATTTTCTAGGCTCTTTCTTTATCTTTTCAGTTGTACATTTAACTCGCCCTTAAACCACGTAATGGCGAGAGCCTCGTGCACCGGCTAGCCTTTTAGCCCTTTATCTTCACACAAAGGAGTGACAAGAGAAGGATGGTTCTTGAAACAATCCAAATTGAAAGGAACCACACCTTTGAGACTCTTCACATTTGCTTTAGCACCATGAGCAATCAGACAAAGAGCAACCTGCACATGCCCTGCCTCCACAGCACGGTGAAGTGCCGTGTAACCGGAATCATCCACGAGCTCAACCTGAGCTCCATGGCAGAGCAAGAGCTTCACGCTGTCGATCCGACCCTTGAATGCAGCTCTGTGCAGAGGGGTCCAACCATTCTGATCCTTACCATTCACATTTCCACCTTCAGCTATGCAATTCTTCATCCCATGAACATCATCCAATCTCGCAGCACGAAGCAACACATCACCCAAATGCAAAATATCGTATAATTGAGAGTGACCCTTTTCGACCGCCATTGCAAAAGCTGTTTTTCCTTCTTTGTTCAGAGCGTATTTGGTATATGATGAACAGTTCAACAAGAACTCCACTGTTTCAGTGTGACCATTTGAAGCACAGCAATGGAGAGGAGTGCATCCATTACAGTCTGCGATTTCAGTGTCTCCTCCGATTGAAACTAGAAAACGAAGCAATTCGATGTTTCCATGAATGGCTGCGATGTGAAGTGGTGTTCGACCATTTAAATCGATTGAATTCACGTCGATTTCTTTGAACCCTAGACACAAAACCTTCATTAAATCCAATCTCTGCATCTCTGCTGCTTCGTGCAAGAATCGATCAATTGGGTGTTGAATTGTACATCCAGACTCGATCAGGACCCGAACCACATCGACGTCGCCGGATCGGACTGCGAGAGACATCACCGACCGTTCATCGGAGTCTCTGCTGTTCGGATCTGCTCCGGCGTCGATTAAAGCCGAGACGAGTTGAGAGTTTGCATTCGCGATGGCCAATTTCAGCAGCGAATTGAGCTGAAACTCATCGCAATACCCAATCGCTTTGGAGAACAGGAAAGTGGTTTCCAGGGTTTTGGGGGAAGGTGAGAGGAGGGATTCGACGACGTGAGGGCCGACGAGGGAGATGGGGATGGCGGCATCCTTGAAAACGTGTGGGCCAGGCTTGGCGAACAGACGGCGGAGATCCTCCTGATTGGCTTTGCCGACGGGGAGCATGGAGGAGCGGACGAGGACGGTGTCGGCAGGGGAAGATAGAGGTGGGTGGTCGGAGGGGTGGGAGAGGAGGAGAGAGAAAGTGGAGGTGGAGAGAGGAGGGAGGATGGAGAGAGGATGGGTGAGAGAGAAAGTGGATGGGTTAGTTGTAGAGAGAGAAACAGCAACAGACATGGTGTGCATGAGGTTGGTAAGCTTGAACGTTGCAGTGCACTTTTGGGCTCTGGTGAAGAAGAGGTTGACTTCATTCACGTCAGGCTTAACCAGTCTGTCCATGGCCTTTGCTTGGACGGACTGTAAGTTTTCAACTTTTGATGAACGACAGAGACTAGTATATTCGTTGAAGATGAAGATGATTGCAGATTCGTTGGTGGGGGTGGTCCTTTTTCTTGTACTATTACATTATGTTAAACCCTCCCCTAAGTCCTTATATAGTATTATATTAAACTACGTATGTATATTATATATGTATTTATTTAGTTTATGTTGAATTTTCCAATCCTCTGTTCTAATAACACAGTATTGTAACTGAGCACGACACTGATCGTTTACATTCCTAGAACGATTATAGCTATTACCATTAACTTTTGTGATTTTTTTATACGTGTAGGGTGATCACAGTTGCGAATAATCACGGCCATTGGCTCCAATATAGTGCGATGTTGTTTGTTGCAGTGGATACTTGCTCTTAGGTTTGATGGTGGAGAAAGAGAAATGGTGACTTTGAAGATAGTGACGTTTGATTTTAAGCTTATTTGACTTGGGGTGGGCCAATGGATTTGGCAGATGTGAATGGAAATCATGCTCAACGCAGCCCACAAGTTGGTTAGACCACTGATCAAAAAAACGCCTCTTAAGTTTTTTCGCGGTTTCTAGAAGTGCAAAATTAGTCGCAATACATTGAGATAATTCTCCATCCCCGCTCGCATCCCGTCCCACCTTGCTTTATTTATAAAAATAATGAGAATTCTTTTAGTTAAACGAAAATAGGTACGAGAATAGAGGTAAATTATGAATTTTTATCGGCTCGGGACTGGGGGAGGGGATAGGGTAAACTCGTCCTGCCCCGATTAAATATGAAGTTACTAATATACCCTTATATATAATAATTTATTACTAAATTTGATTTATTATATATATGAAAATAAGAAAAAATGTGTTTTTTTTTAATCAAAAAAATTATGAGGCCGGGACGGGGCGGGGACAGGGATAAGGTGTCGGGGGCGAGTATGGGAATTTTGACAAAATTTTAACTGGGGATAGGGACGGGGATGGGGAATGAAAAATGCATTGGGGATGGGGATGGGATGGGGATGGGGAATGGAATCTCCGCCTTATCCCGCCCTGTTGTGATCCTAACAATACCTAGTTGTAATAGGGGATGGAGTCAGAATTTTAATTTAGGATGACACAATGTTAATGAAAACAAACAAATCAGAGAAAAGAAAAAAAAAAATTAAAAAAGAGAGAACTTAGAAGAGGTAGAAGGGGAAAAAAAAGAAAAAAATTAGAGTTTAATTTGAGAAAGAAAATTTAACCTTTTTAAAGGAATTTAAAGAGAAAATAACTAAACATTAATAGACAATTTTAGAAACCAATAATTTTAAGAGGGGCATTAACTTAAAATTTTCTATATTTATGCATGATTTTTTTATTTTTACCATATATACTTAATGGGCGGGGCAGGAAGGGCGCAACTGCCCCGAGCATGCTGGCTCCATCCCTGATAAGGAACGTCATTTATATATGTGTGATTTGTCATAATATAACATTGTGCTATATTACAATTCATCATATGTGTGTTAGAATGATTGCACAAGTGAATAAAGACAATCATTCGTTACGATAGACGATGCTATTTATTCGGGAAGGATCCTTGTTCTTAGCTTACTTTCTTTATGGTGTTCTATTTTTTTTTGTTAGGTTACAAGACATCCTAAAACTCTATTGACAATTCCTTATTCATGCAACTAAATATTACAGCTACCTGTCCTCACATCTCCTTGTTTACTTTAACAGTGCAACTTCTAATAAGTAACTTTAGGATGATACTTACATCATTGAGACTAGCCGTAAATTGGGACGTCTCTTAAACACTGAATTTAAATAAATACGTAAATCAATGATAGCATATATTCAAGATTTACCTTATAATTATAAAAAAAAAAAAACACCTCCAAATTAGAAGGGTTTTTGTTTTGATTTATTTTTATTTTTACCTATTTTTTAAATAAAAAAAATAACTTTGGGAAGGCTGATTAAAATATGGCAGAGACAGTCTCAATGGAAGAAGGAAGGGATTGCAGTACCATTAAAAAAATTGGAGCACTATTATAGCAAAGTTGAGAAGAAATATAGTTTATGATTAGATACAGGACTATAGATTACATAGATACACCCTATGATCAATAGATTAGAAATCACAAAGATCCTTTATATTTTTTAAAATTGGGACTCTCCGTGAATCTTCCCAGGGACATAATGCAATGTAAATTTGATTCCTATTGGTTGATTAATTCCAAGTTAGTTGTTGTTGCATATGTAGTCCACATCTCATGTAGTAGGGTCCATTATTATATTACGTGTGAGAATCACAATTATTATTTGATCATATAATATTTTCACTGCATTGCTTTTGCCAAGTCGCTTCAAAGACCTAATTTTAAATTTAAGATAACTTTCTATAACCTACTTTGAGTTTGGAGGGACTCTTAGATTATATTATGTATTGTACTGTAGGGTTAGGGTTAGGCGTCTTCACTTATCCTAATTATCATCTATAGCCAAGAAAAAAAAAAAAAAAAAAAAAAAGGCCCCCAGAGAAATATTAGTCCATAATTCCTGAATCCACCATTGTTTATATTATTCACTTGAATAGAACATACATTTTTGCTCTCTCTTATTTCTAATATTTCCTTTAACATGACAACTTTCAATAAGTAACTTTAAGATACTTGCATCATTGAATCGTAAACTTGTACATCTCAAATTCAACTCAAATACTAAATTTACGCAATACGTATGATTTATGAGTGATTATACATATTCGAGGTTTATTTACAATACACGAACACCTCCAAATTGAAAGGGTTTTCCTTTGATTTTTTTTTTTTTTTTCTTTTGGTAAAGAAAAATATTTGGGAAGGCTGATTAAAATATGGCAGAGACAATCTCAATGGAAAAAGGAAGGCTACTACCATTAAAAAAATTTGGAGCATTATTATAAGGTTGAGAAGAAATACAGTTTATCATTCCATAGATACACCCAATGATCTACAGATTAAGAAATCACAAAGATCCTTTATACGAGTATTTAGAAAAATTAGGACTCTCCATGAATCTTCCTAGGGTCATAATGCAATGTAAATTTGACTCTTATTGCTTGATTAATTCCAAGTAAGTAGTAGTTGTTGCATATGTAATCCACATCTCATGTAGGGTCCACTATTAGTATTATGTGTGACAATCACAACCATTTTTGACTGGTGAAATTTGTCTGTTGTTGCAGCATCAATGGACAATTTTATATTTTTCAATTTGTGATGGAACCTTTATTTAAATGTTATGTGTAGGTAGGAAAGGACAGTCCTTGTTATTTGATCAGGGAACCATGTCTTTAGTCTTAACTTTATTTAAATCTTTAGTTTTCCTATTTGTATGATTAATTGTCTATGATGTTCTTGATTGTGATTTTAATAATTTGATAACTTTTCATTGAAAACAACATATTAAATTGTTTTTGCAGGTTGTCTCAAAATTTTTATTGGAAAGCAAGTTGTGAATAAATGACTGTTATAATGAATTGGTAAACTAGATTTTATTTGTTTATTTTTGGCACCAAAATAAGAAGAAAAAAAATACAAGTGAAATTACTTAATGAACTTTGTATTTTTACATAAACTTGAATTTTCGATTTTTTACGTGGGAAAGTATTACTAAACTATAGTTCTTGCTAGTAAAATGGAGAATTGTTGGTTTTTTACATAGACTTAAATTTTCGATCTTTTACGTTGCAAGGTGGGAAAGTACCACTAGACTACAATTCTTGGTAAAATTTTCAATAGGAATAATACTAAGGAAAAAAAAAAAAAAAAAAAAAAAAAAAAAGAAGCAAATTTGTTGGATTATTGCATATCTTAATGCAAATTTGCACTTTTTTTTTCCACACATTTTCTGTCAAAGCTTTCACTTTTTTATTTCATTTTTGGGTGATTGAAACCTGTAATTTTTTCGTCCCATAGAAACAAATGGGTGTGTGAGTTTTTTACCACTAAAATAAAAACCTGTAATTTTTTCATTAATAATAATTAAACCATCCGTCCACAGCAGACAATTTTTAAAACCTAAAGCAATTTTTGGAGCAATGGGCTTGAAGGGAAAGAGGAAAAACACAAGAAATTCAGTCATATTAATCAAGAAAAGTAGAGAAAATTGCTCATGAAACTGGCTGGGTTGGGGAAGCATGTTAGCAGTCTATTGCAACAAGAACATATTTATATTTATTGTAAAGTAAACTTTATCCGTGGTTGGATCGCTCGCGGTATAACAGATTTGAACGAATATCGATGTAAATCGACTTAATTGATCTGTGCATAGAGGTATGTAACGGCATCACATCATTGAAAAAGAGTAATGAACCGACCGATACGACAAACCATGACTTTACCTTTAAAAAAAAAAAACATATTTATATCAGCAAACATATGTTATATATTATATTCAGTACTAGAAAACAGGTGTCTTAGAATTGAAATTGAAGAAAAATTATTTTAAAATTTATACTATTTTTTTTTTTTTTTTTTTTAATTTCGAAACACTTAATTTCATACAATGGAACATAACAAACACAACATTATACCTGAATTTTTGGTTTGCAGTATACTCTTGAATTCATATTAGCTTCACAAATTATGTCAATATCATCATCACCAGCAGCAAAAACCTTGATGAGACATTGTGTTCACTTTTGATGGGCAGGTGGGGCTAAAATTGTACAAAATACGTAGTAATTAATAATCTAATGCCACATTTAAACATCACAAGATAAAAATAATTAGAAAATGAGGTTTGTAGAGTCCCATCCTACAAGCAACAAATTAATCAATTTCTGAAAGAAACATTTTCCTGTCTAAAACAACTAAGTAGCTTTCGAATTCTTCAAAGAGAATGATAAAGAAAATTATCAGAAACAGTGATAAAAGTTAAAACATTATTACGTAACAATTAAAAGGGTTGAGTGAAAAATATAAAATAAAATCATGTTATATATAGAATTTGCAAAACTTCCCTTGTTGTTAAGAAAAAATCCCTACAATTTTCAAATTGATCAAATAATGATATTTTGCCAACTGAAAACTGAAATACCTAAATTGCCCTTAAGACAGAATAAAAATAAAAAAACATTGATATTAGTTTTAGAGTTTTTATTTTTAAAATAGGGTCAAAATTGACAATCAACAAATATTAGTAGGTAATTGATATATATATATATATACACATACACACACATATATTCAAATGTTATAGACTTATATGTACATACTAAATAGCTGAGCTGTTTTTTGCACATATGTAATTTTTTTTTTTTTCACTTTACCCTAATTAAAAATGTGTTATGAGAATTCACTAATTTTTTTTTTTTTTAAATAACATTTGCAAGCATACTTCATTATAGTATTGGTACCTATGAAGCACGGACATCACTCCCAAGGGTTTCACCAGTGTTAAACACGTTCCGACACTTCTGTGAAGTGTCCAGAAATTATTTTTTATTGGACACGGGATAGACACGGATGGGACATGCGGGGGACACGCAGAGGACATGTAGGACACGGCGGGGTATATTTTGTAATTTCTTTTAAGAAAAACGGGATACCTAATGTAATTTTAAATGTTTAAGAGTAAAATTTTGAAAAATTAAAAAAAACAACTACACAGGCAATGAACTATTGAATGAAGAATGTTAGTCATGTTGGAAATGTACATCTTATTAATTTGTCTAATTTTATTGATAACTTTGCTTGGTTCTTAATTGCTTAGATGATAAATTGAAGCATTTCTTGCAATATTTGTTTGGGAAGATTAGATTTACGGTATTGTGGATTTTGAATATATATATATATAATTTTACAGGCATATTCCTGCCGTATTCGTAATCTAATTTTTTTAAATTTGCCATATCGTCGTATCTGTGTCGTGTCGTACCCCTCTCCCGTGTACGTGTCTGTGCTTTATAGATTGGTACACATGTTTTCTTTGTCCAATTTAGCCTTTTAAAACCAATTTTGGATTCTCTTTAAGGCCACATATGGTAAGAACAGAGCATAAATAAATAAATAGAACACCAGGGGATTTTTTTGGTAATTATCGGGTGCATGTAGAACGGGAACTGCATGTGTCTTATGTAAATTATAGAGTATTCTAAGAAGCCAAACAACACATTGTTAAAAAATAAAAAATAGCCTAGTTTCTCATATATTTCAACTTATTAGTCTCAAAAACTGAAGAATCACCAAAAGATCAGTAGGGCTATATAATACAGTGGATTTACAATTAGAAAATTAGAGAAAGAGTAGAGAAGAAGATCAAAATATTGAAGACAATGAACAATTATTGTTAAATAGGCTTTGGGTCCAAACATGTACCGGGCTTGGGTTTTACATTGTTTACACTACCAATAGGCCCAAAATCCTAATTGGACTAAAAATTTGGTCCGTAACCCTATTGAAACCCAAGCTAATGATGGGCTCTCTGGAGGTGAAAGAACTATTTTTTTTGTAATATTTAACATATATTACTTGAGTTTTTTTCACTATTCGAAAATAAAAATTATGTTGAAATTTCGTGTTAATATGGATGATATGTGGCAAAGATAAAAAAAAAATATGTTTGGAGTGACGTACGCATAATAATAAATTAGAAAACACAGAAGCTTTTCTGAGAGCTGTGCTATGACAATATGAGGGGTGAAAAATGAAATTAGATTAAAAGTGTCCCAGAGTTTAAATAATTATTTTTCCTTGTTAAACACTACTGGAAGTCATGAATAAACATCTGGATCACTTTTATGACATGGCGGGATAAAAAAAAAAAAAAAAATAAGGGGATTCTCAATGCAATTTTAAAGCATATTACGAGTTAATAAAAAAATAATATACATTTTTAAAAAACAAAATAATACTCTAAACTTTAAATTAGTGATTACATTCATGGTAATGTGAATAAAATAAGCAAAAAATGATTTTTATGTATATAAAAACAATATGTTATAAACTTATAATATTATTTTATTGATGTTTTCCTGCCATATCTTCTTCTTTTTTTTTTAATAGATTTTTTTTATTGTCATTTAATAGATTTTTTGTATTGTCATGTGGTATATTTATCATACATGTGTCTCGTGCTTCATTAGTGATAAAATGAGAAAAGGTAGTTTGAGGTGATATTAAGTTAATAACATTCACAATATAGAGTTATGGTACAGAGACAAGGCAAATATATTATTATGTAATTTAATTTTAGATTTTACCAAAGCAAACAGGTTTCGTCTTTTGACCTTGTTGATCGTTAATAATAAAAGAAGAATCTATTATAAGGTATGAAAATAAGGTGGATCAGTGTAATTTTGTCATGTCTCAACTCTCAAAGGAGGTAATTTTTAATTTAAAGTAAATTGATGATAAAATTATCGTCTCGAGAAAGCATGCAATACTTCGAAATGCTTACACATGGTACCTCTAACTAATAAATTATCATAGATATCAAAAAAAAAAAAAATTTACTTTAACAAAAGAAATTTTCAAAAAAATTGTAAGTGTATATTGATTGAAGGTACAACATAATTTACTAATTCTAGACTTTTTCATCTTACCTGAAAGTTAGAATGTCATTGCATGCCACTCTGAGAGAGTTTTTCTTGTAGTTACCCTTGTGGGATACTATGGGGGCAAAAAATACTCACCAATCGAAATATGACACGTGTATAATGAAGTATTAGTAATAAACCAACACGTGTCTAGGTTCAAAGTCTAAGTATGAATTATAAATTTGACCCATGTTAAGGAATTAGCCATTCCACCCTGCAACGTGGGTTTAACCCGAATGGGTGAACCGAACAACGCATTGGATCCCATAAGAAGATCTTTCCCTAACAAATAAAAGATTGAGTAAGGTAAGGAAAGAGATAGAGAAGTAAGGAAAGATCAACTTAAACGAGAAGCAAAAGTCTGAGAATGACTCGATTAGGGTTTTCCGTGTATATAAAGGGTTGAAGACCCTCAATGAAGAGAGGAGAGAAAAAAAAAAGGATAGAACCCTCAAAACAAAAGAGATACAATTCTCCTTGTCAGAACTACGTTTTGACCTGATTTCCACATGCTCCACGAAGCGGGATACGTAGGCAATCTAGGTAATCCTAGATTCGATCATATCATCAAAATACCCCCTTCCTCTTTACACAATTTCTCTATCTCTTTGTTTTTTTTCCATTACTATTTTGGGTGTGGTAATTGCAGAGATTTTGTTGACTATTCTTAATTTGCAAATTTTTGCACATACAGATACGTAGTGGTCTTAATGGTGGATCGTGAAATACTTTGCCTAGTTTGGTATGCAAGAATAAAATGCAATGACCATTTTCATTATATTATTTGGTTACAAATATGAAATAATGTAGGAATGAAATGATACCATTTTAAGTGGTGGTGGTGAAAGGCGACAGTGGTGGAAGTAGTGGAAGGCAGTGGTGGTAGTGGAAGGCGGTGATAATGGAAGACGGCGGCGGTAGAAAGCGGTGGGGGAAGGTGGTGGTAGCGATCGATGGCGGTGGAAGGCATGGTTTGCAGTCGCGGTCACAATGTAAAATAAAATGAGAATGAAATGCAATGACTCGGGCGAATATCGATGTAAATCGGCTGAACTTGCTGGTTTATGAAGGTGTGTAACGGTATCGACCCTTGAAAAAGGGTTACAAATCCGCCGATACGGCAAACCACAGTGGAAGGCGGTGGAGGTGGCAACAATGGAAGACGGTAATGGTGGTGGTGGCGGAAGGTAGTGGCGGTAATGGTGGTGGAGGGCGGTGGCGGTGGAATGGCGGTAATGGTGGTGGAGGGCGGTGGCGGTGGAAGGTAGTGGCAGCGGTGGTGATGGCTGTAACCAAAAATTTCATTTATCGGTTTAGATGTGAAATAAATTTTTATCCTATGGGAATGGTCATTCTCACTTTAAATGTCATACAAATGTCTATTCTATTTCATTCCTGCATACCAAATTAGACCTAAAAGGCCTAATACCACAATCATCCACACACAAAAAAAAAAATTAAAAAAAAATAATAATCAATAATCAATATATTTGGTCGGTATGCAAATATGGTAAGCCAACTATATATATATATATATATATATTATAAGTGATAAATTATTAAAAATCATATGTTCATATGTACCATACATATTAATATATACATGATTGTGCTTCTCATGTGGGGTGCGGAAGAAAAATATTAAGCATGTTGGCACCCTTGCCATCTAAAATATTAAGCATGCTGCTATCTACAGAGGGATCCATGTGGTGTGGCAATGGTCATTTTTCTATGTTTCCGTCATGGCCATCGTCATAACGGTCGTTATAATCATCACTTCCATTGCTCTATAATATACTAGTATTAAAAAAAACATCAATTATTTCTCAATGTTTATGTTGAATAACATGAGATCTGACTCAATCCCATTACCACTTTTTATTTATATAAACCAATTAAAACTTGACACGTTAGCTTTTTATTTATTGGAAGGACAGAGTTAGCGATTTTGTCGGAGATGTTCATGTAACATGTGCAGATCTCAAAACCACCTCCAAGTCAAAAGAAATGCTCCCAATACTTTTTATTCTTAGTGGCCTCAAAGGTGAGTTCTAATCAATCAAACATCTTTTGTTCAAAAGTAGAAATACAAGAATAATACAGTGTACGTGTGTGTGTGTATATATATATATATATTATTAAACCGTTCTACGTTGAGAGTAGACAACCGATTTAGAGATAAATGGTTATTCCCAACACAACAACTCACACCTCCTAACTCTTGGTGTAGACTCTAAACAAATTTAGTTTTTTTTATTTTTATTTTTATTTTATAGTCTTGCCAAAAAATTCATAGAATCTCTAGGAAGACATAAATTGTTGACATTCTACTTTAAAATGTAAAGAAGTGCCATACTTGTGCCAAAAAAAAAAAAAAGTTATATATATATATATATATATATATATATGAATTTGTAAATATATTTTATACGAAGGAGGATTGTAACCGAGTGGTATCACCCAATCTTTTAAGGATAGAAGGTATATGGTTCATGTCATGTTAAGTTAATCTTGAGAATAATAGGGTGAACATGTTCTTTTTTGTTATATATATATATAGTAAAAAACATTTTTTTTATCAATTAAAAAAGTGACTCTCCATATTGAGCACTCAATCATATAGGTAGTACATTTTAAGAAATTTAAGATCTTTATATGATCAAAATAAGTGCAAAATAGTCTCCTGAATGCTACATGAACAACAAAAACAAAAGTTGTTTGTGCCCGAGAAAGTAGCTAAGAAAATGAAAGAAACATAGACGAGCAAAGTTGGAGTGATGAAATGTGTGTCTACATGTATAATATGTATATATATATATATATGTTCAATTTTGGAAATGACAAGAGACACCCACATCCCTAAGTGGGCCTGTAGTAAAGGGAATCATAGTCCGAGAATAAAACCCAAGTCTAATCTCCGGCCTGTAGAGTGGGCCCCACTTGTGTATTTGTAGTTAAGTCCATTATCCATTCTGTAGCCTATTTATCATAGAATAGCGGATCAAGCCCAACAACTAATACAAACACAAACACAAGCATGTGAAACAAACAAAAAGTATAGTAGTATATATAATGTATGTATACATATATATATTTGTGTGTGTGTATAAAACAAGAGATTCTTTGACTGTGTTTATAATGGACGGTGATGGGATAAGATGATGAAACTCACACGCGTATCTGATGTGGGGCTATGATTTTGTCTTTAATGCAGTGGTAATATATATGTTTGTATAGTATGTATAGTAGAAAAAGATGTTAGTATATATACATAGTTATATATATATATATACTATGGGAGATGTATATATTGTGCTAGTGTATACATTCGTTGGTAGATACACTTGTCTAGGCACCAAATTACCAATATAAAAGTTGACATAGTGGTGGTGTAGTGTACCTGGTGGCAACCTATTAATTAACTTTACCAACGACTATGCTAATGGGTCATGGACTCATGGGCTGGCTTGTCTGCTGTTTTATCGGTTAGTATGGCTTGTGTGCCCAAAAGTAATTGTAGTTTTTTTGAATGGTAAAAGTAATTGCTGCATGGGCTAAAATCATACAACTCCAATACTATGTCAAATAATCAGTATTGGATTAAGGCCAGTATGTTTGACCGTAAAATATTTAAAAAAATTTTTTTTTTTGGTATTTAATTGTCTTAAAATATTTACGAAGAAAAAAATATTAAATCCTAACAAAAATAATTTATTCAATAATTTTCGATAAACTATTTTACACGTTTCACCCGATGAGCTCGACTTACACCTTTACCAAATATTGAAAAATAAAAATTAAATAAAATATTTTATCTGAAAAAAAAATATTTTACGTCGAAACAAAAGGAACCTAAATAACTTTGATAACTTACAAAATTGATCATTTTACTCTCATTTCGTAACAAATTTATATTAATTAAGTTATAAAATGATAAAATTAACTATACTATTTTAATTTAAATTTAAAAGTTGAAGGAATATATAAGGGGACATTTTGATCATATATAGAGTTATCGGTAGTGTCTAAAAAAAGGGGAATAACTTGATGACTTTTTGAAAAATTAAGAGAGTTTTATAGTGTTTTACTTGATTTTAAGATTTGATAAATGAGGGGGTAATAAATCCAAAATGACTTATATATTAAGGTTGTTGGACTAGTATTTTATTCTTATAAAATAGTGTAAAAACAATGATTCTGCACATTAAAATCAAGAAAACAAGTGCAATAGTAATTTGGACCAATTCAAACGTGTCCCGTAGGCATCAAAGGATGGTCCGAGTTGATTTTGTTAGTAATAAAACTTTCTTATCTTTTAAAAAAGTAGGTTAGAGAAATTTTACAATTCGGTAGTGAAGTCATATTCTCTCGTTTTTACTCCATACAAGTGTGCAAACGAATGTAGGATTTCCAACTCACACTCAACTTGTGATACCTTTGGTATCATAAAATTAGTGTTGAAATTATATTTAAGTCCGTGTAAAGTGGATAATATATTTTTCTACTATAGATTTTTATGTCCGATTACTCTTACTTTTTTATATATATTTGCGTAAAAGTATAAAATAAGAGAAAATAAAAAATACTTTGGAAGGGTACCGCGTAAAAAATACCCTCGAAGTATTGTATGATT
Organism: Cornus florida; assembly: GCF_030987335.1. Taxonomy (NCBI): domain Eukaryota; kingdom Viridiplantae; phylum Streptophyta; class Magnoliopsida; order Cornales; family Cornaceae; genus Cornus; species Cornus florida. The sequence goes on along the minus strand of NW_026775575.1, from coordinate 77,323,586 downwards.
TTCCAGTAAAGACTACCTTAAAATGTCCGAAATGCCATCCTATTTTTTTATTTTTTATTTTTAAAGCAAATTGACAATTAATGGAATGAGGATTCTAACATGAACTTTTGACTACAAGTATCACATGCCCTACCACTGGATAATCACACCACATCCAAATGTCGTTTTACTTGTTATTGTAATATTATTAATCAAATATTACTTTCCCAAAAAAAAGAAAAAAAACCAAATTTTTATCTCCCACTCTCTCTCAAAAGGGGATTTTTTTTAATTTTTTTTTGTACACTTCAACCTTTTAAGTAAAGATACTTTAAAGTGTGAATCAATATGCCCCCTTTCATTCTAATTTTGAAGGGGCACAAAATTTCATACTTTTAGACACAACAACACTCTAATTTAGTTTGAATACAAAACAAAACAATAAAAAGGAAAAAAAAAATTGCATTCAAGTGGATTTATGGTTAGAAAATTTGCTTCCCCAAAAGAGGGATGATGAAAAATCATATTGAAGAAGAATAGGATATAATAAAAAAATTAAAAAAATAAAAGAAAAAAAGGCAGCCAAGAAAGGACAAAATGAGATGGCGTGAAAGGAGAGGAGAGAGAGAGATGGAAGTGTAGAGTTGTAGTCTAAATCAACACATGAATAAAACTTTTTCTTGGCACTTGGTGGGATTGACAAATCGGCACAATAAGACAAACTATGTTCCTAGTTGTTGACCTAACGCACAAAAAGCCAAAACCCCAATGTGGCCCGCACCTCATTATATATATATTATTATACTACTAAAGTATACCATGACATATACCTATATATATATATATATATGTATAGTCATATATAGATATGTATGTGTAATAATGAATACAGAATAGAACGACACCCAAAAAACGAAAAGTGGAGAAAGAGAGAGAATGTGAGTATGACGGCAATTTTGTTTGGTATGCCGTGTGTGTGGCACATGCTTAGCCACCTCCATATGCGACAACTAATGCGTCCAAAACTTCAACCACCGTGCTACTACCTCATTTCTTTCTTCTTCTTCTTTTATTACTATTTTCAACTCTCGATAAATTATATTTTATTTATACAACCACACACACACACACACACACACACATATATAGCTATATATGTTGAGCTATATAGATATCATGATTAATTTATGAAGGGTGTTCGAGAAGGAACCAAACCACTCCAAAAGCATCCGGCAACGCTCTCGAAAAATAATTCAATTACAAGGATAATTCATTTTTCTTAATTTACAAATGATACAAAAATAATAATAATAATAATAATATTGTTATGTCTTTGTTGGTTACTTATTCATTTAACGTTAGTTGTTTGAAGATCCAATATATAATTAAATTTATGAGAATAGTAGTTATTTACTCTACCCTCACCAAGCTCTCGAGTTCATATGGACTAACTATAGTCTTGAATAAAAAAATAATAATAATAATAAAGTGCCACGATTTCTATATGTTTTGTTTAATTTAAAACATTTTGAGTTAAAATTTTAACTGCAATAATTTTTAAAGGTTGCAACTATTGTCAGTATAAAGTTTCAATTCTCAAATTCAAAGCTAACTTCAAGTTTTCAAAACCTTTGTACCATTAAACCACGATGAATTGAAAGGATCACATGTCTAAAATGTTTGAGCAGCTGGTATGGCCAGGCTTGCCATGCACATAAAGGTAGCTACAGTAAGTGGCTAGCGGTATGAAACTGACCACAAATAAAAATATAATTTTTGAAACTTGTCAAAGAAAAAGAGAGGAAGACAAAATTGCACGAGAAAAAAAAACAAAAATTGACCCGTCAACAAAAATTGGACCCGTCATTTGGCTACTCAGACACCATAATTATTTCCCTGGGTAAAATAATGTCTAACATCTGTTGTTTTTACTAATAAAAATTTAAAAATTTAGTTTACAGGGTTATATATATAATCGTTATTAGCTTTACATGGATACACAAAACTGTAGAGACCATGTATATAGTCCAGTTGGATAATTTTTACCTAAGTGGAGCAAAGCATTATTCCAACCGTTTGATGGGTGTAATAAGAAATCCACTTCCATTTCAGAGAAAAATAAATGGTCATGATTGGCTTTAAGTACGAATAACAAAGTGTTCGACAAAGTACGCGACACTTTCTCCTATTGTAAACAATTTTCTTTCCAAATACTGTCTCTCCAACCTTTGATTTTTCCACGCATTGAACCAACGGTGGACACTTCCACTCTGTGGTCCCACCTCCTCATACCACGTCCCCTAACAAAAAATCTAATCTAATCAATCAGTGCACATTCAAAACGTATTGGACACGTGTCTCGCTCCAAGGGCACTTCACGAGTAGGTCCCACGAGGGTCCATCACAGAGCGATCATCGTATCAAACTGGATTTAAGAATAAGACTACAGGGTTGCAGAGTGAAACCCTTTTGGGTGGGACCCAGAGGTGGCGGGGGGGTCTGGTCGTGAGACACGCGTCCCACAGTATTCGTTGAGAAACACACACAGAGCACGACAAAGTCCAAAGGCCCACGCGATGTCCCACAGATAAATCCCCCCTCCAGAGACTGACAAAAAACATGCGGTCACGCGCTCGGCGCTAAAAGACAAAGCACGTGTCGTCGTCCGTGGCAGGGTCGGGGTTTCGTTGGGAGTGTGGGGGTAGTTTGGGGAATTCGGTTGGGGGATTGGCAAAAGAGTCGAGACGGAACCTTTTGTCGCCACGTGCCTTGGCGTCGGCCGCACGCAGGAAAAACTATTGTCCCGTGCTTTCTGCCTTTTTCTCTTTTGAGAAGAAATCTAATGGCATTGGCTATGGACAGATCACTTTTGACTGAATACACAACTTTATTTTATTATTATTATTTATTTTTAAAAATAAATTGCACTCCCACCCCTGAAATTTGGATCAACGTCACTCAGCGAACCGTCAATGCATTAGATTACGTTGATACCCCTAAGGTTTCAAAAATCATCATACACACTCCTGAGGTTTCAAAAGTCATCATATACACCCCTTCTACCTAATAAAATGACCATTTTAATCTTTAACTTAGGCTTCGCTTATTTAGACGTAAAATATTTTTTAAAAAATATTCTTTTATTATCTAGTATTTGGTTATCGTAAAATATTTACGAAGAAAAAAAGTATTAAAATTTAATAAAAATAACTTATTCATCAATTTTCGGTAAGTTATTTTACATGCCCCGTCCAATGAACTAGACATCAATCTCAACATAGACCTTTACCAAATACTGAAAAAGTAAAAATAAAAGAATATTTTACCTGAAAAATAAAAATATTTTTCAAAAAGAATATTTTATGTCGAAACAAACGGAGCCTTAGTCAACAAATGCAAAAAAATTATAAATTACAAATATAACCATGTAAACTAAATTTTGAAGGACCAAAATAATTTTCTCTCTAACCCACCATACCCCCTCTCTCTAACCCACCACACCATATCCTCTCTGTCTCTTTCTTCCCTAACACCACCCCACCACCATACCCTCTTTGTCTCTCTTATCAGAAGCACCACCACCACCGCTCGCCAATTAGAGGCAAAATCCCTCTGCAAAAATGACGAGACTGTACACAACCACCCCCACACACATATATTCTTCGACGACAGTGGTGATCGAGACGTCCTCGATGCGTTAACGCTTTAGATCGAGGAGTGAATCAACGATTCCTTGAGATGGCTCGCCATTGAGGACGTCGGCTGGTGAATCACTCTGCCATCACCACCACCACTGCCTTTCATGCTCGCTTTACGCGTTTGATTTGAGGTCAGATTAAGAAGCTTCCTGATCTGAAGTGTTGTGTGGTGGCGGTGTACGGTGGTTGTGGCGGTGGGGCGTTGTGGGTGTGAATTGTTTGGCAGTGGGTCTATGGTCGCGATAGTGGGTTGGACAGAGCGTGGCGGCGGTGTGTTGTAGTAAAGCGTGGCGGTTTGTGGTTGCAGCAGAGTGTGGCGGTGGTGGGTGTGAGGGTTTACAGGGTCAGGTTCAGGGTCAAGGTTAGGGTATTTTTGTCAATTAATAGGTTCATACGTAAATATGACTTTTGAAACCTCAGGGGTGTCAATGTAAACTAGTGCGTTGACTGTCCGCTAAGTGGCGTTAACCTAAACCTCAGGGAGTGTAAGTGCAATTTACCCTTATTTTTATTATTTTTTACACCAATTCTCTCTGTTTTTTTCTTCTCATTTTTTTTTTCCCAAAACTAATTAAACATTTATCAAGTGATTCATATTAAACTTTGGGCTATGCAAATTTTCTAGTATATAGAAACCGGAAAGAGTTGCGAATTTTATTTTTCCACTAGCGAGATTATAAGCTCTGTAATTGGATTATTTGTGATATTTATTTTTATTTTATATATGACAAATAAATTTGAGTGGAGAACAAAGAGATAAAAAGGGATTAAAGGTGACACAAGTGACAATGGATGGAAATTAAGATGCAAGCAGGGACGGACCCAGCAGGGGACTAGGGGGGGCATCTGCCCCCCCTGAATTTTTAATATTTTCATTTTATACCTTAATGTTTTTAAAATTTATGAAAATGCCCCTCTAAAATTACAATTCGCCCCCACTGGATTCTTTTTTTTTTAGCATTTTATACTTCAAATTTTGATAATTTATGAAGATGCCCCACTATAATTATAATTTGCCCCACTGAATTTTTTTTTTTTTCATTTTATACTTAAATTTTTTAAAAATTTATGAAAAAAAACCCTATTAAAATTACAAAAATGAACCCATCATATAATTTTGTACCCACAAATTAAAAATTCGCCCCCCCTCACCAAATTTTCTGGGTCCGTTACTGGATGCAAGATCTATTAAAGGTGACATAAGTGAGAATGAATTGGGATGAAAATGCTAGATGTGATTGCGAGAAAGGTAAAAACGAATCTTAAGTGAATGAAAAAATTTAAAAAGAAAAAAAAAGGCAAAACGAATCTTATTAAATGAAAATTCTAAAATTTTGATGAAGAAAATGCACATAATTTAGTGAAAGAACAAAATTGGTCAAAATTTTAATACATATTTTACTATTTATGTGAAAGGAGACACACACACACACATATATATATTTACTCAATGGTAGAATAATTCGAAAATATAAGCTCTGTTTTGCTCTAAAAAAATTACCTCAATGCATACTTCATAGCTTGGTGGTAAAAACTAAAAACATATATAAAACGTTAAAAACTAAAAAAAAATGAAGTGATATTGAGTGTGAACACATGGACTTAGCAAAGTAGTAGGTTTGGCATTAGATATACACAATTAAAAAAAAAAAAATTCAAAAAAAAAAAAAAAAAACAGAGGAAAAAAGAAGTAGAAAAAGGGTGGAAAGGTAAAATATAAATAATAGTTTTTTTGGGGTTGATGGAAGAACATATGAGTAATTAGAATTGGATTTTATTACAAATGGTGGGTCCCATCAAACAGTTTATTTCGGCCGCCCGCTTTGTCGTCTCTCTCGCCTCCGTCCACCACCGTCGTTCCTTTGCGTTTGACTCCACGCCTCTCTCTCTTCTCTCTCTTCTCTCTCTCTCCTCTTCTCACCCTCCTCTTATCCTTCATAACACCTCTCTCTCTCTCTCTCTCTTATTTCTGTCTCTCTCTCTAATGTGTTTTGATCCTCTCCTCTTGTGTGTATAAGTCATCTTTTAACCTCCGAAGTGTCTCTTCCTTGTTCAGAACCCAGAACGAGGAATCAGAGACACATAGCGAAAACAGAGCAAAACAGAGCTCACTCTTCGATCCTTTCTTTCGTCTCTTTGAGCGCTATGACTGGTCAAACATCAATCCTTTCGAACATTACTGTTGGGTTTTAAGGTTCCGAAAGATTGAATCTTGGGAGTGGACTGTCATGGCGGGTAGTAATGAAATCAACGTCAACGAATCAAAGGTGTTGCTTTCATCTATCTTTAGCATTTCTCTTTGTTAATTTTTCAAGTTCCTGAACAAATTTGGAAAAAAAATTTCTTTTTGGGTTAATTAAGTGTTTAACTGTTGATTGCTTGATGGGTTTGTTTGATCCTTAATGCTCTTTTCATGGTTTGTATTTTGGGTTCAATTATTGTTCAAGAAAGTTAAAAATTTTCGAAATCAAAGTTTTTTTTGGGGGAAAAAGATTGAACTTTTTGTTTGATTGGAGTGATTTTGAGTTGTTTTTAGCTTTTTTTCTTTCCAATTTCCTTGTTTGTTTACTTGTTTTCTGCTGATTTTGCAGTTTCCTCTGATTAATCCTTACTTTTCTTTTGGGTTTCTCTGTTCCCTCTCAAATTTTAATTAATTTTCTTGCCTACAATATATTTTCTTAAGCTTCATTTTCTGGTTTGTTTTGTTTTTAATCACGGTTACAAGAATGATATGAGAGGCACAAACAAACATACATATATGTGATCAATCTAGTTCCTTTTTTTTTTTTCTTCTCTCTCTTTCTTTTGGAAGGTGATCAAATCTAGCTCTTAATATTTGTTCTTTTAGTGATTTTGCAGTATATGTTCTTTTGTTAATTTTTTTTTTGTTGGATTTTTTATAAATTGATTGATATACAAATTTCTAATCCTTTGAATCTTTGCTTTTGGTGTAGAGGGTGGTTCCACTTAATACATGGATCCTTATATCCAATTTCAAGCTAGCTTATAATATGCTTCGCCGGTCGGATGGAACATTTAACCGAGATTTGGCAGAGTTCCTTGAACGGAAAGTCCCTGCCAACACGAATCCGGTTGACGGTGTTTACTCTTTCGATGTGGTGGATCGAGAAACCGGCCTCCTTAACCGGATTTACCGGTCAGCCCCGGAAAATGAGGCTCAATGGGGCATTGTGGAGCCTGACAAGCCACTGAGCACCACCGAGGTTGTTCCTGTCATTATTTTCTTCCATGGTGGGAGTTTTGCCCACTCCTCTGCCAATAGTGCTATCTATGATACATTTTGTCGCCGCCTTGTGGGCATTTGCAAAGCCGTGGTGGTGTCTGTGAATTACCGGAGATCACCTGAACATCGGTACCCTTGTGCGTATGATGATGGGTGGACTGCTTTGAAATGGGTTCATTCCAGACCGTGGCTGCGGAGTGGGAAGGATTCTAAGGTTCATGTGTACTTGTCCGGCGATAGCTCTGGCGGTAATATTGCTCATCATGTCGCGGTGAGGGCAGCGGAATCAGGAGTTAAGGTACTGGGAAACATACTCCTCCATCCAATGTTTGGGGGGCAAGAAAGAAAAGAATCGGAGGAAAGATTGGATGGAAAGTACTTCGTGACAATTCAAGACCGGGATTGGTATTGGAGAGCCTATCTACCTGAAGGGGAGGATAGAGATCACCCCGCCTGTAACCCTTTCGGCCCCAGGGGTAAAAGCATTGAAGGACTAAATTTTCCAAAAAGTCTTGTTGTTGTTGCTGGTTTGGATCTTGTTCAGGATTGGCAATTGGCTTATGTTGAAGGGCTGAAGAAAGCCAAGCAAGAGGTGAACCTTTTATTTCTAAAGCAGGCGACAATCGGATTCTACTTCTTGCCGAATAACGAGCATTTCTATTGCCTCATGGAGGAGATAAGCAGCTTTGTTAATCCTAACTGTTAATAGATTACTTAACTTCATCTACAGGCAGCCATACATAACAAAAAAAAAATGCTTGACATTTCACTCGGGTACTTTTTTTCCCAGCTTTTGCAGTAATGGTGTGTAGTTATATGATTGTGTAGAATTACATCTTACTGGTGTTGTTATATATGTGGTGGTGATATGAGATTTCTGGACCCTTTGCTACGAAGATAATGCCTCTGTCTTCTTGTTGCTAAAAGGGTTAGTTTCATCGGTTCAGCACAGTTGTAACACATTCATCGGATTTGGAAGAAACGGCAAAATTCAAGTTCATGATGTCGAGCCTTTGAGGGGGGAGGTGATAATTTGGTGGTGCAGGTGTCGCGGTGATCAGCCAGTATGTGGCTGCTATTGTAAGAAGCTAATTTCAGAATTTGGACCAGAAAATTCATGAGCATTCATGATGTTGTGAACTTGTATGTTATACTTGTGCTCTAGAAATATATAAAGATTTTGTTTCTTTTACTTTTCAATCTTGTTTCTCTTCTTTCTGATGGAACAGAACTCTTCTTTGTATTGTTGCTGCTATTGTTGGCACTTAATTCATACTGAACACCTAAGCTTGGACATTGTGGAACACAATTGATACTGCAACTTGTGTGAGAGGACTCAAATTAGGGTTTCCATATTATTGGCACTTAATTCCTAATGAACACCTAAAGCTTGGACATTGTGATTTGTGAAACACAATTGATACTGCAGCTTTTGTGAGAGGACTCAAATTAGGGTTTTGGATCAAATTCTGATTAGTGTCAAACATACAAAATTGTTAAATTTTTTCTCCGTCCATCGGGGGATTGAAATTGGGTACTCAAGACATAGGATAGGAAGGAAAGGCTCGAGATTTATAAGGAAGGAAAGGCTCGAGATTTATACTACGTGTGGCATTATTTTGCATAAAGAGATTGATCCGCTAGTTAAATTCGCATCTACGTGTGGCATTATTTTGCACAAAGAGATTGATCCGGTAGTTAAATTCGTATCTTCAAGCTTGTTGATAAAATTTATTGATTGGTGTTTGTAAATTGAGATTATACGCTGATATGGATAGACTCCGTATTTGGAGAAATGAAAGAAATTGAATAAGTCATCAATCTTGCATGTTCTCTTTTTTGTATCCCATTATGGGATTATATTCCCAAATTTCACACCTTAAAGCAGACAGTAAACTGTTGTTCTAGTTGTTCATCTCAAAATTGGGCTCTAGGTGGTGGACCAACAAATCTCATTGTCCTCTCAAAGACCAAAACCAAAGCCTATCCACCAAAAGTGTGTCATCACAATTTTCACGAAAGAATGATGATTGGACACGAGTCTAAATCATGGACCTGGACGTTGATTTGATTAATTCTTGTCACTTCTTGATTGTGCCTGTTCTTGATGGGGTTGTTTGGATTGTGGGAAAATAGCAAATTGCAGGAATTTTGCTTTGTTTTTGATGGGGGAGAAAGGGAACCCCCATCTAGCATGGCAAGTGGTTAGGAATTTTGGAACTACTCTAGGGGACCACTTTGAGAATCCACACACACACACAACACACACACACCCCCTTTTATTTTAAGCTGTTGGGATTGCTTTTGAAGTGTTTAAAATGCCCACTAAATGTTTAAAAGAACAGCTAAGCTTGGACAATGACATCAAACCCTGTTTTTTGAAATTGACTTTACAGGCCCTTTGCTTAGAATACATGCTTAGTTTTTGCATCTGTCAATCACCGGTACAAATCACTTTGTTTTGTTGGAATTATTTTAATTTTATGTCCCTTGCTTTCTTTGTTCTCTGTTTTCTATTCTCATGTCTTATTATCAAAATGTCCCTATAAATTAGCTGGTTTATGTTTGAATGTGATCCCTAATGCGACAAGATGAGGTCATTGTCACCAAATGGGCCTTTCTTTAATCACCATTATAGACAAAGCTTTGTTAATTTGTTTCTTATCACCTTACTGTTTAGGCATTAATCTATTTTGGTGGGTAGCTCTTGGAGTTTTGTGCTTTCATATTTTGATTCTTTTCACGGGGCGTCTCTAAGACGCTAATATTGGGCACATGAGTAGAAATTCCGACAAATCACTTTGTATAAAAAAATATCAAATATTTTAAAATTTTTTTGAGCAATGAGGATCATATTAGGGAGTCGCTATTATAGATATTTATTATTGTATCATTTTTTAGCCTGGAATAAATTCTAAATTACTTCGTGTAACTTAGAGTTAATTTTTGGACTCATTCGAGTTTTCTTAGCTTGCTCAACTTTGTATCGAAGAATTTCTCAACTTTGACTGATTTTGCGTGATCAATTAGGTTTAACCGGCTCTAATAGTTTAAGAGTCTCAACTTTGACTGATTTTGCATGATCAATTAGGTTTAACCGGCTCTAATGGTTTAAGAGTGATGCTAATTGAATAAATAATAACACCATTTCCAAGCAGCAGTCAGACTTTTCATAGGGTTTCTTGTTAACGTGGAACAAGAAGTTATAGAAAAGAAATTTTCCTAGAAAAAGTTGGAGGGGCAAATTGTTATGATGCAGATTGAAGAACTTGACCATCTTACTAGACATTTTAAAATTCAGATTATGGAATTCATAAGAGAAGGTTAGGTTTGAAGTTCAGTTATAGATTAATTTTGATTGTATAAAAAACCTATAATGGCCCTTACTTGTGTACTCTTCTTTAGTTAGAAGTTTTAAAAAAGTCTGAAGTTGGAATCATCATTATTCTTTCTTTGATCTCATGTGAAAGGAGTTGGCTAGTTTGGAGTACCCTTTTTTTTCTTCTTAGCAAACTAAGAGAATGGGAGACTTGAACGCACACCTACTGAGAAATTGAGCGCTCTACTAATTAGGCCGCTGAATGATGTCTAATTTAGAATGATGTCTAATTTAGAGGTATTATATACAATTTTTTTTTTTTTTTTTTTTTTAAATATTCCACCAAATAATTACCTTTATAAATTTGAGATAGTAATTGTTTTGATGAACTGTTTTATACTGGCATATAATTCATAGTTTCACACCCCTTTGGGTCCACTTTACAGTTGACTTTGTTGAAGCCATATTGCACTCCAAACCCAACCTAAGTTGCTGTTGAAATTTTAATGGTTGTCAAGTTTGATGAATTGGGTACACCTACTTAAATCTCATTGATAATTTTGTATACTTATGTACTTTCTCCGCACGAAATTAAATATTCACTTTTTATTATTTTTAACGATTTTAAAATAAATATTCAATTTGAAAAGTGGCACTATTTTTTTTATAACATTATCAATTTAATCTTCTTGCATTGAATTTATAAAAAGAATCATCACACTTTATGGATTTACTATGGATATATTTGGTAATTAATTCACTACTAATATAATAAAAAATATTAAAATCCATTATTTTTAAAAGAGTAGTACTCATAAGAGATTTTTTCAATGGAAAATGTTATGAGCTATTCATATTTATTCATTAGATAAAACAATTTTTTTAAATATGTGAAAAGTCAAATTAGTTAATTACTAAATTAAAAAATATAATAACTCATAATTTAAGTTACATAAATTTTTTCAACCGATAACGCTTTCACGCTCTTCCTTCTCTCACTATGTAACTTAAATTTTGTTACTTTCACGTTCTCACTCTTATTCTCACTCTACGTAACTTAGGTCATGATTTTTCTTACGAGAAAGATTTTTAAAAACTTAGTTCTTTTTAAAAATGACTTCTAATTCGGGGGAGTAGTATATTGTATGATGATCATAATTGCACATGCATACACATCTTGAAGTGAGACTGCAGTTTTGACTTGATATGTGGCAGAAGTGGTGTGAAGAATCCATGGCAGTATTGAGTGTATGAATACGAAGAAGGGGGGCTGATCCATAATTGAAGGTAAAAGTAAAAGAGTGATATAGATGATGGTCCAAGTCCAACCAACAACCATATAGGACAATTGCTTAGAAGGGAATCAAGTCTAAGCAATAATGATCATTTGATGGTTGTCCTTTACTGCCCCTTTCAAAACAAAAACCAGTGGGCTGCAGAATCTGTGTTACTGTAGGTAAATTTCCCTCCTTTTTCAGTCAGGGACATCAACATCCATTCTTCTTCTTTTCTTTCTCCCATTGTCTTGTCTCTTTAAATCCGTAACTTAATAATTTTATATTGATAAAATAACAGTTACATAAAAATATAAAATCTCAATTTAATTTAATGGTATTGCAACATCATATGATATGTGAATAAATATTCTATCTTTGGTTTAAATATGTTGCAGATATATTATATTTAATTTATGTCTCAATTTACGTGATGTAAGTAAGTTATTTTGAATCCACAAAATACAGTAATTTAAATATGTTTAGAAAAAATCTAATATTATATTAAATAATTGAATTAACAATTCTGCTCTTTACATTTTATATATTTATAATGAAAGAAAACTTAACACGAGAAGGAAATTAACTGCAATCGAATCGGGATATTTAATTCCGAAATGATACTAATATTTGAAAATAAGCCTAAAAATAAAATTTAAAAAACCTAACCAAATAAACTACTAAATATAAAATTTCGTAACATTACGACTTTGTTATGGCCTTGAACAAAAATTTTGAAATAATCCGTAAACTTTCTATAACACAATAAAACTTGATTTTAAAATTCTAAGTAAGATTTTCAGCCGAAAATCAATATGGCCCGCAAACTAAAACTAGTGAAGTCTTTCTCAATGGCCGTTTTCACACAAAAAATACTCTTTCTGAATCGAAAATTAACTTGTCGAATTGACGGAGAAATATATTGAATAACGTATTTTTAACTTACCATACGTCCAAGCTCAACATCTTGCATATTTGGATTCCTGCATTAGGTATATTCTTTTACCATAAGCTAAATAAAATAATCCCAAATTTGGAAATGTTATATTCTTCACCATCCTAATTTTAAAAAGCAATGGAAAACTATATCTAAATTACCAGACACAAAAAATGGCCATGTTCCCAAAGATTTTCTCTCTGAAATTTTCCCACTTGCAGCCAATTTTAACGCATACCAAGCAGAAAATCAGATCAGAATTTGAGTGTGTACTGTTCATGAAATGATCTTTGTGATTTTGGGTTGTCATGATTAGCTAAAAGGGTAGGAATGCAGGAAAAGATGTTAGAAGCAATGTGAAGAGTATGAATATATATATATATATATATATATATATATATAAATGGGACCCAAATTTGAGCTGATGGAGAAATAAAAAGCCATGCGTAGAAGTTACTGGAAATCAAATAAGTGCTAAAATGGCAATGGAACGAATTTCATATTTGGATTAGACTTTCCATGTTTTTTTCTCCTGACATCCCACGTGTTTCTAAAACGTCTCAGATCTGTTCCTTTTCTGTTTTCACATTCTACTCCCATCAGGTAAAATAATACATATACTTAAATATATGTGTGTGTAATTTATTGTTAAGTTATTAAATATGCACATTTTAACTCTTAATTTTGAGTATATTAGATCATATTCTTAATTTTCTATTTTAGTCTTAATTTGTTTTATTATCGATTTCAGGTTAATAAGGTTCAAATGGACTAAATCCAATTCATTAAAGTCTTTTTAGAGTCAAACAAATGCAGCGGAAGAAAGTTTCGGAAATTGCCAAAGTGGACTCCCACGATTGATCTTACAGTTCTACGATCGATCCTCGTGAAGATAAGCCCAGTCAGCAAAGATCAACTCCCACGATCGATCCTGCATTTTTAACGATCGATCCTATATTTCCACGATCAATCTTGATAAAGATAAGGACAAGCTTAACCGACATGGATCACGATCGATCCTATTCAAATTGCAATCGATCGTGACTTAAGTATAGCAGTTTTAATTGCTCATTTCAGGCTCTAATTTCAAGGACCAAGGGGCTACGTGATTGCATCATTTGATGGTAGAGGTATGACTCATTTTGACCTCCAAGGGAAACCTATAAATAGAGGATTGAACCATCTTTACAAGGGTTAGACATTTTAGAATACAAGAGCTAAGAAGAACTTCTAGATCTACATACTCTCTCTCTATGGTTTCAACCAAGGAAGAAGATGAAGATGAACCCAAGCTTGAAGATGGATCTTAAGGATACCTTGATGACATTTACCTTCTCCGTGAGTGGCTAGTCTTTCACTTAGGGCTTGGATGAGCCCTAAGCTTGTGTCATTAAACTCTTATTCTTCAATTTTTGGAGATTTAAATGTATTGTAATTGTGCTATGGTCTTGTGTACTCAACTTTGGTTGTACCAAGGGTTTTTATTGATAATTCTTTCTATTGATTCTCTAGGTTGGTTGCATATTGTCTTATGTGTAATTAATTGAGAATTAATCTCTATACTAAATACTCTTTGTAATTGTGTTTAGTGATGGCTATGCATGGTTCTTAGTAGATACAATTGTTAATTAGTTTAATGAATTATGCTTAATCTTAATGAGTTGCACTACACCATTAGGTTAATTGTAGTTAGGTAGACAATTCATGCTTGAATTTAATAGTCCATACTTATTATTGCAATTTGTATTATCCTCTTGATTGATTGATGTGTGCTTGTAGCCACATTTTGATTACAATATGTTTCCCTCATTAGTTGAAGACAAGTGGTTTAATACATGAGTTTAGTGGTGAATCATATGCCCTAAGTTTCTCTTTTTATCTTTTAAACCCTAATTCCTTTAGTTTAATTTCATTTGTATGTTTCATTTAATTGAACATTAGATTAATCAACCAAACAAACTTCCTTTCAATTGTATGTTTCATTTAATTGAACATTAGATTAATCAACCAAACAAACTTCCTTTCAATTTCACGTTCACTAAGTCAAGTTAGGTTCCAAGCCGTATATCTCTGTGAACGATCCCTTCTCACTTCATACTCACGTATAAGTGTTTTGTGGCTTTTATAAATTTAAAAGTTGATGTAGACTTAGCACATTCTCATATCAAGATATAACACATTTTTGTGGTACACACCAAAATCGCATCATTTATGTATATATATAAATAAGTATGGTGCAATTTGATGACCACCATCAATCACTTTGTACCGGTATATATATATAAATAAATAAATAAAATTATAATAATGTTAGTTTTTACGAGTTACAAAATTTAATTTGGTTGTAGTTTTCTAAAATCATTTTTTAGAAACTTTACATAAATAGTTTTTAATTTTCTTCCCTTTATCTTAGTTGTCAGTTTTTATAATATTTTTTAATTTTCTAGTTTGTCATTCAGAAAACAATTTTTAATAACTCAAAAAATTAAAAATTATTTTCAGATAATTATAAAAGATCATTATATGATAGTTTTCAGAAACAAAAAATTAACAAAGCAAGTTTTTTTGTATAATTTTTAAATTTTCAATTCTCATAAATATAAAATTGTTCAACCAAATAGCCCCTAAAAATAGTTTTCTGAATTCTTAGGGTTTGTTTGGTAACCACAATTGTTCTGTGTTTTTGCTTTGACCCAAAGTAAAACCAATATTTCTGTTTTGAAGTGTGTTAAATATTATTTGAAAACGTAATTGGCAACATATACTTATTGCAATATTTTTTAAAGTAAAAACATGAAAACATACTTGGTAAAAAAATGTTGCAAGTTTAAAAATTAAATGACTAGTTAAAACTGACATTTTAGAGGTTTATTTTTTATTTTTTATCGGAAACATCAATTTAGTGCTTCCACGGTACAATTCAAATTGCAGCAAACGTTACCAAATAAGCGTGCTTTTGGTTTGCTATAGTACACTAACAGATGCAAAAAATACAGAATAGAAACAATCGAAAAACAAGCCCTAACAAAACTAAACTACAACGATCCTTAGTTTTTAGCCTTCCTCAGTAGGCAAAACTTTAAACATGTTATATGTTTATACACACACATATATATATAGATTTTTACCAGTATACAGTATATACATATAACAATTACCATGTAACAAATGGCTAGGTTAGAGTTCTAAGCTTTAATTAATTTTGATGTTGATGTCCGATGGCATGTATAGGGATGTATATGGTCTGATTTAAGATTTAAGATTTATTACCATTTTGGTTCATTCATGAGTGGGTCCGCAAAACCAGCATAGATAAATCTTATGTTAGGTACAGATTAGAAACCAAGATGCACATAAATTACAGAATACATGTACCTTTAAATAATTGTATTTGTCAAAAGATTCTAGCCATTCTGTTATGTTCAGTGAATAGTGAGTCAACAACAATAAATCAAATCGTGCTATCATTTGATAATTAAAGACCCCTTCTTTTTTAATCATTACATTTAATGCACCAGTTGCAATGTATCAAGACACTGTGTGTAAAGACACCATGTCTTGTTCAAAGTGTTATATATATGTATATATATATATATACATGTATATATAAATAACACACCCTTTTAACACACCCTTTTGGCTAGTAGGGACACTTTGAACAAGACATGGTGTCTTTACACACAGTGTCTTGATACATCGACCAAGAAATATATAGCCATTCCTGCAATATAATGTAGGGCCCTTTTTTGGTGTATGTAGAGAATAATATTTATTGTAATTTTAATACTTTCGAAGCGATTTCGAAAAAAGGTCATAATCCAAAGAATAAAAATTATATTTTTGGTTGTTTTCACATTGTAGCTTAAAATAAAAAAATTAACATTTTTAACTATTCATTCAATTTTTCAAAGTTAGAATACTTTTTTACCAAACATGCTTTAATGTTTTTGCTTTCAAAAATTTTGTGTTATCAAACAAGGTTTGAATAGATTCTAAAACAAAAACACTACTTTGTTTCGAGTTAAAACAAAAGCACAAAGCAAAAACAATATCCAAACATACCATAATCAATCTATTAGATCATTAGATTTAAAATATGATGGACTTGTCTAATAATTTTAAAGTACATTCAAATTTTAAAGTACTTTCTTTATGTAAGTAACGTACAGTATAAAAAACATAAGTCTGTTTTCACCCAATCATTGGACGGTCAAAAAAAAATAAAGCAAACCTGTTCATAGGATTGGGTTGAATTTGTTCTTCCCGAAGGAAGACTAAGGCCCAATTTAGCGACCCAGTTTCGCAAGGTGTTTTGGATTCCTCATGTCGTCCAAAATTAATGAATAAACATTGCAAAATTAATTTATATATATATAAAACCCAAAATTTGCCGAATAGTTCAATACGCAACCGTATTAATATGCGATTATTTTTCAATTTCGATACGTGATTAGTATTTGCCAGTTTACACTGACTTTGTCCGAACTCGTTACACCACGACCGTGACCGATACTGCGAACAATGATATAACCATATACACTGATACACACATACATCAAATAACATATTTTTATGGATTGAACATCAGTAGTGCACTTTTTAAACACTGTAATGTGAACGAACGGATGCAGTATACAGTACTCCACTAAAAACTTGGGAGTTTCTAAGTGTCGGGGAGGTTAGTACATTTTGATTTCCTTTTTGAACTATATTACAGAGAAGATAACATAAATTCAAAGCAAGCCTCTCACAGCCTTCTACATTTATGTCATTATGTATGAAGCCAATTACTACTCACTGCAAATGTATGTCTTCTGCTATTCAAGTGGAAGTTCCCTCGGAGGACAGCTGCAATTCGAAGAACAGATTGCAAGAAGTAGCCCAAAGTTCCTCAGAAAGTTTGGTGTCGTAAGAAAGTGCAGAAGAATTGATAGTCCGGCCATTTCCACCAAAAAAGTAAACTCCTGATGTTCCCTGAAATCGACAGACAACTCTAATGGGTGCTAAAACAACAGATCAACTCATATTACTATAACATACATACATTCTCCTTTGAGAGTTAAACAAATTAAAAATAAAATCGAAATACATGCACATCCCGGAAGTGTTTTACCACAATAAAAGTAAGTTGAACACGGAGCTAAAGCACAGGTCCTTAATTATGCAGAATCACCTTTCATTTCATGGGGATGCCTTTTTACAGCACCAATATATTAAGATGTCTCATTTTGAGTTTTTGTCTTCTTTTTTTATTATTTTATTTCCCTTTTTTTTTTCTTTTTTTCTTTTTTCTTTTTTTTAATTAATGGAATGCCCCAATTTAGACAAGGAAAATTAAATCCTGTTCCACCCAATTTGAAGATTATATTACAAATTATTGATTCAGGGTGTTAACTGCTGATTTATTTAACATTGTTTAATAGTAACAAGTCACACAGTGTTATTGGTTACTACATCGAGCAGCAACTTTGTTTGCTTTATGAGGAACAACACATATTTATGTTGGACAAAGCATGAGGTTGATCAGTAGCTCTGAGAAAATCAAGGGCTAATGTAGGAAGTCCAAGAAAACATACAAACATTTAAATGAAAAAATGACATGAAAAAACATACTAATACATAGAAGAAATTCCCATGAAGCAACTGCAATAATTACAGTTACGAAGAACTTACTGGAGGAGCAAGAGCAGCATCAAGAATAGAATGGACCCATTCTCAGGGGATTGGAGAAGGCGTAGAAGTTTTAAGACCAAAAAAGCCACTTGTGAGAGACAAGAAGGAATCTCTCGCATGATGTTCGTCTTCACTACTCCAGGATCAGCAGCACTTCATCATTGGAAAGACACAAAAAAATTAAGTGATCGGGCGAAATGAAAGCAAGGTAAGAAATATTGCCCTTTCAAGAAGAAACATAACAATGTTACTATACAACTAGAGGACAATGCAAAAAATGTACATGGATCAAAACTTCCTAAAAACAAAATCATGTTTACTAAAGCATGGCACTGATAGATGACAAGGGCTACACAAATAATTAGGATACCACATAATGCATAGAGAAAGTATTTTATTGGGATAAATTCCAGAAAATTCTTGGTTTATTGTTTCAGAAATTTCATAAATTTCTCAAGAAATCAGCAATCTTGAAAGAATGACACTCGATCGTGGATTTACACTTCCATTGTCCAACAAGTAGGTTTTGCCTGAATAAAAATATATGATTTTAAGATATTTCAATTTTAAATTTTCTCAAGAAATCATCAATCCCTCTGCATTTTTCTCTTCTCAGCCACACACCCCTAGTCTCATCTATTTTCCCACCAAACAGGCCAACTACGATGAAACAGGAACTCCTTTGAACCCAGGGATTCTGAAATTAAAGACACAAATGCACAACAATTTTACATGATTGAGACAATTAGGTAGAACAAACCATCATTTGTTTCTGAAACATGTCATAGCGATTTTGCATTTCTTTTAAATATTTCCAGCCATACCACAAAGGCAAAAAATAAAAATAAAAAAATAAAATCTATTACCATACAAGTGAACCCTATTCATAAAATAAAAATAAAAATAATAAGGTACTGGCCAAGTAGAAAGCAAAGAACATAAAACACATACCTGATGGAAACTTGATGAGATTTTCCCATCAGGACAAATTGACGATGAAGCTCATATGAAAACAGAAGTAGGCATGCTCTCAACAGAAGCTTGGCATTTGTTAGTTAGAAATGATTTAATAAAATATCAGGAAAACATTATATGTGACACATGCAGCTTACCTTTGGAATTCTCAAAGACATGAGCACAAGAATCAAATTCTAGTTTTGAGAAACGCTTCCCAGAAACAGTTTCCTTGTCAACCGGTATGTCGGATACTGACCAGAAAAAAAGAAAAAAGAAAAAAGAAAAAAAAAGGAAGAAGTCAATTTACATTTTATTACAGTATGGTCTATAACAATTAATCATGATGTGAATTTGATGTAACAAGTGGTATTATTTTATCATATTTTGCCTGTTGGATACACCAATGCATTTGTCAGACAACTTTTTAGGCACTGACATCCATACCACAGTTTATTTTCTCTAAGGCACACCATGTAACACGCTTTATGTGTCAGAAGCTAACAGTAATACCCACATCAGGGTCCTAGTCACAAGTGTAAAGGAATAAAAGCAAGGATCAACAAGAGTGAAGAATAAAGGCCTCATCTGAGCTGACCAATGTCAGAATACAAGATTATCTTGTCTCAGTGAGGTTTATATGCAAGTTATCGTCAAAAACCAAAATAACCGACTATTTAATGAAAATTTCTTCATACAAACAACATATCAAACAATCTCACCATTCTGATGTGTAAAGGATGTGACGTTAACAATCCAGGAAGGAACAGGGCTGTTTTCCAGAAGCGGTAGTAGAATTTTGGTAAGACAAAAAGCAGCAATATAATTCGTCCCCATCGTTCTGAAAAAGATATGGATGACTATAAGCATGCAATCCAGAGTTCTTCAGGAGCATAAGAACCCCTGATGCAGAACAAAGCAGCACAAAGAATAAGATGCTTAATTTACTTTAATTGGCATGCCATAGTCCAAAGTTACTTTTTCATGTAAAAAAACCAATGCCAAGATTACAGCGTATAGTAAAAAGATAAACACAGTCCAATTAGGGGTTAAATTCTATAAGGATTAAGTTGACAGAGGTGGCTACATTTAGTTCTAAAAGCAACAACAACTTTACCTATAAACTCTGCTTGGTTCTACGCAATGCTATACAAATCAACAGCGTAACAGAAAGAACTTGGTGTTGCACGTGGTCTTCATGTCTGGCCAAGATGGAACTACACATACTAAAGCTTTTTGTTTGTGCACACGTGTGTCTGTGTTGCAGTAAAAAACTTCTAATGTTAACTGAGCAGCACAGTGAAGCCAACAAAATTTGAAAAAGGTAGATAAATATATTGATATAGTTACATATCATAGCCCTCAGCGGTGAATCTGCGTGATGTTGCCAGTATCCCAGCATTATTTATCAGGAGTTGAATGGAAGAATGCATATCTGAATCCAAAAGCCACTGCTGAAGGGAGTTTTTAAACTTCAGGATGGACTGAAGGGATGATAAATCAACCTCAAAAGCTTTGAGATGAGCACGTCCATTTCGTTATCTAATATCAGATATAGCTTGCAACGACCAGGAGAGATGATCAAGAAAAGAAGAATGTGGAAAGGCATACAGATAACAGTAACCTAAGTACACGCACTTCACCTTAGACAAGAGATGAGACGATCTTCCCGCTGCAGGCATGAAATGAATTCTAGTTGCACATCTGATGTTCTGCCAAAAAACAAGAAGAATAAGAAGAATTCATAGAGGTGGCAAATTGTTCTTCAGTGATCTAAAATAGCAAGTAAACAACTACAATGTAGACATCTATTAATTCGGTCAAATCATCAAATGAAAAGCATCTGTGCTTCATAGAAGATGACTTCTTCTTCTTTATTTTTATAAGTTCGTTTAAAAAAAAAACAAATATATAAATAAAAACAAACATTGCATAGGCATCCAGATTGGGGAGGCCTGTTGGCATTGCCATGAACTCCTTTGAGTCCAAGTTTACTGATCTTGCCAGAAACATCAAGTAGAGCTCTTAGATACGTGCAAAATATCAAAGATGGCACTAATACACAACAACAATATTTTACGTTAGTTAGATTGAATAGAACCACCACCAAGGGCCTAACTTTAAGGCCTTGGTCCTTGGATAATGCAACGGCCTGACTCTTTGGGCCTTGACTAATACAAATAATTTCAAACCCTGCAAGGAGGAGCCACTGCAGTGTGTGATAAAAAAGAGCAGATCTTGGGAGGAGATACCAAAGTAGGTTGCACTTCGTGAAAACGTGTATAGCATGAGCAAGGAGATAATGTTGGAATTTTTGGATAACAAAAACTAAGGAAAGACAGCGCCTCTACATCACGAACAATTCTCGCTGTTTAATGAACATGCCTTTCTTGTCCATCTATCTCCTTAGCCAGCAGAGTTCTAATAGATCTTGGTGTCGAGGTACTTAAGTATAAGAACAGAGGCTAGTTGGAAGGTGCTATTGGTGCTGCTGGAGAATAAAGGGCACTTTAAACTTCATTAAAAGTCCGTTGGTTCCCCCTGATCCAATAGCAGGGGGACTTAGCCCTTACAAGAAGTATCAGTGATGGCAGGTATGAAATGCCAAAGAAAGGAAACTTTTTTTTCCTAAAAATTCTTCAATTGTTTACGTGAAGTTGTGTTCCAAGTATTGATATGCCTAGAGAGTTACACTCCTTCAAATTATAAGGAGTGTAATTCTCCAGGTTAGGCATGAGCAGCAGCAAACTAGAGAAGAGTCTTGGTCTTGCAAGTGTTGATACTTGATATGCCTCGAAGAACATTTACTAAGTGGGTGCAATAGTAAAAGTAGTGAAATTAGCTACTGATGTGATTATGGTGGAGATTGATTGATGACGGTGCAAGTGAGGCGGTTATAGGACTCGGCTCAACTGCTGTGGTGCCAGTCACAGTGACAGCGAAGGTAGCATCCATCTTAGACTAACCACAATAATTTCCACATCTAACACCCCAGAAGCATTCTATTATGGTCTCTCCCAATATCAGGAGCACATAACCCAATTGATCAACATTATTCATTGCCCTAAATAATTGTTGATTTACCACACTTTTGAAGGGGCAGAACATAGGCTGCGATGGCAGGATAATAATAGACTCATAAGAGGCAAATATAATAGTCAATCAAGGCATTAAGCTGGAACTGATTTGATGACTAGCGCAATCGCCAGCATGAATGACAGGTCCACCATGAAAATTGTTTCACTCATCCATCATTCTAATAGTTCTCCAATTGAATCACTAGAAATGTGGTTTTTCGCAAAAGATGAAGGTATTACACGTAATATACAAAATTGAACTAACTAAATACCACAAACATTTGTATGAAAATATAAAATTGAAGAGGAAGACAAGCAGAGTACCAAGAACAACAAAGAAGCCTTCCCTTGAAAAAGCATCTGCTGCAGCGGCACCCAAACCAAACGTGGCCTGCAATCAGTAACCCCACCAAAACATAAGAATTCCAAATTTAGTGAAACCAAACTGAAATCATCGCCTGGAATTTAGTAGTAAAAGAGAAAGGAAGGTGATAGTTGATTTACGCCGGTGATGACGCATACAGGTCTTCTGTGAGCAGAAGCGGTGGAGGTGGACGTTCCCGGTGGTGGCACCAGTGGCGGAGAGCAACGAGTGTATGAACCAGAATTTGGGGAGAAATATGTTAGGGCGGCCAAATGTAAATAGGAGATGATGAGAGAGAGAGTCCATAAAACCGCCATCCTCCAGAATTCAACTGTGCAAGCGAAATACAGAGCCTCGCGCAACTCCTTCATCGCCATCTCGTTGGCTCTGGGGAGAATTGTGCTTGTTTCTATCATGTAATAGAGGTAAACAACACTCGTGAGTTGCATATTTTTGTTGCACCTCTGAGAATATGCAGATTTAAAGCCTACACCAAATTATTTCATAAATGCTATAATTAACCTGCAACCAGACTTTATGCCTCAAACATTTGCAATACTTATCTTTTAAATTCCCCTTGGTCAACTTAACATTGATATTGTGGAGTGGAGGCTGCATGCCCTTTAGTGAAAACACTGGTATTCACCATGTCCATGATGATTTTCATACTGAGTAGATTTTTTAAGAATGAACAGCATATATTAATTCATGTAAAACAAGATTATTATTGAAGAAGTGTTTTGCTTAATTATAGGGATCCATGAAAGATAATTATCCAACAGTTCTTGAGAAGCTCCTCACCAAATAGAATTTCAATCAAACTTCCCAAGAAACAATGTGATTAATGTGAGGGGTCCCAAACAAAAGATTAGAGGGACAAAGCACCATGACTAGTCACCTCCTCAACAAAGTCACCATATGTATGTATGGGTTCTTACACTCCATTCCGCAAGGACTCAAAGGGTGTATGAGGGAAGCAGTGGAAAGAGACTGGATAAAGTGTATCATCCATTCGACAAAGGCGGTGAAAAGAGAAGATCACTTGCTTATAAGTGGAGGGTAGAATTTTCTGTACAAGGGATCAATTCTGGTCTAAGAACATGTGAAGAACAACCAACATAATGACAACACATTGTCAATAGACAAGTGTCCCACAATTTCATTCCATTCTCTCATTCAGGCATGGATCTGCTAGCTAGAGGCCAATGGGCTCAGGGTCCAAAAGCAGTGCTACCACCAACGATGACTTCATTATGCTTGTTTTGGTGTAGTCTATTGGCACGTTACTAATGGTGTCAGCCCCGTCTCCAGGAGCACTTTTTCATGACTTAAAAAACCACCACCACCTTTAAACCCCCTAGTAAATGGTTGCCATGTGGCACGTTGTGGCAAGCAATAGGGTCTCTCTCTCTCTCTCTCTCTCTCTCAAGGACAGAGATTTTATTGTTTTATTTATCTTGGTTTAATTATGTATGTATGATAAAATTTGCTTATTTTCTAAAAGAATCGTGGTTGAGAGAATTTCATTTAAACCTTGTATTTAAACAATGATGAAAAATACAAATTCTATTGTCTTAACTGAGCTTGAATAAGGAACACCTAGATGTAGAAGTTTTAGTCTAAGAGATGTGAAAATTTTGGGTATATTAGAAGTGGATTTTGAATCCTTCTGTTCCAAATATCTCATTCACTTTCTAAAGTACTTCATCCACAAAAACTCTTATCCTTTGATGTTCATTGGATCTAAACCTAATTAAAGATTGGGTTTCACATGATTGTGAAGCTCAAGATTAAATTGTTTCATTAAGCGAGTGAAGTAGAGAGCAGTCCAGTTGATGCTGAACTTGGTACAAAATTGGTGAACTGAGCTTCTACATAGTTTTATGGGTTCAGTTCAAGTTTAGGGCTGATTTGAGCATAGCCAAACTTAGAAAGCATCTGCTAGGTGTTACAAGGGTAAAAATCTTCACCAATCTCCTTGGATCAACACCCTTTCAAGAGTATAAAAAACCTAGGCTCATTTACAACCTAAGGGTAAGGTGGTGGCATAGAAGTGGTATTTATTTATTTTTTTTTTCTGTTCTAGTTATAGATTTTGCTTTTCCCATCATTACAATATTCTATTTGTGGGAATTGCCTATATCATTTCTTCATGTAAGACGTTAATACTAAGTCAAAATAAATTTGGAGATAGGGATCCAAACTATAATCTCCCTCTCCACCCAAACACGCCACCCCAACCCCCACCCCCTCCTCTAAAGCTGAAAGGTTAAAACCACTTGATGCAGGACAGCACTTGGTATGGTATAATAGGGCAGACTACAATTGGTTTATGGAAGGTTTCAGTTTCAGGTTATGGAATGCTTTTAGAGTTTGGATTTTAACTATATTAATCAATTTCATTCAGTTGGCATTTTATTTTGGTCAATTGAAACATAAATTAGTACCAGAGTGTTTCGGCATAGCATTGCATATTTATCGTTCTAAAATAAATATTTATTTATCAAACACATGTATTCATGCAAATAATGGAATATAATAAAGGATGTAATATAAACAAAAAGAAGACGAAATACAACCTTACCTCCTAAGTTCAAAAATAACCTTAGGAGTATATTTGAACTCCTTTTGCATAAATTAAGAATAGTTATGTCAAATAAAGCAAATTGAAGCAGCAATCACCAAATTAATCACATTTGAGTCAATTAACAATCACCCAATTTCATACTAAAAACAACAAATATCAATTCGTGTATGTAAAAATGTAATGATTGCATATATCAGTCTGTGCAAATGTATCCTTCGGGATGTTTTGCAGTATATTTGAAGAGAACCCATGTTTTGCAGTATATTTGAAGAGAACCCAATTGACCAACGATATAGTGAAACAATAGACTGGGAGCTCAAAGCACTAATTTGATCCTTTTTCCTTATAATATTTTTTACCACTTAATCATTGAATGCCCTTACAGACGTTGAGAACTTCCAGAATACTCAATATATATTCTTACAATTTTTACTGGCTGAATTAGTGGTTTCAGTCCAAACCAGATAGATTACTCCAAAACAACGAAATATGCCGGAACAGGAACAAAGCTTAAGCAAAATGAAACAGGCTCCTGTGTGCTTCGTTTTCTTTCCCAAAGGGAATGTTTTAACCGAAATGACTGAATTAGTTTGTCCATAAGGGGCCAGGATCAACTTAGATTTCAGTGACATGTTGCACGGTTTTCAGAATAAGGAATTTATGCTACCATATGCAAGACAAATATTAGTTTGGTGATTGGGTTTTTATGGAATGCCAAAGAAATGGGAAAGGGTACAGGTTGATTTGGGCAAGTTCTGCTCATCAAATAGAAAGCATTCATTGTGGGTTCTAGTTGCTAGGCTCTAATGATTTGTTGAG
Source organism: Cornus florida (assembly GCF_030987335.1). NCBI lineage: Eukaryota > Viridiplantae > Streptophyta > Magnoliopsida > Cornales > Cornaceae > Cornus > Cornus florida. The sequence goes on along the minus strand of NW_026775575.1, from coordinate 77,297,661 downwards.
GAAAATATTAGGCTTATTGAAGTAGTATTTAAGGTTCAACAAGATTATCATTAAGATCTGGTAACAGTTAATGAAGTGTAAAAATAAACCTAAATAAAAAGAAGAATTATAGAGGAATCTCACTTTGGATTCCTAGGTTTAACTCCCGCGCTAGGTTGCATCACATATTATACACAAAGGTTCAAAACCTCTTTCAAATTCTTACATTTTATTGAATCATGAGTTCTTATGGGCTGCTAGCACTTTCCTACTTCTACCAAGTCTACAATCCCAAAGAGAAAGTTTTGACCTTTTGATTACAATAAAGACCACATTTTTTAGCCAAGAGATGTCTTTGAATTTAGGACTTCCAGAGATGCAAGACATGTGGCCCAATATGAAGCTATAAAGGTTGCAGTTCCTGTCAAAAGAGGGTCCCCTAATGTGGATGCACACCATTACTTCCTCAAAGGCTTTTCTAGTCACATCCTTCATTTCCACTTCAATCTTAAATTATATACTTAATGACCCACAAAATTAATTTGTTTAAAATAGCATGATAAAAGATTGAATTCTGTAGCAACTTGGATTGTTCATTCCTCGGAGTAGATATATGTGTGTGTGTGTGTGTGTGTGTGTGTGTGTGTGTAGAGAGAGAGAGAGAGAGAGTGAACCTTGGCTTGGTTCCAAGTGTTGGAGACAGAGAGAGGTCCGGGCTGCTTGATGATGTGTTAGAGAGATTCAGCGATGGATGAAGCCTCTTGGGGCGTTACCTTAGGTTTGATTCTCCTCAGATTCGGTGAGCATTTCCTAGAGAAGTGCCTCACGAATGTCGTTGCAGCTCCTTCTATTTCTCTTCCAACTCCACCACCAAACCACATCTCCTCCGCTCCTACCCCTCTCTCTCAATATATTTATATATGTGTGTGTGTGTATACATATCTCTTACACACACTCCGCTCAAGCACTCTCTTGGCCAATCACTATTGATCCTTTTGCTATTTCCATGTATTGATTCATTGCATTCTATAAACCCTTGATACCGCTTCCTTACAGCATCTGCACCAACTCTCCGAATTTTTTTCTCAAAAAATATTACTTCAGTTTTTTCAAGAGCCTAGCAACTTTCACTGTCTTTCATTCTCCAAAAACAAAAATTAATATTTTTATTAACTTTTTTCTAACTGTTTTAAATTTTTAATTCTAAGATGTTACTAGTATTAAATTTCATTAACGACAAATTTTATTATGTAATGGTTTATTAAGATTAAAAATGATCAAATTATTTTCGAACTGAATATTTTTCAATCAAACAATATTTTTTACAAATTATTTAAAAAAACAAATTGATATAATAACTTCCAACAATACTTTATTCATTATGGATTATTAAAAATTATAACTAAGATTGAGAAAATAGAAGATAAAGTAACTTGGATGGTAAACAATAGAAATGTGAGATGAAAGGTGGTAGGAGTTGGCACATGTCTACGTGTACTACTAATCTACTAAATTCTCGCCCTTCTTGTCTTGAAAAAAAAAATAATAAATAAATTAGTAAGAATTGGAATATTTATAAAAAAGAAATGAATTTTTAATTTTATTTTTTAAAACTATTTTTTTTAAATTATAGACAGTAAGGCACTCTTTGTGTCAGCCAAACAATATCTTAACAGACATAAATGCAGGTTGTGGAAGATTTTTAAAAATTAAAGCAAAAAAAATTTTTAAGGAGCCGAAAACATTTTTTTTTTTTTGGACAAACAATGTCTAACAATATATTTTTATTTAATGAATTTTATTTTATTTTAAATTAAAAAAAACCTCAAAATAACCCATTGTTGGGTTTTTTTTTTTCTTTCCAAAAAACCATTCTACCCTGTTGCAGCCAGATCTTATTTTATATAACTTTTTAAAAACAAGCCACTCCAACCAAAGCAGTCGTTTTGGCAGGAAATAAAAAAAATTGGGGCTTCGGCTCGCGCTATTCAGCGAGCCGTTATGGGCCTGCCCAATTTCCGCAAACCTGCCCAATTTCTGCAAACCCAGTGTAGTGGATTTGCCTTTTGGCAAGGCCGTTGGAGATCTCGATGCTCTTAATAGAAGTAGTTTGTAGAGTCACGTTAGTAGTTTATATACCTCGTAGGGTCACGTTAGGGGTGGAAACAATCCGATTCCAGCTCGAAAATTTTACCAGACCAAAAATCACCACTAAACAGCTGCAGTTTTTTAAAAACTGCCAACTTTTTACTTTTACCACCAGTCTGGCACACTTCCTTATTTATTTTGTTCAATTTTTAAATCATCTATAAAATAAAATCTCAAATTTTGCAATTATCTGAACAATAAAATCTCATAAACACCAAAAGCTTCATTCAAAGTAATTATACATCTAAATTAGTCAAATATACAATAAAAGTAATAAATATATATATTTTTTCATCGACAAAAAACACACTCAAGACACCAACTTTTGCCCTTATGGAGGGACTTGAACCATCAGACCTTCCACACCCTAGCCTCAAGAAACCACTACAGCTGACTGTTGCATAAGCAAGTTGTACTGATAACTTCTTTCAAGACCGGATCGATCGCACAGACTTTTTCTCTAATTTTCTTTTTCTCTTTTCAGTGCTTTCTAATGTCGACTCTTGATCTCTTCATGTGCAAACCACTACTGCCCACTGTTCATCTCATTATTCAAAATCCTGAAATTAACAAATTCATATTATTCAGAAGATTTAATTTTCTAGCTTCTAAACAGTTTTTAAGAATAGAGGAGCACACAACATTTCAACCAGAACCCCAAAAAATGGCCCAGGCAGAAAATATATATAAAAGAGACCACATCCCCACTAGCCTCAGCAACTGAAAAATATAAATAAATAAATAAAGAAGAAGAAGAAGGGAGATAAATGTACTACTTCCAACAACTGAATTTTTTTTTTTTTCTCGAAAGTGCTCAAATTATGTTTGTTCTAGCACCACCAAGAAATGATCAAATAAATTCAGGGTAAATGTTTGGAAGTATAATATTGAAAAATTGACATTTAAACCATATGCTAAATTTAATTCTCAAGAGAAATAATACAATCACCAAAACCCATTCTAAATATAAAATTCCTACACCAAAAAATATCCCTTGAAAAAACAGCAAGTAAAACTAAATAAAATATATTTAGCTAATTAAAGCTTAAATATAGTGGGCTTAGTTGATGGCAGACACTATACTTTCACTCCTACAAGCACATCAATAATTGTGTTTGTCCACAATGCTACATGCTTATACTGTATGTAGTATTGCTCGAATCGACAAGATATAGAACATATCTGATACTTGAACCAACGCGCCAGTAGCCTAGCGGTATCAGCCTCTTACTTCCCAAAGGAAAGTCAGGGATTCAAGTCTCAGAAGAGACGTGTGTGTGAGTACCAACTAGGAAAAATATATATATATATATCTGATACTTGAGACTATTGAAGAGTTTGATTCAAAACTTTTTCATGCAAGGGTCATAGTTTAATTTTTCCAAATATAAAAAATAAAAAAAAAAGGCTTGATTAATTAATGCAAATGGTGTTCGGAATATTTCAAATACATGAGAAAGACAACAAGAAAACATACCTCTCTTTTCCGAATCCACTCATTTCAGCCTTTTTCTCTTCCCAACAAGTAAACCTAAAATTTGAGGGGAAATTTTATTTTTAAAATATGGACATTAGTAGTTGAAGTATTTTTATTGATGACTTAAGCTAGCATCACAATCACAAATAGTAGACCTTAAATGACAATTAAAGGGAAAAAAAAAAGTAAGAATAGTAGTGAAAAAAAACTACCTGAGAACTGAGGCAGCATAATGCTTGATGACTGTTAGATTAGTAGTTGTTAAAGCCAAAACTTGAGAGATAAAGGTCTGCAAAAACAGTGTAAAATGCATAAATTCTTCAAAATATCATGACCAAAACTCAAAAATCAGCAGAAACTCAATGTTGACTAAAGTTTCTCTTTCCTAAAAAGAATCCACAAAAAACCAAACAATCAGAACCAAAAAAATATACACACAGCAAAGATTACCAGAAGATGCAATTGGAAAAAATAATAATTTAAAAAAATCATCAAGAGATTGTAGATCAATTATGTACGTATGCTTAGTAGGCTGTAAATGAGCCGAGCTTTGGAGTGTTCAGCCTTGGCTCGTCACAGCCAAAGGGATGCTCGAGCTCGATCGAGCTTTGACTGCTCATGAGCGAGCTCGGCTGCTCTAGTCATACAAAAAGAAGAAACAAAATCCAATCTGCATATATACGAGTATATACCCAGCAATCTTGACTTTCATATCAATCTTCCCCCAATGTTTCATCTTCAAACTTTCACACTACCTATTTCAATCATTCATGCCAATATGAAGAGAACAAAGAAGTGAGACCAGATGAGAGAGAAAAATACCAGTAAATGATACAGTGACACGGCTTCTTAGGGCTTTTGCCGTGATGTCGGCTTCTTATGGCTTTTACCGCTGTTGTGATCGTAGAGTGCTTTGGGAGAGGGGGCAGCTAGGGTTGTGAGAATGGAAATGGAGAGAAGAGAGCATGTTTCTAGGTTCAGATAGATGTGATTGGGGTTAAGATGAGAATATGAGATGTGGTTAACGTGTTTATATAGGTCGGTTTCAAAATCTAGGCATGGGTTTGGACTTGGTTCATTTTATTTTTTAAAGGCATATATTACATTTATATGCATTAGATTTAGGTTGGGTTAAAATGGTCAAACTTTTGAATTAAAGAAGAAGAAAAAAAGGTAAAATAAAAAAATAAAAATAAAAAATAAAAAATAAAAATCTAGGGAGTGGCTATTGAAAAAAGTGAATTAAGATCAAGTTTAAAATGTAAAATGTAGAAAATGATTTGGAAGAAAATTTTCATTTATAAGATAAGTATTGATGGTTGAATAGATTTAATACCACTTTGACATGGTTTTACTAACAAGATTGATGTTCTCAAACTTCATCACAAGTTCCTCATGTTTTAAATTTCAAACTTCTACTACCATAATAAACAATAGTCCCAATGAGAGACGCATCAGTCCCAAATCCGTAGACCAAAACACCATGGTGAGCAAAATCTTATGAGGGTGGTCTTGGCTCTGAAAAGATTCCCTATCACAAACAAAGATAAGCAAGTGTTTCTCTAATTAAAAATAAATTATTAAGCAAGCAATATTAATTGTTTGTATACTAACTGTTAAGACATCTCAGCAAACCTCTTTATAGGTTTGAAATTCCAATGTGTGCAGCTACGGGGCCACCCATCAGGGCCTTGAGAAAACTGGTTTCGCCTTATTTTAACAAAGCCAAGGATCTTGACTGCTCTAGGTACCTGGAGCAAGACTTGTTAAAGACACCAAAGCAAATGACTTGTTTTTATAACACAAAGACTTAAATTTGTATTACATTAGCAGATTTACAATTTTCTTTCTATCGTACTGCTGATTCCAACCTTCTCTATGTCTTCCCTTTCTGGATCTCCTTGGGTTTTTTTAGTTCAGGGCATTTTTGGTAGAGATAGTCTATAAGTTCTATGATGACAAGAAAGCCCAAAGCTTTGGACTTTTGATCTGTGAATGAGACTCCAAAACATCTTTTGGAGGCAAACCTCATTATTCTAATTATTTAAGATATAAAACATAAATTAATTTAAAGATGCTCACTAGAATGCCCTTGGTTCATAACCTTGTTGGAAACCTTCCCTTTTTTCATCCAATGTGCAAAGATAGGAATGGGCGAACATGTAAAAAATAAAAAATAAAAAATACTAAAGTAAAAAGCACTACTTAAGCACTATAACCTAATTTAGAATAAAATACAAAATACGTGTTGAACATCATGCATTTGGAAGTTACATGATAAGGTATGACCAATCAAGAAATATGTATGTATCCTCTTCACTTATAGGTGTTGGACCAAGAAGGGGGGGTTGAATTGGTCTAAGTTAATTTCTTCCTTTTTCACTTGAGTTCAAACATGTTGAACATAGGAGATATAAACAATGAAGTCAATCAAAGCACATGAACACAAGGTATACAAGGAAACCCTCTCAATAGGGAAAAACCTTGGTTCTTGACCTCAGCCAATAAAAGCATTCACTAGTTGTATGTAGGTAGTTACACACTCAACTGTCTCACTCTCTGTACACACCTTATACTAGTAAGGACATTGACTTTCACCTCCTCTACACAAACACTAGCTCATCATCTCCACTTGCTGTATGCATGTAGTTACTCACTCAGCTGCCTCACTATCTACACACACCTTATACTAGTTAAGACACTGACTTTCACAGCCACTACACAAACACAAGCTCGACAATGTGCACTCATGCACTCCCCCAGTCCACAGCACCCTTGCTTGGACTCTAAAGCTCTCAATAGCTTTATCAACAAAAGAATAAGGTGTCAATACACCAAATACAACTTACTTAAGCTGTTGCACAATGTAGGAATGAAATACACAGCCTTAAGTAAACAACACAAGAAACCCTAGTTTACATATCACTGCAACAAGAGGGATAAATCTGTCAAAACACAATGCAGCTTCACTTGATGATCAAAATGGATGAAAGGTTTTTAACATATGAAAATAGATACCACCAAGTTACACTTGCTCAAACTTTGATACCAAACTTCGTAAATCACCAAAATCAGTGCTGTTGCATATGTAAATCACCAAAATCAGTGCTGCTACAGATGTAAATCACCAAGTTACACTTTCTCAAACTTTGTTTTGACTCCACAAGTGACCACAGCAGCTTTGAACCACCTTAACCTCCTTTTGCACCAGAAAATCAACATCACAGCACCTCCTTATTCTTCACTTCTTCTGTACTCTCTTATGGCAGAATTCTGAGAATCATTGTAGCTCAAATCATGATATAATTTCTCGAAAAACCTTATGTATATTCAGCCCTCGAAAAACCCTCACACAACAGCTACAACATTCTTGCTTTTTCACTCAAAGAGGCACACACTAAAGAAATCTATAACAGCACCTTTATAGTCATTGAAAACCCTAGCGTGGATAAGGTTTGTTCACCATTAGCCAATGAATTCAGTATACAGCATTTTCTCTGTAGGACCACACAGCCACGTGGCAGTGGTATATTCATGCAATACATTTCATATACAAACTTCCATAAATACCTTTGGCTGCCACTTGATGTATATCTCAGAGATGATAACATTCATCATGAGAACAAGGACAAATATCACAATGCACCTTCACTACAGGGTTCCAAATTGTCTTAACAATATAGAGTGACCAAGATACCCTCTAGAATGTGGACATAATTACTGAAATATCCTTTAGTGGTACACATGTCACACACATCAGCAAACTGTCTATATTAGCATATATATGTATGTAACTCATGAAAATAAGGCCTGTGGTGCAATGTACTATTCCCAGCAAATGTAATAAGGTTACACACACATGTAGAAGAACTAGAATACCCCTGTGACCGTGAGGAACAAAATCATGAGTGATGAACCTGTAATTACCCTTGGCAGCCCATTGAAAATGAGAATGTAGTATACTCTTGACATTGAAAGTGCAAAACCTCTTGATCAAACATGGGATCAACAATCTCCCCCTTTTTGCACTTTAATATGTTAAAAACCCTTTCATCAATTTCTCCCCATGTTTGACATTGGAAGTCAAAAGGTGGATGGGATTAACAATGAAGGACAACATGTCACAATTGAATGGTACCAAAGCCTTGGTCTGCACAACCAAGGCATTAAAAAGCCTGCAGTAAAGATTCTTGGAACATAATGGAAGGTCTATACATTGACAATGCCCCATGTCTTGATAGTACAAACTTTGATACTTAAAAAATCAAAATGGAAGCCTATCTTATCTCAAAGTCATATGAGGTGTGGTATGCTGCCACCAAGGGAGTATCCATGCTTAATGAAGATGATATGTCAAGTGATTCAAGGGTAAAACATACTATACTCAGTGGTCTAAATCATCATGATCTTATGAAGGTCAAGGGCTGTAAATCATCCAAGGATGTGTGGGACTTACTTAGGATAGAATATACACTTCAAGAAGACTATGAAGCATCAGAGACAACCAAGGGTATGATCACTCAAGATACAAAAGCTCTTATTCAAGAAGAAGAAGCAGCTGAAGAAGACACTTGTGTTGAAGACTTCAAGTCTAAGCTCTTAGTCTTAATCTCTTTTTCACTTGTTGTTTGTAACATAGTGAAGCTCAGATCAAAGGAAGCATTGTGGAAGAACAACATTGTTAAAGAAAGGTCTATAGCACTTTTGACAGGTGAAAGCAAGGTTGAACAAGGTTCTATTGTTAAAGTTGACTGCATTGCAAAGGATCTCTACATCCTTAAACTCAAGAAGAAAGGTCAAGCTAAAAATGTGGTTTATTGTAGACATAGAAGATGGGACTCTGAAAGGTGCAGATTGCAAGAGTATGACAGTAAGAAGAATGGTTCAATGTTGCAATGTCTTAAGAAAAAGGAAGGTTACCCACTATCTGTCAGAATCAGAAGTACCAAAGGGATGTCCATTGCTCTTGATACATTAGCACACAGTCTGTCTAATTGTGAGATCCTTGATATCTGTACTCAAGGCATCTTTGTGAACAGAAAAGGAAACTCTATTCTGAGTTGTCCAAAGAAAGCTTTGATCTCTAAATGGATGTCTAAAACTTGGAGAACCATTGAAGCAACAAGTCAGAATGGAGTGTGAAGATGTACCTTCTGAAGAAAGTATCACACTTGAAGATAGTGTTGATAACCAGGACTCCAATTCACAGTCATTAAGGATTGTATCTCTTGATCAATTCAAAGCCAATCTAACTGTTATGTGCTCCTTCTCATTTGCAGCTCGCTACCTAATCAAGGTCAGGTCAAAACACTCATTGTGAAGCTCTGCAAATTGCAGAAAGATGCATCAGTGGTGTCCCACTTCTTATCCATCTGAAGAGGGTTTGAAAAATGATCTTAGACTAACACTGAAAATTGATAATGCTCACAGAAGTTCTGTTACAAAACAGACTCATTCAGTTGTCAATCAAGAAGAAGAAGCTATCATTGTTCACAAAAGTCCTCCTGATGTCTTCAAATTCATCAAGTCAGTTGATAATCCTCTAAGGAGAAGACACAGATCTCAGAAAGGGGATATGAAATTGTCAAAACAAGTTCACATTGAAGAAGGACAAAAATCACCAGAAGTTAAATTCATAGAGGTTCACAATCCATCTTTCACTAACCTCTTCAGTAAACCAAATAAGCTATGCTCAGTGAGTAAGTCAAAGCATTCAAATTTCAGGATCAACACAGTCCCTTCAAGATCAAAAACTATTTGCTACTTCAAAGCAAATGGTCTTCAAGTCAAAGCATGGATAAAGAAGACAATTTCAGACATTGACTCTCAACTTCAAAGCTCATCAAGTTCAATTGATTCTTCAAGACCTCCTCCACTTAAAGATAAGAACCTGCAAATCAATCTTGCAGGTATGGTGATCAAGTTGACAACTGAATCATTCTATTGCATCTCTTCAAAGGATATATTCAGCAAGAATCTTAGAAATCCAGCACCTATGTCTTTCAAAGCTATTGGATATCACTTCCTATATTGGATATACTCAAGGGTTAATCTCAGGCCTTCTCCACTCAGAGATAAGGACCTGCAAAACAAACCAGCAGGTATGTTGATTATTTTGGCAACTCCTAATTTAGAATTCTCCTATCTCTTACTACAAAGTTTGTACCCTATCTGCTCTGATACTATTCAATTGGGACATGTCGTCCTTCATTGTTAATCCCATCCACCTTTTGACTTCCAATGTCAAAAAGGGGGAGAAATGGATGAAAGGTTTTTTAACATATGAAAGTGCAAAAGGAGGAGATTGTTGATCCCATGTTTGATCAAGAGGTTTTGCACTTTTAATGTCAAGAGTATACTACATTCTCAGTTTCAGCGGGCCGTCAAGGGTAATTACAGGTTCATCACTCATGGTTTTGTTCCTCACAGTCACAGGGATTCTAGTCCCTCTACATGTGTGTGTAACCTTTTTTTTTTTTTTTGATAAGTCCAACTTAGGTAATACACTCTTATGTGTGTGCAACCTTATTACATTTGCTGGGAATTGTACAGTGCACCACAGGCCTTATTTTCATGAGTTACATACATATATATGCTAATATAGACAGTTTGCTGATGTGTGACATGCGTACCACTAAAGGGTATTTCAGTAATTGTGTCAATATTCTAGAGGGAATCTTGGTCACTCCATATTGTTGAGACAATTTGGAACCCTGTAGTGAAGATGCATTGTGATATTTGTCCTTGTTCTCATGATGAATGTTATCATCTTTATGATATACATCAAGTGTCAGTCAAATGTATTTATGGAAGTTTGTATATGAAATGTGTTGCATGAATATACCACTGCCACGTGGCTGTGTGGTCCTGCAGAGAGAATATTGTATACTGAATTCATTGGCTAATGGTGAGCAAACCTTATCCACACTAGGGTTTTCAATGAAGATTATAAAGGTGGTGTTATAGAATTCTTTATTGTGTGCCTCTTTGAGTGGAAAGGCAAGAAGGTGTAGCTGCTGTGTGAGGGTTTTTCGAGGGCTGAATATACACAAGGTTTTCTGAGAAATTATATGATGATTTGAGCTACGATGATTATCAGAATTCTGCCATAAGAAAGCACAGATGAAGTGAAGAACAAGGAGGTGCTTTAATGTTGATTTTCTGGTGCAAAAGGAGGTTGAGGTGGTTCAAAGTCACTTGTGGAGCCAAAACAAAGTTTGAGAAAGTGTAACTTGGTGATTTACATCTGCAGAAGGTGCCTGAAATTACATCTTGAAGCTAGTAACCATTTTCATATCTCAAACCTCTATTGTAGCTTGATTTTCTAGTCTATACCTCTGAAACTGAACTAAATATGACACAAACATACTATACTCTGAATGTTCATCATCTAAGCATGACTGACTTAATGATTTGAAGCTAATCAAGTTGAGATTTGGTCAAGAGAATGACCATCTCAGGTTCTGGTTTGGTAGACCTCACAAACTAAGGTGTGTTTAATTGTTCATGTCTGCTGTGTGCGCTGTGAGTGCAATACCTGTGTGTAATTGCAGTGTTCTTAATCTAAGCAACTGTATTTTGATAATATATCATTAAGAGAATCATTGGCTGGGCTTTGCTGCTGTAAAATTACATTTCAGACCCTAATAACCGTGCTGCTGCAGAAACAAACTGAGAAACCTACTTTGACCTATGATTTGACATTAACTTGCTATAAACTAAGATGTGATGACTTGAGCAAGTGTAATGTGATGAATGTAAGCTGTGGGAGCTAGATTCAAGAAGGACCAGCCACGAAATTACAAAAGTACCCCCAAAACGGCAAAACCTGAAAATTACAGTAGCAGAAAAATAAGCCTGCTGTTAGCAATTATTTTGCTGCCTTTTGAGCTATACATTGTTGATTCATTGCTGGTGTACCATGTCCAAGCTTCAGAACAAGCGAAATCCATTAATATCAAGCTGAGGGAACCTTTGATTGAAGAGATTTTGACAGTTTTACCCTTAAACCAGAAAGTTACAAGTGCAGCAAAATACACCTACTGTGAGCTATCATTTTGAAGATACAAAGCTGTGGGAGCCACTTACAGGCCTGAACAGAAGTTGCATTGTGAAGTTATCAGGTTGCTCTTGCTTTTAGGGTTTAAGACCATTGTGAACCAAATTTGTTCTACCTTGCAGAGACTATTGAGTTTGATATGTGTGCAAGTGTATATTAGCTATATAGAGCTGTTGAAGACCATTGCAGGCCATTCTTGGAGCTGCATTGTGAAGTGTCACTTTTACCCTTGGTTTTTAGGGTTTGAGCCTTTTGGGAGCTGTTATTGATCTACCTTGCTTATCTACTTGTGTTCTCCATACAAGCAAGTGTATTTGACTGTGTTAAGGCTGTGGGAACCTAGTTTGATCATCAAGTTACACTTACTCAAACTTTGTTTTGGCTCCACAAGTAGCCACAGCAGCTTTGAACCACCTTAACCTCCTTTTGCACCAGAAAATCAACATCACAGCACCTCCTTGTTCTTCACTTCACATGTGCTCTCTTATGGCAGAATTCTGAGAATCATTATAGCTCAAATCATCATATAATTTCTCAGAAAACCTTGTGTATATTCAGCCCTCGAAAAACCCTCACACAAAAGCTACAAGCTTCTTGCTTTTCACTCAAAGAGGCATACACTAAAGAATTCTATAACTGCACCTTTATAGTCTTCATTGAAAACCCTAGTGTGGATACGGTTTGCTCACCATTAGCCAATGAATTCAGTATACAACATTCTCTCTGCAGGACCACACAGAAAACCCTAGTGTGGATACGGTTTGCTCACCATTAGCCAATGAATTCTGTATATAGCATTCTCTCTGCAAGACCACACAACCACGTGGCAGTGGTATATTCATGCAACACATTTCATATACAAACTTCCATAAATACCTTTGCTGTCACTTGATGTATATCTTAGAGATGATAACATTTATCATAAGAACAAAGACAAATATCAAAATGCACTTTCACCACAGGTAGGGGTCGCAAATGGGTGGGTTGGGCCGGGTTTGGGTTGGGTTGAAAATTGACAGGTCAAACATGGGTCAATGCCCATATTCAACCAGTTCAGAACGGGTTGAAAATGGGCGGGTCTAAAATATATAGGGTCAACTCGTTATGACCAATGGACCCATTTATTATTATTTTTTTAACTATTTTTTAAATTATTTTTTTCATTATTTATTTATTTATTTAATTTTTAAATTTTTTATTTTTAAAATTTTTATTTTTTAAAATTTAAAACTATTATTTTAATTTTTTAATTATTTTATTTTACTTTATTTTTAATTTTTTTTTTCGGAAGGTTTTAAAATTTTATTTAATAACAAATAAAAAAAACAATCTCAAACTCAGCAATATTTATCGACTCGTTTTAGAGAGAGATTAGTGAAGGAAAGAGAAGAAATTTCTAGAGAGAAAAACTTAGGGGATTGATGAGAGACAAATTTAGAGAGAGAGAGGATCATTAGTGAGAGAATTTTAGAGAGAGAGAAATGAGTTGAATGTCATATAGAATAGATGTGTGTTGTGTGTCTATTATGTGATGGATGAAATATGGGTTGAATATGGTTATCCATATTTAACCCATCTTAACCCTAAAATTAAGTGGTTAAAAATTACCCAACCCATTTTTGACACATATGGGTTCTGACACATTTTGTCACCCCTAACTACAGGGTTCCAAATTGTCTCAACAATATGGAGTGACCAAGATATCTTCTAGAATATGGACACAATTACTGAAATACCCTTTAGTGGTACACATGTCACACACATCAGCACACTATCTATATTAGCATATATATGTATGTAACTCATGTGGTGCAATGTACTATTCCCAGCAAATGAAATAAAGTTACATACACATGTAGAAGGACTAGAATACCCCTGTGACTGTGAGGAACAAAACCATGAGTGATGAGCCTGTAATTACCCTTGGCAGCCCACTGAAACTGAGAATGCAGTATATACTCTTAACATTGAAAGTGCAAAACCTCTCGATCAAACATGGGATCAACAATAGGTAATTTCTACTCTCATCTTCAACAACAAAATGACACCCTAATTTTAAAGGTCTTTCACACTAGAATATTAGCATGGCAAAAGAGAGAAATATAAATTTTAGTGAAATAAAGGAGACAATGTATTTTGTGGATATAAATTTTCGGCAGTTCTTTTAGGTAAAAACCGCAGTAAATACTAAATCTCTTGTAGTGGAATAACATCCGCTATGAAATTATGGTACAATAGGACGACTTGTTCCCTTCTCAAACAACAAGTACAACGATGAAAATTATGAAAAAACATTTATTTTATATATGCACTATAAAAAGGTTTTTTTAAAATAAATCATGTTTACCAGAAAATCAAATTGTTCAACGAGTCAGATCTAAGTACATTTCGGATGACCACTGATAAACATTTTTGCAGCTTTCACTGACGCCATCTTTGTCATGAAAATAAATCAGAAATGGTAAATGAAGCAATTGTAACAAGTTTTGCCCTCCAAGAGAATGCCCTTGGTTGATGGCAGACACATACTTTCACTCCTACAAAGAGATCAATAAATCTGTTTGTCCACAATGCTACATGCTTATACTGTTTGTAGTTTTGGTTGAATGGACAGGTTACAAATCAAACACATATGATACTTGCGACGATTGAAAAGTATGATTCAAAACTTTTTCACGCAAGGTTCGTAGTTTAATTTGTCCAAACAATTTTTTTTTTATTTTTAAAAAGGCTTGATTAATTAATTAATTAAATGATGCTCCGAATATTTTCAAATACATGAAGAAGACAACAAATACAATGCAACATCCTTAATTAACAAAATAACATTCCGGAAAACATACCTATATTTTTCCGAATCCACTCGTTTCAGTGAGCTTTATAACTTCCCAACGACGAAACCTAAAATTTGAAGAGCGGGGGAGGGGGGGGGGGGGGGAAGAAGAATATTTCTCAAAATGATTTCAAATGGTACATAAAATGGGAAATATAAACACTTCAAACGCCAGTTAAAGGGGGAAAAAAGAGCAAGAATAGTGATGAAATTAACTACCTGAGGACCGAGGAGGCATATTGCTTGAGTACTCTTTGATTGGTTTTTGTTAGCTAAAACTTTAATATATGGAACAGTATCTGAAGGAGAACGGGACTAGGGGTGGCAACAGGGTGGGTTTGGCTAAAAATGCAAAAATTCTTCTTCAAGGTCTGCAAAACCATGTAAAATGCATTAATTCTTTAAAATATCATATAACCTGAAATAAAGGAAACAAGCAGAACCTTAATGTTGACCACAAAACCACCAACAAACAAAACCAGAAAATATACACAAAAACAAAAAGATAAATGTGTGTCTAATCTAAATATGCAATTGGAAAAAAAAAAAATTAAAAAAATTTAAAAAAAAATCAAAAGAAGATTGTAGATCAATTATGTACGTATGCTGATAGGCTGTAAACGAGCCGAGATTCGGAGTGTTCGGCCTCGGCTCGTCACAGTTAAAGGGGTGCTCGAGCTCAATCGAGCTTTGACTGCACATGATCGAGCTCGGTTGTTCTTGTCATACAAAAAAGAAAAAAAAATCCGATCTGCAATATATGAATATATGAGTGTATATACCCACCGATCTTGATTTTCATATCAATCTTCTCTCAATGTTACATCTTCAAACTTTCACACTACCTATTTCAATCAATCATGATTCATGCCAGTATCAAGATAACAGAGAAGTGAGACCAGGTGAGAGAGAGAAATACCAGTAAATGAGACAGACAACGCAAGCTTTTTCCGCTGCTGTGATGGTGGCCACTAATGTGATTGAGACTGGAAATGGACAGGGGAGAGATGTTTTTATGGTTCATTTGAGATGTTCTGTGGTTAGTGTGTGTGTATAGGTGGGCTTCAGAATATGGGCCTTGGTGTGGGCTTAGTTTAATTTATTTTTAAAAGGGTGATGGGATTACATTTTATATGGATTGGGTTTATGTTGCATTTGGATGGTCTAAAACTTTTAAATTAAAGAAAAAATAAAAAAATTGGGAAGTGGTTATTGAAAAAAGTGAATTAAAATCAGGTTTAAAATGTAAAATGTAGAAAATGATTTGGAAGAAAAAAAAATTTACAAAAAAAGGTATTGATGGTTGAATAAATTTAATACCACTTTGACATGGTTTCACTTACAAGATGGTAAAGAGAAGCATTATGTGTGGTCCTTGTTTATCGATGCTCTTGTGAGCAGAAAAACATGCATAAATTTAACCTTTCGACAATCCGTTGTTCTCAAACTAGATCACAAGTTCTCATGTTTTTAAATAATAATAAGTGGGCAAAAGTGCAAAAAAAAAAAAAAAAAAAAAATACAAAACAAAACATAAAAAAACAAACAACTTTGAGGTTTCACTAAATAAGCACAGCAAGCCAATCCCTATGGCTACGTTTGGTTAGTGTGGTGAACTAATGAGAAAGGAAAAGAAAAACTTATCAAAAAAAAAATGAGAAAGGAAAAGAAAAGAATTTTTTTTAATTCTTTTGCGAGTTTTGTTAGACAAATGAAATTTTTTACTGAAATAAGATCCCCGCATCTTATGGATTTTCTTCCAAACGTTTTTCGAATAAAACACAGGGATTTTTTTAAGTGAAATATGATTCTCTCATCTTATGGAATTTTTTCCAAACGTTCTTCGCATAAAACACAAGAAAATTATACTTTATCGCGAAAGCAGTTCTTTATATGTTAGTTTCCTATTCTACCCCAAGTTAGAGTATGTTATTGTTCACATGTTATGTTTTCGTTAGATCAAAACTCTATCTTCAGTGAACGACATTCTCTAAAATCAAACACTCAACCATTTCTCAACTTATAAATTAATATTAAACAAAGACGATAACCTACGTATGAGAGTCCTCGGTTCATAATATTGAACTTGAAATCACAACCAACAAATAAAAATAAATAATTAATTAATAATTCATATTTTACTATTTATTTACTAAAATAAACCATTAAGTATAAAGGATATTCATATAACATAAATTTATTTATTTTATAAGTATTAAAAATTAGAAGGGTATTTTGGTGAGTAAAATTTTTTTTTTTTTTTTTTTTCCTTTTCTTGCCATCCAAACTAATAAAATAATATTTTCTCATAATTTTCTTCAAAAAAATTCTTGCTAACCAAATGTATGATGAAAACTTGATTTTTCAAACTTGATTTTTCTTTCCTTTACTTCACTTTCTTTCACTTTCACTTTCCATCATAATTTTCCATCTAATCAAAGGGACCCTATAGTTTCAAAAGCGAGCAACTTACCAATGTACATACTATTTTATTTATACAATTAACATTTTACCTTTAAAAAAAATAAAAATAAAAATAAAAAAACTTGCCCAATGCCCCTTGCATTCATCTCCGATCACTTTCTGTCTGTAATGTGATGCACATGTTTGATATTTTTTTATTAATTTCAAAAATAGCCTCTAATATAGCCGTGATAACTGATAACCCATCTTTTTTATAAAATGGCTTTTGCGTTCATTTGTTCCAATCAAACCCATTTATACTTTTTTCTCTCCATTTGCATATGCTCTTTATGATCTCCCTCTAATGTTAGTTGATTTAAACATATATATATATATATAGATAATAAAACCATGAAAGATACACAATCAAAGCCCTCTTACAGATGATTTGAAATGTGAGGTTCTAAATTCCTTTTTGGCCTTAAAGCCTTCCTTATAGGCATCACCTTATAACAATCTTCAAGGATTTCATTTGCTTGAAACTGTAATAAGTTGGTGGTTAATTTTGTGCTATGAATAATTTCTGCTACATGCTGGTTAGTTTAGTTATTATCACGTCATTCTTATTTTGAAAGTACATCCTCAACCATTAAATATTTATCAATGCAAAAGTTGGGGAGAGTTAATCTCATGATATGTACATCAGATCACGATTTTCCCTCTTTTCACTACCGAACCCAACTCGAATACGGATGAGGAAGGTTAAAAATAAAAATAATAATAATAATACAGATGAGGAAAAAGTCAATACACATATGGTTGCCCCGACACCCAAATGAGGAGTTACATGCTTAGTTAATTTAGTTGGATGTGGCCAATTGGTAGATTAGCTATTACAACTCATAGTTTTGATGCGTCTTTTGTTTTTATATATAAATTTTTGGATCCAATTTGTATTTTAGTTGTAATTACACGTTTTATACAATTAGTATTATGTCATGTTTGATTGGAGGGATACATTGACGAGGGATGGATAAGGCTTATCATTTTTGGTTGAAATGAAGAGAAGAGACGGAGGAAACAATGCTTCATCTCTCATTGTTTTAAGTTTTTTTATGGGTTCAAATTTGAGTGGAAGAGAGGAGGGGAAGAAAGAGTAACTACCCAAATCTATATAACACCAATTTTATCCTTTCTATAAAGAACATTTCTTTTTTATAATTTTTATATAACGAGGGTATATTAGTAAAAATATATATAAAATCTCTCTTCTTTTGAATTCCAACAAAAAATAATAATAATAATAAAAAAAATCTCTCATCCATCTCTACCCTTCCTCTATTTTTTTATTACTCCAACCAAAAGGAGCATTCATGTACAAAAAGGCTATGACCAAGCTACAGACAAATTATTTAGACATTAATATATTCGCTCAACCACGTAGCAGTTGCTTAATTCTCTAAACAATCCACATTCAATTAGCAATTCAACTCTTTCAACAACTCTACATTATCTTATTTACCTAAAAGGAAAAGTAGTCCACATCCATACACGTGAAGAGAGAAAAATATTGAGCCCTGGAAAGAAGATGTTAATTATTAAACATAGAATAATAAAGGGTCCCTTAATTTGTTATGATGGAGGAACACAATCAATGAGGGCCACCACTTCTGTGGGTTCACAAAAATTTATGAGAAGTAAATCCTACACATAGAATCATAATGCCCCTAATTGTGGAAAAAATATTTCACCTCATCATCACATATCATAATTACATTTCATGTATTCTCATATTCATTTAAATTCTGTGCAATGACACTCTTGTGAAAATAATTTGTATGAATTCAGAATACAGAAGAGGAATTGTTTGAGGTGCGAGTATTTGAACCGTCGTTCTAATTTACATATGACTTTAAACTTTATCAAAAGGAAAAATCAAACGTTATTTATCAAGTTAATTATCAACTAAACGGCGAGTGTTTACATCATCACCTCTAAAAAAAAAAAATTCATTACACTAAGTAGCACACAATGTGAACCTCAAACACAGTTAAAGTTTTATAACAAAATTTTTAAATAAAATAAAATAAAAAATACTTTTTTAAGAAGAAAATTTAGGGTAAGTCTTAAATTTTAAATTCCAGACATTGGCAGGTGCCAAGAAGAATACCCCAACTAGGCAACTACTCCATTATGAAAGTTAAAACAGTGAGTACAAACAAAGTGTCTTGAACCTATTGGTTGGACCTGTTGTTGTTGTTGCAGTAGTAGTCCATGCATGTGCCCCCAACTTCATTCCCTCCAACCCCCATCATCAAAACTCTAATGTCCTTATGTGTATGTGTGTGTGTATATATATATGTGTGTGTGTGTATATCAGAAGAAGAGTGAGTGTCATTTGTGACTTTCTTATTATTTACGCAAGTGTTATTTTCAAAGATATAGAATTGGTTAGGTTTAAACACATGATTTGGCATGGAAGAGTAAATAAATGTCCAAGTTTGTGACGAGTGATAGTCACACACTATTTTAGATGGTCCCAAGATTAATATACGATCGGTGGTTGTTCTGCACATGATCGTGATAATGAAAAAGACTTGTACAAAAGAGCCAGGCTGTTACTGTTAGCAATTTTTGTAGAAACAATACTTGAGATTGAATTCAACCTTTATCAGAATTAATTTACAAATGACAATTAGTAGAAGGGACATCATTTGGTTTTTATGGATCATGCAATTTGGATTTTAAAACGATTATATTGCACAAGACAAACAAAGCCTTAGCCCATCACCAATGCCATTTTGCAATGACAAGAACATCTTGCACTGGACTAGCTCTAACTTGATCGTGCAATTTTATTTACTAAAGTGGTAATATATGTAAATTTGAATACGAAGACAAATAATACGAAGTGCCAATTGACGTTATGTCTTGTATGTCAAGTCTATTCTTTTGGCACCCTCTTAACACTCCTTGACTAATGAAGATCATACTATATAATGTCCTTTTATTTTTCTTAATTTTCAAATATAATATATAATACCAATTAAAAAGAAAAGATTACAGAAAAAAAAAAAAAAATTTCAATCAAGTGTATCACATTTATAAACCAATTCTTTAATGCCTACTAGTGAATTGGGAACAAGAAAAGAACTCACAATCATTGTTTCATGTGGATGAAATAAATGATGAATTTATAAAATAACTCATACCCCTATTTATTTATTTTTGATATATTGGCTTCATAACATACACATTATTTAAGTTGAAAGTGTGATTTGAAAATAAAATCTCAAAGACTTATCTCCGGATCCCTACTAACACCGCTATATCCCTAGAGGCACTCTTAAAGTAAAAACCAAAGAAACACATAAGCCATTAATTCTTGAAGTTTTTGTGATGCTTATATAAACAGCAAACCTATACTATATTATACGAGTAACATTTTATTTTACTTTTTTTTAAAAAATTTTGGTATATCAACCTCATAACATATACACTATTTGAATTAAAAGTGCGATTTGAAAATAAGATTTCAAAGATTTATCTTCGGATCTCTACAAACATCGCATACCCCTATTTATTTATTTTTGATATATTGGCTTCATAACATACACATTATTTAAGTTGAAAGTGTGATTTGAAAATAAAATCTCAAAGACTTATCTCCGGATCCCTACTAACACCGCTATATCCCTAGAGGCACTCTTAAAGTAAAAACCAAAGAAACACATAAGCCATTAATTCTTGAAGTTTTTGTAATGCTTGTATAAACAGCAAACGTATACTACAGTATACAAGTAACATTTTATTTCACTTTTTGGGACTTGCGCTAGAAAATATAAACCACCCAAAAATTACTTCATTACACATCAAAATATGCACCAACAATCATTTCATTTGTGACTTTTACACATTATCACTAAAAAATAAATAAATGAATCCAAGAACCTCAGACAAAAAAACCCTCCACCATATTTATCTTTTTGCTTCGTATGGTGCCCTTGATGTAGCATGAATTTCCCATTTTACCCCTTCCATTTCATGCACTGCGAAGTAGGCCTTGTCTTCTGGTTTCCATCCCTCAGTGGACACGCAGTCTGTATTGGTGGGACCAAGCAATTGTACTGTAAACACAACGAACTGCTTGGAGGAATCTCAGCCGCCGGATTGATCTCGATCCCCGTAAGAAAGTTATGCTGTAGATATAGAGTCTGTATATTAGCGTCCAATAACCGGTCCACGAAACTTCCCGGTACCTGACCCGTGAACCGGTTACTATTCAGGTAAAGATTATGTACGGTCGACAACTTTGGCGATATTTGACCGGACAGCCTGTTGTAGCTTAGATCAACGGTTGTGATCGTCACCTGATCAGCCGGTTCCACCAGACCGGAAAACAAATTTCTCTGTAACTGAAGGTTTGTGATCGGAAAGGAGAACACGCTGTTCGGAATTTTGCCGGTGAACCGATTCAAGCTTAGGTCTAGGTAGTTCAACCGGTTGAGCCGGGTTAGGAGCCGGTCCACTGGACCACTGAACCGGTTCCAGGAGAGAGAAAGGTATTGAAGCGAAGGAGGGAGTGAAGTCGGCGAGAAAGCACCGGAGAGATCGTTGTGCTTGAGGTCGAGCCGGGTTAAGGTTTTGGACACAAACAGAGGGACGGAACCGGAGAGACGATTGTGACAGAGAATGACGTTGGACAACGCAGGCATACTTCCGATCGACCACGGAATACTTCCGGTGAACTGATTGTAGCTGAGGTCGAGAGTTTGCAGTCCCCGAAGCTCACCTAGAGTTGCCGGAATATCGCCGGAGATAAAATTCCGGCTTACGGCTAGAAACCGGAGGTTTTTCAGTTGAGAGAAAGTCGAGGGCAGAGCACCGAAGATGCGACCTGGTACGACGGTGAATTCGGCGAGAGCGGAGAGTTTACCGATGGCGGGATCGAGCCTGCCTGTCAGACCAGGAGCACCGGCCCTCGGATCACCGAGATTCAACGCGATCACCTTGTCGCCGTCGCAATAGACTCCGGCGAAGTTACAGGGGTCGGACGTGAAGTCCCACGACGAGAGGTAGTTGGAGCCAGGCAAGTCGTCTAGGGCTTTTTTAATGGATTGCAATGCCAAGAAATCGAGAGGGTCCAATATAGCGAATGTGAATAAACTACAATGGAGAAGAGAGAGCAAATGAATCAAACCTAATAGCCACATTGACATTGCTCTGTCTCTGAACACCTTCTTCATCATCAGTGTATCATCCAATACAAGTGTAATTGGAAATTGAGATTAATATAGGGTGGGTTTATATAGGAGAGAGAGATTGAGCTTTTTGCGGTGCTTTTCCGTGAGAGGAACCGAAATACAGATTTCTCGTGGAAATGGGCGTGAATGCTTTAATGGAGAAAGCAAGTTCAAGAGAAATACAATATATAATATATATATATATAGTGAGAGAAAGTGTGTTGTTCTAGAGAGAAAAAGTGACGACGCTTGTGCTGGAAGCAACAACACTTTCGTTGATCTTTGTTCTTCTTCTTCTGGACGCTTCTGTTACTCTCTCTCTTCTCTGCAACTACATGGAGTCGATGGAGTGCTCGTTTGATATATTTCAATTAGTAGTACTTGTATTTTTGTTTTTAATTTTGATTAATACTACTAATAAAAGTTTTTGTTTCTTTATCGGGATTAGGTTCGGGAGATTAAACGGCATTTCGAGTCTACGTGGAAGGACGAAGCTGAGGTTGAGGTTGCCAGCTCATTATATTCGGGCCTTGAGGTTAATCGGACGAGGACCACGTGACCATACGGTTGCTTGCTGCCACCACGTGATCATACGGTTGCTTTGCTGCCCAGATAACAAGCAAACATGCAAAACCGTGGATTTTTATTTGTTTTGGGGTGTTTAGACTGAGGCGAAAAATCAATTTCACCGATCGTATTGACTTGCCACGTAATCAGTCAACGCCACGTGAGCAAAAATGATACGTCTCATTTATTTGTTATTGAACAACACAGAAGAAAGATACTTTAAAGCGGCTGTGGGTGGAGGTGAAATGTTTGAGGGAAATTTATTGGGCTTCTTGTTGGTATGCTCTAATTATAAATGTACACGTACAAAGACAGAAACAAATAAGAAAAATATTATGTAATTTTCTTATATATTACTTTTTTGATTTAAAATTATAAATAATATGTGTATTTGTGATTGAATCAAATTAGTTGTGAATAGAGATCATTTATTCACGAATAGACAAGTATTGTCCTTTGAGGATTCACTAAAATTAATTTAATTGTGTTTTGATTGATTTTTAATGGGTTAATTTAATTTAAAACAACTTAGGAAACTATAATTACCAATTTAAATACTACTTGTTAAAAATAACGTCACATAAAACAACTTGGAAAATGATATTTTTGGCGACAAAAAAAACCCCTACAAAATGCCGATTACATATTAAATACAGTAAGTTTTTTTAAAACAAAAATACTCTTTTAGTCATTTTCTTCAAGGTCGACTTCACCTTTTTCTCTCTATATGATTAATTAATTTCCTTCTTTATCTTCTACATCTTTTTTTTTTGTGTATGTTAATCCTCTTTATATATATTTTTTGAAATTCTAATATTTATAAAATATTTTTTCAAACAACTATGCCAATAGCCTATTTTTCTACTCCAACGTTTCGATACGGTGATATATATATATATATATATATATATATATATATGAGAAATATTATAATCACAGGAAAGACTGTACACATCATGATGGTGGCAGTAATAAGGAAACTTCATTAGAGCAACATCTTATATTCATCATATATCTTCAGCATTACCATTATCGATTTAGACATAAAAAGGAAAGATGAACAATGCTAGAGAGGGAAAGGGGTACTTGAGGGTATTTTTATCCTCAAAATATTAGGTTTTCAATTTGTTACAAAAACTAAACTAATATATCGCCACATCATCCGTCAGGTCTAAATTAGGTAAAATTTGTCTGTTGAAAATAGCAATACTCAAACAACTTAGGTAAAAGTAATTACCAAACCATCAATTTCCATCCTTTGAGTCAAAATTGATTTTTTTAAAAAAATTTCAATATTGGAGAAGGTAAAATATTCACCGCATTAATGTAAAATGTATCACCTATATTGATTTTTTTTTTAAAATACAATATTGTAGAATGTAAAACATTCACCGCACTAATGTAAAACGTTTGATACGTTAATATAAAATGTTTACTGCATGATGTCCAAACTTAAAAATATTTCAAATTATAAATTATATTCCTCCGACCATCTCTTCAGACGATCTCCCTAATCCAATTCGATCTCAAAATTTCTCTAACACCATCAGCACCATCATTCTCTCATACGAATCACCGCCAGCATTCCTGTATTGATTTGTTAAATTTTATTATTATTATTATTATTGTTTATACTGTAAAATGTAAAACGTTCATTGCATTAATGTAAAACGTTCATTGCATGATGTCAAACTTAAAAATACTTCAAAGCATAAATGATATTCTTCCAACCATCGCTTCCCACAGTCTCGTCAACCCAATTTTCAAAATTCCTCCCATACCACCACCACCACCACCACCACCATAACAGCTTCATCCTATATAAAAGGGCCCACGTGGAGATGAATTGCATGGAAATGTGTGTAGATTGCACCAATCTCAACAACCCAAATACCTACTACTCATCATTTGGCATGTGCGATTGAATGGGTCACCATTATGGCTACGGCAATGGCTAGAGCTCAGTATTTTGGATTGTATTGGCATTTCTACTTCTACGGTGAGAATGAATATGAATGTATTATGTATTTATGTAGCTCTGCTGTGCTGTCTCTTTCATCCAACCAAGGAGTCCCTTCTTTTTTGGTACATTCTATTTTGAGTACTTCTCCTACATGTTACCTGTGCATTTGTCTATTCATCTACTAAATTGACTGACCCACCATGTTACTGCATCAATTTAACGCTTGCAAGTACGTTTCATAGTTGCGTGTAAATTGGTTCTTGAAGGTATATAATAATATAGAATCTTTAAAAAATAGTTACGAATAGACTGGTACATCGCGTATCAGCCGATATAACAAACCATGTTTGTAAGTTAGAACTGTTTCAAGTGACCTAACTATCAAGTTACCATCAATACGTAATGATTGCATTGTCGATTATAAAAGTATTGCATTAATAATTTAAATCACAAGTATTTTTCAACCCAAGCCCTGTAATTGTAAAAATGAGTTTGGACTCGGGTTGGATTCGTGTAAAAGTTTACGCTCACCTTTTAATGTGAAGGTGAAAGTAGGGAAGTAGTAAAAGTGGTGCTATACATACCGATACCGTGCGCCGAGTTATTGGGCCGAAAATCTCAAGGCCCTTTGATGCCTTGCAATGGTTGATGTATGTATGTGATAATGGTGCAGGTTTTGAGTAAGCATCTCCGAATTGTGGGCATGTGCTATTTCTTGGTGCTCTGGTTGAACCTCAAGTCACGTAACCAGACCATGCTGTGTGTATATATGTATTTTCCCTGGCAAACTAGGGAGAGAGGGACTTGAACATGGACATACACGCACGGAAAACTGGGCGTTTTACTAACTAGACTACAAAGTAATACCCGACATCCTGTATTGAGACCATGAAAAAATTCCCCCCTATGAACACAAAGGAAGAAAGCTATCCCTCCTGAACAAATTAAAAGAAATGTCCAAAAATCAAATTATAGAACAGCAAATAAAATTATATGCTTTCAATGTCGAAAATGAGTAATGATGGAGCATAAGAGGTACAAACGTTTGTTCACACCACTTCTCTATTTTCTTACAAGCTTTAGATCTACAACTAACAGTACTCGCAACTCAACAGCAGCTTGATTGACTACAAAAATAGAAGTTCGTAACATAAACCCTTCACAAATTTCTTTACTTTGGTAAGTAGGTAATGAAACTAGTACTTTTTATGCCATAGGAACTGACCCTCCAGCTGCTGAGATTTGTTGCTCCAGCTACAATAAACACAGAGAGAGAGAGAAGGTTAGACAAAAAGGCTAATGTTCTATTGCTCAACGGACAATGGAATTTGAATAAACACAGATGTCTTGAGTAACCAAGGAGAAAAAACACGAAAAACAAAAGAAATGCTCCTTTGACATATCTGTTCCACGAGATATATATCGGATGCTCAAACAAAAAGTAGGGTTCTAAAAGGCCAGAGAATGACAGGCCTATCTTTGAACAGAAATATATGTAGTTCAGCGGGCAGATCCTGTTGGTGTATCTAAAGGATCCCAATAGAATAAGGGGTTATAAAAGTCAGACCATGAAACTTACCCTGAACAGAGTTTCGAGCCTGGTCTTCAGTTGACAGTATTCATTTTTTAGTTGTTGCAGGCATTTCACACACCTGCAGCAAAAATTATCTAGCCATCAAGCATCACAATATGGTGTGACCATTACAATCATGACAATTTTACCGTGGTTAGATTAATGTAGAATAGAATACCACAAAACCACACTAGGTGGAGTCACATATGACATCATAGCTCATACAATTGGATGGGAAATGCTGTGACCACATTAGTAGTAAGGGCAACTTATGACCACATTAGTAGAAAGAGTGGATTATACACTAGGTTTACTTCAACATATTTTTGAATCAATATGAATATTTTGAACAAACCCACAGAAAAACAGACTAAAAGTTATCTTTTTATCAAAAAAATTAGCTAATTAATAGTCCATTCCCACAATGACAATAATCAAATAAATTTTAAGAGCTCACTACTGTCAATCTTTGACGTTTATATGAGTATGAACCTGATACCACTTTAGAAAAACCTTGCTACTAAATGTTGGAAAAACTTTTGCCTTCATTCAGAAGGCTAAAATGCTTGGCATTGAAAAATTTGTTAACCATCTAAAACCCTAAATGGAAGGTAAAATATTTTTTTCCTTAAAAAATAGGATGACATTCTACTTCCAAAACTATTATATCAAGCATGAAATTCATTTATGTATCAGAAGTCACAAACTTCAAATGACTGTTCATCAAGACATTGTTGAGCTTAACGACCATATAAATTTGTCATGTCGTGCGTATGACTTCATTCTAGCAGGACCATCACTCATCATGCTTGAATCAAGATTAATGGTAGTGTCATACACCGCAATAATCATCTTAAGGTAGTCCAACTCTCAAGTCTCAACGCTAAATTTGGATAAAATATGATGACATGCTGAGTTCATACCAACCAAGGCCTACTCCAAGGACATATGCATCATTCAAAATTATGGTGAGAATGAGGCAGCGATCAATGTAAAAACGCATCATACATGACTATGATATCAAGTTTTCCTAAACTAGTTTTCCATTCATAAATTTGTGCATGATTCTTTTGATAAATAGTAGCACATTTTGCACAATTTCCATTTATTGCACGTGGTAATGGAACAAAGAGATATGTCATATGAGTTCTAAGCAAAACTCACCCTTCAATGTTTTTTTCCTCGCAGAAATTCCTGAAGCCGACGCACACATTTTTCACTCTCTGGGCACCTATGCTGTTAACCACAGAAACACAAAAGCTGAGCTAACACCCACAAAAGAACCATTGGCCAATACAACTTCGCCGCAATATAATCTAATGCTAAATTAACCCTCATTCAGATCTGGATATATATCCCACAAACAATAACATGAATTTTTACAACAATTTCATGGGTGATTAACATTGACAAGTACTCTAGGAACACGGATCAAAGTATCAAATCAGGTATTTTTGGTTCAGAGAAAGAAAATTCAAGAGTAAAAAATCAGTAAATACTAAATACATAAATAAATAAGTACCTGGAACTACTGCCCTTGAACTGGTGGACATGGGCATCAACTTGTTTAAAATCTACAACCTGTTGTTGTCTGTACAATTGAAGAACAACCCAGTAACTCTATACATGATATATCCAAAATTAACCGCACAGGACAATAAATTTAAGAAAGAGAATCCAAAAACAATGAAGATGGAGACAATAATCTTACAGAGCATTGGCCAAATTGTTGAGAAGCTTTTCAGAATCTTCAAAGAAGAGAGACACCACTTCGACAACAAAATCTGGGTTGCTCTCATCTTGCAGTTTCTGGAGTTGCAAAAATTGTTCATCCAAAAAACCCTTCACACAACCAACAAAAACTAATCATCAGAAAACCTCAAACAAACAAAATCAAAGCACGGAAATCAGTAAGAGAACCCAAAACAAACAAACCCATATGAAGATCATTTAAATCTTTGTGGACAATATTGACCTCATGATACAGAGTCCTCGAAAAATCAACAAACTGTCCCTGCAACTGACTGATGAAATCCATGGTTGCTTGCTAGCTTCTGGGTTGTCCTCACAACTGTTTCTCTATCACGCCAGATGACTCCAAAGTCCAAACACTACGGAAAAACGCAGATCTTGTAGACCCCCAAATCACAAATGGGGTTTTTGTTCTCTCTCTCTCTCTATATATATATAACATATAATAATATAATATATCTCTATCACACGATTCACCCCATGGGAAAGATCAAAGCGTTGAAAGGGATTAAACGAAATTAATCTAATACTTATTAATTTGCCGAAAAAAGAGAGCCCATTAATCTAATACTTATTGGTTTTTAATTATATACTCTTATTCGTAATATTAACAAATAAAAGTCACGTTCTTTAATTCCCATCCAAGGCTTAATGCTCCGTCTCTTCAAAGGGTCATCATATACACCACCCTCACAATTTTTTATTTTCCAACAATTT
Source organism: Cornus florida (assembly GCF_030987335.1). Classification (NCBI taxonomy): domain Eukaryota; kingdom Viridiplantae; phylum Streptophyta; class Magnoliopsida; order Cornales; family Cornaceae; genus Cornus; species Cornus florida. Next base: position 77,268,947 of record NW_026775575.1, on the reverse strand, counting down.
ATGATGGAGATGGGCCGCAGCCCACATTTGATGGCACTCATAGGTACATTTGATGGCACACTCCATTGGCATGTACAACACAATGGCACTTCCATTTTTTTTAGTGCAGTGACGAAAGTGTATATACCGAAAAAAAAATAAAAAAATAAAATAAAAGAAATAAAAAAAAAAAAAACCATAGTGCATATTGTTGTATACTGAAGTTATTATATACATTCATATATATATATATAGTAGTACATTTAATATTTTTAGGTCTCGTTCCCCATGTTATTATTATGAGATTAATTTGAATGGGCGTTAAATATGGATTCCCCTAAAAATTGGTCATTTTCTATGTTATGCAAATGCATGTTTAGCACAGCGATTTAAGTCTTATTTTATTTTTATTTCCCTTTTCTTTGAGTCAAATTTGGGGAATTTATTATTTCCAAGTTCTGAATATTTGGCTCAATTTTCAAAACTGTTTTTCCATTTTTTTATTGAATATTGATTAAGGTTCCCCCTCAAGTCACAAATTCTTCATATTTAACCACAGTTTTTTAATTTAAATTAAGTAAAAAATCAAATGAATCATATATTTAATTGGTCTTTCAATCTACTACGTAATGATTATAGATGGCCAGCAAGGCGGAGCCAGCATGTGGCCCCATGGGGCAGCTGTCCCCCTTTCAATGCTGGCCCACTAGAATTTGTTTTTTCTTTTATGCCTATAGTTTGTAAAAATTGATTAATGCCCTCCCTAAAGTTTGATAAAATAATCCCTTCACCCTTAGGTTCATGAGTCCGTTAAATTTTATTTTATTCTATACATATATTTTGTAAATATTTATAAAATTCCCCCCTATTATTTATAAATTACCTCATAAAATTATTTATTTCTAAAAACCACTTTAATTTTTTTCCTTTTTATTCTTCAATTTTTTTTTTTTTTGTTGTCTCAAAAACTTAAGCATTCTCTTTCTACAATTAAAACATATTTTTTCCTTCAAAGTTCTCACTCATTTTTCTGCACTCATGCATAATTTATGTGCAGCAACCTTCTTTTTTTTCTCTTCTCATTTATTTTTGATTCACTTACGGGAAAAAAAAATTTAATCAGGCTTAATATGCCACACTTAACCAAATTTCTGACTTCGTTTCTGATGGCGAGCTCATGACTCCTGTCATGAGAAAACTCTTTTAAAAGGAACATCTAATATGGGATAACCAAAGGACCAAATGCCCAGTGATGTCACCCCTTTCTCCCCTTTAAGGGGAGGTCGAGGGTCTGAATTTCAGTGGAGGTAGGGTGTGTGCGTAATTGCTTTAACTTCCAAAAAAAAAAAAAAACTCTCTTAAGAGCATATTTTAGACAACTTTTTAGCTAGATTAACAAAAAATAAGTCCAAATATCTTTAATGGAACTTCGAATTCAAAATTTTCTAATTTCTTCCAAACTATTCTTAGTCAATTTTGTTCTTTTTTTTCCCAGATGAAACCTAAACAAACAATCTATCTCGAGCGTGTGTTAAAATGGTTTCTTAGATGTCTTCATAATATTTTATAATCCTTAAAAATTTCAGTGTTTGTTCCGGTACATCTATTTGGATGAAATTCACCTTACAAGTAAAATTTTGGATAAATTTGTTATCATTCATGTTTTAAAATTTGTAAATGATATATTTACATGCATAATAAAATTTAGCTGAAAGCGTAATATTTGCAAAGTATATACAAAAAATATCAATTGACATTTGGAAATTTTGGAATATAATGTAACAATCATCAAACATAAAACTGAATTTTTAGTATTTTTTTTATCTACTAAAGATAATACTTCGTTTATCTTTTTTACAAAATAAATATACCCATTATCGCACCATTTATTTTTTTGGTAAATTATACTTATTTTCCCTGTAGATTGGGCAAATAATAAAAAAAAATTCCTCTAATTTAGATAATTACACTCACCTCTTCTCTAGTAAAACAAATTCACCCCTTATAGTTAGTCTTTGTTATCGTCCAAGACGGTAAACACTGATGTCACACTCAATCAAGCTGAAAAATATACATTCTACCATCACTAGAGAAGACATTTTTATTCATTTAAACTTGTGTAAAAAGTCATTTGTACCATCACTTAAAAGGGTAAAATGTAAAAAAAAAAAAACCTTAAATTATTGGGATTTTGCAACTAACCCTGAATTATAAAAACTCTCTGAACTATGATTTTATTACAAAAAAAATTCCCTAAATTATTATTTTGTTGCATTCCGTTAGTGACTTGGCCAAAAATATTAAAAGACTATTTTACCCTTTTTAAAAACTACGTCGTTTTGAGAGTTGCCATTGCTATTTTCATAAACCAAAAAAAAACCAAAAAAAAAAAAATTAGATTTGTTGTCTCGTCTTTCCCTACTCTCTGTCTCTCTCCGAGTCTCTGTTCTCCATTTTCTCTCTCCTCCTAGCATCCACATAATCCCGCAGCACCCAAACACCACTGATGCTACCAATCCTTCCCCATCCGAAGCCCATTCCTCCACATAAACCTACTTCCTTCCCCATCTGAAGCCCTCTCCTCCGACGCCCACCACCTCTCTGTCCTGCGTCGCCGGATGGAGTCACGGTGGACAGAGGAAGAACGTCCAGAGGCTGAGCAGTAGAAGGAGTAGGAGTAATCCTGGAAGAGGCGATCTCTTGGCACTCATCAAATATGCCCTCAGCGGGGGTGGAGTCTGGGTCGGCATAAACACCTGGAGGATCAATCTCCAGCTCTCTATCAACCTCATCAGGGGTAGAACCGGTCTGACCTTCATTTGGAACACGATCGGCATAACCCTCTCGGAACCCCTGCGCATATCTAAGGGCCCCAACCTTGGAAAACTGAGCGTGCAGAGCTAGCATACCACCATTTACCCTACTGATAGTGTCGAGTAAAGCATTGCGCTCGTCTAGAGCCCTTTTCTCAAAGGCCATCCGAACGGATTGCTCATCACTCAGAAGGCGTAGAAGTTCTTCTTTTTCAGCCTTAAGGGATTCTCGCTCGGTATGCCAGACACTCTTCTCAAGATGTAGAGCGTTTCTTTCGTCCTGAAGAGAGTCCGTTTCCTTCTTTAAAGAGTCCCTATCCTTTTCAACTTTGTTGAGCTGAACCATCAGCCCGGTATTCTGAGCACCTAAGGTATCGTTCTCCTTGTTCGCTGTACTAAGGTTGTCAGAGAGCATACAAACCTTGGCATTCACTAGCTCAACCTGCTTCTGCATGGCTATCATCCCGTACAGGGTCTGTAAAGATATACATGACAACTGATTAAGCCGAGCAGATGGTTAGAAAAAATCAAATGTAAAGACTGTGTAAAGATTCATTGACCGAGAGACAAAAGTTACCTCTATGGCAGATAAGGGGAACCATCTGAACATTTCCTTCTGAGATAGACCCTTGGCTACCTCAATATCCTTAGGAGTCCACATGCTCCTATAGTATGCCATAGCGGTCTGGCCATCTTTGAACATGGTCTCGTTCGGCTTTACAGACGATCCGTCTGTTCGAATGAAACGAGGGTTCCATGGTGTCGTTCCAGAGGCAAAGGCCTGCCCAGAGGGGGTAGGAGGCCTAGTCAGAGGAGGCCTGGTTAGAGGTTGCACGAACGCACTCGGCCTAGAAGGTCTAACCCTTTGTGACAGATGAACATCATCAGGGCTAAGAGCACTCTCAGGCTGATGCCTTTTTCCTCTTGTCTTTTCCCGTGCGGTAGCAGTAGCAGTGCTGGGAAGGTTGTTGACAGAAGGGATCACGTTCGGACTTACTGTTGCAGTGCTGGAGATCAGGTTGGCAGTCGTCACGTTCGAATCGGTGGTAGGAGTGGTATCAGAAATAGTGGCAGAGGAAGATACCGAAATTGGGGAAGAAGTTGCTACAGGGGCAACAACGATCCTAAGGGCAGCTTTCCTCCTGCCAAAGGAAGGGATCTGGAGCTGACTCATTTTCTTGTTGAGGGCTGAGAGAGCAAGAAGGTTGTCTGAGGTAAGGAGATCCGAGCAAGAGGGAATGTTGGTCAGAACGTACTGTTTCAAATAGTTATCCCTATCCCTGCAAACACCGTAGCTCAAATCATCACAAGGAATGCCTAAGGAACGGCATAAGAAAGTACAAAAGCGAGGAACGCAAATCTCGCAAGGATAGTCACTCTTATAGGTTTTGTATTTTTTATATGAAGAGACAGAGCACTCTCCAAAAGCGCTCGGGATAGGAAAATCCTCTGCGGCTGCAGAAAACCAGGCTCCCCAAACCTCAATTATATTTTTCCTCCAACCCTTCTCAGACTTGATTTTATCTTTGCAGATGGACCTCTTCTCAATTGGATAGAAGTGGTAAAACGGTTCGTCAGTTCTGATTTTGCTAACCTTGTAACAGAGGAGAAGATCTACGAGGTCCAGATCTAGACTTCTGTCACGGTTCAGAAGCAACATAACAGACGAAACCCTAAAGAAATTTGGGTTCACTTGCAAAGGGGAAAGTTTCAGTTTATTAAAAACATAGTTAAAGAAGGGATGCAGAGGGAACCTAAGGAGGTTAAGATGAAGGTGGGAAAATAGAACCTCACCGGAAAGAAGGCCGGCACCAATTTTAATATTCACCTCTTTAGGGCAATTTCTAATTTCTATATCGTCAAGAAGATGAAGTCTCATGCGGAGAACATTTAGATCTATAGTCATGGTGAGAATGAATGAGGATTTTAAGGGAGAAAAAGAGGTCTTCCGAAAGAAAAAGGCAAACAAAACTAACCTCAGAGGAAGAAAACACCAAGAGTACTGCAAGGTCGCTGGAAAAAGGAGTTTTTGCAAGAAATCACCGGAGAAGATTTGAATAACAGTAAAGTAAGATGGAGACGGTAAAGAGAATCGATAGAACGTCTATGAGCCTTATAAAGACAAGGTGGGCCCGAAGGCCGAGGAGTCAGGAAAGTAAGGAGTTTTTTGAATCTCGAAGCGCCGGCCCCAAATCCAACCGTCCAGTCTTCCATGTGATCTTCTCGAGCCGTCAAGTCATGATTAACAGCCTCTAATAATTACCCCCTAATTAATAGGGAGTAATTATGGGGGTAGTTGAGGATATTATAAGTGATATGGGCCGGTTATAGTCCACGGACATGGCATCGGGGCAAACAATTGAAATACAGTCCATACAAGAGCACCACAGAATGGGCCGAGCTCAGAGGATCCATCGAAGAAAACCAAGCCCATTGGAAAGAAGGCCCAAAACTGATAGTCCAGCAGCATTTGTAATTGCCTATAAAAGGGCAGTGAAGAGAGTAAAAAGGGAGATTGGATTTTTAATTGGAAATGTAATGAAACTCTGTCCAAATATAAAAAGAGAAAATTCTTTACATCTTCGTATCTCCATTGCGGTTCCCTCTCTCATATGCCAAACAAAATCCATTTGATGCATATGAGAGAGGGAACGTTAACGTCTTCTTTTTCTTTTTCCCTCCACCCCAAATTCTATCACTTTCCTATCCTTCATTGCGCCACCTCCATCACATGTACAAAAGAATAATTTTGCATCATCTATATTTTTTTACAATCCTATAAATAGTCAATTAAGGGAAGTTTCAACATCAACAAGGGTTGCTAGCAGTTTCAAACATATAAAACTGGGAGCTGACTTTTACATCCCACTGTTCTGTGTTTATATATATATATATATATAGATATATATTTATTTATTTATTTAATGATAAATAAAGTTCTATGCATCCAACACTGGTGTTCCACATCACAAAATAAAAATAATAATTTTTTATATATATATTAAAATTCCTCCAAATAACCTACCCAAAATAAGAATAAGAATGTCCGTACGCTTAAAAAAGGGTATGCACCAAGCTGACCAAACCCAATTAAGCAACGAAAAATAGCGGAGGCATGTTTTTTTGTTGTTCTGTAAACAGTGATGGGAGCTAAATTTTGATTTGACTTCTCGTGATCTCATGTCCATCCAATCATGCACTAAAAATAATTTTGGGAATATTCCATCATTATCAAATACTTTTTAGTATAACAGTAAGAGGATAATGAAATAACATGCAAATCTTACAAAAATTAAAACAAGTCTATAAATCATATGACTAGAAATAGATTCGTCTATCTTGAATCGATGTATACAAATCAAATGACTCATCAAATTATATTTTCATTTCTCCTAATTATGATTTAAATTCTTAAATATGTGACAGATTTCTATCTTTCCGAGGAATGGAAATTTCCAAAATATACTTCCTAAAAATCAAAAGATTGATCTGTATAAATACTAAAAATTATATATATATTATAGATTTTTTTTAATACCGTGTATAACTAGTAAAAACTACTTGGTTAGACTATACATCAAAAAAATATAAAAGATTTTGCATGCATAAGGATAGAAAAGAAAGCCGAATTTATATAACAAACATATCGTGCATAAGGAATGTCAGGAAGTGAAGGTTTGGAGGTATGTATGTGAGAATAACTACTAAGAAAAGAGAGAAATATGTCTTTCTTTTTGATTAATATATATTGAATTACCAAAAAAAAAAAGAAAAGAAAAGAGAGAAATAAACAGGTATATATAAATAATTACAAAACGACAGGGTATACCCTATGGCCCAAGCAACTGTGCAACCAAAGTCATAGGTGCCCATAACTCTACCAATATGAAGCAAAACAGCAAACAAAGCGCACTGGCCCAATCATATCATTCAAAACACCAATCTAATCATAAACATGGCAGGAAATACCAACAAACATTGGAGGGAGTAGTACCAAAATAAGTGATCCTTGAAAAGTCCTCGTGTTGCACCCCTTTTACATTCCTAAAAAAAAAAAAAAAATCAACAAACACCAGTGTGAGGGGTAGACACAGGTACTGGCACAGTGTTTAAGAGGCTCAGCTCAGGTGAAGGTGAAAAAATGATTGTTATGATTAGGCTAAAAGAAGGAATTTTGAAGGCTTCACTCATTTGCAATTCTCTCAGCATAAGAACACTTGCTTTGGTTGATGGAGAACAATCGCACAAGGACTGAGAGGTGGGAGGGATTTGTTGCCAAACATTCTGTCATTCCATTCTTTCCAGATGTGATACACAAAGCTCGCCAATGTGAGCTTCCAAGTAGGAATTCTGTTAGCTTTCAATTTATAAAATGAGGAAATCTTCCCATGTATTAGGGTTTGTATAGAACCCATACTTATTTTGATCACCATTCCATATCATTTTTGAGTATGTACATTGATGGAATATGTGCTCATGAGATTCTGCCGCATCAAGGCATAGATGACACACATTAGGCTGCATTTTATACCAAACTGCTGGCTTATTCAACTATTGCAGGGTCAGCGTCTGATTAGAGTTGGTGGATAATGCCTGATAGATCGAGAGGGCCACAAGGCAACCAGCCCGTCATAAAACACCATTATTGACCCGTGCTTGATGAGTGATTGAGCTAAATGTTGATTCTGCATTAACTTCCCCCAGAACCATGAGAAATCATTGGGGATATTCAGCTCTCAAATGCACCTCTGCTTGAACAGATAAGTAAGTACGTTTCCAGTCCTTCCATAGACTTTCAAACCTGCCCCACACTTTTTCCCTTTGAACCTTTGCCTTGAACTTATTCATGGTGGACCAGCCCAAAGAAACCTTTGCATAATCATGTTGATTTTGTCACAAATTTTGACCGAATCCATAGATTTATCCAAAAGATGTGTAGCCTATTGCGAAATCAAACAGAAAATACAAGAAATAGATCAAACACACACACAACAAGAACACACATATTTTACTTGGTTCACCTAAAATTTAGGGTTACGTTCAAGGGTTGCAGGAATTTCACTGTGATGATCAAAAAACAGCGGCAGATACAAAGAGTTCAGAATGAATAAATACCCTCGCATTAGGACAACATAACAAGTTAGATCCGTGAAATTAGGACTTGATGTACAGTATCTATCGGGCTCCATACTTCCCATCATAGCCTTGATTGGTTGTAGTCTTCCTTTAAAAGAAGGTGACGGTGCAGTTCAATTTGTAACTCTAGCCTTGATTTGTTGTAGTCTTCCTCTGACCTTGCAGTTCAATTTGTATCTCTAGCCATCATGCATTCAGTGAGTTAACTTGAGAAACAAGAACAGATAATAGAGTATCATCAAAGCTATGCAAAAAGAGTTCACAATAAAAAGAAGGAGAAAAAAAAAATTCGAAGAGAATCCAAATCCATTTCCAAAGCCCCATAACCCCAACCCAATAAAATCACATATAAAGAATTAGAAGTAAAGAAAAATATAATACCAAATTCAGAAAATTCACGATAGACAACCCCATTAAATATGACCCATGAGCAATCAAATCGACAGCCTTCCCTCTAGCCCAGATCCAATTCCTCAACCTCTAATCACTACCGGGGATATGTCCACATTGCCTTTTGCACTCTGCAATCTCAATCCAATCAAGATCTCTTCTCTAGAAAGGATTTGGTTCTGTTTATTAGTTTGATGAAATCTATGATGCTAAAGTCCGCCACAGTTCCATAATCAACATCATTAGAGATGATGTTATCTTCTGCACAAAGAAGACTTCATATTGCACAATCAAATCTGGGTACAATTGAAGAAGAAGAAGAAGAAGAAGAAGAAGGAAGTAAGTGACTGAGAAATAAGGTTATCTTAATCAACGCCAAGTACAACCCTTGAAGTCTTGATTGAGGGAGTAAATAATTGACATTTTTGAAAAAAAATGTTTTAAAAGCCTAGTGTCCGTCACCTCAAGACCTGCAAACGGAACATGATCCGATCCGAATTCAATAAATATTTTAGTTGATTTGATCTGATTTGATAATTCGATGTATATTTTGTAAATCAATTCGAATCCGATTTGTTAATAAACGATAATTCGATCCGATAAAAAAACAAATTTTTTTTTTTTTTTAAAAAAATATATATATAAATTAATGTTAAAAAAAAAAATAAAAACAAACAATGATTATATGCAAAAGACATAAAATAAAAGATAAGTAAAAAATGAAAGGAAAAGGGAAAAAAATTTATTTACTAAATAAAAAAAAATTATCTAATGAATAAAGAGTATGATATTATTAATATGTATACCACATTATTTATATATAATATTATGATTTTTTTAATAGTTTTTTGGATTACCTCTGATACATATATGATACATATATATATATATATATATATATATATATATATAATTTTATTTGGATCGGATCGGATTATTTTCGAATGGGATCAGCATAATTCATATCTGATTTATTAGGCTAACGAATTATTAGATTCGAATTTTTTGTTCAATTCATATCCGACTAATCGAATCAAATATAAATCAAAATTCGTCCCATTAACAAGTCTAAATCACCTCTCGCCAACTAGCAGGGATTGTGCAATGCCCGCGCATTAGAATAAAGTGGGTTAAGTTTTACACACTTATATATAGAATTATGGAGACGAGAGGATGGATGACTATTAGAGAATGTAGAAATGAATAAATGGAAGAGTCCTAGAAAGGTAGAGTGATGTAAAATTTGTAAATAAGGGAAGAGTTTTAGCTAAATGTTAACTATTTGATTGTAATACATTACAGTCTAGCATTAAAAAAGAGAATGTATATATGGGGTGGAGGTCTCTTTTTATACTCATCAAGTCTTAAGAGCGAGTCTAGAGCTAATATTTGTAGTCATTAAGTTCTTTTAGTCAGTGAACTTAGTTTAGAGTTCACTTGAGAAGAAGGGGAATTTCATAATTTAAAATAGACGTCAGATATTTTTGATATTTTTGTGTGGGGTTGAACAATATGCTTGGTATTCTCAACAGTCTTCGATTGATATTTTTGTCTGATTTCAGTACCTGTTTCACAGCCGTCAAAGAGCTATTATAATGAGGAAATTTTTTTCATATCTCATATACTATTGCATATTATATGGATTTTGTAATTTCAGGACGGACATCTCGATCACAAAGATTTGATACTACAAAAAAATTGAATAAAAGATTTAATTATTATTATTATTATTATTATTATTATTATTATTAATTTTTAAGTTAAAATGCATTTTTTTCAATATTAAAAATTAAATAAGAAAAGAAAAAAATATAATAAAAAAGTAACTTCTTTTTAAAATTGATTCCAAATCGATCACCCATCTAATGTGTTACATATCATATTATAAGCACTAAAAAGGATGTTCCTCCTTAAAAAAAAAAAAAAACAAATTTCAAATATATTTTTTTTCTTCTTGATTTCATTGCCAATTTTTTAATTTCTTTTTTTGAAACCTATCTTTTTTATTATCTTCATATGATCATTGAAATGATAAAATCTCTTTCCCAAACAAAAAATTTCTCTCAGAAACATTACTTGACTAAAAAATAAAAATGGTGCACAGATGAACTCTCACTATTTCAGTCTTTTTGGCTTGTGAATCGACTGTCCAAAAGTGTCTTTGCACATGTGAATCTGATTAGCCCCTTCCATGCATTCTATATTGCCATGCCGACATCATCTTCTTCCCTAGTATTATATATTTAATTTTCTCTCTATTATATGTATATATTTATATACATGGAGAATGACGCGACCAGACAAACATATACATGCATTATAACTAATTATAACAATATATAATGGAGAGACCCTATAATTGATCAACCACCTGAACGAATATTTTGACATTATATTGTATATTGTGGTGCCTTCGACAAGTGCGCTCAATATAAAATTTGATATGATTCAGCCTTGAGAATTTAAAACTTTGATATATAATGTTTTAAACGCACGCTTTCAGTTAAATCAATGACGTTTGGTAGATTATAATATATTTACTAGCATGGCATGCATGCGTTATCATAATCATCATGTGCAACTTTTAATTTCCCGATAAACAAAGTGTAGATTAGCTTATGATCGAATGAAAATGTTACTTAAATCACACAATTTTTTTTCAATTGTTGTTACGTAATATAGATTAGCTTATGATTGAATGGAAGTAGTGTTATTTAAGTAGCACAATTCTTTTAGTTACATAGTGATATGATTTTGATTGAGACCATGTAATTTCGAACCATCGTAATAATTTCTTAAATGTGAAGTCCATCATTGATACATAGTGGATCCCATGTGACAGCGAGACATCCAGTATTAGCTGTCACAAAAATAGAGTTTTCCACGATTGTTCTAAACTAATTCATGAAGATTTGTAAATACAACTTGATTATTCATTTGAATTTATAGCCAAAATTTTCACTTTGCAATCTTGATCCTAACTCTGACTAAGAGGCATCTAACATAATGATATAAATTTTCTATTTGAGAGGGTTTCGAGGTTGTGGACAAAAATTATATATAAACAAGTGCATGAATTTGTTTCTTGTCAATAATAATAATAATAATAAAAGTCTTGATCTCAACCTTAAGCTCAAACATTAACTAAACAACAAAATTAGAATTATCTAAACGAATTAACGGATTGACTCGGTTAAGTATGAGTTTGACTAGCAATGTCATATAGACTCCAATGATATTCATATTTACCAATGTTTTTTTTCCTTCCTAATTTAACAAATTTTTTTAATATTGAATTGATTAACAAAGATAAATTTAAAAATTATTCTTGTCATTACAATAAAAAAATATAAAAAATTTACTACCATAAAAATAAAAAATAAAAAATAAAAAAAAAATTTGTATTCTCCAACGAAACGACTTTTCAATTTTGCACGAGCCCGTAAAAACTTTATTTCGTCCAACGTTTACATATGGCATGTGTAATATAGACACCGAAAAATAAAAAATATACATATAGACACCGGCATATGTATTATATGAACAGTCCAAATGCCGCTGGTGTAATGAAGTTTTAGCACCTGTCCAGAGCTCTTCATCACATATCCAAAGTCCTTCTAGTATAACTTTTTGGACTTTTGACTGAATATTACCAAAAGAGTAACTTAAGGATCAGTTTGGATTCTGGATTCGTCAATAATACCTTCTTCGAAGTTGCCTCTGTTGTTAAAAAAAGAAGAAGTTGCCTCTGTTTTGCGACTTTTCTCTTCTCCTTGTCAAGGTTCGACAACTTCCACTCTGGCTGCTCCTTTTAAGCTCAAAAGTCAATTCCTCACGTTTTCATCGTCCAAACAACCCCTCAAACAATATCCCCACCATCACCATCACCACCACCACCACCACCACCACCACCACTTCACAGTTTCAAATCTCCATGAAAGCCTAGTACCTCCCAGATGTCCCCCTTCTTCTTTATCTCTCTACATTTACTCCTCTCTGTCTCCTCCTCTCCCACCTCCACTGCCCGCGAAATCCCCATCCGACGGCTGGCCGGCGAGAACACCACCGTCCCATGCCCTCTTGAATTCGACGACCTTCGCAGGCTCGTGCAGGGCTCGAAACGGCCCAAACTAGACACTAACACCGAGTGCCAGTACATCCTGCAAGGTATCCGGTTAGTCCAGTCCGAGTACCTCCGTACCACCGGCAAGTTCCTGCCACCTCTCGACTCGGCCGAGTCGTGTTGGGACTTGTACCAAACCCTAGTCGACGAATTCAGACCCAATTTCGATATTCGTCGGACCTGCGGGTTCGAGACCAGCTGGATCGCCGAGGGTTGTATGAACATCACCACTCGTGCGGAATTCGAAGCCATTGTGACGAGATCGACCCTGGACGACGTCGTTGCGTCGTGTAATCAATCCCTCGAGAACAGCTCGCCGTGCTCCTCCTGCTTCACCAGTCTGTCGACACTCCAGGCGTCGCATTTGACCGGTCCGTCGATCGGAAACGTCTCCGATTGCACGGTGTTCCCTTTAATCTACGCCGCCGCCTTCGCGAACCAGTTCGGCCCCACAGATACAGGTACCGCCAAATGCTTGTTTTCTCTCGATTTTACTCCGCCCAATTCGAATAGTAAACGGAAAAAGATTGTGATTTCTGTAGTTGTGATAGTTTGTGTTGTTGTATTGCTTGTGGGTTTTGGTGGGTTTTGGTTTTTACGGCGAAAACACTGGATATTTTGGAAGAGGAGGCAGATTGTGAGGAGTCAAACTAGTTTGGCTTCTGGGTTGGATTCAATTAGTGGAAGTACTAATTTGATTAGGTTCACATTTGATGAAATTAGGCAAGCAACTAAGAATTTCTCTAGGCACAACATAATTGGGAGGGGAGGGTATGGAAATGTATACAAGGGTTTATTGGCTGATGGGACTGAAGTTGCGTTGAAGAGGTTCAAGAATTGCTCGGCGGCTGGTGATGAAAGTTTTACTCATGAGGTGGAGGTTATCGCGAGTGTTCGCCATGTGAACCTTGTTGCTTTGAGAGGGTATTGTACTGCTACTACTCCTTTGGAAGGCCATCAGAGGATAATTGTGTGTGAATTGATGAATAATGGTAGTCTTCATGATCATCTATTTGGTATGAGGGAGAGGAAGCTCAGTTGGCCAATTCGTCAGAAGATTGCTCTCGGAACAGCTCGTGGGTTGGCTTATTTGCATTATGGGGCACAACCAACTATCATTCATAGGGATATTAAAGCTAGCAACATACTTTTGGATGAGAGATTTGAACCCAAGGTGGCAGATTTTGGCCTTGCAAAGTTTACACCGGAGGGAATGACACATCTGAGCACCAGGGTGGCCGGGACAATGGGTTATGTTGCTCCTGAATATGCACTGTATGGGCAGTTGACAGACAGAAGTGATGTTTACAGCTTTGGTGTTGTATTTCTTGAGCTTTTGAGTGGGAAGAAGGCCATTGTTGCAGTTAATGAGGGCCAACCGACTCTGGTGACAGATTGGGCATGGTCATTGGTCAAAAAAGGAAAAACTTTAGATGTTATTGAACACAATATTCCGGATTTGGGCCCTCCAGAAGTTATGGAGAAGTTTGTATTGGTTGCTGTTCTTTGTTCTCACCCCCAGCTGTATGCTAGGCCAACAATGGACCAGGTTGTGAAGATACTGGAATCGGACCTGCCAGTTCCCTCCATCCCGGAACGACCAATTCCTCTTATTGCGGATATTGATGATATTGAGAGATCTGTGAGCAGTAGTGGCTCAGGTATTCTGTGTTCTACTGCTGGATACCAGACATTTACGATTGAGAATGATCGCCCTTCTAATGTCAACTCAGAAGGGGAATTTTCTGGGGCCAGATAATCTAGCGATTCACATGGTGGACGCGAGGAGTATATTCAAGTATTTGTTATGCTTATCTTGATTCATTTGTTGGGACAAGGCTTTGTTGAGTTGAGTATCTTGATTCATTATTTTGTTGAAGGGTGACTACCAAAGTTATAGCATAGCACACGAAGATCATAGAAAGAGTGAGCACAAGTCATATTATGTACATTGTATAGCATTTTTTCTCATGAAAACCGATTCTTCTTCCACGTTTGATGCCTTATTGTTCCACCGACCCAGTTGAGTTGGGTGCTTGTGATATTGCAGACTACATGTGAATGTGGTCTTAGAGAGCAGATAAGAAATTGGATGGTAATGCAAGATATTATGAAGGCATAACTCTGTGCCTTGTTGGAAGGGTTAAAATTGTTACACTCTCTCAGGTGATGTCGGGCGATTCTGCTCGCACTATGGGTTGGGGAAGATCAGTGCTTTCTGTTGCTTGGACATATGCCTTCTTGGTGCAGTGGAGGGGTTTCACTAACGTGTTTCAGAGGCTTCAAGTATTTGTGCTTCTGTTGTAGGGTAGGGTAGGGTTGTATTTGTTCTGTGTATTTTGCCACTTTGGTGAACCACTTTTCTTTTTCTTCCTTCCTTATTTGCCTTAACAATGCCTTGTTACACTTTTATGATTATATGTTAAAAAGGGTGATAATATTTGACACTGCAAGAAAAATAAGTGGCATTCAAGTGACTTCATCTAATGTCTGCTCATGCTTTTAAGTTCTCCTTCTTTTGTGTGTTTCCAGGGACTGTTGTTACTTTTAGGTTATTACTTTTACATTATCATGCCTATAACAACAAAAAAACCTCATAGCCTCATAGGAGAGTACATCTCTCTCTCTCTACACACACACACACACTGAACTGCATTGATTGTTGTTGATAATTTCCTAATAATGGGATTTTAGCTGGAGCAAATGCACGAAAGGGAGAAACTCTGTGCCGGAAAGAATCATATCTTCTTGATCCTCAGTGTTCATTGTTCAGTACAGCAACTGCAATGGGTGGAAAGTGGACAAAACTCTCTGCTGGAAAGAATCATCATCTTCTTGATGCATTGTTATGACAAAAGCGGAGCCCACCACCATAAAGTGTAGTGTTTGGTTTGAGGCCTATTCATTGAGTTGAAGTGAGGGTGATTTTCTTCAACCTACTCCTCTTTTTATATGGATATGGTCATCATAATAATTATGAAAAATTCAGCAACATATTTTTAGGTATGACCAATCCTAGTAGTACATGTCCATGCCCTCTCTGGGAGTAGGTATTTGGCAGAGGGTAGGTGTTTGGTGAGCCGATTGCACGGAGTTGTGCATGCATAACACGCATGGCTTAGATTCGCCCGATGCCCCATGCATTGGGCGTATTGAATATTTATTCTGTCTCCTAGTAATGTATAGTGAACTTTGGAAAAAAAATTTGACAGATTGATCTAGGGGTGGAGCCATGATTTAATTTTTGGGCGTATTGAATATTTATTCTGTCTCCTAGCCATGTATAGTGAACATTGGAAAAAAAATTTGACAAATTGTTCTAGGGGTGGAGCCATGATTTAATTTTTGACAGATTGATCCAGGGGTGGAGCCATGATTTAATTTCAGGGGTGTAATGTACCTGACTAAAGGGAAATAGGAGTGCAACTTTTTTTTTTTTTTTTTAAAAAGGAAATTATAGGAATTTGAAGAGTAAAAGAAGGGAAAAAGAAAAAAAGAAAAAAGATATAAGATATAATTTTAGCAAATGAAGATTTTAGAGGGGCATACTATAAAATTTCCACATATGGTAAAAAATAACAAAAAAAAAAATGATGCATATATAAAGGGAATGGGTGGGCCCAGGGGTGCCCCTGGCCATGCATCGGCTCCACCCCTGGATTGATCTCACTTTAAAATTAGAGAGGGATTGATATTAATGAGAAAACCTCATCTATTACTAGGGTGATTTTAGACCACTCTAGTGCACCAGAAATACTTTCCTACAATGGTGATAAAGATACTACGTTATCATTGGTGTGATCAACTAATTATATCTTGTTATTTTTTATGTGTATTTACTTTAATGAGTATTATCACTGCGTAACTACGTGTTAATATTTAATTAGTTGGTGATATCATGTCATTAATGTAAATGCAACGCTTAATACTTTTTAGAAATAGTAATTGAGCTTAACTTGGGACTGCAATAGGCTTACCTGTACATATGGGGTTGGTCGAAAAGGGGTAGCCCAAGTTCCAGAGGCATGCGAGTCCATTAATTTCTTCAGATTAATGTCAACCTTGGAAGCCCAAACAAACTGCTTAAAGGCCTAAATGTGTTTACATTGGACCAAATCGAATAATATCAGTTGCAATTTAAATATATATATTTTAAAATAATGTGAACAAGATAAGTATAGTGACTAGACGTGCATGCATTAATTGACGAGTTGATGCATCACCCACAGGGTTGCTTTCAAGGTTGAGTTTGAGAATTGAGTTTTAGTCCAAGACAACTCTATTACATCATTTACATAATAATGATATCATTATTAATACCCTCAAAGCTTAGCTGTCAAACCTTACTGTAGTTTGCACTAGGGCAAAGTAAAAAAAAATCCCGGACTTGTAACATTTTTTAGTAAATTCTTGTTTAATTTTTTTATCAAAGAATTACGTTCGATTTGTAACACTTTTCAATAAATTTGCATGTCTAATTTTTTATGAAAGAACCTCCCTCAACTATCTAAAAGGGTAAAAAAGTTGATATTTGGACTAAAATATTATTTTATTTTAATTTTAATTTTTCCGAACTTCAAAATTTCATATCTCACAAATTGTATATTCAAATATTGCTAATAATATATGTACGAAAAACTTATAAAATAAGGATTTCAGAAATATAAGATTTTTTTAACAAAACTTCATAACCGGAGAGAAATAGACAATCTAAAAATCTATTACAACAATCTTATTTTATTTTATTTTTTATAAAATAATCGGGTTATTTGTAATAAAAATTTTAGAATTATTTATTTTTATATGTAGCATGACATATAAAAAAATTAGCCCCAATTGAGACCGAATATTCATTTTTATATTTTTTTAAAGGCGAGTCTATAAAGAATGAAAATATTTTGACGCAAAATTTGATATATTATGAAATCGATCTCTATTAGGGCCAAATTTTTTTTATATATTCGGCTCCATATGTAAATGAATAATTTTGAATTTTTTTTTGCAAATATCTCGAGTTTAAAAATAAAATAAGATTGTTGGGGTAGATTTTTAGATTGCCTATCTCTGGTTATGAAGGTTTGTTGTTCAAATTTTATATTTCTAGAATATTTATTTCATAAGCTTTCCGTGCATATATTATTTATAATTTTTAAATGTACGATTTGTAAAATATGAATTTTGAAGTTTGGGAGAATTAAGATTTAAGTAAAAGAGTATTTTGGTTCAAATATCAACTTTTTTACTCATTTCAGATAGTTGAGAGGGGTTCTTTGGTAAACAATTAGATGAGGGGGATTTATTGAAAAAAGACTACAAATTGAGGGGATTCTTAAGTAGAAAAATAGAAAAAGGGGGTTTATTGAAAAATGTTACAAGTTGAGAGGGGTTTTCAGTCTTTTGCTCTTTGTATTATGTTAAATTATAATTTAGTCAAAATTGCAATTATGTAGAATTTGAATTTATTGAACTACAATCCACGTGACTGGAAATTTTCTGTTATGATAAATTTATATCTTATCCATCTTTTTATGTTCTAAAATGTAGGTATCATTTTAATAATTGAATGTATTAATTTTTATAATATTTTGCACTAATTACTAAGCATTTTTTATGAATAAATTTAAAAATTCACCACTTATCAATACGATAAAAAAAATATATTAAAATCCAATATCATAAAAAGTGAATAATTCACTTGGAAATGATTCCAAATTCAATTTCCATGTTTGGTATAAAGTAGAAACTATCATTTGGGAATGAGATTTGAAATAATAAAAAAATTATTACCCATTTAAAATAAAAAGAAATAATTCAAAAATATTTGTGTGTTGCTGTACATACTTGTGTCGTACACACAATGAAAAAAAAAAAAAAAAAATGAATATGGTTACACCATCTTCGGATCTCTTATATTGTGGCCTAATAAAAGAACAAACATAAATGTCATAAAGCCATCATCAATATCCTGAAACGTGATGGCCAGAACAACCTTATTGACTATTATCTCTTCATTTTCTCTCTCTCTCTCTCTCTCAACTTTGTATATATAGACATTACACAATATGTATCCATATTGATCACTCTTAGATGTTATCCATCCATTGTGTACCAGTTGTTTAGAATTTGTAGGTGACGGATACCTAATGATAATTACTCTTATCTGATACAAGATTCTTTCATTTGTTGATTGTGCACTTCAATTTTTCTTTCACCATGGCGGAATAAGAAAAATGTTGCCTGAATTTATATACTCTGGTAGTTATATATGTATGAAGGTTGTTCGAAACAAGGAATCAACGTATTTGCATGTGGCGGTAAACTGCATATATCTAATCCTACTCCAACCCAGCAAGGTTTGCCTTTTTATAACATATCTTTGTATGTATACTTAAGCATTTTTATGTATATAAATATTAACGGTTTTATAAATGTATGTATGTATTTACCATGCCTCCTAATAAAGATGAGAGTTTGTTGAAGGTCTTGAGTTTCAAGTTGATTAGAAATTTGAAAATCTATCTCAGCTTATGGAATTATATTTGTGGAATTGACAGATGTGGACTTCAATTTGAATTACAATTCTGTATGAATTAAAAATCCAAATAACATATTTGGAAATGTGACCTACGATTCCGACTCCAAAACCTTAATTCCGTCCACTAAACACAACCCTAATTTGTATCAATTTCTTGGGCTGAATTGCAGTTTGGCTACTGAATGGGAACTCAAGCCATTTTAAATCGTATTCATAGTTCCATGTCAAGTTGAAAAACACTCCATGGGATTTTGTAATAGATCATAGATTAGCTTGTGCATGTGACTATTTGGTGTGTGACTAAAGTCCGAGTAGTCACTTTGTGCAAAATAAAATATAGAGCGATGATAGAACGTCCACATCAGTTGTGAGCCTCACGCCCCCACTAACATCAGCCCTTTAGAGTTAAAGTTAGTGATGAGCCCCACACCCCTCACTCACATCACCCTATTCAAATTATCCTGCTTTTGGACAATAAATGATTTTCCTAATATTTATAGTCAAATCTATATGCACCCTCCCCTCCACACCCCAATGGACAAGCCATACAAGGCAACGCCACACCCCTTCTCACATTGTGCAACCTTCCCTCCACACCCCAGTGGACAAGCCATACAAGGCAACACCACACCCCCGCTCACATTGTGCAAAATAGCATCTAGAGCGATGATAGAACGTCACGTCAGTTATAAGCCCCACACCCCCACTCACATAACCCTTTTAGAGTTGAGTCAGTAATGATCCCCAAACCCCTCACTCACATCACCCTATTCAAGTTATCCGGCTTTTGGATGATAAATGATTTTCCTAATATTTATATTCAAATCTATATGCAACCTTCCCTCCACACCCCAATGGACAAGCTATACAAGGCAAAACCACACCCCCACTCTCATTGTACAAAATAGTATCTAGAGTAATGATAGAACGTCCACATCAGTTGTGAGTCCCACACCCCCACTCACATAATCTCTTTGGAGGTAACGTCAGTGGTAAGTCCTGCGTCCCTTACTCACGTCATCCTATTCAGAGTTGTCCGACTTTCCAACAATAAAATGATTTTCCTAATATTTATAGTCAATTCTATATGCACCCTTCCCTCCACACGCCAAAGGACAAGACATACAACGCAAAACCCAACTACCTGTCCTCAGATCCAGAAGAAAAGATTGTTGAAGAACCAATGTTAGGTGAAAAGTTTAAGCCATAGGTAGATGAAGATATTTTCCGAAGCATTTCCCACTTGCCATTGTCTTTATTATGATGTATGATGTATCTATTCATAGTTAATAATTAAATCTTAATTTAGGCTGGTAACAGTGTTTCTAATTCAGAAAGACAACCAATTGAAAAGGATGGGGATTAAAAATCAACTGAAATGATTGTTGAAAGACATATTGTGCCAGTGTCTCTGGTACAAACTAACAGTCCACCTCTGAAATTCTGGCATGGAAACAAAGTATGTGGGACATGTGCTAGACTCATACACAAAAAGGAATTAATTATTAAATAAGCATGTCCATCTAATTATTGGTGGTTCAAATTGTAGATAGTTATAGTACATAATGAACAAATGAATCCTGATTTTGACTGCCGGCTTATTATTTCTAATTTTGTGTTTGTGTGTGTGTGTATATATTTTTATATATTATAGTCATTGTAGTAGAACCATGAATGCAACTATATATGATCAATGCAAGGGTGGTTGTTTGATACAATAGTAAATTATTTGGCTGTCACACAAAAACAATGAGACAGGGTAGTCTATTTCCAGACTCTCTCTCCCAATATTCTACTCAGACAGGATTTATTATGGATAGACTGTGGAAAAAGATTAAATTTTTAATGATTTAAGGATTATTTGCCTGTCTTTATATAAAATTGGGACCATATCGAGAAAGTTACAGGTTTTTCTTCCTCTGAAGTTACTATGTATGTGACTGTGAAATGTTTTTCCAACTCAAATGATATTGACAGGTAAAACACTAAAAAAAAAAAAAGAAAAAAAACAAAACACAGTGGACTTGACAATATGTGTTCCAATGAACAGTCACAACAGACTTGACCAAATAGGTATCAAGTAGCCAAGTTGATGTGTTTGATCTGCTTACGCTCTTTTTGTTGTTCTTTTGTTTGTTTGTGTTTTGTACTGTGAAAAGTGAAAATTCTTTTTACTGTGTCTTCGTTTCTTTTTTTCTTTTCTTTTTTTTTCTTAGTTGCTAGTCACACATATATGCCTCCACTGAGACTCGAATCCCTAGCCTAAAAATAGGGGTTTGGTACCGCTAGACCACTGGCCTAATAGATTGTATCTACGTTCCTCAATGAAATGTTTCTGATTTACCAAAGAAAAAGAGAATATTAAATTCCAAATACAGCCAACTTGGCCATGATACTGAATGCCAAGGTTAGGCATTGTCACTTTAAATAGAAACTACAGAAAAATGTCCTACAAGGAAATTTCATCCCTTATCATATATGCTGCTATTCATAAAGTTTCTTACTCTTATTTAATAATGTGTCTTCTTAGGTTTGAATTCATCTCCTAAAGATTGTCCTCTTATCTGGTGCACACAAACAAGCATTACCATACCATAGACATGGCTATTGAACAAGATATAGAGAAAGCTGAGAACAATGCACCAGAAGATATAAGAGTGCCGCTTATACCGGAAGAGAAAACTCTAGCTGACGGAGCCGGTGCTGAAGATGAAACCGGGAAAGACAGCAAAGGGCATCAGTGGATGCTGTACTTTAGCACGTTCGTCGCAGTTTGTGGCTCTTATGCATTTGGATCCTGTGTAAGTGCCTAGGATTGATTAAATTTCAAGTCATATAGTTAAAAAGAACAGAAACCAATAACTATGAACTAACACTACACTTTAATACTAACTTTTTTACTGACCAGTAAACTGCTATCATTAACATTTGTTGGTTTTCACTTTTCAGGCAGGTTATTCATCTCCCACTCAGTCTGCTATTGTGGAAGATCTCGGTCTATCTCTGTCTGAGGTTTGTTGAAGATTTATACTCTTAACTTTTTTAAGCATTTATGTCTTGGATGAATAATGATCACAAATTGGGATTGGTCTTTTTAACTGAAAAGCTATGAAGCAGATGCTGAAGTTAAGTCATATCCCACCAATATATATTAGATCAGAATTGCCGATGCAACGATATATATAGACATGTATATTTATTTATTTGTACATAGGATGATTTGGAATGCAGAGCCCTGCTATCCGTTATGGGGGCCATTGAGCCTTTGATAAGGTGTCACGGTTCAATTTTCGTCTGGCTGCCCCCTGTACTCATTAGTACAACTACAGATCTGCACAAAAATTTGGGCATGATTCGAAGGGAAGACGTGTTAAAACAGATATATATATGTTGTTGCAAATTACAATAGGCCAGCAATCACAAGAAGTCAAGAAAATTTCACAAATGGTTCAAGAATGATCCACAATATTAGCAGTGTCCTGAATGAGTCATCAATTCTCATAATAGTATTATATATTGAATAAAGATGGTTACCAATGTTCGATGAAAATGTAATCAAAATTTGTCAGAGTCGGCAGATTTCCTTGCATTGCATTCGGGAAAGGCAGATCTCACATTTCATAATAGTGCTTAGTGCACTTGTTTTACTGGAACAACTCGCAATGCAAGTCTTGTCAATATGAACTTTAAACTGTTTCTCACAAATCTCTTGATGTAATTCTACATTTCTATGTAGTACTCATTGTTTGGTTCCATATTGACTTTCGGTGCAATGATTGGTGCGATCACAAGTGGGGTGATTGCTGACTTCATCGGTCGCAAAGGGGTAAGTCAGAGAATATTCATCTCCTAATATCAACCATTATGCAGTCTAGGGATTCTCTGCCTCGTAAAACCCTGCAGATAATGATGCATCAAAATATGACATCCACGCAGGCAATGAGATTGTCAAGCGCTTTCTGTGTTGCAGGATGGCTAGCCATTTATTTTGCCGAGGTTTGTGCAATCTTACTAGTAGAATTCACTTCTGCTTTTAGTCCTAAGTGAGATAACCTGATGTTTCTGTTTCGATTATCAAAAGGGTGTTTGGCCTCTGGACATAGGAAGGCTAGCAACAGGATATGGAATGGGAGTATTTTCCTATGTGGTACATTTTTCTCTCTATCTAATAATTCATCCCATGCTATCTGAATTGTATACTTCTTGATGAATATTTACATATATTTTACACACTTATGCCAATTCTATGTCAATGACAAGGTGCCTGTGTTTGTTGCTGAAATAGCACCAAAGAATCTACGAGGAGCATTGACAACCCTAAATCAGGTAAAAGAATGCAAAAAACACATTTCTCAACAGAAATATATTTAATTAATCACTGAAAAAACAATTTTATTTTTCTTTTAACTGAAATCAGACATGGGAAGAAATAAACACAAAATATTTTGAGATAGCTGTTATCTTATATAAACTAAAGCAGAATTATTATTGTTGAAAACTTGACATATATCTAAATTTCAAATCTAAATTGTCCTACTCAATGACACAGTTCATGATAGTTGCTGGAGTATCTGTTGCCTTCATAATAGGGACAGTGCTAAGTTGGAGGACTCTAGCATTAACAGGTGACATTTTGACACCCAACTTAGTTTTAAAATTGTTCATTACAAGAAACTTGAGAAAGGGCTTAGCAAAACTAAAATATAAAATTGTAGGGAATTACTAGGGATACTATGACAAGGGGCTCACCTGTTTGAGTTCTTGCAGGAATAATCCCATGTGCAGTTTCGGTGTTAGGTCTCTTTATCATTCCCGAGTCTCCCAGATGGCTGGTAAGACATACAAATCAACAATGAATTTTCATGTATTGTGATAGTAGCATTACAGAGAAAAAGGCATATGTGAAAAATTCTCTTAACATGAATGCAGGCAAATAAGGGACGTCAAAAAGATTTTGAAGCTGCACTTCAGAAGCTTCGTGGCAAGGATGCTGATATCTCTTGCGAGGCAGCTGAAATCCAAGTTCATACTTCTAACTCTAAAAAAAACTCCACTCTTCATTAAAAATGTTTCGGTCTTTAAGAGCATTTGGAAGATGACACTGGGAATTATGTCATTTCTTGACAGGATTACATAGAAACTCTTCAACTCCTCCCAAAAGCCAGTTTGTTCGATTTGTTTCAAAGAAGATACTTGCGCTCAGCCATTGTAATTGTTTCTATTTCTCAAAACTAATTTACAAGTATCTTTCTTTGCTAATTAGCCGATCCCTAAAGATACATATCAGTTTAGTATGATAATAAGCTTCATTCCTGGTCTAACTATACATTATTAATGACTTCTGGTGATCAGATAGGAGTTGGGTTGATGGTCTTTCAACAATTTGGGGGTATAAATGGAATCTGCTTCTATGTCAGCAGTATTTTCGAATCAGCAGGTAAAGAAATTAACATTTTTGATTGCCCTTTTCACTTTTTCTCGATGATTAGTGACAATTAGTAATTCCTATAATTGCATCTGTAATTTCCCAGGATTTGATTCCAACCTTGGAACAATAATCTATGCAGTTCTCCAGGTTACATGCAACTCTCACTCGATCAATTCTTTGGAATTCCTGGTTTCTCTTTGTACAAGGAATTAGATGAAAACCGATTACTTTTTGCAGGTTATAGTTACTGGTCTTAGTGCAACCTTAATAGAAAAGGCCGGAAGAAAGCTCCTTTTATTGGTAAATCCTGTTACAAAGCAACATTAGCTCAAGCTAAGCCATGATACTGTTACTCCTTGATTTAAGGTTAATTTTTGTCATTCCAGGCTTCTGCAACAGGATTGGTCATAGGCTGTGTACTAACAGGGACTTCATTCTTTCTGACGGTAATTGTCAAACTGTTAATTCTAATGTGTTTTCTTGCATGGATTCTTCTGTTTTAACTTGAAAAGATCTTGTGGCCAGTCATATGAATTATCAGTCGATGCAGCACCTGTACTTGCTGTAGTAGGCATCCTGGTAAGATCTTCAACTTCATGTAACCTAATGATCCATTCATATCAACTTATTAGGGATCATTGCTTAATGCAATGACAAAAAGCTCGGGTTCAGAGCAGCCACTTAGTGCAAAAGAATGCCAATTTTTAGGTCTGCCTCGAGTTTTCCCCTCCTAGTACCCCCTTGGGTATTTTATTTTTTTGGCAAATTGACTTGTCAACTCTTTCACATTACAATTTATAATATTTTTCTTCGAGATCAGGTGTACATAGGGGCCTTTTCAGCTGGAATGGGAGCAGTCCCCTGGGTTATAATGTCCGAGGTATATTAAAAAAAAATTTAAAGCTATCATTTACATCTATAATATGAATGTATGATCATGCCAACAATTTGAAATTGCCTTCTGTTGCAGATATTCCCTATAAATATTAAAGGAGTAGCTGGAAGCCTAGCAACACTTGTGAACTGGTTTGGTGCATGGGCAGTTTCCTACACTTTCAATTTTCTCATGGCCTGGAGCTCTTATGGTAACCAGATACAACGATTACTATTTATAAGAATTACCCTTTAAAGGAACAAAATAAGGGTGCATCAATTCTTAAGAAAAGCTGAATGTGTACAAAACAAAATATAATTTTGAAAGTGAAGTATCAATATAACATACTTGTAATGAAAATGGTCGCTCAAGCAGAAAATGTAAACTTCCACAGAGAAATATATCATTAGAAAAAGATAATGAAAAGTTGAGTGACTCAAGGAGACCGAGTTTCATTGCTTGGTGCAATAGTAGAGTTCGGATCTACGAGCTTGAGGAATTGCCTTCCAGTCTAAGGGCACACACTGTGTGTAAAAGTGATGGCAAATGCTAGGCTTGTCTCTGCTTTTTACCTCCCTAAATTCCGAACTCCCTAAATGCTTTCTGCTTTTTAAGAACCTTAAAAATGCATTTCAGGCTAATTTCAGGAAATCAAAAGAAATGCATTCTTACATTTGTTCATGTGATTTCCAGGTACCTTTGTTATATATGCTGCAATCAATGCACTTGCTATCGTGTTCGTGCTCATGGTGGTACCTGAAACAAAAGGGCGAACATTGGAACAGTTACAGGCTGCCATTAATGGTTAGGAGATGGCATAAAAGAAAAACAGAAGCAGCTGTCTTTAGAAAGGTTTTTATCTGATTCTTTTGGCAACTCCATGAGATGTCCTGAGAAAGGCAAAATTTTCAACATGAATGCTGTGATTTTATTCTCAAAAACCATTATAGTATGTAATGAGTTTTATCTGTGATTTTATTGGAAAATGTGAGTTTATAAATTAAGGGAGATAAAAGTAGCAGGACATTTCAACCAAAAACAAAAAAGGGAAGAATAAAGTAAAGGAATTTAGTATTCAACATCCAAAAGTACTTTCATTCTTCACATTCTGCCAACTGATTTGCTTCACCATTTTAAACTGTAGTAGTCACCAAAAACTCATTTTCCTAATAAGGTAAAATTGGCTTCCAGCCATTTTTCTAGTTGTTTCTCACCAAGTGCCTGCATCCTTCTTGTCCTGACCTTATGCCGAGAACGAAGCCGTGGAATCTTCAAGGATTAAAAACGGGTTTGCGAATGCTCGAGGCTCCTGCCATTGCAAAGTACCTCACCACGGCAAGTGGAGAGGGTGTTTCTTTGTTTCAAACACTACATGTGCATATTGGAACTGAAAGAATTCCTAAACAAAAACAATTGCAGTTTTAGTCTCAGTGAGCCCAAATCAGCAACAAGAGATTCAGCAACAAATTTGAGCAACAGCATGTTGCTGCAAATGCTTCCAAATTTGGTAAAATGCACAATATTTAAATTTAAAAAAAAAATTAAAAAAAGAAGAAAAGAAAAGAGAATGGCTCATGGTCTACTGAGCTTCCAGGACGACTTGATGAAATGGGTTCATGCCAATTCTAAAAAGGGCACTTTGAGCATGAATACAAAAATTACAGTTTAAAATGGTGAAGCAAATTACAATGTGATATCGTCAGATCAAAGTTTGTGAATGAGAAACATTCAAATGTAGTACACATCCATGAATCACTGAGACACAACAATAAACAGAAGAAAATACAAACAATTCAGGTGTCTTAAATTCCAAGTACTTAGCTCTCAAGCTTGAAGTTACATATGAGTTGCAAACTTGCAGTTATCAACAATATGGAGTTAGCCAAAAAAAGAATTCCGTCGACAGCAGGGTTCGAACCTGCGCGGGCGAAGCCCAACAGATTTCAAGTCTGTCTCCTTAACCACTCGGACATATCGACAATTTGTTAATAAGGGGTCAAATATATATAATTAATCTTGTTCCATCCGACATACATATCGCAACGCCATCATAATCCATATCTTTTCTCCTCCCTTTCTTTAATGCTCAATCAAAATCTATACATATATACAAAAGTCAAAGTGGTTTTCCTTATTTCTAAGCATTTTTTATGTTTTTTAAAATACAAAAAAATGTTATGAAGGAGTGGATAAATAAATTATTATCTATTTTGTATACTATCTAAAATTTTCATCTTTGTTTCATATGTACTTATAGGGAAAATTTAAAACTGCGCCACTTAATTTTGTATATTTTAAAAAATGTTTAACTTTTTCAAATTAGTAAGTTTAACTGCTAATTTTTTGAAACTAATTACAAAACTATACTAAAACACTATTTACATTTCTTTATGGTCCAAAATACCCTCTTAGTGAATGAGGGGGTAACATACATGCCAATGCAGTGAAAGAATCGCTCCTTGATTGAGTGAGGTTTGAAGGAAACACAATTTTTGTGAACAATAAAAGAACGTGAATTTAAGATGGAAATTAATAAAATGAGATTTTCATTAAATAGTTGACATTTAAAGAAGTCTCGTTAAAGGGATATGGATTGGCAAACTAGATAAAAATAAATAAATAACAACACTAAAATTTGATATCATTTGCACAAAATGGTTGCCTTCATCCAATCCTGGGGTTATGACAAAAAAATAATAAAAAAGAAAACTAGTGTTTAACCGCAGAAAATTTAATTATTATTATTTTTTTTCAATTTTTTGTTTCATCTCCCTTATCTTTCAGCACCATTCTCTACCCAACAACCACATTGAACAGATAATGTTCTCGAAACCTCATCAGTCATCTCCAAAGCATAAGCATGAATAATCTAAACTTTTAAGGCTGCACTCACATGGTCCAAAAGTATTGCATATTCTCAAACAAATTATGCACTTCCATTTTCAACCCTTTTTTAAATAAAAAAAAATCATGCATTCACTTATACATTCGTTAAAGAATTAAGGTACAGCCAATTTCACAAGCCTCATTGCTAGATTAAACCATTAATTACTTACAGTAACCACATGAAAGTAAAATGTCTTTGGGCAACCCTTCCACTAGTGTGCAACATATATGAAAAACAATTTCATCATAACATAAAAAACAAGTGACTTAAAAAGAACGGTTTGATAATCAAACCATTTCATAACATTATAAAACTGAAATTTAAGATAGATTTGTCCTAATAAAATCAAGCAAATAATAGTTTCAGGTACATCGCCATTTCAAATTGTTTAGTATCCAGGAAGTGGGTTTTTACACTTTCGACGGTTGTGTCCGGTTTGCATACAACGTGAACAATGAGTAACGTTCTTTTCCTGAAATTGTGTAATACCCCGATAATTTTAAAAGATTTATTAATTAGGATTAATTATTTTATTTTATTTTTCAATAATTTATTTTATTTTATTGAGTGCTAGATTAATTATCTTATTTTAATTAAGTTATATTTTGTGATTATGTATGATGATTGATTGTTTGTGTGGTTGATTATTGATTGAATTATTGGTGTGTTGATTTTATTGGTATTATATGACTTAGTTGTAAATTCTTGTTTGTTTATGTGCTTCATGTAATTAGTTATTTTAATTTCTGTATTTAATTAATTATCTTATTTATTTAAATTAATTGGATTGGGCTTAAGGAAAGTTGGACCAAAAGATGTGGTCTTGGGCTTGTATGAAACCTTATTGGGTTAATTAATGAAGGTCCGTGGTTATTTAATTATTTAAATGATCACTTTTGTATCAATTATATATATATATATATATATAATTATATATAAATATAATTAATTAATAATTGTTATGGAAAGATATATATATAGATATATATTTATTGATATTTATAAGTATATATGATTTAATTAACTAATGAGTTAATTATGGAAGGAATATATATTTATATATAATATATGTTTATAGATATAAATTATTTAAAGGTTATTATTTTAATTCATAATACTAGTTGGAATAGGATTTGGAATTTAAGGTGTATAAAAATACACATAAAGCTTTAGGGTTAAAGGTTTTACACGTTAGAAAAATAAAACAGACAGAGAGAGAGGAAGAAGAAGGGCTGACAAGGAGGAGGTCGGATCTGAAAAGGAGGACGTCGGAATTGGAAGAGATAATTAAAGCTTAAAGCGTCGGTTTCGTTTCGAAACCTTCAGGCGAGTTTTCTCTAACTTTCCTCTTAGAACTCATAAGGATTTCACCTTGAGTATCAAGGCTTTAATTAAATTTATTTGTTTAAAAATTATGGTTAGATCGGAATAATTAAAAAGTATAAACTATTATATTTGATTTTTAGATTATTGGATTTTAATTGATATATATAGGTGTTATGTATATTTTAAAATCAATCTATAGGTGGATTTGTGACCCAAGAGAGTTAATTATGGTTTCTTTATTTTCTAGAATTGTTCTGTAATTTTCTGGAATTTTTCTGATATTTTTAGGAATTTATTAGGATTTAATTTCCTATTATTTGTTAGGAAAATAATTATATATATATATATATATATATATATATATATATATATATATATATATACTAGGTAACTGGCGCATGCGGAGCGGCGGCACAATAAAGAATTGATCCAGTGCGGCGCGGTGTAGGATAATAGGGTGTATACGCCAATTAGGGCCATTTGATTAATTAAACTTATGTGAATTGATATGGTGCATCGCGGCGCATAAAACTTTGGTGCGCAGGTGTATCTGGACCATAGAAGTGGTCTGGTCAACTATGGGATTATTTGGTGTATTGCAGACCATGAGAAGATGGTGCCCTCGCTGATCTGGACCTTAGATCTATTATAGTTAATAGAAAATAATCTAGTGTGAGCGTGTTCATTTGCGCACTCATTTATGACCATTAGATGCGGCATAAAGGAAGTGATGGATTCAGTGTGGTGAGCTCACGGTAGCTGAAAGAGCTTAGCCAATACCAGCACACAAGGAGGCTTGAATCCAACGAGTGCAAGTGCATAGTAAGCACGTGGGCGCGCGTGGGAAACTATGTTGGCCTAATTCGACACTAGAAATTAAAACGGTCATAACTTAGTCATTTTAAATCGAAATTGGGTCATTCTTAAGCTCAAATTCAAGGATTTTTCGTCTTCTTTCCAATGGTACCAATTTCATTATCAGATTCCCATCCTACTAGGAGATATTTATGTTTTAGTGAGAAAGTGTCGGAAAACTATTTAAACCAATATGGAGTATTTAAAGGAAACTATTTCTGACATATTTAGTTGCACTAATTTGTGTAAATATAATAAATTAATAATTTGTTATGGAAGGAAGTGTGTGTATATATATATATATATATATAATTATTTATATATGGGTATATATAGTTTAATTTGTCTATGAGTTGTATGGAAGGATGAATATATATATATATATATATATATATATATATATATATATATGTATGTATGTATGTATGTATATTGATTTTAAATAATCAAGGATTATTAAAGAAGGTGTTAAACACATATATACATTAAATAACATATGTGTAGGTATATATATATATATAAATCATTTAAGATGATTAATATTATCATTCTTATTTGACATATCTTAATAGGCTGGTTGTTAAATTAATGATATGCGTATAATATGCATGTGATGGCTATGTATGATTTAGCGTATTGTTAATTTTAAAGTTAATTCATGGTTAAAGTGTGGGCATGGATGAATTGTCAAATGATTAAATATATTACCTAAATATTTGTATGAATAGAATACATATATGGAAAGCATGGATGAATTGCTAATTAAATGTATGAATAAATATACCTGTGGAGGCATGGTTGAATTGCCAATGTATAAATATACATACACGGAGGCATGGTTGAATTGCCAATGTATAAATAAATATACTTATGGAGGCATGGTTGAATTGCCAATATATAAATAAAAATATTTACAATGGCATGGTTGATTTGCCAAAGCATAATTACGTTATTATGTGTTAGATGATTAAAATATCATCTATGGTTGATGTATGTATGGATTGGATTAGGGTTAGATATTATTAAATGAGAATAGTTTAGTACTTACTGGTTAGTGTATTATTTTACATTAATAAAATAATATTGGGGAAGCCGTGGATGATTTGTCAAAACTTGGATTTTGGATATGTGATTTAAACAATTAAAATCATTATCGGGTTGGGATTAAATAGAGTATTTCTTTTATTATAATTTGTTGTTTAAATGATTAAACAACTGACTAGGATGGGATTAAGGTCAAAGGAGTTTTTATAAAATGGAATGGTAGATTGGTCTAGGTATGAATATTATTTTAATAATTATTTAATAGGTATGGAAATTTAATAAACCTATTAATGGATGTGATTAGTATAGTATATATAATTATATATAGACATGTATATCGTGCTTTATTAAAGTTAAAACTTTATTAGGTTTGGTTTTGATCAGAGATGATCTGCTTATTGGTTTTCAGAGGCCTGGTAGAGTGAACTTGCTCGTAGGGTTTAACCCACGATTTATTTTTCAGGTTATTAGAGGTTCCAGTCTCGAGGTTGAGGATCCGCAGCTGGGAGACTGTCATTCGTCTATTCATCTTGTGTACTTTTAAATAGTATTGGATTATTGGATAATGTTTTAAGGGGTCCTTGAGTTATGGGATTTCTGAATTGTAATTGTTGGAGAATCATTAAGTAATATTTATTTATTAGTTTTCTTCAGCGGTTTATTTATTCTTTATTATTCATCTTTGTATTCTGTGCTTGTTAAATACTTAAATTGTTTTGATATCCCTTGATTTTGTGCGCGGACTTGATCAATCCGTGTTCCAAAATTAGGGGGTATCACAAATTGTGACTCAATGTGCTTTATACGCGGTCGTCCATCAAGACATCATTGAAGAAGAGGTTGAATAGACAAAGAATAAAGTTCTTCAACACCTTCATTTGAATTTTGCAAACCCTTCCCTATTTCAGAAGGATGTGGAAGGTTGTGTGTTGTGATTGGAGACATCAAATTCTCCATTATTGCATGTAGTGTCTCAATCTTGAAGAATGGTTCCACAAACTCGTCCACATTTAGTGAGCACTTTTGTATGGCACGACATGCATATGCATATGGAATACCCGTCATCATCGACCACTCTTTGCAACTGCAATAATAACCTCCCTTATCAAGAACAACCTCGAACATTCGATTCTTCCCATCATAAATTATGCATTGAGCAGAATTAGCTCTTAAACAACTAAATCCAATCCCTTTCACCATCTTCTGTTTTATTGTACATTCTATATTCAGACCAATCGAAACATTCCACTTCTAATCTCTATTTTATTTCGATATAAGGATTCAGTGAGTTGTTTAAAGTGCTCTTCAACAAACCTGTTAATAGAAAAAGGTCTCTCATTCTTCACCTATGCACTGAATGACTCAGCTTGGTTGGAGTAATATTTGTCCCAACGTTTTAATTGGAAGAGTGCACTTAACCAATGTTCTGGAGAATGATTTAATACCCAATTATTAAGCTCGGGTTGAAATGCATTCAATTTTCCCAATGCATTCTTATACTCCTGTTGTGTCCTTACATAGGCAATTTTATCTAATAGAGACTTGGTTGTATCCTTTACACCACCTCTAATGAATTCCATATAATTATCTTATAAATGTCGCAAACACCAGGTATGACAATGGGATCCAAAAACTTCTTTAACACCATTTATTAAACTTTGGTGTCTATAGGTCATGATTATTACGACCCGTTCCTGAAGTATTTCCTTCACTTTTCGAAGGAACCACGTCCAGTCTTCGTTATTCTCCCCATATACTATTACATAAGCAAAAGGATATAGTCCATCGTCCGCATCATACCCAATGGCACCCAACAAGGTGCCCTTAAAATTTCCACTAAGGTGACAAGCATCTATTGAAAGAAATGGCCTACAATGTTGGAACCCACATGTCAAACATACATATGCTATAAACAGTGCTTTAAATTTCATGTCATCTATCGTGATCAACTCCACTATTAATCCCGGCATAGAATCTTTAATGCGTTGACAATAAAAAGGGATCATCTTGTAACCATCCTCAGGCCTTCCATCAATTATCTGTTTTGCACACTCCTTTACCCGCCACATTTGCATGTAATTCAGTTTTGTATTGAATATGCTTTTAATATCATTCCCGATGCATCTTGGGAGTATAATTCGATGGTTCTGAAATTTTTTCCGCCATCAATTTACCCAACTGTTTTGGTTGTATGTTCGACCTCATATTGGATATGTCTTCTGTAGTGTGTGTATGCGCATTTATAAAACATTTCACCCTTACTATATTGCAATTTCCATCATACCCAACTATTAATTTCCAAGGACACCCTTCAATGGTACATATTATTCTATAGTAACTTCAACTGCTTTGTAGATACTTTACCCTAAAGTAGTTTGTCAGAGCAAAATGAGCCATTGAAGGCTTAACATCATCTGTACTATCAAATAATTGCCCCTGGCGTATTTTGACCAAGCTATTAAAGATAGGATTCAAGTATGATGGTGGTCAATTGACTATGCACTATTACATGACTCATTATGCAAAGGCGCACCTTGATGGATAAACTCCCTGTAAAGCAATTTCAAGTCATGTTATAAGAAGTGTAGTACAACACAAATGTAAGATTTCTCATAACAATATAAATTATGTACAATTAATGTACTTGGAACTGAATGGCTGAGATGGTAAGACTGTCTCTTCGCAAATTAATGCATTTACTACATAAAGATCAGTTATATAGTCGTTCAGACTAAACATTGCCCTTAAACCACTTTCCTCGCATAACTGCATTAATTTAGCTTGCCTATAGTTATATTGTATGACTTTGTCATTCAAGTCTATTGAAAGTTATGTGGATATATTCTGTAAGAATTCATTTTATTTAGTATTAATTTGCATTCACTATCAAGGCCGCCGCTATCCCACCGCGATAGGAAATATTTTCATCACATACTATCAATTCACTACCATAGTGACATATGCAAACTAATTCCTTCGTCTGTTGATCCGACATTGTTTCGTCTCTAGGTTGCGATGTGCAGATTTTGGAGAGATGATGTTTATAAATCAATAATGAATATATGCTTGGATTAATATTAATTTTCAATTTGTACTAAAATTAACAAAGACAAGTTAATCCCAAGAGGCAAACGTTCATAGATTCTACCAAAAAGCCTGTTTAGATGACATGCCCTAATGACCAAAAATTATACTTGGCCTATTTCACATTCACTACAATGAGAACTATAGAACAATGCAATAATTTTTTCATATAACAAAAATAGGTACTAAATAACTAGATACAGACTTACATTCCAATAAATATAAAGGTCAATACTCAAAGTTAGTCCCTCTTAATCAATGGTAATGAAAAGGACAAACCAAATATAAACAATACAACAATTAGGTCCTTGTTCTATTGTCTTCATCGTTTGTTATCTTGTAATCCAAGATGGATAGACCACTTGTCATGGGTAAGAATCTTTGGTCCAGTCTGGGCTTAGAATTTGACCACCCCAAATATGTTACCTGACCCGTTAAAATTGACCATAAATTTGTACTGTTCGTTTTTTCTTATGCCTTTATGTTGATAATGTGAGAAATTTACACTTTCATACCAATAATCAACAATACAACTTTACTTTGAAAGTGTAACATGCAATCCTCTGAACCCAAACACCAAAATGTGTTCCCAAATTATTTTCTAGACTAAAGAGATAAAAGTAGAGAAAATAAAAAGCAGTCAATGCATACACACAATACAACAAATAGATGAGAAATTAGATCAAAAAAAACAAAAAAATTCAAAGCCTTAATAACAACAAATTGAAGAATTTTTTTGTCTCAATACATCTTTGTTGTGGAATGATGCCAAAGACTTAATGGCAACAGATTGAAGAAGAAAATTTAACAAACACAAGTCTTAACTGTCCAAAATTATGCAAGCCCAACATAGTAATGGATGACTTTTATGATCTAATTCCACATGAAAGAGATATCAAATGAAATCTCTATTTTAAAAATACATACATATGAAATTTATGTTCTCGTTCTTCCAAAAAAAAAAAAAAAAACAAGGGTTTCCACCAAAAACTCATTTAAGTTTAAAAAAGAAGCTCAAATTTATTAATATTAGCCTCCATCAGAATACTTTTATAGTCGTTTTTCCAAAAAAAAAAAAAAAATCAAAGAAAAATTAGGAAAATACCTTCGATCAATCGTGTATGCCCTAAAATCGCATCCAAATTGCCAAAAGAAAACTCAATAGCACAATATTCCGAGAACTCAAACGCATTTCATCTTCAAACATGGGCTGTTGGACGAAGAAAAGTATCACAATATCTTTGATATGTGTTGTGTTTTACCAAAACCAACAAATCTAGGGCTTGAATCAATCGGTTATGGTGAAATCAACACATCGCCCTTAAATCGGCAAAGAGAGTATCAAGAGATGAAAGAGAAAATCATGCCCTAAAATGATAAGATCGGTGTGCAGGCTAGAGTGAAAAAGACAAAACTGAAGGGTATTTTGGACCACAAAAAAATGTAAATAGTGTTTTGGTATAGTTTTGTAATTAGTTTTAAAAAGTTAATAGTCAAACCTATTAGTTTGAATTAGTTAGCATTTTTTAAAATATATAAAATTAAGTGGTGAAGTTTTAAATTTACCAAGTACTTATATGGGATAGTGCTCATAATATTAGAGAAAATATTTTGTAACTAAAATAATTTTAAATAAGTTCTTACAATCGTTTTTTAACACGTGCATTATACGTGCAATTTTTTATTTATTTATAGAAATAACTAATTATGATACCCCTCGGATCCAAGACACGGGTTGATCAGGCCCAGGCCCAGGCCCAAACCCGAAGGAATATCAAACAATTAATATGTAATACGAACACAGATGACAAAATGAATTTAATAAATAAAGTTTAAGCTGGAAGAAATTAAAAGTAAAATCTGCAAAATATTATAATTATTAAAATCCATCAAACCCAAACTCCAAAACTCCATCAGTTTACAACTTGGGAATCCATCTCTAGTGGACCCCTATTAAACATCCAAACGGAAGATAAAACAACTGTAATAAACATCCAGAAATAAAACTATGGAGAGAATCCTATATCGTCGGAAGAGTGAATAGAGACCTCTGCTCAGCACGAATACGTCTAAGCCTGGAACTGTCGTGTACCTGAAAAATAGAAGTGGGTCAGGCCCAAGCGCAAGTTCTATACTACTACAATCCAAACAGAGGCCCGATACGCATGTACATCCTAAACAATTTAACAATAGCTAATAGTCCGTAAATGTATATATAGTCACACTAAAGGACTCTCACTGGACTACAGGCCGGTCTCAACCTGAATAAAGGTAACATACTAAAACGCACACGAAGTGGGCATATGTACCTATACCTAAACAGGGTACACCTCTAACCATCGTATCCAGCTATGCATCCCAATGCATATACGCTTCCTAACCGTCGATCTTGAGACTCAAGCTCATATCGAGGTACCATAACAATATATTTAAAGTCCATCCCGAATCCTAGTAGTGCCGTTCAACTAGTCGTTGCCATGACACTACAATTAATAGGACTTAACATTTAGTTAATCCAATTCTTAATCCAGAGTAGGTAGGTTTTGGTATTTTGAAACCAAACCATCCCTAGCATACCACCGTCCCATACCGGTATATACTATCCAATCATCCAGCAGTTGATAACCTCAACAATTAAAGTAAATATCAGCTAAATCCATATTTCCATTACTGATACTAACAGGCATAGTGTAAGCATCAATAAAAAGAATCAGATATATACATAAACAGATTCAGTTTTATATCCAACACTGATACTAACAGACATAATGTAAGTATCAAGAATTATAGTTACTGTATAAACACAAACTTACTCAGTTTAGATTGTTTCATTCAATCCGATATAATGATAAGATTATTTCAAATTATCATTCAATACTCAGCAATTGATATTACAGACATTTAAAGTAACCATTAACAAAGTCCATTCCTCCAACAGTTGATACTAATAGTATTAATGCAAGTATCAAGACAGAATTACAATATGTATATATACATGCTTAATCCGTGGTATTTCCCAAAATCTAGTAGTGCTAAGTTGTCTGAATCTTAATATTATTGAACACTAACTCTTCCAAAACAGATGTAATTCAGCAACTGATCATGATACATGGTGAAACATGTTCCAGTTATATTGTTCATTCCAGAAAAAAAATTACTAACATAACTGATTAAGCAATTTAAATCTTCTAGCTCTAAGCAGTGCGTTAATTTGTTTAAACCATCCACTGTCCAAGCTACCTAGGTATTTAGTTTATTAATACACCTCTTGGAACCTTAGCACAGCCATTAGCCTCATTTAAACCTTCCACACTCAGACCTAAACTCATTCAAAAATCCCAGAAACCACTCTGCTGCATGAAAAACCTACAGAGAACGAAAAGAAAACAAAATTCACCAAAGGTGACGTCTCCAAAAAGTGGAGCCGGCTCCTTTAGACCTTGGAGCCGCCTCCACCTAAAAAGGGAGCCGGCTCTCTCCAAAGGAGAGCCGGCTCTCTCCCTCTCTGTCTCGTCTCTTCGCCCTCTATCATCGTTTTTATGCCTCTGCTACCTCACTCCATGATTTCCGGAGACTGTAACCCACCCCTAGTACATCCCAGTTCGTGCTTAAGTCCAGTTAACATTACACACATTGCTTTAAACTGAGATTCATGCAAGCAAACAACAGGTTCTTAACAGTTTTACAAAGCATGAAAACTTACAGACCAGTTCCGGTTTAAGCACAAACGAAGAATGTTTTAATTGATCTGATTAATCCTAAAATTGTTTAAGAATGCAAAGAACACGAAACCTAAGGGAGAGAGTGAGGATAGAACTTGCCTTTTGAGATTTTTATTAAAAATCTCCACGTTGTCTTCTACGATCTCCGGCGATTCCTACAGCAAACTTCCTCTGTTCCTCATCTCTATTTCCACAGACGTGTTTTGGGTTTTGTTTTTTTTTTTTTTTTTTTTTTAAAACCCTAGTACAACATTATTACATCTATTTATAAGGTTACACAAAACCTAAAGCTCACTGAAGCCCTAATGTGAAACCTATTTGGCCCATAACACCATTTAAATGAATAAGCATGTCTGTTACCTACCACCAATCCTACAGTAACGTGAATTTAGAAAAACAAGTAACTTTAATTTATTTTAATTACCAATTAACCAAAAACTAAATAAAACAATTAACAAGGAATTACAGAACACAATAAACCAATTAAAACATTAAATAAAACAATTAATGAAAATAAACCAAAAACTAAAAAAACAATTAACAAAGAATTACAGAATACAATAAACCAATTAAAACATTAAATAAAACAATTAATGAAAAGAAAACAATTAATTACACTTAAACCAATTAAAACATTAAATAAAACAATTAATGAAAAGAAAATAATTAAACAAAATACCGAGACTATCCTTTTGAAAATTAGGGGTATTACATTCTTCCCCCCTAACAAAAGGAATTCCGTCCTCTGAATTCGCTCTTACCTTCTTCCAAAATTTCAGGAAACTGCGAGCGAATAACATCCTCCCGTTCCCAAGTAGACTCAGCCTCATTGTGATGACTCCACTGAACACGAACCAAAGGAATAACCTTATTACGAAGAATCTGATCGCGTCGGTCGACAATACGACACGGTGGCTCTAAATAAGTTGCATCCGGCTGTAACTCAATCTCCCCAACATCGATATGCTGATTCCGATCCTCATCTCGCAGAAATTTCCGCAACATGGAAACATGGAACACATTATGGACGCGATCCAAATTATCCGGAAGTGCCAACCGATAAGCGACAGCTCCAACTCGATTCGTAATCATGAATGGACAGACAAACCGCGGTGACAACTTCCCTTTCTTCCCATTTCACCCTTCATGGGCGACACTTTGAGTAGCACCTGATCCCCAACCTGAAACTCCAATGCCCGAGTACGACGATCAGCATAGCTTTTCTGCCTACTTTGGGTAGTACGCATGCGATCTCGAATAAGAGCTATCTTTTCAGAAGTATCCGTGATAAACTCAGGACCCAAGAATCAATTCTCTCTAACCTCCATCCAACAAACCGGTGATCGACACGGTCGATCGTATAATGCCTCAAAAGGTGCCATCCCAATAGTCTTCTGGAAACTATTGTTATAAGCAAACTCCACAAGTGGAAAATATCCCTCCCAATGGCCCTTGAAATTCAGAACACACGACCGAAGCATATCTTCCATAATCTGATTCACCCTCTCAGTCTGTCCGTCAGTCTGAGGATGATAAGCAGTACTAAGGTGTAACTCTGTACCTAAAGCTTGCTGAAAACTCTTCCAAAATCCAGATACAAAGCTTGAATCCCTGTTCGATATAATAGACAATGGAATGCTATGTAGCTTCACAATCTCTGAAATATAAAGCCTCGCCAACTGCTCCAAAGTGTAGTCAGTGCAAATAGGCAAGAAATGAGCTGACTTGGTCAACTTATCCACAATGACCCATATGGAATTATGCCCCTTGAAAGAATTTGGCAACCCTTCCACAAATTCCATAGATATGCTCTCCCATTTCCACTCCGGAATTGGTAGTGGCTGTAGAGCTCTTGGCGGCCTCTGATGATCAATTTTAACCATCTGATAAGTACTACACTGAGAAACAAAAAGAGCAATGTCCCTCTTCATACCTGCCCACCAAAACTGCTACTTCATATCTTGATACATCTTATCGCCTCCTGGATGAACAGAGAACTCAGAGTGATGAGTCTCAGTCATCACATCCTTCCTCAAATTATCAGCAGAAGGTACCACCAACCGTCCCTTGTACCTTAAACCTCCATCAGCCCCAATATAGTAGAATGGAACCTCTCCGGAAGCTATCTTTGCGAACTTGTCGACACACTGCTGATCGGTGAGCTGTGCTTGTAAAACCTTGCGAATGATGGAAGGTGTAACCACCATGCAAGCCATAAAAGCGTCTGACATCTCATCTACACTCTTCAAAGCATTCCACTCAGTAGTGAATAGAGCAGAAAGACTACCAATAGGTCGGCGACTGAGTGCATCCGCCACTACATTCGCTTTCCCTAGATGGTACTGTATAGAAAAATGATAGTCTTTTACAAACTCCAACCACCTGCGCTGTCTCATATTCAGCTCCCGCTGAGTGAACAAGTACTGCAGACTCTTGTGATCACTAAATAATCTGAAGGACTCACCCAACAGATAATGCCTCCAAATACGCAAGGCAAAAACCACTGCTGCCAACTCCAAATCATGTGTTGGATAATTAAGCTCATGAGGCTTAAGTTTTCGAGATCCATAAGAAATCAGTCGCTCCTCCTGCATCAATACACATCCAAGACCCTGCAATAAAGCATCCGTGTAAACAAGATACTCTATCCCGCTCTGCGGAGTAGCCAGAACCGGTGCAGAAGTCAGCTTCCTTTTCAGCTCATCAAAAGCTCGCTGACAGTGTTCATCCCACACGAACTGTACACCCTTCTTGGTCAGATAAGTGAGTGGTCCTGCTATCTTGGAGAACCCCTAGACGAACCAACGATAATATCTTGCCAAACCGAGAAAACTCTGAATTTCAGTAAGTGAAGTAGACTGTCCCCACTCTACCACAGCTGAAACCTTGGCCGGATCCACTGCTATCCCCTTTTCTGACACCACGTGACCCAGAAATTTCACCTCCCGCTGCCAAAATTCACACTTCTCGAACTTGGCATATAACTGGTGCTCATGAAGCGTCTGCAA
This sequence comes from Cornus florida, assembly GCF_030987335.1. Lineage (NCBI taxonomy): Eukaryota > Viridiplantae > Streptophyta > Magnoliopsida > Cornales > Cornaceae > Cornus > Cornus florida. Next base: position 77,227,743 of record NW_026775575.1, on the reverse strand, counting down.
GACTATGCGAAGATGTCTAGCATGATCGTCTTCCGACCGAGAATAGATCAAGATGTCATCAATAAAGACAATAACAATCTGATCCAAATAAGCCCGGAAGACTCTATTCATTAAGTCCATGAATACTGCAGGTGCATTAGTCATTCCAAATGGCATAACACGAAACTCATAAGAACCATATCTCGTGAGAAATGCTGTCTTAGGAACATCCTGCTTCCTAACCCTCAGCTAATGATACCCAGAATGCAGATCAATCTTGGAGAAGTACGTGGCTCCCCTTAACTGATCAAACAAGTCATCAATCCTGGGCAAAGGATACTTGTTACGAATCGTAACCTTGTTCAACTCCCTGTAATCTATACACAGACGAAGCAAACCATTCTTCTTCTTCACAAACAGAACCGGTGCTCCCCAATGTGATGTACTCCTACGAATAAAACCCTGGCTGAGTAATTGCTGAATCTGATCCCTCAGCTCTCTCATCTTCACCGGTGCCATCCTATAGGGTGCCCTAGCAATAGGCGCAGTGCCTGGAGCTAAGTCTATCACAAAATCAATCTCTCGACTAGGTGGCAACCCTGGAATCTCCTGAAATACATCCGGGAAATCCAGTACAATTGGTATGTTATCCAAAGATACAGTAATCCCCTCCTCCGTCTCCTACTCTACCTGAAACAAATAGGTGCTATTGTCTCCGCTAGAGCGTGGCATAGCAATGATGTAAAATATCCTGACTATGTATGGTGAACACAATAGACCTTTCCAACACAAATAATTTGAGCATGGCAGTGATAACCAATCCATCTCAAGTATCACGTCATACGTGTGCATGTCCAGGACCAAAAGATTTGTTAGAAATCTGAGTTTACCAATATCTAGTGTCACAGGCCCATCCTCCTATGTAAAATGGCGGTATTGCCAAAAAGGTGTAGAAATACCCTGAGGTTTATTGCATACATGTGTCACCAACCTAAATCCCAACTGTTCTGAATACTCCGTAATGCAGAGCACATAAAGTAAACAAAATACTCCGAAATCTACTCAGAGTTAGAACGTCGCTTTATTTTGAGAATCTTCCTTCTATACCAAACCTACCATATTGAGTTTACACAAGTTCTTTTATAACTCCTTGGTAATCATCCTATTGCAAGACAATAAACCTATAAGCAAAACTTTATTTGTTTGCCCAAAAACCAATCACCCTACTGTGACTGACTTTCTTTCCTTATCGCAACGTACACATTCTAATACAGTTTAATAAAACCATTCATGTATACATCACAACACAACTTCCAATAAACACAATTGAGATAGTCAAAACCACAAGTTTACTTTATTAAGAACTTTTCAAACCAAAACTGTCAAACAAATAACCGTAAGGTGTTCTTTAACATAATCCTAATGTACGTGATTAAATCCATACTACATTCTTACTAATACCTCCTCCACTACTAGTAATTAAAAGTACTCTTAAAAGAGCAGTCATCCTTGAACTCCAGTGCCCTCCATCTCGGATGCTTCAGTATCTCCTCCATCCTGATCTTCTTCGAGGTCTTCCTCTCCGCTTGGCTCAGCTTCGAGCACCACTGAAGTTGTGTTAGGTCCACAGTATGGTGGCCAATCCCGCACGCAAGAAACTTTCCTTGACTTGTACTCCGAAGCAACGCCTACTGGAATCAACTCCTTGGTCTCCAATTTCGCCTTCTTGATCGGCCTTTGTAGGGGAATTACCGGAGTAACCTTTCTCGGCCTTGGGCCCTTCTTTGCTTTCATCGCGGCCCTCATCCTCCTCCTAGTGCCAAACATTCTGCAATTACAGAATAAACTTGACATCAGTAACCTTTAAACGAACTGTAAAGGAATACGACGAATCCTAAACTTAAGCTCTAATCAAGAGGAAACGCTACACAAAAGACTTAATACAAAACATCCTAGAGACACTTGAACCTGGAGTGCTCTGATACCAACTGTGATACCCCTCGGATCCGAGACACGGGTTGATCAGGCCCAGGCCCAAACCCGAGGGAATATCAAACAATTAATATGTAATACGAACACAGATGACAAAATAAATTTAATAAATAAAGTTTAAGCTGGAAGAAACTAAAAGTAAAATCCGTAAAATATTATAATTATTAAAATCCATCAAACCCAAACTCCAAAACTCCATCAGTTTACAACTCGGGAATCCATCTCTAGTGGACCCCTATTAAACATCCAAACGGAAGATAAAACAACTGTAATAAACATCTAGAAATAAAACTACGGAGAGAATCCTACATAGTCGGAAGAGTGAATAGAGACCTTTGCTCAGCACGAACACATCTAAGCCTGGAACTGTCGTGTACCTGAAAAATAGAAGTGGGTCAGGCCCACGCGCAAATTCTATACTACTACAATCCAAACAGAGGCCCGATACGCATGTACATCCTAAACAATTTAACAATAGCTAATAGTCCGTAAATGTATATATAGTCACACTAAAGGACTCTCACTGGACTACAGGCCGGTCTCAACCTGAATAAAGGTAACATGCTAAAACGCACACGAAGTAGGCATATGTACCTATACATAAACAGGGTACACCTCTAACCATCGTATCCAGCTATGCATCCCAATGCATATACGCTTTCTAACCGTCGATCCTGAGACTCAAGCTCATATCGAGGTACCATAACAATATATTTTAAGTCCATCCCGAATCCTAGCAGTGCCGTTCAACTAGTCGTTGCCATGACACTACAATTAATAGGACTTAACCTTTAGTTAATCCAATTCTTAATCCAGAGTAGGTAGGTTTTGGTATTTTGAAACCAAACCATCCCTAGCATACCACTGTCCCATACCGGTGTATACTATCCAATCATCCAGCAGTTGATAACCTCAACAATTAAAGTAAACATCAGCTAAATCCATATTTCCATTACTGATACCAACAGGCATAGTGTAAGCATCAATAAAAAGAATCAGATATATACATAAACAGATTCAGTTTTATATCCAACACTGATACTAACAGACATAATGTAAGTATCAAGAATTATAGTTACTGTATAAACACAAATTTACTCAGTTTAGATTGTTTCATTCAATCAGATATAATGATAAGATTATTTCAAATTATCATTCAATACTCAGCAGTTGATATTACAGACATTTAAAGTAACCATTAATAAAGTCCATTCCTTCAACAGTTGATACTAATAGTATTAATGCAAGTATCAAGACAGAATTACAATATGTATATATACATGCTTAATCCGTGGTATTTCCCAGAATCCAGTAGTGCTAAGTTGTCTGAATCTTAATATTATTGAACACTAACTCTTCCAAAACAGATGTAATTCAGCAACTGATCATGATACATGGTGAAACATGTTCCAGTTATATTGTTCATTCCAGAAAAAAAATTACTAACATAACTGATTAAGCAATTTAAATCTTCTAGCTCTAAGCAGTGCGTTAATTTGTTTAAACCATCCACTGTCCAAGCTACCTAGGTATTTAGTTTATTAATACACCTCTTGGAACCTTAACACAGCCATGAGCCTCATTTAAACCTTCCACACTCAGACCTAAACTCATTCAAAAATCCCAGAAACCACTCTGCTGCATGAAAAACCTACAGAGAACGAAAAGAAAACAAAATTCACCAAAGGAGACGTCTCCAAAAAGTGGAGCCGCCTCCTTTAGACCTTGGAGCCGGCTCCACTTTTTGGAGCCGCCTCCACCTAAAAAGGGAGCCGGCTCTCTCCCTCTCTGTCTCGTCTCTTCGCCCTCTATCATCGTTTTTATGCCTCTGCTACCTCACGCCATGATTTTCGGAGACTGTAACCCACCCCCAGTACATCCCAGTTCGTGCTTAAGTCCAGTTAACATTACACACATTGCTTTAAACTGAGATTCATGCAAGCAAACAACAGGTTCTAAACAGTTTTACAAAGCATGAAAACTTACAGACCAGTTCCGATTTAAGCACAAACAAAGAATGTTTTAATTGATCTGATTAATCCTAAAATTGTTTAAGAATGCAAAGAACACGAAACCTAAGGGAGAAAGTGAGGATAGAACTTGCCTTTTGAGATTTTTGTTAAAAATCTCCACGTTGTCTTCTACGATCTCCGGCGATTCCTACAGCAAACTTCCTCTGTTCCTCGTCTCTATTTCCACAGACGTGTTTTGGGTTTTGTTTTGTTTTTTTTTTTTTTTAAAACCCTAGTACAACATTATTACATCTATTTATAAGGTTACACAAAACCTAAAGCTCACTGAAGCCCTAATGTGAAACCTATTCGGCCCATAACACCATTTAAATGAATAAGCATGTCTGTTACCTACCACCAATCCTACAGTAACGTGAATTTAGAAAAACAAGTAACTTTAATTTATTTTAATTACCAATTAACCAAAAAATAAATAAAACAATTAACAAGGAATTACAGAACACAATAAACCAATTAAAACATTAAATAAAACAATTAATGAAAAGAAACCAAAAACTAAAAAAACAATTAACAAAGAATTACAGAACACAATAAACCAATTAAAACATTAAATAAAACAATTAATGAAAAGAAAACAATTAATTACACTTAAACCAATTAAAACATTAAATAAAACAATTAATGAAAAGAAAACAATTAAACAAAATACCGAGACTATCCTTTTGAAAATTAGGGGTATTACACTAATTACCATATTTAAATCATAAATTTGGAATAAATCTTATTAAGTTTATACTTTGCCTTTAAATTAAAATAACAATTTCAAAACAACAAATTGAAATAATAGATCTAAAGAAAAATATTGTTCAACTTGCATGTGTTAAGCATCTAGCGATATGGATCGAAAATCCTAGATTTTCGAGTTAAAACTGGCAGATAAAACTGAAACATTTCTCCTTTACTTGAGTTCATTCAAGATTCAGTTCAAAGTAGGAAATGATATTCGCCTGCGTCGATCCTGTACCTGTGAAAGGCACCTGGGCATAGGTTCTTCAATTGCCTTGTTTACTTTTCAAGAAGACAGAGATTTATCGGAGCGCAAAGATAGCGATAAGATTCATACATACCTATTTTGAAAAAAAAAATCACAAAATTTACACATGTTTCAGAAAAGAAAAAACACAAATTTTCTATACATAAATCTTAACTTCAATACATAAATAATAACTTAAGAAAGACGGATACAAGATTGATACACAACTATTTCAAAGAAACCCACAAAAATTACACATATTTCAGAAAATTAAATCCTAATTTTCAACCATAATTTTTTATACCTAAACCCTAACTTTAATATCTAAAGACAAATTACAGAAAGAAAAACATATAAAGGGTTGATACGCACCTATTTCGATAAAAAACAACAAATATTACCTTCGATTCAAATAGTGATCAATCTTTCCTGAAACCGAAGTGATGAATGCGAGCTGACGAACATAATGATAGACAATAGACGATGAACGGATGAAGAACGGACGATGAAGACCCTCATCTTTGTACAAGAATTAATGAATAAGTGATGAATAGAACCCTAATCGTTCTCTATCTCCATGTTTCTACTATCTCCTTCTCTCAGTGTGTTGTTTTGAAACGTGAGGCAAATGTTGAAGTGTTTTAACTTTTAACCTTCCATTGACTCTTTCTGATATAACGAAATATGCGACATAAGAGTAAAATTATACTAAAAATATTTTTTTTTATTAATTATGCATTTTAAAAATGATGGATAAAAGAATAATTTAATACCTCCGGTAACCGGATATATACGTCGACCACAATTAAGGGAGATAACCGAAATTATGCAAACTAGGGGGGACCCGGACATAATTTGACATATGTGTAAGGAAGGTTACTGTAAATTATATATATATATATATATATATATGAATGAAAAAAGAAGAAGTTGGCATGACATTTTAAAGGGATTAAGAGGGGAGAATTGAATATCAACTAAGAAAAATAAAGAAGAGTTGACATAGCATTTTAAAGGAATGAATGGTGTGGGAGTGTGAAAAGAATTAATAACTTATCAAAAAATCAAATTAAGGACCGAATGTGGGGTAAATATTAAAAACAAAATGAATATAAAATTTCATAATGAAATTGATTGATATTATCACAAAATTTATAAAAATACTTTGGATTATTGTTACAATGAACCTTTTAGCCACAAGTCTAGTTTCGCTTTGATCTTTTGTAAGAATAATTTATGAATTTCGTTTTTAAAGACATTTTGTAACCAAAGTTACTTCAAATAAGTTATCACAATCATTTTCAACACGTGTATTACACGTGCATGTTTGGCTAGTTTAGAGATTATCGCCATATATTGTAACTCCAAACAATCCATATCGATTTATAAACTCTGTACTGAATTTTGATTTCACTCAACCATAAAACAAATTAAAATTTGAATATATATAAGACTATAACATGGATACATAACAATAATTTGTGTGTTCATCAAGAAATAGGCTAATATCTAGTCGCTTTCCAAAACAAAGCACCATAACTCATAATTTTTCCCCAAAAAAACACAATTTTTTTATTGTTGTCATTTATTTTCATAGGGTTTCTCTCTTTGAGATTATATCAGACACAGAGGGTACTCAACACCTTTATTTATTTATTTTTTTCATTTCTAGGGTTTCTCTCAAATCATTACTGCTAGATGAAAGGGAATGAAAACACTGGCAAAAATCTTTACATAGAATCGTACAAAGTGCTAATCCGAATTGACACCATTACTCCAAAATGACACCTTGAAAGATGGAATCCATAGCTTCAGAGGCGAGAAGTGTGCAGTGGTGGGTTTTAAAGGAAAGTGTAAGGGTTGGGTTTTTAGAGGGGGCCGTGAAAAGGGTAAAGAGAGCGCCGCGGTGGAAATCCACAGTAAACCCAATTTCAATTCTTTTAAGTGCCGCCTCATAGGTTCAAATTCCCTTTTCTTATCTCCATTAATTGCGAACCTCTTTGCTAAGTAAAAAAAAAAAAAAAATCTTGAAAAAAAAAAAAAAAAACTTGCATTTATTCAGACAACATCCCTAAATTATCATTTAAACATAAACTAACTATATAAATCGTCAAATTAGAAATTGGTAGTTGAGCTTTCATCGGCGTCTATGGAGTTTGACGATGTTGAAGTTAGATCATGAGGCTTGCCTATTTTTCTCTCAAATTTCTCTGTTAATTTGCCGAAGCACGCAGTAGATCCTCCAAATCGAAACCCCACCATTGAAGAACATCAATTTGTTTGTCAGGGAACTGCGTAATGACCCAAGATAGCAGGATTGGTTAAACCAACTAATAGAAATTCTTACTACCTCACAATTCTCCACCTTCAGCCGCCGGTAGATAGTTCCTATAGTCGGAATTGTAGGCCTGATCGTGTAGAACTTTATCACCATCATCCGAGAGTACCTGGCTCTATTTGGTTTGACACGGCGGCAATGGTGCGGCACAGAGATCTAATTTTAGAGAGAGAGAGGGGGGTGAAAGTTCTAAAGAGAAAGTGAAGAGGACGAAGCATATGGGTATTTTTGTAATTTCACAATAATAAATATTAGTTTTAAATTTAAAATTAAATCATAAGGTTAATTTTGTCATTTCACAATTTAATAAACTGGTCGGTCACGGGTATGTGGTAACTTAATAGCATTTCTTTAGTTCAGGGAGGTGTTTAATTTTAGTAAGGGTTTTTTTGGACGAAAATGATAGTAGAGGGGGTTATATGATTTTTCTCCATATAAAATTTAACAGTGAAATTGATTGATATCATTACCAAATTTATGAAAACACTCTAGATTATGGTTACAACGAACCTTTTAGCCACAAGTCTAGTTTCGTTCGGATCTTTTGTACGAATAATTTATAAATTTTATCTCCAAAAATATTTTGTAACCAAAGTAACTTCAAATAAGTTTTTACAATCATTTTCAATACGTGCATTGTGATACCCCTCGATTCTAGAGCCACGGGTGATCAAGTCCGAGCACAGATCTGAGGGATATCAGACAATCAATATGTAAACAAGCATGAATAAAACTGAAGTAAGACTTAAATAATAATAAATAGAAAGAATACTAATATGAAAATCCTTGAACCTTAAATAAATTAATATAATTTAAATCCGTACAACTCGAGAATCCACCTAGTGGACCCCTAATTCCAAAACTTTAAATAAATTTACAGAATTAGAATCCAAAACCAAAATAGAAAGAAAATCCTATGTAACCGGAAGAGTGAGTGTCTGTATCTGCATCAACACGATCAAACTCTAAACCTGGTACTGGCGAATACCTGAAAAATAGAAGTGGGTCAGGCCCACATGCAAGTTCCAATCTACTACAATCCTTACATAAACCCGATACGCAGATACATCCTTGATAGCTCGGCAATATCTACAATAGTCCATATATATATACACACACACTATAGGATGCTCACTAACCTATAACATAGTTCAGCCTGGGTAGAAGGTGACCTATAAAACACCTTTTTCAGCAGCCAAGTACCTAGACCTACTAGGGAACATTAGCTATATCCAGCTACTCAACCTTTGCGATATACGCACCCTAACCGTGATCAGGAGACTCAAGCTCATATCACGGTACCATAAATATATATATAAATTCCTTCATAATGCAGAAAGATAAAACAAACATCCGTTATGTCGTTCAACTGTTTTAGTTGACAGGACATGCATCCATGTAGGATTTAACTGTTTTAGTTAATCCATTCTGTATGTATGAAGGGTTAGGATTTAGCATTTTGATCTAATCCATCCCCGATATGTCACCGTTCCATACCGGTACATATAATGCATATGATTCATGTACAATACAGAATCACTCAAACATCCAATCCATCCAAAACCAAACATAATAGAAATCAATTATAGACAAGATCATATTATGCATCCAGTATATGACTATATTTATAATGAAAATTCCTTTTGAAATTGTTAAAACAATAAACAATTTAATCCATTCATCTCCATATAATTGACAGAACAATAATTTATAACAGTTCAGCAATTACTATTCATAGCATGATATAATGATTATCAGAATTATAAATTGAGCAACATTATACTAGAAAACCCAAACCATCCTCTCATACTAGTTCATTCAAATTATTACAACCGAGACTAGTAATGAAAACCTCCTCAATCCTGACGGCATGAAAGTTAACGTTTATAACACATGACGTCCCTTTTTAATCCTGCATCCTAAAACCTGTGCCTGATATCATATGACACTGAGAAGTCTCACTGCACATTGTGTAAAACACCAATGGTACTTTATACCTACTCATGTAAATTGGTTAAAACAAACCAGCAAATAAAATCTCTGTCACTCCTGTCAGCACACAGCCATGTATTTAAATTACACGATGTCCACAACCACAACCTAACCAACCCTCTTAGAACTTAAATATATCTTAGACATTGTTGATATAAAGTCCCAGAAATATCCGTTATAACAGTTTATTGAATCTTGCTAAAACAACTCGCCTGTCAATCTCCATTCCTTTCTTCCGGACAACATACACATTACTATTATTTATGTTCATGATGCCCCTTAGAATCAAACCCTAACATAAACCCACTATTTAAAGGTTCTAATAGGTAAATTTTTAATTATTTAGAACCCCCTTTATTTTCCAGAAACTTTGTTTAAGGCCCCAAGGTCAAAATAAATACCAAAAATACCCCCGAAGGGGTATTTGTTCAAGGGAGCCAGCTCCCCTACCATGGGAGCCGGCTCTAACACTTCCAGAGTCGGCTCCCCCCATGGAGAGCCGGCTCTCTCTTCATGGGAGCCGGCTCCCACACTTAGGGAGCCGGCTCTCCCTCTGAGAGCCCCCTCTGCTTTGTCTCTGCTTCGTCCGGTGATCTTCTGTGCTTCCGGCGAAGTTCAACCTTCTGTCCCCTTTGTTTTTAGATTTTTAAACTTCCTAGAGTTCAATTTACATCCACACAGTCCTAGAACCTCCTCACATCCTCTTAGGATTTGATTTACAGAAGCTTAAATCTTAGTCGTAACAGTTGAAACAAAGAAAAATTTCAGAAACACAAAACGTAAAAACAAATTTCAGCTTGGTTCATTATGTATAAATATTCATTTTAAAGTTTAATTGCATTCCTAGGGTTCCGTCTAAGTTCCTAGAGTCCTAGAAACTCTTCACCTTCCACTATGAATTAATTTACAAAAAATCTCAATTCATAAACAAACACAGTATGCAGGAAACCGATTCCAGTTCTTTAAACACAACAAGTTACAGTCTGTTACACATGCATCAACCATCAGTTTTAAAGTTGAATTAACCCTGGAGACTATATAGAATGCGCAAAACACAAGTTTACAGGAATGAGAGAATGAAACTTGCCTTTAGATTTTGTTTTGAAACCTTACAGCAGCATCGTCTCTAAGTTTCAGAATTCTCTTATACTGCTCCCACCTTTGACCATTGTTCCATTCCTCTGTTCTTCCTCCTTAGCTTCATAGATTAATACTACGTGAATAATGTTTTATTTTAACCCTTGCAGACTACACAAGAATATACACATTGAAGTGTATACAACCCTCTCTATGTATCTCTGTTTTTCCTCTTAAATTACCCCTACGTGAATAGGGTTTTCTCCCAAAAACCCTTGCAACATATATCGTTATATATATATAGACTCCTCTGAAACCCTAATCCCAAATCCAATAATCCTAACCCTAAGTCCAGCCCAACTACAAGTCGGCTACCTAATTACTTAATCATAACACCCTAAACCTAATTATCACCCAACATGGTAGTAAACAAGTGACCACAACAGTTACGTTCATTATACATATATCTGGAATAAAATTAACTAACTAATTAATTAATTACCCTTAAACATAATTAAGGAAAATAAATAAATAATTATGACTAAAAACCACACAGAACACACATACAATTTCAAGTCAAATAAATAATAAAATAAAACACACTTAAACAATATTAATTTAAACACACAATTAATCAATCAATTAATTTAAACAAAAACAATAAACACAACTAGTCAAATAAGTACATAAGTCACTTAGATAATCAAAATTAAATTCCCATTTGATCCTTTTGAAAACTAGGGGTATTACATGCATTGCACGTGCATGTTTGCCTAGTTATTCAAGCATTATATTATTGGGTTAATTTCACTGACACCCTCTCAAGTTTGGTCAAATATCACATTGAAATACTTTTTGAAAATTACTATCACTAGCATTTCAAACGTTTGGTCCGTTTTTTACTCACACCCCAAAAGTTACTTTTCAGTGACGCCATAACACTTTTTGCTTGTAAAATGACATTGTTGTCCGCCTTCTGACTTTATGTTGACTTACAAAAAGATTGTTTTCTATATAAAATGACAATTTTACCACCCATTAAACTCATTTCCTCATTCATATATATATATATTTTTTTGAAGATTTAACAAAGATAATGAATTGAAACAAATAAAATTAATGTTTTTTTTTGCTTCGCATCGCAAAATTGAATTTTTATAGCAAATATTTCTGTATTAAGAAATAAATTGAAAAAGACAGGATATAAAGTAAATATACACAATTACCGATCAATAATAATATATTATTATAATACATTTGGCTTATACACCATCAATCTTACATCAATTCTTTATTAACATACACTATTTGTTTCTAAAGGTTTCTGGTCATATTTGGAGTTAGAGAGTGAGAGATTTGTATGCAAATCATTAGTGAATAAAATCTCCACTAAGTGATGCAAAGTTTTCAAATCCAGGCTCTCGAAATCATCAGTCTTCTATATATAATATATGTGATTTTAAGCTTTATTCATTTTGTATGGTCTATATATATATATATATATATTATATCTTTCATATAATATGTAAGGTCTACAGTTGAAGCTTTTGGTTCACCATTAATTGGTGTCCTTTCTCTCTTTATACACATATATATAATGGGCAAATTTGTCTTTTAAGTTTGTTGATATTTTGAACTAAAATATATTTAAAAAATGAGGATAAAATTGTCATTTTGCACTTTTTTAACGGTAAATGTGACGAAAAAGTCATTTAGGGTTTGAGTGATAGTAATTTTTGAAAGATGTCTTTGCGAAATTTGACCAAACCTCAGGAGGTGTCAATGAAATTAACCTTACATTATTTGTCTTGCTTAGTCAAAATAAAAAATATTATTTAATAAAGAGATGAAAAAAGCAGTTATTTTTCTTATATAGATGAACTTTACTTTTAATATGATATAACATTATTGTTTTTTAATTTATAAATAAAAAAAATCAAGTATTAAATATATTTTTATTGTTGAATTAAGAAAAAGAAAATAAAAAAGGGAACGTAATTATCAAAAAAGAGAGTGGAAATATCACATTTTTATTATTATTATTATAGAACACATACATGAAAATACACATGATCTTTATGTATTATTATTGGAGGACCCTCACATTTGTACACGAACTGATGAACAAATCGTTCTCTGTCTCCATGTTTCTACTCTTTCATTCTTTTTGTGTGTTGCTTTGAAATGTGAGACAAATGTTGAAGTGTTTTAACTTTTAACCTTCCATTCACTCGACCTGACATAAAGAAATGTATTAAGGGCATAAGTAGGGCTGCAAGTGAACCAAGTCGGGTAAGGTCTTGTTCGAGCTCGGCTCGATCATGAAAACTATAGTGCTAGAACTCGGCTCGAGCTCGACTTGAGCTCATTTGGTAGTGCACAAGCTCGGCTCATCCATTATTAATGAAGTTCGAGCTTGACTTGATAGCTCGTTTGAGCTCAGCTTGAGATTGGTTATTTTTAAAATGTCCTTTAAAAATTAATACGCGCAACCTTTTTTATTTCATTCTGTTTTATTTTATTTTGGTAGGGAATATAAGTTTATTATAAAATGTAAATATATTACAAATAAAATTTTCCTATTTCCATTTGCAAAATAATGAATAACATCAAATCTAATTTATGTAAATATCTTAAATAAAAATATTAAGCAAAACTAAATATTACGTAGAACAAACCATACCAAGAAATAATTCAACACAATTATAACCCTGATCATACCCCTATCATTTTCTTACATATTAAAAAAGTAACATTACAAGTATTAAGAGGGGCATCCCCCGCTACATCGTGAACTTACAAGGCATTAGGTAACATTACAAGTATTAAGATGGGCATCCCCCTACATTATGAACATGCTAGGCATACCCCTGCCAACTATAAGCTCAAGTCATACCCCTACTAATAATCTTATAATCTGCAAGAATAAGTAAATATCAAATTTCATAAGACATGGTTTTTTTAGAAGTTAAAGATTTATTATTATTATTATTATTATTTTTTAATAGACTCATACAACTCTTACCAGTGAACCAAAAGAAGTGGATAGTCATTTTACATCTGTGACAAAAAGATAACCACCAACAGGCTTAGGAGCAGCACATGGACAACCGAAAGAGCCATAAAGGTCAATAGATGAAGAGATAAACAAAAACAAAAAAAAAAATCAACTACTCAATAAGTATAAGATGTGTTTTCAAAACAAACAAAATCCTAACTATTCACAAGCAAAAACACCCAATTTTTGTAAAGATATTTGAGAAAAAAAATAAAAGAAGTGAGAAAGTAAAAAAATTGACTTACAAAGAAGATGATCGGTGTTGTTGTGGGGCAAAACGAGCAACTGAACCAGTTGTGTGAGTAGAGAAACTGAGAAAGTAAGATAAATCATGAATATGAGATCTATAAATGAGAATTGAAGAGTGAAGAGTGGGTTTCAATTTTGTTGTGTATCAGTGTATGTCACGTGGATAGTCAAACAACCTAAGTTCTAGACTATGATGACTGTTGGCTGATGAGAAAAAAAGGTGTGGATCACATGGGTACGCAGGCTGGCAACATGTTTAAAAACGTTAAATACTCCAAGTTTTAGAATGGAAAGTCTAGGATGGTTATTAGCTGATGAGAAAAGGGCTGTGTGGATCACAAATGCGCATGGGCACTGGTGGCAGATTTAAAAAAAGTTGAATACTTTTGTATTTAAATTTATTGATTGATACGAAAAAAGACTTTGAATCACATAGGCATAAGTTATAAAAGTTGAATACTTTTGTGTGTGTGTGTGTGTGTGTGTGTGTGTGTGTGTGTGTGTGTAGGGTAATTTACACAAACCTCCTATATGGTTTGCCATAATTACATGAACCTCCCCTCTGGTTTGGGAATTTACTCGGACTTCCCCTAAGAATGAAAATATCTTACACATACCTCCCTTCTATTAGAGTCAACGTCACCATTCTTCGACACCAACAAGATTACCTTCACTGTAACCAGGTTGTTTCTGAAACCCTAACCTCTTCTTCCTTTAGACATGGCCGAGCCCCAAACTTTACCCTAACCCTAACTGCAACCCAACTCGATGCGTACCCGCAGGCGAAAGCGAAGTCGTCCTGTGAGGTTTCAAGAGAACGGCCGTGAGTAGACGACGTCTTTGAATTTTCTGGCCAAAAATATGGTCATCAGACAGGTGAAGATCTTGAAATGAGAAGAAGGATTTCTAATCGGAAAAGAATATATACATATATGACGTCACTCTTATAAAAGCTTATGGGTATTTTAGTAATTTAAGATAACAACATGAGGGTATTTTAGTAATTTTGACAGGTCCATTAATGTATTTGACGATTCGTCACACATAAGGGAGGTCTATGAAAAATATTTTCATTGTTAGGGAAGGTCTAAGTAAATTCCCAAATCACAGGGAAAGTCCGTGTAATTATGGCAAACCATAGGGGAGGAGGTTTATGTAAATTACCTATATATATATATATATATATATATATATTATAATTGGTTATGTTCGTGAACGCATCAATGAGCCTGGTTCGTGAACGGTTCATGAACAAATGAACTGAGTCTATTGATGTTCAACCCAATTTGCTTATAATCCGAGTTTCAAAATTCGGCTTGAGCTTGATTTGTTTATTAAATAAACAAATGCGAGCCGAGTAATTAACGAGCTAAGCCTAAGCCATTCGCGAACGGCTCGGCTCATTTACAGCCTTAGGCATAAGAGTAAAATTACATTGAAGATATATATATATATATAAATATATATTTATTAAATATGCATTATAATAATGAGGGATAGGAGAGTAATTTCATACCTCCGGTAACTGTATATATATGTTAACAATCATTAAGGGAGGTAACCGAAATTATGCAAACTACCGGGGGATGTAGTCGTAATTCAACATATCTGCAAAGTAGATAATTGTAAATTACACAAAAAAAAAATAAAAAATATAAGTTGGCATGACATTTTAAAGGGATTAAGAAAGGGTATTTGAATATCAATTATGAAAAAATAAATAAGAGTTGACATAATATTTTAAAGGATTGAAGAATGTTGAGATTCAATTAGAAACAGTCATAAAATAAAAAATAGTAAACGATTTTAACAAAAGCCTAATAAAAATGCCAACGTGAAACGAATTAACAATTTATAAATAAAAAAAAATCAAAATTGGAATAAATATTAATGACAAAATAAATATATAATTTCATAGTGAATTTGATTGATACTATCACAAATTTCATGAAAATATTATGGATTATGGTAATAGTGTATCTTTTAGCCCTAAGTCTAGTTTCGCTCTAATCTTTTGTAAAAATAATTTATGAATTTCGTCTCCAAAGACAATTTGTAACCAAAGTAACTTCAAATAGGTTCTTACAATCATTTTCAGCACGTGCATTGCACATGCATGTTTGGCTAGTTATTCAAATATTTTATTATTTGTTTTGCTTAGACAAAATAAAAATATATATATTATTTAACAAAGAGGTTATATGTGTAATTCTTTTTCTTGTATTGATGAACTTTACTTTTAAAATGAAACAACATCTGTTTTTTTTTTTTTTTAATTTATAAATAGAAAAATTAAGTATTAAGTATATTTTTATTATTGAATTAAAAAAATAAAATAAAAAAGGGAATGTAGTTATTAGAAAAGAGAGTGAGAATATCACATTTATATTATTATTATATACCACATACATGAAAATTCATATGATTTTTATGTATTATTATTGGAGCACCCTCACCTTTGTACACGAACTGATGAACAAGTGATGAAGAGAACCCTAATCATTCTCTGTCTCTATGTTTCTACTCTCTCTTTCTCTCTGTGTGTTGCTTTGAAACGTGAGACAAATATTAAAGTATTTTAACTTTTAACCTTCCATTGACTCAATTTGACATAGAGAAATGTGCTAAGGATATAAAAGTAAAATTACATTGAAGTTATTTTTTATTAAATATGTATTTTTATAATTAGGGATAGAAGAGTAATTTCAAAACTCCGGTAACCGGATATATATGCCGACAACAATTAAGGGAGATAACTGAAATTATGCAAACTAAGGGGATGCAAACGTAATTTGACATATTTGCAGGTTACCTCCCTTACCAAAATATTTGACATATTTGCAGGTAATTTGACATATTTGCAAACGTAATATATATTACCAAAAAAAAAAAGAGTTGACATGACATTTTAAAGGGTTTTGGAGTGGGGAATTGAGTATCAATTAAGAAAAAATAAATAATAGTTTGCATAACATTTTGCAAGAATGAAGGGTATGGATGTTCAATTGAAAATATTAATAATGCAAACAAATATAAAAAACGATTTTAACTAAAGCCTAGTAAAATTGTCAACGTGAAATGAATTAATGACTTATAAAAAAAATCAAATTAAGGACCGAATATGGGATAAATATTAAAAATAAAATAAATATAAAAATTTATATTGAAATTGATTGATACTATCACAAAATTAATGAAAATACTCTTGATTTTGGTTATAATGAACTTTTTGGCTAGAAGTCTAGTTTTGCTCTGATCTTTTGTAAGAATAATTTATAAATTCCGTCTCTAAAGACATTTTGTAACCAAAGTAACTTTAAATAAGTTTTTACAATTACTTTCAACACGTGCATTGCATGTGCATGTTTGTCTAATTATTCAAAATTATATTATTTGTCTTACTTAGTCAAAATAAAAAGTATTATTTAATAAGGAAGTGATATGTGTAAATCTTTTTCTTTTATAGATGAACTTTACTTTTAAAATAAAATAACATAAAATCAGTGTTTTTAATTTATAAATAGAAAAATCAAGTGTTAAGTATATTTTTATTATTGAATTAAGAAAAATAAAATAAAAAAGGAAATGTTATCATAAAAGAGACTGGGAATATCACATTTATGTTATTATTATTATATAACACACATACATGAAAATCCACATGATTTTTTATGTATTATTATTGGAGGATCACTATCTTTGTATATGAATTGATGAACAAGTGATAAATAAAAACCTAATCGTTCTCAGTCTCCATGTTTCTACTTTCTCAATTTTTATTTATTTATTTATTTTATTATTATTATTATTATTATTATTATTATTATTTTTATGTATGTTGCTGTGAAACATGAGGCAAATGTTGAAGTGTTTTAACTTTTAACCTTTCATTGATTCGATCTGACATAGAGAAATGTGTTAAGGGCATAAGAGTAAAATTACATTAAAGATATTTTTGATTAAAAATGCATTTTAATAACGAGGGATAGAAAAGTAATTTTATACCTCTGGTAACTGGATATATATGCCGACCACAATTAAGGGAGGTAACCGAAATTATGCAAATTAGGGGGGATGCGGGCTTAATTTGATATATCTACAGGGGAGGTAATTGTAAATTACCCAAAAAATAAAAAATAAGATTTGACATGACATTTTAAAGGGATTAAGAGGGGGAATTGAATAACTAAGAAAAAATAAATAAGAGTTGATATAATTTAATACCCCATACTTTTAAGAAAAATTTTAAATGAGTTTTAATTAATTATTTTTGGATGAATTTATTTTATTTTATTTACGTGCATTTATTTAATTATTTGCAAGTCATTATATATTTTAAATTAATATTTTAAGTGTATTGATATATATATATATATATATATATTTATTTATTATAATTATTTATATGCATTAATTATAGTTTGTACTTGATGTGTAATTAATTATACCTTTGGGGCAAAAATGGAATTTGATAGACTTTTGGGGTTAAAACGAAATTTTGGAAAAACACACTGTTTTGTAACTTAGCCAGTATAATATTGTGTGGTCCAAGTGATCCCAGTGTTGCAGAGAGAATGAAAGATGATATTCTTATATCTCACTACTCAGAAAAACCACCAAATGAACACCAATAATATTCTGAATTTTGCCCGTCCAACACAAACATTATTTATATGCATTAATTATAGGTTGTACTTGATGTGTAATTAATTATACCTTTGGGGCAAAAATGGAATTTGATAGGCTTTTGGGGTTAAAACGAAATTTTGGAAAAACACACTGTTTTGTAACTTAGCCAGTATAATATTGTGTGGTCTAAGTGATCCCATTGTTGCAGAGAGAATGAAAGATGATATTCTAAGTGATCCCATTGTTGCAGAGAGAGTTTGTAGTTTGTGTGGTCTAAGTGATCCCACACTGTTTTGTAACTTAGCCAGTATAATATTGTGTGGTCTAAGTGATCCCATTGTTGCAGAGAGAATGAAAGATGATATTCTCATATCTCACTGCTCAGAAAAACCACCCAATGAACACTAATAACATTCTGAATCTTGCCGGTCCAACACAAACTACAAACTCTTCTATGTCTCTGTACAGGTATTTCTAATACATATTCAGATTTAATTTTAGATATATTTAAAGGGCAATATAGACCTTTTAATATAACTCAATATTCATTTGTACGGAGTGACACGGACGTCTAAATTAGAGGAGATAGACCATACTCTGTCTTTATAAAATTTGGGATTCGTGTAAATATTTTATTAGTTTCTTGCACTTTCCAGAACATGGCATCGAAATAATCAAAACCTCCGTCACCTCTCTTAAATAAATGAAGAACTGAAGAAATCGTGAGAGGGGGAGATTCTACTGCAGCTTGGAAATGAAGGATGGTCACAAAACTTCGAAGGTATGTTATTAGGGTTTGATTTATATAATTTTGAGTTAGGGTTTGATTTATGGAATTTTGAATTCATATTAGAAAGAGAGAGATAAATTTGTAGGGTGATTATATATACGGTTTTACAAAACTGTCAAAATCTGATTGCTAAAGAGAAAACAGAAAAAATTGTCCCCACTGTCAAAACTTAACAATGTGCAGAGATCCCTAGACAGAAAAAAGTAATTAAATCTGTTCTAAAAATGGCTAAATTATTATTGAAAGATACCCTCATGTTGCTAAAGAGTATGAATTCTCCTAAAAATTATTTAGAGTATTATAGAAACATACAATACCGGAGACGCAGTTGAGAACATTTGTTACAAAATTACCGAAATCTGATTATATCTAGTTGCTAAAGAGAAAACAGAGAAAACACTGTTTCTCTAAGAAGAAGATTGTTGCTGAACTTGAAGAACATGATAACAATGGCTTTATATACAAGAGATCACTAAATAGAAAAAATCATCAAATCTCCTATCCGCTAGGGTATTGTAGAAAGATACAAAGTTTCTAAAAATGACTAAAGTATTATAGAAAGATACAAATCTCATTGACATTATTTTTACAGGAATTTTGATTTTGAGATGATTAATCTCTCTATTTCTCACACACAATGGCAGCAAAAAAATCTACAATAAAGAATGTTTCGTAAGTGCCGGATCATATTGGGTTGATAGTTAAGTTTGTTTAATTTACCAACCCTCTATTTGGTTGTCTCGAGAATGGGAAATAATTTAACAAAACCTTCAATCATGCAATTTAATAAATTTGTGTTTTGTGTGTTGATATGACTAGGTATGGTGTTTCAACTATGTAACTGTGGGATGGTAACTATTGTCTTTTAAATTTACAAATCATGTGCTTTGGATTGAATAGTTTGTGTTTTCATACTCGGGTAGTGATATGTGTGATTTAATGAGCGGGAAAAAGTGTCCATTTTTTTGAAAATTGTATATACTATAATTTTGTTGATAACATAATTCCTTCCATGTTGCCTATGCCTACATTTAAAAGAGCTTGCTGATTGTTGTTGTATATCATGTACTTCTAGTTGTAAACTTTTCAAAGTCCAATTTTACTTTTATTTTTTTGCCAATACTCTCTCTATGGGTAGTTGACAAATTTGCAATCAGCATCTTTGCAGTGCTAATTTTACCTAGTATTTCCATGGCTAGTCAAATGGCTCAATATGTAGTACAAATTTTTTCAGTTCTCATGGTTGAATTTGTTGCCTTTGAAACATCATTATGTTGATAGTTGGTACCTTTGCATTATACTTGTCAAAATGTTTGGCTCTCGTTTGGATCTCAGAAACGGACGGGAGTTGGGAGAAGGAAAGGAGAATTGCTTAAAAATGGTGACCCTTTCATAGTACTTTTTAGAAATTTCATTTTCTTTAATTTGGCTTTTTCCGACATCCAAACAGAGCCTTGAGAACCAAAAATGTTTGAATATATTGGAAATCCTTTGTCCTGTAACTCTAGTCAAAGGCCTAAGAGATTTGGTTATAATCTCGAGAGTTTTTTTTTTTTTATGTATTTTAATTTCTCATGACAGAAGTCCGAGGCCGAGGCAGGGCAATCCTCGATTGGAATTTATGCTGTACAGTGCGGGGAATGTTTTAAATGGCGGGTGATACCTACACAAGAAGAGTTTGAGGACATCAGAAGTAGGTCTGTGGAGGATCCATTTTTCTGCCACAAGAAACCCAATGCTTCTTGTGACGATCCTGCTGATATCGAGTATGATGCCACTCGAATGTGGGTCGTCGACAAGCCAAACATCCCGAAGACTCCAGCAGGGTTTCAGAGGGGATTGGTGCTTAGAAAAGATCACTCTAAATTTGATGCTAATTATACTACTCCTACGGGAAAGAAAGTGAGAGGCCCTTCTGAGGTAGCATCTTTTATAGAAAGCAATCCAGAATACAAAGATTTATCTGTTTCGGACTTCTCGTTTTGGACTCCAAAAATAATGGATGATACTGTTCCTCAGACAGCTAAGAGAAAGGGCTCAGCTAGTAAGAGAGTTAAAACCGGTTAGTGTACTGACTCTCTCTCTTTTGGACCATATTTGAGAGATTAGTTTAGTTGGAGTATTATAGTTTTTGTGGACTTCAAATCTTCCAATTAATATGTATTTTGTGCACACACACACACACACACTCTCTCTCTCCATCTGTGTTTGCGTGTTTGCTCGCTTATGTATGTGTTTTTGTGTGTACATATAAATGCTTGGAAATGGGAATTGGCCTTAGATTAGTCTGGGAGGTAAAATCTTTGGTCGAAAGAATTTGAAGAAAATCACTTTGATGATGAAAATTGGGCTGTTCTGCCTATTTTATTAGTAATTATTACTCATAAAAAAATGCTGACTGGAATTTTTAGTTTCTTTCCATGACAAGGAATATGAACATTTCTTTCCATCATAGAATTAAATATAGACTCGAAACAGATCTTTGAACATACATTTTTCAAGTTCCCAGAACAAATCAAGCCCATCTTGGGTTTTGGTTCAGTTTGATTGAAGTTAATTCAATCTGTTTGAAGTATAGGAGTTACAATGTGTATGTACATACTTGGACATAGGAATCGGCCTTGAAAGAATCAGATCTGCGTTTGGGAGCACCGAGTGGGCGCCAATCACCGGTTGGTTGATGCTCCCAAACATTTTGCAATGTCAAGTGCCCATTCGGTACTTCCAAACACAGCATAAGAAAAATCACTATCTGATGAAGAAAATTGTGAAAATTGGACTATACTGCCCAGTAAATTAGAGCATTTATCTTACAAAAAGGCTGTCTTGAATGTTCATTTCTTTCCATCAATAGAATTAAAAATAGTCTCAAATGTACATTTGATGACATCTTTCTCAAGTTCCCAGGAACAAATCAAGACTCAAATGGAGCATTGAAATTGATTTGAGCCCTGTTTTGTTGTTGAGTGTTTTGAAGAGTAATCGAAAAGCACTTTTAGTAACGTCTACTTGTTGCAAGACCTTTGGAAGTAAAAACATGAAAACATTTTTGATAAAAAAAATATAGCAAGTTTGAAAAATATAATAGTTACTTTAAAAGTGTCATTTGAGAGTTTTTCATCGCAAGTATGCTGAAGCATGAACAAACACCAAATTGGTGTTTTGCTTTTTAACCACCATTCTTTTTACACTATTCACTGCTACAGTACCCAACAAAAACAAAATGCATACCAAACAGGCCCTTGGTAAATAATTTAACCAAATATGGATGAAATTGATCGTTTCATCACAAGTATGCTAAAGCATGAACAAACACCAAATTGGTGTTTCGATTTTTGACCACCATTCACGAAATGTGTTGGTATTGTGCAAAACAAAACATTTTACCAAATACGTTTTTTTTCACTATTCATTGTTATAGTACCCGACAAAAACAAAATGCATACCAAATAGGCCCTTGGTAAATAATTTAACCAAACATGGACGAAAATGATCGTTTCATTCCTGCACCCTTCATGTCTATAGTTGAACAATAGAACTAGAATCACCATTTCAGTTTTGCATAATTTACATTTCAACCCATCTCACGGTTCATTGCTGCATAGCAAAGGTAACAAAAAGATTATCACCCTCTCAGCTTGGTTCCACTCATCATCCCATTTAGCGATTGAAATTTCAATCATAAGGACAAAAAGAAATGTAATTGCATAGAATCAATATATTTGTAAAAAGGTTGTTTTACACTATAATTGCATGTCATTCTCTTTAACAAAAGAATACGAAAGTAAAATAATTAAATACAAAGAAAAAAAATGAGAGAAAAGTTATCGAGAAGGAAAAAAAACATACTGTATTTATCTTTAAATGAAGCCGGAAGTTACACTTTTGCAGACTGAAACTTACATACATGTGTGAGAATCACAAAATGGGAGAACATGGAACTCTCCAACAATGGAACAAAAACTATCAGCAGAGAGTTTGGTAGACTGTGGAGCTTTTCAGGACCCTCCAAAGATTCCTCACTATTGGTTAGTATTCTATTCAATTGGTTAGCAATTTACTCAATTGGTCAGTATTCTATTCAATGTAACTGGATGCTAAATCAAACCTTATGTCAGTATTTATCCCTGTGAAGTTGTTGAAACATGTAACTAATCAGGTTTGGTGTACTCAAGCAACATGTGAGGTGACCTGTAAATTTTCACAAGCGTCCAGTAGAGGACCTCCTCGACTCCGAGCTCACCCTCTGCTCTAGCAGCATATATATCCTCACAAATGGCAATCAACCTTCAAAAACCAACAAGTTGAGAAGATAATGAGTGTAAGGTTTTGAATATATCTGGAAATTCTGGGAATCTTCTGTTTGCAGCAGAAGATGAGGATGCTATATTGCTAAATTTACTCAAAAAATGACGCAACTTCTTTGTCGGTTTCCATTTTATGAATTAGGCCGTGGGGTGTTGTCTTAACTATGCAGATTTTTTTTATTTATTTTAAACATTGGAAATTCCAAAATCTCTTCCGTTTTTGTAGTATCAAATAGTACATGCATGTTCAGATTCTAGTCTGAAAGTATACATTTTTCTTTTTCCTGGGTGTCTGAAAGTATACATTAATTGTAACAACCTTCAAATATTTTCTGTTTATCATATTCAAGCTTGAACATAAAATTTGACCAAAACCTTTTAATAAAAATATATTAAACCATTTTTTCTGTGTGTTTAAGATAAATTCTGGCGAACAGAACATCTTTAATTTAGTCCCAAACTCCTAATACAGATTCTCCATAACTCATTTTCTCATCATAATGCATCATTATTAGGAACATGATATGTTATTGGAACTAAAATGTTGCACACTTGCACCACACATTTTTTTATCAATAAAAGAAATGACAAAACTAGCCCTTAAAAGTGGAGAGGAAGAGTACCTTTTGGTATAATGTGGAGTGAATTATGTCATTTTCTCGATTAAAGAAAAGCAAATGAGTGCAAGTATACAATAGTGGAGTGTGAATGTCATTTCCCTTCAGGAAAATAAATGATTAAGGATCAAAAAGAAAGTTACAGTTACCTGTCACAAGAAGGAAGGTTCTCATAAGGGATTCTCATTCTTAGGTCGGAGCATTGAAGTCTGATAAACCGACCGACTGCAAGCACAAAGGTAATATAGAGTCCCCAAATGCTGAATTTGCTAAGAGTTTCCCCAAGAAATCCCTCTGAAACAAATCTCAAGGATTATGAGTAACTTGTTAGAATAATTACATCACCTATTTGTTCAACATTTTAATATTTCATGAATATCTCCTGAAACTTACGTGGTGTTTCCTCAGATACGATGATGGCAATGGGTCCTGCCAAACCTCCACATTCACTTACCTCCAACGAATTGATATCGTGGAAGGACCACCACGCAGGATTCCCATGATTTATAACAAGATCGGCGCTAACATCATTTGCCTGTAAATTATAATAGTATGGGGTTTTAATAACTAACTGATCTAACAACTAAAATAATAATGGAGGGAACTGGCAATTATATACCTTTATGACAGTAACCATCTTCTTTTCAATTATTAAGAATGATTCCACTAAAACTTGTATTGGTATTTCCTCTAAAATAGAATTTTAACCATTAAAAAATATAAATATTGGCAATAAACAGCCCCAAGGGATTCACTCAAGTGGGCAAGTGTTACAAGGAGAGACTTGTCCCACATCGGATCCGAATGGGAAGTGACATGGGTATAAATGAGTGGATATGCAGCACTACCCAATAGCTTAAGTTTTTGGGTAAATGGGCAAGTGCCCACCCGTTATAGTTGGTATCAGAGTTAGACCCAGTCCGTAATCCGGTGTCACGCCAAACGCCCGATCCGGAAGGCGTCCAGGTGTGCTGCCCGGGTAGGCAGGGTGGCCCGACCGCAACGAGGGTGTTGCGAGTTCGGGTGGGGGAGAATGTTACAAGGGGAGACTTTGTCCCACATCGGATCCGGATGGGAAGTGACATGGGTATAAATGGATGAGTATGTAGCAGTACCCAAGTTTTTAGGTAAATGGGTAAGCGTCCACCCGTTATAGCAAGTCACTTGGTCATGATATCTCAGGAAGCATCAGGTCTAAGGTTCGACTCCTATTGGGTGAAAACAAAAAAATTTATTTTTTGAGAGGGGGGGGGGGGGGGGGGGGGGAATGGCAATAACAACATAATAACAATGGTTATAATGGTAAATTACCCTAATAGGTACAATTATCAACAGTGTTGTACATCTATAATTTGTGACTAGGACATTATAACAGCATCACTAAACCATATATTAATACAACAGAATAGAACAAAGTTTAGTTAGAAGTCAAAGAGGGGGGAGACAGACAATTCATATATCACAGAAAGGTAGGTAGATACTCAGATACCTCCAATTCAAATTGTCTCACTTCACCGGAACCAGTAACTCGAAAATATCTCGGAAAAATATTGGCAATCCTAAAGCTGTTGCTAGAACCGTTAAGAACTTTCTCCACTTCTGATGGCTTTGGAAGATCCCAATGATCAACACATTTAAATTGCACTAGTTCCTTTCCTTTAGGTCTGTCCCTGGAAAGTTCCCAAGTAAAAATGATATCCATACTCCCGTTAAGGGAATGAATAAATCTGCTCAGAACCACATCGGGTAAAAGCCACAATGTACTAGAATCAGGTTGGCAGCATATTAATTGGATATCATTCTTGTCATATGTATCCAGATAACCTCGGGGATCAATACCAACAACTGCTTTGAGACTATCCCATGGGATTATCTCACACAAAGTTGTATGGTACAAGGTCAACCTTCCACCCGCTGTTTTAATGTCAAACTGAACACTGGCATCTTTAATAGGGTTTGCGATGTTCGTTGGGTTACCACTGCTATAGATCTGTAAGAAAATAAAAGCTTCATCAGCACCCAATGAATTATTTTTCTGGAAAGTGACGAGCAGAAATGAGTTCTCAAAAGTTGATTATTATGCTAAGGTTTGCAGAAATAATATTTGTTATCACATGTATTACCTTCATATAAATTCTACTATTAGTTTAGTGTGATTTCCCCAACTCACACCTATAAACCTAAGTTGCATACACATTGGCACAAAAAGGAGTTGTCATCTCAAGCGAAGGTACTCCTAAATGTTCTCATTGAAGTCTACCATGCATTACGATAGTGCAGAACATAAAAAATTATCAGACTATGTAAATCGGAATAAAATTTGGCTAAACACATCCAGGTATAAATGTTTCTGTATAAGCCACTGACTGAAAATATAGCAGGCATGACCCAAGCCTACAGGACTACAAGTTCAGTCCAACACTGTTTCCACTGAGCATTCCGAAGTCCAAACAAGCCAAGGCCCCATGGTGTCTATCAGTTCTCGTCAATTGCTTCTAAGTGTTTCACAGAAGCTTTGTAATCCAAGCTCAGGAAATTCCTGTGGGTTATAGAAACAACGTTTGCATCATTTTCTCAAGAAAAACTTTGTTCGCTGCAACCTAAAGGCTACAACCATGCACCCAAAATCTCTAACCTCTGTAGTACACATGGGATAACCAATCTATCAACTGATATTAGACTTCTCCTCTTGACATACAAAATCACATCGGGTCTTTCCATTGTTTCAACTAGCACTACTACCTCAAGAGGGAAGAAAGATGCAGAGGAAGAGGAGTATATAAAATACTTCCAGTGTTCAACATCATTTTTCCTTTGAATAGAGATATCCATCTACTCTTTAAAGCACTAAACCACAAGACTTTTTCCATAGCCTTGAAAAGTGCTCCAAGTGAAAGGAAAATAAGATAATTAAAAGAAGAAAAA
The DNA here is from genome assembly GCF_030987335.1 of Cornus florida. NCBI lineage: Eukaryota > Viridiplantae > Streptophyta > Magnoliopsida > Cornales > Cornaceae > Cornus > Cornus florida. Next base: position 77,200,784 of record NW_026775575.1, on the reverse strand, counting down.
AAAAACCTCCTAATTGCACAACCTAGGTTAACTACCAATCACATTATATTCCTAATCACACCCATCGACTGTTGTCTAAATTAATCTTGAGATTAAAAGCATCGTCAAAGCAGGAAAAAAAAATTAAGATTAAGTTAATAATTTTTTACTAACAAAAGATATAATATTATCATCTGAATGCTTTAAGCAGGTAATGATTCCTACAGAGCTTCCTCCTCCGGAAGACCAATTGCAAGTTGCAACATCCTTTAACAAATTAACCTACACAAAGCCTCTTACCAAATTAAAAGGAAATGGAAGAGAGAATCCCAACACCTAAGAAACCTAGTGCAATCACAACGCCAAGGAAACAGCTTATAAGATGAAAGCCAACCCCCCGTTTTCCAGAAATCATAATAAGCCTAATCTATGCATAACTGCAAAATCATCCTCCAAATTTTGTTTACATCCTTGACTTCATATGCTTACTACTTCTAAGCAGCCCATCAAAACCTAACGGCCCAACAGATGATTTTTTTTTCGGAAACTGGGGTATCCGTGGGTTTGCCCCAACTAATCTACAAGACCCGTGCAAGGCGACCCCCCACATGGATCAGTAAAGCTCGGACTATGTCCGCGGTCGTGGCCCCAAAGGAATTGTTTGCACCTTGGAGGAATCAATCCCAAGACCTGATGCTTCATGGCATCAAGCCCCAAGTCTTTTCCAAGTAGGCCAACCCCTTGGGGTTCCAACAGATGAGTTTTGATTTCAAGATAATACCACCCAATTGCCAGCTTTGACTTCTGAGCAAATAGCGTGATGAATTTATACATAATTCATCATTAGACTAATTGGAGCGGAGTACTAACAGATCCATTGAACCCCTATCTTAGAATCGGAGAAGATAAAACTACCAAGTTACCAGCCACTTCAACACATTTTACTGGGGACTTTATTCCAACTCAACTTCACCAGAGCTTTCACCACTTCTCTTCCAGAACAATTGTTCTAGTCATTCCTTGAGTACTCTTTGATTGAACAAAGCTCTAATCTCTGTAATAATAATTGTCCTAAAAGCTACTTCTTGGTACAATCTAACACAGTGCCCACCTTAAACACTGTTTTGCTGGAGCTTTCCCAGCACTAATTGACTTGGCATGAAAAACTTCATATTTCTATCACCCTCTATCACATCCACGAAATCCAAGACTTATGATTATAAGAAATCAAAATTCAGCAAGCCATCCCCACATCCCCATATCCAAGGAACCAAAAAAGTCCCTGTTCGTTAAATCTCCCTTAAATACTTTTAAGTTCTGAACTTGGAAAACCCTCAAATAGTTTTCCACCAGTCTTTAACAAGACCAAAAAATTAAAATGCATTGCACATGTTTTTAATTTGAAATACACACTTCACCTCTGATAAATGGCATTAAACTAATGAAATTTAAAAATGATCAAGGGCGAGTCTCTGAACTTCTACATTACAATTAATGGTTTTTCTCAACAAGCCAACCCACCGAATCTATCTACTTTGATAAAGGATTGCTATTTTGAAAAAAAATATAAATAAATAAATAAATAAACATAATCAAGTACCAACTATATGCATGTAGTTGGAAAATGCATATCCCGCAGGCAGGGGACGGGGGGTTCAACAGGTTGGGGCATGTAAAAATCATCCTTGCTCTTTGAAGCCTTGATAAATTACCATAAACAAAAGATCTGAATCACCTATTTGTTCGCTATTAGCATACTTGTCGACAAGAATGCACACTCTTGGTCTGGATCCCGAGGGGAATTGAAGATGGCCTTCTTGCTATACTTGGAGAGCTTGGAAGCCTTTTGGGAGAGCTTTTCAAGCCAGCATATTCTCCTTTCCAGAAAATTCATCTCAAAGGTTGCAAACTTACAAGCGACAGAATAAGTTTTCTTTAAGTTACATTTCTAAGCGCTGACTTTTAACTTGGCTATTGTTCTTACAAAAAAATTCCTGACTGGGGGAGTTGTCCTATGCAATAATCCTTATACAACCCTTGCAATTATCCATCAGAAAACTACAATTTAAGCAACCAAGCCAACTGTTGCTTTGCTCTTTTACAGAGGCTTTAGATTTATTAATGTCCATTGATGGTCACCAACTAGTACACCTACAAATGCAGCACATAAATGATTTTTTTTGAATTGAGAATCATAGAGAGAGAGTTTCACTTGCTACACTTCCACAAACTTACATGACATGAAACTATCAAGCATTCAACTCAGAAGGCAATGCCAGTGAGAATTTTCAATTTAAAAGCCTTTTATTAAGATTCACCCAAAAGGTCTCTGCGTTTCCTACATCTATGATCAAATCAAAAGACAAACAGGCCACTGCATACAACATACCCGATGTTTTTGGAAGCTACACTCTACAACTCTGCTTGAAAGGACTACAAATATTACAAAATGATGCAATCAGTAGATACTGTTTCCCAGATTTCTTACCAGCATTGGAGCCCAGATGACACAGAGTAATATGAAGAACAAACATATTCCACTGCAAAATTTGATCATTTTGGTTTGCTTCTCTCCTTGCAAATGACTGGCTCTATTCAAGATTGCATCACATTTGACGAGGTACAAGCTTGCATTTATATCCTCCAACTAGATAGACAGCCAAATATTAGTTTCAGAAGTAAACATCCAAATTATCCCACAACTTACATGTCACGACAATTAACCAAATAAAGAGTTGACTAAAATATTAAAACAGTTCCATAACAAACTATACAGCCATCTTTTAGCATATTACTCCATGCTATAGCAGAATGACCACAACGTTTACCACACCAAATGATACTGATGATTTTACAGGATATTATGTTTCCTTTTTCATTTTTTACTTTCATGAAGTATTTCATTAGAGAGCACTGTGCTTGGAGAGGCCTGAATATCACAATTTAGAGTTACTCCAACACATTTGTCATGAAATATAGAGATCAATATTAATGAAAGTTCACGATTGTAGTTAAAAGTCACATTTTGAAGCTTACTGGTATGGTGGTTCACGGATAAAAGAAACTTGACCACTCACATTATTTAGTGGGGCAGAGATGACAGGGAACCAATGGGCAACACTTTCACTACAGTATCTTAGCAAATCATGATGTAACAACACTCCCAAACAACAAAAAATCCAAAAAAGGGTATGTGTAAAATTGATGTTCCCATAGACATTATTCAAATTTGTATAAAAAGTAAAAAAAATTAACCGTTTAATTTCAAGTTAAAACATTATGCATGGTTGCAATATCCAAATAAACTAGAGAATGATAGTATTGATTCATTTAGTGTTCTACCAGCATACAATCTCAAATAATAAGTTGATCAGTGTAGAATGATTTCTCATTTTAATTAATGTAGCAACAATCAGAAGTATCTAGATTTTGAAGATCAGAAGTATTTAATTCCTTAAATTCCAGGCTGTAAAACAGAAAACATAACAAAATCCAAAGATTTGTTTAATTATCCCAAAACGCATTTGAGTAAAAATTCCATTTCAATGGGTGAAAGTATAATAAACCCTTCCTTTTATGCTGAACAAGATTCACATAGGAGAACAAATACGCTACTGGTGAGGATCTGAAACAAGTTAAATCTCAAACAATTTCACATAAAAGACTACTGGTGCATCCTTGGCCAGTGCAAATACTAGATTATACAATACCGACCCAATATCAACCAAGAGTAGTAATGTACAACCAAGCCACCTCTTTGACTTCACTAATTCCACACTTCCCTTGGCGGGTGACTTCCCCCAAACAATTATGAAGCCAATTCCCCCTGTAAGTTGATGGTCTTGTAAACAACCATCTACTCTAAAAGTTTTAAGTTGTTAGAGAGGGTGTAATTTTAATATTAATATCCTCTAATACACCCCCTCACATATGACAATCTTTTGGTCAAACACGTGTTTTTCAATGTTAATTGTCAGGGTGACAGTGAGGTTTAAAATGGAGACATTTGCCTCTAATACCATGTTAACAACCATCTACTCTAAAAGGTTAACCTTTAAGGTGGTGTTAACACCCAACCTTATATGCCCAACACCCTCCCCATCCGGTTACAATATGGGACAAGAACCAATGAGATTCTCCCCCACCCAAACCCGCAACGTCCTGGTCCACCCTGCCTACTTGTCCACCACAACGACGATAGACCCGGTAAGAACCCAGATACCTCTGTGTGGCGCTTGACATGACACCGGATCAAGGATTAGGCCCGCTCTAATACCAACTGTTATGGGTCGGACACTTGCCCTTTAACCCAAATGTTTAAGCTATTAGAGAGGGTGTAGTTTTAATATTTATATCCTCTAATACGCCCCCCTCACATATGACATTCTTTTGGTCCAATACGTGTTTTTCAATTTTAATTATCATGGTGACGAACTGACGATGGGGTTTGAACTTCAGACATTTGACTCTAATACCATGTTAACAACCATCTACTCTAAAACCTTAAGTTATTAGGTTGCGTTAACACCCAACCTTATATGCCCAAGACCATCCCTGTCCAGATCCGATGTGGGACAAAAATCCATGACATTCTCCGGATCAAGGACTCAGTACGGCTTTGAACCAACTATAATGGGTAGGGTGCTTGGCCTCTAACCCAAAAGTAAGCTTTTGGGTCAGATCGCGAAGCACCCAGCCCGTGCCAACTGCAATAGTTTGGGCGCTTACTTTCTGACCTAAAAGCTTAAGCTTTTAGAGTAGGTGGTTGTTAACACTTGATTCATAAATTCGTTTTACTATAGCTTGATCTAAAAACAATCTATTCATCTCAGTGGCTTTTTCAACCAACACTTCTTTAGTTATCCAGTCCTAAAACAAATTGAAAGTAAAAATGAGCTCGTGCAACTTTAGTGTACGTTATAAACCACAAATTTTTATTTTGGCATGTAGCTGACCACAAGTAGTTGGGAAAAAAAGGTTTGGTTGTTGTTGTTGTCGGTAATGAATAAAATGTGTACTCTAGTTGAGAGATTTGAGGGTGTTAGGGTGTAAAGAGAGCATGATGGTGTGTGTCTCCAAGTTAAGAATTTATTGCATGCTAATGGCTTCTTGTGCGAAGGAATCAAACTTGGCAAACCTTCATAAGGAAGTCAAAATATATCAGAATGAAGCTCTGTGTTCAAGGACAGAGTGGAAGAAGCAGACACAATAACTTGGCCACAGTGATTATGCTATTGATCTATGCTTATCATATAAATTAGTTGCACATCAACATCAATGGGGGAACCATTGTACAAGTAGGGAACTAAGAAAGAAAAAAAAAAGAAAAAAAGAAAGAAACAGCAGCAGCAACAAATACCATATTAATTTACCCAAGTTCAAACCAAATTTGAAAATTACAAACTTTGATTCAAGGTGGAAGTGGTAAGATAAATAGATAATTGGACAGTTAACTTCTACTGTTGACAAACTTGGCAAATATATAAAAAATATTCATGACTTCAGAAAATGAATTGGAAACCATTGATGTTTTACTTTATGAGTGGAAATATTTTGTAAGGAAGTAGAAGGTGTCATGCCATTTGAATCACATCCATGAATCCTTGTACTTGATGAAATGGATCTCACTAAGGCTCTATTTGATTTGCGGATTTATTAAGGAAAGAGTAAGAGAAAGGAAAGGAAAAAGTAAAGGAAAGATGACTTCCTTTGTATTTTTTCTCTTGCCTAAATAAGATCAGAAACTAAATATTTCTCAAAAATGGTTTGTGATTACCAATTAACAAAAAGAAAAGCAAAACGAAACGTAAAACTAAAAATTTTCCCTTACCTTTCTTATATTCAGTTTTCCTCATTTTACCTGGTAACCAGACAAGGAATAAATTACTTCCTTTATATTGTCTTCTCCTCTCCCGCTAAATCTACAAACTAGGCAGAGCCTTGAAGTCCAATAGAGGATTCTCAGGAGTACTTCTTGAGGTTAAAATTTCTCAATTTTCTTGATATAAATTCATTTTGTCTACAATTTTGACGTTGCATGTGATCAAATTAATACACATGCATTGACTCAATGAATTGACATACATAATAATGATTTTTATGAATTTCAGCAGTGAATTTAAAAACTATGACAAAAGCTTTTTTCCCCCCTAATTTTCTTTTTCACATTAAAACGTCACTATATTTAGTCAATAGAGTAAACAACCAACAAAGCTTTACTATAACGGATGGATTTGGACCGTCAGTAGGTGAATGGGCAGCAGTAATGGAACCGTATGAAATATCAATAATCTGGTGATGATGGTCCACAACCAACATTAAGAACTATGTAGAACTGACCTAAAGTTCCAGTGGTTATAAGAACTATTATCAATATTGTACAATTATATATGTACAATAATAATAATGAACATGCAATCAATGCAATCATTGATATGTATAACATATTGGCTGTACCATAGGGTACACGATGACATATATATGAACAATAAGTGCAAAGCTAACCATTCTGACGTTTACTAGAGGAATAAATCAGAAAGTTGCATATCCTTTAAATTAATGAGAGAGTGACTACATATAATTTTTTTTAGGATAATTGAAGTGAAATGAAGAATTAGTTGCTAAAGATGAAATACATAGCTTTGGAATTCTGAGAGTGGAATTTGGGCCTAAAAGCTACATTAACACCAGTAAAATTATAATGGAGGGGACAACTCTTTTACAGTTGCACTAAATTTTATATCTTAAGTTCACAACATTAGCAAGTTATGTAATTGAGAATATGGCAGTTTTCTATCATAATTCAAGGCAATGAAATGTAATTTCTCGTAAAAATATCTACATATTAACTTTTAACATCACACACTTACATATCTGAGACATTTTTTTAAGAAATTGATTATAACTAATTATTAGCTATTATCTCATTTTCTTTGCATAAATTCTCCTAATCCTTCCGACTTATGCGATAATCTAATTCACATGCCCCAAGACGCTATATAATACAGAATGTTCTGTTCTATGATGGAAATATATGTTTCAAACAATTTACGCTTCTACATTGCATGTTTATACAAAAATGTGGCTTACAATTATGTCCACCAGCGCAACATACCTTCAGCATTATTATTATTTTTTTTTCACTTTTTTATTCAACATGTTTCACTGTATGCCTACAAATTTCAGGCATGTAATTCTGATATAACCTAAATACAACCTGTGCAGCACATGTCAGAATACATCGTATAAGTATTTCATAAAAAAATGTTTTCGCAATGCTCTAGATATTGATGTATAAAATAGTTTCTTTTAGTCTTGAACTTCAATTACAACTTTCAAGTTATTGCACAGAAGGTTATATTATTATGATACATTACATGTCCTTAATCCTGTATCGTTCCACAGAAGAATTGTGAAGATATCCAAGGTGTTAATGTATTTAAAACAATGTTTAGTAACTTACAGAATTGTGATCAAGAGTTGCACAGCTAAAACTTTGGAATGTGTGTACTAGGAAAAAAAAACTAAAGTTTGGAGTCTTTGACAGAGAAGTAAAGCTCTATTGAGGAAGTTTGCTAAAATCTAGGAAAGCAAAATATCATATTGGAATTTCTTTGCTCGCTTGATCATAATTAGTGACGTAAGTAAAAAATATCTATTGCCATCATTATGAGTCAGTCTGGTGTATATAGTGACGTAAGTTTGGCACTTCTCCAACTGCGAAAGCATTTCTGAACGAAAACAGATTACTATTTCCTTAATAAATTATGTGTTTGTTTCTTATACAAGCATATAAGCTTCAATGGAAGCACTTATGGAGTAGCATCCAAATCTTTTTCTATTTTAAATATATTGTAAAATGTCTTGATACAGAGCCTTTTAGAATCCTACATAATGCTCTGCCGTTAACATATCATGGGAATAGAGTGGGACAGAGCAGTACAACAGAAGCAAATAGTATAGGTATAATTAGAAATATGAGGTGATCTGAGGGTTCACACTAACTGGCCAAATGTACCTCTTGGCGGAGGGTTGACCTGATCTGGACCATCAATCCACTTACATTCTAAAATGATTCTTCTTCTATTCTTAATTTTGGGGCCCTATCTTGCACCTTACTAATAAAAGTAACAACAACAACTATAATAATAATAATAATAATAATTCTAATCAATGATGATGACAATAAAGGGAGGCAATCGAAGCAATGATGATTTGTTAGATAATTTTAAAAATTTTAATTTAGCGAAGAATGAAAAACTGCAGCAACTAACCTTCAGCCAGTCATACATTGTCAATGATGTGGTTGTGCAAGACCAATCAAGTACACACCGCAATTCATAAAGGAAAGGTAGAGCACGATAGATTCGGTAACCAAAATAATTAACATGCGAAACTTCGCTGGTTAAAAACTGTCGATACAAAGTGCTTTTATGAGGAACCCCATATCGGATTTGTATGGCTTGCAGTGCCAGAGAAACTGCTTTTGTTAGATAAATAGCACGAAGTGCTAATCCTCCGCCTTCTTGGCGGGAAAGCTCCATATGCCAAGCATACTCGGTAACAGAGTATGTAAAAAGGACGAGGTTGAAAAGGTAGAAGATCACTTTTCCTGTGGCAAATGAACAGAGGTAGATAATGCGATCAAGCACTATCAATAAGAAGATAATCTGCATGAAGAAGGCATTAAAAATGGTTAAAAATTAGAAAAGACACCATGTCCTCCAAGCAAAAATACCTCATACTATGTTGCAAAGAATTGACCACTATCATAACTTGTCCTCAACGTCCCAATTCAGGGACTCAAAATGGATCTACATAAAATTATTCTATCCAAAAATATATATTCCTCTTTGCCCATATGAAATCATATGAAGACATTAGTCTTCATACAGCATTCCACAAGATAATGACATAATCCAGTTTAGACTCAAAATTGGTGAGATTCAAAACGAGGATAGTCAAGATGCAAATGTTAAGAAATTAGGACAGTCATCTGGCTTATACTTGTTATTCTGAAAAGTCCAAAGAGATATGATCATCAGCTGAATCTTTAAAGTTCATAAATTCCATTTTGCAATACATACAAAATATTATTTCAATTTTTTGTGTATATATATAATACAGAATACTAACAGAAACAGAAGGATTATAAACTTACCATTAGAATAGATACGAACTCTATTGGAAATTGATCTTCAAGCTGATACACCTCAAGAAATTCACTTTTGTTTTTTATGACAGATTGATAAAAGATGGCAACCAGAAAGAAAACAGCCAAATCTGCACCAAATACGTAGGCATACAGATCGAGTTCTCTTTTCCCTCCTCCAATTACAGAGAGTACTGGGTATGGGAATCCAATTTCGTCAACAATACCTGCACGTTGTGCTTGAAGAATCTCCTTTGCTACATCAGCTGCTGGAGTTAGTGACTTGTGCCACTCTGCAGCCGTACATTCTGTTAATGGGGAAGCATAAACCACCTCAAAAACAGCCAAGGCCACATTTGGGTTTTCTGCACTTCTTTCAATGCTTTGTACATGAACCCTACTAGCAGAATGGCAAGCTTTAGGGTTTTCTTCCTTGCATCTCTCATCATGCACAATCCTAAGCAACTGATTTATTCCAGACTCAATCCTCTCTGGTTGAATCCCGTCTTCTGGCCACACACCCATATCCATAGACAGCTGGACAAAGTAAGGAGGAGACTCTGCTCCACATGTCAGTGATTTCCAGTACATACAAAAACCTATAGTTATCATTTTCACCACATTTTTTATTTGTTCGAGCAGCTTTTGTGCCCTCTTACTCCAGCTCAAACTCAAAAAGACCGCTTTTGGATAGAGATCTCTCTCCTTACAAAAATCAGATTCTGTCGAGTAAATCCATTCACTATCTTTTGCAGTTATGGAACTCTGTAACAGGGTAAACAAATAGACTAAAAAAAGAGGCAATGAATTGATAACAAATGACGAAGTGATTTTATGTGTGGGAAACCCTATCTGGTAAAGTAGGTCTGACTGGATGCCCAATCCACAGTGATGGATGATGATTTGATAAAGATACTGAAGCAAAATATAAACTTCTGTGTAGATCAACATAATAACCCAGAAGATGCCACTTGGCCCAGCATTTGCACATAGAGCATACAAGAAGAGAGCTGCAAGATAGACCATGGAAAGCAAACTGAAATTCCAGAGAAAGACGAGAACAAAGCAACAATAACACACAACATCATTATTGGAGCACATCTGGGACCAAATGTGAAGGAAGATCCTCCCGATCTGCAAACTTGCAGCATCAGACATGGTTCTACTCTTGTCAGACTGCAAAGAAGATGAACGATCCAAGGATATGTGCCTCATATTCTGGGTCTCTATGTTGCTACATATCCCATCTTCTGTAGATGAGTGCTCATTTGAATCTGAGTCTTCATGCGCGATGTTCAGAAAGCTCACAAGATTTGTAACCGCCTGATTTCCAAAAGACTGTACTTGGGAAACACCATCACCTATGAGCTGCACAGCAGAGATTAATGGGTTTTCCTTTGATTCACCCTTAACTTTCTTTTCTTTGTCTGAATCAATAATTGCACCATCATCAGCAGCATCCTCTTCAAGTTCAATAATCTCACAAAGAGGTGATTCCATCAAATGCTTTCTTGATTTCACTGGTGATGAACTTTCCATTTTTACATGAGTAGGAGATTCATGCAATTCCAAAGGGAATTCTGAGTCTGCATTGATATGTAGATGTTTTTTCAAGACAACATCTTCCTCTTTATCAAGGTTCTGAGCTCCCATGTTCAAATTAAGAGAAGCACTCCTCCTCCTCCTTAAGCCTTCACTAACAGGGGAAGTGTCATCGCAAGTAACAGTTGAGTTCATATTATGAAGCTGGATTTGTAGATTGAGCATCTCAGATTTCATCTTCTCTACTTGCAAGTTACGCTGATGTTTCTTCTCCTCAGATTCGCGAATATGCTGCAGCTGTGCGGTCTTCCAGGCAGCTTTTTTCTCTTGTTCACGTACAATGGCACCAATTTGCTCTGCCTCGAGATATCGAAATACATAATCAAACTCCGGGGAAGAAAACATATATGACTGCAATGATACTAGCATAAAGATGATGATCTCAACAAGAGCTGATCTCGAAGTAATCCGAAATCCATAGTCATACTTATAAAATCCAATCACCTCATATATGTAGTCAAAAGTATCACACTTCCCCCCATTGAAATTGCCGCCCACAAAGGGAGATTGATAGGCAAGAGAAAGAACAATAAGAGCAAAGTTGTAAATGCGCAAGAACTTGAAGATTTTGTTCTTCTTCTTTAGAATTTCAAGTCTGATACGGAAGAAAACCAGAGCAAAACCAAGATACCCAAGGTGCAAAATGTCATACTCAAGGGTTCCGGTAATCAAAACCAAAGCAAGTACAAGATCCAATAGATGACAATAACAGTAAAGCCTTAGGTAGTCAAGAAAAGTCCACATGCTTTTTGTTTCGAAAGAGAGATCTCTCCAAACAAACGCATTCTTGCGTTGAGATATCATTTGGCGATACGTAAATGACCCAGAGAAACTGGACAAACGATCAGCACGGAGTTTGAAACATGCGAGCATGAAGACCACAAAATAGCTGATAAGCATTCGAGGATCATCAACGGTAAATCCTATAAAGACAAAGTAGAATAAACTTTGAGTTAGCAGATAAAAAATAGGCTCTGAAAAGGGGGGATGGGAGGGGGGGCAGAACGTTTTCATAGTATTTGGACTTGCACAGATGCCTCCAAGTCAAGTGAGCACCAGGTAAACTTTAAGAAATCATTGTAAAAAGCCCTCCACAAGCTTTTCAAACTGCTAAAAGGGAATGTAAGAGCTAACTACTATTACTGCTACTAGAAAAGACAGAAATAAATGGGAGATAAGAAAATCTTATACATCCTATACCTATAATTATAGCATGCGAAGTCCCAACCACAAAGAGGAAACTTGTAGAGTAATGACTCATCATAAAAATACTATAAAAATAAATAAATAAATTGTGATATTGTGGCCCAAATTTGGTGCCGGGTCACGTTGCGACCCACTTATGACACGACGACCCGTTGGGGAAAATTTTTGATCCATTTTTTGCTCATGGGTCGTGGACCCTAATTATTCTCTTGTAGCCCGATATATAAGGGAGCTTAGGATTTGGAGTGGAGGAAGAGAGAGACTCTGAAATTCGTACAAAAACAGAGTGAGGGGCTGAAAACTTATAATGTCTGATTTTACACATAGTGAAAACTTTCGCCAGATCCCAACCGTGGATGTAGACTATTGCCGAACCATGTATAAATATTTGTGTTCTTTGTGTAGCGTGTTTACTTTTCTGTCATGATTCTTGATTCAACTTGGGTTTGTTGCGTTTGTCATAACAAAAATCAATTCTAGTATCTATTTAACTAAAAAGAGCATTCAGCCAAGTCAGCACATGACTACAGTTTCTGACCAATATATTGACGTTTTGAGAGCTAAAGCAGCATAAAATGACAGGCGTGTGCTGGGAGGGAAGACTGGAGATGGACCTAACTTTTGTGTCATTTTGAGCCTTTTGAGCACATTAGTTGCTCTCTTACTCAAACTCACGTTATCACACTAATCAGTCTGAGCTTTTACAATTGCATAGGCAATGACCCCTAGCTAAAACAGCATTGTAAAAAAAATTAAGTCAACCAAGTTTCAAGTAATACAATGTAAAATATATATTGTCAATTAAGCCACAATTCTAACAGTTCTAAGAGAAAGTACCCAGCCAACAGCTTCTGCAGTAATGGAAGTATGTGTTTGAGCTTTTCCAGCAATCATGGCAATGCACAATGCTCTCACTTGGTACATGTTGATTCAAAGGCATCACGTTCTTCCAAATTGCAAAGTATTCAAGGACAAGAATAGAACCAAACAAGAAGACAAATATTGGCCATACGTTACGTATAATACGCCGATCCAAGAGAATACAAGCAGCAAGAGATGCAATATATAGCATAGAGAAGGCGTTCAACAAAGCAAAACTGGCAAGAAGCAAAGTGATCATGTTTATCTCAAGGCCAAAGAGGTTGAACATATTCTCCACCCAGAACTTCAAGTATATTTTCAAGGTAGTCTTCTGTGTTTGAAATCTCTCTTTTCTCAAAGCAAGAACTCGTTTCTTGTTCCACTTATGGCTCTCCTTAGAGCTTCCCCAGATATAATCAAACGAATATTTTCTATTGCTAGTACCCTCAGATCCCCCTCGTTTAGAGTAGTCACTATGAGATGATTGAAACAGACTAGAATAAAAAGATGGACATGAATTGCTTGTCACCATTCGTTTTGCAGAAAGTGCACTGGGATCAGATGAAGGGTTAATTTCCCCATTAGAAGTGGAAACGACTGGTAACAAATCTTCTGCTGTGATGAACAATGGGCAAGGTTCCTCCCAACTTCCTACGTTTACAAGAGTACTTGGCATATTGTCCAACCAATGGAAGACATTGTATTGAAGGGTACATGCAGCAATCACTAGAACTTTCCCTCTCAGGCCGCCTTCTAGACCCCAAAAGCTGGGCTTAAATACATGGAAACCCAAAATAAGGGACAAATCATAATGTTTCTGGCCAGGAAACATCTCAGCTTGTTTACCCCACATCTGAAACAGGTACTCGGCTATCACTAGAAATCCTGTGTAAACCAAGAATGACTTGGAAGGAATCCGAGAAGCTTTAGGTAAAGTTGTACAGATGACAAGCCCAAGAAGATACAAAAATCCAAACACACTTATTGGAGATAAAGATGCATAGAATAACGCAATTAACAAAATCTTCTGACTGTGCCAAATCAGAAACCGCCTGATAAACCCAGGTATGCCAGATCGAAATGGAATGGGATGGTCTGATTTAATATGCCTGCTCTGTCTCCTCTCATAGCTATAAAGTTGCATTACAATCATAATTGCAAGAGATTCCCAGGCATTTTCCAACAATGAGGCATCAGTTCTATAGCCCAAATCAGGATAAAGATCTATCTTTCGGGACAGCCATATCTCAAAGCTGGGAAATATGCTCAAGCTATAGATGAAGATAAACACCATTATAGCATATGCTTGTAATGGAAACCATAGGCGTCGCTTTGTCTTCTCAACAAGTTGTCTTCCAATGATCCAGACAAGGAGAAGGAAAAGATAACCAAATGAAACGTAATTTGGTCTCACTAGGTACACCGTAACAAGAATAGTCAAAAAAGCAATGTAGGTTCCAAACGACCGATACATGGATAAAAATTTCTGTCCTATTGCACTGAGGTATAAAGCTATCTTTCTCTCTGAAAAAACAAAAAACCAAACAGAAGATTAGTGCAAACAACAATAACATGAACACAAATAGTAAAATTGTAGAGGAATTAGTTCTCCCAAAGCCAGATGTCGAGGTATGTAGCTCACATGCAAAGAGTTCAACACCATTTTCTGTTAGACCTCCTAAACTGCAATGATTTTTTTTTTTTTGTCGGGGCAATTCACCATGCTCTTCTGATACATCCTAGGGAACGCAACAGATTACTTTGTCTTAAATCCAAATAATTAACTTCAAACTAGTATAATCATCCTAGGGAATTGATGAATGGTGTCCTTGAACTTTGCATGAGAGCCATGTCTCCCAGAACATTTCACAGTATCTATATGCTTAAACAAAAATCTGAGCAAGAAATAAGTATATTCGCCACAAAAATCAGGGAACTGATACAAATTTCTAACATTTTTTTACCATTGTCAGAGACAAAAGATGAGCAGTCAATTCAAAATGTACTGAACCTTGAACAAAGTTATACCATAAGAAGCATCGTCATGGCTGTTTCTGGTGCTTGATGAAGCATAAACTGATAATAGAACTGATTTGTTCAGACCAGCTTTCAAAATGCTGAATCCAACGGGAGGGCAAGGGGTGTGCTGCACAATTGCTGAAAATGAAAAGAGCATTTCGAAACCATGGTTATGAACTGCACAAAAGCAAGCAAGCAGAGCTATTTCCAAGAAATCCCAGGAACTGTCACAGTCAAGGAGACCTGCATGAATACATATAAAAATTATCAATAAATTTTTCACATAAAAAAGTTTAGATCAAACTGAAAAAAGATTGTATACAAGAATATAAAATTAACATTTTCCCATTAAAAAAAACCCAAAACCGTAACCATGTTCTCTTAAAGGATAATAATTCAATGTGAAACAAATAAATATGAAGCATACCTAACTGAGACAGAATTTCCATGCTCAAAGAGCCTTTTTGCTCCAAAGTTCTAGAGACTGAATTAAGCTGAAGAATGTACAGTATTGCAAAATGAGCCTCACATAGAAGAATCAGCAATTGGCGTATCTTTTTGCTGATGTTGTGGCTCAAGAGATACATCAAAAAGAATATCACTGAAGCACGGATCAGAATTTAGCACTGGTTAGTCAATTGGTGTAGAATCATGTGTCATCAAAAGCTTGTTGTTCAATGTCTTTATAGCATATATTAGTCATCTAAGGGCAATATTGTGGTTAAGAATGCAACTTATAAATGAATAAATAGATAGCTTTGATTGACATACTATATACAGCATGAACGAAACCAGGTTTCATGGCAATGAGGAAAATCAGAACCAGCATGATTGCCCGAGAGCATTTGCGCAGTCCCCAAGCTATTGTAGCCACAATCAATACCTTGGTCTCTTCTTTCACTGCAATTAAAGGAAGACAATCATATGGATGGAAGTAGTGTATTAAGATAAAACTAAAAATAATAACATATATACCCAGAACAGGAATAACACAAGAGAGAATTCCCTAGAAGATCCTTTCATGGTAGTCAATGGCCAAAAGGAAGTAAGATTTGAACAAATGAATTGCATGCTTTTGAAATAAAGAACAACACGACAATAGAACATTATCATGTAAGATTAAGCACCAGTGAAAAAATCCTTGTAATTAATATGAATTGTATTTTGCTTTCACTTTATTGATAAGACGGTACAGCCCTAGAGAAAGCAAATGAAAACAAGATCATTGTGACCCAACCCAGATTATAGGTCTATGACTTGAGTACTAAGCAAAGGAATAACTGAATAACCAAACACAAGGACACCAAACATTTAAAATAAGCATTTAGCAAGTGTTGAAATTACATTTCAAAGAGAAGGAAAGAGCCAAGATAGAGTTTGGGAAATTTCTGAGATTAGCTTTTCCGATCTACTCTCTCTTTTATATATATGATAATTGATATTACAAAAAAATGACTAATATCCCCTCACAAGAAATATAAAATACGCCAAATACATTCTAACAGTAAGGAAGTACAGTCATTGATCCAAGTAAATCTACACCAAGAAAGAATAATCTAGCACTAAGAAACCGAAAACCCAAACAGAAGGAAACCAAACATTTGAATTAAGTCCAGTCACTGGTCCAAGTAAATCCAGGTTCGTTCTCTTGTAGATCTTTCCTTGCATTCATTTTTCATTCTTTACTCGGTGTAATTGGATATCACTTTAACAATGTTATCATAAAAATCTAATTACCTTCAACAGTACAGTTGTCATTTGAAGATTGCCCTTCCTCATCAGACAGGTAGAGAAAGACAGTGTTGTTTACAAGATTACCAAGAGCAACAAGAATCCCAAGACAAAATTGAGCAAGCAAAAAAAATCCCGGAATAGGATAATGCCACAACCCAATCATCTGCCAAATTTCCATGTCCTGCATATATATTCAAGAGAAGACTGAGCGACATCTGAGTTTTCTTAAAACATAAGTGGAAGACAATGTTAAAAATGAGAACTACCTTCCCAAGTTTCCAGTTCAGAAATGAAAAACCCACATTGAAGATATATGTGCTGGCTGCCCACAACAGAATGAAGACAAGAAGCAGTCCATTTAACCGGTGCAAATGGAACAAGGATGGAAAAGCATATATAATGTAACCGACATATGCAAGTAATCCAAATGCGCAGATACTTGCAAAATGGAAACTCCAAAATGAAAGAGCAAGCAAGGACACCTGTCAAGTTCATCACCAAAAGTCTTAAATATGAGCCAGTTAAGAATTAAATAAAATCAAAGAAATCAAAATGTATAAGAATAAAAAAATAAACCTAAAGTAATGGGTCCACTCAACAAAGCCTTTTCCCAACTTTTGTTTTGGGTGGTGTGGTGAAGTGTGTGTGGCAGGTGCGGGAGCAGGGGGTGAACTATCTCAATTCTCAACCCATCTTAATTCTGGTCTTGCTTCCCATAACATTACCCTTAATAAGGAATATATTACTCTTCCTAATTGGTGCAATTATTGATCATTGCCGGATATCCAAACCAACTTAATAGATTTTGTTATATTTTAACTCCAATAAGTGTTACTTAAACCATCTATCAGATGTGTTTATTTCTGATTTTATCAGTGTTCGTCTTCTTTACACACATCCATGTCAATATTCACATTTCTGAAATGCTCACTGACGAAGAACAAGTTTTGTTTATTGAAATATTATCTTGAGTTTGAGAACTCTCTGATTGTTTTCTTCTCCCTGATTGCCCTTGCTATTCTAAATCCCTTAGTCTCTCTAGCCTATCTTTCGTCTGTCTTCCCACCTCCTTCTAGCCTCGTCTCTTCTTCTGTCCTCTCATCTCCTGCTTTCCTTCTGTCTTGCATCAAGTTGGTAGCGCAACACTATACGTCCTATATCACTCATCTTCTTAATATGTTGTTTCTTAATTGTTAAAGAATGGCTAGACAATATTATAGGATTTCTCCAAAACTATGAAAAACCACATAGAGATCTTTCTTTTTTGCTGAAAAAACCCAAATTGATTATCCGATACAGTAGTTTCACACCTTGGGCATTCTTTGGCATCTTTCTCCCAAAGTTTCATAATTGACTCATTAATTTGATACCCTAATGATTTTGTACAATTTTGAATCCCATGTTCTTGTATATAGGTATTGAAATAATTGTCCGTCATTCAAAAGATATTTCCTTAGTTATTATTGTTTTATTCAATCATGTTGTTACCCAAGGCATGGAATCATCACCAAAACACTTCCAAACCTCAACAGCAATGTTATCTGGTTTTAATACCTGTCATGTACCATATAGTTCAATGCTGCTTCTTTTTTATTTTTAACCTTGCACATCCTGATCCTACAAAAGTGTTATTTCCTCTGATCTACCTAAAGGTTACTATAATCATCTAAACATAAACTTCCTATACAATATTCATTCAGCAGCTTCTAACTTATTCACCTTTCTCTAATCCATCATCTTTAACCCTTGATGCACGTTACATTATTGAAATCTCTAGTTCATGTCCTTAAGTTGACATATTTACAATATCCTTCACCCCTTCTTTGTACCTAATTTAGAGTAAATATCATCCTACGGTCTATACTTTTCTTCTGTTATTACCTTTTTAACTTCTTGTCATTTTTGTATTTCTCTAAGGTTTCTTTATTTCTAGTTTTTTGTCAAATTTTGTAACACTCCCCTGTCGGTTACACAATTGTTTTAAAAAGATTGGAAATTGGAATTGTATTATAAAAAGGGATCATTTATTATGTTAAAATGGATGAGTAATTTCAAAATGAATAATTAATATAACTTGTAGTTTGCAGTACAAAGGTAATCAATTAACCAAAACAATTTATAAAGTTCAATAAAGAATGATAAATGAAAATTATATTTTCAATTCGTCCAAGTGAAAATTATGGATATTCTACAGCTACGTCAATCATTTTAAGAAAATTCCCTGAAAGAAAATATAGGCAAAACTCGCAATAACAGCGGCTACTGTGGTGACAATGATTATAGATGCCATATTGCCATAGAAACTGCAAAGAGCAGTGAAGGTTATGGTATTGGATGCGGTCAAGTGTTGGTCATGGTGTGGCAAAAGGGAACCTGTAACGACACTGGAAGTTTAATTGAGAGTTTATTAGACCACTGCAACTCGTAGATGTTAAAATCCCGATTATGGATCTTAGAATCTTACGATTCTATGATCCCAAAATGACAAACCGATCCCGATCCCATCCAAAATCTCTGAGTAGTAGAATCTCAGTAGGATCTGTAAAATCGGAAGTAGAATCGCATAAGATCTTACAATCCTACCAATTATATTAAATCATGTTATTTTTTTCTTCTTCCGGATTTATTTGGGCCTACAATTAATTTTGGACTAGTAAATTTAATCAATTTAAATATAAAGTCTAACTCTTTAGCCTATTTACATTCAAAAGTTAAAATTTAAAAAACAAAAACAAAGAAACGAACGTCAAATGTAGAGACTATCAACTCTGAATTTTAAAGGTATGATTCAAAATTTCAAAAATTTCCTCTATTTTGTTTTATTCTTCTTAATTTCTCTTTTCTTCTTTCTTTAAAGAATTTTATTTTTCCACCTATTCTTTGCCAATTCTGAAAAAAAAAATAAAGAAAGACATCATTTTTTTTTTTTTTTTTTTTTTTTTTCTGTTGTTCTCTCTATCTCTGTTTTGTTCCTTTTTTTTAACCAAAAAAGATAACTTTTCAATTAAATTGCTCACAATTAGGCAACTAAATTGTACTTTTCTCTCTCTACTAGGCTTTACTTTAATTTTATCCCCGAGATTTTGCTTGATTGTTATGCTGATTTTTTGTTGAAATCAAGAAACTGATTTTAAGTGTTTGTCATGTATCTTAGTATCTTTTAATGTTAATTAATTTTGCTAGAGTGTCTAATTTGAATTTTTAGCCTTATTCTCTACTTATATCGAAAATAATTTAGAAAGTTAGTTTGAGTTACTTTTCTAATAGTTTTATAGAATCTTACGATTCTATCCGATCCTACGATTCCGATCCTATGGACCCCTCATCAATCCTATGTAGAATCCCGAATCTAACAACCTTGCTGCAACTAAAACTTTTATTAGACTAAACCCAGTAAAACAGTGGAGAACGTAACTTCTTAAAGAGCTGCTTTTTCTTTGTGATTACCTAAGCAGGGAGAACCAATCAGAAGTACCTCTCTATGATAGCAGATGCCAGACAAACTTGCTTATATAGATCAGAAGCATGAAATATAATATCTCAAGGTATACTATGGGCACTAGAAAAGGCAATTTCATGCTAAGCATCCAACTTAATTGTTAGCAGCTATGATAGCCACGATTTATGGAATGACTTACCATATTAGCAGAGATTTGATTATGCTATCAAATATGCAATTGAATATGTTTTGATTTAATTTAGATTTGATTTAATTTCCTTTCTTGTAATATGATCATGTGCTCTTTTTATCAATAAATACTAGAGTTGTGAATGAGTGATATATCTCATTCAAGCCTTTACACAATTCTCTCCTTTTTTATTTTTTTTTTTATCTTTCTATTTGGTATCAAAGCCAAGGTGGTCCGACTGCAATGAGAACATTGCGAGTTCGGCACCACTCATTCGGGAATGGTCTAAGGTGACATCACCCATCCAAGAGGTGTCGGGTTGGCAGGGTGGTCTGACCTCAATGAGGGCGTTGTGAGTTTGGCACCACCCATTCAGAAACGGTCTGAGGAGACATAGTTGTTTCTTTTTTATGGTCTGAGGAGACATTGTTGATTCTTTCATCTACATTGTTTAAACATATGTATGAAAGGGAATTGTTCGAGGAGACATTGTTGATTCTTCCATCTACATGTTTTAAACATGTGAAGGGAAATGGTATGAGGAGACATCGTTGGTTGTTTACGGTCTGAGGAGACATGATTGGTTGTTTATCGTCTGAGGAGACATTTTTTATTTATTGATTAGCACTTCATTTGAGAGAAAATCATTGCTAGTCAGATTTTTGCACTCTGGAACTTGTAGATTCTGAAAAAGGGTGCTACCAAGACCGTGTTTGAAGATGCATTGTCCAAGTTGGGCATCTCAGATATCCACGCACCAACTTGAGTGGGAGTGTTAGTAGATATGATAGCCACGATTTATGGAATGACTTACCATATTAGCAGAGATTTGATTATGCTATAGAATATGCAATTGAATATGTTTTAATTTGATTTATACTTGATTTAATTTCATTTCTTATAATATGAGCATGTGCTCTTTTTATCTATAAATACTAGAGTTGTGAATGAGTAATATATCTCATTCAAGCCTTTACACAATTCTCCCCTTTTTATTTCTTTTATATTTCTACTCTAATACTCCTGAATTGCATCCTGGTGTCACATGCTATGTCCACTACTTCAGGCACTTCACACCACCAACTGTACTTGATATAGTCTCATTCTAAAATAAGGTCTTAAATAACATAACCACCATTACATAACAGTATTTCCACCTGAAAGTACCATTACAAGCTGTTACATCGATCATAATTAAATTCATGAATGTTACAAAACAGTCTGTAGCAAACTAATACCACTACGCAACAGGCAGTTATGTACTATGAATGTTTTAGACCTTATTTTTCTTCCTTTTCCCACTTCCTTTCCACAATTTCAGCTTCCAAAATCTCCCAAAGTAGACTATAATCGTAGATCTACTACCAAAACTTATAATCTTCAAGATCTACTTAGAATCCATAAAACTTCTTTCTCATTTCTCACTTTGTTTAGGTTAAAACTTACCTACATTTGTTATTTGCTCTTGGATCTTATGAGATTATTGGTGGATCTTGATTGGATCTACAACTCTATTGATTCTATTTCCAGTTCTTCAAGGAATCAGATCTCTATTCCCAACAATGTACAACAAGCCCTCACACCCACCCTGACATGCTACCAACCTCTCATGCGTGGAGAGACAAACAGACAGACTGAGTGTTGCCGACCATAGAATGTGTAACAGCCCTCACCCTACCCAACACAATATTGTCCGCTTTTGGCTCTCCCGGACCAGACTTCTCATGAGGTCACCCATCTTGTTACTACTCCTGCATAAGCACACTTAACTGCGGAGTTCTGATGGGTTTACGGCTATCACGGCTTTAAAACACGTGTCATAGAAGGGTATTGAACCTACATATCGCACTTCACTTCACCTTCCCAAGGCGATGTTGGATCATGACACCCGTAGTCTGCCAGTGTGATAGCTCGCCCAGTGTCTTGCACCCGCCCGACCACAGAGGTCGTCACAATCACCCCCCATGGGGCCCAACATTCTCGTTTGCCATACTTCTAGCTAGGTTTCGGCTCTGATACCATTTGTAACAACCCTCACCCTACATGACACAATATTGTCCGCTTTTGGCTCCCCCGGACTAAACTTCCCGGGATGTATTGTGTCGGGTAGGGCTCGCTGTTACAAAATGAGGGAAACCAAAGTAGAAACTGAAGCTTGAACCCAAAATCTACAAGAACCAAAGCTTTAACACCCTTATACCATGTAGACAACTACCTGCCCAAAAGGTTTAAAATTTCAAACGAGGGCGCAACGATGTATATCACAAGATCCCACAATCATCATGAAGCACAATAAAAAAAATGCAATATGTAGTTTAAGAATATGTACCGGGAAACCATACGTGAAAAAGTTTATACTAAATGTCCGAAAAACTGCACCTCTAAGTAAAACATTGGTATTCCTTACACCAGACCTGCAAATACCAAAATAGATCAGTAAATCTGCAAGCAAGACAGTGCAACGTATTAAGAAATCTCTAAGCATTAAGAAGCATTCAAAACAGGGAAAAAAGAAGGAAAAATAAAAAGAAAACATTTTCTTCCCTGTAATTTTGTATTTGATCCACAAAAGAATTTCTTATAGAACAATAAAGATAATTCAGACCTGATAAGTCGTATGGACTTTGCACAGGCTCTAGACTAGATTAACCTTAAGCAACCGTGCTGTTACGACAACGTATTGCAATGGTGATCTTTGCAAATTATGTAAAAATAATTATTAGTTATAAATTGTTGACTGCACCCACTCGGGCCACTCAAACAAGTCGTAGCTTTGCCTATGTGTGACTTACTAGTATTATATGTGTTGTACAATATTGTATGAGTTGTCACACGTGTACAATTAGATTACATTGTATATTAGGATTTTTTGTATTCTGTAGCCGCCTTCTCCTACCCCTCATTACCATATATGGACTTACCATGTATAAGGTTTACTTGTTCTCGTCTCAACTACTCCAGTAGCTTCTCCTATATAAACACCATTGTATTATTGTATTACTCACTCAATAATATATACATTTGCATATATTCTCTCTCTCTTTCAACATGGTATCAGAGCGGAAATCGATCCCTCTTTATTTTTTTTTTTTCCAGTCTTATTCAGACTCCAATCTTGATTCCATCTTGGCTTTCTCTCAGCAATCTCTTCTCGGCATTCTCTCCTCGGTGATCTCAGTTCTCGTCTTAGTAATCTCTCTCGGATCCCTCCTCAGTAATTTCTCTCGGGTTCATCTCGGCTCCCTATCACTACTATATCTCATTTGTTCGGCAACTCTTGTTATGGATACTAAGGAATCTCATCTTCTTGGGTCAATCACCAGCACCAAACTGAAAGGCTCGAACTACCTTCAATGGTCTCGAGCCATAGAGGTGTTCTTATGGGCTCGAGGAAAACTGTCCCATCTTAAACCAACCAAACCCACCAGTGATAAAAAGATTATTGAGGCTTGGGAGAAAGAAGATGCTCAGATTATGACTTGGTTATGGAACAGCTTGGAGCCTGAGATCTTCAACGTGTCATTCCTAGGGGAAAATCTCAGGGACATGTATTCTTCAGAGAAAAATATTTCTCGTATTTATTAGTTGTACCATGATATTTATTAATCTCTAGCAGGGAGATCGTCTTGTTGAAGATTATTACTCAGAACTGAAGGGTGTGTGAGAAGAATTGAATGTCTACCAACCATTAACTACAGACATAGAACAACAAAAAGGGCACAGGGAGGAGTTTCGGGTGGCAAAATTTTTATCTAGACTTAAACCCGAACTCGCTCAGATCACTTCGCAGATTTTGTCTGGTAAGGAGATACCCACAACGAGTGAGACTTTTGCTCGAGTTTAAAGTGCATCTATTCATGCCCCTATAATTGAGAAGGACAACAACTTTGCGCTTGTTGTTCCTACTGAGCAACATGATACTTTCCGTGGAGGACAAGGGGGCTGAGGTCCTTCCAACCCAGGCCATAGTACTCGTGGCGGCAAAGGGGGTCGCGGCAAGAAGTGTACTCATTGTGGCCGAAACAATCACTTTGTTGACAGCCATGCCAACTTGGGCTAATCAAGCTTCGGTTTTGGAAGAGACTACTCCCACTCGTGCGAATAAACAAATTGTTCTCCCCAAAGCCGAGTATGATTCTCAGGTAAAGCGTGAGCGTGCAAATCAGCCCTCCTCCACCGCTACTATCGTTACTTTAGGTAATATGTGTCTCCATGCTTCGTCTTCTGCACCTTAGATCATTGATTCAGGGCATCCGTTCACATGACAGGTAACTTATCTCCTTTCTGAGATTTCTCATGTTTTCTCACCATCGGTTGTTACTATAGCGAATGGTGTCAAATCACCTATTCATGGAATTGGTACATTCCGCATTTCGGGTCTCACTTTTTCATCAGTTTTATATATCCCTTAATTTTCATTCAATTTATTGTTAGCTCGTAAAATCATATCAGATTTAAATTGCTCAGTTACTTTTTCTCCTTACTATTGTGTCTTTCAAGATCTTAAGACGAAGAAGACGATTAGCGGGGGGTTTGAGAAGGATGGTCTTTACTACTTCCAACCAATTATTGCTCCGATGGCTATACATTCCACCTCCTCTTCAGATTACTAGTGGCATTGCCGCATTAGACATCCCTCTTCAAATAGTCTTCGAGCCTTGGTCCCTTCTTTAGTTAATTTTTCTAAGTTTAATGTACTACTTGCGAACTTAGTAAACATCGTCGAGCTACTTTTAAGTCTCATTTTGACAATAAAAGTTTAAAACTTTTTGAGTTATTACATTCGGATGTTTGGGACCAGCTCGTACTACTGGTTTATTTGGTGATCGTTATTTTGTGTCATTTATTAATGATTATTCACGTTTAACTTGGGTTTATATTCTTAAAGATAGATCTCAAGTATTCTCTGTTCTTCAATCCTTTTATGTTGAAATTCAAAATTAGTTTGATGCAAAATTACTTGTTCTTAGAACTGACAATAACCCTTGAATATAAACTTAATATTTTTCAAAAGTTTCTTGAGTCGAGGGGTATTATCCATCAAACATCTTCTGTTGATACCAGTGTTATTAAAAGCGCGCCTGGGCGCGCACCTAGGCGCAAGGCGCCTACAGGCGCACCTTATGCTAGCCCAGGCGCAGCGACCTTCACTAGGCGCGCGCCTGGGCTGCGCCTTGGATAGTTTAAGAGGCGCTTCATATATTCTATGCTCCTTCATATATTTGTTTGATGTATTACGTATACTTTGTGTTTGCTTGTTTAGTTTATATTATTATATATATATATATATATATAGTTACAGCTTTTGGAAACCGAATGAGTACAAAATGGAAACTTAAAGTACAAAAGAAAAGTTGTCTTCTTGTGACTTGGCAACCCAATGTCTCCCAACAGTCAACAAAACAAATCAGTCAAAGAGCAAAGGCTACAGCAGAAATAAAGACGTGTGGGAGTGGGAGTGGGAAAGAGAAAGAGAAGAGAGAAAGAAAGAGAAGAGAAGAGAAGAGAAGAGGAGAGGGCTACCAGTCCGTCTGGCCAGGAATCACCCAATCAAATTAACAAGTCAGTTTTGTTTTTTTTTTTTTTCCTTCTCCAGTTCTCCTCTTCTCTCTCTCTCTCTCTCTCTTCATTTGCTCTAATCTCTATATCTCGCCCTTTTTTTTTTTTTTTTTTTATTCTCTTTTTTTCTTCTTCTTCTCTATTTGTCTGATTTTCTTCTTTCTTTTTCTGGGTCTATCAAATTAACAGGTTAGTTTTGTTTTTTTTTTTTTTTTTTCCTTCTCCAGTTCTCCTCTTCTCTCTCTCTCTTCATTTGCTCTAATCTCTATATCTCGCCCTTTTTTTTTTTTTTCTCTTTTTTTCTTCTTCTCTATTTCTCTGATTTTCTTCTTTCTTTTTCTGGGTCTCTAGTAGACTGGTATATTTTTTTTTTCAGGTCTCTTATTTTTTTTCTTCTATCTTTTTCTCTGTCTCTGTATTTTTTTTTTTTCTTCTTTCTTTTTCTCCGTCTCTGTTTCTGTTCTTCTGGGTCTCTTTTTTTCTTCCTCCTCTCTATATATCTGGTTTTGTGTTTTTTTAGCTCTTTCTTTTTCTGGGTCTTTTTTTTTTTTTCTTCTATCTTTTTCTCCGTCTCTGTTTTTGTTCTTGTGGGTCTCTGTTTTTTTTTTCTTCTTTCTTTTTCTTCATCTACTCCTCTCCCTTGTCTTGCTATATATATATATATATATATATTTTTTGTTCTCTCTGGCCTGTATTTTTTTTCTCGTTGTATTTTTTTCCATCATTTTCAACTTATAGCTGTAAATCTGTACGCTCTTCATCATCATCAGTCTTCAGCAAACATAGTTTGCGGTGCTATATTACCCATAGGAGAATCAGTACACCACCTCACTCTTTAATAAAGAAATACCGAACAGAATAAGACTTTTTAAAATTATTATTTTTTTGTTGTCTGTTGCATCTTAATTGCTGTAAAATTTCAGACTCTGTTTTTGTTCTCTCTAGCCTTCATTTTTTTTTCCTTCATCTACTCCACCGTATTTTCTTTCTTTTTTTCTTTTTTTTTTTTCAATCTCTGACTTTTTCTTTCAATAATCTCTCTCTCATTTTTTTCTCCCTTCTTCTTTGAAGGCTGTCTATCTCTCTTTTTTTTTTTTTTTTGTTGCTGTTGTGTTCTGCTGAATTTTGCTACATGGATTATTTAAATTTTGAATGCATCTTTTTGAATGGTGTTTGCTGAAAGTGTGAATGTTGTTTGCTGAATTTAACTTGGTCCATCACTCCATTGACTCCATTCTATTTCTCATTGTAAATACTAAATAGATACGAAAAAATGTCAAAGGATCCAGCTTGGAATTATTGTCACCTGCAAAACCCACAAGATAGGAATGCAACAACATGTAATTTTTGTGAAAAAGTTATGAAAGGGGGTATTTACAGGGCTAAGCAACACATTGTAGGAGGACATAGAAATGTATAAGCATGTAAAAAATGCCCTGAACATGTGAAAGAGGAGATTAGAGAATACATGAGCAAGAAGAAAGAAGAAAAGGAATACACAAATTTGTTGCCGGATTTTGATGACATGGATGATCAAGATGAGGATGATGTTGCAATTGTTGATGTTAAGGGTAAAAGAGTGGCAAGTGGAACTGGAAGCAATAATATTCAATCAAAAAAGCAGAAGCAGAAAGGTCCTATTGATTTGTACTTCACCCCTCCTCCGGAAGTGGCTGTGCAAAATAGAAAAAATGACAAGGGTAAGCTAACAACAATTAACAGTGCTTGCAAGATGGATGTATGATGCCGGGATATCATTCAATGCCCTTAATTATGATAGTTTTGCACCAGTTGTTGAAGCTATTGGCCAACATGGTCCAGGAATGAAACCTCCGTCTTATCATGAGGTGAGAGTTCCCCTCCTCAAGAAAGAACTGGAGCATACAGACAATTTAATGCGGGATCATAAGAAGGAATGGGCAAAATACGGATGCACAATTATGGCAGATGGATGGGAGGATAAAAGACAGAGGTGTTTGATTAATTTTCTGGTGAATTGTCCTAAAGGGACAATGTTCATTCAATCTGTCGATGCTTCCTCTTATTCAAAGACCGGTAAAAAAATGTTCGACTTGCTTAACAAGTTCGTGCAACAAATTGGAGCAACAAATGTGGTTCAAGTAGTCACTAATAGTGCATCTTCTAATGTTGTGGCAGGTATAGATGTCAATATGTACTTGATGTAAAAATTTTAGGTTTATTGCTTCTAGCCTTCTATTAATCCAAATTTTCTTTCTTTACAATAGGGAGAATGTTGGAGGGAAGGCACCGACATTTGTATTGGTCACCTTGTGCTACACATTGTGTGGACCTGATGTTGGAGGACATTGCTAAGATTCCAAATATAATGATGACCATAAAGAGAGCTATAATGTTAAATGGTTATATTTATAACCATTCGGGTTTGTTAAACATGATGAGGCGTTATACTGGACATAAAGAGTTGCTTAGACCTGCAACGACTCGATTTGCCACTTCATTTATCACATTATCAAGCATCCCTCGTCAAAAGGATTGCTTGAGGAAGATGTTCACTTCACAAGAATGGACCTCCAGTAAATGGGCAAAAGAGATACAAGGGAAAAATGTAGCACATATTGTGTTGATGCCTTCATTTTGGACAAGCATTGTGTACTCTCTCAAAGTAGCAAGCCCTCTTGTTCGTGTACTTAAGTTCGTTGATGGTGAGAGAAGGCCTTCAATGGGATATATTTATGAGGCTATGGAAAGGGCTAAAGAAGCGATAGCTAAAGCTTTTGGTGGGAATGAGGAGAAGTATAAGGACATCTTTGAGATCATTGATAGAAGGTGGAATATCCAACTCCATCGCCCTTTGCATGCAGCTGGGCATTTCTTAAACCCAGAATATTTTTATAGCAATCCAAATATTGAGCAAGATGAAGAGGTGATGGGTGGTTTTTATCAATGCATAGAAAGATTGGTTCCAACCACTGAAGTGCAACATAAAATTTCTTTGGAGTTGAGTAGATATATGAAAGCTGATGGTCTATTTGGCTCATCAATTGCTATTAGACAAAGAAAGTCAAGGGCACCAGGTAAACAACTCAATTAATCATATTTTAGTATATTTGAATTTTAATTTTGTTAATTTTTTACTAATAATATGTAAATAACAGCCGATTGGTGGTCCGCATATGGTTCTACAACTCCTAATTTGCAAAAATTTGCTATTAAAGTACTTAGCCTCACATGTAGTGCATCTGGGTGTGAACGAAATTGGAGTGTATTTGAACATGTAAGTTTGTAGTATTATTAATTCAATGATAAAAAATTATATTATAAATAGTTATACACTTATACTTATTAATTATTTGAATTAATGCAGCTTCATAGCAAGAAGAGGAACCGGCTAACTCAATGTCGATTGAATGATTTGGTTTTTATCAAGTATAATAGAGCACTAAAACGATGATATGATATGCGTGATAGGATCGATCCCATCCTTTTAAATGATATAGATGATAGCAATGAGTGGTTGGTTGGAATAATGGATGAAGATGTAGATGTCGAAAATGAGTTGGTGTTTGAAGATGACTCTTTGACATGGGGTGCAGTTGCTAGAGCTACCGGGGCTGGAGAGTCCAGCCATAATTTAAGATCAAGATCAGCTCCAAAGGCAACAAAGAGGACAACACCTTCATGCTCGTCTTCACTACGAATCATAGATGATGACGAGGCAAACTCTGAGGACGCAGAAGAGGAAGAAGATGCCGAGGGTTACAAATCTTTTAATGGGGACGATGATGAGACTATGTTGTTTGGTGAAGAGGATGATATTTAGGTCCCTTAAGATTGTTTGGTAACTTTGGTTTTAGGAGTCCTTGCTAAAACTCAAAACTAAAACTGATATTTTGTTGCTTGGTTTATAAATTTGGTAGGCTACTAAGTATTGACCATGATACTTTATAGATTTGGTAGGCTACCAAGTATCTTTTGATGGATCTGTTTTGGAGTCAAATAATAGCTTTTGCTTAAGAAATCAAGTATAAATTTATAATATATGGTTAATTCGTTTATGTTTTGCTTTTTTTGAATCTTTCTTATGAATAAATAGCTTTATTAGTTTAATTGTTCTATTTTTCTAGTTGCTTCATTGGTTTAATTGTGATATATTTAGACTAATTTAGTGTTTTTATTATTGGATGTTCATTGTTTAATTGTATTATTTTTGTTAACAAGTATTGTTTTAAAATTTTACTTGTGCGCCTCACATCACTCAGGCTCGCGCCTCGCGCCTAGGCTCCAAGGGACCTCTAGCGCCTCGGTGCGCCTTGGGCTTTTAATAACTATGGTTGATACCCCTCAACAAAATGGAATTGCTGAACGAAAAAATGGCCCACTCCTAGCTATCGCTCATGCCTTAATAATTCAAATGCATGTTCCAAAACATTTTTGGGCAGCTGCAATAATGCCGCCTTACCAAGAGGATATGATTAAATCATCTTCACAGCAATTTTAAAACGAAATATTAGAACGAAGCAAGAGAAAAAGGAGAAATTGCAAAGCAATTTTTATTTGCTGTAAAAATAATGATATCTTCCACTAAAAATTGAAAACACTAGCAATTAACAACGCTTTATATAGAGTTTCTTCCTCCCCAATCCTAGCCTTATATTAGCTAACTACCAAATATAAAATAAAATCAAAAATAGGAAAGCTGCTGAAAATCAGGAAACTACTCAAAATAAGGAAACTTTCAAAATATGGAAAATTTCTGAAAAACACAAATTCCACTTGCATAAATTTGAAATTCTGTCTACTCAAATTTCTGAAAAACACAAATAAGTTAATCTTCTTAGGGTTAAGTGCCAAAAACCTTCCTAAACTATTGCCCTTTTGCAAATAACCCCCCCCCCCCCCCCCCCCCCCCCGGGAACTAAAAACCGCCCCCCTAAACTATTGATTTGTTGCAATTAAGGAAAAATCCATCACAAAAGACTATTTTACCCTTTCTCATTAAAATTTTCACTTCTTATAAAATTATTTTTTTTATCTTCTCTTATGTAAATATTAATTATACTATTTAACTTAATTTTATTTTTAGTATCAATTTATCATAAAAAAATAATAATAATAATAATAAATAGATTTGTAACTACCATTTTCTAAATTGATTAACTTATTATTAAAATTTTATTATTTATAATAAAACATATCATAAACAATTAAAACATTTTTATCGTAAAAAAAATATCATCTTTTTCATACAATATATTGATGAAAAATTAATAAAATACTTTTGAAAAAAATACCTTCTTTTCATGTAATATATTCATTAAAAATTAAAAAATTAAGTAATTTTTTAAAAATATTTCTACTAAATTTTTTTATTTAAATAATTAATTAAAAAAATTAAAGGTAAATTTATGCAAATTTAATGGAAAATATCTCACCAAGTTAGTATGAATTTTTTCATAATTTATTTAAATAAGAAAAATATATTAAATGTAATTCAATAAGAATGGGCATTATGGTCATTTAATGAAATATAGTATAGTCTTTGGGGTATGTTGCAACAAAATGAGATAGTTTAGGGGATTTTATGCACAAAATATCGTTCAAGGGGGTTATTTGCAAATTCAAACATAGTTCAAGGGGTTTTTTTGCACTTTACCCATCTTCTTGCACTAACAAAGAATACACTCGCATAATAAATATTGATTTTTCAAGAGGTCTTTTGAAATTGGGTAGGTTGGCAAAACTCGGTAGAACATGTATCTTAAAATACAAGTGTAATCAACTTTAAACTTTCTTCCAACAATTGCCTAGCAGTTGTGGTACGCTCCAAGAATTCATCCCAAATTATGTCATAAAAGTGAAATTCATTATTTTTCATCCCCATGGATCCAGAAGCTTCATCATCAACCGCATATCCTTCAATTTGAAATTCTTCTTTTGTAACTTCCTTATCAAAGACCACTATTTCATCCCAATCCATAGATATTCTTGACTCTTATGATTCTATGTGCGGTTCTTCATAAAAAATTAGAGGCTTACTCCAGTCAACGAATGATTCTATAATAGCTTCCTCTTCTTCTTATGGTTGTTCTTCTTCCCCACTAAGATATCCTGTAAATTCAGGAATTTTCACCCTAAAGCCACCAACCTAACGCCTTTCATCAAGTGGAATAGGTGCTGGTCTAGATGTTGCGCTATTGCAAAAAAGGATTGAAATATCCTCTTCAAGATTGTCCTCATAAAATCAGAAATTTGGAAATTAACATATGTCGGCCAACAACGATACGAATTTTTTTGTAATAGTCTCGGTGTTTGACACATCATCATCCACTGAAACCAACACATTGACAACATGTTGACCCAATAGTTCAGTCAACAACTCAACTTGTCTGCGCAAAAACTTTATCTAGTCTTTGTGTTGATTGGGTAAGGGTTCAGCCAGAATCTGCACTCTACGATTTCCTTCTCTCGATAGTTGTCATGGAGGCATGATTGAGCCAAGAAGCCGAAACCAATGCTCTAATACCAAACTGATGCCGCCTTACCAAGAGGATACGATTAAATCGTCTTCACAACAATTTTAAAACAAAATAAAAGAACAATGCAAGAGAAAAGGAGAAATTGCAAAGCAATTTCTATTTATTGTAAAAATAATAATATCTTCCACTAAAAACTGAAAACCCTAGCAATTACAAGGCTTTATATAGAGTTTCTTCCTCCCCAATCCTAACCTTATATTAGCTAACTACCAAATATAATATAAAATCAAAATAGGAAAACTACTTTAAATCATAAAACTACTCAAAAAGGAAAGTTGAAAAAAATCAGAAAACTACTCAAAATAAGGAAACTTTCAAAATATGGAAAGTTTCAGAAAAACACAAATTCCACTTGCAAAAATTTGAAATTTTGCCTGCATCATGCAATTCTGGTTGCTGCTTATCTTTTAAACCACATGATATTTTCTGAACAACACCCCTTTTCCATTTCTCCAAAGGTGTTTGGGTGTGTCAGTTTTGTTCGTAAGCTAAGCCCAGGGCGAGACAAACTTGATCCTCGTGCTCACAAATGTATTTTCTTAGGTTATTCTCACACTCAAAAGGAATATAAATGTTACAGTCCAACTCTTCGTAAACAATTTGTGTGTGCAAATGTAACTTTCTTTGAGGATGTTCCTTATTATACCCAGGAAGACAGTCGTTTAAAGGACCCTGTTCTTCAAGAGTCTGTTCTTCAAAAGTCTATTCTTCCAATTCCAATTTTTGATTCTGACATCCCACCAACTTTTCATGTCTATGCTCATCGCCGGAAAAGAGTAGTTAATAATGTTCCAACTACTAAAATAGTAAACCCAGCCTTGCCACTTCCACCAGTCGCTTTAACGCTTGGAGATTCTTCCATCTCTCCGGACTCTGATTTAGATCAACCTATTGTTGTTCGGAAAGGTAAACGGTGTTGTACCAATCACCCTATCTCCAATTTTGAATCATATAATAAATTGTCCTCCTCCTTTCAAGCTTTTTCTTTGTCATTATCTTCTATTGTTGTTTTTAAGTCCTGCAGGGAGGCACTTTCTCATCCAAGGTGGAGGAAAACTATGGAAGAAGAAATAAACGCTTTAAAATTGAATCATACTTGGGACCTTGTTCCTAAGCCTGCTGATACACAGGTTGTTGGTTGACGTTGGGTTTATACTATTAAACGGAAGCCTGAAGGTACCGTTGACCGTCTTAAAGCTCGACTTGTTGCTAAAGGCTACATCCAGACTTATGGCCTTGATTATACTGAGATGTTCTCTCCTGTGGCCAAACTGAATTTTGTTCGTGTGATAATCTCTGTTGCAACTAATCTAGATTGGCCACTTCATCAACTTGATGTCAAAAATGCCTTTATGCACGGTGATGTTATTGAAACAGTCTATATGGCTCAACCACCTGAGTTTGAGTCTAAAAGGGTCTAAGGGGGAGTGAGACAATTATCAATACAATTTCAATACAACAAATCTTAAAAGTAGACATAAAAGCCCAACTATGATGCAGCAGAGAGGAAAGTTTGTCGTAACAAAGATGCGGCCTGAGTCCACTACTCCAACCAGTCACTGGAGTTTATAACTCCAGTGAAATCCTCTGTTATTTTTCTTTGCGCTCCTCTTTCCTCTCTTGAGTTTTGCATTCCAATGGTTTTTTCGTTTCTTGTTTCCTTGTTCTCATTTGGCTGCTTTCATGAGAGTCCTCGATGGCCAGAAGCTGTTGTTTTTGGAGGTCGCAAGCCAGCCTCCCTCGTCTGGATCTACAAGGAGATGTGGAATGTGTATCTTCATTCAGAGGGCATATTTTTAGGGTGGACAATCACAGCACTTCCACTCGCGAATTAATGCTCAAGTCTTGCCTTATTGGGAGATTGGACACTGATGTAGGTTCTTGGGAGGAGATTGAAGAGTGGGCTACAAAGACATGGAGGATCTCATGTGGGGTTAGGGTTTCTTCTTTGGCTGATGGTCTTCTGTTGTTCCGATTCCCATCAATTAAGGAGGCACAGAAGGTGCTAGATAGGGGAAAGAAATCATGGGGCGACGCACAGCTGTTCATCGACCTATGACGTTACAGGGTTGGGTGCTCTGGGTTGAGAAAGAATACCAATCACCGGCAAGTCATCGTGTACAGTCTTCTACTGCATTTATGGTGTCAGAAGTTGTTTGTTGCAACTGGGGATTTATGTGGAGGATTTTGGGATGTTGAGGCTTATGAAATGAGCGACACAGTGAGGATTGTTATTAATGTGGTTGAGGGCGGCAAGATCCCGAAATCCGTCATCGTGGAGAACAGGTGGTGGGCCTTCAGAATTTCATTAGCAGAAGAAATCGCTCCTTCCCAGGGATGGCAACGGGGGCGGGTTTGGGCGGGTGTACCCTCCCCCGCCCCCGCAACCGTTTAAAAATTCTGCCCCCGTCCTCACCCAAAACCGCAAAAACGGGGGAACTTTCCACCCCATCCCCGTAACCGTTTAACATTTTTACCCCCGCGGGTACCCGCTCCGCCCCATTTAAGATCATAATTTATTTATTGTTGAAATATATTTGCTCGTTTTTTTTTCCTCTCATCTTCAATTCTTTGCCATTGCAACTTTCCTTTTAATAAAATTCATTTGTTACTTTAATATTGTTATACAGGGTACTTAATATATAGTGGGAAATATATATATATTAATGAAATAAGAATACTTAAGTAATCTGCTATCTAAACGGGGCGGGGCGACCTCCCCCCGCACCCGCACCAAATATACGCGGGTTTTTATTACATCAAACCATCCCCGCCCAAATAAGCAAAACGGTCCCCCAAAACTGCCAAAAACGGGGCGGGGTGGGGCGGATAACTGCGGGGGCGGGTCAAATTGCCATCCCTATTCCTTCCCTTGTGCCGTTTTCCAAGTCCGGAAGTAAAGGTCTGAGAACACCTATGGTGTCGGAAAAAAGGAAGCAACCGTCTCGCAGGCCTGGCCGCCTGAGACTCGGTCTGGGAGTGTACCGGAGCTTCAGAAGACGGATTTATAGGACTGTCGGGCTCAAGGACAAGGACGCGTGAAGTTGAACGCGCCAAAGGCGAGTGGGATTGGGAGAGATGTTAGTGGGACACGTGGTTGGCGGTCAGCTGCCTCCCGTTGCAAGTGTATGATAGCTGCTTCTACACGTGAAGGGGCACGTGAGAGTAGGGGATATTTAAGTTCTACATCTGATAGGTCAGGTGAGATTGGGCCTAGACAGTGTGGGCCTGTGCAGAATGGATCATGGTTTGACAGAGCTTTAGAAAGTTGGGTTAGTTGTGATAGGCCCAAGTTATGTGGGCCAACCTCTCATTCTGGGCCTACACAAGCTAAGTCCAAATACAAACACATAAGAGATAGGGTGGTGAGTTGGGGCCAAACATGTGTTTAACTGTTTCTATCAATGGAATGCAGCCCAACCCAACTACTGCTAAGGTGCCCAGTACGGTTTATCAAGGCCTTATCCATGATTCGGCACAGCAGAAGTCGGATTTGAGGTATTGGTCGCGATCGGAGAAGGAGCATTGGGCAAAGGCGAGTGTGAACAAGAAGAAGGGTGCTGGTTCGATATCAAAGAAGTTTTGGCACGGTGAGTGCTGTCAGAACTTGTTCTCTAGTAACAAATTTAGATCGTTTCAGTCGGGCTCTCTGTGTGACGTCGAGGATGGGAGTTGTTCATCCACCTAGGAAGATTGTTAATCTTCGATTAAATTGCATCAGTTCGGTAAAAGATGGACTAGAAAAGACAAGCAAAAATGGGTCGCCCGCAAGAATAATCATTCTGATCCTGGGATGTACCCTGCTTCCTTTTCTCGAAGCTCTCTTTCTGCTTTTTCTTCTTCTTCTACTCCTTGTGGGGTGTTGAGGAGCGAGGTGGGGGAGGATTTGGATGGGACGTCGATGATGTCTCGGATGTTATCACCAGCGGTGGAGGTGGACTCCGAGGATGAGGTGATTAATACAGATTTTACTGGGTATGGGGCTTTTGGGCTGTCAGAAAGGGATGGGATGGTCAGTTTGCTTGTTGATGGGGGTATTGATCGGAACTGCTTAGGGTATGATGTGTTTTGCTCTGATTTCTCCTCTTCCATTCAGTATAGTACGTTTGGGGATGATTTGGGTGGGTTGGCCAAGCCTCAATTGGGCTGGGAGGAAGGAATAAGTCTTTGTAAACCCAAAAGTGATGTTCTGGAGACACCTCAGACAGTTCCTTTGCCTGAAAAGATGACAATTTGCGTTGGCAAGGACATCCGCATTACCTTTAGTGATGAATCAGCTACTTTGTTGGCCCAAGAATTGGAGAAGCGGAGGTTTTTGTCTGATGAAGTGCTCATTAATGATCCGGATTCTTACCTTGATGTACAGGAAGGAGGGGTGGACAGTTTAGTTGACGATGTCCTATATTGATGAGGTGGAGGAGTCCGAGGGAGGTGATAAAGATGAGAGCAGGGCAAGGCTCTTGACATGATCTTGTGGGCGGAGGAAGGTCACCCAAATCTGGGGATAGTTGATCCACTGGCAGTTGTGAGACCGGAGGGTATGGACAATGATATTGCAAGGTAGGATTGTGTTAATATTGGCAAGGAATGGGTCATAGCAAATATCGGGGTCGCTAGCCAACTGTTGGGTGTCTCTTGCAATGGCAAATATCGGGGTCACTAGCCAACTGTTGGGTGTCTCTTGGAATGGCAATCGGGACCAAGCCTTATCGATTCTTCATGCTACAATGGAGGGGAGATGAAAAAGATCTCTAGAAAGGAGTAGAAGGAAAAAAAATTCCCCCCTCTTGGAGAGGGGAGAGAGAGTTGAGAAATCTTTGTTCAGACGTGAACTATAGGGGGGAAAAGGAAAGGGGCAGCGCTAAGGGGGGAAGGAGGGGTAAGGGAGGCAAGGTGTTCTTGTTTCCTCATGAAGCTAAGAATTTTATCTTGGAATGTCCGCGGTCTCAATGACGCGGGCAAGAGGAAGGTGGTGTAAGTTAGCAGTGAGAAAATGGGGGGTTCATTTGGTGTGCCTTCAAGAAACAAAGATTGATTCGATAACCGATAGAGTGGTTAAGAGCCTTTGGGGGAGTAGGTTCGTTGAGTGGTAGGTTTTGGATCCTTCAAGGGCCTCTGAAGGCATTCTTCTCATGTGGGATACGAGATGGATGGCAAGGGTGGATATTTGGAGAGGACGATTCTCTCTATCTTGTGCTTTTGTGATGGAGGAGGATGGTTTTTCTTGGGCTTTTTCTGGTGTTTATGGGCCGGTGGATGATTGTGAGAGTAGCTTAGTGTGGTGAACGGGTTGTGGTCTCCTCCATGGTGTGTGGCCAAGGATTTCAATGTGGTTAGGTCCCCGTCGGAGAGATCTATAGGTGGTCGATGGACTCCGGCTATGATGCAATTTTCGGAGTTTATTGATGGACATCAGCTTATTGACCTTCCATTGGAGGGAACTGCTTTTACATGGTCAGTGGCAGGGAGGTACCCACTCTCTCTCGCCTGGATAGATTCTTGATTTCTGGGGAATGGGAGGAGAAGTTTCTGAACGCAGTTCAGGCTGTTTTGGCTAAGGTGACGTCGGACCACATTCCTCTGGTTTTGGATTGTGGAGGTTTGAGACC
This sequence comes from Cornus florida, assembly GCF_030987335.1. Classification (NCBI taxonomy): domain Eukaryota; kingdom Viridiplantae; phylum Streptophyta; class Magnoliopsida; order Cornales; family Cornaceae; genus Cornus; species Cornus florida. The sequence goes on along the minus strand of NW_026775575.1, from coordinate 77,162,917 downwards.
TCCTTGTACTCCATTCAGATTTGAGAATGTGTGGCTTAGAACGATTGATTTCCTGGGGAAAGTGCAGTCTTGGTGGGAGGAGGACGCGGTGGTGGGAATGTCGAGTTTTATTTTAACTGGAAAGCTTCGACTCCTGAAGAATAAACTCAAAAGATGGAACAAGGACGTGTTCGGTAATCTAGAGTGGAGGAAGAATAAGGCTCTTGCTGATATTGCTGAGATTGATAGATTGGAAAAGGTGGGTGGTATTGTTGAGTCTCAATGTGATAGGGAGCAGCTTGTCAGGCAGAGATTGTAGAGATTGCTATTATGGAGGAAATTTCGTGGCGACAGAAATCTTAGGCTTTATGGCTCAAAGAGGGAGACCGTAATACAAAAAAAATTCATAGAACTGCTAATGCCCATAGGAGGGGTAATCATATTGGGCGGATTTGTGTGGACAAAACAGTGTGGAGTACGTAAGAGGAGCTGCATAGGGGAATTGTTTCTTTCTACTAGAGGCTCTACTCTGAGCCTCTACGTTGGAGGCCACGGCTCAATGGACTTCATTTTGACTCTATATCAACTATGGATAGGGATGGGTTAGAGAGTCATTTTATAGAGGAGGAGGTTTTGAAGAGTTGTAATGGTGATAAAGCTTCGGGTCCGTATGGTTTCACAATGAGGTTTTTATTGGAAAGCTGGGAGGTGGTGAAACAGGAGGTTATAGGCACTTTTAATGAGTTCCATTCTAATGGGAGGTTCGAAAAGTCGTTGAATGCATCTTTTATTGCCCTAATTCCTAAGAAGGGTGGTGCTTCTGACGTTAAGGATTTTAGACCAATCAATCTAATTGGGTGTATCTATAAGCTTAACGCTAAAGTCCTTGCATTAAGATTGAGGGAGGTTTTAGACGGAGTCATTTCTGAATCTCAAAATGCGTTCATTAGGGGCAAACAGATCCTGGATTCCGTTCTTATTGCCAGTGAATGCGTGTATTATAGGCTCAGTAGCGGTGTTCCTAGAGTTTTGTTTAAGCTCGATATTGAGAAAGCCTATGATCATGTTAGCTGGAATTTTTCGTCTAATATGTTAGAGAGGATGGGTTTCAGAGAGAGATGAAAGAGATAGATTGACGCGTGCGTTTCCTCTGTCAGATTTTATGTGTTGGTGAATGGGTCTCCATCCTTTTGGCAGTTCTCATGGTTTGAGGCAAAGGGATCCACTCTCCCCCTTCCTGTTCATTATTGTTATGGAGGTTCTTAGTAGGTTGATGAGAAAGGCAGTGGATTTGGGATTTATCAAGGTTCCAGGATGGGTTCAGATTCTGTTCAACAGATGGAGATCTCTCACCTACTTTTCGCGGATGTCACTCTGGTTTTCTGTGAGGCAGATGTGTCCCAACTGAGATATTTGAGATGTGTCCTGCTTTGCTTTAAGGTAGTTTCAGGTTTGAAAGTAAACGTGGGTAAGAGAGTGCTTGTTCCTATAAGGGAGGTTCAGGAGATGGCTTCTCTTGTAGCTGTTTTAGGGTGCGGGACGAGCTCCTTCCCTATTTCTTACTTAGGATTGCCGTTGGGTGATTCGTCAAGGAGGGTGGGAAGCTGGGACCCGGTGATAAAGCGTTTCGAGAAAAGGTTTGTTGGGTGGAAAAAGCAAATATCTTTCGAAGGGAGGGAAAGGTTACTTTGGTGAAAAGTACATTGTCCAATCTTCCAACCTATTTTCTTCTGCTTTTCCAGATCCCCTCCTCTATTGTTGGAAGACTTGAGATGCTTCAATAGAACTTCCTCTGGGGTGGCCGGGGGGAAGAGTTTAAATTTCATCTTGTTCAATGGGAACAGGTTTGCATGCCTTTTCAATTAGGCAGTCTTGGGATTAGGAGTTTGGCCACCTTCAACAGGGCACTCCTAAGCAAGTGGTTATGGAGATTCGGTAACGAAAGGCATAAGTTATGGAGAAAGGTTATTTCATGTCGCTTTGGGGAGGAGAGTGGGGGATGGTCATCTGGGCTAGTCAGATCTGTTGTCGGCATGGGGGTGTGGAAATCCATTCAGAAGGGATGGAATGAGTTCTCTAAACATATTAGATTCAGTCGGGAGGGAAGGGACGTCCGGTTTTGGGAGGATACTTGGTGCGAGGATCGCCTATTCTCTTGTTTGTTTCTAAGGTTGTTCAAGATTGTTGTTGATAGACATGCTTTGGTAGCTGACTGTTATCAACTTGATAGCAGTAAGCTATCTTGGGATGAGCAATTCCCCTTTCAAGATTGGGAGTTATGACTAGCTTGCTGGACCTTTTGTATAGACAGGAGGTGGATGGTACTGGTTCGGATTCCTTGAGTTAGGTGCCTTCTCCGCAGGGGACTTTTCAGATCCGTTCCTTTTTTCTTTGTCTCTCCAGGTTTCACGGTTCCAATTTCCCGTGGAAAACGGTTTGGCATTTGAAAGCTCCTCTTAGCGTGGCCTTTTTTGTTTAGATTGCAGGTTGAGGCAAGATTTTGACTCTAGACAATTTGAGAAAGAGAAGACAAATCATAATCAACTGGTGTTGTCTATGTAAGAACGATGAAGAGTCTGTGGATCACCTTCTTTTGCATTGTCCCGTGGTTCATGACTGTTGTAGTCTTATTTTTGGTCTGTTTGGCGTCCAATGGGTTATACCCCTAATTTTAAGGGATTTGATTGACATGTGGAGGGGCTACAGGATGGAGGTTCATGCTTGTGACTCTTGGAGGGCTACCCCCTTTTGTGTTTGGTGGAATCTCTGGAAAGAGCGGAATAAAAGATCTTTTGATGAGGAGGAATCCTCTATTATTATTTGTTCTCTTTTTAGTTGGGTGATGGGGAGAAAATGTCTATCTTTAGATGATATTGTGGATTTTTTTGGGTTCTTTGGGTCCATAGGACTCCCTTTTTGGTTTCGATATTTGTATAGCTCTTGGGACGTGTTCCCCTTTTGAACGCTTTCTAATACAGTTTTACGTATCAAAAAAAAAGGGAGGAGTGTGTGTGTCATCTCAAGAAGTCTATCTATGGCCTCAAAGAGTCCCCTCGTGCATGATTTGCTAAGTTCAGTAAAGCAGTGGTAGCTCATGGTATGACCAGAAGCCATGTTGATCCCTCTCTCTTTTTTAAAAAACGAAATGTGGTATTGTGATTCTTGTGGTGTATGTAAATAATACCGTTATCACCGATAGTGACAGTGATGGGATACGGGTTCTAATCCATCAATTGAGTTCTAGCTTCCTTACTAAGGATTTGGGCAAACTTCGGTATTTTTTAGGAATTGAGGTGGCTCGGTCGAAGCAAGACATTAGTCTTTCTTACAGGAAGTATACTTTGGATCTCTTACAAGATGCTAGATATCTTGGTTTGAAACCTGTGGCTACACCCATTGAGACTAATGTAAAACTTAAGGTGGATGATGGTGAACCACTCGATGATCCAAAGATGTATCGGAGACTTGTAGGTAAACTTATTTACCTCACAATCACTCATTTAGACTGTTATAACAAACGCAACAAATCCAAGTTGAATCAAAAATCACGACAGAAAAGTAAACACGCCACACAAAGAACACAAAGATTTATACCTGGTTCAACAACAGCCTACGTCCACATTTAAGATCCAGCGAAAGTTTTCACTATGTGTTAGAAGATGTTATATTTGGAAAATATTATTATAGGAACCCTTAAATTACTTCTTGACAGAATATTTGATATGAGAATATAATAGGAGAGATTGTAGCCTATGAAAGAATATTGATTGGAGTGATTTATGGCATTGACTTTAGGAATCTTCCATTAATGTATTTTCCATATTTATCACCTATAAATAGAGGTGATCATTGTATACAAAGATTAAGAGAAAATATATTAGAAAGTGATGTAGCCATTTGGGCTCTTTGTGCCATGGATGTAGGCCCTTGTGGCTCTTTATGTCGTGGATGGAGGCCCTTGTGGCTGAACCACGTAATATCCTTGTGTTCTTCGTGTTTTAATTCTCTTTTCACTTCTGTTTTATGCTTTACAACATGGTATCAGAACCTAATTTCTCTTCCTAGGTTCGGACCCCTATTTTGGGGCATTCCCTTAGTATCTAAAATGTTGCTAAGGGTTTCTCAGTTCTATTTGTGACTTATTTGGGCTGTCGGTGTGTTCGGTAGCATTGTTCGTAACCTTTGCCATGTGCTCGGTGCTATGTGGACTTATTTGGGCTACCGATGTGTTCGGTAGCGTTCTTCGCATTCACCATGTCTCTAGCAGTTTTATTGTCTTTTTCCAAATCGTTGGAAAATAATCTGTTTCATGATTTGATATGCAAGCTGAGCGTTATTTCCATACACCCTTCAGCTTGAAGGGGAGTGTTAAAAGATGTTATATTTGGAAAATATTATTATAGGAACCCTTAAATTACTCCTTGACATAATATTTGATATGAGAATATCATAGGAGAGATTTTAACCTATGATAGAATATTGATTGGAGTGATTTATGGTATTGATTTTAGGAATATTCCATTAATGTATTTTCCATATTTATCATCTTTATTCTTTCACCTATAAATAGAGGTGATCATTGTATACAAAGATTAAGAGAGAATATATTATAAAGTGATGTAACCCTTTGGGCTCTTTGTGTCGTGGATGTAGGCCCTAGTGGCTGAACCACGTAATATCATTGTGTTCTTCGTGTTTCATTTCTCTCTTCACTTCTGTTTTATGCTTTACAACACTATGTGTAAAATCGGAGATTACAAGTTTTCAGCCCCTCATTCTGTTTCTATACGAATTTCAGAGCCTCTCTCTTCCTCCACTCCAAACCCTAAGCACCTTTATATATCGGGCTACAAGAGAATAATTAGGGTCCACGACCCGTGAGCAAAAAACAGGTCAAAAATTTCCCCCAACCAAAGCTCATCCAACGAGTCGTCAGGTCATTGCAACCCGGCACCAAATTCGGGCCACAATATCACACAGACATCTCCTATGCATTCAATGTTGTGAGCCAATTCATGACCAGTCCTCGGGTACCTCATATGGAAGCAGTTGTACGCATCTTGAAGTATCTCAAGGGTACTCCGGATGTAGTCTGTTTTATCGATCTTCTAGACATCTTCGGATTGAGGGATACACAGATGTAGATTGGGCCGGTTCTCCTTCTGATCGACGGTCCACCACGGGTTACTGCACCTTCATAGGAGGAAATCTAGTAACTTGGAGAAGTAAGAAACAGTCAGTTTTGGCTCGTTCTAGTGCTGAAGCAGAGTATCGTCTGCCTGTGAACCTACTTGGTTGAAAACTCTTTTACAGGAACTTGGCATTTCAGTCTAGTAACCAATTCCTCTCCATTGTGACAATCAGGCAGCTATTCATATTGCTAGCAATCCAGTCTACCAGGAGAGGACTAAACACATTGAAGTAGATTGTCATTTCATTCGATCTAAAGTTGACTCGAATGAGATTGTTACACCTTTTGTTCCTTCTGGCAGACAGCTAGTAGACATCTTCACTAAGGCACTTCTCAAGAACTCTATTGATTCCATATGTAGCAAGCTGGGAGTTATTGACATTTACACTCCAGCTTGAGGGGGAGTGTTGTACAGTATTGTATGAGTTATCACACGTGTACAGTTAGATTCCACAGGGGTTTCGTATTCTATAGCCGCCTTCACCTACCCCTCATTACCATATATATAATTACCATGTATAGGGTTTATTTGTTCTCCACTCACCTACTCCCGCAGCTTCTCCTATATAAACACCATTATATTATTGTATTATTCACTCAATAATATATAAGTATTCATATATTCTCTCTCTCTCTCTCTCTCTCTCAACAATATGCAACAATAAATTTTATACATAGATGTCTTCTATAATATGTATGTGCGCGCATATTTGTGCGCATAAATAATATATTGTTGTCTATGTGCCCCTTGTACGTGAATGTGCTACTTAGTGAAGGACAAAGCTAATTATACATCCAAACTGTATCGTGTTTTTTTTTTTTTTTTTTTGAAAAGTACCCTAAATATGATTTCTGTTGATGACATGTTTTAACTAGTTTGGACTTTCAACAGGCTCTAGACTGGATTAAACTTAAACAACCGTACTTTTTTTGATGTTTTAGTTTTTCTATTATTTATAATTTTAAAATTGTTACTCCTTGTTCTACTTGGAATTAGACTTTGTATGTTATCAGGTAATTTCACTTTTTCCTTCCATTCAATAAACCACATTTGGTGGTGGAGAGTTTGGCACAAATGCTTACTACATGAAACATATATGCTCAGCATAAAAAAATAAAAATAAATAAAAGGAGACTTCAAAACGAGGAAAAGGAATATTAAGTATACGGAGTACAATTCCAAACAGGTGGGAAGATTTTCGTTACTTCCTTTTCCCATTTAATTTTTAAAATCCTCTTCATTACCCATATAGCATCTTGTTCACAAGATTATAATCAATAAGAGATTTGGAAGGGCTTTTTTTATTTTCCCTTTTTATTAGTAAACCAACTTGCATCAAAATAACATCAAAGAGAAGCATAAATTTCAATCAATTTAACACAAGCTTCTTAATGGCCTGATTCCAGAAGTTCAAGAAAATGGAAACCAGAAACCATTCTTCGTCTTCATCTCAACAGACAATAAAAACTGGGAAAATAGAATAATATGATTCCTAAGATAGAAGTGGAAACAAGAGACCAGAGTTCATCTTCATCTCAACCAAAAGATACAAAAATAAATTTCATATGGATTTAAAATTTGGAAGTGATGGAATTGAAAGATTGTTCAGTTTCTCAAGGAAAAACAATTCAAAGAAATGGCATAATATAAACCAAATCACTAAATGTAGGTGTTAATTACCTCGATTCTCGAATAAAAAAAGAATGTTTTAAGGGAAGAAGATGCTCGGTCAAGCTGCCATCTCTTGTGGACATAATAAAATCCATTTCCTCTAAATCGCATTTGACGCATGATACCTGTACATAATCATTAGTAAAACCTAAGCAAACAACCATTATAGAAAAGAAATAACATTTCTTTTTTGGTCACTAAAAAATAAATAAATAAATTTGAAGAAGAAGAAGTCATCCTTAAAAACAAGGAAACTTAAAATACAGAATGGACACGAACAGAGTATCATCAGTTAGCACTTGAACATGTGATAATGGGTTTAGTCACAAATTATCTATAGTTTGCATCAAAAGAAAATAGGGAATACCCAAATCCATAAATTCACAATATCATCCATGTAAACTCAAAGAAAAATACTTAAGGTGAAGTTGGTTGCCAAAATAACTACCAGATAAAGGGGCAGGGATATATATATATGCATATAGAGAGAGAGAGAGAGAGAGGATCTCAAAGCCTAGTAACCCTAGCTGAAGCAAATTAAAAATATGAATTCAAATTTTTGAAATTCGGTTCCTGCAAATTTGTTATGCAGTATCATATAAAGCAAAGGACCAGAAAAAAAATAAAAATAAAAAAAATAAAGTGACCTCATAAAAATCTAGTTTTCTCAGTTCATAGGGGTCTAAAACCAAATGCACACCATAAAGCCACAGCTAAGAAACCACAATAGCATCATCCCACAACAAATTAATTAAACAGGAGAGACTTAGAGGTAACAATCCCATAGGAAAGGTTGTTGGTATGGATAGCCAGGCACTGGCTTTAAAGTATGTGGACAGGGCAGCAGTCCCAAGATCCATTTATCTAGGCACTTTAGCACATGTTGGATCAAAGTAGAAGGGCTTCTTTGAAGAAAATCAAACGCTATAAGAGAGTGCAATCAACAACTACTTTCCTGTAGCCTTCTGCCCAACAGCCCAAGTAGTTCGGGCCCTGTAAAATGGCCAGGTTTCAAATTCAATGCATTATGCCAATCTTATCTGTATCAAAGAGCCGGTCTCCATATGCATTCCATATAAGACCACTTATCTTGATCAATTTCAAGGTTAATCGGGTAAAAGTTGACCTACACCATTTAATAACAACTGAAAGTTCGTAGCACCGAAACCTAAGGTTATTATGGAGAATCACGCAAGGTCCACTGATCTAGACCTAGAGAGGGGGTGAAAAGGTCTTGTAAAGCTAATTAACTTTTTTCACTCATTTTAAAGTGATACAATCATCATCATCATCATCCTTGCCTTTATCCCATAGAGATGGGTTGGCCACTAGAATTATTTTTTTTTTTTTCACTCTTTCCTGTATATACCATATCCTCTCTTAAATTTAAAGTTTTCAAGTCATTGTAATTACTTCATCCCACATGAGTTTTGGTTGGCCTCTTTGTTGCTTACCTTTTGCACAAACAAGTCTTCATCGTTTTATAGGTGCATCATTGAGTCCGCGTTGAATATGACAATACTACCTAAGTCTACTTTCCATAATTTGATCAATAGGCATTATACCAAGTGTTCCCCTCACACGCTCGTTATTTATCTTATCTCTTCTTGTGATTCCTATTATCCAACATAACATCCTCATTTCCGCTACATGGATGCGTTGTATTTGTGCCTTTCTCAACGCCCAATACTCTGCCCCATACAACATTGCCGGCTTAATAATTGTTCTATAAAATTTTCCTTTCAGTTTTTAAATATTCGTTTGTCAAAAAGGATACCACTAGCTTGCCTCCATTTTGGCCACCCGGCTCCAATCTGACTTACTACATCACCATCTATCTCCCCATCTTTTTGTAGTATTATTCCTAGGTAACGGAAATAGTTCTTTTGAGTGATTATTTGGTCTTGAAGTATGATATTTATATTGTCCTCGTTTTCTAATTTATCAAATTAACATACCATATATTCCGTTTTAGTTTTACCAATTCTTAGGTTCCTAGACTCTAATGTTTTTCTCCATGTTTATAATTTTGTTGCTAAGGTTTCCTTAGAAGGTATCTATTAGTACTATGTCATCAGCAAATAACATACACCTTGGAGTGTTTTCTTGAATATCTTTCCTTATTTTATCTAATATTATCGCAAATAGGTATGGACTCAACACCAAACCTTGGTGTAGTCCCACCTTTATAGGGAAGTCATTAGTTTCAACCCCAAGGGGTTGGTTCAAGTGGACAAGTGCAACAAGGGTCATTTGTCCCACATCGGATCCGGATGGGAAAGTGATTTGGTATAAATGAATAGGTATGTAGCACTACCCAACAGCTTAAACTTTTAGGTAAATGGGAAAGCGCCCACCCGTTACAGTTGGTATCAAAGTCAGATCCAGTCCTTGATCCGGTGTCACGCTAAGCGCCCCACCTGGAAGGCATCCGGGTGAGCCAACCTGTGTAAGCAAGGTGGCCAGTGGGTATAAATGGGTGGGTATGCAGCACTACCCAACAACTTAAGCTTTTGGGTAAATGGGCAAGCGTCCACCCGTTATAGCAAGTCACTTGGCCCTAGTGCCTCAAGATGCATTAAGTCTAAAGTTGGATTCCTCTTGGGTGCAAGCAATTCCTTGGAAGGGGGTACCAACTACCAACTAGGAAAAAAAAAAGTCACTAGTTTCCCCCGCATGTGGTATTAACTCTAGTTAATGTCTCACTATATATGTTGTTATGACAAGCGCAACAAATCCAAGTTGAACCAAGAATCACGACAGAAAATTAAACACGCCACAAAAAGAACATAAAGATTTATACGTGGTTCGGCAACAGCCTACATCCACGATTGGGATCTGGCGAAAGTTTTCACTATGTGTAAAATCGGAGATTACAAGTTTTCAACCCCTCACTTTGTTTCTGTACGAATTTCAAAGTTTCTCTCTTACACCACTTCAAACCCTAAGCGCCCTTATATATTGGGCTACAAGAGACAAATTAAGGTCCACAACCCAAGAGCAAAAAAACAGGTCAAACAAAGCTCATCCAACGGGTCGTCGAGTCATAAGCGGGTCGTGTTACCAAATTTTGGCCACAATATCGCACGTCTTGAATAAGATTTATAAGTTTTATAGGTACTTGTTTTCTTTGTAGAACCCACCAAATTATGTCCTTTGGCATTCTATCATATGCCTTCTCTAAGTCTATGAAAACCACGTGCAAGTCTTTTTGTTTGTTCCTATACTCTCCTATTATTTGTCTTATCAAGTATATGGTTTCTATAGTGGATCTACCCGGCATAAATCCGAATTGGATCGAATATTCATGTTTCTTTCCTTAGTCTTTGCCTATTATTCCTTCCCATAATTTCATTGTGTGACTCATTAATTTAATTCCTCTATAATTTCCACAATTTTGTATATCACCTTTATTCTTATAGATTGGTACTAGTACTTTTCCTCCGCTCAATTGGCATCCTTTCTTCTCTTAAAATTTTGCTAAATAACTTTACTTATCAAAAAAATAAATAAATAAAATAAAATTGCTAAACAACTTTGTTGACCATTCAATGCTATATTTCCTAAAATTTTCCAAGCCTGTATAGGTATGTTATCTGGTACTACAGCCTTATTATTTCCCATTTTCTTCAGTGTGCTCCCTACTTCCGTATTATGAATTTCATTTATCATGCCTATGTAAGGTTCGTTACTTACAACTTCTTCTCTAGCATATTCCTCATTTAGTAATTGTTGAAAGTAATTTTTTCATCTTTCTAATATATCTTTATCTTTGATTAGTATTGTTAGATCTATAGCCTTAATACACTAACTTGATCCATGTCTCTTGTCAACCTCTCTCTATTCTTTGCCAATTTGTAAATAGTTATTTCTCCTTCTTTTGTTCCTTATGCTAGTGCAGTTGGTAACATCATGTATGCTATGATGTGCACTAGGCCAGACATTTCACATGCGGTTAGAGGAGTGAGCAGATACATGGATAGACCTGGGACAGTACATTGGCAGGTTGTGAAATGGATTTTGCGGTACTTGCAAGGCACTGCAGAAATTGGTTGTCTATGACAGAGGCAGCAACACGTGCGGGAGTGTTGTTGGGTATGTTGATTTGGATTATACTAGATATCTTGATAGGAGGAAGTCCTTGACAGGGTATGTCCCCACTCTTTTTGGGAGTGTGATAAGTTAGAAGGAAACTTTGCAGCATCGTCTATGACTGAGGCAAGGTACATGGCAACCAGAGAGGCAGTGAAGAAAGCTAGATGACTGATATGCTTGGTTGGTAATTTGGGCTTGCAGTAATATGATTTGAATGTGTTTTGCAACAGCTAGAGTGCCATTAATTTGACTAAAAAACAGAAATTCCGTGAGAGGACCAAGCACATTGATTTCAGGTTGCACTTCATCATAAATGTGATTGCACAAGGTGCTATTGCAGTGAAGAAGATTGGGACAGCAGAGAATCCAATGGATATGATGACTAAGGTCATTCCTACCATCAAGTTCAAACATTATTCGGACTTAATTGGTGTTTGCAGTTGCCGAGGCCCTTAGGAACATGTGAAGGTGGTGAGAAGAGTAGCTGGTACTAATGAGTTTAGCAGAATTCGAGCCAAGGTGGAGATTTGTGATGTTGTGGCCCGAATTTTGTTTTGGTGCGGGTTGCAAAACCTGGAAAATGGGCTTGGTGTGGGTCCAAGCCCACCAAGTTTCAACCCCGAAAAAAGTTTGTTGTAGGCCTTGGACCCTGTTTAGTACTCTCTAGCCCAGTATATAAGGGCATTTAGGGTTTAGAGTGGGATAACAAGAGAACACTGAAAAATCGCACGAAAGAGAGTGAGAGAGAGATCTAGGGTTTGGGAGCTAAAACTTGTAATATCTTATTTTTCACATAATGAAATCTTTTGTCGGATCTTCACCGTGGAGTAGGCATGCGCCAAACCACGTAAATCTTTGTGTTTTGGCGTGATTACTTTTCTGCTGTGTTTCTTGATTCATTCTTGGTACACGGTGTTTCTCGCAACAATTCTCATGGCTCCTGAAAGTTACAACATTGCCCCATTCCCATCCAAACCCTAGTTTATGAAAGGAAACTCTTGAGACATTTTATTACAACTACTAAGTAACAATGGCATTCATGAATGGACAAAATAGATAAAGACCTTTCTGTTTGGTATTGCAACTTCATAGATTGAGTGGGCAACTAAAACCAAAAAGAAGATTGTTATCAAATAATGTAAGCTCAGACACAGTGGATGCGCAAAACTTCATTACTAAAGAAATGGAACAATTGTTTGCATTTCTCCAAATAACTCTGACCTTATCTAGAACAAAGGTATAGAAGTTGAATAAACATATACATACCATGAAGTAGAACACAATAAGAGAAAGACCAGAACAAATTTCTGGCCACACAGATTTTGCAGATATTTTGTAAAGACCAATGAATTGAGCAATACTTCGAGGCATCTCCGGTAACCCAATAGGGAGCTGATACACATAAAGAAGGGATATGTTGAAGCCTGCATAGAGCCAAAGAGGCCTCCACCACCTTCAAAATCATATATACAAACAAAATCTTTATGAAGGGGCTCTAGCAGCAAATTAACAGAAATTTAAAAACTGAAAAGGGATGAAAACTAATTGCAGCAAAGATAAAAAATAAAATTAAAAAAAAAAAAAAAATACCTGAAAAGACCAAGAAAATTGCTTGTCAAAGACCAATCTACCAGGCCAACACAGCTACAAATAAAAAATGGTAGAGAAACCCAAGAGGGGTTGCTAATTCCCTCAACAAGTTGAACAGCGGGCAACAGCAAACAGGAAGCAACCCTGATTTGATAACCTTCCACAAGACAAATATTTATCCCTGTTAACTTATGATATGATATTCAAAAATGAAAGTTTTTAATTGAGTAACTAGTAATGTGTTCAGGACTCATAGTAGGCACAGGCATATAAGGAGTTACAATGTGCCAACTCAGTTGAGCATTAGTGACTAAGATTTTCAGTGATGCCAATGTTATAATCCTCAAGTCCTCAATATCATACAATATCCAAGGACTTTGTTACTAACTAACTTCTCTAACACCCTAATATTTCTATTGATGCACTAGACCGAAGCTTTTGCACAATGGGTTGCCAATTCCTTGCAGATGCAATCATATAATTGACAACGGTACAAAACTAGGTTATATCATGCGTGTGTGTTACACTTGTAGTCATTTGAGAACTCCAAATTTTACTTTCCTAAAAAAAATAGTATCCTTGAGTATCTGGATTTGGAATCATTCTGTATTTGCAACAACTGATTCTTCTATTATGCAGATGATAAATGTAAAGGATTGAAAAGAGGATTTTGAACAAAGAGAGAAAGGCATTGAACTAGAGAGATGAAAGCTAAACAAGAAAATATACACATTAATTGCGGACTTCTCTGGATTCATTATTAGTCTACCCCATTTATATCTATCTATAGCCTCCTCAAGGGACTCACAACTCAAATCAACAAAGTATTTTAGGAGTCGGCTACTGATACACCAAAAAGGGAAGGGGAGGAGGGAGAGAACCACAATCGAGAAAATATAATAAAGGCCAGTCTATGATTTTAAAGATCTCTTCATGCTATCATTCGGAAAGCCCAAGTGCTTCTCATTATGTCATGCCTCCTCTCAGCAACTCTTTTCCGTGTTTTCATGTGAAGTTGACAAAACAGCTACTATGGTCTTACATAGCACTATTTTCCCACATCATTGAAAATAGGGAAAGTGGCATCCTAAATGCAGCATCTCTCTACAAAATCAGCACACTTTAACAGAGAACCATACAAGAACTTTGGCATAAGCAATCCAATTTGACAGCAAATATGTGGCATCTGAACCATTACAAGGAAACAATGGACACCCTCTACTTAGGGAGTCCTAAACTTTCTACAGAAGATAGTGCTCCAGGCAACCTCACTTCATTTGAGTCAAAAGCAGTATCCAGCTGTGACATCCTTGGACATACCTAAATGGATCTTTTTTTTTTTTTGTTTTTTGATAAGTAATAGTTGAATAAAAAGGTGTACAAGAGGGGAACGCATCCCTTATACAAGACATACCTAAATGGATCTTAAACCATTAAATTGGTCCAAACTAAAAGATCTCTAGAAATTTACATCATGCCATCCTAAACACCCTCCACATAAGAGATGAATCGATTCTCAGAATCATAATGCCAAGCCTGAAATAATATACAAGAAGAGTAACTGCCAGCATATGGTTGAGTTCTTACAATATTTATTGCTGAGATTTTCCCAAAGCCCATCATTACCTATGATTTGTCAATCAGCATAGTTTGAACTTGACCATTTAACTACCAGTTTGTTCTCTTCTTTCTTTTCAAACTCCAAATGAAACCCCTTCTTAATAATTGTGCCCTCCACACCAATATATTAAACAAGGACAAGAAAGAGCATTCTTTATTACTCTTCTTCCTGAATGGAAAAGAGTTCTTTCAATACAAATATTTGTAAAATACCTTGCCTACAACTAGGTACAAATTCTGGCAAGACAAAGTACAGGACAAACTGGGGTAATAGCAGTTAGATTTAGCATGCTCTTAAACCTAGGAGCTTCAATCCCACAATGGTCTGCCAAAGCTAATGGGTAAAGGGGAATGGAAGGATATTCCAGACATGCTATAGCTAAGTTAGAAATGAAGTTTATACGGTGTCATTCACTGTCTTTCCTATCTTCTGCTAATTTTGTTTTTATATTCATTTTTTACAGAAGAAAGTCTCACCCATCATTTTTATTACATTAATACGAGTGTATACAAATGATTCTTGCTAATGAAAATATAACGAAAAAAGGTTCCCTAAATATTGTCCCTCATGAAAGATTATCTACGCTATCTAGCCTAAAATCTCCATCGTCTTGCTTTTCCCTTCAATTACATGTCAGCTACAGACGAAATGCCACCGACCCATTTAGAATCGAGACTGATCCCAAGAAATGCATGTAATTACCAACATGCATCAATTGAGTCCAAGAAGAGTCGAACCTCACACGTTGCTTTCTTGAGCCATTGTCTTGCCCTATTCACTTCCCCATGAGGTTATCCCCACCATCTAATGCCATATCTAGACTAAATTACAGCTATGATGCATTTTTCACAACCTTAACTGACATCCTTGTCGATCTACCCTGCATGCTTGCAACAGGCTGATGTTACCAAGAACATGGATCAACGTGGTACATGTAGACACTTAGTCGGACTAAAATGCCATATAGTAGCTTAAATTGCTAAATTGGTTTTCTTTTCATTCAATAAAAGTTTAAAGTTAAGACATGACATGTTCAATTTTTTAAAACGCACAAGCTTCTATTCATTTTTGGCAACAGGATTGATATGATCAACTACATAAAAACACGTATTTGTTCTAGAGGTGTTATGGTCGCTATCTTGTTTCACCCTGGAACTTTATATCCTGGTAAGTTTTAGTTAATTATTTTTACTGCCTTAAGAAAAAGTAATGAAAGAAATAAGAAGATATTTTGGGGTTCCCAAACTCATTGTTCCAGGAGAAATAGAGTAACACATATCAGATGGCAAACTGCTTGGACTAAAGATTGTAAAAACACTGCAAAATTCTCTACTTGAACCACATAACTCCTTTCTCGTATAATATATGTAGGTCTATAATACATATTTATAGGTTTTTATTGGTCTCTTCATCTCCTCAAAATGATATATTTCCAATCTTATCCATTTGTCTCTTATCCCTCATCCATCCAACCACCCTCATGTCCGCTAGATACAATCTATGGGCTGTTGTTTCTTTACTCCCTAAAATTTTATATCACAAGGCACAGTTAGAATTATAACCATTCCATTAAATTTTGTTCCTTTAAATAGATTAGTAGGGATTAACCGTACCATACTTCAAGAGCTCACCACGCTTTAAGAATTTTTAGGGCAAAAACTTATCCAAAAAGGAAGAATGACACAGATCCGTACTTGGCTCTTAATTATAGTTAAAGACCATGGAAACCCTTCAAGAAAAAGGAATAACAACTTTAACATCTCTTAAACCTTACTAACTAGAAAAGAAGCCTTACAATTACTACAATTAGATGCTTCAGTATTTGATATTGTTATGACAAACACAGCGAACCAAAAACAAAACAAAAATCATGAAAGAAAAGTAAACACGCCACACAAAAATTTACGTGGTTCGGCAAAGCCTACGTCCATGATGAAGATCCAGTGAAAATCGGGAGTTTACAAGTACCAGCCCACAAACCCCAGCTCCCACTCTCTTTCTAGCAATTTTCAGTCTTCTCTGGTTATCCCACTCCAAACCCTAAATGGCCTTATATACCGGGCTACAACAGAGTACTAAGCAGGGTCCACGACCCTCAAGAGGAAAACAGGTCAAAAATTCATTCATTGGGTCAAAACGTGCCCAAGCTGAAACAAAATTCGGGCCACAACATTACAGATGTTAAAAGAATTCCCATTAAATCAAAATCTAGGCCTAAAAACTTATGACCACAGCTTAAATATTTGTGTTAAGTTCTATAACTGAAATTATCAATCCACACATAAAACAACGCATGAACTGTCACATGATTCCCTCAATTTGAACTTAAAGGTTCCAAATGCCTTGGCTCAAATTGGTCAAAGCAACATTTTTTTACATTTTGCATGAAATCTTTTTTATTTTATAATCAGCATGTTTGACTCCCTTTATGTCATGGTGTCTTAGAAGATCTATTTTTAACTGTGCCAAGCCTTCGACCCAACGGTTTTCTTTTTCTTTTCACTCTTTCTTTGTTTATTACTCCCTCCATCCCTTTTTTTTTTTTTTTTTGATAAATAAGCATTTCATTAAAAGCGTTCAAAAGGGGAACATGTCCCTACAAGACCAAAAAAACCTGGGTACCCTAAGGCCCAGGGAAGCCAAAAACTCAACAGTCTCCTCAATAGAGTAACAAAGTCTACCCGAACCCCAAAAAAAGAGAGCTAATAATAGAAGATTTTAGAACAATAATGGAAGATTCCTCTCCTTCAAAGGATCTTCTCCCTCCATCCCATTTTAAGTGTCCCTCTTTGGGAATCTAACTTTTTAAGATGTGGCTTTTAATAATTTTGTATTGCATTGGTAGTGAATGAATTACCAAATCTACCCATGGTGGGTCCACAGTGATGTGATGATGTTTTATTTAATTGTTTTTATAATTTCAAAGCAAGAAGGGTTGGGAATGTTGTAAAATATAGTACATTGACTTTTGAATTGGGACAATTATTTTGGGACAACTAAATATATCATGGTGGACACTTATTTTGGGACAGAAATAATATTATTATTATTTATTATATATTTCTTTCCTTTTTTTTGGCATTGAAGATTCACTTTTAACTTTCTGACAGTGAGCAAAACAACTTGGTTAAGGATACTTTAAACTTCTTATAACAATATATCCCTTTGACTTTGATTTAAGTGCAAGGGCCATTACTTGGTACTGATGCAGTGGTAAAACCTTCGTGTGCCTGAGAAATGTAGGTTTAGGTATGATCTTTGTACTGATAATGCTATTTATAAGATCTACACCAGGTTTAGTAATAAACTCCCTTCATTCCATGAATGTGCCATGAAGGTTATCCAATTGCTTTCTAATACAATTTTACTAATCAAAAAAATAAAAGTTATCCAATTTGCTATGCCTCCCCTTGCTCATAGCTGTACATTTTTTATTTTTTATTTTAATTGCATGCATACACACACTCAATTCCACAAAACTATAAGTCTGGTATTTATTTATCCTGGCGAAACCACTTGACTGGGAAACAACACAACTTTCCTCTTGGTCGGGAAAACAAAACAATTAATATCGTTGTATTTTATTCCCTTCCAGTGATCCAGACATGCCCTACCATTTATAATCGTCATAATCTACTTACTTCAAGTGATCCTACGATGGCCATATTAGAAGTAGGTAGCACACATACATGCCTAATTCAAGCTACTTCATACTTTAATCAAAGCAGCTCATTATCAATCACTATGATATTTACTTACCAGCCAATAATGCATTGTTCATACAATGGCCCCTGACATGGCTCAAGGAAAACAAATTCATGTCACGTAAAAGGGGAATCCACTTCATAAAGCCCCATATAGTCCAAGTTGACCAGAAATCCTCTATACCTAATTGACGGATACAGGCAACAACAGCCGTTTCTCCCCAACTAACACCCCTTTAACCTTGGAATCCCCCTACATCAATAACTCCTCATCCTAGTCAACCATTTTTTTTTTTTTTTTTGATAAGTAAGAATTTTATAAAAAGTGCTCAAAAGGGGAGTGCATCCCAAGGGAACAAAAACAGGCCAAAACAGCCATTACACTTTCAAAGAGGCCAAAAAAACAACAATATCATCTAAAGATCTATAATCTCTACCTGAGACCCAACAAAAAAAGAGTGGAAACAATAGAGAACTTAAGAAAAGAGATAGGCCTCTCCTTCCCCTCAAAATATCTCATATTCCTCTCAAACCAAATACACCACCACACACAGAGAGGAGTAGCCCTCCAAGCATCACGAACTTGGCCCCCCACAAAACACCCTCTCCAAGCCTCAACCAGCTCTCTGGCGGAATGAGGCATGACCCACTGGACCCCAAACAAGCCAAGCATCAAATCCCAACAATCCTTGGCCATGGAGCAATGCAAAAGAAGATGGTCCACTGTCTCCTCGTCCCTAAGACACATGTAGCACCGATTGACCACTACCTGATTTCTCCTTCTCAAATCATCCTAGTCAACCATATAGCTCTGTTTCAGAGACTACAGCAATTTATCACTCTACGTCTCACACTAAAGCACTTCATAAGCATATTATCCCTCCCGGGAATGTCCATGAAATCTCACCGCCTCCCCCTTCCATAGGATTTGATGCAAACCAAATCAGGTTGCTTCAAGTTTATTTAATTCTTATTTAAGACATTGTGCATCACAATTGTTTAATTGATTGTCAAAAAGATGTCAATTATTGTAAAATTATATAATGAATCTGCAAATAAGGATAAATAAACAATTTCATAAGAATTAAAGCCGCAATCAACCAGTCGCAAACCTATGTGTGCAACAACTGATGAGAAGCGTCCCCAACATGAATCTCGCCACGGAACCAAACCCAATTGGTTACCATAAATTACAGCTACAGCAACAAAAGCTGCTAATAGTTGTACGATCAATAAATAAACTACCAATGGAGATCTCCAGGAGTCAACCCTACAAAAAGAATACCACATTGATATCTACAAGAGACAAAGTACAATGTAAACATAAATGATATATAAATAAAAGAATGAGATAAAACTGAAAATCAACTCTTACTTCATGAATCCAATTAGCTTTGCCCACCAAGCATCTGCTACACTCCATTTACCACCCTCGGTTGCCCATATGATAAGAAATATCACTTGCGAGAGAACAACAAGCAGTGAAAATATAACAATGGACCACAGTAAATGAAATCTCCCTCGGAACCGAAATCCTACAGAAACAAATATATATAACACAATTAAGAGAGAAGAAGAAAAAAAAAAAAAAAAAATGCTAATTGGAGTTATTCAAAAATTAGGGAAATCATTACAAACATAGCCATTACAGAACTTTTGCCAAATCTATAAGGCCTGCTTGAGAACCACAGTTGCTTTGTACTTTTGCTTTGACCCGAAGCAGAAGCAATATTTCTGCTTTGGATTGTGTTCAATACTATTCGGAAGCATGTTTGATAAAGTATATTTGTGGCAAGATTTTTAGAAGCAAAAACATGTTTGGTAAAAAAGTGTTGCAAATTTGAAAATAAAATGGCTAGTTAAAAAAGTTTTTTAGTGTGTTTTTTTTAGAGGTATTTTTTTATTATTATTTATTTTTTGGTACTGTTCATCACTGCAGTGCAGAAGCAACCAGAAACACCAATTTGGTGCTTCAGGTTTTGACCTCTTTTTCGAAAGCACTTCGGTATTATTCAAATCGCAGCAAATGTTACCAAATACGCTTCGTTCTTTTGCTTCGCTAACTGTCCAAAGCAAAACACACGAAGCAGAAGCGGTTGCCAAACAGGCCCATAGGATGCTGCAGTGAAAAACTAGATTTGGAGATGAGTGCTATGAAAGGATAAAGAACCTTTAACAGGCCTAGAATGGATTTAAGTTGGGGAATACGTAAAACCTGCTTTGGGAACTAGTATTTTTTGAGTTGTTTCTATGTGCTGTTTTTCTATGAGGAGGATATTTCCTCTTGTGCTTTGTGCTATATTTCAATTTTTGTTATAATTTTCTTTCTGGCCTACCAAATATAATAAGTTATATAAATCTGAGCTCTCAAAGTTCAAACAAAAAACTTGACAGTGCGTAGCAAAAGAAATTCAAGCAAACTTGCTAAACTTCATCCAAGAATAAGAAGAAGCTCATGAATATATATGATAGACTTCAGTTTTCAAACAATTACTTCTCTACTATAAGGCATTAGTTTGCAATTTCTGAAGTCACTAATCTCCGAGAACTAAGTAGGAGTATATTGTTGATGCATTATTAGTGAATAACATTTAACAACATTTATAGCTTAAGTGGATAATTATCCAGTAAGTAGAAGGATAGAATGGAACACTTTATTACTAATATCAAAAAAGTTAGAAAGGAATATCTAAAACCATATCAACTTAAGATAAAAACCTTTACTTTCCATAAATGAATAAATAAAGAAAACAACAACATTGGAATCAGCAAAAACAAAAGTCTATGGGAGCATAATACAAGATCAGACGATGTAAGGAATGAGTTCATGCCTCCAGTCGAAGTACATGTACCACGATATGACCACCACATCCACGTCCAATAAAAATTCAATATATTATTAGATCACCTCCTTGTCATGATATCGCCCAGTGATATGGCAACTATTCATTCTCAATTACCATACGAATAATTTTGTGCTGTATAATTCCTATGCCTTATTAAAGAGAGATCCTATTACTGGGAAAAATTAACCAGTAAGATAACAACTGAATATAGTCTAATAGGGAAATATTTGTAGAGAAAGAGATCCCCCATGTCCAGCCATAAACTGCATATTTTTCTTTTTCTTTCTACAAGAATAGGCATACAATCAATAATGAACATGGATCCACCAAATACATGATAACACACCAAATACCTGGGGAAAGTATGACATGGAGAACTCAGATAGAACTTCTCTTCAAAATTCAGCATTAATCAAGAGGATGAGAGTTGTTAGAATATTAGGTATTTTACTAAAGGTCAATATGGTCATTTCATTGTAATAGCAACTGTATACATATACACATACGTGAGAGGAGAAGGGAAGTACTCTTGCTCACAAAATTCCCAATAGCTGTGTTTTCTTATTCTGGAAACCCTAAATTCAATATGGTATCAAAGCAGAGATGTGATTGATCCCGCTAGCGGCTAAGATTGAAAGTCTTTGTGTCGTGAATCGAATTGTTGTCACAATCATCACTGGTAGTCGTCGTTATTGCCAACATCATCATCATCACAGCCCGTCGTCACCATCGTTCAAGTTGCGATGTAATTGGGCCAACCCAAGTGGAAGAACTGTGTTTTTTTTTTCAGACACGTTTTGATCTGTTGCAGCAGCCCCTCTTTGAAAGTTTTCTTTTTCTTTCCTGGCACCAGTTCAAGTCCAAGCTATTCAGCTCTCATTCCCTTGGCTTAATACGGTATGGCATCCAATGTAGATTTATTTTCTTCTCTACTGCTTCCTTCAATTCTCCCATGACTTCCATTAAGCTTAATGGTAAGAACTATATTTTATGGGCCAAATCTGTTGCCATCTTTCTTAAGGGCAAGGGTCTTGGCAACCATTTGGTTGGAGATAAACCGAAAGAATCTGATTCTTCCTTCAGTGCATGGGAAAAAGAGAATGCTCAGATCATCTCGTTGATGTTATCTAGTATTGAACCCCAAATCAGTTCCAGATTGCTTTACTTAGATACTGCCAAGGAAATATGGGAGCAGTTGCAGCAATTATATACTGGGGCAGGTAATGTTACTCATGTATATGAGTTGTGTAAGGAGTACTTCAGTCTTGAACAGGGAAACCAGAGTTTAGAAGCTTATTATTCGAAAGTCATGGGTGTTTGTGAGGAGTTGAATATGTACCAGCCTATCACAGCTGATGTTCAAAAAATGCAGCAACAATGCCAGGACCAAAATGTTGTTCAATTTCTTACTGGTTTGTCATCCACATATGAGCCTGTTCATGTCCAAATTTTGGGCAGTCCAACACTTCCTTCTCTTGCTGAAGTTTTTTCCCGGCTATAGCAAGCCACACTGTCTAGTGGTATATCAAAGATGAGTAGTGATCAGCGTGGTGAACGGTCTGCTTTAACAGTCTCACAGAGTGGGCCCAATGTTTCTCTTGGTGGTCGTGGGGGGCACTCTGCCCGTGGTGGCCGTGATTCACAGGGAGGACGTGGTAGAGAATCACAACAGCGTACTCATTATGGCGTGACTAATCATACTGTGAATTATTGTTGGGATCTCCATGGTAGACCACCATCCAGCTATGCAAATCAAGGGTCTTCTAAGGAGGATGTTCCTGCTTCATCTGCTCCATCTTCTGGTTCTCACCCAGTTACCGCGCCAGATATGATTAGTGTTCCACGTGATGAGTATGCTCAGCTTTTGTCTCAACAGAGGGCTTCTGTTCCATCGTCCAAGGTTAATTTTGCCCAGTCAGGTATTGCACCTACTGCACCTACGTGTCTATTGTCCTCCAGTCATAATCCTTGGGTCATTGATTCAGGAGCATCTGATCATATGACTGGATGTTCTCATCTTTTATCTGACTTGCTAATGGTTCATCTACTATGGTTTCAGGTTTGGGGACCACTCCACTAAGTTTTTCCTTGTCTCTTTCATGTGTTTTATATGTCCCTCAATTTCCCTTTAGCTTGATCTCTAATAGCAAGCTTACTAAATCACTCCAGTGTTCAGTTACATTTTATCCTAATTGCTGTATTTTTCAGGATCTCAAGACGAAGAAGAAGATTGGTATGGGGCATGAAGCTGGTAGCCTATATTATTTCAATTTTGAGTCTTCTGTTACAGCAGTCTTCTCTGTCTCCATTCCAGTGGCATTGTCGTCTTGGACACCCATCACTTTCAGTTTTGCAGCATCAAGTTCCTAGTCTTGGTTATTTGCAGTCGTCGTCATGTGAAGCTTGTCAACTTAGTAAACACCATCGTGTGCCGTTCAAGTCTAGGGTTGATAATCGTGTCTCTAGTCCTTTCATTTAGTTCATTCAGTTCATTCAGATGTATGGGGTTCAATAAAGCATTTTTCAATCAATAAATTTCATTATTTTGTGACATTTGTGGATGATTATTCTCGCTTGACTTGGTTGTTCTTAATGAAAGATCGCTCTGCGTTATTTTCAATTTTTCAAACATTTCGAAAAGAAATCAAAACTCAATTTGGTAGCTCTATTCGGATTTTAAGCTCTGATAATGCTAAAGAATATCTATCAGGTCCCTTTGATGCATATCTTAGTAATAAAGGTATAATCCATCAGACATCATGAGCTTACACTCCTCAACAAAATGGTGTCGTAGAGCATAAAAATCGCTATGTATTGGAAGTGACTCGTGCTCTTCTGTTTCAGATGCGTGTTCCTAAACGTTTTTTGGAGTGATGATGTTCTTACTGCATGCCATCTCATTAATCGTATGCCGTCCTCCGTGTTGCATGGTAAATCTCCCCATTCTGTTTTATTTCCTAATTCTCCTTCATTTTCTGTGCCTCCTAGAGTTTTCGGATGTGTCTGTTACG
This sequence comes from Cornus florida, assembly GCF_030987335.1. Classification (NCBI taxonomy): domain Eukaryota; kingdom Viridiplantae; phylum Streptophyta; class Magnoliopsida; order Cornales; family Cornaceae; genus Cornus; species Cornus florida. The sequence goes on along the minus strand of NW_026775575.1, from coordinate 77,139,208 downwards.
CCCAAAATCTTGGTCCTGGTTTCGATAAACTTAATCCACGTGCCACAAAGTGTGTCTTTCTTGGTTACTCTCGCTTCCGAAAAGGTTATCGTTGCTATAGTCCTACTTATCAACGATACTTTATTAGTGCTGATGTCACCTTTTGCGAGTCTACTCCATATTTTTCCGATCCTACTTATCCTCTTGATATCACTTGTGAGCTGTTTGTACCTGATATTCCTCTTCCGATTCCTCCTTCGTCTACTACTCCATTAAAGGTTTACAAACAGAGATTGAAGACACCTGCCGCCATGCCTCAACCATCTTCTTCAAAATCTTTGGATCCCATACCTGCTATGTCTGACTCTTTGCCTATTGCACTTCCTAAAGGTACTCGATCTTGTGTTACTCAACATCCCGTTTCCAATTATGTCTCCTATAATTCTTTATCGCCATCTTTCTCGTGCTTTTCATCTCGATTGTCTTCTATATTTGTTCCTAAGACTGTGCAGGCTACTCTGTCTAATTCGGGCTGGAGGAAAGCTATGAAGGAGGAAATTGATACCTTACAGCACAATGAAACGTGGGATCTTGTTCCTTTGCCCCCTAATGTTAAACCTGTTGGTTGTCGGTGGATGTTTACAGTGAATTATCTTTCGGATGGTCTTGTTGAGCGCTTAAAAGCGTGTCTGGTTGCCAGAGGTTATACACAAACATATGGAGTTGATTATGATGAGACGTTTGCTCCGGTTGCTAAGATTTCATCTGTTCGTGTTTTTATTTCGCTAGTTGCTAATCTTAATTGGCCTCTATTTCAGTTAGATGTTAAAAATGTTGTGCTACATGGTGACTTAGTTGAAGTGGTCTATATGGAGCAACCACCTAGGTTAGTTGCTCAGGGGGAGTATCGTCATAGTGTTTGTCGTTTAAAGATGGCTTTGTATGGTTTGGAACAATCACCAAGAGCGTGGTTTGGCAAATTCTCTGAGGCGGCATTAAAGTTTGGGCTTCACCGATGCCAGACAAGTCACTCAGTATTTCATCAGCGTACTAAGGCAGGTTTTATATTTCTTGTTGTATACGTGGATAACATTGTTATCACTAGGAATGACGCAGAGGGTATTGCCAAACTAAAACAATTTTTGCAACAATGGTTCCATACTAAAGACTTAGGCACACTAAGATATTTCTTAGGAATTGAAGTTCCTCGATCTAAGCAAGGTATTAGTGTGTCTCAGAGGAAATATGTTCTAGACTTGTTGGAGGAAACAGGTTTATTAGGTGGTCGTCTGGTTGATGCTCCTATGAATCAGAATCATAAACTTGTATTTGATGATGGAGATCTATTTGATGATCTTGGTAGATACCGTCGACTGGTTGGGAAGTTAATCTATCCTACTATTACTTGGCCAGATATCTCATATGTTGTCAGTGATGTGAGTCAATTCATGGCAGCTCCCAGGGTATCACATTGGAGTGTTGTTCTTTGGATTATTCGATATCTCAAGCAAGCTCCGCGTCTTGGGTTGTTGTATAGATCAAATGGACACCTTAGAGTGGAAGGTTTTACAGGTGTTGATTGGGCTGGTTCTCCCTCAGTTAGGAGATCCACTACAGGTTATTGTACTTTCGTAGGAGGTAATCTAGTTACATGGAAAAGTAAGAAGCAGACAGTCATAGCACGATATAGTGCTGAAGCTGAGTATAGGGCAATGGCCCATACTTCTAGTGAGTTAACATGGTTACAACATTTCCTTGAGGAACTTGGCTTAACAGTCAAAACTCCTCTTCCGTTATTTTGTGATAACCAAGCAAATCTTCATATTGCATCCAATCCAGTGTTTCTTGAGAGAACCAAGCACATTGAAGTTGACTGTCATTTTATTCGAGATAAGATATTGAGTGGGAATATCTCAACCCCATTTGTGAAATCTGAAGATCAACTCGCTGATATGTTTACTAAGGCTTTGAGTCATAATAGGTTGAGGTTTATTTGTTCCAAGCTGGGACTATATAATATATACTCACCAGCTTAAGGGGGAGTGTTAGAATATTAGGTATTTTACTAAAGGGAAATATGGTCATTTCATTGTAATAGCAATTGTATATATATACACATACGTGAGAGGAGAAGGGAAGCACTCTTACTCACAAAATTTCCAATAGCTGTGTTTTCTTATTCTAGAAACCCTAAGTTCAATAAGAGTAAAAGATGCAGATATTCTTCTGAACTTATGCAAGTATATTTAAAAGTAGGGGAAATGTAATAATGATAAAGACCGAACCAGAAAAGGTGGGTGTGCATAAGAAGCTTACCTCTTTTTGGTGCTGTGAATCTAATGAGAAGAAAAGCTACCAAATCAACAAGAGATATCAAACTCCAGTTCAGTAAAGCAGCTGCAAGAAGGAAGGGTGGAAGAGGTAAAAACAATTATTATTCCAGTTAAAAAGAATGATAAAAATGTAACTAAATATTTAAATATATATCTATATTGCATTGATTTTGTATCAAATGTCTAAACTCTAAAGGACATTGGTGAAGAGAGCGCTAGATGTAAAAAAGAAATTTATAGACATAGCTCATACTGAAACTAAACATAATGAAGTTTTGACAAGGTAGCTGTTCTGCGGCTATATGTGAGAGCTGTATAATATCAAGAAAGTAACAGTTTTGAGACAAATCTCTGCGCACAAATGAGCTTCCTATTTACATTTAACAATCACTGACATTACTACTTGGAGAGAGAGAGAGAGAGAGAAGTGTCTATGTAGTTTTGTGTCCCTAAGAATTTGAGACAACAATGTTGACATGCACAGAAAAAGTGGCTGACATTGATTTCTGACAATCAAAAGTTCCAAAAGGTACTGCTATAATACTGGACAAATGAAAATCAAAACTATCCAAAAAAAATTATCCTAGTCTCAATAGTTCACATCCATGGATTACTGCTCAGAAGTACCATTATTTAGACAAAATGCCCTTATTGAGTTGTGGTCATAGAAGGGATAGTTCTCCAGACAAGTTACATCCACATTGTCCTAGACAAAATATATTCTATACCATAGTCAATTTTGCATCTACTCAATCAGAAATTAGCAGCGGGGTTGAATAAAAGCTGACAGACAATGGGTTTTGGACTTCATTCATAAATGACCTTCATCAAATAAGGCATGACATTTAATTGAATTTAAAAGAATGTTATTAATTGGTTCCTTAAATCTACAAAGTTTTGGAATTAAAATTAACACATCAACTGGTAAATCATATTCCTAAAAGAGTTTGTCAGAGTCCATTAACGTGTACAATGCTCCCAGGAAACTAATTCATTTTTTAAATTAATTAACATAATTGCCTCTTTGTCATCTTCCCAAAGCTGCCTTAATTAAAGAGACTGATGTACCTTTTGACAAACACTAACCATCCCCAACATTAGAACGCCATAAGTTACTAGAAGGGCTTCTCACATGTATTACTATTATCTCTTCGGTTTCCTCAAGGAACAGAATTGACAACACTAGTATGAGGGGAAAAAACTAGAAGGCCTACATAGTATTTAATTATCCAAGTTAAACTATTTATTAAACCAGGTTTTTACAGCTTGAAGCTAGGTCTTCAAATGTACTTCTACCTTTCAGCCAAAAGATCTTGACACAAGCCATAAAGGAATATTCCCGGTGAATACTCTATTAACTGCTTAAAGAAACACTAAAATCCACCTAGAGAACACCCAGACTATGTTAAAGTACTCTGGGGAAGAACTCTCAACATTCTAGTTCATTGCTCAGATATGCACACGGTAACTAACATTCTCCTCAACTTCCAAAACAGTCTTATATATCCAATGCATCACTTTAAATCTCATAAAAAATGCATAAGAATCACAAGGGAAGCAAGTAATCACAACACCATTTTTTTCTTTTTCGTTACAAAGCACGATCATTCACATACTTATACAAATAAATATATATTTATAAATATGTGCATAACACATTTCCTTTGTATAGAATTTGTAAAAGAAATAAGCAAATAGGCCACTCGATGTAACAAATAAATTTATAGATATAGCTCATACCAGAGAGCTAACATAATGAGGTTTTGACAAGGTAGTTGTTTTGCAGCTGTATGTGAGAAATGTATAATAACAAGAAGGATAACAATATTGAGACAGATCCCTGCGTATAAATGAGCTTTCATATTTACATACTTTTTTTAACAATCATTGATGTTAGTACTTGAAAAAAAAGGGAACTGAAAATGTAATTTTTTGTCCCTATGAATTTAAGACAAAAATATTGACTGGCCATCCTTAGGTAAAAGTGAATGACATAATGGACCTGTTTGGTTCAGTTTTCTAAAGACCAATTTTCTGTTTTCAAATAATTGAAAATCAGACAACAGTACAAAAATTTGTTTGGTTGATACTTTCTAAAAACTCAGTCGAAGAAATGACTGTTTTTAGAGAACAACCTTTTGTACTTCTTTGAGTTTGAGAACAGTTTTCTATCTTCTGAATTCTCGAGATCTTTTTTTTTTTTTGAGTTTTAACTCCTACGTAAATGAATATCAAAACTCTGCAGAAAAAGTTTTCCTGCTAAAAACCCGTTAACCAATTTTGGAATCAGTCAAACCACTAAGAAAAAAATATATACGAGTAAAACTAAATAGTTCCACATGCATGGATTACAGCTAAAAAGTGCCAATTTTAGACAAAATGCCCTTATTGAATTTTGATCAGGGATGGATCTATTCAACAGTCAGTGGGGGCAATTGCCCCACTGAATTTTTTTTTTATATACATAAATATTTTTATGTTTTTTTAATTACGTACCTATCAAATTTTAATGTTGCTCCCCCTCTCCTTAAATTACAAAAAAGCCCTACTATTGCCCCCTCACATAAATTTCTATATCTGTCCCAAGCAGAATATATTCTACACTACTCCATTTTGCATCTCTTCAATAAAAAATTAGCAGTGGTGTTGAATTTAAATACACAGATGATGGGCTTGGATTAAATTCATAAATGAGCTTTATCAAATAAGTCATGAAACTAAATTGAATTTAACAGAATGTTATTTTTTCTTTGATTCTTTAAATCTACAAAGTTTGGAATTTGTTTAATAATAACCCAAAAAAATGACACATGAAATGAACAATCAGATCCCTAAACAAGTTTGTCACAGAGTCCCATCAAATTGAACAACAGTGTAGGAAAACTAACTCATTTTTTCTTCTTTTTTCCTTTTTGGTTGGTAAGTAAGCAAACATACACCCATTTTTCCAGTTGGCACTTGAACCCTCGACCTCCCCTTTCGAGGGGGAGGTCATACCACCTAGGCCAAGGGCTTGGTGGTACATTTTTTTAAATTAATTAACAACTTATTTTTTTCAAACAAAGCTAGTCAGGTGCTCATCTTTCCAAAGCCACCTCAATTAAAGAGACAGATGTACCTTTTACAAACACTATCATCCCTCTAGAATGGCTTCTTACATGGATTACTGTTGTCGCTTCGGTGGATTACTATTGTCTCTTTGGTTTCCTCCAGGAAAATAATTGACAATACAAGTATTAGGGGAGAAAGCTAAAAGGCCAACATGTTAGCTTCTCAATCCAAGTCAATCTAATTATTAAACCAGGTTTTTACAGCCTGAAGTTAGGCCTTCAGATAGTACTTCTAAGTTCTACCTTTTAGCCAAAATTTCTTTCAGACAAGCCATAAAGGAGTATGTCCCAGTAGATACTCTCTAATTAACTGCTAACACAGACACTAACCACCAGAGAACACCAGACTATGTTGAGACACTAACCACCCAGAGAACACCAATTCTATGTTCAATGTACTTCAGGGAAGAACTCTACAATATTCAAGTTAAGAGCTCGAATACGCAAACAGTAAATAACATTCTCCCCAACTTCAAAATTAGTCTTAATCCAACTTATAGTTTGTTATTTTAAATCTCATAAAAATTGCTCCAGAATCAAAAGGGCAGGCAGCAATTTCTTCTTTATCCCAAGGAAAAATACAATTACAGGACACACTCATTTTGCAAATGCAATGCTAAAACATGTGATAAAGATCAAATTTCCATACAACAGCAGTTAATTTACACCTTTATTTTTTTTTTTTTTTTGATAAGTAGTTAATTTACACTAATTCAGATAAGGATGGTGAAAATCTCAACAGATTTATAATTTCTCTGCATACCTGTTAAAAGCAGTAGAGGCAACACGAACCCGCCAAGAAAATCTCCCATATCAGCCTTTCTCGTCAAAATTCACTTCAATTCCAACACTTCTGTCTCGAATCCCGAGATCCGTTGATGGGTTTTCAATTTCCAAGAACATGACGAAAACCCATATTAAAAATTATCCAAATTTCCCTCCAATGACTATAGGTTCGATCAAAAAATATGAAAAGCAAAAGAAAAACCGATGAGTCCTTTCTTTTCCCCTGTTTCTTCAGAAATCTGTCGATGGAGGTTTTCTAAATTCACGGTGAAAAACAATGATTATCTGTTTAGCTACCAGTCCGAACTACATAGTCAAACAACTGTGCATATCCTGATTTGGAAAGAATGGAGGTAATAATAGTAGGGTTTATTTCGATAATTTAGGATTCTTGTTGATTTGTTGAGTGACCAAAAAGAAAAAGTTCGGCTTTATAAGTAATATGGTCTTTTGCCAAAACGATAACAGCATATATATATATATATATATACACACACACACACATTTACGTATAGAAGAATTGTAACTGTAAATTACAGGACTTCATATGCACAAAGCCATTGAAAGTTCAAAAATTATAAACAATATAATATTAATAAGGGAATTAATATTGTCCGTCCCTCCACTAATAGCCTAATAAGGCTATCTACCTCTTTCTTTTCAAAAATGAAATTACAAAATAGTCTTTACATTACGTCATTTTTCGTTCTTACTCGGTATGTTTTTAATATTGTAATTACCCTCATTGATTCTTCCAATTGATTAAAATTTGACAACTTATTTTTACCTTTTTTATAATTTCAATTTATCAAAGTTAAGTTTGGATTTGACAACTTATTGTTACCTTTTTTATAATTTTAATTTATCAACTTTTTTTCTAAAATTTAGAATTTGACGTTAAAGCTAAGCTTGAACTTTCATTTTCAAATTTATGTGTTTGTTGTGACACTATCCATAGATTTGTTTCCAACTCAAATACCTTCAATTCTCATCACATACAATTTATTATCCTAAGTGAGGACTATCCTAAGTGATGATTGATACTTTCTCAAGTCATGATATTGAATCCTAAATTTTTTCACTTCTATTTAACAACAATTTATTTCTCCTCTTTATCCTTGACATAGCATCCCAATGGATAAAATCTAGTGGTAAAAAAATATTTGATAGATTGATTATGCAAAAAGAAATAATATTTTCATACATTCCGAAGAAGAAAGTATAATCAAAAGAGTTGTGTTATTTAGCCCAATAAATACAAAAATGATACTTCAATGTGGCAGAGTAAAAGTAGGTAATTTAAAACTAAAATATAAATAAGATGCATTCTAAAACAAAAACTCTCCAAAAATAAATTAACAAAAATAACTATTTACTTACTAAAACAGTAAAAACAAAAACAAAAAACTCTAAAAGAAAGTAACATTAGAAGATTTGACAAAACAATAACTATGAAAGAAAGCTCAAACAAATCAATAAACTAAGAATTTAGGTTCTTCAATCATTATTTTTGTTAATATTAAAAACTTCAAATGAAATTTATGTTTTATATTTTGTAGAAATTAATTTTTATAGAAATCTCAAAGAAGCATTCCAATAGATTCCAGATATATGAAAACCCATTTTTTGAAAATGAAAATATATATATATATATATATGGAAAGAGTTTGTTTTTCTTAAAAAAAATGGAAAAAATTATGTATAAGATGAAATTTTAAGATAATGTGGTTATGAAAAGAATCGTGCTCAAGTTGGAAAGATTTTAAGATGGTCACATTATGGAAAAAATTGTGTTCGAGTTAAATTTTAGTCGGAGTTTTTTTTATAGTTGTCAATTATATCATTTTTCTAACCAAAAATATAAAATTCACCATTAGATTTGGGCAGATATATAAAGGAGGCAGAGGAAACGTGAAAAAGAAGTTGAAAGAATTTTCATTTTAGCACAAAAAATTCTAACCTTAATAGAGAAGGACAATTATGGTATCAAAAATTGTAAGAATAAAACATTATGTTGTATTTAAGGACTCGTTTGTAATTTTATTTATTTAAAAATAAAAAAATGATAGCTCATCTTACATAGTAGTGGAGCGCCAAGCCCCACTAATAAAACTATTAAAAGCTTGCTGATAAAGTACCAATTTAACCGTTGTTAGTGGAGGGACCGGCTCAAACATGGGCCACTCTGGCCCATTAACTTTATTTTTTAAAATTTATGTGTAATAATTTACAAAAATATTCCTTCTATTTTTTTTTTTTTTTCTTTCTTGCTTCTTACCCTTTCCTCTTATTCGATTTCTCTTCAAAAATAAAATAAAATTTATAAATAATTGCAAGCGGCTCTAAAAATTATACTCCGTAATTCTTTTTTATTATTAGACTTCCTAAAATTTTTATTATCTTATATTATTATACCTGAGTTCAAAAAAAATAAGCCATTCTAAATTTTTCATTCCACTTCCGTTAAAACTACTAATTTCTATCCTTCATCTGCCTTTTTTCTTCTCATCTCCTCAATCATCATATTATTTATTAATTATTGAATATATATCTAATCAATAATTGTAACAACAGATAAAACTTTTTCATATTCTCTTATTAATTTTTATCTTCTTCTTATTTTATTAGTTTTCACGTTTTTTTCCTCCTAACAATATTTTTTTCCATCTACCAAATACAAACCCTCCTTTTCGAAAGGGAGCTTGTGTGTATTTTTGTTTAACAGACAATACCTGATACTCATAGGTGAGTAGTTGATCTCTACGAACTCTGATATGATCCGATCATATCGAAAAACAACAAATAAAGAAAACACATAGGGTAACTGAATTTATTTTTTAAAAAAAATTTATTATTTTTTTTGTCGCTTCTTATTCTTTTTCCATTCCCTTATTTTTAAAATTTGTCACTAAAATTTTACACAAGGTTTTTTGGTAATTGTTTTATTTTGTGTTTTTATTTCACATCTTTAAAATCAAAATCATGATTTTAAATAATAAAATAATAATTTTATTTTTGAAGAAAATAGAAACTGGATAGAGTCTTCCTGAATGATGGTTGGATGGACAAATTTCCTGGCACTAAATTCTCCTATACAATGGCAAAATCCTCTGACCATTATAGTGTGTTAATTTTGGTATCAAGCATTTTTGCCTCAGGACCAAAACCTTTTAAGATGTTAAAATTGTGGTGTGTTAAGAAGGCAGTGCTTCCAGTGATTCAACAAGCTTGGAATATTGAGGTGGATGGCTCTCCAATGCATAGACTCTTAAATAAACTTAGGAATGTGAAAAAAGCTATTAAAGGGTGGAATAATAATATTTTTGGGGATGTTGGTGATAAAGTCCTTAAGTCTACTTTGAAGCTAGAATCAGTTCAGGACAAGCTACTGCAAAATCCATCTGATGAAGAACAATAGGCCAAAGAAGATTATGATGCTACTCTTGCAGACCAAGAATCCTTCTAACTCAGAAATCAAGACTTACTTGGTTGAGGGATAATGATAGGTGTACTTCCTATTTTCACCAGAAGCTGAAACAATATAGAAATTTCAATGTTATACTCAAAATTGGGAATGAGGAAGGGGTGGTCTCAACTGACCAAAAGGTTATTAGTGATTGGTTTGTGGAGTATTACACAAAATTGTTCTCAAATAAGTCTTCTGATGTGGTGTGTGATATAACTTCTCGACATACTCTGAATTGCACTGATCAGGCTATGCTAGAAGGGCCTATTACGTATGAAGAAGTAAAGGAGGTGGTGATGAGTTTCAATCCAAACAAGGCACCAGGACCTGATGGTTTCCCTGCTAGGTTCTATCAAACTTTTTGGACTATGATTGATAAAGATGTGTTTGCAGCTGTTCAACACTTTTTTGTGTCTAAAATTATGCCTTTGGGGGTTAATTGCTCTTTCATTACTTTGATTCCAAAGGTGGGAGACGCTGTAAAGTTAGGGGATTTCAGGCCTATAGCCCTTTGTAACTTGGTGTATAAGATTGTTACGAAATTAATGGCAAACAGGCTAGCTATGGCATTACCAAGTTTGGTGGGAAAAGAGCAGAGTGCTTTTGTGCAGGGCAGGAAAATCCAAGAGGCAGTAATACTAGCCCATGAATTAGTGAGAGATTTCAACAAGCCCAAGAATGCAGCAATGGCTTTGAAGATAGACATAAGGAAAGCTTATAATTCTGTCTCTTGGGATGGTTTGTTGACAGCTTTAAAGAAATATGGGTTTGGGGATACTTGGATCAGTTGGATTGAAGCTATTTTTAAGTCATCTAGATACTCTATTTTGATTAATGGTTCTCCAGCTGGATTTTTTCACCCAGAGAGAGGGTTGAGACAAGGCTGTCCTCTTTCACCCTTACTTTTTACCTTGATTACTGAATTATTCTCAACTTTGGTTGCTGATGCTGTTCATAACAAATCTCTGGTGGTGTTGAAATCTATGTTAAAGTTTCAAAAGCCTATTAGCCATATATTTTTTGCAGATGATCTGATTCTAGCTCGTGAGGCTTCAGTTCAAAATGCTATTGTTCTTGAGGGTATTTTTAAAAGATTTGAAGCTGTTACTGGTCTGCAAATCAATCAGGGAAATAGCAGAGTTTTGTTTTCTAAGGTTGTGAGAAGCAAGCATTTGCTGTTGCAGGTTTTGAAGTGCGCTGAAGATGTTTTTCCGATCAAATACTTGGGGCATCCTTTGTGTCTAACTGTTTTAAAAAGATCATAATGTAAGGATCTGTTGGATAAGGTTACAAGTAAGATTTTTTGCTGGAACACAAAACTTCTCTCTCTGTCAGGTAAATTGGAGCTTATTCGAGCTGTGATTACTCCTATTTTTCAATATTGGTGCAGTATTTATGATATTCCAGTGGTGGTTATCAACCAAATTCAGAAACAATGCAGGGATTTCCTTTGGGGAAACAAAGATAATGTGAAGAAGAAGCATCTTCTTAATTGGGATTGTGTTACTAAACCAAAAACAGAAGGTGGTTTGGGAATTAGAAAGTTGTCTGATATTCAAGTGTCGGCTCGCTGTGTATTAGCTTGGGATTACTTGAACAACAAAGATACGTTGTGGATCTCTTGGTTTAAGTTCAGGCATGCTCAATATACATCTTTTTGGAATGCTACTGCCTCGCAGACTAGCTCCTCTATCTGGAAATCAATGATTGTTGTTAGGGAAGTGATGCAACAGAAAGTCCATTTTGAGATTGGTGATGGCCAGCACATAAAACTCTTCAGGGATCCGTGGTGTAAAGGGCAGATGTTTAGCTCATTATTTGGCCATAGAGTGGTCAGAAGTATGCATCTCCAAAGGGATGCTCCGATCAGTTCACTGATATTCAATGAAGCTTGGAGTTTGCACAATTTGCAAAGTGATAACTTGGTAGCAGTACAGGTATTTCTGCAGACTGTGGAAATTAAAGGTGGAGAGGATAAATTGCTCTGGGATGGTGGGAATTTCAATTTCAAGAATGCTTGAAATTGTGTTAGACATACTGATATTGTGGTACCATGGTTTAAATTGTGTTGGGGGAAGGCTCGGCCAAGATGGTCTACAATAGCTGTGTTAATGTTATTGGATAGACTTCCTATCATGTGTAATTTGCAGAGAAGAATAGTCTGTTTGGTTTCTAGATGCACTCTTTGTCAGAAGAGTTTGGACACTACAGATCATGTGTTTATTACCTGCCCTTTCTCTCAAGGTTTCTGGAAATGGTTGGGTAGAATTCTTGGTTGGGATCTCATTAAATTTCAAGATGTGTTAACAGCTTGGGACCTTTTCAATTGGATGGATAATTTATATAACAAGTCAAAACAGTTGCAAAGTCTTTTTGCTGCAGGTCTGTGGTACATTTGGCTGGAAAGGAACAATAGACTTCATGGTTCCATTAGCCTTCGGCTTGGAGGTAGTGGCAAGGACTGCCTTCCTGGAAGTGTGTGATGTTCAGAGAATTAATTTTATGTGCAGTGTATAAAATTAAAGTCTAGTTGTTTGAAGATCAGGCTTCAAATCGCTGAGCTATGTATGCAGATCTGAAGAGAGGAACCCTCTGTCTCACCTCTGCTCTTTCCGGTGAACCCATACCTCGCCTCTGCTCTCTGCACTATCACCGGTGAGTTCCTCTGCTTTTTCTTCATCACATTTCGTTGTGCTGTGTATAAAATTAAAGTCTAGTTGTTTGAAGATCGGGCTTCAAATCGCTGAACTGTATATGCAGATCTGAAGACCAAACTATCTGTCTCACCTCTGCTCTACTCTTTCCGGCGAACCCATACCTCGCCGCTGCTCTCTGCACTCTCGGATTCACATCGTCGATACCAAGTGAGTATCTCGCTATTTTAGATTTCTTCAAAAATCTTTAGAAGTTAGAAGAGTAGCTCTCACTTGGCATTTCGTCAAACAGGTGTGTAAGCGTATATTTATATTTGTGTGTATATACACACACACTGGCACACATATGTATATATATGGATACATGGATTACAGACACTTAAAATGATGCTTGATTTTGGTTGATACTCTCTTTTGTATATGGATATATGTTTATTGGCTTTGGTCGAATTTTCATGTTTGTGTGCTTCCCTTGACCTAACAGTGTACTTAATTGGGGTAGCTATAATTTTTATTGCTGTCTAGTTTCTCAGCATTCTCACTGAAGGACTCCAAATATATATTACACTAATTGTTGTACCAAATAAATTAACCCATCCTCTAATGTTGTGTACATTGTAAAATCCTCACGGAATATATAGTTTGAAAGTTCATGCCTTTTTGTTTTTTTTCCTCCACCATTTCCCCCTTATTGTACACAGAAACTTTGTCTGCAAGATGCCATTGTTGATTTGCTGGTTTTCGTGTTGAAATTAAGCCGCATAAGCATAAGGGTTTTCAAGTGACTCTTAATTTGGAACACTAGTGAAATAGGTTTTAATGACTTTAGAGGAGATTACAGTTGTAAGAAACTCAATATGGAAGCAGTTATTGAACATAGTGGAATTTTTTATAAGTGTATTCATTGCCCTCAATTGAAAATTATAGTAGACGGGTATTCGTTGGCCTCAATTGAAAATTTATAAGTGTTAATGCAAAAAACATCCTCATAGTATTATAATATAGAGTACACCAATAAGACCATGAAATTGAGTGCTAATCAATATTTATTCAATTATGGTTAAATTAAACTTCTACTGATACTGAAGTTGTAGAACTCATGATGAGTCATATTATTATGACAACTTAGTAAATGTATTTGTACTTTCTTAAGAGGATATTAAAGTTGCTAATGACCCTTTTAACACATTTTTATTAAAACTATGTAATTAGATGGATATCAATGCTGACAATGTGGTGGACTCCGAAATAGAGGACCTTACAGACAATACCGATGATGGAAAACTAGTATGGGATGACTCTCATCTTGAAGCTTTCATCATCTGTATGGAGGAAGAAGTTCAAGCTGATAATCGGAATTACATAACTTTTACTCCAAATAGTTGGAAGAATATACGGAAAGGCATGACGGTCCTACAGACAAGAACTATGAACCGAAACAACTTAAGAGCAAATTCAACCACATGAGGGTAGACTACAGAGCCTTTATGAGTTTGTTAGGAGAAACAGGCGTAGGATACAATGCTGAGACGGCATGGTTATAGTTGAAAATGAAAGATGGACTAAATTGATCAAGGTTAGTTTTTTAAATAAATGTATGTTGATTTTACAAAAAATTATACTTAACTTAATATTAATAGTAATTTAATAATTTGTAGGTGAATTCCCAATATGGTAAGTATCGAAAGAAGCCATGCAATCATTTTGATAAGCTCACCACCATATTTGGAGGCACACACGCTACAGGTGCACATGTCCATACTTTCTACAGTCCACTCATTCTCAACCAAGCCCCCGCACACCATGAAGGCACACATGCCTCATTTGACCTTAATGATGATTTTGCTGAGTTAGGCGGTCATGAGTTCACTCCTTCTCCTGACCCTCGTGGTAAGAAACCAAGGAGAGAGAGTTTTGCCTCCACAATGGATGGTGTCATGGAGAAAATGAGTGAGGCTTGTAGAGAGAAAACAGATCGAATTGAAAGGGCCATAGTCGCTTCTTCATCATCTAATATGAAAACAGTTCATGAAGCTGGGCAGGTGAAGTCAATTCTCTGGATAAGACAAAGGGTGATTTAAAATTATGTTGTTACATTTTGAATAAGTTGGAGGGCGTTGATATGAAACAATATGCTAAGGTCACCCAGATGTTACGTAATGATGAACTTTGGATGGATTTCTTTCTTAATGACCTTCTTGATGAAAAGAGGGTTGGTTGGATCAATGGAATTTGACTTGGCATGTTGGTTTTATTATGACTTTGGATGACTGTACTAGTACGTATTATGACTTTTTGTGCGTTGTTTTTATTTCTTATTATCTTTTGCTATGACTTTGGGTGATTGTAATATTAAGTACACTCGTTGATATGTTATTTGGTTTCATTGTAATGACAATATAACTATTTCGCTTGTTTTGATTTTAGTTGTTGTCTTGCTTTGATTTTTTATTTGGTATCTTGCTTGAGATTATTGTAATTACTAATGTTTGTTAAATGTTGTATTATACAGATAGATATTAGGACAATAATTGACTTGTATGATGATGGTGATGAGGAGAATGAGTGTGTCATCATAATGGCATGTATGTTGGACTATTATAAGAAACATTACGAGAAACGACCTTGTAGAGATTCTCTTTTAATCGGGGAAGCATATATAATGGAGATCTTGCATGGACATGAATGTAGATGTTTTGAAATTTTCAAGATGTCCACCCCTATTTTTTTGAAGTTGTGTGGGGAGCTTATATCATTAGGGTTGAAAGGCTCAACAGGTGTAAGTGTTTATGAACAAGTTGGCATATTCTTGCTTACTTTAGCTTATAATGAAAAGAATCGTATAGTCGTAGAAAGATTTCAACACTCTACCTATACAATTTCAAAATACTTCCATGCAGTTTTACAAAAAATTTGTGATTTAGGGAAACAGATTATTGTCACCCCAGATTTTACCCAAGTTCCTAACCATATAAGGAAGTTAAAAAAGTATCACCCTTTTTTTAAAGGTTGCGTTGGGGTAATTGATGGAACTCATGTCCATGCGAACGTACCTGTGGACCAGCAGATACCATTTCGTGGTAGGAAGGGGGATACCACACAAAATGTAATGGCTGTTTGTGATTTTGATATGATGTTCACGTACGTCGTAGCAGGATGGGAGGGGTTTGCTAATGATTCTAAGATGCTGAACGAGACAATTAATAATGAGGATTTGCATTTCCCAATGCCTCCAAAAGGTAAATGTCATTCATCTAATAATTTTGCAATACTTATTTAAAATATCATAGTTTCCAAATGTGCCTTATAGTTTGTAAAATGGCAGGGAAATATTATTTGGTGGACTTTGGGTATGCCAATCAACTGGGTTTCTTGGCTTCCTACAGGGGTCAACGGTACCACTTCCAAGAGTACCGTAGAGCTCATCGGCAACCCCAAGGTAGAGAGGAAATTTATAATCACAGGCACTCGTCATTACAAAATATAATTGAACGCTGTTTTGGGATGCTTAAGATGAGATTCCCCATCTTGAAACAAATGCCCCCATATAAGTTTGAAGCTCAAGTTGCTATTGTTTTAACTTGCTGCACACTTCATAACTTTATAAGTAAGGAGGCGCATGTAGATCCAATATTTAATGATGTGACTGTGGAGGTAATGATAGATGAAATTTTTGGAGATGATGAAGTTGATGTTCAGCCTAATGTGTCACAGTCTCGCTCGCGACCAATGGATATTGTACGCGATTATATTGCTAATACTATATGGTATGCAAGTCATCACCCTTGAAATAGGATTTACATGTTTACCATGTTTGGATAACTGTAATAATTACTTTATACTTGTTCCATTTGTTAGTATTTGAATAACTATAACAACTATTTTATTTTATTTCTTTCTTAGGATTTGGATAACTGTAATAACTATTTTGATTAACTTTATATTTTTTATTAACTTCTTTGGATCAGTCTTATAGTTTGCATATGCAGTTATGTATAAGATACAGGGTGACGGGCCACCTTGTGCATGTGGAAGGGGTCGAATGAATCTTTATACGGCTGGAACTTCTAAGAATTATGGACGTTCATTCTATAGATGTCCAGCTTGGGAGGTATACAATTTTCTTTGCATTAATAAGAATATTTTAACTACATCTTAGTGTTACAGGTGCATTCTAATAATGTACAACTCTTTTTTCTAATTTAGTCACATGATCGCGCATTTACATGGTTGGATGACATGCACCAACGTCTGCAACTGGGTGGTCATGTGTAGGAAGAGTTGGAGGATGTAGTTACTGTTATGCAAGCTCAACAAAATCGGCAAAACTACATTATCTATGGATCTTATTGTTGTCTTACTATAACTATATTCTTGTTATTTTTGCTCATGTTGTTGTTATTTATTATTGTGGCTGTTGAGAAATGATGTAATATTGAAAGTTTAATTTTATTTTATGAACTTTTATTGTGACTGTTGACGAATGCTGTAATATTTTTGATACTCATGTATGTAATATATTAAAATTCATGAAATGTATAATATATTGAAACTTTATTTCAGTTCCATATTGAAATAATGTAGGGGACAACTGTTTAAAAACATTTTTAATCCAACATATTTAATTATTTTATTTTTCTACTGATTTTGGTTACACTTTCAGTCTTCCAAACATGTTTTGTTCTCATATTTCTTAGAACAATATACATTACCAAACATGTTCTACCATATTTTTGTTCCATGATTCGGTAGAGCAAACTTGAAACACCAAACATGTTTTTTTCTCATTTCAGAACATCACACTACAAAACACTTGTTCTGTTCTAAGTTAAAGCAGTACACTACATCACATTGCACTTCCCAAACGGACCCTAAGCGTGTTAATTAACTGCAATTACATTTCAGCATGGAAGACGATGTCGTTTGTCGCAAGTCGTTGAAACGTGAAACCCAAAAGCGTTTCGCCTTGCGTACCTTATCTCTGTTTTTTGTTTGCCTCGTACTCACTCGCTCTCTCTCCTCTCTCTCTCTCTAAATGTTGTTAAAGAACATGAACACCCTAATCTCAACGTCTCTCTGCAATCGGCACATCTTGAAGGTACCCATAACCTCTTCATTTCTCAGGAACAGCTCGTTCAATACCCAGTTTCGCAGTAAAAGTATCAAAATTCATGCGGGTTCAAATGAATTAGATACACAGACGGTAGAGGAATTTAAGCAAGAACTAGAACAACCCAATGGAATGAGCAACATAGAACAAGAAGCTGAAGGATTAAACCAGGCTTCAACAACAGTAACACCTACTGGTCCTGCAATCGACAAAGACCTCAAGAAGGTACGTCTCTATGTGTTACACACTCTTTTGATTTGGTTTTGAAATCAGGGTTTCTTTAATTTGTAATGAAAATTTATGCAGTGTGTGGTTTAATTGAATTTGTAATCTTATGAGCCCAAATATAGTTGGAATAAGCGTAGGTTGAGTTGTGGTGTGGTCTTAGGTGTTGAAGTGGCTATTTGTTGTAGTGTGAGAAGAAAATTGAACCTACCCATGAAATATTTATTGTTAGAGTTCTAATTGGGATTTTCTTAATTGATGTTTTAGTTTGGAATTGAAAGGTGGGGTGGATGAAATAAAAATGAATTATTGGGAAAAGGAAACTTTTTGGCTCTTTTTGTTTGGTTGAGTATGATGGAAAAACAAATCTCTATCCTACCAAATGGGCATTTGAGAGAATTCAGAGTTTTTTTGGTTAATTGTGAATGTGATATAATATTGTTTGATCAAGCTATAGGAGGGTAACAACCCTCATCCTACCAACACAATATTGTCGACTTTTAGCTCCCCCGGACCAGACACCCTATCGATTTCCGATTGATTCAAGGTCATCACAGCTTTAAAATGCGTTGTGTCATAGAATGGTGTTGTTCCTACATATAGCACTTCAACTTAAACTTCACCTTCCCAGGCGCCGTGGGATTATGACACTCGTCTTTTTGTGCTGATCGGACAGAATGGTAACCATATTATGCGTTCTTATACCCCATTAGGGTTGGTATGGCATTCTTGAAATCCTAAAAATTATGTAGCATACCAGTGTGGTACCTTGCTCAGTGTCTCGCACCTGCCCACAAAGTTTGTCACAGGGAGAAAGAAACTCATGTTAGTATGTCATTGCATTGATTCCTCCTAAATTCTACTAATTTTAAAACATACCTGGTAAATAACAAAATTTGATGATGTTAGATGCTGTGTGGTGTGTCTGATGTATAAAACAAACCCCTAGGATCCAGTTTCATTTTTATGAGGACGTTGAGATGACGTCAATCTTGATAACAGAATCAAAGTTCCATATGTAAAAGAAGGCAAAAATGTTGGTGTTGTATGATCGATTTGTACCGAAAATTGCCATTTTTTTTAATGGAGTAAATTGCATAATAGGATCCAGGGTTGGATTGGATTCATCATTGCTCTCTTGGTAGTCTTACTAGCAGCCTTTTGGCTGTTAATGTAAAACAGTTCTCAAGATAGTTTTATACAATTAAATTAAAGACCAGTTTTGATAATTGTAAGGAGGATTAGTTGATGCAAGATGGGCTTCAGAAGTGTGAGTGACAGCTAAATAATGACGGAACTAAAATAAATGAGAACATAATTAATATAAAAATTTGAACCACTTATACGAATCTAGGTAAAATTAGTGAGACTTTGGAGTTTCTGTTTTTGCCATGACAAAAGGCCTGTTAATTATAATGGTCTCCTATGTCATTAAACATATTATGGAAAGTTAAGACTAGTTTATAGCACAATGCATGTAATTTTTTAAATTATAGTAAACGATTGAAATGTCCAATCCTTTGTATTTCATCAAACATTATGTATTAAATTTGCTTTTACAGTCTTCCAATTTTCAGCATAACCAAATCAAAGAAATCCCTTCCAATGTGATGTTATTTGCGACAAGTTAGTACTTGAAATGAATTGCATCTGGACTGCGTTTAATTTATGTGCAAAGTTCAACTTGTTTAACTTGTCCTTTAACAGTAATTTTGTTTTATAACTGCCCAGTACCCACAAGAGGAAAATTCTCATCATAACAAATTTCAACCTATAATCTATTAAGTTTTATTTTCACAACAGGTTGTTCAGAAAACTGCTGCAACCTTTGCACCAAGAGCTTCTACTGCTACCAAAAACCCTGCTGTACCTGGAACCGCTTTATATTCAGTTTTTGAGGTTCAAGGATATGCCTCAATGTTGTTGGGAGGGGCTCTCGCTTTCAATCTTATATTTCCATCAAATGAACCAGACATATGGAGATTAATGGGGATGTGGTCCATCTGGATGTTCAGTAAGTTATGCTCCACCAAATTGAATCCCAGATTTGCTTATGAAATAGACATTTGTGGTTCCTTTTCCGGTACTTTGTATTTTTTTTTTCTCATTTCTTCACAATTATCGAATAGTTTATGTTGAAGGATTTATATATTTAAGTTAGACCCTCTCTAACAGCTTAAGCTTTTGGAGTAGATGGTTGTTAACATGGAATCAGAGCCAAATGTCTCGAGTTTAAACCTCACCGTCACCCTAATTAAAAATTTGAAAAACACGTGTTGGACCGAAAGAAGGCCACCCGTGCGTGTTGAAGGATTTATATATTTAAGTTACACCCTCTCTAAAAGCTTAAGCTTTTGGAGTAGATAGTTGTTAACAGTTTATTGGAATATTCTCAAGTACTCAAATATGCTCCATCGAATCTTAACTTATTATTTCTTTGTAATCTCGGCTCATGTACAAAACTTAATACAACATCAAATTTGGAGAAATGACTTTTGGACACCGCCCAAATTGATTTAATCTTTTCATTTGTTGATTGCATATGAAATGAGTATGTTTCTCATAACACTTGGAAGGAGTCTTTGTTTTTCTCCTTGAATCATATATTAGCTATAACTTTCTATGTAAGAAATGACTTTATATGTTATTGATATCAGTACCTGTTCTGTATGGAAATTTGTGGAACATTTCACATGGTTTACAAGTCCTGTATATTGACTAACAGGATTATATCTAGTTAGTGTAGAGTGTGGATTGAAAAAGAATCTCAAATTTGTTTTGTTTGAATGAGATATTCTAATTACCCACTCTGCAGCTATTCCTTCCCTTAGGGCCCGAGACTGCTCAAAGAACGAGAAAGAAGCCCTGAACTATCTCTTTCTCCTTGTACCACTCCTAAATGTGACAATTCCATTCTTTTGGAAATCATTTGCAGTCGTTTGGTCTGCAGATACTGTAGCATTCTTCGCGATGTATGCATGGAAGGTACTTTACTTCATCAGTAGTGTCCGATTTTCATGCTCCATTCCATACTGTGATCTGTATCTTAACTTTTCTTTTTCCTTTTTCTGGTTCACAGCTTGGGTGGTTACAAAAAAAGGACTAAGAGTTCAATGGAATCACCTTCATTCGATTGGATCAGTCGGCTCATTCGTTCCTAACTGATTCTCAAATTCATGCTTCATGTTGCGTGCCATATCTGATTAATTTTAACCCCTCACAAAATGAAGCAACTTGCTGCCAGAATGAGGAACTTAATAGATGGGCAGGGTATTTTGCCCCTTGCCTTTCTTAGGCATATACATACACTTTTTTTCTTGTTGATGTATATTAATATTTATTATCCAAAATTTTTGTGGGTTGGCCAGTCAAATATATTGTAGCTATGCGTATGCTTGGGATACATTGTGCTGTTATGTTGATGTGGATAAGCACTTTATATATAGTTCATACAGACAATGCAGTATGATGATGAATCTCAAAGCTTGAATTTTTCTCCAACTTTTGTATTCAACAGGTAAGCTTGTCTATCTGTGTGCCCAGTGCAAACTGCAAAGTCTGGTTATGCTTTGTACTCGCAGTGAGGAACCTTATTTTATGTGAAAATTTGATATCTAATTCAAGCTTTGTTTTTGTATTTATTTTGTCAATTTATTAATTTTGATTATTAAATAATGAGTCTACTTTGTAAAAGGATAAGAAGATTATTCAAAAGTTTTTCTTTTACTAACAAAAAATAATCATATCTTTAGTGAGTAAAATTACTTAATAAATATTCATTAAGGCTCTGTATGTTTGAGCGTAAAATATTTTCTGTGTTTTCTAATATTTGGTTATCGTAAAATATTTACGAAAGAAATTTTTTTTTTTAAACTTAATTAAAATAACTTATTCATTAATTTTTTACAAGTTATGTTACATGCCCTGTCCGATAGACTCGACCTTAACCTCAATTTAGACCTTTACAAAAAATTTTAATAAAAAAAAATTATCTAAAAAAAAATATTTTACATTGAAACAACCAAAGTCTAAATTGAAAAAATATAATTACATTCTGTTACGTTTCATATTAAACTAAGAAATATGAACTCTTGTTGCACTAGTCATCCTTCTTAGCCTTTTATGTTTGAATCTTATTCTTCTTCTAGCCATTTAGAAACAAATGTGAACACAAACCTAAAACACATGTATGAAAGCAAGACTAATGAGTTTATTGAAAATTAATGTGAGTTGAAAAAAAGGAAAAAGATAAATGTACTCATTTTTGTTTTTTTTTTTCTTAAACTAAATGACATAAATACCCCTTATTTGAATTAAATTGAGAACAATAATATTATTTTATTTGAATTAAAATGAGAACAATAATATTATTTTATATTCAAAGTGGGGTGCATATACCCAAAAAAAAAAAAAAAAAACAAAAAAGGGTGAAAAACATAATAAAGAGAACCCTGCTCCTCATTGTGCAAGACCCGTAATAATTAGTCAGCAAAATAATCCGGACCCGTTTCGAGAACCGAAGTCCAGACGAATCGGATGCTCCCAAAAGCATTTTTCTAAATTCTAACCACCGTACGACAGAAGAGACTAGAGAGAGAGAGAGAGAGAGTTGCAGTAGCACAGCGACGGAGCGAGCGAGAAAGATGGGCGACCTCTGGGTCATCTTCTTTTTAACGCTTCTATTATCTGCGACGGCCAATGCTTCTCACTGTTCGATTACTGGTTAGTTCTTACCATCGTTTCTATTATGTGCTTCGCGCTTCATCTCTGCACAAACACACACTAATACACACACATATATTATATGTGTGTAACGTTGATTCGTTGCTTATTAGTGGTTTATAGTTAATGGGTTTTGAGTAATTTTCATGATCCTTGGATTTTTTTAGGTTCCTTATCTCCCAATTTTGCAGAAGTTACCGATTAACTCATTTAAGTACTGAAACTCAATCAATACAGGCACTTTAAAATGGTCCATTTGGGGAATTCAATTTATTATTACTGGCATTATTCCCACTCAAGCATACTCTATCATATCTTAAAGCCTAAAAATTCATACGATACAAGACATTGATAATCAAGGACTGGACTGGTTGGGTTGATAAAGTTTGGAAATGTTGGGGAACCCTTTTGAATACTCCAGCTCTGGCTGCGATCTTAGTCATTGAATCTTAATATTGCTTATGCTCCTACCACTGTCCTCCCATTTACTTGAGGAGAACCTGGAGCAAAATCAATTGATGAATATTTCTAGTCGTACTGTACTCCACTTTACTATTGCTATTTAGACCTATTTCTCAAGCCGAGGAGTGTAGCGGAAGGGTTGTTTATCCATTTAATGAAGTGGATGGGGCAGGGGCATAGTGTTGATCTCATCCACTCCATCAAAGGGATAAAAACCACTTCGGCTACACAATCCATGTTAAAATTGGCCCATTATCAAAGAAAAAAAAATAAAAAAACCCTAAACATATATATATATATATATATATTTGATTAGAAAAACCCTATACATATTAGCCATTACTTTCATTATTCTACCCATTATATATAGGAACTAGTTAGGCCTTGGGAGTACTCCTAAATCCTAAGTAATGGAACCTTCAAAAATCGTGAATACCAGAACTTAAATGTATTGAATTGCTATTGAGAATTTGCTCAATATGTTAAAATTTAATTTTCTGGCTAGACTACTAGTAGCAAAGAAATAAAGGACAAGTATGGTATTGACGTTATGACTAATGCCTAACTAGAGTTACAGATACTTAAATGGCAGAGATAATGACGAATATGCTTGTTTGGTCTGTCAGTAGTGTCTCTCCCCTGATCATCAGTTCTCAAGTGTAGTCTTTGCTATTATTTATCATTTCTTTTAAAAAAAAAAAATTCCCTAATTGATACTCGCCAAACCCTAGACTTGATGCTTCATAAGGCACTAGGGTCGAGTGACTTACCCACTTGAGCCAACCCCTTGGTGTTCACTTCTTTAAACTTTTTCATGGTCAAGAACATGAACTTTATTGCAATGCAGGATTACCACTGGTCAGGAATATCGGGGAGCTTCCGCAAGACAACTATGGAAGGCCTGGTTTGTCTCACATTACAGTCGCAGGTTCATTGTTGCACGGGATGAATGAGGTGCAAAACACACTATGTCCCTAAACTTCCTTGAGGGGTTTATGTTGGAAACAGATTTCACATTTGAGATTAATTTGTAAAAACTTTATGATTCTTCACAAAATTGCTACGTGGGCCCATCAAAATCTGTATAATAGTGACACTTGAGTGAAGATTGTGCTTGAAGAGGTTATAGAAGAGTGTTAATATGTGATAACAATCTTTTTGCTGCAATCTTTCCATAATACCTACCATACGAGTCAACTACCAGTTACAAATAGAGAATGACATAAATAAGAGGAACAGTTTTTTAAAGAACTGGAGACTGAATTTTTTCGTTTCATCTCCTTACAGTTTTTTCAATTTCTTGTGACAGGTTGAGGTATGGCTTCAAACATTTGCTCCAGGATCGCGCACACCCATACATAGGCATTCTTGTGAAGAAGTTTTTATTGTCCTAAAAGGGAGTGGTACTCTTTATATTGCCTCAGATTCGCATTCAAAACACCCTGGGAAGATACAAGAACTTCCTATCTTTCCAAATAGCACATTTCATATTCCTGTTAATGATGTTCACCAGGTAAATCATTCTCTGGTTGGCGGTTTAGATGCAAAATGGAGATTAGATATATTTGTATGTGGACAATCTGTCTTTTAAGAAATGTTCATTTTGGAGAAATTGACATTGTGGATTTTAATTAAGGTTATATAATTCGGGAAGCTTGTTATCATTATTATTATTTTTTTTTTGGGGGTATTGCTTGTAGTAACTAAATAACAATCCCTTGTTCCAACAGTTTGTGGCTCACTGGTGTATGGAGACTTGACCTCTGGTTAGAGATATGGGCTTCTGACGATTACTTTATGCAAAACTACCAATCTGAATTTCCCGCACCTTCTATTAACAGGCATCGATACTGTTTAATGGGCTTTATATCAAAGTAGAACTTGGTGGGCAGAATGTTTGTGTTGGTATTATGTTTGCAGTCAAAATTACTATACTGTTTGAAGTCTAGGTGGAGTGATTCTGGAGTTCTGTTTGGATGTTTTCGATGTGGTTATAATGTTTCATATATTAAGGGCCCATTGGAGCACTTTGTGTAAAACATGTTCTCTGGTTTAGAATCTATAAATGCAGAAGAGAGAATACATTTAGTACAAAGTTTCTGACAAACAAGATGATAAGAGAAATAAGTAATGGATCACAATACGGAAAAAGATTTTAGTAACATGAAATCAAGAGAAATGCACCCTTACCAAATACGTGTCAAAACAACAAAGGAAAAGGTATCTGCACATACTGAGAAAAAGACTAAAGCTCCTTGTATCTTTGTTGGTCTCCGCCACTTGCCTTGATGCCTACAGGTCAGTTGTATAATAAATAATGATAAAATAGTAGGGCAAAATAGCTTTGCATAGAATTGTAGTGTGTTTATATGTGCGTGCCCGTGCTATTCAACATTCGGAATTTAAATTGTGAGTGTGTCTGTATTGTGCAAGCTCATGCGCCTGCGAGAGAGAACATTTGAAGTGATCATTCTACACCACCTAATAGGTTTTAGAGTTATTGCCACACAAATTAGTGACCTGCTGTTTTTCATCCTGAGATTGCTACCCGAATTAACATGTTTACATCAACCAGGTGTCATTTCCTTTGGTGGGGCACTTATTGGATGTTCCCTAAGTGTTTGATTGCAATAATGATTTTTAATCACCTGTATTAATTATTAATAGTTGATTTATCCTGATAAATGTATTACTGATTGATTTGCTATTACTATTCTTGTCACAGGTCTGGAATACAAATGAACAAGAGGATTTACAGGTGCTGGTTGTTATATCTCGTCCACCAGTCAAAGTGTAAGTAATTATCTCTTTCTATTATTTTGCATATAAAAGATTCTCAATGAATTTATTACTTAAGATGCATTGTGTATAATATCTATAAGATACTTATATGTTAAGGCATGAAAAACTTTTATTGAGATTGAGTAGATTTTGACTCATCTGATAGCATATGCTGAGTGTGAAACATTGGAGTTCCCAAATATCATAACGTCTATGCCTGCTTATATGATGCTCAAACTTAATCGGCATGGACTGTTGGACATTAAGTCATTATAATTCCTGAGAACTATTAGATAGAAATCTTCATATATCATTACCTTTTAGCAAGAGCTCTTTAGGTCTCTAAAAGATGCAATATCCAGTGGCCTGGAACTACATGCTTTGATTCTTCTTTTTATCCTTGCTTCTTGTGGTTCCACCCTGCGAGAGTTTTCTTGAAAGGACCTATATGTATTTCTATTGACAGAGGAGAGAAGCATCTCGAGTGAGTCTAGTCTGGGTCGTCTTGCCCTTTTACCTTTACTTTTGTTATCCAAATAGCTCCATCCACTCACAGATTCAGTAAATGAAGTTACAGATGGAAGTTGGTCCATGATGTAAAGCTGAACTTCCTTTCCTCCATCTCTTTCTCTTCTTGGGAGAGTATTATTTATGTCAAAAGGGTAGTTACAAATGCTTGCTTTTTCAGACATTCCCAGGTGTAGAGACAACAATGAACAATGATCGAGTTACTTGAGCTTTTCTGCAGAAAATACATACTAAGCAAGAATCTCTTCTTTTTCCCTTATTTTTTATTTTTCCTTTTTCACACAGTGTTTGTGATCATTGTTGCATCATAGTTCACATGAAAAACCATCATTCGTTGGTTACTTAACGAACATTTGCAATCTGGCATCTGCATTTTCAGGTTCGTATACGAGGATTGGTTCATGCCTCATATTGCTGCCAAATTGAAGTACCCCTATTATTGGGATGAGCAGTGTTTTCAGACACCACCAAAAGATGAGCTTTAACTTTTTGAACAGACCTGCTGGTATGCTGATATACCCCAAATTTACCAAAAAAAAAATTTAGTACAGAATACTTTTTGTTGGGTGTTGAGATGATAAGGGTTCAAATTTGAGAATCTGAAATTGGGAGGCTTGTATGTCTTTCTGTGTTACATGTATACTGATTTGATACACGTTGATGGTATATAATCAAGTTTACCTTTCTTATGCTCGTCACGTGTTTTGCAGTTATTTATCATTACTCCTTTCAAACTTCTTTTGTTCTTTTCCTTTTGGGAAAATTTATGGGTATACCCTACCCATGAACCATTCATTGTTATCCCTGAACTTAAAAGGTCGACAAAATCTCTCTCTCTCTCTCTCTCTCTCTCTCTCTCTACAACACTGTCAAATGGGATCCCTCATTGACAAACAATCATCTCCACGGCCTTGAGACTTGGCCATCATCTTTGCCTTTTCTTACTCACAATAGCCCATAATCATATCACCATTGCAACAGGATCAT
The DNA here is from genome assembly GCF_030987335.1 of Cornus florida. Taxonomy (NCBI): domain Eukaryota; kingdom Viridiplantae; phylum Streptophyta; class Magnoliopsida; order Cornales; family Cornaceae; genus Cornus; species Cornus florida. Next base: position 77,112,065 of record NW_026775575.1, on the reverse strand, counting down.
ACTCAAACCCCCAATTTATGACTCACTTTTGGCAGATGGGACTGGAGGTGTATTGGATTTTTCATGGAAAATTTATGGATTCTCTCTATCTGGTTGTTGAGTAAATTGAGACTTACAGGCCTGGTTGATTAAGAATTTTCTTCTCCTTATGTTTCTCTCCAGGCAAGCGGAGCCTAATCTAGATTATATCGCATTGCGACTGAATTTTTCATAACTTCCCTTAGCTAAGAATCTGATATTGATTACTAACCACGGATTGAAGCGCACACACCAACACACATGGAGAAATGGTCAAAATATATTTGTTACATATAGAGAAGAACTATCATCATTTTGATGTGTGTGTGTGTGTGTGTGAGAGAGAGAGAGAGAGAGAGAGAGAGAGAGAGCACTGCCAGTACTTGGATTGGTATTCATAGTTTCAAATGGCGGAGAACTTTGAGGGTGGATGCTTTGTTAGAGCTTTAATGGTGATGAGTCAAATGCCAGCAATCAGAGAGAATTTTAGAAAGAGGGAGGGGAGTTCAATTGGGGATGTCATGTCATCCAAAAATGGATGGATGCAATTGATAGTTCGATTCTTGTGCCATAAAAAAATTTAAAATAAAAACAATAAAAAAACATCCAAAACTTGTAACATTTTACTACCAAATCAAATTATTGATTCAAGCTACCAAATTCAAAAAAATTGTGCTTCAAGATGAGAATGTCATGCAACTCGAATCTTGACAGTTTTACCAAAGACAAGACCAGAAATTCAAGTGGAAGCTCATACATCATCTCCGTACTTCACATCTGAAATGAAAATCTATTTTATTTTTTTCAATCTCCTAAAAGGTACCTGAAACATAGATTCAGTAGAAACCTATAGTATTAGAACTTGAATGTTATGCTTTACATTATTACAGAGTAATATAGATCTTATACACTGAGGAAATTAGGACTGACCCACCAATTGATGCCATAGTTGCTGCACACAGTACCACCATTGCGAAGGCTCAATGTTGTAACCCTTTCTCAAACTCCTTTTTTTTAATGTCTATGAATTCAGTGGACTTTTCATTTATGTTGGGTTCCACACCCATCAGAAGGGGCCTTCTAGGTATATGCGGCGACATTTTTCTGTCTTCAGGCCTTGTCATTTTCAGGTAAATTTGCTGATTCAACTTTTCCGTTGGAATGTTTTTACCCTTCTCTTTCTCCCTTACACTATCTTTGATGCTTGTAACCTTTTCTGGACCTGTCACACGGCTCTCAATGGCAATGCTCGAACGCTCTAATTCTCGGAGGCCTTCACCTTGAACTCGTGAACCAGTTTCCTCCTGGACTTGGGATAGAGGTATCTCCCTTCTGTGGTAAATCTTGACAACGTTTTGTGCAGCTAGATCATTTTCTTTTTCCTTCTTCCCTTGCTCGATATTGTTCTGCAGTTGAGTCTGATCACCAGTCACAATTGGGCTATCATCATTGTGCAGCAACCCATTGGTGTGCCTGAACTCAACCATGACCTCAGAACTTGTATTCTCCTCTGGCTTTCCCTTGGCCGGGTGAAGCACCCCTTCCCTTCCCGACCCTTCTTCAACAAGCACTTCGATGGATTCATGAGACGCTGGATGGCTGGTGGTAATGCGCTTTACGCCTGGAGCAATGAGGCTATTCGTGAAGAAGTTGAAGAGCTTCTGGCAGATGCCAATATTCTCCCTTTTCTCCATTGTTTGTGTGAAAATCAGAGATAGCTAGAGAGAAAACTGCTGATTTTTTTTTTTTTGATGAATACAAATTGTGATTTGTGAAGAGTCTATTTGAACACATGGATGGTATGCATGTATGATTCTATACTTACAAGATGGGGTAACATGGAAAGTAGTAAGAATGTGACTTCGATGGAAGCATTCCTCTCTTTTACCCCCCCCCCCCCCAAAGGGAGTTCTTATGCTGTTCAAACCTGCTTTAGTCAAAAGCAAAAGTAGCTTGATACCATGCATTGCAATTACAACTGGAATTCTACCTTTGCTTCAAACTTCATATATTCCTGAATAGTTCTGATTCTACCGAACATACAAAAAAAAAAAAAACAAAGGCTAGTATTAGTTAGGCTTTCTGGTCTATGCAATCAGAGTATATTTGATAGATGTGTCGAACCTAGATCCCTTCCTATGTCACTTCATCCGTGTTTTACATTACTTATGAAACAACTACATTACACAATAACTTCTTCATGTATCTCTTGCATTACAACGTAGTGTATTGCATTATACCAAGGCATGGGATCCCCTTCCAAGAGGGGATACGGATTCGTGCCTCTAATGAATAGACATGCCCTAAGTCACAAAAAGTAGGAGCACAAAAAAGACAAAATTTAAATTATACAGATTAGAAAGAGAGCGAAAGTATGCGCGGAGTATGAGAGAAAGAATTGTGTTTCTTAAGACATGTCTCCCGTGACCAAAGATGTGAGAAAGAAGTTATTGCTTGGTCCGAGGAATGGTCACGGAATAGTTTTTTTTTTATTTTAATCAATGGAATGATCCCAACTTTCACGTGATGTCCACCTTTTCACGTAAAGAATTGCAAGATCATCACCTCATTTCACAAGAATTAACTGTCGCTGCGGTTTGCAAGTATATCTGTTTCAAAGTTCCACAATTATGTGGAACAAAATAATTGTGGAACAAAAACAATTTCAAATATTAAGCATTTTTTATATTGAATTTAAAATTTCTATATTAAGTATTTTCAGTGAAAAGCAATTATTTGCTGATGGCATGTTGTTATAGGATATTTCTAAGATGGTGCAAAACACCAACTTAAATTTTTGGGGGCAATGGATAATTGTAATGTAAATGCGGGTGCTTCAAGATATGTCCCAAAAATTTAAGTAGGTGTTTGGCATTAAAAAATTTAAGTTATTAGATGGTGCTAACACACAACTCGTATATACGTAATTACTTTATCATCTTGATCTAATTTGGAATAAATTATCCTTTTAACATTTTTCCCCATCCAAACTTGCACCACTCTGCCTACTTGGGTGGGCATAGAGATGACAACGGGGGGCGGGTTTGGGCGGGTGTACCCTCCCTCGCCCCCACAATCGTTTAAAAATCTTGCCCCCGTCCCCGCCCAAAACCACAAAACGGGAGTACTTTCCACCCCATCCCTGTAACCGTTTAATATTTTTACCTTCGCGGGTACCCGCCCCGCTCCGTTTAAGATCATAATTTATTTATTGTTGAAATAAATTTGCTCTTTTTTTTTTCCCCTCATCTTCAATTATTCACCATTGCAAATTTCTTTTTAATCAAATTCATTTTTTACTTTAATATTATTATATAGGGTACTAAATATATAGTGGGAAATATATATACTAATGAAATATGAGTATTTAAGTAATTTGCCTATCTAAATGGGGCGGGGAAGTGCGGGGCGACCTCCCCCCGCCCTCGCACCAAACCCGTGCGAGTTTTTATTACATCAAGCCATCTTCGCTCAAATAAGTAAAACGGTCCTCCAAAACCATCAAAAACGGTGCGGGGTGGAGCGGGTAACCGCAGGAGCGGGTCAAATTGCCATCCCTAGGTGTGCAACAGTATACCTCTGGGTCGGGCCCTTGGCAATATCAGATCAAAGATTAGATTTGGCTTTGATATCAATTATAACAGGCCAAGTATTTCGCAACCCAATTCAAAAATTAAACTATTAGATTGCGTTAATACTTAATTCATATATTTCTCATTCATATTTGATATGGACAAGTCTTTCTTGTAACAATTGGGCAATTCTCCCCCATTGGAATGGGTCTTACGAGCCCAATTAGGTTAGTGGGCCGCATGTTAACGGTCCTAGAAAACTCCTTATGTGATCATATCGCTAAACTGAGCCTTGGTCCAATGAGAAGTGCACACTACGCATCGTGCGCATCCAAAACCTTCTCCGTTCGTCGTTTCTGATAATAATATCGATCTCTTCGATTGACCCACCAGTCACCACCCAATCGATATCACAGAGACCCTAATTCTCTGTTTTCATTCATGGATTTCTTCAAATCCATCATATTAGACGATCCTGAGCCTCCAGTGCTCGAAATGCCTCAAAGTTCGGAGCACGAAAATCCATCTCGAGACGACAAAGGAGGAGAAGTCGATGACGACTCAGATCAGAGCTTCCCATCCCGTGATCCCAATTCAAACCCTAATCCAAATCCACCATCCGATGGCGGCGGCGGCGGCCGGTGGAGCTTTGCAGGTCTGGTCAAGACCTTATCTACCAAATCCGAGTCAGTACTCGAGACCTACCGTCGCGATCTCAAGGAATTCGGGTCTGGGCTGAAGAATGAAACCGCCGTTTTTCGTGAAGTCGCTAGTCGCGCCGTGAAGGAACTCCCCTCGTCAATCGAGGTTGGCGCGTCGGCAGCTAAGGGATCTGTCGGTCACGCGATCGACGAAGTGTGGAAATCGACGGCCGAGATCATCTCACAAGGTAAGGACACCCTCCTCGCACCCTCCGATGCCGATTCCGATACCTCTGAGTCGTATAATAATGGTAATCAGAGCTTCAATTCAAGACGGTATAGTCGGTTCGATGCGCAATTGCGCACAATTCAGAATGATGTGAATACGTACTGTGAAGAGCCTGAGGATTTGGATGATTACAGTAAGTGGAAATTAGGGTTTGTGTTGGAAGAGAAGAGTGAGGAAGTTGAGAACTTGATTGAAGAAAATGGGGCTATGGGGGCTATATATAAAAGGGTTGTGCCGAATTCAGTTGATCATGAGACTTTCTGGTGTCGGTACTTTTATAGGGTTTACAAGCTCAAGCAACAAGAGGATGTGAGAGCTAATCTTGTTAAGAGAGCAATTGCTGCTGAGTCTGATGAAGAATTGAGTTGGGACGTTGATGACGAAGGCGAGGAGCCGAATGCGGCATTGGAAGGTAGCACATTGAAAAATAAGGAATTGGGTGATAAAGATTTGTCCCAGATTGTGAAGGAGGAAAGTTCTGTTGATGAATCTGGAGTTGGTAGTTCAAGGGTTGTTGATGAGAATGCAGATAATAAGCCCAATGTGGTTAATGTGGATGAGAACAATGCCGTAGAACCGAGCAGTGATGATAGGTCTACTGAGAAAGTCAAGGCCGAAGAAACATCTGAAGTGAGCAAGGATGAGTCGGCATCAAAAGCCGATGAAAAGGTGGCTTTGGATGGGAAGGGTGATCATGCTGAAAGCTGTAAAGATAGTGATGTTTCTGTTGTATCAAGCCAGCCATCGTTGCCCGAGGAGGACGACGACGACGAAGAAGACATTGGCTGGGATGAGATTGAGGATCTTGGGAGCATTGATGAAAAGAAAGAGAATCTTGGTGGGAGCCCAAATAAAGATGTCCTGAGGAAGCGGTTGAGTGCCGCGGAAGAAGAAGATGAGGATTTGAGTTGGGATATTGAAGATGATGATGAGCCTGCAGTGAAAGCTTAACGTGAAGTGAATGTTAATAATACATGTGCTTCACATATATTGCAATTTGTTCTATATTTTTCTTCTGTTATATTTGTTCATTGTTAGCGTTTAGTTGGATAGGCCTGGGGATAACTTTCCTCTATAATTGGTTTGTGAAGAAAATATATCATGTCACTGTATCTTAGTATTGAAAGTTGAAGCAATTGTGTGCATAATAAAATTTGTTTTGTCATTTCTTCTGATTGCAACTATTTATTGTGTTGGTCACTGGGTATATTGGTTTGTATATGTTTAGCCCTGATTTTTGGTGATTGCAGTTTTATTGATATGATGTTTTGGATTCTTAAGTTCAGCTTGCTAGTTAGGAAAAGGATGGAAGCAACATTGAAAGTTGAAACAACAATGGCCATTATTAAGATTAGTATATCAGTTATAGTTGTTGTATGTACATATTTTATTGTGTGCGTTACACAGCATCTCTGGAGTTTCCTCTGCATTCCAATTTCTTTTGTGTTTCTTCTTCCTTTTTTCAAGTTCCTGATATTGCCAAGAATGCACACTGGTATTTGAGAGAGAGAGAGAGAGAGTATTGGCAAAAAATTGTGATACTAAGACTCGTGCAAGTCACTGAGGATTATGCCGAGTCTATTTTTTATTTCTTATAATATATATATAGTTATTTGTTTGAGGAGCATCACGACAATGATTCATGAGAAAAAGAGTTGTTCTGTAAGTTTTATGTCTCAGATTATCCACAGCACAGCATTAAGAATATCCAGAGTATCATGATCTAGAAAAAGAATATCCAAAGTGTCTTGTCTTCATGTATATTATAATATAAGGACACTCAGATGAAAGTGAGAAACATATGAGAACCACAATTCCATCCGGTTAGTGAAGTACGTTTCAATAATATTGTGATTTTAAGCTCCACATTATTATAACATGCTTGGCTAACGGAATGAAAGCGAATTACGGTTATACTGGAGAGGATTTGGATCATTCTCTACCTTTTGAATAGCAGATTTATGGCAAGTGAATGTGGGAATCAAAGAAAAGAACTAGTGTATTTATCTAGTGATAACTCCCAAGCTGTTATGGAAATGTCAAAGTTCAAACCACATTGCCACAAAAGAAAAAGATATATAGAAGGCATGCTACCAATAAAAGGATTGTAAACTCAATGATAGCTTGCATTATTTTATAATTGAAGGCCCTCAGTAAAATTATCATATGAAAAACACCAGCCATTTCACACCCATTCCTCAATAAAGGCTGGAGGAAAGATGTTGAAAAAAAAGACAAAGTTGACAGCAGAATGACATCAAATTGATTTCAAGAAAATTCCAAAACCAACTGACCCAATTGGACTAGCCGGAGAGGCAGAAAATAAGTAACCTAGATCACCTCTAATATTTTAATTATTTTCCCCTTTTAGTACTGAGTTTTTCCCAACTTGGTTGCTGCTCTATGATACATTTGTTGGATTTCACTTAAATTCGGTAGTAAACTTGTAGGACCTATTCTTCCTTACATGTATTGTGCATATTTCTCCTAAGTCACACAATCCTTTTCAACAGGTGTCGCTCTCACGCTCCGAACACGCTCCCGCTCCGCGCGCGTTCTAGCTCAAATCCTCATTGTTTATCACTTAATTCTGCCGCTTTTACGCTCCCGCTCTCGAATTAGTTGTCGCTCCCGCTCCCGTTTTATGTGACTTAACATTTCCCTTCATTATCCAGGACCATCTGAAGCTTGTATACATTGGTAAATGTACAATCATATAGGAATTTTGCAGGCAGACAGGAAAGCTAGGAGGGCTTTAAAGTGGTCATATTTCTCACCACCTAGTGATCACTTTTCCATATCCGCTGCTCTCTGATGCCTCTATATATGGCCTTTCTATCTCGATAATGTTTTGAACCCTAGAACAATCGAATGATATTATGCTAGTTACAGAAAAGGTGAAAGCAGAAGCCAGACAAGAGGGGGGATCATGATCGACGCATGTTCTGAATTATAAAACAGTTGAAATTTCTCTAGATGAGTGACATGAGAGCTAGTGAATATTAGATAGATGCAACACAAGCAATGCCAACTATATCCTTAGAAAGAAGAAAAGATTAATATAAAAAGCTTAAGTTAATACAAAATTCCACCCTCTGTTAAGGCTATTTCATACTCCTTTTTAACTTAAAGCTCACCTATCTCTAGAGCATTGCCTTGATTGACATTCAAGAGAATGTATAACAGTGAACACTAGAACCTAATTACTGCTAAAACAGTAGGGACCGGGAAGAGGAGAAGAAAAGAGAGAAGAAAAATGCAATTCAGCTAACTCATCTATCAGCACACCTTGCCCTTGTTTGTACAAAAGAGAAGCTCCTTTAGAGCGTGGAGAGAACACGAACGGTACTTCCAATGATTTATATGTGTTCTTGTGCAGTGCAGCCCCAGAATTAGTTGCACGATTCCACACTAAACGCTGATGCCTGGATCAGAAGTGGCCTCTGGTATGCGTGTTTCAACTGGAGAAGGTAGTGCGAGAAACCGTCCTTTTTGGGCACGTGGTGGAAGCTGTTTTGCTGGTTTCTTTGGTCCAACCGCCCAGGGTAAGAAAACCCCTGTGCCACCATGAGGGATCCCTTGGGGGCTCAAAACCATTGGCCTCATTGGGGCTAACATGACCACTGGGGCTCGAAGGACTCCCCATTTAGGGATCACATCCATTGCTTCATAGCAGCCATTGAGAGCTCCATTTGGCATCGTGTATGGACCTGGGACGCCTGGTTGCCATATGGTCATGGTTCCATTTAGGGGAGTCATTGCTGTTGAGTTGTTTAGGTTTGGGTCTTGCCGCACCCTGAAGAATGTGATGCTGACCCTTTTGTTTTGAGATGGGCACATGACATGCCTCGCCGTATCAGCACTGTTTCCCCTCATGACTAAAAGAGACCTGTAAAGTATGAGAAAGCTTCATGTATCAGACTATATGTTATAATTTGTTCTATTAGGAACAGAAAGAGCTGATAGTGTAAGAAGCATTTTATTTCCAGAGACTTTGCCGTCAGCTATCCCATCTCTGTTTGAGTTAGCTATATGGAAATCTTATGCATTGGATGTTCATCTGTTTCAGAACACTGAGCCCATAAATTTAGCAGAACTTGCGTGGCAGAAAGAATCAATGAAGATGGAACTGAAAAAATGGGCCCTACAATGCAGGGTGAACTGTGAAACTTTCAGGCTTACAAATCTTGTTCAGAAGATACATGGTGTTTACCACAATGACATGATCACTGATAGAACAATTCAGCATTCATTGACATAATATCTCTGAATGAGAAACTCCAGTGTTTCTATTCCTACCATAAGCCTTATAGTGGGAGAAGTTTGAACATAATGACCAAGAAAATTTGAAAACAGCAACATGCTGTATGTTTGCCATCTAACTGCATTGCTCTTATGGTAAACGTTATTCTTTGAGTCCTACATGGAGTGGGGTATCTAAATTGTAATGCTATAGGTTTCAAACATTCAAGTACAATTCAGAGAATCTGAGTACATACCCTTCCTTAAGTGAAAGCATGAGCGGCCCTTTATAGTTCCCATCATTATCACTCACGAGAGTACGACCAAAAGCCATCATTGATTCCGAGAGGAGAAGAGTAGAGATAGGTTGGTCCAAATGAGGTGGTTTGAGAAAAGGCTGTGAATATTCCCCCTGCATAAGAAGGAAAATGACTTCAGAAAAACCTCTCTTCTGAACAAAATCAAGGCTCATAAATGAATAGCGTGCCCTCTCTAAACCTTTTCTCTTGTCAAAAATAAAGATTGATGGTGTAAGGAAAGAACAAATTACCTCATCAAAGAAGTTAATGATGCAGCTGTTTGGTCTCCTATTTTGTGAGATTAGATGCCACTGGACCAGGTGGTCAATGACACCTTCGAGAAGAGCTGGAATTGGCTCAATATGATCTGTAAGTATATAAATCCTAATTAGAAATGTCTATGGAAGAACAACAAAGTGGATGTTACACAGTTCTATGAAGAAAAAGAAATATATTCCAACATAAATTCTGTCTTACTTTTACTTGTTGCTTCATCTTTTATCTGTCCAAAAATTGGAGCTCCAAGTTGAATTAGCTCTCTCTTGTTTCCCTTCATCTGCTGGTTGTACAAAATAAAAGTCTCGCCTGTACTCAGTTCAGATGAGTCACTTAGATCCAAGGAACAAAGTTACACAAAAGAGTTGCAGCAATCATTATCCTTTTGCAAGACAAATCGCATTACCAAAAAATGAATGACACAATGAAAAAAAATAAAAAATAAAAAAGGCTAGAAAACACAGATAATTATTATTGTAGATTATAATTGTAACAAGAAATTGAGAAGTGGTAATTAAGAAATACACATGTGCAAGTGCCTCGAATCCCTATGTTTAAACAAAAAGTAGCACCTTAAAAAAGTTTTTATGAGCTTTATAGTAAGAATGAGAAAACAAAAATATTTATGAAAAGTTAATTTGAGTTGACAAAAATTTCAACCAGTTACTTTAAAATTTATAAATAAAAACTGTAATCAGATCAGTATATAAAATTTTCTGCTAAAATCCCCTCAAAGAATGAGGTTTGCACCTCAATCTGCTTGACTGCCTTTTCAGGTTTTGTACTTTAATCCTCATTATTAGATGAATCTTATGGCAGTAGGGACATATGCCTTTTAAGACACTGAATGCAACTATAATTAATCAGAAAGGAAAAATGAATAGCCAAACCTGTTCAACCAAAACTACAGAGGATTTCCTTTACTATCTCAAACCCCGTTCCAAAGGAAACAAGTATAATTATAAAAGCATCACGAAGCACGGGGGATCCACCTGAGAGTTCTCCATGCTGACCAGCAGCCCGGAGTTCATTCACAAAGTCAGCCAACTTGGAGAGCTCAGATTCAGTGAATATGTCCTCATACAACTTTAGACCTCTCACAACATTCACCTGCCAGTCATAATCAACTATCAGCAACATATTAGCAGTCTTTTTCTTTTTAACTCCTCATAACATATTGTACTGGTATCTATCATCTGACTTTATTTATCTTAGAATTTTTTTACTTTAAATTGTAAAAGAAAGAACTCGCCATATGCCCTTTCACTGGCTCCTTGGCTACGAACCCTTTGGTCATTTTGATCTGCGCTCTGCGTGCCTCGCAGTCTTCATGGTTAGAACATATCTCAATGTTTTCTAATATTGGATGCACTTCCTGAGATCCTGCATTCCAAAGAGGAGAAAAGGAATGGAATAAGGAACAGAAGTGAAAAAATAAAAGAGAAGAAGTGGTGATTTCAAAAGCTCTTTGCTATTTCAGGTGAAGGAACTTGGCATCTACAGAACATTCTATAATTTCTATACTATGAAGGTATGTTTGAAAACAACTTAAAAATAATAATAAATAAAATAAAATTACTGTTTATGGTACAAAAATCAGGAAAGTACATGCCAATCACTTCATCCTATCTACCATTTCCATAAATCCGAACTCTGCTTGTGGGTAAGTTTTCACGTCATGGAGTTTAGTTATGCTCAGACATAGTTAAGTGAGTTGAGTTTGAGATTTGGGATGGGCTCATTTTGGGTCAATGCCATAAGTTCTAATCATAGCTAATTCCAATTATAACTGGTCACTTACTATGCTCGGAACATCATAATTTTTGTATTTTTGATCCAAGAAACAAGCATATTTTGATCTGCCATCACAGAAATGAGACATCTTGCACAAAATATTACAAAATTTTCCCAACAAAAGAATCCCCTGTAGCATGGTAATTTCAACCTGATAACTCAAACAGGTCAAGTCATTAACTTTGGTTCCAGTCCTAAAGACAACTTCATTACATTCACGAATTAAAGGAACATTGATAAATGCCAGAGATGATTTAGGACCATTCAGAGCATAATATATACCAGTTTGAAGGCATAAATATCATCTTTTATTTGAATCATTGTAGGACTTTCCTTTTTTTCTTTTTTCATTAAAGGAATCATTGTAGGACTTGATATTGCATTAACTACCAATTATACGGCATTCCTTAAAAACAAATAGGCATAATTATCAAGTATCAACTCTTATTTGGGATAGTGCACAAAAAGCAAGTACATACCCTTAGGAACCAACTTAATACTAATTTTGTTATCATCCCTACTCATAACAAGCCTTTCTACCCACGTTAAATTCGGAGTGTTCCAGAATTGAATGTCTCTATTAGTACCAAACACATTCAATTCCAATGCGATATAATACCTCATTCGAATAACACAACAGGCTCCCATTTGTTTGGACGTAAAATATTTTTTTATTTTTTGGTGTTTAATTGAAGTAAAATATTTACAAAGAAAAAAAATATTAAAATTTAACAAAAATAACTTATCCATCAATTTTTTGTAAGTTATTTTACATGTACCGATGGACTTGACCTCAATCTCAACGTAGACCTTTGCCAAACATGGACAGAGTAAAAATAAAAGAATAGTTTACCTAAAAAATATATATATATTTTTCAAAAAGAATATTTTACGTCGAAACAACGAAGCCTAATGTAAAAGATTTTTACTAATAGCCTAATGTAAAAGATTTTTACTAATAGGAATTCTTGTATCACTGAGATTTGGATGGGTAAGGATCTCTAACACCAGAAAGAAACTTGGCAGCAATGAAAGCTAGATCTTGGCTGGAATTTATTGGAAAAACTTGGCCAGAAAATAGAAGATCTAGTGAAAAGAAAAGAAACCAGTTAAAAAAAGATGTGAAAGAAATTGGAACTCGAGGTTAAGTACTCATTTGAACAGACTTAAATCATCTATTGGCAGGATATTCCCTGTACAAATTTAACGAAAATGTCATATCACACACTTATCAAAATGATGTTATTTTACTTAAATCCTCTCTTGGCGGGGAATTTCTGGTGCGAATTTAACAGCCTAGGAAACACCACCTTACGTCATTTTATGCCATAACATTTCATCATTTAAGTTTTCACTTATTATCAAAACTAAACTTAGCATAAAACGGAAAGGTTCATTAATTGATAGAAGAAGGAAAAAAAAAAAAAAAAAAAACTTTGCAGATTTAAAGCCCTATAGAACCAAGTGAAGTAAAGGACAAAGCATAGTACTAAAAACCACCACTGGCGCACGAGTCCGACGTGCAGGAAGATGCCATAATAGTGTCTGGCTTTTCCAGCTGTCCAAACACCATTTTGCTCCCAGCTTTCCACTTTAATTGGATCGCACACCACGGAGCCATTAACGCAACAACAAATCCCGAGTCCAACACCGGACTCACCCGAATTAGTCAAACGAGTCGCACACCGAGTCCGGAATTTTTTAGTATTACTATTAAAAATGAGAAAATGTCAAAGCTCGACCGCGCGGGCCCAGTTTCCCAAAACAAAACCATCAAGACGAAGGCATGACGTCCGTTAAGATCAGACGGTTAGGACCACACGCCGCCTCACTTCAATTGAATGACCGATCTCACACGCACCTCGAGACACCCAATCTCAGCTCATTAAATTAATATTAAAAATGGTATTCGCTACTCCCGAAACAAACTAACCTGCTATGCAACAAATTTAAGTCAAAAAATCCCTTTTTAGACCTCGATAAACTAAAAACCACCCACAAACCTTGGGAATATATCATTTTAAAAATTACAGTAATATTCTGGTTATTTATTATAAAAATAAAATATAAAATAAGAAAAGAAAAAAATGGAAAAACAGAGTCGTGAATTTCTTCGAACAGGTTTGATAATGCGATCGAATTCAGATTCACTGAAAATGCAGATTTCGAACGAATGTCAATGGTCTTACGTCGTGTTTGAATACTGATTCAGTTGAAAAATCAACGAAAATCTCGATTTTGCTTTTTCTTTTTCTCCAGATCGACTTTGAACGTCAGATAGAGAAGGAAAACTCATATACATATAAAATTATAAACTATATGAACTCAATGAAAATATAAAATTATATATATACGTATATATATAACTATATCAAAAAGAGAGATCTGTTTTAAGTTCAGAGCTGCTCTGCTTTGAATCTGTAGATCTTACTTGCACAACTTTCAACAACAATCACATCGGCATATTCAAACCTTAGTTTCTAACACTTCATAATCAGACAAAAAAAAAATTAATGAAGGAAAAATAAGAATAAAGAGAAGAATAGAAATTTTTTTTGCCAAAATTAAAAATAAAAAAAAAATATCAGAAATCTAAAACCGATGAAAATTATACTTACCTCTATCAGTAATCTCACTATCAGGTGGTGAATCGTCTCTGGCTGAATCTTCATACACCACCTCACCATCACCGCAATTCTCATTGCTTCCCATCGATTCCTCCTCAGAAACTTCTCGAATCTTCTCTTCCGCCTTAGCAAACATCTTAGCTTCTTCTTTGTTTTTCGCATCTTCACCTTCTTCCCTGTCTTGCGTCTTCTTTGCAGCGACTTGTCGGAGCTCGAGCGCTACGTCGGCAATGGAATAGTACTTCTGCATCTGAAGAATCGGGATCCAATTCAACCGCCGCCTGTGTATGGCTGAGAACACCGATTCATACTCGGATCCGCCACCGCCCTCCAGCTGACTCAGGTGGCTGCAGAGCGCGTCGATGATGGCGTTCGCCGCCGCGAACTCGCCTCGGAACCACGCGATAATGGCGTCCTTCGGAAAGGCCTCCGGCATCACCGCCGGTGGCGGTTGAACATTCGTCGGCGCCATCATCGGAACACGATCAGAAGGTGACACAGCACCTGCTGCCGGCGGCATATTCAACTCTCAGGTACGAAAACTCTGCTCTTTACGTGTCGGCCAAAGTTTCGGTGCCTTTATAGAGAGAGAAAGTGTATATAATATGTATATGTAGAGAGAGAAAATGGAAAGGCGGAGATGAAAGCGAGGGTTTGGTTTCTCGAGGGTTTTATATACAAGGAGAGTGTAGCAATTAAGGTGGGGACGTGTCGATTGGTGGAAGGGTTTATGAAATGACGTGGCAAAATGAAATGAAGGTTCGTTGCATCGTTTTGGTTGGAAAGATAGTTAGGGATGATTTAATGGGAAGGTAATTATGAAATTACCAAAATAGCCTTTGTGTACCAAAATGGTTAGGTTAATGTTAATCATATGGTATAATGCACGTGGAAAATTTGTTCGGCGGACCTTACCATATAATATAGACAAAAACAGAGAAGACACTATACAGGTTATATATATATATATATACACACACACACACTCATAAATATATATATATATATTGTGTGTGTATGTATGTATGCATTAAAAAAGGTAATTGTTTGGTAACTAGGGTTAGGATGGGTTTTACAGGATAGAGCCGTCATTATGATTTCCATAAATCCCTGCCCTTTTGTTAGTTTGCCATCATCATTTTTAGAAAAATCGTAGTAATTATATGAAAATTATTTAGAATTGAACGGTTGTTTTAATATGAGTAAATGATGTGAACCCCACTAGTGATCATATCAAAACAATTCCGTTAATAACTCTAATTTATATAACCTAATTAATTAGATAAAATTTACAAAAAGACTTAAATAATACTATCTCTGTTCCATATTAAAAGTCTATTTAGAGAACTATAATTAGATAAAATTTATGAAAAGACTTGAATAATACCATTTTCGTTCCATATTAAAAGTCTATCGTCACAATTCTCCAGATAGACTTTTAATATGAAACGGAAGGAATAACAATTGTTTATCTTCATTCCTTTAAATAAGAAGAGTAATTGTTACATCATCAATTTAAATGCACATAATACACACTGAATCACCTAATTTTGACAATAACAATTACTAGAATTTTTTTAGGGAGTAATTATTGCATTGTTCAAACTAAAATACCCTTTTTAAGACATTCCCAAAAAAAAAAATAATAATAAAAATAAATAAATAAATAAAGAGGTGCACAACAATGAGGGTGTATAACAATTACAATTATTTTACTGTAGCTTTATTGCGGAAAGTCAATGAACAGTTAAAGAGACCTTGTACCGAGGATAAACATTAGTCATTTAGTATTCGTTTTATTTTTTATTTTTTAATTGTCATATATTTTTTAAAAAATCTTAAATGCCATTAACCTTGTGTAAATAGTTTATTTGAGTCAAAAGGTACCACATCATTACTTTTTGGTGACTTTAATGTTTTGTTATCTTGTCATTTATTTTTGGGTTCGGGTCACGAAATATATAAAGATATCATGAAAGTAAAAGTGCATTTTACAGAGTTTTTATTTTATCTTTGCATTTATGGCAAGTTCATTGGATATGTCAGTATAATTGAATTTTTTAAAAAAGAAAAAAGGAGTGCCATTTGGCTCAAAAAAAAAAAAAAAAAATAGTATTTATTAATAATTAAAATGACAAAAACATCCTTTTTATCTAAGGATAATAATTTGTACCGCACTGTTGGAATCCCATCCTCTCCCTAATAGCGGAATTGTTTTTGTACCGTAAAAGCAAGAATGGATTATAGATTTAGATTTTAAATCCGTCGCGAATTACGAAATGAAAACGAATTTTGAGAAGCATTCCCTTCACCCATGCCCTTTATACTTTATTTTTTTATTATATATGTTGTAACGGATTCCCTTGTAACGGATTCCCTTCATATTGCAATTCATTACAAAAAAAGTTAAATAATTAACCCATACATGGTAAATTAATCACAATTATAAGACTCCGATTATTAATGAAATTTAAGGAAATCAATTTGGCTTCAGATTACAACAGGTGGTAATAAATTTCAAAATTTTGGATACCATTAAAATTATGCGTATTTATTAATTGGTCGGTCTCGAGTCATTCTAAAGAGGGGGTTGCAATAGAGATGGTAGACAACGAATGTGGCGGCTTGAATCATTTCTAAAGATTGGATGTAAAAGATTATGGTTTGGGAATGGAGGAGGTGGCGAGTAGTGGAGGTGGTGGAGAGCAGTTGGCGGAAGAGAGGATTAATACTAGAGTTTCAGAATTGGGGAGATGGTGGGCATCAATAGGGATTTAGTGGGAAGAGAGAAGGAATCGTGAGTTAAAGAGAGGGAGAGCCCATTACCAGGTCACACACACACATGAAAGAAAATCATCTTTCATGATTCAGGTTTAGTTTTTTTTTTTTACACATGTCATGTTGTTAATGGTCTATATCAACATCAGAAGGAGAACCCTACTTCTGCGACCTAAGGCAAGCTTTTTTCATACAAATATATAAATAAATATATGTGTGATAAATGTATGCACCTTATTATATATGTATCATTACTATATATATATCATTACTACATACTATTTACTATGTATTTACATTATATAGAATTTATAAATTTTATCAATTTATATTAAAAGATAACCAAAAAAAAAAAAAAAGTTAACAGGGTAGGACGGACGTGCACTCATTTCCTAACGCGACTGGTATAGATTGTGAACTTTAAACTCATCGTGAGTATAAATTTTACCATTATTAAACAGGGCATGTACGGATTTAGGCAAATCCGCCTGCACTGAGGGATGTATGGTAAAAAAAAAAAAAAAAAAAAAAAAAATTAGGGATTAATGTGATTTTTTTTTTTTGCTTAACCTCGGGTGTATATATATATATATATAAATTCCTGTTCGGAGTGTCGGCAAAAGGTTGGTCTGATTTATTGGTGCAGTTATTGATGGGAATAGGTAAAAAATAAATAATAAATAAATAAATAAAATGTGAATTCTCTTTATTTGAGGTCGAATTTTTTGTTTTTTTTTTGGGTTTTTGCATGAGAATTGCATATTTTCAATGGTGGATTATAGAAATAATTTAAGAGGTTGGACACAACTATCATCAATTAAATAAAAAGAAATAAATAGGAATAACAAAATCTAAAGACTTTCATGAAATACAAAGCAAATTGAGATTCATAAAATTTGTAATCTAATATTATTTCCTCTGCTCTAAAATAGATTGTTTTGTAATTTAGTTTACCAGACTCAAATTAATATAAAACAACAGTAATAAAAATGCATATTAACAAATTCCAAATAATTAAAATACGTATTAATGCATCTATTATATATTACAATAGCATGTGCTACCATGTAGCACTAGAAGAATCAAGCTATTTTATTTATTATTTATTTCAACAGGTCACTAATGATCAATAATTCAATACCAAATTATTGGAAAATAAAAAAAGCCGCAATTAAGAAAATATGTTATTTTTGAGCATATTAACCGCGTTCAAAGTTTCAATGTTTATTTTTTATTTTTATTTTTATTCTTTTTAGCGAAAGCCGCCTAATTTTCTTCTGCTGAACTTTGACGATTCTATTCTATGCATGTGGTGAAAGCAAAATAGCTTCCGTGCTTTATTAGTCATGAATTCAATGGTCAATAAACCTTTTATGGCTTTTACTACACTCGTGACCGTAGTCACATGTCATTTGAAAAAATAATAATAATTACTCTTCTTCATAATTAATTAAAAAGATAATGATGATAAATAATTAATAAAAAAGCCATTATGAATGATATATATATATATTGACCAGTAATTAATGAAGATTGAGAAAATTATATGGTGGAATACTTAAAATCTAACCCTTTATTATTCGGGTAACATCATCACACTTATTATAAATGATCTCTTTAGTTTACAAATTAATACAAAGAACGAGGATATAATTCACTTTATTATCATTTTATAAATTTAATCAACAAATTTGTCGAAAAAGAAACGAGCATGTCTAATCGTTGTGTGTGTATATATATTCCGTATTTTTTTTTTTTTTTTGTATAAATATGTTGTATCATAATATATTTACACAAAAAATTTGGATTATTTATTTTTAGATTGTTTTATACCTTTTATGTAAAAATATATATCCTTCAATAACAACCAATCAGTGTCTTGCTTGGACCCTAATTAATTTTTATAAACCTAGTTAATATAGTGTTGATTCGTTAATGGAATGAGAAAAATGAAGAAAAAAAAAATACATAATAATTTTATACATTGGTGGCATGACAGTGTATTTTACTAAATTGTTAAAAATAAATTAAAAAAAATTATAAATCATGCGAGTATATTAACATACCAGTGAAGATGCTCATAGAGAATGATTGAGCATTTATGTTAAAACTCAAAATAATCTATCTATCTATCTGTATTTTATCCAAATTTTGAAATATCAATGCAATTTACCTTAATGGTGTGCCAAGGAATTCAACCTAGTTGTGATAATATTATTTTTCAAGTTAATCTAATATTAGGTTCGATAAAAGGGTATTATTGTCATTTTGGTATGACCAAGTTGGGAATGAAATGACGTGGATGATGCCAGGTGTGGTGGGCCCACAAGGCGATCTTACCATCATAGAATTGTAGGTTTGGTGGTGGGGTCCACGGCGGGTAGGCTCTATTGTTGGCTAGCAGGCGAGGAAGGGAAGGTATGTGGGGCCCAGAGGGAGGAGGGGGAGTGTGGCGTGGGAAGAAGTTGGTTGTTTTAGTGAACACCGAAGCGCATTGCGCACAGGCGAACAATGTCAGTTAGTGCTATACGCTGGTGGTGGACCCCACTCCGTACAAATAATACTGTTTCCAGATTATTCGGCTTGAGGAAACACTTATTCTTTCTCGGCTTTGGCTTTTAAAAAATCTTTTTATAGTCTCTTTTTAATTATATATATAGTTTTAAAAGGGTTTAAAAGAGGTTTGCTGTCTCATACTATTCCCTAAACTTTTCTTTTCTATCTTTTTCTTTTCTTGGGTATATTTATATTCCCTAAATATGCATAACAAAAATTAAAGTTACATTTCTTTTGATGATTTTTAAATTATAGGTCAAAGGCATCTAATGCATTATAGAAAAAGGGTTTTGGTTTGGTGGATTGATGGAAAGGTTATCCTCAAAGTATAAGATTTATTTTAAAATGATAATTTTGGTTTAATTTTAGCTATTCAAACAACTTAAATGTAATTTGATATCACAAAAGATTTAAGTTATATGTTTTCTAAATGAGTCATAATTCAAGTGATGACAATCAATAATTAATTGTCTTACAAGAGTTACGTAATTCACTTATTTAGTCGTTCCAATCGAGTGTTAAGTTATCATCGAAAGTAAAAAATTTCTTTATAAATTTATTTGTATTTGTTAGATTTTTTATTTTAAAACACACGGATATTAGAAGAATGATTTGAAAACTTTCTTCTTCTTTTTCTTCTTTTTTTCCTCTGAATTGTTGTGAGCAACACTTTATAAACTGAACCAAACAATCTCATTCTTTGTGACTGTATTTTAGAAATCAAACTCAAAATTACTCCAAAGAAATTTCTTGTACTTCCTATTCTCTAATTGTTTGAGATTAAAATTTGTTCTACAAAATCAAAAACTTTTTAATTTTGAAAAAAGATTGTTACTTTGTAAATGTTTGTGAAACTATGATGTTTTGGAAATTTATACTATAGTAATCTCTCAAAGAGGATTCAAGTTAAACCTTATAATTTCTTACCTGTCAAAGAAACAAATATATACTCAAAATTTTTCTTGTGTCAAAGTTAAAGATAAAACTTCTTTTTTTTTTCGAAAGTTCTGGATTAATTGAAAAAAAAAAAAGAGTGAAAGATAAAACTTGAGCCACCCTTTTTGGTAGGGGAACTTCTTCCATTAGGATGACACTTGCTTTTTCAGATTCTAAGCTAACAAGAAGTATCAAATAAAAAGAGGAGAGCTCAATATGGCTAGTTTTCTAAACAAGCCAGCCAAGCTGACCTAATGTTGCACCCACCAAGCAAAAAGGTCTGATTCCATTGCCCTTTTAAGAAAAAAGTCAAGGGTGTGCACATGAGAGGCCCTTGTTAAAAGTGCCTTCTCAAAAATGTGGAAATTGCTAATTGGATGGAGACCATCCCATGATTCCAAGCCATAAAATCATACCATCTAACACCTATGCTCGATATACATTTCCCATATGCATAGATACAAATATGGTGATAGTCTCAATTGGTGTGTGCATTGTTTACTTTAAAAAAATGAAGAACAAAAAATTAACGCTAGTTTTGTGTATGAAATTGGTGTTTGAAATCGATTTCTACAGATTCTAATCATCTCCATCAGGTGAACTGTGGACTTAAACCACTAATTGTTGTCGCTAACTTTTTGAATTCTTCAAACTGGAACTTAAATTCACATCCTCACACTCCATAATTATGCCAAAAACCCATTCTCTGTCATACATACACACACATATCAGTATGTATATTACGTCTTCCGTCTCGTTCACTTTGGAACTATGACTCACAACGTCCCATATACTTGTCCACTTTAAAACTGTAACTCACAACATTTCATATAATACTTACAGTTCCTAAAGCGGACAAGAAAGTATTATATATATGCAATGCACACACATAAATATACCTTTCAAAGTGTATGTGCTGCCTTTATATCAGTATATATATTATTCCCTCCGTCCCATATGTGAGTCACAGTTTCTAAGGCGGACATGTATTATCGAATGAAGAAAGTATTATATATATGCATGCACACACATACATATACCTTTCAAGTGTATGTAGGGCCTTTATATATGCACTGTACCAGTATGTATTATTATTATTATTATTACTATTATTTTTCCTAGTTGGTATTTACACACACTGCCTCTATTGAGGTTCGAACTCCTGACCTTACTTTGGAAAGTAGGGGTCTGCTAGGTCACAGGTTTGCTGGTTATTAGTATGTATATTACTCCCTTCGTCCCATAATACTTATTCGCTTTGAGAACTGTGACTCACATCCCATAATACTTATCCGCTTTGAGAACTGTAACTCATAACATCTCATAAAACTTGTCCGCTTTGAGAATTGTAACTCACATTTCTCAAAATGGACAAGCAATATGAGACAGAAAAAGTATTTTATATATATATATATATATATATATAGATGCATGCACACACATGCATATGCCTTTCAAATGCATGTGCTGCCTTTATTTGAATTTGGACGGCAAAGATACATCTAGACAAGTTCAAGAAAACAATTATGGACCGTCCAAAATTAGCAGATGGGATTTTCCTTTTGGCTTTTGGCTTTTGGCAAAGCATTAATATGCTTGAAGGGAAAAGGTCTTACCACAAGAGCCATCAGTTGTTGCAAAACATGCAAAGGACTACTCTTTTCTTAATCATTATGCAAAGGAAAGAGACCACAGCAAACATTAACCTTTTAGTGGGGGTCAATATATAGAACCTCATACATACAGAAATGTACAACTCAACTATATAATTTGTGACTTCTTTGAATATAGAAGAGTTTTAGTTGGAATGGGACTCTCTCTCTAATATCATATAATGTGTGTGTGTGTGTGTGTGTGTGTGTGTGTGTGATTGATGATGTAGACCCTTTTTGGGCTTTTGGGTGGGTAGTTATATCATTAATTTATGTTTGAATTCAAGTTATCTAGCAACATCAAAGAGAGGTTGTATGGATCTAGAAGCAAGTCATGGGCTTTTTGTCCTAGAATAAGTTGAACTTTTTGAACAGCTTTTTGGATCAGTGTGTGAAACAAGTGAGCGGGGCATTTCAATCGTTATCCAACTCTCACGTGTCTGATAGCAGCCTCTTGGAGATTTTCAAGGAAACCAATTCTAGTTTGTATTTTCCTAATACAAGTTTTCAAAAGCAAAATGTAATTATTATATAAATATTTTAAAAAAAAATATTTTCCTAGTGTACATAAGTCATATGGGAGTGTGTTTGTTTGTGTGTGTGCATATATATAGTGGGTTGCGCTTTTTGGAAATAACAGAAGCTCCATCAATTATTGAACAATACTGGACAAGGATTCATGGGGAGGAGAAGCTGAACTTTATATCTGAACCTGTAATGTACCCATCCACAAAGTAATAGTATAGAGTCCACTACATGCCCAAACAATCTGAACCACATCCTACCAACCTTTAAAAAAATAAAATACAAACACACACACTATGGTATCTTAGATGTTTTGAGCATATACATCTGAGACTTGTTAGATGCGCTAGTAAGAAGAGAAATTTTAATTACTCTAAAAATAGATAAAGAAGGCTTAATTTATATAGCCGACCCCATTCATCCGTCAGACTCAAGATTAACATATTAATGCATGCAATATGGCTCACCACTTTTGAAAGGAAAATTAATTTTAAAAAATAAATAAATAAAATTGAGGGTCACTTTTAAGTTGACTTATAACCCATAAAGTGTCACTTGAAAACAGCTTCTCACAAGGCAGCGTGATTCATGATCAATGGTAATAAAAAGGCATTGACTTCCACTACATTAAAAAAAATAAAAAGTCAAAACAATGCAATTTCTATGTATATACTTAATAAAATTGACTAGAAAATTATATATATATATATATATATGTATATATATATGTATGTATATATGTATGTATAAGCATCAGCCACCATAGTGTAGCTTTTCTATTAGCATGCCTCAGCCTCCCATACCAACTGTGTCTTGTCAAAATTTTGGTCATTAGTCAGGCGCCACCATTTTTAAATGAATTCAGAGTCATTTTAACGAGTTTCAACGGCTGAAAGAGGCAATTTGCTCATACCAACAGAGACCCTAGAGCACCCTCAAAGGATACCTTTCTTAAAAGGTCATTGACGTTAGTGTTTTTGTTGGCACCAAAATTTGGTAGCTATGAGGTAGACCAATAAAAGAGAAGCGAGCGTTGATAATGTGGGGTTTTATTACATGTCATTAAAGGAAACACATAGAGCAATATAATGATTACATGCACTGTCGATAAAATTTGAAGAGTAAGGCCTGTTTGGTGTTTGCTCTGAAGTGTTCTAGGCCCGCTACAGTAGCCCATTTTGAGTCCACAACATGTTTGGCCTGCATTGTTTTGTTCTCAACAGTACCAGAACACTTTCAAAACAAATCCGCTATTTGGCCCAAAAGCTGGAACAAGATTTTGGTGTTCTATGTTGTTCTAACCCAATATTTACTGTAGCTAAACAGGCTCCCAAATCATTGATCTTTTTTTAGGGCAAATCATTTCAGCCTCCCAAACGCCTCCATCTCTATTCTCGTTCTCAACTCTGCAAATTCATTTTTAGGGCAAATCATTTCAGCCTCCAAATTGCCCTAGTCTCTCTCTCTCTCCAAGTGCAAACTACAAAATCTACAAGCTTCAGCTATTCGCCGTTCGCAAGCTTCAACCGCTCTCTCAACTCTCAAGCTTGCCCCTTCTCTCTTTCTGCAATTGCTAACCTGTGTGTATGGGTTTTGTTTTAATTTTTTTTTCTAAATTAACTAATCAAGCTATGTAATCTTTGTTTTGCAAACTAATCAAGCTCTATAAATAATTTATTTTAATCATAAAAAATAAAAAAAAATTATATTCCAAAATTCTCACTCCAAATTTTCGTCCCAAACATATTTTGTTCTCATTTTAGAACAGTATATCACAAAACACTTGTTTTGTTCTAGGCTAGAGCATTGCACTACACCACACAACACTTCCCAAACGGGCCCTAAGACTGCCACGTTTGTGAAGAAGTTTGAGACAAATAAGAAATATAGGTTTTGACTAATTCACAAAAAAGACCAGGGAAAAGAATCCGTATATTATAGCTGGAAATGAGAAGTTCATTTTAAAAAAGAGACCTAGTCAACATCAAATAACTAAAAAGGAGAGAATCAAGAAAGAGATATTTTAGCAAGGCGATTTAGTTGAGGAAAGAATTCTATAAATAGAAGAGTTGTAATTCTTTCCAGTACCACCCACAAAACATTAATCACAAATTCTTCAAATGACTAGACATTCTTCAAATGACTAGACTATCAATTTTCATATCCTTTGTCAAAATGGCAAATTTCAAGGAATTTAAGTTCGAATTCAATGACGATCTTTGATCAGATTTTAGTCACCTAAATTCGGCCAGCCTATTCCATTGCACTCATTTGGCTTGCCCATTGCACTCTTTACTTTTCATGCAATTTCAATTCAACCACCTCCTTTAAAGTTCATTTCAATTCAGTCACTTCATTTAAAATTTCTTTACTTTATATTGCATTTTTTTTTTTCTTTTAAACACTATATAAAAAAGTCCTTACATCCAAGGAGGAAAAGAATCTAGCCGAGAGTTCTTCCTATTCTCTCTCTTGCACAATCGCTTAAAGTCAGCTACCAAAAAGAAATAGTTTGGTGTTCGAATCAATTTTTTTTTTTTTTTTTTATATAGTATTTACATATTCTGACACGCCCACAAACTCCATTGGCCATGTGAGCCAAAAAAACGCGCGAACAGTTTTGCAACTCAAATTATTAACAACTTTATTTTATTTTGCTTATGTAATTGATTGATATTATACAAATCCATATTCTCCACAATTTAATTTATATAAATAAAATAGTAATTCAACATTATGCAATCTTTTTAAATTTAAAAGAATAGCAAAGACTCTCACTTCACACCCTCCAAGTCGGGAATTCAAATACTCCTCTTAGGCCCCACCCCTAGGAAATTTTCCCAATAATTGTTCCGGGAAAAAATAAAAATGATGCAGTTGGTCCAGCTTCCAAGTGTGTAAGGAGAAAAAAGAGATGTTTTGCGTCCACAGAATATTCTAATCAATATCTCTTTATGCCAATACCTTTTTACGTCAATGAAGCAACAAACAGAGAAAATCTAACCCTCCTATTGCAGGGAATGATGATTCATAAATATAATTGATTCCAACCCCAACTTGTTATAGCATTTCAAAAGTAGATTTATTTCTTCTATACTTTGTCAACAACAATAATAATAGAGTAGCCAAAAGTGACCATCCGAAGTGGGGAGCCGAACCCTCCTCACCCACTGGATGGTCCTAAACATGATGGTACCACCTCGACCGTCCACTGTAGCAAACAATGCCCCCTAGAAATCCAATCATACCATGAACAAATAAAGAAGAAGAAAATGAGCTAATGATGTTATACACGACCATTAAAAGAACCTATTTATTTCGCATAAACTTCGTGACAATTTATAAGAATATATGGTAAACCATACTAAAAAAAAAAAAAAAAGAATATATGGTAAACCATCACAACACGCATACAATTATGAATATGATTCACTCCGTAAACAAAAGAACCATTATTCATCAAATCCGGGTATAAATTCTTGAAGGTCCTGTGAGTGTGTACTTAAATACACGTAGACCTGAATCTACCACTGAGAGCTTAGTTCAAATGGTATATCCTCCTTCCAAATGGACAATATTGGATTTGTGTGTGTGTGACTTACCTATTGCCATCTAATAGGTTCTGGTCTTAATCTCTGCAATGGTATAATTGAAAACTATATTTGAAGCTATCGAATTTCAAGAAACTCTTTCTACCACCACCTCCGGCTGAGCTAACCGGCCTCGCACTGCACACAACCCTAGAAACTTCATTCTGAACTGGGTTATTGACACTCGACTAGTTTGGGAAATATTGGCTTCAGATAATCAAGGGTTGGCAGTGGAGGACTTGAAGCAGTATTGGCAGTTTCAGAGTTTGGTTATACAAGTACAATATATTTTCTTAACAATGAAAATTGAACAAAATTGTACCTCCAAATAAGAAGATTGAAAAGACGATGTAAAAGATTAGACTTAAGTATTAAACAAATGCCGTTACAAAATCACCCCCCACCCCAGCATTCTCATTTGCCTAACAAGGTGTATTCTGGTTCCCCAAGAAATTCTTCATTAGTTTAACAGCCACACACGAGAGCATGCGCCTGGAGGGCACACGGACAAGCTCATAGAGTTGGCATTTTTCTACACACTCCGAAGATGTATGAAACTCCTAAGATCAAATGATAAAAGCAATAAACAACAAATAACTGAAATTTAATATCTCCTAAAATGATCACCTTGGAAAAACACATACTGAACTCACATGGTTGGCATTTCCAAAATGCATCAGATGAATCGCTCCAAACCTTCGACCTCCTAATATAAAATGCTTTGGAGCTCACATCATGCTTCCAAGGAACAAGTTACTTGATCCACTATATCTTAAAATTGATCATCTCTTCATGGTCCATCAATCAAATCAATGGATATGTTGTAATAATGGCCACGGAAACTCGAGTTTTTCATGAATCCTGTATCTTAGTACACCAGCTACATACTACGACACAGGTAACACTATCATATAGTACCAAAGAAACATTAATCTATAAATTCAACAAGCTAGGTACGACCCACTGAGAGAGAAAGGAAACAAAGTGCCAGTATTGCTATAAACTGCTTCAATTTACAAATATGTCAAGCTGGGAATCATTTACAAATTCTAGAGGAAAAGTTCGAAAAGGCTAATGAATAAACTAATCCCCTTCAACTCCTAGTAACAACTAACAGTTTTCTAGGGAAAGTGCAGTCTCTTTGGAGATTACTCTACCCAACATAGGGATAGATTGTCAAAGAAGAAATTTTAAATTCGCGAGGCAATGGATGTAGAACATAGCATAGAAAGAAGTTTACACCGCATAACAAAGTTCCATTACCATAATGAAGAGGAATTCAGGCCTTCAGATTCTTGCACTTGAAAACGCAAGGATTCCAACCACATGCACCAGCCCACTTAATATAGTGGCTATGAAATCTGAAAGGACAGCTTCAATGCCGGAAAGTCTTCACCACCTGCTCAATCCTTCGCCGACAAAGTGGACAGTTCGTTAATTGCACGGAGCATGTTGTACAACAGCACATGTGACCACACCTGAAAATCATAGCCAGTTAGCCAATGATTCAGTTAAAATCCTGAACAAGTGAAAGAGCTCTATATCAAAACATAAATTCTTCTACAAAGGTATTTTACCCTATAATCTCATCATCTTATTTTTGAACTGCAAGATACCCAAACATTTCATACTAAAAATAATATGTTAATTTATGCACATACAACAGTACCATTCAGCAGTAGCGATGTCCCTCCTTGAAAGAGGGACAAGCAAAAAATAGGCCTAGCAAACAAAAGGACTCCGGTAGGGTCTATGTGATTGGGATCAGTACAAGAAACAAAATGTATCATGCAGAGAAGATCATAGAAAACAAGAGAAATATTTGGAGTGCTTACGGGACAAAAACAGAATTGTACTCCTGCTCTAGGCATATCACACATAAATCTGGCATTAGTCGGTCTTTTTTAGTACCATCTGATCCATTTTCATCGTTACCAATTGAACCTGGAAAAAAGAGAAACATCAAAAATAAATAAATATAATACAACTTTTCACTGCTACAGTTTTGTTTTTAAGCAAAGGATAAAAAAGAAAAAAAGAAAAAAAGAAAAAAAAAACACAGTTAAAGGTAGACAACAGAGCAAGTCACCTTCACTATCCTGCCCAGCTCTTTTAGATGCAGCTGCAAGAACTCTGCATGGACAAGCATACATTAGGGCTCTGTTTGCTCCCACAGAAAACGAGGAGGAAATAGAGCATATGAAATGCAGCAGGATTGTATTAATATCAAGTGGATGACAGCCAACTTTTCTAAAAAGCAGAATCCATTATGTGAGTAGGTGCTTAAATTAGAAGAGTTAGAATTATTAACTTGTAATGAAAACCTATTAAATGAAGTAATTTTTCGGATAAAAGATTTCATTATTTGGTGGGAGAAAATCACATTGGCACAACCAAGAACTTGGTCGACTTGTCCTTAAAACCAAACGAAACCAAAATAACTCCAGAATGAAGTTCATTCCAGTATTTCAATAGTGTACGCTTAGATAAAAACATTAATACAATGCAATTGTATGCAGCTCACTAGAGCACAACTCAACTGAGAACCCACTAAAGCAGTAAAGAGTACCAATGGTTCACCACAAGCACAAAGTGAAAAAGAATCAGTTGGACTTATTCACGAATTATCCGGTATCAAGGTTGTATTTCAATAAGAAAACCCAAGAAACTTCCTAAAAGGTATTTCTCTTCATAAAAATATGCATTATGATTTATGTATAGCGCAATCAGCGACCACCACCCTAACAAAAACAGCAAGTCAAACCCATCTTGAAAGACCAAAACCATGGGTGTAAGACCAATATCATTTGTTATAGTACAATGATGAGGAGTAAATCTTGTTACGCCAATAGATACTATGAATTACATAATATAACCGATCTTTTACTAGTAGGATACTTCATCATCATTAACTGTCATTCGACCCATTCAGATGTTGCCCCAAGATCTATGGAGAAGAGAACTCAACCAAAGATCACCCAATTACCTCTCTGGCCAAGTTGCCTCCATGAATAGATAGAGGTTCCATTTACTGGTATTGTTAGTAACTAGAGCTGCAAATGAACTGAGTTGTTCGTGAATGGCTCGGGCTCAGCTCGTTAAAAGCTCGGCTCGAGCTCATTCGTTTAGTAAACGAGCCAAGCTCGAGATCATTTTTAAAGCTCGTTTAGTAAATGAGCCAAGCTTGAGCAATGTTAAGCTCGGCTCGTGAGCTCGTTTTTTTTTTTTTTTTTTTGATAAGTTGGCTCGTGAACAGACTCATTAAAATAATAGGAGTATATATATATATATATATATTATATTATATTAAAAGTATAGTATTTAGAAGCCTAACTTATATATACAAGTAGACCAATTTTATTTATATATTTTAGGGTGCAATAAACCCCCTGAACTATTGGCATATTGCAACAAACCCCCTTGAACGACAAGAAACCCCCCTAAACTATATATTTGTTACAATAAACCCCCTAAACTATTGATTTCTTGCATTTCAGCAGATGACTGGGTCAGAAATGTTAAAAGACAAAATTACCCTTTTTTAATACTACATAGTTTTGAGAGTTATATCCTTAACTTGACGATGTGGCATTTGGTAATTTCATAACCCAATCAAAATGCGACAACAAAGCTAACTTTATCTTCAACAACAACAACAACAACAACAATAATAATATTCCAGTAGCAGTTTTAGAGAGAGAAAGTGAGAGGTATGCTATGTTAGTTGCAGAGGAGTACAAGAGAAGGTCAAGAATTCAAGAAAAAATGGTGGTGGAGGGGAAGAGATTGGTTTGTTGGCTCGTAGGATTAATGGCTCATCTGGGATCAAGAAGAAATTGGAGATGACAACAAGGTGCTGGTCAAGTGGGTTTTGGAACCTAAAAGTCAATTTGGTCATGCAGCCATTAATGGCTTCTCTTCTGCCTGAAAATTTCCAATTTTTATATAATCCAAGATATGTATATGGTTCCCATTTTCCCTTTTCTTTTCCTTTGTATTTTGTACATATATATGTATGTGTGTGTGTGTGTGTGTGTGTGTGTGTGTGTAAGACCAAGACCATGGTAGGTGTCCCATGGGTTCTTGGAATAGCAGTAAATGAAATGAAAATTCCATAATTTTGGCTAGATTAGCATTTGGATTATCAGTCTAGTTCAGATATCTTTCATTTATAAACAAAAAATTGGGGAAAAACAGAGATGTGTGATGTTGAAATAAGGGTAAATTTTATCCTGTTTTTTTAAAGAAAGGAATTTACTGGATTTTTTTTTTTTTTTTTCAAAAGCTGTGATTTCAGAAACCAATGGGGAATTGCAGAACAGTTTCTCAAAGCAAGGCTAGCAGAATTTCACTCATCGAGGATATTGAACAACCACTCTGGCGCTTGCTTCCGATCACCACCACATCGGCAAAATTCAAAATCTAGAAGGTGGAGCCTCTACGTACCACCATGAAGGAGAGATCGGCAGCGATGGAGAGGGTGAAGAAGATGCGATCAGCCGTCATTTGCTCGGAAGAGGATTCAAACCATGACGTCGATGATGGAGAAGGCGAGAAGCCGAAGAAGATATGATAACAACCGTTGTTCGCTGGGGAAGAGGATCTACGCTAGGGAAGATGATTGATTGGTTCGTGCTTAGTTGTGCGAGAGCTGCAAAAGCGAGCACACCGTCATGAAGAACTTGTCGGTGCCTCTTGGAGACTAGAGGGTTGAATAGAAGATAACAGTAATTTATATATATATATATCTATATACACACAGACATACAAGGTTGTGTTTGGCGTATTTAAAAAGATTTTGGGTTTAATAGTTACAATAAGGCGCATTAGTGTCTTTTCATACCCACGAGGGTATTATGGTCATTAAAATTATAGTGTATGTCACGAGACTATCATATGATCACTTTAACGGTAAGATACGACCACCAGAATGGTGACAGATCCGACCGGAACAATGACGGATGGGGCTATCTGCAACAAATATGCATAGTTCAAGGGGTTAGTTACAATTTTAGTAGTTCAGGGGGTTAGTTGCTGATTCCCCAATAGTTCAAGGGGGTATTTTGGATTTTACCCTATATTTTTATTGGCCCAATAAGTATTTTAGAAACCCATCCAACAAATAAAATTCATTTAATAAGTAATCCGCCCAAAATATTAAAATCCATTTAATAAGTAATCCACTGGCCCAAAATATAGTTTCATCTCAACCATTGAATATTGTACTGTATATATTAAAGGATAAGATAGAAAACCTAAAACACAGACGCAACAAATTCTTCTGCAACCACGAGATCTATACAACGGCGTCCTACTTCACCGTCCTTCAATTCCACAAATTTTTCTCTCTTTATCTCTTTTTCTCTGTGTGTTTCTCTCTCTACCTTTATAACTTGATGAATC
This sequence comes from Cornus florida, assembly GCF_030987335.1. Classification (NCBI taxonomy): domain Eukaryota; kingdom Viridiplantae; phylum Streptophyta; class Magnoliopsida; order Cornales; family Cornaceae; genus Cornus; species Cornus florida. The sequence continues at coordinate 77,080,867 of NW_026775575.1, read as the reverse complement.
AAAGTGTGATGGATTTCAAGCTTGCAGAGTAGATGATGAAATTAGAGAAGATTGATGACTGATTGGTGAATGCAGAATTCAATTTGAAGGAGATTGGTGGCCATTGTTTCGTGTCTTTAGTTGATTCATTTGATATATGTACATATATATGTATACACACACCGAGCTTGGAACCCATTTTTGTTCTGATTCTTTATATATATAGACACGAGCCTGAGCTAAGCCGAGCCCGAGCTCATGAAAAAATTGACGAGACGAGCCCGGCTAGGTCAAGCTCACCCAAGCTTGAGCCGAGCCCGAACACAACTCTTGCCTATGCGAACCCAGCCCGAGCAAGCTAAAGCTCGGCTCGGCTCGGCTCGGTTCATTTGCAGCCATATTGGTAACATCAACCAGTCACTTTATATAAGTTCTGGAAATTTGATAACCTATCCGATCCATTAATGTTGCAACTACTCATTATATCAGAATTCAGCCTTCATATGACCCTTTCCTTTTATATGTTTTTTTCTTGTTTTTGTGCATCATTGTCAAAACACCGATATAAGATTAATTCTCAAAATTCAAAATTTCACACGTAAACTTGATGTTGATATAATATAGTCAAACTAAGCAGTTCCGTCTACAAAAGGAAACATTTTTTTTTTGATAAATTACAAAAGGAAACATGAAGGTAATATGTCTTCAATACCCATAAATTTGGCACAATTATCCATCATGACTGTCTGGCATCTGGATCTCCAGCAAGGCTCAAAACAAAGCAAAACCTACGTGATAACAACATTGATACATGTGATGGATTATAGTTCTAAAATCTATTAGGACAACAAGGTTCCTCACATGTCAGTTCAGCAATTCTATACTAACTGAGTAAGGTCATTGGTAAATGCTGGTCTCGCCTACACAAAATGGTTGGAGGAGAGAACTGGAGACATAACACAATTTGGTGTTATTTTACATAAAGGGTCTGCGACTGTATGCAAATGCACACCCCCTCAAGCTTGCAGTCCAAACTTTTACCATTGCACTTGGGCAACACTTCCTTCTCTAGTAAAGTAACTTCAATAATTTCTCAGCATCAAGTAACAACTGTAGATTCTAAACTTTGCAAAAATCTCTGCTGCATTCTTTTATGAAGCCACTAGGGGGTAATTAGTTTTGGAGAGAACTCAGGTTCACTGCATAAAAACAACTACCAGTTTCGGGTCTGGACAGATCACTGTAATTAGGTTCTACAAATCTAACTTTTTATTTGTCCAAATTCAGGAAATCTACAACACGAGTTCTCATCAAGTTAACAAAAAGGTTGTACCCAGTGCACAAGGCTCCCGTATTCAACAGGGTTTGGGCAGCTTTTCCCCTATTTCTAGAGGGGGCTGATTCCGGGGCTGAAATCCACGCCACAGCAGGGGCTGGATGAGCACTTGACCAGAGCTCATCAAGTTAATACAACGGAATATATATAGAGAAAAATAGATATGTAGTACCCAACCAGGGGCTGCGAAAAAAGAAAAAAATAAAAATAAACAAAATTTAATAACAAACATCACCATTATCAATCAGTGGATTGAACCACCAGATCCAAAACAGTCAACATGGTGATGGAGTATGCCAGGCACAAGTAATATATCATTATAGCCATCATATGGTCGTAAAGATTCCGATAGAATTGCCAGAAAGAAGTATTGTAGAACAAGATTTATCAGCTCTAGTTAAAACAAGATATCTCTATGCCTAGGGTTATGGCATAATCCAAGAACTATCTTGTTTGAAGTGACAACATCAGTACAGCATATTTTTCTCTAGTGAATAGACAATGATTCTCCCATTTGCACTTGCAATAGGCAAAACAACAATAATAAAAGCAAGTTAAACATACCTCTTTCTCAGTTCCCAGTGACGCCTTCTTTCCATGATATATTGGAATGCATGCTTAGCAATCAGATAAACACCAAATACAGTAAACCCCGCTGAAGCATACTTGTACCACCTGCAAGACACCTTCATTAATACATGAAAAAGAAGAAGAAAGCATCAAGCCGTACATGTATATACGTAGTGTTTTTGTACTCGTAAAACAACCTTGCCCATTTCCCAAGATTTGCAATGAGCTGGTCAATACTTCTGTGAGATACATAAAATGGCCCTTTGTGAGGTCGTTGAATTCGAATTGTTCCTAAGTCATCTTTAACAGCCTGAAACAAATTGAAGAGAAAAATATAGGAGACAGTAATAACAATAGATACAAAAACAGATGAGCATATCTGATAGGTTAACCGTCCATCACAAAGTGGCAGACTTTAATACTTGAACGCACATTCTCACATTCAAACTTCTTGCATAACCAAAAGACTTGGGAACATTAAAGATGATGTACTTTTCAACATATTAAGCATTCGAAAGGCTCTTGACACTCGGCATGGTACTAGACTGAGTCTGGGAAACTTATCCTGCCAGTATAAAGAGACGCTCTTAATTCCAGTTCAAGTAAGTGTATTCCCAGCCTTTGACAAGATACTCATTCCAGATTGCTCTGCACTTTTTTCTTTATCTTTCTTAGTTGAGGCAATGAAAAATTACGATAATAATAACTTCATGAGAAAATAAATACAAAAAAATAAAAATGCATTCATGGTAATTTGAGCCGGTAACTGTTTGGTATTAATGTTCTTAACGATTAAAGGTCTCTGACACAAGTAGTTAAAAAGGCTTCACTAATTCGGATTCAGCTTAATATGGTACAATCAAGTTGTATAGTTGAGGCACCAATGCAATCATTATGCAATTGAGGCATACAAGGCATGACTTGAGTAACACCAAATTGATATCCAAGAACAGTTTTACACCCTTTTTTCACCTTAAAAAATGGTAATATCCACATATATGATTGTGATGTAATAAACTTGATATACGCAGAATGACAAGGTAAAGAACAAAAAGTGTCAAATGTTTAGAAGTGCCTGCTTGAACATTTGTATCTAAAGGGTGCCTCGACCATTCAAAAAGCAAAGTTCTTTCAATTTGTCCATGAGCGGCAGTACATCAGCATTGTACTATTATCTAGGACAGATGAGGAACGAAAATGACAATGATGAAGATGTAATATAAGCTATTGGCTTACAAGATTATGAATTAGGTAATAAGATACCCCAACGGATTACAAATTTACAGCTCTAGACTGCTCATCATAACCACTACTAGTGCTTAGATGGAACAATCACTAATGGTTAAGATAAATGATTGCAAAGCTCGTACACAGAAACATCTTCTAACTGTCTGAACATGCATCACCGGTATATACACAAAAAAATAATACAAGATCTGTATTGATGTTAGTATCTTAATTTGGTAACACCGTACCATAACTTGATATCATCTGGCCATACAAATAACACTGTTCAACTCTTTGGAGAAACCAAGACTTGCTGCCAAGTTTGTCTATTAACTTTGTCAACCTCCAATCAAAAACTAAGAGCAAAAGAAAAACCAAGTAAACCCACTGTTATTGCTAAAGTCCCAAAATATCGATTATATCACCTATTTAAGATAGTATATATCATCCTCAAGGTCATAGGTCATAGGCTTGGTAGGTACTCATGTACTAAGAAGCCTCGCTTTTTCAGTGTTTTCTAAAAAAATAACACCTCAAACTCTGCCAACACCCTCATCCTTTGTCCTTTCCAAGCAAGAAATGATATGTTTCTGAAAGAATGGTAAGAGAGGCAATAATAATAATAATAAAATTCAAATTTATTTAAAGCCCCATAAAAGTTTACATATTGAAGTAATTTTAAGATTTTGAAAAAAAGAATTGGTGCAAGTTATTTATTTATTTAATTTTTTTTGGCCAAATCCACTCCTTTACTTTGACTTGTGCTCTAATGTGTCAGATTTGTCAAACCAATCAAAATACAGCACATTGATAAATTTGTAATATTTTTTATTGTTTCAACCTTAGTATTTGGAGAAGAAAAATGAAATAGCAATTAATTAAACTTTGTAAAAATGCTAAAACTGCTGCATGTATGCACTAGCGCATATATATATATATATTCAATAGTAACTACATGTTTGTCCTGTTAATTAGGTATGTTGAACTTAAAATCAGAAATAATATACAACAAGAAGAAGCCTTTTTTCCAACTACTTGGGGTCGGCTCTATGTTGCCTGGACACGGGTGCGTGTCTAGGAGTCGGATCCCCCTATCTATCAAATTGAGGGACACGGGGACACGAATAATAAGTGTCCAAAAGTTGGACACGGGTGCTTGGACACCACAAAAATAAAAATAATTATCACTCACAAATATAGGGCATAGCACACATACAGGCATACAAGAGATAACGTCTTGTTTTAGTACAGCTGGTAAGTGGTGAGTGGTAAAGAGAAAAATGTTACAATGGTACAACTGCCAAGTGTTAAGTGGTAACTTTTGTAAATAAATAGTAAATACTAAATATATATATAGTAATGGTACGATATATATATATATATATATATATATACCACGGAATATTTAAATTTATATACAGCTGTAACCCACATGTTTCACTTTTAATTAAAAATAATAATAAACAAATAAAAAAGCTCACTGCTGAACACGTGCTATAGTAACCGACATGGTAAGAGTAAAGTTTAAAAGAAGTTTTAAAGAGCTAGTGAGTGACGGCTGTGTTTAGGCTGTAACCCACATAGACGGTTTAAATGGTAACGTTTGTTAGGTGTCAGGTCAAAAGAATTAAAAATTATAAAAACTTTGGCGTAAAATACACACTCCATCAGCACACAAATATGGAGGCATACAGCGCGTGTTATGAGTCATCGCCTACCTTCAAAACCCTTTTAGACAAACCAGTGAATCACCATTTTTGAACCAGATGTGAATGTTTCTGTTGTTAGCCGTGTCTGGCAGGAAAGTTGAAGGTCCGACACATATCCCGTGTCCGTGTCATGTCGACATGGACACCCTCGCCAGTTCTGGCGAGTCCAGGTAACACAGGGTCATCTACAGGAATCCTATGTTTCCATTCCACTTTATCCAACGTCACAACCTCTTTCAAATCACATGCTATCATATCCTTCTTTACTAACTCTAACCGCATTAACTTTGGCCTCCCTCTTCCCCTAGTAGTACCATTGATGTGGACTATGTACTCTTTCTAATTGGTGCATTTAAAGGTCTTCTTTGCTCATGTCCAAACCATCTTAACCAGTTTTCTCTCATTTTATCTCCAATTTGTGCTACTTCAACCACAAAACAAATGTGGTCCTTTCTAATTCCATCCTTTCTAGTCTTACTGCAAATTCATCTCAACAGTCAAATTTCCACCACACTCACTTTATGCATATAATTGTTCCTAGTTGCCCAACATTCTGTGCCATAAAGTATGGGCGGTCTAATAACGGTTCGATAAAACTTCCCTTTCAATCTTAAAGGGATACACCTATCACACTATATATACTAGATGCAATCCTCCATCTAACCCATCCTGCCTTGATTCTATAGTTAACATCATCTCCAATTTATTCTTCATTATCCCCACTACATCCTCCTGTGTATTTCTAGATCTACTAAAGTTACACTCCATGTATTCAGTTTTATTTCTACTTATCTTAAACCCTTGATATTCTCCAGCTTCTCTCCAAACCTCCAATTTGGCACTAACTCCTCTAGTCTCGTCGACTAAAACAATATCATCGCCTAATAACATACACCATGGAATCTCATCTCGGATGTGTCTTGTCAACTCATCCATAACCAAGGCAAAAAGGTATGGACATAATGTTGACCATGATGAAAGCCTACAATGACTGGGTATTCACTTGTTTCCCCTAAAACAAGTGAATTCTCAATCAGAATGCTTTATTGTGCCCTTCATTGTGTCTATGCATCCCTTTGGGACCCCATTCTTTTTTAAAACCTTCCATATTAGATCACTAGGCATCCTATCATAGGCTTTCTCCATAAAAATATTGGAGATTTCTCTTCTTCTCTCTATATTTTTCCATTAGTCTCCTTAATATATAAATAGCCTCCATCTTTGACCTTCCCCGCATGAATCCAAATTAATTTTACAACACTTCAGTCTCTCTCGTATTATGCGTTGTTCAATCACTCTCTCCCAAAGTTTCATAGTGTGACTCATTAATTTAATACCGCGATAAAACCATGAATAATATGATCTACGAAATTTTGAGAAGTTTGCAAGTGCCTGCTCATTCCAGCGCAATAACGATATATCTGGTAACGCTGAAAGATATTCACCTCCGTGTACTGATATACAAGTCTCAAGTTCTCAACTGCACTTCAATCAGAATGCTCATTGACATACACCATATTTTTGCCTTTATAAAAAAAATAGGAAACAACATGTATACTAATTAATTTAATTATACATTTACATTCCATCCAAATTATAGATATTGTTACTTATCAAAAAAAAAAATATATATATATATATATATATGTGGATATTGTTGGTCCTTTTTGCTATCATAAAACATAAGTGAGTCGTTAGTATCATGTTTAAAATGTATACGTAAATGTAAAACGCGTTTATTTATAGCATACCTCGCCAACAACAGTCAAAGGCGTACCAGTTGGAAGCACCCGTTCAATTCTCTTGACTCCAAGCATCTTCAAAACAAAATCACCATTAAGCAAATTTGACCCAAGGTCCAAGCATAAGTGTGTGTGAGATAGTGTAGGTGTGAGATAGTTTACATTTATAAAAGAAAAATGACCTTCAGGCCTTGAAGATAGTCTAATGTTCCACGTACAAGAGATCGTCCTGACTCTTCAAACACTTCACTTCCAACTGTTAATACCAAACCTGTGGCGCCTCGGGCTCCCACTACAAATACACGGCCAGTATCATCATCCTGATGCATAAGAACCAAAGGTAACAAGAAATGGCCTTAAATACTAGCTTAAACTCTAATGCAAACTTAGTTTTAGAGTTTAAGACATCTTTTTTTACTGCAATATATTCACTTGAGAGAACAAACAAGCCAGAAGTAATATTTTTGCAGATCGAATCCGAGGGAAAGAGAGGAGGAGGCAGAGTAATCATTTCTCACCAGGTACCAAGGAACCTCTTTACACATGGATAGCATTAAAGCAGAATCCTGTATCCACGAACCAGCATCATTGTGCTTCAGAAAGTGTTGCTCTGCCTAAAATAGAGACAAAGAAGAACGTTCAAAACAACCAATAGCCAATTGAAACACAAACAGTTGAATAATTAATAATATTTGCAAAGAAAAAAAAAAATAACAAGGAGTCCATGTACCGTTTCTTCCACTATTACACCTCGTAAACCACTATAATAGCAATTGATTGGAGTCTCTGAACCAACTCTTCCAGAAATTGTAACAACCAAAGGTAAAACTTTGCATGCCTTATCTAGTAATTGAGCTGAAAGGTACCATAATACAAAAATCAGCATTTGAGTAACACATATGAGCTTGTATCAGTTTTTAACTGAAGGGAAAGAAAAACTAAAGCATTTTAGTTGTCTTACATATGCCGTTAACCGATTCTACTATAATGAGTATTAAATAGCCGTGGTAGATCACTAATGACCAAGTCCAGGAACAAAATCAAAGATGGTCATCAGGATTACTGAAACTCATATAATAATCGCTACAGATGAAAAATAGAATTACAAAGTTGGTGAAATTCCAAACTTTAGGTTTTTAATCAGCAGAATGAGTATAGGGATAGACTAGAGATTACAAGAAACTGTCTAACCATTCTAATGGAGCTGTTTTATTCATAATTATTTTCAATTAGTTAACTCCTACCATTTTTTCCCCTTTTTACTATTTGTTGATTAAATTTTACGTTTAGTTTATTGCTACAAAATTTTTATCCACTCAACAAAATCAAACTAAACGTATGAACAACAATGTGATAATCCCTCTCTAGAGAACGTTGAGAGAAATAAAAGTTTCGATAAGCTTACCTAAATCTTTCAATTGATTGACTCGAGTGACAGATTTGAGAGCCTCTGCATCCCTAAATAATTAAATCATATTCAGAACAACGAAAATGATATGTCGGGAAAAAATGAGAGAATAAAAATTAAAAACGAAGATGAGACTAACCTCCCGCTACTTCTGCCAAGAATATAGAGAGCCGCTGCACTGAAACAACAGCTGATTCCGCCCCAAGGAACCATTTTAAACGACTCAAAGAAACCCTAATTTGTAGTCACAATCCTTCGGCAACAGACTTCATATACAAAATCCGCAGCGGAAAAAGAGAACAAAAGATTTCAATCCTTTCAAGGACAAGAAATTACTGTAAACAAAGTATCGACTTTGCAGCTTTCAAAAAGTGATAGAATTCAAGTTTGTAACCAAAAAATAATAATTATTGTCGATGAATTGAGATGGTGAGAGAAGAATGTGAAGGTTAGGGTTTCTGAGGGCGAATATGAAATCGAATGTGGAAGTGACAATCTTTATGAGAAGGGAAGGATCGGAGGAGGGTATGAGGAGGTTGAAGATGAGAGGAATTCTAGAGAGAGAAATAGAGGAGATAGAATCTGATGCTAGGAGTAGAGGAGAGGGTGAAGCAAGCGAGGAAGAAGTGATGGTTGGTTGATTACGATAACTACTCCGGTGAGAGGTGATGCCTTCACATTAGTATATATAGATGTATTGTTGGCTATGATATTCTCAATAGATCATGAAATCACATAACTATTAATATTGCATAGCTATGGTTGTTTTAGCACATTTTTTTATGTAACACATTTTTTATTTTTTATTTTTTTTTTTTTTTTGTTTGGCAAAGGTTTTGTAAATATTTTTGATGTCTAGCTGCAAAAAGTATCTTTGAATTAGATTAGAATTATCATTGATTATTTATTTATTTTTTATTACCAATTGGTCAAATTATTTCTATACCAAGAATAATAATTATTTGACAAAAGATATAAAAAAATAATTAATTGATTTTTGAAAAAATTATGAGGAACCCCGAAAGAAGTTTCTCTATCAAGAATGCAAAAAGTGTGTTTTTTTTTTTTCCTCCACTTTACGTATGGCTTTTTAAGATTTTAGAAAGTAATACTAGGTCAATAATGATGACAAAAAAATATAATAATATGATTGTTGTTAAAGAAGAGATTAGTCCCTTGCCTCTCACCTCACAATAGGTATTGTGTTTATTGGCTGTTCTCTTAATAGTTATTTTATTTAGGATTAATTACAATGACACCCTCTGAAGTTTGTCTTAATTACAACCATATATAACAAAGTATTTTTTGAACAATGACACCCCCTGTTAGTTTTATATCAAATTTTGGCAACGAAATGTCTACATTGCCCTTCAATATTTAATTAATATGTGATGAGAAAATATTAGAATCGTAAAATGACTAAAATGCCTATCTTAGAAAACCCAACCACCACAACTCTCTCTATCGTTTCTCTCTCTAACCTTTCAACTCCTTTATCACCACTCTCTTTATTTTTGCAGATCTCACATCTCTTATGTAACCCTAGCCTTATTTTCAACCGACAGAATCTCTTTACACCCTAACCTTTAGATCATGACAAACCCTCTCGAAATCCGACTGACTGACGACGACGACCAGCACCACCGACCATCGTCGACGATCAAATTGGCAGCGATGATCTTAACGTCTTGGCCAAGGTGATCATGGCTTTGGTGTTGAAGAGATCATGGTCGTTGATCTGATGAAAACGATCATCCCGATTGCCCGCATAGGTGGTCTTCTCGAGCTCTCGATGAACCTCTCCTGTCATCTCGTTGGATGCATTTTCTCAAGATCAAGGCATGTTTTTGCGAAATCATTCCACAACTAGCTCAGAGAACTCCAATGAGAAGGAAGTCGCAGTAGGGGAATTCTCAAGTACGACAATTAGGAATTCCTCGTAGAATCAACAAACCTGCCTAGCAAGTTAAACCCAAGTTTGGTTTGATACGTTCTTCACCAAAACCAGGTGTGTGACCCCAAATGCCTCGTGGGTTTCTTCGATTGGTCTCATCTCTAAATGGGTATCCCTTAATTCTTGCGATTTTACTCTACAATTTGTATTTATTTACGCATACAAATTAAGTTATTGAGTGAATGATTGAAAGCGATAAGCCCGTTTCGGCAATTTTGGATTCAATTGTTACTTGTTATGCGAATCTTGTGTTTATAATGGGGGTAATGATTGGGGTTCTAGGGAGGTGAAAGCTGAAGTGGGTTTATTGAGATAAACATGTGATCATAGAGGTATAATTTATGTGTGGAGAGCATTTAGCATAAGGATCTAAAGCAAGAAAATGCAAAAAAAAAAGAGAATGGGAGAATCTTCCTTGATCGTCGCCATCATAGGATTCTCACCACCATGTCTGTTCTGTGTCGCCAGGATCTCGTCGCCTTGTCTACGTTGGAATTGCGTCACCACACGTCGCTGCTAGTCGCCAAACAAGATCTCGTCGACGTCAAAATCGCTTCACCATCATGCAAACACCACTGCTACTCAATGTTGCCATAGCATCGTCACCGTTGCTGGAGCCCGAGAGAGAGAGAGAGTTGCAGAAGTATATGGGTTTCTCGTTGAAATGATAGAGTTTAGACTTTATTAACTAATCGTTTGATATGGATGAATTGCTTAGAGTGAGTGAATGTAAGTCACCTAGCTCGGCAAGGACAATTCCGGTGAATTTAGTATCTGAAATGATGAGTCTTGAATCAATGAAGATAAATTCAAATTCAATGGAAGTTGTAAAGGGACTGATTGGATATTGATTTTGGACTGTGGGTGGAGAAAGATGGGGAAGATGAGGGTATTTTTGTCCTAAAATGGCCTTTTGATACATTTTCTTATTTTAATTAAAAAATTAGGGTAATTCAAAAGTCAAAGGGTAATAACGTCATTTTAACTTGTGTCAGACTTGGCAGGAGTGTCTTTGTTAAGTTTATGAAATCTGAAGGGGTCTCATTGTTCAAAAAGAGGTTAACTTGTATATGGCTGTAATTAAGGCAAACCTCAGGGGGTGTCATTGTAATTAACCCTTTTATTTATGGTCATTGTAGTACAAGTAAAAGGGTTCTCTTTTTCTGTTTAAAAACTCTCTTATTAAAGTATCTCCAATAGACTTTTTAAAATTAGGCTCTCCGAATTTGTCACATCAACATTTTTCAATAGCCACAGCAACATTTTCCATAACCACGTCAGCATTTTAGAATCTTCAAATTTTAGCTATCGCATGTATTCCAATGGTGCATTTTCGCTCTCCAAAAATATTAATATTTTACTATTTTAAAATTTTAAAATAAAATTTATTTTTTAACTTGTTCCTAATGGCTATATTTATAACGGCTATATTTTTCTTGTTATATAAACAACTATTTGTTCATCTCATCATCATTACATTCATCTCAACTTATTATAGCAAAATATCAATTCACATCTTTTTCAATCTCAAAATTCCAATGGCTTCCTCATCAGGATTTTTTCCTTTGTCAGGCTCTAATTTTTCATCTTCTTCATCATCCTCTTCATCAGATAACTTTATTAACTCGATGATTCAACGTAATCAAGACGCCTTTCGTGAGATTTTGAATTCAGTGAACCCAGAAATAGTTTAGTAAGTTTTTAAACCGCGTAAGAGGCGGTACATTCATCGTGATCGAGATGAAAGTCACCGTCAACTAATGAAAGACTACTTTGACGAGAATTACACATATCCACTGGGAGTACTTTCACAGACGATTCAGGATGCGACAAAAACTATTTATTCATATCCTGAATGATGTTAAAGCTTATGACGACTACTTCATCCAAAAAAAAGATGCAACAAGTCATTTGGGGTTGTCTTCTATACAAAAAAATAACAACTGCAATACGTATACTCGTATATGGTTGTGCAGCCGATCATTGTGACGAGTATATTAAAATAGACAAAAGCACTGCCATTGAAACCCTGATGAAATTTTGTAAGGCTGTTATCGGTATGTATAGGGAAGAGTACATGCACTCACCCAACGAAGCAGACATAGCACGACTACTTCAAGAAGGGGAGGAGAGAGGATTCCTGGGTATGCTTGGTTCTACCGACTGTATGCACTGGGTGTGGAAGAATTGTCCGGTGGTGTGGTATGGCACGCACAAAGGACGCTCTCATACGCCTACGCTCATATTGGAGGCGGTTACCTCAAAAGATTTGTGAATCTAGCATGCATTCTTTAGAATGCCGAGTTCACACAATGATATTAATGTGTTGGATCATTCTCCGGTATTCAACAGTATCGTTACTGGCCAAATTCCTCCGGTTAATTTCATTGTGAATGGTCATTACCATACAATGGGGTATTACCTATCTGATGGTATATACCCTAAATGGACAATTTTGATGCAAACCATCCCTTACCCAACTACAACAAAAGAAAAACTTTTTGCTTAGAGACAAGAGGCCTGTAAGAAAGATGTGGAATGAGCTTTTCGGGCCTTGCAGAGCAAGTGAACAATAATGCAAGGACTAGTGCGTTCCTTATAATGAAAACGTGCATCATCCTTCACAACATGATCATTAAAGATGAGTGTTATGCCAATGTTAGAAGATGGACTCCACCACCGAAAGAGACAATCTTGATTCCCACTTTAATTCAAAATCCATCAGTTTTAGCGACACACATCTACTCTCACCAAGTCAAAATTCGCAATAAAGAAACAAATACGCGGTTGAGGAAAGATTTAATTGAAAATCTGTAGAACCGATTTGGTGAAGAACGTGTTTAGTTTATGTTGCATTATTTTATTTTTAAATTGTTATGAAGTTTATGTAATGGAATATTTATTTTATAATGTTTTATTTTGAAATAAATAATTAAATTGTTTGCTGATTAAATTATTTAGCCAATATATATGAAATCTTGTAAACAATACAATATTTAATATCATTTAATTTATTAATTTATAGTGAAAACAAAGACACATTTTTTTAATTAAAAAATCATATTTTAAAATAAATTTCAATTTGATAGGGAAATCAAATAAAAAAAAAAAAAATTTTGTTTGGTTAACCAATATAGCCAAAAATTTTGTTTGGTTAACCAACAGTACCTAAAACGACTATAATGTCAATAGGAACATTGAAAAATTTGAAAACGAAAAAAAATCACTTTTTTCAAATTTTTAGAACTTTTTTTTTGCCCAAAAAAACCTTTAAGGCACTGTTTGTGTTAGCTAAACAGTACCTTAACGACTCTTTGGTTCAATTATTTTGAGGGAAAAAAAAAAAGGGAGACCAAAGTAAGCAAAAAAACTGAATTTTAGCTTTTATGTAAGCTAAACATGCCTTTAGGAACAGTGTTCTGGGCTGGTACAGTGTTCTGGGCTGGTACAGTGTTCTGAGCCTAAATTAATAAATAAATAAAAAGTGAGCCCCAGTCGCCTTTTTTGGCAACCTTGATGGCGATCACAAATTTAGGGCCCATTTTTCCCATATTCCATTGGAGCATGCAATCTCCAAAAGTTGGGCCATTTTTGCCAAACAGAGCATTAATGGAGCTGATCTTAGAGCGCCACTTTCTTTCTCTCTAAAGTCTAGACGCCTTCTTTCTCTCTCTAAACTCTCTCTGTAGACTGCTCTTTGGCCACTATGTAACTCTTCATCTACTCGATTGACATTTTCGATGCCATATGCTTTTGTTGAAGAGGTCGAGAGTGAAATTAATAGGCTCGGAAAATGGCTTTCGGAGTATTAATTGGAAAGTTGTTTTGGTTAAGTTTTGGGAAATTATTTTCCTTCGTAAAAGATTTTCTTTGAATTTGGGAATACCAAACACCAAAAAATTCAGAAAATATTTTTCAAAAAATATTTTACGCTCAAACAAACGGAGCCGAAATGCGTGTTCGAATCATTTCTTCCACAAGTGAACCTTTATTCCATTTCCAAGTATTTTTTAAAATAAAAAATAAAAATCCCAAAAAACCTAACGTTTCAAGTCCAAAAATAACTACCACCACCACTGTTTTTAACCACCACCGCATTTCACCACCACCTTTTACATAACCATCGCCGCCTTTCACCACCGCCGCCTCTATTATCTTCTACCATCGTCACTGCCATCACCAACATTGTTGTCGCATTTAACCACCATGTCATCGCCGCCCCCTTTGCTTTTCATCACCACCACCACCACCACTGTCATTGCATTCTGCCACTATCACGTTCAACCACTGCCACCTCCATTGCCTTCCACCACCGCCATTACTGCCATCACCATCACCATTACTACCATCACTATCATCGCCATCCCCACTACCACTACTTTCCACCAACACCACCTACACATTACCGCCTTCTACCCCTGTCACTGTCATCGTCTTCCCCTATCACCACACTGTTGTCGCTTCCACCACCTCCATTGCCTTCCTTCCACCACCACACCATTCCCACTGATTCAACCACCGCTACCACCGCCGCCTTCCAATACCACCACCTACATCTATACCGCTTCCACCTCCGCTACCATTGTCAACGCCATCTACCACCACTGTTATTTCTTATAAAAAATTTATAGATGAGTGTTATTTTTTAATTTAATTTATTTGTCACTAAGGGGGTATTTTGGAGAATTCAATTTGAAATCCATTTCATTCTAAATTTTAAATTGATCCAATCAAACACTATAATGGTTATTATCATTTCATTCTTACACGTTTCATACTTGTAACCGAACAATAGAATGAGAATGATCATTTCATTTTATTCTCACTTTTATTGCATTCTTGCCTATCAAATGCAGCATAAATACCTACTTACATGTACGATTACTAATAAAAAGTGTTTTATGATGTTTTTAGTTTAGTATACGATTACTAGTATTTTCTATTGGAACGTGTTTCAAATATATATATATATATATATATATATATATATATATTAATTATGAGTTATAACTCATGACCCTTAGGATCCATAATTAAGTACATTATTTAATCACCCATTAATAGAAAGTTTAATACATTATTTATTTACTCATAAATGAGTTTTAACTTACAACTTTTGGGTTTCTTAATAAGTACCTTACTTAATTATCTATGTACATATAGCCTAAATATATGCCTAGGGTTAGCCTATACAGAATACACTCACAGTTTCATAGGTTGAGACAAGTTAAAAAATATAGTGGGCAGAGTTACCAAGTTCAAAGAAATTATAGTTGAACTTTGACGAAGTTTTTAATAACCAAAATTCATGGCAATCAAACTCAAGATATCGGAAAGGTTCTGGTGTAGGTTTGACAACGGAAATGTGAATTTTAATCAATTTTTGGTAACAAAGTTATGGAATTTGGTAACGTTTCTCACTTTAACATCCAATATATCTATTGATACATGTGTTTTAATATAATTTTCTTAAGAATGATTGGACAGGGATGAATACATGAGTTCATAAAAGGTGGCACCTAAGTCATATAAAGCGGGAGCGAAAGCGAAAGCGAATTCGAAAGGTGGGAGCGTGCGGCAGAATTAAGTGATAAATAGTGAAAATTTGAGCGAAAGCGCGCGGAGTGTGAGAACGACATTAGCTGAGAATGATTGTGTGACTTAGGGTGTCACTCTATCGACATACAGATCATTGAATTTGGCTCAGTTGAGTTCCAGAGATATTGCTGTAATTTGATATTTCGATTGCACAAAGAAGAGGCTTCAACTATCTTCGATTATGTGTCTCTAAACCTTAATTTGAAATTATATTTAATTTCTTATTTATATTTTTTAGAATATTAGCATTTATTACATATTTCTATTTATGCGAAAATCTCCTATTAACATCAGATATATTGTCATTTATTTGATCTGGTTCTAACATTTTATTTGTGGGTTAAAAAGTAAATTAGTAATGTTTGATCAATAATAAAAGGTGAATATAGCCGGCAAACCCATTGGATGAATGGGTCAATTTTTTTTTTTTTTTTTTTAACTGTCCCAAAATTCTTGTTCCACCTACAAAATATTTCACATTTAAAAAAATTTCAAATTTGATTATTATATATATATTCAAACTTAAAAGAATAATTTAGTAATTTTAATATGAGATTGCATATTAATTGCATGTCCCCTTAAAAACTTTTACTCTCTAAAATGGATACTTATTTTGGGATAAAGAGTAAAATACTCGATATTCAATTCCATTTTCATAATAATAATAAAAATATGTTTAAAGTGAAACATTCATCCACTAAATAATGTATAGGTGGATATGTCTATTTTAATTTGTATTATTTGGGTGAAACCATTTATGTTTAATGTTTGTTATTTATTTAAACAAAATTTTAGAAAAAATGTATGTAATTTAATTTATGACAATTTGTGGAGCCTATATTCAAAATACGACAAAAATAGTGAAAAAGTCACTCAACAAAAGTAATTACCATTATGATAATCAAAAGTAATTACCATTATGATAAATCTACAAAAAAAAATTTTGGTCTAAAGTGTCATTGTGAGGACTTGCATTTTTATCATTTTCCGGACATGTTGGCATTTATGCATTTTTATTTTATTGTCGGGATTATAATTATTTTGCAAATGTGTTTAATTTTATTTAAATGTCATTTGATTATTTCATAAAGGGTATTAGGGACTTTTTGTTTTACAAATGGTATATATGGTATTTGATTATTTTATAAAGGGCAAAGTAGACTTTTATTATGCAAATGGCATAATTGGCATTTAGAAATAATGGAAGGACTTTTTAGTCATTTTGCTTGGTCTTGCCTTTGACCAATCGTAGGCTTGACATGTGTAGGTGTATATGGCTGCATCATATGTAGATTGGTGGCTTAAGGCTTATATGGCCTTGTAATTGAAAGATATATACAAAATATTTCTGCACATTTTCGTAACTTTTGTTCTTCCATAGTTATCTTCTTCATGTTTCATTTTGAGGCCCTTGTATTAAGAATTTGCTGTGAATGAAAAGTGACCTTGAGATTCTGGACTTCCTTTTTGGTGTCGAAGTTGTGAGCATTTTCCATTTGTGGGGTTGTCAAAATATGATTTGAAACGGGAAGGGTTGGTTGAATTTCAAGAGGTGTTCTTCAACTTTTTGCAAATTTGGTAGCTTACTTTGGATTGCTTTAAATTGTTGGTAGCTTGGTTTTCAAACTTCTAAGAGGTAGGATTGTCTGACCCTCAATTCCTTTACCATTAGTGAGTTAATCACTTTCAATTTTAGTTGCAAAGTGTATAAAAATTAAACTGAAATTCTGTGCAGCATGTTGAAATTGTTTGGCTGAAATTACATGCTACTGTTTTGCTCAAATTCATGTAAATTCGTAATTTATCATTTAGAGATGATTTGATATTATGATAATATAGTTAATTAGATTTCATTGAGAATTGGTTTCACATAAATTGGTTGAGAAATGAATTTACTATGAATTTTTGAAGTTAGAGTGTTTTTGTTTGAAATTCTGGGTTGGGGCAGATTTTGTCCGAGTTTTTCTCATCAAACCTGCTTTAAATGGTAAGGTATTTTAGTGAAGTAAAATTTTATCTTGAAAATATAGTCTTTAAACTTTCAGTGGCCTTTGGATTCACTCAATTTGGATGAGAATTGAATTTTTTATGATTTTTCAAAGATGGAAGCTACAGGCTGGAAATCAGTTTCTGGGCAGATTTTATTTCAAAATTTTGGGTCAAAACTATTTCAATTGGGAAGGGATTTTGTTAAAGTAAATTGACACTTTCAAAGTACATTGTTTAAGCTTTCATTAGGCTTTAGAATCACTCAATTTGACTTAGAATTAAAGTTGTTATGAATTTTCAAAGATGGAGGTAACAAGTTGCGTATGAACTGTTTTATTGTTTAGAAACTTTGGGACATGACACAATGGTGCATTCATCTTGCATGGTCATGGGGTTAAGGTTTGAATGGAAAAGGAAGTAAAAGCATCTCATTAAATGATTTTGAAAATCGGATAACAAGGAGGTGCCTTGTATCCGTGAGTTTAGAAAGTGGGATTGAATTAATGATTTTAAAAACCGGATAAGGAGTTGCCTTGTTTGTGCAGTTAATGGGAATCTAGAGGTGTAATACCTCTAATTTTAAAAGGGGTATTTCTAATATTTATTTTTTATTTATTTTTTATTTATTTAATTGCATTTTTATTTAATTAATTCTTTTTATTTTATTTTATTTAATTGCATTTTTATTTGATTAATTGCTCAATTGTTTTCTTGTGGTGATTGAATTGAATTAATTGTGTTTTTGTAATTATTTACTTGGAATTACTTGTTTAAGTGTTTTAATTATTTAATTGTGTTTTTAATTATTTAATTGGTTTAATTATTTAATTGGAATTAATTGTTTATGTGTTTTTAATTAATTCATTGTTTTTAGTGTTTAAACTTAGGTAATTAGTTACTTTAATTCTCGTAGTGTAAAATTAAGTTAGTATCTACGTATAGGTAAGTCGTCGTATGTTACAACTGAGATAGTTTCATGGGCCGGTTAGGATTGGAATTAGGGTTTAGTCTTTAATTATACATGGATTAGGGTTATTGTTAATTTATACCTATAAATATATATAATACGGTGGTTTAGGGTTTAGAGAAAATAAACGTATGCTCTGTAAAGAAAAATAGAATCTGTGAGATATAGAGGGCAAACAGAGAGAGAATCGGAGAGTGAACTTGGGTGATTCATAAAACAGGATCAAGGAGGGAAGTTTGGTGTGGGCTACTGGACAGTAATAGGAGCAGCAAGAGTTGTTTAATACAAACAACGTAGCCGAAAAAGATAGAAGCAACAGTTAGAGACTTTTTAGTCAAAGTCTCAAAGACAAGTTTCTATTCTACTCTTTCCCATGAATCTGTGTTCTGTGCATGTTTAGATGGACTCTAGGAGTTTAATAATACTTATACAATCTATATTGCATGCTTGACTGATAATTAATCTTGTTTAACAAAACTGTTGAACAAAATTCTGTAAGTCTCTGTTAGTTTGTTTTCTTCAGTTTATGCGTTTTAATGTTGGCTATTTGAGATTATTAATGCATATGGATGCCTTGTAAGTAGTCTGAAATGTTAATTAGATACTAGAATAGGAATTTAACACAGTGTAGAGGGCTGGAACATCACTGGAGTTGAAGAAGATGAAGCTAGAATGGACGAGGCTACTAAGAGGAGGGAGAGAGGGCTCCCAAATCTCTTAGAGCCAGCTCCCAAAGGGGAGAGCCGGCTCTTGGTGTCTTGGAGCCGGCTCTAAGAGCCTAGAGCCGGCTCTAGGTAGAAAAAAAGAAGCAGGCTCCCATTTTAAGAGCCTGCTCTCTTGTGAAAATATTGTAACGTGTGTTTTAAAGGGGCTGCTTGGTTTTTCTGGGTTTATACACTTCATTTAAATTGTTTTAAATGATGTGTAGGATTGTATAAGGCTAGTATTATGGTGGAAAAATATAAATTCATAATTGGATTGAAGATTAGAGTAAGAAAAACCTAAGAGAAAACTGGTAGCTTGCACACTGTTTTGTTAGTTTTATTTACTGGAACTTAGTAAGTTTTTATATATAATCTAATTATATATAATTATATATTTTTCCAGTGTTATAAGTATGGTGAATTAATTATATTTAACTATGCTTAGTTTGGATTTAATTGATACTTAATTTGTTATAATTGTATCGGTTTATCGACTATTTTGGAAGATTTGAAAGCTATGGTTTATATTAGTAGTTTAAATAATTGGAGCTTGGTTTTTAGGTTCTGGAGTGGATACCTAATGCCATTATATATGTATTAAACCATACAGATGCATGTTTCAGAAAACTGTTGATAAATTAATAAATATTATTTTTATCAATTATGTGGATTGGAGGACTGTATGCACCGGTATGGGACAGTGGCATACTAGGGATGGATTAGTTCAGATACTAAGTCCTACCTAAAATGGATTAAGGTGTGGAATAACCATAGAGGTTAATTTCAACTCCTATTAGTGTTAGGTCAATAAATAACTGAATGGCATAACTTGGTTTTCTGGGATGGATCGTAATACATATATCAAGCCACTACAACAGTTAGATGATATTTTGTATTAGAATGGACACGAACTTTATATACTTATTATATGGTGCCATGGTATGAGCTTGAGTCTCAGGACCATGGTTAGGACGCGTATATCGCTTAGGATGGATAACTGGACATAAGTGTTGTTCCCTGGTAGGTCTAGGTACACATGACCACGTAATGTGCGATTTGCATGGTATCTCTACTCAGACTGAGACAGACCTATTGGACTAGTGAGCGTCCTATAGTATGTAATATATACATATAAGGACTACTCTAGATATGGTTGAGTCTATCTAGGATGTATCTGCGTATCGGATTCCTGTTTGGATCGTAGTAAATCAGGACTTGCATGTGGGCCTGACCCACTCTTTTATTTTTCAGGTGCTCGTCAGTTCAAATGTTAGAGCTTGGTCGTGCAGAGAAGATACAGACTTCTATTCCACCGACTACGTAGGACTGCTTACTTTTTAGCTTTGGATCGTATTTCTATTATTTCATTTTACAGTTGGGATTTTTATTAGGGGTCCACTAGATGGATTCCCGAGTTGTTAATTAATTGGAGGTTTTGGAGTTGGATTTTATATTAATATTTTGAGGATTTTCAGTTAGAGTTCTTTTCAGCCATTTTTATTTACTTCTTATTATTTCATCTTGTATTCTATGTTCATTAAAGTATTAATTGTTTGATATTTCCCTTGGGTTTAGGCTTGAGCCTAATCAACCCGTATCTCGGATCCGAGGGGTATCACAAGAGGAGACCTAGAGAGTGGCTCTATGCGTAGTTGTGTCACTAGAGCACCAAATGATCACAAGGAGTGGCCTTGTATCAGGGATAGATGACCAACTCTTTTCTCGTGGTACTAGAGAGCAGCCCTGAGCGGATTATATTAACTTTTTTGTGATGGAAATGGGATTTTGGGAAGTTAGAAATGTCAATGACATTAGCATTATATGACACTTCATTTTATTATCTCATATGATATTTTGCTTTCCCGAGCCTGTATGATCCCTTTATCTTTTATCCGTTTTTTGTTTGGATTCACGGAGGTATTAAGGACTGCGCTTTAGGCAATTCCTGCTGAGTTGTGGTTGCTCATTCCTATTTTATTCACATCTTTTCAGGTCATAACATAGATGGTGTGGAGGGTGTTCCTCCTCAACTGTAGATAGAGTCGAGGCTGGTGTTGTCATGTTTTCATTCCGTATAATAAACTATGTTTTGTATTATATTTCTTAGAATATCCCAGGCATGTAATAAATGTTCTTTCAGACTTTAAAACTTTAAAGTTGTAATATTTGCATCTTATCTATTTATTTTCAGTCTTGATTTTGTAAAGGGAAATAGATAGGTGGTTGTGTGGTTGAGACAGGTTACAGGGATATTTATTGATTTTGAGACTGTGATTGTTTGTGTGTTGTGTTCACAATCTAGACTACGGTTTAGGGGCGTGACAGATGTGGTATCAGAGCATGGTTCCTATAACCTAGGGACGACGGGTAGAGGTCTGTCTATAGCTGTGTAGGGGTTTTCATTATCTTATGTGCTTACATGTTTATCTGTTATTTGCCTTGTAAGCTTGCTTCTATGTATATGTGATTACGTGTTTATCTGATTTTGACAAAACATGCTATGTGTTGAAAGGCTTTTATTCATATGAGTTAGTTTAAGACTATGGATAATATCATTGTTATTGACTTGAATTTCATTTGAGAATGTCACCTCGTCGGAAGGGTCAGGCATTGGAAGGCCTATGAGAGAAGCCTAGTGTTAGACATGTTGGGGAGAGTTTAACGTCTTCTCCCATGAGACGGGAGGATATACTGTCACCTGTAGAAGAGGGTGAACGACATGTTTAATGGGCAGTGGTTCGGTGATAAAAAGCCAGTCTAGTAAAAGACAGAGAAGTGGTCCATCTCAGTCTGGAAGGTAACAACCAATGCGACCTACTCCTTCGACTCCTGTGCTATCGGGATCGGGTAGGAATAGAGTTATATGTTTCCGATGCCAACAGCTTGGGCACTATAAGATGGAGTATCCGTAGTCCTTTCCTACTGGAGTTTGCTTTGAGTGTGGTCAACAAGGCCACAAGATTAGAGATTGTCCGAGGAGAGCTGGGGTTTTGGATAGTGGTCGAGGTACAAAGCAAAAACCGTCTCCGTCGGCCACAACACAGTTTGGATGCAGACCACCGCTGCCACCACATCAGCTATGTCTTCTCAGGGATCGAGGTGAGTTAGGAGGGATACTCCTGTTGGGATTGGGCAGCAGCCTAGGGTTCAGGCTAGATGTTCACATCCCCAGGCATCCCAGGGTTGTATGTTTGCAGTGGTTCTTGAGTCATCTTCAGGACCTTTAATAATGAAGGGTACATTTGTATTTGCATCGGGACTGGAGATCTGTTTTCTGGACCGAGCGTGATGGGGATACGCCGATTAGTGGTTTATGGGTATTGAGTAGCGTGGTGACCTCTATAGTGGTCAGATATCCTCATTGGCCTTGGTTGGGTTTGTACTGTGAGGTGTTACCAATGCAGTATAGTTTAGGGGTGCATTGATTAGTGCTTGGCACATGTGTGCATTTTGTGTACATAATGGTAGAATGTGTAGTTGTGATTAATGATTAAGGAGTCCAGAGTTGGATCTTGATGTTAGAGAAGTTTTCAATTAAAATTCATGTTGGAAGTGAGCCTTAGTGACTTGTGATTCGATTTAAGGAGGGGTCAGTGATACTGTTATTGTCGTTTGGGCATGGGATGGCCATATGAACAGGCCGGACATTTTGGACTATACCCATCCCGAATGTACAATGTCAAGACACTGACAAAAAAGGGGATTGGTTGTAGCTTGAGTGATGCTTGTTTTTCGGGAGGCTTCACAGTTGCCTCGAAAGGAGGATTTTGTTTTGATCTTATCATTCTTGAGATGACAGGGTTTGACGTCATTTTCAGGATGGATTGGTTATCATCATTTCATGCCGCGATTAATTGCTTCAGTGGTAGAGTTTCAGTGTGTACGCCGGAGGGAGATTGTTTTGTGTTTGTGGGAGATCGGGGTGATTCCCTAGCTTCAGCTTGTTATAGTGTTCATGGTCGGGACCTTTATGATTTCTTCTTAACTAACATTTTAGCTGAAGAAGATGGTGATATGGGGATAATTTAGCCGTCAGTTGTTTGTAAGTTCTTGGATGTGTTTCCGGCTGACTTACCGGATTTACCTCCCAAAAGAAAGGTTGAGTTTGTGATTGACTTGATGCCTGGTACTGCACCGATTTCTATGGCTCCGTATCGTATGGCACTAGCAGAGAAGGAGGAATTAAAGAAGCAATTTGATGATTTGAGGCTGAAGGGTTTTATTCGGCCTAGTGTTTCACCATGGGGCGCGCTAGTGTTGTTTGCAAAGAAAAATGATGGTTCTATGAGGTTGTGCATTGATTATCAGAAATTGAATAATGCAACCATTAAGAACAAGTATCCTT
Source organism: Cornus florida (assembly GCF_030987335.1). NCBI lineage: Eukaryota > Viridiplantae > Streptophyta > Magnoliopsida > Cornales > Cornaceae > Cornus > Cornus florida. Next base: position 77,057,339 of record NW_026775575.1, on the reverse strand, counting down.
TACCGTGGATTGATGATTTGTTTGATCAGTTGAGGGGAGCTATTTGCTTTTTTAAGATTGATATGAGATCTGGTTATTACCAGTTACGAGTTCGGGATGGGGATATTCTGAATATAGCTTTTCATACGCTGTATGGTCATTATGAGTTCATTGTGATACCTTTTGGGTTGACTAATGTACCAGCGGCATTCATGGATATGATGCACCGTGTCTTTCACAAATATCTGGACCAATTTGTGGTAGTGTTTGTGGATGACATTTTGGTGTATTCACGATCTCGAGAGGATCGCGAGATCCATCTAAGGATAGTGTTACAGATGCTGAGGGAGCACCATTTGTATGCTAAATATTCAAAGTGTGAATTTTGGCTGCAAGAGGTGAAGTTTTTGGGACATGTTGTTTCAGGCAATGGGGTTTTAGTTGATCCTTTGAAGATAGAAGCAGTTCTGAATTGGAAATGTCCCAAGAATGTGTATGAGATTCGGAGTTTTCTTGGCTTAGTGGGTTATTACCGCAGCTTTGTGAGGGATTTTTCTCACTTAGCTGCTCCTATGACTCGGATGACCCGAAAGGGGATCAGATTTGATTGAACTGAAGCTTGTGAGTCATTTTTTCAGAAGTTGAAGACTAGATTAACTACAGCTCCAGTACTGGTAATACCTGAGCGTGGCATGGGTTACGTTGTCTTTTGTGATGCTTCTTGGGATGGTTTGGGTTGTGTGTTGATGCAGGGTGGTAAGGTAGTGGCTTATGGATCTAGACAGTTAAAGATTCACGAGCTTAACTATCCCACTCATGACTTGGAGTTGGCAGCAGTTGTTTTTACTTTGAAAAGCTGGAGGCATTATTTGTATGGTGAGAGATTCGAGGTGTTCTCGGATCACAAAAGTCTCAAGTACCTTTTCTCTCAGAAGGACTTGAATAACAGACAGAGGCGATGGGTTGAGCATTTGGTAGATTATGATTTTGATTTGTAGTATCATCCGGGTAAGGCGAATGTGATAGCAGATGCCTTAAGCCAGAAGTCTCGTGGAGTTTTAGCTGGGTTAGCCATTCAAAAATGGAAGATGTTGGAGGATCTAGCAGAGATGGGATTACAGTGTTATGATGACAGTGTTGGTTGTGAGTTAACTTTTCTGTTTAGTCTTGTGGTTCAACCTACTCTTGTTATACGGGTGACTGAGTCACAGAGACAGGATTTAGATTTAGCTGTCATTCATAAGTTGATTTCAGCTGGGGACACAGTAAAGGACTGAACCTTACACACGGATGGTGGTTTACGGTTTAAATGTTTGCTTGTGGTTCCTACGGTTTGTAGAGAGGATGTGTTACGGGAGTTTCACACTTCTCGTTTTACTGTTCATCCAGGTGGTACTAAAATGTATCATAATTTGAGACGCCAGTATTGGTGGAATAGGATAAAGACAGATGTAGCTCAGTTTGTTGCCAGATGTCTTACCTGTCAGCAGGTAAAGGCAGAGTATCAAAGACCTGCTGGTTTGCTGCAGCCATTGCCAATAGCACAGTGGAAATGGGAGTGTATTGCTATGGATTTTGTGACAGGACTTCCGAGGTCATAGAGGGGTAATGAGTCTGTTTGGGTCATTATTGATAGATTGACTAAGAGCGCTCACTTTTTTGCCTGTTTTGCTAAGGCACTTGGCAGATTGTATGTCAGAGAGATCGTCAGATTGCATGGGGTTCCATTGTCCATTGTTTCGGACAGGGATGCCAAGTTCACATCAAAGTTCTGGGAAGGGTTTCATGCAGTGTTTGGTTCACCGTTGCATTTTCGTACGGCATTCCATCCGCAGACGGAAGGCCAGTCGGAGCGTACTATCCAGATCTTGGAAGATATGCTTTGGCCCTGTGTACTTGATTTTGGTGGTAGTTGGGAGGATCATTTACCTCTTGTTAAGTTTGCTTACAACAATAGCTATCAGTCGAGCATTGAGATGGCTCCTTTTGAGGCATTGTATGGTAGGCCTTGTCGTTCTCCTGTTTGTTGGACTGAGGTGGGTGAGACAGCCACCTTAGGGCCAGACATTGTTTTGGAAACTACAGAAAAGATTAAATTGATTCGGCAGCTGTTGTTGACTGCTCAGAGTTAATAGAAAAGTTATGCAGATAGACGGAGACGATCATTATCCTTTGAGGTGGGAGACCGCGTGTTTCTCAAGGTTTCTCCAGGAAAAAGGATTGTTACGGTTTGGAAAGAGTAGCAAGTTGTTACCTCGTTTCATTGGGCCATTTGAGATTTTGGACCGAATGGGCGAGGTTGCTTACAGATTGGCATTGCCACCACAGATGGACAGGGTCCATAATGTGTTTCATGTTTCGATGTTACAGAAGTATGAGCCGGATCCATCACATGCATTGAGTTGGGTTGATGTTGACATTGATGAGGATGTTTCTTATGAGGAAGGACCTGATGAGCACTGAAAAGTGCGTAATTAAACCCCTTAAGCTTAGGCATTCTAGTACCTTTATCTATCTTACTTTACCGTTTTAGGTTGATTTCGTATTGTTTCCTTTTTCAGGCACTTATCCCGAAAATAAGCTAACTCAGCCAAATAAGAGCTTAATTGAAGCAATTCTGGGATTAAACAAAGAAAGAAGCAAAGCGGAGAAAGAGGGAAGCAAATGAAGCTAAAGGTGACAAGCAACAAAGTTCGATCGATCCAAATTCAAGGTTCGATCGATCGAACAATGATCAATCTCAGCACTTCAAGATAGATCCAAGCCTTGACCCAAAAGCATAAAGTTCCAAAAGTTCGATCGATCCAACACCATCCTTCGATCGATCGAACACTTTTGTCCTTATTCAAATGATTGATCCTATCCACAGTTGTATCACCCACTAACCACTTTTGTCCTTTTCCTATAAATATCTCCCATAAATATCTCAAATTTGTCTTTTTCCAAAAAGCTCAGCCAGTTGGATCGATCCAGCCTAAGTTCGATCGATCTTATTTATTTTCGATCGATTAAAGTTCAAGGTTCGATCGATCGAACTTCCTCCAGTGCGAAAAAGTTAAAATTCCATCTCATTGAAAAGTTGTCCTTTATCCAATCATTAGGGAATATTGTGTGCACGACCCCAGCTCATTTTGGGTGTCATTTTGACCTACCTATATAAGGATAAGGATTGCTTTTACAAGGGGGAAGCCAACATTATTTTCATATCATCTCTTGGAGAGGAAGAGGAGGCTAGAGACACTATTGGAGACTCTTCATCAACAAGGAGCAAATTTCATCCATGGAATTAGCCCTTGAGGGTTGGAGCATCATTACCATGAGTGGCTAGACATTCTCTTGGGGCTAGAGTTAGCCCCAATCACGCTTTCTATATCTTAATCTTGTGTATTATTGAGGGATTAGTGTTGTAATTAATGTTTTGACACTTTTATACACATAGATCTTGTTTATTCAATGATTTATGTGGTTTGATGCTTCTAATCAATCATTTCATTCTATCCATATGTCTATGTATGCTAGAATAGATGTTCATGTGTTTACTTCTAATTCTTGTGTAATTGATGCATGTCTATGTGTATTAATGCTATGGATTTATGGATTGTCAAAACATTGTGCTTAAAAGAATGCTCTTGTTATTTTATAGATGGTCCATGCTCACTTCTTGGTGGATTATGCCTCTCCTTTAGCTTAGTTAGTTTAATTTCATGCCATTAGTTTAATTGTAGTGTAGTGATAGTATAATTGTTAGATAAGAGGACAATCCATGCTAGTTGTTTGATATTCGATACTTTTGAATGCAAGTAGCATATGTCTCTAACCTTGTGGTGTATTTGGCTTGTGACCTTAATGAAAAGATTAATGACTTGCTGGATATGTTATGCTTTTCACATGTTATTTAGGCAATATATACTTAATTGCTAGATATATTGTGCTTTTCACATGTTGATTAGACAATGTATGCTTAAATTGGTCACCCTTGCTAATTGAATCAACCAAGCACACACATACAAATATTGCAACACACTTTACCCTCATTAGTCACTAGTTGGAAGTGTAGAAAAGCATTGCTTGGTGGTGACCTCTAGACCCCAAGATCTCTCTCTCTTACTTACTCTTTGTTACATTCAATTACTTAGTTTAATTTAGTTGCTCTCTAGTTTACTTAACCAACTAACCATTTATTTGATCACTCGACCTACTAACCTTAGTTGCATTTTCACATTCAAGTATGACTCCAATCCCTTGGGACGACCCCTTCTCACTCATACTACATAGTATAGGTGTTAAGCGGTTTATAAATTTAAGTATGATGCCCACTTGACACTATTCTCCAAGCTCAAAGTGTTATGCATTAGTTTGTGCACACGTTCAGGTCGCATCAGGACCCGTTCAGATTCTTGACTTTCGGAATAAAATATTAAGGGGTAAAACGGTGACTCTATTGAAGGTTTTGTGGCGACATCACGGTGTTGAGGAGGCTACATGAGAACTGGAATATGATGTTCGTTTTGCGTATCCGAGTTTGTTTTCTTCCCCAGGTATGACTTGATTTCGGGAATGAAATCTTTGTATGTTAGGGAGACTATGAGGACTTGCATTTTTATCATTTTCCGGACATGTTGGCATTTATGCATTTTTATTTTATTGTTGGGATTATAATTATTTTGCAAATGTGTTTAATTTTATTTAAATGTCATTTGATTATTTCATAAAGGGTATTATGGACTTTTTGTTTTACAAATGGTATATGTGGTATTTGATTATTTTATAAAGGGCAAAGTAGACTTTTATTATGCAAATGGCATAATTGGCATTTAGAAATAATGGAAGGACTTTTTAGTCATTTTGCTTGGTCTTGCCTTTGACTAATCGTAGGCTTGACATGTGTAGGTGTATATGGCTGCATCATATGTAGATTGGTGGCTTAAGGCTTATATGGCCTTGTAATTGAAAGATATATACAAAATATTTCTGCACATTTTCGTAAACTTTGTTCTTCCATAGTTATCTTCTTCATGTTGCATTTTGAGGCCCTTATGTTAAGAATTTGCTGTGACCTTGTGAATGAAAAGTGACCTTGAGATTATGGACTTCCTTTTTGGTGTCGAAGTTGTGAGCATTTTCCATTTGCGGGGTTGTTAAAATCTGATTTGAAAAGGGAAGGGTTGGTTGAATTTCAAGAGGTGTTCTTCAACTTTTTGCAAATTTGGTAGCTTACTTTGGATTGCTTTAAATTGTTGGTAGCTTGGTTTTCAAACTTTTAAGAGGTAGGATTGTCTGACCCTCAATTCCTTTGCCTTTAGTGAGTTAATCACTTTCAATTTAAGTTGCAAAGTGTATAAAAATTAAACTGAAATTCTGTGCAGCATGTTAAAACTGTTTGGCTGAAATTACATGTTACTGTTTTGCTCAAATTCATGTAAATTCGTAATTTATCATTTAGAGATGATTTGATATTATGATAATATAGTTAATTAGATTTCATTGAGAATTAGTTTCACATAAATTGGTTGAGAAATGAATTTACTATGAATTTTTGAAGTTAGAGTGTTTTTGTTAGAAATTCTGGGTTGGGGCAGATTTTGTCCGAGTTTTTCTCATCAAACCTGCTTTAAATGGTAAGGTATTTTGGTGAAGGAAAATTTTATCTTGAAAATATAGTCTTTAAACTTTCCGTGGCCTTTGGATTCACTCAATTTGGATGAGAATTGAATTTTTATGATTTTTCAAAGATGGAAGCTACAGGCTATAAATCAGTTTCTGGGCAGATTTTATTTCAAAATTTTGGGTCAAAACTATTCCAATTGGGAGGGGATTTTGTTAAAATAAATTGATACTTTCAAAGTACATTGTTTAAGCTTTCATTAGGCTTTAGAATCACTCAATTTGACTTAGAATTGAAATTGTTATGAATTTTCAAAGATGGAGGTAACAAGCTGCGTATGAACTGTTTTGTTGTTTAGAAACTTTGGGACATGACACAATGGTGCATTCATCTTGCATGGTCATGGGGTTAAGGTTTGAATGGAAAAGGAAGTGAAAGCATCTCATTAAATGATTTTGAAAACCGGATAATAGGGAGGTGCCTTGTAACCGTGAGTTTAAAAAGTGGGTTTATATCAATGATTTTAAAAATCGGACAAGGAATTGCCTTATCTGTGTAGTTAATGGGAATCTAGAGGAAACGTAGGGAGTGGCTCTACGCGTAGTTCTGTCACTAGAGCCCCAAATGATCACAAGGAGTGGCCTTGTATCAGGGATAGATGACCAACTCTCTTCTCGTGGTACTGGGCAGCAGCCCTGGGCAGATTACATTAACTTTTTGTGATGGAAATGGGATTTTGAGAAGTGAGAAGTGTCAGTTACATTAGCATTGGCATTAGTATTGCATGACACTTCTTTTTATTATCTCATATGATATTTTGCTTTCCCGAGCCTGTATGATCCATTTATCTTTTATTTGTTCTTTGTTTGGATTCATGGAGGTATTAAGGACTGCACTTTAGGCAATTCCTGAGCTGTGGTTACTCATTTCTATTTTATTCACATCTTTTCAGGTCATAGCATGGATGGTGTGGAGGGTGTTCTTCCTCAGCTGTAGACAGAGTCGGGGCTGGTGTTGTCATGTTTTTATTCCGTATAATAGACTATGTTTTGTATTATATTTCTTAGAATATTCCAGGCATGTAATAAATGTTCTTTCGGACTTTAAAATTGTAATATTTACATCTTATCTATTTATTTTCAGTCTTGATTTTGTAAAGGGAAATAGATAGGTGGATGTGTGGTTGAGACAGGTTACAGAGACATTTATTGATTTTGAGACTGTGATTATTTGTGTGTTGTGTTCATAATCCAGACTACGGTCTTGGGGTGTGACAGCCCTCATCAGCCAAAATCACCAAATTTCCTAAATTATTTCCCTCTTTCCCGATCTAGCTCCCCCTCCCACGTCTCTCTTTCCAACTCCTACACATCTCTCTTCGGACGACTATAACTCACTATGGCAACCATTTTCAATATAATTAGGACAAGGGTGGAAGTTGATTGGCAAATTGATTATGGGGAACATATCCAACAAGTTTTGTCAATTCCAGTGGTGTAATAGCTGCTTTGGTGTTGTAACCAATTGCGGTGAGTTCTAGTTTGATTTTTCCACCATCACAACAAGTGAAATCGATGCCAATATGGAAGCCCCAAATTGATCCTCCTATTGGCCTCACTTTTTCTCCTTTTGAAAACAATTCACACTTTTTGGTGTTTGTATGCAAACTACGAAGTCACAACCCGGTCTATCATTCATTACCAATAAAGAACCCGTTCTTCACTATTTAGACTTCGCATAATTTCTCAGTCACACACCAATTATTTATTTTTTTTCCCTATACACATCACATTACACAAATGTTATGTTATGTTTTGTGAATAATTTGTTTGTTTGTTTTTTTTTTTTTTTCCCCATATATGAATCATAATACACATATTGGAATTAGCAAGATTGATTTATCAATTAGAAAATGTGGTTGTAAGGTACAAAGATTTGGGGGAAGAAAATAACTATTTTTGGTCCTTCTTGGAGTTGAACTTGGTAGTGTAGAGAGGGGAAGAAAGAAATAGGAAAAGAGTATGAAACTTTATCGATTTGAAGGGACAGAGCCAAAAATTCTATTTAGGGGGTACAATGTAATAAATAAAAAATTGAGGGGGCAATTTTGAAATTTTTTAAAATATATATGCAAAAATGCAAATTTTTAAAAGTTTAGGGACATAATGTAATTAATACAATTTTAAGGTGCAATTTTAAAAATTTAAAAGTTAAAGGGCACATATGCTCGCTGTGGGCTTTAATTGGCATCTAAGGTTATTGATGCATTGGTGCAACTCTATTTGCAATGCATTTGGATGCTGAAAGTTGAAAAAAAATAATATAAAACTAACAAATAAAATAACAGAGTGTACTGCATTGGTGCAAATTATGCACCCGATGCACCCTAATTATGTTTTTTTTTTTTTTTTTTAATCTTGTACGTAGTTGTAAAAGTACGACAATACGTCTTATAAAAATAAAATAATAATAAAATAACTTTAATTTTATATTTTGGAATCAATGTAAAATGCCATACTATCGGTGTTAAAATGAGCATTGAAATCAAGATAAAGGTGGCTAATTTTATTTATTTATTTTTATTATGTAGTAGTATAAGTGTTATAGTTGTGAAGTAAAATTTTAAATTCCGTTACAAGTGTCATACCATCTTGTAAAAATGAAAGAAAATAGTGAAAATCAAGTACTATATTTCGAGAAGCATTTATATGTTTAGAGAAAATTTTATTTCTCATAAAAATAAAAGAAAATCATAGAAATTACTTTAATAATGCATATTGGGGTCATCGGAAAAGTGTATTAGTTGGTGGGTCTATCTCGTTGGAGAGGAGGAGGGGTTCGCCAATGGGTGGTGGTCAAAGACTGGTGGTTCATGAGAGGTTTTTTAAACTATGACATTGATTTTAGAAATAGAGAGAGAGAGAGAGAGAGGTAATTAACAGTATAGGTGAGAAGTAATTATGAAAATATGAAATTGTGTGTATAAATTGTGGAAAATTACATTGTGTTGGGAAAGGATCCTCTTCAAAGAAAGTTCTCTCCAAGTATCTACATGTATTAATCCTACAACTATTAATGTGCCACATCAACAACTTATTTCACTATTGAATACACTAAAACACGACACTTTCTTACCATTCTGAAACTTTCTTTTCTATTCATAAATTATAGGAAATTAGTATTGCCCAAATTTGATATTTCTATATAAACCCTTAAAATAACTTTCTTACTCTTCTTAAACTTTCTTTTTCGATTTTTTCTACCATCAACAATCTTTGATTTTTACAATGGAAGATTTACAAGATTAATCAAATATATATTTTTATTCACAAATTCTAAAAAAAATAGTATTGCTCAAATTTGAGATTTCCACATAAACCTTTAAATAATTTTCTTACCTGAAACTTTCTTTTTCTATTTTCTCTATCGTCAACAATCTTTGATTGTTACAATTAAAGATTTGCAAGATTAATCAAACTTATATTTCTATTCACAAATTTTAGAAAAATTAGTATTGTCCAAATTTAAGATTTCTATATAAACCCTTCAAATAATTTCAATTTCCAAAGATCCATGCCATATGAGATTGATAGAAGGATTGATTGGTTTTGAGAGAAAAATTCAATTGTACGAAGGAAACTAATCCCTAATAGGAAAGTTGGTTGGAAAAGCGTAAGGCTTGATGTGCTTTAATCCAAACATATTCAGCAGTAAAATAAGTTATTGATGTGACGTCTTAATAGTCGTAGGATTAATACCTATAGATATTTGGAAAGAGCTTTCTTTGGAGAGGATCCGTTCACTGTGTTAAGTGCCTTTTCCACCCATTTTTTAAGTGTTAGCTCAAAAAAGTGTTAACGAACTATACTCCCTATTTGTTACAGTAATATTTGTTTGGTTTTATAGGAGTAAATAGTAATTCAAACAGTTAAACAATCAAGGTAACGGTACCATAGCGGTAAATATATTTTCACAGTAGTTTTAAACGTTGTCTTCAACTTCAAGACATATACATTGCAGAAAAGGAGAGATTTCCCTAGAAAAACAATGGTAATTTTTTTTATTTTTTTTTCATGTCGTCCTCCTGCTAAATTTTTGTTGATCTTTATTATCGAAACACCTCTTGGGTTCTACATAGTACACTGTTTTTCCTAATTTTTTGGTCTCTTCTTCACATATTTAATTGAAATTTACTTTGTTTTTGTTCAAAATCTCTTTGATTGCTTCCAGTTCTTCGTGGGTTTTCCAAAATTCATCTTTTTTGTTTCTTGAATGCAGTTGTTCTTCTCATACTTCAAGGACTCGCTAGGCAGAGAAGTGACTGTGGAGCTGAAGAACGATGTGGCTATTTGAGGCACTTTCAACACAAAGTTTGTCGATCATGACAAGTACCCTTACATGGTACTCCCTTTTTTTTATACAGTTTTTTATATAAATGTTAAACTATTTTCACTGTTTGTTTATTTTGACAAATGCGTTCTTAAAGTTGATGGGTTTATGATTTGTCTCATTGTTTTGATATTACTGGCATGATCAACACAGAGGTCGCTAATTTTTTATTTATTACGTGGTATTTATTTTTATGATATAGTAAAAATGTCACAGTTGTAAAGTAAATTTTTTAAGTTCGCGCTTTAAAAGTGTCATAACATCATGTAAGAACAAAACAAAATAATAAAAATTACGTAAGTAATATATTTCGAGATGCATTTACACGGTTTGACATACTCTTGATGCTAATTGTGTATTGAAATTAAGACAAAGATCTCCAAAAAAAATTAGCAACTCTTGTGCACTAAAAGTTTTACTTCTGGTCAAAATAAAATAAAATCATGGAAATTACTTACATAAAGGTGTGTTCGTTGGTGGGTAATCAGAATGTCTCCTTGGAGAGTAGGGGTTCGCCGTTGGATGGTGTTCGAGGTGTGGTAGTGGTGGTTTATGAAGGGTTTTTAGACTGATATTATTTTTAAAAATGGAGAGAGGAATAGGTAATTTGTGATATAGGTGAGGGGTAATTTGAACCTTGTGAAATACAAAATTATATGTATATATTGTCAAATATGGAGAATTACATTATGTTAAATGGCTTTTCCACCTAGTACCTTTTAACTGTTAGTAAAAAAAGTTGTCAAAAATTAAATTGTTCAAGAAAACATATTTGTTAATATTGAATTTGTTTTGTTTTATAGAAGTAAATACAGTAATTCAAACACTCTTAAACAATCAAGATAATGGTACTATAGCCGTAATATATTTTTACTCTAGCAACCTGGGTCGCCATCAGTCAGCCTCATCTTCGAATTCGAAGCATACACATTGCAGAAAAATAGAAATTTTCCTATTAAAAAAAAAAACAATGGTAATTTTGTTTCCCTTCTTCTTTTTCCTTGTGTCGTCTCCCGCTACAGTTATATTGATCTTTATTATCGAAAATCTACATTTTACAATGTTTTTCATAATGTTTTGATCTCTTTTTTACAAATTTAACTGAAATTTATTTTGTTTTTGTTCAAAATCTCTTTGATTGCTTCCCATTCTTGATGTATTCATCACCAAGGGTAGTTTAAGCATATTTTATCACCTTAAAAATTAGAGAGTAGAGGTTCAAATCCCCTAGGAACAAAGTGAGAGCGTAATTAATATTTAAGAAAAGTAAGGTAATTATGGAATCACCTTCCTTCAAAAGTTTCTTCCTACCATCTAAACAGTTTTAAAAAATAATAAAAAAATTTATTTCCTTTAATTTTTTTTAATTATGGCACTCCAACTAATATATAAATCACTGATATGTAAATCAAACTAATATATAAACAACTAATATCTTTGGCCTGAGCCTGCACGATTTTGCTTTTAAGTTTTACTCCAAAAAGGTCTCAGGTCAATTAGAGTGACACACCTACATATATAGCACATTCCCTTTCCACACCCGGGCAATGTGGGATTGTGCACATGTAACTCGCCCGGTGTGATATCCTGTCAGTGCCTCTTGCACCCGCCCACAAGGTCGCCACAATCACCTCCCCTTGGGACCTGTGATACTCCCAATTTTCAGATACGAATTGATCAGGTCCACACTCAAAGACTAGGAAATATCAGATAATAAACAAATACAGAATACAAGAGGAAATAAATAATAAATAAATAATCGCTGAAAGGATAACTAAAATAATAAATAATAATCATTAAATCATCTGATAGCAAAACTCTGAATAACTAGTAGATAATAATCCTTCATAGTACAACTCGGGAATCTTTAAATCATCTAATAAAATCCAATAACTGAATCATTAAATAAATGTGTAAGTCTAAACAATAAAGACATGAAATAAAATCCTACATTGATCAATTTAGAAAAGTGAAGATAATTGGTCTCTGATCTGCACAAATGACCTCTAAGACTGGTACTAGCGAAGACCTGAAAAAAAATAACAAATGTGGATCAAAACCCACGAACAAGTCATTTCCACAACGACCCAATCAGAGAACCGATAAACAATACATCCCTAACCAACTCATACAATATCTACATAATCGATACATATATACACACTAAGATGCTCACTGAACTATAGGACAGTCCCAGCCGGATAGTGGGTATCTCAAGAAAAAAATGCACACAAGGTGTTCAAGAGTCCCTCTATACTAGGGCCCACACATCTCCTATATCCAGTTACTTATCTCTGCTAGCAATATACGCCTCAGTCCGAACCACCGATCCCGATGCCTCAAGCTCATATCAGGGCACACACACACACACACACATATATATATCATAGCCATATCCCAACAATGGTACACATACATGTAAAATATCATAGCCATATCCCAACAATGACACAAAACATAGTGAGTCTAAACTTATTAACCAACTCACCCACACCACACATATCACATAGCCATATCCCGTCAATGGCATAAAGTAGAATAAATCTAACTTATTAGTCAGTCCACCTATATTCATCAATATATCATACCCATATCCGAACAATGGCTCAAAAAGAACAACTAATAATAGATTGATAAGTACTGAAAAGTGCGCATTTAAACTCCTTAAGCTTGAACGTTCTAGGACTTTATTCTATCTTATTTTCCCGTTTGAGTCTAATTTCATGTTATTTCCCTTTCAGGCACTTATTCCCAAAATAAGTCAATTCAGCTGAATTAGAGCATAAAAGATGTAATCTCAAGTTTAGTGGAAAAAATGAGCAAAGTGGTGAAAAAAAGCATTCTTTGATCGATCGAACTAAGCCATGATCGATCATACAGTGATTGTTCCAACCATGCCAAGAAGGATCGAGCCTTTTGTCCTTATTTTTAAAAAATTTCCCTATTCGATCGATCCAACATTCTTTCAATCGATTAAACATCTTTGATCTTATCCTCGCCTACTACTTTTGTCATTTTTCCAAAATATCTCGAAAATATCTCAGCTTTGTCTTTATTCCAAAAAGGCGCCGCCATAGTTCGATCGATCGAACCACCTTTGTGATCGATCGAACCTCCTCAAGTGCGAGAAAAACAGAGTTCCAGCTAATTAAAAGGCGTGCTCGTGGTGTAATCATTTGGGGGTTCTAGTGCATGAGGTCTGACCATTGGGTGTGACATTTGAGCTACCTATATAAGGATTTTGGCCATTTTTACAAGATATACTTTTAGAAGGGAACCATATACAATATAGAGGTGAGAGGAGTCTAGAGATTGAAGAGAGAGATACACACCATTTTGGGAGAGTTCTTCTACTCATCTAGGGTTTCTATCAAGAGGAATGAGATCATTTCTACCATAGAGATAACCCTTGAGGGTTGAATGACTACATCAATGAGTAGCTAAACCATTCTCTTGGGGCTAGAGATAGTCCTAAGCATGCCTCTTAGACTTTGATGTTTTGTGTAATACCCCTAATTTCAAAAGGATAGTCCTGGTATTTAATTTATTGTTTAAATTGAATTTTATTTTTTTTATGTGCATTAGTTGATTTATTATTTAAATTATTCTTTAATTACAGTTTATTCTTTATTTGCGTTTTATGTGTCATAATTGATTCGTTGCTTGATTATTTATTTTATGTGTTTTAAGTGATTCGTTGCTTGCTTATTTGATTTAATTAATGGGTTTTATTAAATTAATTATTTATTAAGTATTTAATTTTTGAACAGAGTAATTATGTAATTCCCATTAACTAGGGTTTTAGATACGTTTTAGTTAGGTTTTTGGAGCCGTCTCATAAGCATCTGATATGTATCTAAACTGGGTTACTTTGTGGGCCGACGAAGTTAAGGCTCTGTGGATTAGGGTTTTAATCTTGCAATTATAAATACCTCAGTATATGTTAAACCTAGGGTTACATATTGTCGTAGCTTTTACACGGAAAAGTCTGCCAAATAGAGAGAGTTACAGAGGGAGTTTTGGTGAGAACAGAGCAGTTTGTGAGAATTTCGACTGGGGTTGCAAGGTTTAACCAAGGAGCAGAGGTTCTAGGAGGTTAGACAAGTTTCAGTGGATGTCGAAAAAACTGAGACCAACGGCAACAAGGGTTTGTTTGCAAACCTATTCAGGCAAGTTCTATCTTCCTCTTTCCCTTTGAGCAGTATTCTGTGCACCTAGATATGCTCTAGGGTTTTAAGGAAATTAACAACTAAATCATTCATGTATGTTATACATCAAATTAATCATATGTATGCTTTGAATTATTTCTGTGATGATTTCTGCAATATCTATTACAGTGCATGCAAGTCGGTTCAGTTTTATGTCCTTTAAGCATGAGGGTTTTTGTCGTAGTTTTTGTCTCTGTTTTTGATTGCAACTACTGTAAACTAAGTATGGAAAGACTACGGGAGTTATGTAAATCTCATAGGAAGGTTGCTATTTCTGTTTTAGATCTCTGTTGCATTTTGCTTCGTTGTAATCCATGCATGAGGTTTCTGTTTTTGCATAGAAACATGTTTAGTTCCGTAGCAAGTTTACTTCTTTTAATTGATTTAAATTGATGTAATCAAGCTTGGGAGATGATATTAGGATAGTATTGAACCTCTAAGATCACTGTAAGTAACCAACAGAGGGCTAGGAATTAATCGGGGAAAGAATACACGGACATAATGAAGTAAAATTCAAGCAGAGAGTGAACTAGCGTTGGTAATACAAAAGAGGCAAAGGAGAAGGCTCCATGGATGGAGGGAGCCGGCTCCCTCCTCTTTTCTAGGTAAAGAGCCGGCTCCATGGGTCAAAGGAGCCAGCTCAAGGCTCTAAAAGAGCCTGCTCTTTCCAAAAATTGAGCAGGCTCTCTTGGAATTTGATTTTTGATTTTTTTTTTTTATTACGAATTACTTGCTACTGTTGGAGGGTTGTGAGTTTGGGACTGAGTTGGAAGTAAATGGGGGAGTTTAACATGTCACTTGGGTGTTCTTAAGGGTTCTCAGTGCATGGTTTATACAGGTAGACAAGTCGAATGCATAATACGAATTTAAACCTTTTTGAATGTGAATAATGAATGGAAAAGATTTAAATTACTTATTTCTAAATTAGTGATTTAATGAGTGTAGCATAAATTTAAAACTGGTTTAAATGGACATTAGGGTCTTCTAGTGAACAGACTTGATCCTAGGCATGTTTCAGATTTTGGTTGCTAAACTACTCTGTTATAAATCTGTAGTTGCATGGTTTTGAACGGAATGGTACATGATTTAATTGCTGTAATATTACACACCGTTAAGCAATTAACTGGATTTTTGGTTTGGAATTGGATTTATGGTTTTGGAGGTGGTTGTTGGAATATTAAACTTTAAATGGATTAATGCTGGTTTTAGTTGTTGAAATATTAATTATTTTTCTGCAATTCTTTGGGAAATAGTCTTGGACTGTAAATTACTAAACTGGTATATATGTTGTAATTTACACGGATGTGGAGGATTGTATGTACCGGTATGGGACGGTGACATACTAGGGATGGTTTAGCTCAAAACGCATAAACCTAACCTAATGGACTAAAGGAATGGATTGAAAGATATTGAATCCTATTTGTGACTAAGTCAAATCAACTGCAACTAAGTTGGGTGACTTCCTGGATTAGTGGATTATGGTGGGTCATATCAACTGCAAATAAGTTGAGTGACTAACAAGTTTGTATAAAGTGTGTCCGTTCAATAAGTAATTGAATGGCATACCTGGTTTTGGGACGGAATTTAGATATATGTGTATGGTACCACGAGATGAGCTTGAGATTCATACTCGTTGGTTAGGGTGCGTATATGCAATGGATGCGTAGCTGACTATAGTAGGTTGAGGTGTACCCTGTTAAGTCTAGGTACTCATGCCCACCATTGGGTGCGTTTTCGCATGTTACCTTCTATTCAGGTTGAGACTCCTATTATAGTCTAGTGAATGTCCTTTAGTGTGGATATATATATGTATGGACTAATTAGATATTGTTGAGATATCTAGGGTGTATCTGCGTATCGGGTCACCGTTTGGATCGCAGTTAGATTAGAACTTGTTCGTGGGCTTGACCCACTCTTCTATTTTTTTTTTTTTCAGGTGCAGGTCGGTTCCAGCCTTAGAGCTTGATCGTGCTTGTTGGGGACAGTCTCACGTTCATCTGCTTACGTAGGATTTCTCTCGATACTTCTAGCTTGATGTTTTCAGTTTCAGTTCAGTTGAGATTTTCTTTAGGGGTCCACTGTTTGGATTCCCAAGTTGTAACCTTGAAGGTTTTGGAGGATTAAATTAATATTATTTATCGTTGAAGGATTTTATTTTTCTCTTGGATTTCTTTATTTAAATTCTTAAATTTCTATTATGTGTTCGATTTAAAATACTTTAATTGTTTGATACTTCCCTCGGGTTTGGGCCGGACCTGATCAACCCGCGTCTCGGATCCGAGGGGTATCATATTTTGTAATTAAAGGGGATTTGTGTTGTAATTGTTGCCTTGACATCTTTTATATATGAATCTTTATTTACAATGATTCGTGTGGTTGAATACTTTCAATTGATCATTTAATTCTATCCATATGTCTATGTATGCTATGATGAATGTTCATGTGTCTATTTTTAGATTTTGTGACATTGATGCATGTCTATGTGTGTTGATATTATGAATCTGGTGATGATTAAGGCATGGTGCTTAAATAGATTACTCTTGTGGTTTATGTGATACCCCTTGATTCTAGAGCTACGGGTGATCAAGTCCAAGCATAGATCCAAGGGATACCAGACAATTAATATGTAAACAAGTAAGATTACAAAAAGAATTAAGAAATAAATAATAAAGGCTTAAAAGAATTCTAAATATAAAATCCTCAAAAGATATAAATTAATATAATCCAAACTTTCCAAAACCTCCAATTCGTACAACTCGGGAATCCATCTAGTGGACCATTAATAAAAATCCCAATAGAAAGTAAAGAACTGAAATAAAATCCAAAGCTAAAACATGGAAAGAAATCCTACGTAGTTGGAGGAGTGAGTGACTGTCTCTGCTCAACACGATCAAGCTCTAAGCCTAAAACTGACGAACACCTGAAAAATAAGAGTGGGTCAGTGTGATACCCCTCGATTCTAGAGCCACGGGGATCAAGTCCGAGCACAGATCCGAAAGATATCAAACAATTAATATTTAATCGAACACAGATGACAAAATGAATTTAATAAATAAAGTTTAAGCTGGAAGAAACTAAAAGTAAAACCCTTTATAACTAAATGCTTAGAATCTGATAATCCAAAACTCCATCAGTTTAACAACTCGGGAATCCATCTCTAGTGGACCCCTAATAAAAATCCCAAACTGAATGAAAGTAATATCTAAAGATAAAATCCAAATTTAATATCTGGAAAGAAGTCCTACGTCGTCGGTAGAATGGAAGACCGTCTCTGCTCAGCACGAACAAGCTCTAGACTGGAAATGTCCGATACCTGAAAAATGATGAGTGGGTCAGGCCTACATGCAAGTTCTATACTATTACTACCCAAGCAGAGACCCGATACGCATGTACATCCTAACCAATCCAATAATAGCTAATAGTCCGTAGATAAATATATATATAATCACACTACAGGACTCTCACTGGACTACAGGCCCGTCTCAACCTGACTAGTAGGCACCATGCGAAAACGCACCCAAAGGTGGGCATGACTACCTAGTCCTAGCAGGGTACACATCCAACCATCATAGCCAGCTATGCATCCCAATGCATATACGCTCCCTAACCAACGACTCTGAGACTCAGGCTCATATCGTGGCATCATAAAAATATATTTAAATTCCATTCCAAACCAAAGTGCCACTCAATTATTTATTGATCTGACACAAAATATAGGTAGGACTTAACTTTTGTAGTTAATCCGTCCCTTAATCCAGAGTAGGTAGGACTTAGCATTTTTGAGCTAATCCCCTTAGTATGACACCGTCCCATACCGGTGCATACAAACCATCCATCCAGTATTGATAATATATATATGATAGCATAACATATTAATATCAACATATCCAATCATAAGCATAACAAGAATGTTTAATTAGCATGCTTGTTCAATACATCCAGTACCTGGTTCTCTGACAAATTTTTAAGTGCAGAGAAGAAATATAATCATCATGTAACTCACAATAAGCATAATAATGATAACAATAGTATATACATGCTTACTTGTAATTACTCCACAACATCCCACAAGTTGACATAAACAAATTCTTGGAAACATCAACTAATTCCTTATTAAGTATTAACAGAATTTATATTAGTTAATAGGCTTAATCCCCATACCACTGATATATGATTTACATATCAAACTCCTAATTTAGTTGCTAATTTAAAATTAATCAACTTGAATCATCTACAAAATTTCAACCATGTAAACTTCCTTAAAAGTGTCTTACTGTCACTTATGAATATATATAATCATTCTGTAATCTAATAAACTTAACTTAAATTACAGAAAGATGATTTAACAATATTACCATTCCCAGATAAATTGCAACTCATAGGGTTATGCACTTAAAACCCTCTGCCTCCAAGAACAGTCCACAAGTTCACCTGAAACTATAACGGCTTAAATCTACCGATTTCTTTGTAATTTATTATGTATCATCACACCTTCAGAATTTCTAATAGGACTTAGATGCTACTGAAACATCCCTACATAGCTCCTAATAGCATCTGAAAACACCAAATTCTGAAACCCGTAGCCAAAACTATCACTAAAAAGGCGAAGAACTGAAACCTGTTGAAGGAGCCGGCTCCACACAAAGTGGAGCCGCCTCCACTACTAAGTAGAGCCTACTCCACTTTTTAATTGAGCCTGCTCTACTTGAAATAGAGCAGGCTCCTTCCCCTGTGCGTCGTTTTTCCCATCCCGGCGGTGTCCGGCTGTGTTGATCCTCCAAACCAAATTTCTTGCTGATTAAAATTAAGTCCTTGGGTGTTCAAAAGTTAATTAACTTCCTTGATTAATAATCACATTCAGTGGGAACAAGAATTAAACAGAATAATTTAAAAACGCTTAACATGTACCTAAAAGAAAACATACTGTTCAACTTCTGCTCCAACTCCGGCCACTTTGTTCCTCCAACCCACGTTTCCTATGGATTAAAACTAAGTCCCAAAGGGCTCTAAAGTTGTTTAAGTTCATTACTTATTATTCAAAACCATATGAAACAAGAATTTCGCAAAACCGTTTCTAAGTGGATTAAAACCCCTACAAGAACACATACTGTTCAAATTTGTTTAATCTTTCAAACCCACTTTCTTTCCAGTTTAAAACTAAAACCCAAGATGCTCCTGAGTAATTTCAATTCATTATTCATTAATTAAATTCAATTTGAAATAAGAATTAAACACAAACAGTTTAAAAACGAACAAAACACACATACAGGAAAACATACTGTTATGAAGCAATTTACGTGTAAAGCAATTTAATTTAATCTTTATTTCATCCTGAGACTGTATTAGGGATGCAAAGAACACAGGTCAAAGAGATAGAGTTAGTTATAGAACTTGCCTTATACCGACGGTTCTTCACAAGTTCTCCGGTAACCTCTCTGTTTACTTTTTCTTTCTCTGTTCCCTCTATGCCTCCTTACGTTTTTGTTTAATTGTTTCTCTAAACCCTAAACCACCGTAATGAGCCTATTTATAAACTTAAACTTTAAACCCTAATCCATGTATAATACAACCCATAAGCAAACCTAGGTTATACACTGTCGGCTGTCAATGCAAACTATAAACCCCGTGAAACTATATTCACGCGAAAACCAATTTAAATTTAATTTAACTTAAAACAATTTAATTACACCACATTAATTCCTCATTTATATTAAATTCATAAATTCAAAGTAACATAAACAAAGAAGTAAATTAAGTCAAATTATCATAAGCAAAGAAGTAAATTAAAACCATTAGAGAAAATAGAACAATTAACTTAAAGTAAATCCCTAATTAAATAAAGTAAATCAATTAAACTTAAAAATGCAATTAAATAAATTCCAAAACTATCCTTCTAAAAATTAGGGATATTACAGTCAGACCCACGAGCAAGTTCTACTTTACTACAATCCATACAGAGTCCCGATACGCAGATACATCCTAGATATCTCAGCAATAACTAAAATAGTCCCTATATGTATATAAATACACACTATAGGACGCTCATTATCCCATAGGTCTGTCTCAGCCTGAGTAAATATAACATCCAAATCGCACATAGCGTGGGCATGTATACCTAGACCTACCAGGACCATGTGTCTATGTCCAGTTATCCATCATAGGCGATATACGCACCCTAACCATGATCATGAGACTCAAACTCATATCACTGTACCATAATCATATGTATATAAAGTCCGTATAAGGCTAATGCAAAAATATCATCCATCTGATATAGTGGCCTGACATATGTATAAAAATCCATCCCAAAAACTAAAGTATGTCATTCAATTGTTTATTGACCTGACACAAATATGAGCAGGACTTAACCTTTATAGTTAATCCATACCTCAATCCAGAATAGGTATGACTTAGTGTTTTGAACTAATCCATCCCTATTATGCCACCCTCCCATACCGGTGCATACAATCCACTAAACAGTCTAATAATTGATGCAATATATATAAAATTAAAATATCAATTAATCCAATTTAAGCATAATTATTTCCAAATAGTCAACTACGCTGATAACACTGCTGCAACATGACTAACACTATTAAATTATGTAAAGAAGAACTGCTAAATTTCAGTAAGCAATTAAATCAACTATTCGATACTCAACATGCAGGTTTTCTCTTTAACTTCATGTTGTTTCATTCCTTAACATATTAATGCAATAATGCTTCAAAGTATTTTTATATGTCTGGAACAATTATTCAGACCATTAGTCGCAATTTAAACAACTTTAGAATACTCCAAACGGCCAAACAGAACCCAAACAACGGAAAACAAAGAAAACTTGAGAAGGAGCCGCCTCCCTAAACAAGGGAGCCGGCTCTACCCCTTGTGGAGCCGGCTCTCTCATCCCTAGAGCTGGCTCCCTCATTTGGGGAGCCTGCTCTCTCCTTCTGAGAGCCGTAAATCAATTCTGTTCATCTTCTTTCCCTCCGGCGATGTGCAGAACCCTCTGCACTATTTTATTAAGATTCCTAGGGTTCAATCTATGTCCCAAATTAATTATAAGCAGTTATCATGCATCACCGACATGAATTAAAACAAGTTTATAATCAATGAAAACAAGTTTTAATCAAGAACATCTATCAACCATAAAACAGTTTAATTTAACGCAGTTAAATTCAATTCAAGCATACTTAAAAGAACAATTTTAACGTCAATTTAAACCCTGGAGACTACCTAGGCATGCACAGAACACAGGTCTAAGGGAAGGAGTTAGAATATGAACTTGCCTTCGGTTTCAATTTTGAAACCTTAAACCGTCTTCTCTAGTAATTCCGGCAACCTTAATTGCTTTCACCGACCTCTGTTACTCCTGGTTCAACCCATGAGTAAGCTTCAATTACCTAACTTAGCCAAACCCTAACTTTCCTCTCTCAGTTCTTCTCTTAAAACTCTCTCTGTTCGTGAAACTGAATAGGGTTTTCTTAACCGTAGCCAGACTTATACAATTATATTTATAGGCCAATTAACTTTACCCTAATTCTAATCTTATGAGGAGACGGAACAGAAAACTGAAATAAAAATATAAAATACAGTCGACAATATCATATATATAAAACCCTAAACAAAACATTTAATTCAACCCTTACATTAAACAAACAAAATAATTTAATCCCACAAAACACTTAATTGAATTTTCACATAAACACACATTAATGAAAACAAATAAAGCAATTAAATAATTAAACAAAATGAAAACAAATAAAGTAATTAAATAATTAAACAAAATAATTACCCAAATAAGCACATAATTCATTTAAATAATTAAACCATTAAACAAATAAACAAATAATCAAATAAAAATGCAATAAAACAGTTAATTAAAATACTGAGACTATCTTTTTAAAATTAGGGGTATTACAGTTTATTTGATGGTATATACTAATTTCTTGATGGATTGTGCCACACCCTTAGTTTAATTAGTTTAATTTCATATAATTAGCTTAGTTATAGTGTAATTGTCTTACTTTTTTAGATAGGTGGACAATCCATACTTGTTGTTTAATATACTATGCTTATGAATGCAAGTAGTATATTTCTCTAATTTGATGATGTGCATTGATTATGGACTTAAAGGAAGGTTAATGGTTTGATTTGATATGTTGTGCTATTCACTAGTTTGGTTAGACAATATATGCTTAATTGGCCATCTATACTTGTTGATTCAATTAATAACACACACTTTTATTGCAACATATAATTCCCCTAATCCATTAAACATTGAATGTCTAGGAAAGTAGTGCCTAGTGGTGAACTCTAAGTCCCAAGACCCATCTCTTATACTATCTACACCTCACTTTACCTTCATTGCTTTATCTTGCATTTATTTAACTTACATTGTACTTTAATTAACCACCAAACCATCTTTTATCATTCGACCTACTAATTCAACGTTGATTTCCAAGCTTAAATATACTCCATTTTTCTTTGGGACGATCCCTATTCACTCTAACTATATTAATAGTTAGTAGTGGTAGTTGCAATCTACAAATTTAAACTTGGTCACACTACACCATCAATTTTGTGCTTCAATATTAACCACACCATAGATCACGTATAAGATCATAAAATACAGTAATGAGCATGATTATAATCATAATACCATTTATGCAATTCTTATAACAATTATAGCAATAGTAAATCGTATAAACAACTTATAAGTTTATTAAACCCATTATCATCTCATACTTTAATCATTACCAAGTTCCATTTAAGTACATGACCCCTCGACACAAACTACTCGTTGGTCGAGCCTAGGGGTCTAAAGGGTGGCACGACGTTTATTGAGCGCCCCCTGGCAAGGTCTGGGACAGCACCCCAGAAACCAAAAAATACTATTAAATTGCTTTACTGAAAATGCCTTGCTCCGAAAGTTAAGATTTAATTTACTTTAGTTGATTTGAGCCATTACCATCCCATGTTCTAGCATAATATTGTATTTATAGGTAATTACCAAGTCCATTGATATCAAATAATTCAATTAAAAAGGATTAAAACAAAATATGGAAACAAAAATTAAAAAAACCACAACACAGCTTAAACAACTCAACTGGTTCCCAAACCAGTCAGCTGGTTTCCTAACTCAGTCGACTGAGTCCAGAACTCAGTCGGTTGAGTTTTGCTATAATCCAGTCGGCTGAGATCTGGGTTCTCCCAGGTGTCATCTTCTTCGCCTCTGACCATTGTAATTCGCTCTGTTCTCCTCTGTTAAGGGTCTAATGCTTGTAATCTAAGTCCCATATAATCCCAATAATCATTATAGATCATGGGTACATGATTTACGTAAGCCAAAATATATATTTAATCTCTTAATTACAAGATTGAGCAAAGTATATCATATTTATATATTATATACAGTTTAAGTCTGAATTTAAACATGCAAACAAGTTTATATTCTCTGTTTAAAAACCCCTAAAGCTGAACTAACAATGTATAGATTAATGGATCAAATGGGAAGAGTGAATCGTTATAAATGGTATCAGAGTCTTACCCAGCCGGAAGTGTGGCCAACGAGGACGTTGGGCCCAAGGGGGGTGATTGTGGAGACCTTGTGTGATACCCCTCGATTCTAGAACCACGGGTGATCAAGTCCGGGCACAGATCCGAAGGATACCAGACAATCAATATATAAACAAACAGGAATAAAATTTGAATTAAGAATAAAATAACAAAACGCTGAAAGAATTCTAAAATAAAAATCCCCAACTTAAAATAATAAATTAATAACATTTAAATCCTTCAAATCTGTACAACTCGGGAATCCAACTAGTAGACCCCTAATAATCCCAACTGATAAAACTTTACAGAATAAAATCCAAAACTAAAACCAGAAAGAAAAAAATCCTATTTAGTCAGAAGAGTGAGTGACTGTATCTGCATCACCACGATCAAACCCTAAGCCTGGTACTCACGAATACCTGAAAAATAAAGGTGGGTCAGACCCACATGCAAGTTCCATCCTACTACAATCCGTACATAAACCCGATACGCATATACATCCTAGATAACTCGGCAATAGCTAAGATAGTCCATATAGATATAAGTACACACTACAGGACGTTCACCAGCCCACATAATCCGTCTCAACCCGAGTAGAACAACCAAGGAAACATCATCAGGCCTGGTTATCAATCATAGGCGATATACGCACCCTAACCATGATCAGGAGACTCAAGCTCGTATCACGGCACTTAAGTATATATTTAAATCTCTTCCTAATACAGAAAAGTAAAGCAACCATCCATTATGTCGTTCAACTGTTTTAGTTGACAGGATATGCATCCATGTAGGAGTTAACTGTTTGAGTTAATCCATTCCATATATATGAAAGGGTAGGACTTAGCTTTTTGATCTAATCTATCCCTGATATGTCACCGTCCCATACCAGTACATATAATGCAAATGATTCACAAATGATGCACATCCATTAGAACATCAAGTATATCCAGAAATCAGCATAATAGAAAGCAGATATTGATAAGATCCTATCATGCATCCAGTATATGTTTATAATCATAGATCCTCCTTTTAAATTGTTAAAATAAGAATAAACAATTTAAAACATCCATTTCCATGTAATTGACAGAACCAAAATTAAAACAGTTCAGCAATTATCCTCCATAACATAATATAATGAATATCAGAATTTTAAACTGCACATTATACTAGAATTCCAAATCAACACATCCATACTAGTTCGTTTTAAATGTTAAAATGATGACTAGCATTTACATCCTCCCATATCCTTTACGGCATTCAAATTTATAATTAAATCTCATGGCATCTATGTAATTCCCCATTATAAATTCTGTGTCGGATATAATGACACTCCAAAGTTTAAGTACATCATATGAAACTTCAAAAGTATTTTATACCAGTTTCATTTAATTTGCTAACACGAAACTAACAACTAACCTTGTACTACTCCCGACAATATACAACTTATTAGATACGAGTACATGACGTCATAACCAACATTCCAGGAATTGAACTATGCTAAATATATCATTGATATAAATTCTAACAATAATTACAATGTTAGTCCAAATTAAGTTGTCAAAACAACTTAGCAAAACAAGCATTCCTCCTTCCTTGACAGTAGGCCTATTATAAGCTTATGTTTTATGACATGCATTTAGGTTTAGCACCTTAGCATAAACCAACTATTTGAAGGCTTTAACAAGTTAATTTTAATCATTTAAAACCCCCCATCACTTTCCATTAATTACCTTTAAGCCCCTGAACTTCAGAAAAATTGCAGAAAACACCCGTAGGGGTTTTTTTTTTCCCATGGGAGCCGGCTCCCTTTTATTGGAGCCGGCTCCTAGGCTTCTAGAGCCGGCTCTCCCTCATGGAGAGCCGGCTTTATCTTCATGGGAGCCGGCTCCCACCATTTAGGAGCCGGCTCTCACCCCTGAGAGCCCCTCTCTGCTTCACTGCTTCGTCTTTGCTTCCGGCAGAAGTTCCAACTGTCTGTCCTAAGTTTCTTAAGGATTTTAAGAGTTCAATTTAAGCCCTAATACTCCTAGAAACTCCTTTGATTTCCCTAAGAATAGTTTGGCAAAAATCTAATTTGAAGACAAAAACAGTTTATGCAAACAACCAATTCAGTTCTTCTTCGCTTCCGGTGAAGTCCAATGTCATATCCCAAACTTTTGTAGCATTCTTTGGATTCTATTTAAGTTTTTATAGTCCTAGAACCTCTCATACTCCAGTGTAAATCAAATGACAGAAATTAAACTCACAACAGAATAGTTTAAACAACAACGGGTTTAAACTTTAAAAACACAGAACAGATTTCAAAAATCATCTAGCAATGCATAAAATCCGTTTATAATAGTTTAATTAAGTTCCTGGAGTCTATATAAGATGCACAGAACACAAGTTTATGGGGAAAGAGATAGTCTGAAACTTGCCTATGAGATTTTGAATTAAAACCTCTACGCCGTCTCTACGTTTCAGAATTCCCCAGATTGTTTTCCTCCTTTGATAAACCTTTTATTCCTCTGTTGCTTCTTGACTTACCCACGAGCAACTCCTCTGCTCGTCCTCTATACTTCCTCCATTAGCCTCACAGATTCTCTCAAGAACCCTTTCTGTTTTCCTCTCAAAATACTATTTCGTGAATAGGGTTTTGTTTTTGTTTTTCCAACCCTAGCAAACCATACAGTTTTATATATATAGGCTATTATTTAACCTATGTTTAATTCAATTAAATTTACAAGTCGGCTACACCATGAATAAATGAAACCCTAACTTAAACAGTTATATATATATAGGCTATTATTTAACCTATGTTTAATTCAATTAAATTTACAAGTCGGCTACACCATGAATAAATGAAACCCTAACTTAAATTAAAATAACCCTAAAATATAAACCATATAAGCCATAAATAAGACACGTCAGTTAAAACCAATTAAATTAAAATAAATAAATAATTAATTTAAAACACCAATTCAATTAAACAATTAATTTAAAACCAATAAACAATTAAAATAAATCAATTAATCTAAAACAAATAATTCACACTTAATCAATTAAACAAACCAATTCACTATATAACAATTAAATTAAATACACACAAATAATAATAAATCAACTAATTTAACCAAATAACAAATAAATCCAATAATTTAAATAAAAATGAAAAACAAACCAAAATATTCCCATTTTATCCTTTTGAAAACTAGGGGTATTACACCTTGTGGGCAGGTTTAAGAGGCACTAGCGGGATACAACACTGGGCGAGTTACAGGTGTACAATCACATATCACCTGGGTGTGGAAAAGAGAAATGTTATATATGTAGATGTGTCACTTTAATTGGAATGAAGCCTATAATTGGGATAAAACTCAAAAGCAAAACCGTGGAGGCTCGGGCCTAAAGTAGACAATATCATACCATGTGGTTGAGTGGGTCATTACGTCAAGTGCAGAAAACACCCCTTATGTATACTTTGCGTAACATTTTCACCCTTATTTAAAAAAAGTGTGCTAAAAACACCCCCATACTTTTAAAATTGTGCGAAAATACCCCTCAATAAGAATCTGACATAAAGTAATGCTGTAATACCCATTTTGCATTTTTACTCTTCCGAAAATGCCCAAGGGAGTTGTGTATGCTAATAATCTCATAGTACAGGAGTGTTATGTGCACATTAACTATATTTAACCCACTTTAAAGGATTTTCTCACATTTTCGAAGAAAAAAATTATCTCTATATTTCCGTTAAAAGTGTATTATTTCTCTTTAAAAAAAAAAATTGTCGTCACAATTGTTATATTAATGTACAATATATAATATGGAATGCAAACTTCAATTCCTTTTATAATTATAAAAAAGAAAAAAAATATTCCTAATTAAATTTTAATATGGTTGTCAGTTTTCATTAAATATATTCTTAAAAAAATTAAATTAAAGATACTTATTAATTATATAAACAATATACATTTAATTTTTTAAACTTTAGAATTTGCAATAAATTTTCACAAATATGTGTGTGTGTATATATCTATATATAAAATTCTTTACATAACAACAAATGTGTATTCATACATTATTGGGAAAAAAAACTAAAAAAAAAAACAAATAGGTGTTCAATCACCTACACTAATTATACTATTCAAATTGTGATAAAACTACGTTCTCAATTAAATCTAACAGTTAAAATCGAAAGATTCAAAATAACAGTAGTTTATTAAATGTAAAAAACATCCATATAATATGCTTACGTTGCACATCACACCCCTCATGTTGTCAAATTAATACCACATATAGTACATGGGCATTTTGAAGTATGTTCTGACATTTCTTTATAATTTTGTGCGTAAACATCCGAATTTCATTTAGGGACCAATAAGAAGCATAATTTTTGTTCATTCAGTTTGAAAGTAGGCTGGGTTTATTTTACATATGTCTAAAATTAAATGAATTAGGGAATATTTCTCTTCCACTGCTTTGTTAGCTGGGCAATTAATAATTAATATATAAATAAGTATTATTTTATTAGCTCCATTTTTTTATTTTCTTTTATGTGTTATCTTGTTATTGTAATACATAAGAGGTGTGTAGGGTGAAATTACTCACCAATGAGTAACTAAGCATTGTCCTTTCTTATGATAATCTTAAATTTTAGCAACAATTTTTATAAACATGATTGTTAAATATTTAACAATAATAAAAAATTTTACAAAATTTATCTTCAATTTGTTTTTCCTAAAAAGATATGTATTTGGGGTGTCCCGTATCCACCCGACTTCCGATGCGGGGCATCCTAAACCAAGTTTGGGGGAAAATAAATTTGGTGTGATGGGTTTCAAAAATGAGTGCCCCCGCCCGAACCCGTTCAGTTGACATCCCATGCCTTTCTCTATCTCTATCTCTATCTCTATCTCTATCTCTAAAAGTAATGCCAATGACATGGCTCTGAAGTCATTTGTTCAGTCTGGGTTGTCTTTTACAGAACCTAATGGCAGTATTTTCCAAGAATTTCAGTGTTTTATGTAATTAGAAATTTTTATAAAAATAAAAAATAAATCAGTTGTAAAAAAGTTCTTCTGCATTTACAATTGATTTTTTGTGGCAATCCATTTCTTCTGCATTTATTCACAACAAAAATTAACTTAAAAAAATTAGCCTTTCAACTGCATTCCAAAAATTCAAGTTGCTTTACATAACTCTAATAAATATATATATATATTAGAGTTATATATAGAGAGAGAGTTCGTGCCATATATATGAGTGTGAAGCTTGATATAAAAAAAAACTGAGTTCGTGCCATGTATATGAGTGTGAAGCTTGATATAAAAAAAAACTAACATTCATAGAAAGAAGAAAACAGCGTTCGGGACTGAAGTACAGTCAAAAGTAAAAGAAACTTACTATTGCTTAAAATATAGCAATCATTAGAAATTTAAAATGCTAGTGCTTTAATAACAAAAAATTAAATAAATAAATATTGTTTGTGCTTAGATATTCTTCTTCTTTCTCTTCCAACAAATTTTTTTCCTTCCTACCAAATGGAGCTTTAGCCGCTGCCAAAGCGATGGAAAATATATATTTCCTAATTCACTCAATAGAAGAAATATGTAAAATAATCTCAGACTAATTTCAAAGTGAATGAACAAAAATTATGGTTTTTTATTGATCACTAAATGAAATTCTGATTAAAACAAAACCTAAAATGAAAACTTTTAGTGCCAATTGGAAGTTAGTCTAATTTTATAGCTTATACACTGTGCCATCAATTGCAATAATTAGAGAAGTCATTGAGGTATCTCTATATTATTGAGAACTAATCAGACACATCACACGACACAACATATTTTTAAAGGGGCAAGATTTGACTACTTATCGGTTAGTAGATCAAGTTATTCATACTGATATAATCTAATCACAAATGCATAAATAATTAATTACAAAATTTGAAAAGAGATAAATAAAAATATCAGAGAGGATGACTGAATTTATTCTTTTAAAAGTTATTGTCTTTATTTATGGATTTTCTGATTTTGTAATTACGATTTATTAATACATTTATGATTGGATCACATCAACGGTCAAGATGAATGACCTAATCATTATGAGTAGGCAAGTCTTGTCATATTTAAAAAAATGCGTACCTCTCTCTCTGGTTATTGTATTTCTCTACAATTTTTGGTGTTAATTTACTTAAAATTTTAAAATATTCTTAAAAACAAAATTTTAAAATGTCATTTTGTTCATATATTGAACTAATAAAAGTAGAATTAAAATAGTAGTCATTTAATACATTTGGGGTTAAAGAAACACTAACACGAAATACTACGGATGCTAGTATGCTTCCAGAATTCAAACTAACTACTGATTTGATTGAAAAACTAAAAGTGCCCAGCTTTTCTTTTATTTATTGATATTGACCTCCTCTAGTTTCTATTAGGTCGTGTTTGGAGCAATAGGAGGGAAAAGAAAATAGTAAATCAGGTCGTGTTTGGAGGGAGCAATAGGAGTGAAAAGAAAATTGTAAATCTTAACCTAACATATGAAGATAAATAATAAGTATGAATTATATGGATTTCTCCTATATTTTACCATAATTATTGGGACATTTATTATGGTTAGAGAAATTATACCAATTCGGAATCTTTTCCTAAAAATAAAACCTTGTACATAGACCTCCATCCCTCCCTAGCAAAGGAGCAATAATAAAATTATCCTATAATTATGACCTCCCTCTTTAGTAAAAGACCGTCAAGTGGAATAACAAACTTATCCTATAATTATGACCTCCCTCCTGTCAAATGAAATAACAAACTTATCCTATAATTATGACAAATTATAAAAAAAGTCCCTGTAATATATAATAATAATTTAACATGCCGATTTTATAATAATAATTTAACATCTTAGCATGTTTAGTTGATTAAGAAAGATAAATAATTTTAACGCAAAGTGATAAGATAAAATTACATATAGTGTATATATATATATATATATATATATATATATTAGAAGTCTTCTGGTTGGATGACACCCACTTGTATCAACACAACATATTTCGTACTAAAACTTTCTTGCTATCCAACTTCGCCACACGAGAGCAAGCAAAACTAATCACTAATTTTTATTTGTTATAAAGTAGGCAGAAAACAACTAATAAAAACAAACAGTTTCTTCCAAATAATTCATTTTGTCTTCCACTAATTTCCATCAAAACAAACAGCCCTTCTGTTGGATTTGCAATGTAGAAAATTAGAAAGGCTAATCCGCCCAAAACTTAATTTGGGTCAGTCAGGCCCGGACCCACCTACCTTAATTTCAACATTTCTCTCTCTACAACCCTATTCGCGACACACACAAACACCTAAAACCCCTAATAAAACCCCGCAACACATTTCTCATTTCATTTCTCTCAGACTCTCTCACACCTGCGTCTGCTGTACCATGGCTTCAGTCGCATTCAGAAACCCTAACGCTAAGCGACTCGTACCACTATCTACTCAAATCCACAACTCATGTCGAAGTTCGATCTCCTCTCAGTTCTCAATTTCAGAATCTGGAAATGGGAGAGCTTCAATCCCCATTCCATGGTGGAGATCCATGGCCACCTTCACTCGCACGTAAGCTTCAAATCCGATTCCTTTTATATACGTCTATTTGCATATACTTAAGTTAATGTTTCTTCAAATTCGCTGTATTTGGTTAATGGATTAGATGGTGTATATTGACTTTTTAGCTTAGCCTTTTCGAGTGATCTCTATCTTTGTTATATATATATATAAATGATCTCAGTTCTTGCTGGATTGGATGGTTTGGATTTGGAGGCCATCATAATTCTAATAAAATACAAGACCAATTGTACCTCCTAAGATTTAACTCGAGCAACGGTACTGAAAAACTGAAAGCTATCACATTACTGAAGTTGCAGATAATTAGGACATTTTTAGTACGACAGAATTGGGCATGTCAGATTTTTACATACAGGACAAATACCCAGTGCACTCTTTGAAAGCCTGGGCTGTTGTCCTCCCTGATAGGTTTTGCTTGAACCATATGGTGTTTATTAGTGGTTTTACTAAAATTTCTTTTACAAGTACTTAGTTTTGTCCGTGTGTGAAAATTGTTTGTAATAAATAATTTATTGAACCTCTGTCGAGCTCCAAATGAATCTTTCTGTTTAGAAAAGAATTTAAAAGCTAGAAGAAGAGCTACTTTTTTTTTTTTTTTTTTTTTTCTTTTGCATTTTAGGTAAAGTTGTTAACTGGATCTTATCATATCTATTTTATGTTTTCTGTTGCCAACAGAAAACCTCATGTTAATGTGGGAACAATTGGGCATGTTGATCATGGGAAGACTACATTGACTGCCGCAATCACAAAGGTTAGGCTATAGCTGACTATGTCAGTCTGTTTGTTGTTTCCTTTCATGATTTTATTCATTTATTTAGGATAAGTTTACATTTCACTATTTTCATTGGACAACTAAGAACTGAATTATTTAATGAATTATATGTATAGTATAGTGTGTATATCTTTATCTTAACTAGCCTCTAAGATGGTAATGTGCATTCTTTAGGTGCTATCAGAAGAAGGGAAAGCCAAGGCTATTGCCTTTGATGAAATAGACAAGGCCCCTGAAGAAAAAAAGAGAGGAATCACCATTGCCACGGTTGGAATATCTTTTATTTTTAAATTCTTGCATGCCATTATGCTGGACATAATTTAGGAGCAGACTCTGTCTTGCTATTCAAAATGTCAGACAAACTCATATTCACAAACTATGTTTCCATATTGAGCTCTTGACTCCAACAATAATTTGGTATTGCAGGCCCACGTGGAGTATGAGACTGGTAAAAGGCATTATGCACATGTTGATTGTCCAGGACATGCAGATTATGTTAAAGTAAGCTGTAAAATTGATATTATGTTGTGTGAAGTAAATACGATGGCATTGTTGACTTTTTGTTGTCACTACATCATAATGCAAGGTACCCAAATGGGCCGCTTTTTTTTTGGAGAGGGAAGGAATATGTGTATTATGAAGACAAGGGCAAAAAAATATGCTTCGGACACTCTTGAGTTGCAGATTATTACACTAGATATTTTATTAGAGACCTCAGCATTTCATTTTCCTTCCGTGAAATGATTTTTGCCTCCACTGTTTGGTAGAAAAGAGGCTTGTTGTTAGAGTACCCGAAACTCAATTAACATTTCATTTTGGTGTCACACAATTCTTTATATCGTGCATTAGTCTGGCATCACAAATTTATGATTGCACAAGTGGGATTGTAG
Organism: Cornus florida; assembly: GCF_030987335.1. Classification (NCBI taxonomy): domain Eukaryota; kingdom Viridiplantae; phylum Streptophyta; class Magnoliopsida; order Cornales; family Cornaceae; genus Cornus; species Cornus florida. Next base: position 77,024,331 of record NW_026775575.1, on the reverse strand, counting down.
TAGGAATGTCCTTTTATTAGTTGAACTTTTGTAAAGCTCTACCTTATCTCTCTCTCTTTTTTTGGGTCACCAGCTGCTATATATTTGTTTCTTTATCAGTTTTCAGTTAAGTATCTACAGATTGAATGTGTACAAGTATGATTCTTTACTTTGTGGTTTTATAAGCCTGGTAAATCAGTGTCCGCTTTTGTTAATTGGAGCTGTGCCTAAGGCGCTTAAGAGAAAATCCAGATTTAACTCCTCTTTATCATATGAGGGTGGCTTGATTTCTTAAATCCAAACAATTTTTTTTGAATAACAAAGAAAAATTTAGAGAGGGGAGAATTAAATCCATGGTGGAACTATGTCTAGCATTATTATTTTTATTTATTTTTTTGATAAGTAACTTTGTCTAGCATTATGAAAGCTTGAAATTTATTAGTAAAAAAGTTAGAGAGACAAGAAAAGAGCCCGGGGGGGGGGGGGGGGGGGGGGGTAAGGGGAGGGGGGCGGCGGCTTGCAGCTGGGTTTGTTCTTTGGTTGGGTTCGTGATAGTATAGGGTTGGAAAATTGACATATTTAGGGAGAGATCTTTTGATATAGATGTTCTATCATATTAGGTTGCAGTCAAAATTTAACATATCATATTATTACTGCCAATGCTACATAAGCATATGGTTTATATAGGGTCAGGTTGTTCAATCTCTCAGCACAGCCTAACATGAGTCCTGAATGTCAAGATTAGGTTTCAGCGAAAGTCTAACCCCAAGCGTCAAATAAGTTTTCCAAGCCTGCACTCAGGTTGGTCTTGATTGAACCCAACCATCTTGCAGCCCTATTAACTTTTCGGTATCGAATGTGCTCATTATGCATACATCTCAACATTTTGTTCAAATAATTTGATTTGAAGGTCTCTAGCAAGCTTAAGTGTTGATTCCTTAATATTTTAAAATTTTAATTGATTCTTTAAATTCTCTTTTAGTTGTACTTATCCCCCCCCCCCCCAAAAAAAAAAAAAAAAAAAGAGGAGAAAAAAAAAAAGCAAAAGGAAGAAAAGCTCTTCTTTGTACAGGCTATGTATTTGTGCAGTCACCTGATGATTTCTTTTGATTTGCAGAACATGATCACTGGAGCTGCCCAAATGGATGGCGGTATTCTTGTTGTATCTGCCCCTGATGGACCCATGCCACAGACGAAGGAACATATTTTACTTGCACGGCAGGTGTGTGTCTATATTTAGCAACATGTAATACATTTTTAACTTGTATGTTTAGTCTTAGACACTGTGATGGTACATTTATGCTTATACAATCCATTCTGTTGCATTGTACAGGTTGGTGTGCCTCAACTTGTGTGTTTCCTAAATAAAGTTGATGCTGTTGATGACCCAGAGTTACTGGAACTTGTGGAAATGGAGCTCCGTGGTAAGGTGGCTTTTGAGTTAACTTTGTTAATGCGTATCTGTTATTTGATTTAATGATATCATAACTGCACTTAAGAATGTCTCACTTGAGCTTATAATTGTGGCAGAGCTTCTTAACTTCTACAAGTTTCCTGGGGATGAAATCCCTATCATCCGAGGTTCAGCTTTGTCCGCTTTACAGGGTACAAGTGAAGAAATAGGAAAAAAGGCAATTTTAAAATTAATGGATGCTGTAGATGAGTACATCCCCGACCCTGTACGCCAACTTGACAAGCCTTTTCTAATGCCAATTGAAGATGTTTTCTCAATTCAGGTAATTGGGCATGTATTTGGTATTTTTGTTTCAAGCAAGAAACCATGTTGCTGCAAAGAGGATTTTATTTTATTAATGTGTGTGTGTGTGTATATATATTGATGAATCAAGAGGGGGAGGGGGTGAATTGGTTCTTCTTCTTTCTTTAAAAACTTAGACACTTTTCACAACCAAATAGAACACCACAGCGAGCTTAAGGCATTCACACTACACATAACAAACCAAACACATGAAACCCTAAACACTTGGACTCTTTTCACAACCAAATAGAACACCACAGCAAGCTTAAGTCATTCACACTTCACATAACAAACCAAACACATGAACCCTAATCTGTCACAAATGTTTGTTGAAATTCCACAGCCACAAAGACACCAAGTTTTTACAAGGAAAATCCCCCTCAATAGGGATAAAAAAAAAAAAAACCTTGTGGGCTTCACCCAAAATCATCCACTAGTTGTATGCAAGTTACACTCTCACACTCTGCACACACCCTAGCTCACCTTTGTGCACACAACACTCCCACTGTCCTAAGCACCCCTGCTTGGACCAATACAGCTTTCACGGCTCTTCAAGTACATGATAAAATCATAAAACATGAACATACATCTTACAATAGCTGTTACAAGAAATCAGAATGAAAACACAGTTAGAAGATGAATACGGTACTAAAGTACTTGAACAGTTTCTGCAGAATTAAGGTATGAGTACTTAAAATAAAATGCAGCTTCAATACAGACCCAAACTTGATTCCCACAACCTTATCTCACCAAAATACACTTGCTCATATCATAAACCATAGAGTATAGCAAGGTATGACAGTATCAACATAATGAAAGGCTTGTTTTCTGCAGAAAATATAAACTGGCTAGGTTTGAAGGTTCAAATCCAGAAATGACCATAGCATAGCTCAAATCTCAACTTAGACAGCTTCAAAATGATAAAGTAAACTTGCTCAAATGATAAACATAGTAGTCACAGCAAGATATCAACATCTTGTACTCAAATCAGAAGCTATGCACCAGAAAATGGTAAAAAAACGAGGTATGAGGACTCAGATGAAATTGCAGTGAAATGAAGAAAATAAAATGGTAAAAAACTGAGGTACGAGGACTCAAATGAAATTGCAGTGAAATGAAGAACAATAAAATGGTTTCTGCAGATGTCAAATGTCAAAACAAACTTGCCTCAACCTTCTTGGAGCCCTGGAGATGCCTCAAAACAGTTGTGACCCCTGAACCATCATTCTGCGCCAGAAAACAACTTCAAAAGGCCTTATGTTTGATTTCCATATGAACACACTTAGTGTAAAGATTTCTGAGATGAATTAAAACTCACACAATGGATCTAAAACTCAGAAATGCTCATCTTCATTTGTTTCTCGAGTGTCTCACATAGTGCAGCTCCAAAACAACTCTCAAAGCTTACAAGAGGCGCACACACACAAGGCTGCTATAATGTTATATGTTGGGATTTGTGTCTCAAATTCTTACTCTAATTATGTTTCTATTTTAGAGTTGTATTCTGTTCGGTAATCCTTGTCCAACAAGGAATTGGGTTTGGAACTCTATAAATAGATACATAGGCTTTGGGTTGAGACTTATGAGAATGAGAGAGATGTAGTCTCATGAGGGAGTTGATGGGTGAAGGTAGTATGTGGGTTGGTATAGTAGGAAAAACATCGGTGACACTGGTAGCGAGGAAATAGGCTCGTGGAGTGGTGGTGTTGGTACTCTATTATTGTAATATCTCTACGAATCATAGTGGAATCTTTTCTCATCTATGGACGTATACCGGTTTTGGCTGAACCATGTATATCATGTGTTTATGTGATTGCTTTGTTGGCTTTCGTTAGATCTTAGTTATTCGCGCGCTTCCGCTGCCCTAACAAATTGGTATCAGAGTCAAAGGTGAAGGAGATCCAAAAAAACACAAGAAGTCTCAACATGTGCTACAGGAGTCAATCGGCTTAGTTACATGGCATGGAGCTCGAGTAGTCAAGGTGGAACCTTGGAGGTTTGATTGATCGAGCAATGTATAATGTGGACAATCAGAGTTTTGCAGGAGTATCGTCAAGGTGGAAGCTGCAAAAGAATTGTCATGATCAATGCCATGGGAAGCAATAATTGGTTGGATGAAATTTGAGCCAAGGTGGAGATTGTTGGGATTTGTGTCTCAAATTACTACTCTAATTATGTTTATATTTTAGATTTGTATTATGTTTGGTAATCCTTGTCCAACAAGGAATTGGGTTTGGAACTCTATAAATATATACATGGGCTCTGGGTTGAGTATGAGATTGAGAGAGATGTAGTCTCATAAGGGAGTTGATGGGTAGAGGTAGTATGCGGGTTGGTAGAGTACGAAAAACACCAGTGACGCTGGCAGCGAGTAAATAGGCTCGTGGAGTGGGGGTTTTGGTACTCGATTGTTGTAATATCTCTACGAATCATAGTGGATTCTCTTCTCATCTATGGACGCAGGCTGGTTTTGGCTGAACCATGTATATCTTGTGGTTATGTGCGATTGCTTTGTTGGCTTTCATTGGATCTTACTTAGTTGTGCGCTTCCGCTGCCCCAACAGTATATATATAATGGTACATGTGTGATGATGCAGCCCTAGAAATGGATAGAATTGTGCTGCATTCCTCCAATCATTTGAGAGGAGAATATTTCGAACATTCCCAGTGTGAAAGGACCACTTTGCCCTTGCCAACCTAACCTATTTTGTCCCGTAGTGCAGTGTATAAACATAATGCATAGTATATGTATAGGTCTGTGATACAAAATGTGACTTGTTGCCAAAGAATTGTGCAACTGTTATAGAATTCTCTCTGAAGGACCACATTACACGTGTCAAGCATGTGCACTAACACAAAATTACAAAAATGCCCTTGAAAGGACAGATGTCATTTTAAACCAGAATTGTGACCTATCCAGCCTGTAAGAAAGATCAATGATACAATGTACCCTCCTCAATGAATTTTAAATGGACTCACACATACTAGAAAATACCAGACTGCCCCTGAAGATACCAGAAATGATCAATGCATACCAGAACTTGTAAATATACAGCAAAAATGGACGTGTGAGCACACTTTTGACATTATAAAGGCAAACCATTAATTAAAGGCTGGGACCAACATATATATATATATATATATATATATATTTTATAAAAAAAATCTTTCATCAATACTTAGTTTTGCCTTCATTGGTTTGGGTCTTTCCAAATTCCTTGGAAGAAATATTCTTAAATGGCGTGGAATACTTTCTTTCAATGCATTTGTTAAGTGTTTTCTCAATATGATGAATAAGTTATTTGCTTCAATAATTCTGTTGCTTCTGTTATGTTATTTTTATTATTTGATGAAATCAATTGTTTTGAGTTTTACCATGAAAATTTGGGTAAGAAAGTGTATGTTATGCTAAGAAGCACGGACACGGATACGGGACACGGATACGACACGACACGGACACGGCGACACGGCAAATCCAAAAAAATTAGGACTAGGACACGGACACGGCGAATAGTATGTGTATATATATATATATATATATATATATATATATATATATATATATATATATCAGCATTAATAATTTAAAAAAAAAAAACACTGATATGTTTAGGTTGGAATATATATATATATCACTGATATGTTAGTATATATATATATCAGCATCTTTAGGACACGGACACGGCGAATTGTGGCATCTTTAGGTTAGTATATATATATATATCAGCATCTTTAGGGTAGTACAAACAAAAAATAGAACATATCAGCATTAAAAATTAAAAAAAAAAAAAAAAAAAAAAAAAAATTAACATATCAGCATTAAAAATTTTAAAAAAAAAAAAAAAAAATCCAGAAAAGTGTGTCCGAGCCGTGTCTGTGCTATGTCCAAGCTGTGTCCGAGCCGTGTCCGAAAATTAAAAAAAATAAAAAAATTCCAGACACGTTTTTTGGCGTGTCCGACACGTGTCGGGGCGTGTCCGACGCATGTCTGTGTCCGACACGTGTCGGACACGGATTCTTTGCCCATTTTGGAGTGTCTGTGCTTCCTAGATGTTATGCCTGTTATTTTGTTTTACCATGAAAATTTTGTTATTTTGTTCAAGTTTGTTGGAATGATCTGCACTTCATGATGTCGTCTTCAGTTCTTTTTGACATTCTTGTAAGATTCTTTTTATTTGCAAGAGAGAGTTTTTCCTCAAAGCTTACTGTCCAATACAGCTTCAATTAATTTTCTATTTGTTTTTTAAAGGGACGTGGAACTGTTGCCACTGGTCGTGTTGAACAAGGGATAATTAAAATCGGTGATGAAGTTGAGGTTTTAGGTCTGATGCAGGTGAATCTATAAACCAAAATTTGGATATTTTATTGTTTCTCATAAATTCTTATTTTGATAAGTCTCGTCTATCATAAATTCTGAGCCTGATGATTTTGTTTAGCAACCCGTGTAATGAGAATGTCATCAGCACTAAGAGCTGTTTTTATTTTATCTCATAACAATGTTTGCCTAAAGGTCCTCCTATGGTGTTTATAGTTAAACTTTATGTTATGAAATAGTTGAACCTAACATTGATTTTTCCATTGCAGGCTCCTTTAAAATCTACGGTGACTGGTGTTGAGATGTTCAAGAAAATCTTGGATTGTGGACAAGTGAGTAACTGATTTAAACAAAATACCGTAAAAATATAAGTTACTAAGGCTGTTGTATCACACTCAGCTGGTATTGAACTATTGCAAGCTTTTGTGTTTTACTAGGCTGGTGACAATGTGGGTCTTCTTTTACGTGGTTTAAAACGAGATGATATACAGCGGGGACAGGTATGTGGTCCATCAGATCACAAAGTTATTTACTGGAACCTGTAGCTCAATATAGAGACTTTATCTATAACTTGAAAGAAATTGAGTGGCTTATTATGTGTTTCCGAAGAAAAACCATTTCAATTCATCCAACATTCATTTTTTAGTTACAATATTTGGGATCAATCTTTTAGTGTTAATAATATGGACAAGTTTCTTTTGATCTGCGTAAATAAAACACACACAACCAACCATTTCTTTATATATTTTTGATTGGTGATGTCTGATGCATTAAAGCCATGAAATGGTCAGCTTCTCGGTGTTGGAAAGTTCTATTAGAAATATGTGATGAAACTGAGGTCCAATTTTGGCAGCAAATGTGAGGATGAATCATACGAGAATATACCTCACTACTTTTCTTGTATCATGTAGGTAATTGCTAAACCTGGTACCGTGAAAACATACAAGAGGTTTGAGGCGGAGATATATGTCCTCACAAAGGAAGAAGGTGGACGTCATACTGCTTTTTTCTCGAACTACATGCCTCAGTTTTACATGAGGACTGCAGATATCACTGGTAAGGTAGAGTTGCCAGAAAATGTTAAGATGGTTATGCCTGGGGACAACGTGACTGCTGTTTTTGAGCTGATTTCACAAGTTCCTCTTGAAGCAGGTGTGTTTAACTTATTGAGACCATCTTTAAGCTGTGTTAAGAGATATTACAATTGCATGAGCATTCCCCCCCTCCCCGGAGAAGTGCAATTGCATGAACCTTTTACATGTATTTATAATCTTTCAGTCATTCCAAATTTCCAAGAGTTTTTGGTTAATAAATACTTAACTCTAGAAGTGTTTTAAGTTTTTTTTTTTTAAAAATCATCGTGACATTTTCTTTTGTTGTTTGAATGAATATAACTAGGAAACTACTTCCTCGAGAACAAGTATAGGTATCTTCATGCTTACAGAAATATTAACGTTGTCTGATTTTCCTTGGAAGTTACTGCTTTTGTTATGTACTGGTGAAGTTTTTGGGCTAATCTTTTATAGATTTTGGTATCCCCATATTTATATGCCATGCATTGAAATATATATGTAACATGGCGACTCGAGAAATTTATAACCTCGTCCCACCACCCCACCCCAAAGGAAAAAAGAAGAAAAATAGCAAGAAAAGAAAAGAAAATATCATGCAGCTCTTGTTCTTCAATAGGTTTTTTTCTAGTGTTTCTTTGTCTCGTTTCTTGGATTTTGCTGTGAAGCTGTCTTATTTATAGCATATTTGGTAATTTATTCTTCAAGAATAGATTTTGTTGGGTAAGAATCAGAAAACAGCAGGATCTAAATTTGTTGCTTGTTATCTGGCAGGACAAAGATTTGCCTTGAGGGAAGGAGGTAGAACAGTTGGTGCAGGGGTAGTTTCTAAAGTGATTAGCTGAGATATACCTACCACTAGCGGATCTCTTGGGCTTTTTCTGCCCGGTGGTTCGGAAGAAGAGCGTTTAAAAAATTCTGGATCCGTATGTTGGAAATTCATTTCGTTGGTAATTGCAATCACGGGTGATATTTGGTGCGAGATCTGTTCTTGGCATTATTAAATAGACTACTGGCACCGAAATTGAACATAATTTAAAGAAAACTCACCTTCGGTGTTCCTTTGTAATTCATAAATAAATATTTTTTTTGCTGAGCAGTACCAAACCTGATGCTGCTAGACTGCTAGTGGAGGGTTCTGAACACCAAGCTAATAATTTTTGTTTAATTTAATGATTAATTTTTTTGGTTTCTTTGTCCGTTGTTTTCTGGCTCATGCATGCATTATTATTATTATTATTTCAAATTGTAATTATGCATGAAGATAGTCAAATGTACGCGACCTTACCTTACTATAGAGGGTCGAGTACAGGAAGCCTTACCATGGAGTGTTACAATTATAAATATGAACTAAATTTATGCTGCAAAATTGCACAACAATTAAAATGTTTTCATTATGGTTGGTTGGGGTTAAGGCCTAGTCCCGCGTTGATATTGTCCATGACTAGGACTGCGAAATATCGAGTCTCATTGAAGTTTCGAGTCTTATAAGTACTCGGCAACTTACAACACTAATGTACACTGCAATATGTTCGCATAAAGATCCACATTAGGCTTCTAGAATGGAAGTCTTAGTCTGACATAACTCATGGCTAAGCACAAGTTCGAAGAATAGGTACAAACTCTCCCTAGGTCACACATCTTTTTACCTAAAAAATATTTGGATACTTCGGGATTGAAATGTTCTGCGTTACATAAATACACCACCGTAAGGGGGAATATATATATATATATATATATATATATATATATATCAATAAAAAATAAGACCCAATATATCTAACATAAGAAAAATGAAATAAAAGGAAGTTTTATTTCCATGCAAGAAAATGTATTATGTGCTGCAAGTTTTTTGTTTCAGAAGTCAGCTAAGAAATCCACCTCTCAATATAACACTTCAATTGGAAAAAAGATTAACCTACACAAAATTTAGTTGACTGGTAATCAGGTAGAGTCTGAACTCATGACCTTGAGGGATGGTTCCCGGATTGCTCATCATTTCCTCTTCTTCCGAATCTTAATTTGCTCGAATTCTTGCAAATATAAATAACTGTTTCTCTAAGCTCACTTAATGCCTAGATAGCCAACCCAATCCAAACCCAAGGCGGAGTTTGGAAATCCAGAAAGCAATGCTTTACATAGCTCTATGAATGCCACTGTCATTAAAAGCGCAGCTATGACAAAAACTTCATTCACACTTCTATCCAGTTTGCTCATCATTTCCTCTTCTTCCAAACCTATTTTTCTAAAATTCTTGCGGATATAAATAACTGTGTCTCTAAGCCCACTTACTGCCCAAGATAACCAAACCAATCCGAACCCAAAGCCGGTTTTGGAAGCCCAGAAAGCAACACCCCTCCCACATGCTAATTTAACAATGACAGACAAGAGAACACCGATACCAGTCCAGGCAATTCTGACTGACAACTTATTCAGGAGCTGAGGAAGTTCGGAACCAGATTTCTTGAGCAAAAGGACAGCTTTTTTCGCATTGCGCCTCCTTTCTATCATTATGGTCAGAAGATTTTCAAATGTGTCCAAGAAGGGCCTATCGCAATGAGATCTTTGTACCTGTTTTCTCATTGGTCTTCTTTTGTGATGATGGCTTGAGTTTGATTTTCTCAGGACTGCAAAAAAGGTGCTCACATCAGGCTAAAAGCATAATCAGACTAATACCTTGTGCCCTGCACAAGGTATTGCCTAACCATGAGTGCACAGACCAAAGAAACCTTTTAATACAGAAATTTATTTTAATTGTAAGATACATGAAGCATATAAATTTGCCTGAAATGTGGCACTTAAGAGGGAACTTAATCAATGGCCACTCAAAAAAATCAGTATACAGGCGTAGCCAAAAAAAGGAAAAGAAGAAAATCAGAGGTGGTAAGAGAATCACAACTTCTTTAGTTCATTGCCTGAAATATCTGATGAATGACTGGAAAATTACAAAGGCAAGCATAATCATTCTCCGTGGTTGCAATAAATTTGTCTCATCTCTTTGTATCTTATCAACCTTCACCTTTTGAATCTTAGCCTAATAGAGTATCCGGTATCATTTTCAATAATATATGGTACATTTTCAATTATTTATGCAGCACCTAAATGACATTTATTTGTTTTTAAGTTTTTCTTGTAATCACTTCTCAAACTACGGCCTACGTAAAAGGTATAATAAGGGGGAGGTTTAGGAAGATCAAAATGGGAATTGCAACACAAATGCCTTTTCAGAAACCGGAGCTGCTTGGTGGGTCAATTTTAAATGGGATATTTAGAGGAAGCTAGAAACCTATTCCAAGGAAATAACTCGGAGTGGTTTTTGAAATCTCTTTACCGGTAAACAGTACTTCAATTACACAAAACACTTTAGAACCCCAATTCTATCCCCATAAAATAAAATTTTGTAGCCATGCCTTATATATTCAATTCAGTTAAAAAACTATCTTAAGATTAGATTTTGGATTAGATGTCATGAATAGTCATTTTTGGGCACATTTTTCTTGGTGCACTCTTAATTCTCAAGTGTTGATCTAATCTTTAATACTTAAATTTCTGAATGGCAAACCATAAGAGGTCACACAGCCCACATCCTCAGTCCCCTATTGATGTCTAATCCAGACAACTCATGCATGGGATGAAAAATGAATAGTTTTAGGCACGCGTGCTTAGACATCACCAGTGCTGAGCCTGAAAATTAAGCTACTCTCCTAGAATGATAAAGGAGGGATGCTTTTTTCCAATTCTCGTCTTGTTTACCATACATGACATTTACAAGACATTTAACGCTTTCTGAAATAATATCCAAAGATCTTTCCCGCTTTTCCACTTTCTTGGAGACATTCTTTTTGTGATATACTACTGCTGTTGGCAAATTTTGCTTTCAACACTGAGTAAGATAAGGCAAATAACTAACATCTAACCCTAAATTATAAAGACAAAAGATATACAAGTTGAGATCACTTATGTTAAGCTCGTCACTACCCAACCGAGTTAGTCAGACAACCATATTATCTTCATCATGTCAAAATTAAGAAAATTATCAAAGCTTACCAACCATCCATGTCTAATTTATCATCTACCATGGTTCCTAATTGATGTATTGGCCAATGACAGCAGACTCACAACAATGGGAAGTTAAAAATGATTGATTTTTTTTTTTTCTAGAAGACTGTAGGTACCTTGTTAGAGGAGCAATTCTCACAGTTTCAAGATTCAAAGAAGTCGTGTCCATATTAGCTCTTGGTTCACTGCTATCCAGCCTGTTCATTAAAATTATTGCAGGGTAAGTTGCTTTAAGAAAAATATTATGCATAATGAGTTTAAAAAGTAAAAATCTAAAATCTAATTAAAACAAGAAAAGACAGCTGTCACAGTCAATATTAATGAAACATGAAAGAGATTACATTGAGGAATTCTAATGTTACAGAATGAATAATACACACCAAATTAATTGTACCTTAAATTTTATTTTTATTTAGAAAAAATAAAACAAAAACCAAATTATTCATAGATAAGGAATTTCACTTCAATATCCCATATAGCTTCTATCTATTTTGTTTTTGGAATGAGATGTAAATATGTAGTCAAAAAGAAAATTCAGCAGGGGTAGAGAAAGTGGGAATATTTAAAGAATAAATTGAGAGTAATCAGCATAATTTAAAAATGATAAGTCAAGTCAACAACTAAAAGGTAAATAGAACACTTGAAAAGACGGGAAATAATATATTTGTACAACATGATAAAATATCTATATAGGAAAACTTTGAAATATGTAAGAATTGGATGGTAAATAAACTTATTGATAAAAAATTTGAAAGAGAACACAATGCCAAATAAATGTAGGAAAAGCATTATAATTATATAACACCGGTTTATCAAATAAGGGAAACATCTAAAATTGTGACAAGTATAGAGGAATCAAATTAGCAAGTTACGCTATGAAACTATCGGAAAGTATAATAGAGCAACGGTCAGGGAAAAAATCAATAGCTTATGATAACCAATTTGGATTTATGCTAGGAGATCCACTATGAAGGCCATATACTTAGTCAATTTATGTAGACTACAAAAGTAAAAAATAAAATTTACACATGATTTTTATAGCTTAGAGAAGGCATACGACGGGATTTCGAGAGATAATTTGGTGGGCCCTATAAAAAACTGAAATTATCTTGGATATTTATAGGGATGCAAGGACTATATTTTCACTATTGTGTGAATAAACTAATACTTTTCCAGTAAAAATTAGGTTTGCACAACAATAAGTTCTTAAGCTCATATATGTCCACAACGGTTTTTGATAAAATAAAAAAATATATCTATGGAGACATCTCAAGGTGTCTATTGTTTGCTGATGACATGGATTTCTTAGATACTTATAAGGAAGTCTAGAAATAGAAATTGAAATATAGAGAAAATCATTAAAGTCAAAAACTGTGAAAATTAGTATAATCAAAACATAATATATGGAATTTAAATTAAAGAAAGATACAGGGAATGACAATGTAACAATACAAGCGCCAGACATGTCAAATTCCCAAACAGGACACTCGGACACTACTAAAAGTTCATGTTATCTATTATTTGTATTTTATTTTATAGAGTAAAATAATGTCTTTATGTTTCATAGTGTTAACATAGGCATTTCACTCATTTTGAATGAATAATATAATAAAATTGAATCATTGGGTATGCTTTTTAGGTGCATGTCCAACCCATGTGTGTTTGACATCGGTATTTCATCCACTTTTGAAGAGTCCAAGTAATATAGGCCACGACATCATGAAACGAAAAGCTATAAACAGGAGTACATGGCTGTTGATGCACATCAATTCTCAGTGCTGGTAGCAACATCAAGTTAGAGAGTGAATAAATCTAGTCCACCTCATTCTGCTTCACTTAATCTGGACATAAAGAACTGCAGGATCTTTTCATGTCTTATATGTTCAGCAATCCTGACGCTGAAGAGTATAGAGCTCAGGTGAGTACCTGTGGCCGAAATAAGTAAGTTTATAAGATTACTTGAGCTAGTGCAACTAAAGAGAGTGTATGAAGAATAAGACAGTATGCATAAACAGCAATGGAAATCTCAATGAAATGTATGCATAAACGGCAATGGAAATCTCAATGAAACATTAGTTTAGCAAGTATATAAGAGTACTTGAGCTTGTGCAACTAAAGAGAGTGTATGAAGATTAAGACAGTGTGCTTAAACGGCAATGGAAATCTCAATAAAACATATGCATAAACGGAAATGAAAATCTCAATGGAACATTAGTTCAATTTCATAAAATGATATCGCGCTTGTTGTAAAATGGGATCAATAATACCAACCAAGTAAAATTAGATTGACCAAATTTCATAATTTTGTTATGTGTAAGTCTTCAAATGGAGCTTTTATTTACAACAACATATTTTCAAACAATTACTGATCTTTAAGAAGTAAGTGCGGGAAAAAAAAAAAATTCAATAAATAAAAACAGAATCTAGTGAGCTGTGAACCTTGCAAATTGACTACTGTGTCTTCTCATACTTGAGTCAATTCTGAAAAAAATGGTTAGTGTCTGACAAACAACTTAAGTGTTTCCTTAGGTCCTCACTCTGGTGCAGCCTTGCATTAAGGGAGCCTGACCTTGTTAACTATAACCAAGAAAAAAAATAAATTAATACAAATACTAATAATCTGTACCATTATATGATCCAGTGACTGAGTTAGAAGTATATAAAGTTAATAACACAACTGAAAGTATAAAAAAAATTTAAAATAAATGGCTACAAAATTAAGAAAGACAACATAATTGATATAAAAAGAAAAATAATGATTCAAAACTGTAACCCTTGTAACACTGATTGACAGACATAGTTACAATTTTAAGCAGAAACATTTATCATCAAAAACTAATGCTTAGACTTCCATCAATTGGTACAAAAACCTATAGGCATCGACAGTTTAACACTTATTAGATTTGGCACAAGTACAAAATGTTTGACCTTTAACAGCACTATTTCTTCAAACATCATTTAACAAAGCGGAGAAATATAAAAAAAAATTAAATAATACTAACAAACGAAACCCAAAAAGAAAGAGTTGTAACAGTATAGAATAAACATGCAGACCAACATATACTTTAGCTTACATTTCTGAGAAGTTAAATTACCACTAAATGAGAACTTCAATTACCAATAAATAAAATCAGGATCAATCACAGAATGACCAAAACCAGAAAAATAAATCCAGCAGAACTGCAACATGATAGAACATTGTAATCACTAAGAAATGAACCAACATAAAGAAAAAAAAATGCATAACTAAAATAAACAGGATTTGAACACCCGACACCAAATTAAATAAATTGGAGAAATTGACATGAAAATCACAAAAATGTACCAAACATAAGCTCAATAAGCCCAGCAGAACTATAACACAAAAAGAACATGCCAAATCACAACTAACGCATTCACCGAATAAAACCCAATTAAAACTATAACAAATCTCAGCAACCCAGTTCAAAAATACCAAATTAAATCAATAATAAACGTGTAAAAGCATCGGTAATTTACCTTTGAGACCTTGCACATGCCTTGATTCTGGTGAAAAACAAGGACAGAAGCGTACCCATGTGAAGCCATCAGACTGAGCTCCACCATATCTCAGAGAAAACCAGTTAAATCTCTCATTTGTATATGGGTCACAAATTCACAATACCTTGAACTCATCCAACCTCATAACTCAAAATTTATACATATTTTAGGGTTTGCAGTGGCAAAAAGGAGAATCCCAGTTGGGATTCTGAATCAGAACCATCGGGTGACTCGTTCCTGTTGCATCTTTTGGGAATTGAGTAAATTTCCAGTGTGTTTTCTTCTATCGTAATACTTTGCGTCTGCTTTTGTCGGACAATCTTGACCGTCCAAGTACTAGAACTATGTGTAACTCTCTGAGTCAATCATTGAGAGCTTAGACGTTTGTTGTTAACGGTTTAAGTAATGCTGTGATATCACAGTTTTTTGTTTTTTTATTATCAGTGCAATGTTTGTCAAATGTTATTATTAGGATCTTGGATTATATATATATATATATATATATATATATTAGGATCTTCCACCTTTCAAGTTGTTTTCATCCTTACAGAATTGTCATGTATGTATATATATGTGGCTAACATATCTTTCATAATTGTCATCTAAACAAGGCCTTAAATAGTTTAAAAAGGTCAAACTGCCTCCTTAATATTAAAATTAATTTTATTATAAAATATCATACATGTTAAAAAATCAAAATTACTCTTGAGTTAATATAAGTCCCAAAATGGCGCCAATTTATTTTGCTAAAATTCATTAATTTCTCTAAGGTATTTTAATATTTCGATTGCTATGAAATTTGTACCAAAGGCTCCTCTGCATGCCTAGTTACTTTTTGAAAAATTTCGGAATTTTTTACCAAACAAATATTTTTATAAAAATTCGACAATAGTTGCTTTATGTAATTTTTCACTTTTTTAAAATCAGGTTATTTATTTATTTATTTGATAGCCTTCTAGACATTGGATCATCACCATATTTTTTGGTTTTATACTTCCTTAAGTATATTATCCAAAACATTTTTGTTTGTTCCGTTTCGATTTCAAACCAATTTTCTATGAATTTGTTATTCACTACTGTACATATTTTCCCTCTAACTCAGCACTTTAACTATTTTGCATCAAATGTTAAGAGGGGTAAATTACCCCAATTCATTAAGTTGGAAAGTTAAAAAAGTCCACTAAACAGTCAAACAGCAAATTGGTCGATTCTTTATATGTTATATGTGGCAAGTGGCTACAAGAGATGTCTTCGTTAGCTTTTTCAAATTTCAAGAGGTCGTCATTGTAAAAAAAATAACCAATTTATATATGACTGTCAATATGACAAACCTTAAAGGTTATTGTACTTTACCTAAAAACTTAACTTCAATGAACCATATTTTATTTGGACTAAAGTTCTTTTTATTTCAAATTCATTAATTTATCCCTATAGTTTTTGGTAGGGTGATTATTTGGTAAATTTTTAATATACTTTTATTTATTATTATTTTTTGTCATTGGCAAAAAACTCACACATCCACTTTGTTCTCCTGAAGACTCGAACCATCACCATCCCACCTTGGGAGGTTGAAGAAATATTACAATGCCCTTGATTTTTAATATATAAATATGTCACAAAAAAATGATATATTTATATAGAAATATATGCAATTTTTAATCTTATAATTTAGAGTGATTCTATGCAATCAACCCATTTATGAAAAATTACTTACAATACATTGAAAAAGTGAATGAATTTGAAATCCAACAATCAAGTATTTTAGAATTTGACCGTTTTAATGGACTGTATTTGTTTCTAGCGAGTGAAGATAACACATGTTATTATGTGTTATTAATCTAATCATTAAAATAAAACTTATCCCATTAATTAACAATAAAAATACAACTTCAAAACTGACAGATCGAAAATTTCTTGAACAACAAAAACAAAAATATGAGCTTGACATAGAGATTCTTTGGTTTATGCCTTTATGGGTATGGTCCTATCGAGATAGGTTTATAATTTTTATTGTTATCTCCCTATTTTTATTATGAATTTTCAATAAAATGTCACAAGATTTTTATTTTTTTTATAGAAAAAGTTATTACCAAGTCTTAATTTTTTCATTGAAAGACAAATAATAAGTCTTAAATAAATTAAGCTCCTAAATTTTATTTTATTTTAAGTCCTAAATCACTAAATCTTTCATTTATATCCTTTTAAAATTTTGTAGTTATAAGTTTGTTCAAGAATTGATATATAGTTATATAGTCTATTATATATATATATATATATGTATATATTTAAGTTTTAGATACTTAATAATATTGCATTATTAGTTTAAATAATAATTAATCTAATTTAAATTCAACTAAGAACATTTTGTATATAAACACCATTTTAGTACCAAAAAAAATTGATTATTCTATAATGGAAAAAAAAACGTACTTTTTGTATTTTTATTCAAATTTTATTTCTAATTTTGTTAGCATGAAAGTTTTGGTCTAAATTTTATAACTAATTTAAACATAATATATTTAATTTAGTAAGACTATAAAAGAAGAATTTAGTGATTTAAGAATTAAATAGAAAAAATCTCAGAAGTACCACTTATTAATTTTAATTATTATTTTTTATTTTTTAAAAAAACACCTATTTGTCAGACAAGAAGAACTTGGCGGTATATATATATATACTGTATGTTTTTCTTTCTTTTTATTTTTTATTTTGTGTCGCAAAACTCACAGTGTCCATCTCATACACCATGGAAATCAATGGAATTACTTAAAGACCCCTCTGTTTGACAGCTGTCACATAGTTACGCAAGGTCCGTGTGTTTACATTGCGTCAGTATGCACAGGTTCACACCTCTCTCCAATAATTCACTGTCGGAACAGCGGTTATTTATACCCCCCACTAACGATCATTTTATGTCTCGTCTCTCTCTCTCTCTCTCTCTAAAAAGTCATTCTATTTATATTTTTAATTCTTTGTCTCCCTTCGTCGTCGTCTCTCTCTGTCTACACCGAAACCCTAGAAATTCATCTTCCAGAATCTGCAGAAGCTTCGTTAACAGTAACCCTTGATTTTCAACCGTTTCGTTTCTCAGATAAAGCATCGCTCAAAGCCCTAATTCGAAGTCCAAACCAGTCCAATTCGTTTCAATTTCGCTTATGAATCCTAGATCTGATCGGAATTGACATTTTTTTCATTCGATTCATTCAATTCCAAGCCCCATCCAATTCGAATACCGAATTGGTGTGGACAATTCTGGAAAATTTAGAGCGTTAGATTCGTTAATTGTGTATGGGCATGGGAAGGGTTTACAGAGAAACCTCCAAGCCCTCGTCGTCTTCATCGCCTCCGGCACCACAGGTGACGACTTCGACGTCAGTCATCGAAACTGTGAATGGTTCGCATGATTTCAAGATCAATGGGTACTCGCTTTCGAAGGGGATGGGGATTGGGAAGTACATAGCGTCTGATACGTTCATCGTCGGTGGCTACGGTTGGGCTATTTACTTCTACCCGGACGGGAAGAGCTTGGAGGACAATTCGACGTACGTGTCCCTCTTCATCGCCCTCGCAAGTGAGGGTACGGATGTGAGGGCGCTTTTTGAATTGACGCTTTTGGACCAGAGCGGGAAGGAGAGGCATAAGGTGCACAGCCATTTCGGAAGGGCGTTGGAGAGTGGCCCGTACACTCTCAAATACCGTGGAAGCATGTGGTAAGTTTCAGAGCTTTGGGGGTTTTCAAATTAGGGGAGGTTGTGTTGTATTTTGCTTTTCCTGCTTGGTTGGTTATTGCATATTGGTTGGTCTCTGTTCGTTTGATGTATTAATTTTGCTTTCCAAGATATCATTTTTAGTGTGGCTTACAGCAATAAATTCATGGCTCATTTACATCAAGGATTTTATTAAATAAAAAATATGAAAATTGACGAATAATTTAATATATGGACCATTTGGTCAAGCACAATTGATTATAGATTGAATTTTCAACAGTAACTCTAAAGCTATTCCGAAATGTTCAGATCAAATATGGTACTTTATTTAAATATGTTTGTTCTCAAGTGTGGAAAGAATTATTTGGTCCATTCGGGTTTGGTTTAGTTTTCTGAAAACAGTTCAGAACTCAGAAAACTGTTTTCAGAGAATTGTACTATGAGCTGGTTGTTTCAGTTTTCTAAAAACAGTTTTGCAGAACTTGGAAAACAAAAAACTGTTTTCGGAGTATTGTACTTAGGTCTGCTTGGTTCAGTTTTCTAAAAACGGTTTTCAAAAAACTATAAAAAGACAGTAAAATATTCATTTTGTTAACTAAGATTTCAGAAAACGGTAAACAGTTTTCTGAAACTGTCAGTCAAACAGATTTTTAAGATTTTCATTTTTCAGTTCTATGAAAATTGAAAACTGTTTTAAGAAAATTGAACCAAGCAGTCTCAGTTATTTACCAGTAAATTGTTTTTATACACCTGGCAAGAGGGACATGCATCGAGTTATCATACTTGTTCTTCTCGGTTATGTTTGTCTTTATGCATTTGATCTCATTTCATCATCACCTTTTTTCTTTCAAGACTATGTACTTTTTTTTTTTGATGTGTCATTTTAACATTATATACCACTGTGTTCACAAATATACTATGTATGAATTTTTTTAAAGAAATTGAAGCATGAATTTTTTTATCAGAAACTTTTCCTCTGTATGAGTGTGCGCACACAGGCACATTCTTGTGTTAGTTAGGAGCTTATCTATGTAGTTATGATCTATAGTATACTAGAAAATACTTCTCACCTCCCAATAACTGTCATACACTTATGCATGAAACTGACACAAAATTTATACATATATGGTACTTCTAACTTCATGCAAAACTGACCTTTCGGAAAAAAAAAAGGAACTTCATTAAATGTGGACCCAAGATTTTCTAGAATGTGATTTGCTTGTTTATGTGATTAGTTTGATTTTTCTTTGTTTAGCGAAATGGTTATGGTGTAGGCGGTTGAAGTGGAAGATATTGTTTTTCTACGTTCATTGATCAATGTCTCTTGCAGCATGATATGCATGTATGTTTACTTGTTTTAGTTTTTATTTGTTCTAATGGCTAGACATGATTCTCGTGAGGCAAAAGACCCTTGTGCTTAATGTGTATATGTTTAATCTGTGGTTCCTCTGCACTATTGAAAATAAATAATGTGATTGTGTAAGTTGGTAGAAACATGATTTAGACAGCATTGATTGAATTCATGGGAATCCCAGGCCTGTTAGCAATTTCTGCTAGATATTATTTCTTTATACCCTTTGGGGGTGTATTTAACCATGACCTTCAGTTTGGTACAGCATAATGAGTTTGATTATTGGATGCTGCAGGGGTTATAAGCGGTTTTTCAGAAGAACTTCTTTAGAGACCTCAGACTACCTGAAAGATGACTGCCTTTCAGTTCATTGCAGTGTCGGTGTTGTTAGGTCACGCACAGAGGGTCCTAAGGTATACCATATACCAGTACCACCATCTGACATTGGTCAACATTTTGGGCAGCTACTGGAAAATGGAAAGGGCATTGATGTAAAATTTGAAGTGAATGGAGAAACCTTTGCTGCTCACAAGTTAGTGCTTGCAGCTCGTTCACCTGTGTTCAAGGCTCAACTTTTTGGTCCAATGAAGGATCAGAACACCCAGTGTATAAAAATTGAAGACATGGAGGCACCAGTTTTTAAGGTTAACTACTTTTTCAATTATTCTTGTTTATACAATTTTATCTATTATCCAAGTTGTGTGTTACTCTATGTCATGTATAGATGCTATCATTATTTTCTGTAGATTTCTTCCATAACCCTATCATGATTGGATTATATAGACCCCATTTACATATCAATCAGTTCTTTTGTGTATATTATTTGGTGTGCTTCTTTTAACTTATATCTTTGAACGGTAAGTTGTACTTCTGATCTTTTAGCAAACAGATAAGAATCACTGCTGATGCAGTCTGAATTCACTCGTTTGTAGGTCAATGTGGCAAACCTTTTGTGGTGGTTGGGGAGCCATTTACCTGGCACCTCAAGTGTAACAATCTAGATTCTAGTAACTGCTAGACTGGGTTCTGGAGTTGTTATTCGATAGAGATGTACAGGCCCCTGCAAATATTGCTAATGACTGTTCTGTAAGTTTTTGAGGGAACTAGAAGAGTAGAGGATGTGAGTTGTAATCCTGGATAAGAAAGAAAGAGATCCGGGTCCTGCTTTTTTTACCAGTGATTAATGTGGAATTGTGGTGATTTAATTATGCCACAACCCTCTTTTTATTTTTTAAAGCGTACTGTTTTGTTATTTGTTTCATGTGGATGGGATGTTCTTCCCAGATCTCCCACATTATTACCTTTTCATGTCCCATCATGCTATTCTTGACACTGGGGAGGGGAGGGGAAGGGAGGGAGGGAAGGATTCAAATATACTTGGGCTCTAAGGTTTCCGTTTGTTTTGGAACAAAATTCCCTGATTCGTTGTGCGCATAAATGAGTAACATTTTTAAATAAATATGTGTCAAATGTGATTTAAGAAAATGGAGCACGAACAAATTTATTATGGAACAGTATAGTCAATATTCGCAACTAGTGCCTACAGTGTCTAGCATGGAGTTTGCAGGCTTTTATAAGAAAATTTGACGCAGTTATTGGTATGCAAGATTGCAATTGTGTGAAGATCAGAACATCTTTAATTTCTGAACAAATCTATATTAAGGTATCACCGAGCGGTCATTTAGGGGCCTTACTATCAGGGCTGTTTCCCTCTCGGCAATAAAAGATTGGCTGTTGGCTGACCTTGACCCCTGTTATTTATTTTGAGGTCATATTTAGTATTCAGAGTTTACTTGGATTGGTATTGCTAATATTGTCGATTTAAATTAAGCAGTCTTACCAACTTGATCAATGGACAAATCACTTCCAAATTAAAAAAATACATATATCAGTTTTGTTACTCAGGTCCCCTTCTTCTTGACAGTTGACTATATTAAATACCCATTGGTGTGCAGCTATTGTAAAATTCTCTAATATTAATTTATTGCATTGCGTATTCTGATTTAAACAATCATTCAAAGGTTCCAATAATGAGGATATTGAGTTAAATCTCTGTTAAGAAGATAATCTTGATTAACTAGGGAAGTAAGAGAACATTTACTGCAAAAGCACTCTCACAATAAACAATCATTACAGTATATAAGAGCATTGATGGTCATCATTTAGGGAAAAAAAAAAATGTAATTGAAAGCCATCAAATGGAGCAATTAGAAAACGATGCCTATTGTACACTTTGACTATTGTTGAAGGGGCACACTTTTTTTCTTTTTTACCCGAGCAGCTAACTGAATGTAAACCCTTTTTTTTTTTTCGTCAAGGCGAATTGTTAGGACTTGCAGGTTTGGCGTTCCAATTATGCTTATGTTTCATCATGTCATGTCAATTTAGTCCACTTATCAGTTGACATACCAATCCAATTTGCAGATTCTAATTGGTATGAATGCATGCCCAAATTATATTTTCAAAGCTATTAAATTGTGTACTACTTATAGAATATATGAAGCAAGGATAAAAGGTATAACCTGTCAGAGAATACATATGAATCTAAGTGTAATTATGCTATGATTTTATTGTCTGTGGTCATGTTTGTTGGTGTTACACGATGATTGTACAGAGGGATAGCATTAGGATTTTACATTTTTTTTTGTTTTGTTTTGTTTTTGTTTTTGTTTTTGTTTTTGCTTTTGTTTGACTCTATTCAAGTGCTTATTCAGAACATAAATGACCTCTCTTTCAAGTTCATTTATTGTTTATGTGGCAAAGTTCATGTTAATTTGTAAAGAACAAGTTCGCATGGAATTTTTGTTTGAAGGCGACTTGTGTGTTGTGTTGCTTCTTTACCCTGTTTTTGATTTTTGCAGGCTTTACTTCATGTTATATATTGGGATACGCTGCCTGACATGGAAGAGCTTACTGGTTTGAACTCGAAATGGGCTTCTACATGGATGTCTCAGCATCTGCTGGCAGCTGCAGATCGGTATGGTTTAGAGAGGCTCAGGCTGCTCTGTGAGGCTATTCTCTGTGACGATGTTGCCATAAACACTGTGGCAACTACATTAGCCCTTGCAGAGCAGCACCACTGTCTCCAGTTGAAATCTGTGTGTCTTAAATTTGTTGCAATGCCTGAAAATCTCAGAGGTGAATTTCGGCTTATCAAATACCAAAAAAGAAGAATAATTTCATCTCTTCATATTCTTTTTGACCTTATCTTTAATAAGTTATTATGTAACGACTGGAGTTTGAGAAGCAATAAATTGCTTATCTACATTAAAATTTCCAGTGAAGTTAGTACATCAGTAATGGCTGGTAAACAATCTGTTGAAGATTGTGTCACATTTAAAAATGCGCAACGTTAAAAGAAAACCATTTTTTAGCTGATGACTGATTTAGAGGTTTTGTATAAATATTTTTGCAACTTCCTTTGGTGGGTGATTTAATGGTGGACACCAGCTGTTGAAAATGTCCTAAGAAGGCATTGAAAATGAGTAGACTAAAAGACTACTTGGTATAGTTAGTCACTTGATGAAAGCCCACAAACTGCCTTTTGACATTGCATGTCATAGCGGGACTCAGCTTTTCAAATTATTAACTGGTGTCTCTGAAACCCTACCTTTTATACTTACTGAAAGGAAAGTACCTCATGGTTTAAATGGTTTCCTACATAAATTTATGTCAATATTGTCGCATGAATAAATATGTAGTAGTTGTCTAGTTGTAATTACAATGGGCTTATAATAAGCGAATGTGGGTTTGTGGAAATTTGTTTTACACTATTCAATGCTTACTCAATGGGTAATATTAAACTGATGCCATTGCCCGAAGTTTTGTTATGATGAGCTGAACGAACGTGTTGTGTTTTTGTTTTTCAGCTGTGATGCAGACGGATGGTTTCGAGTACTTGAAGGTAAGTTGCCCTTCTGTCTTGACTGAACTCTTGGAGTACGTGGCTAGGATCAGCGAGCACTCTGTCATCATCAGCAGGCATGGGAATGAAGCTCTTCTTGATGGCAGTGATGTTAATGGAAGGCGGGTGAAGCAAAGGCTGTTGTGAAACTGCTTTCTTTGTATTCTCTTTGTAACACTCAAAAAAAAGAAAAATGTAGCAGTAGAAAGCCTGTCTAGGAATTTTCTAATTTGTCAGAGATGTAAATTTAGTGGTTTTCTGTCTCCTTCGTTGTGTTGTAATGTGAAACCCTCTTCTAGTACGCGCACTCCATTCTTTTTCCTTTTTGTTGTTCTCTTCTTTGTAAACTGATTTGTGTGTATGGCTGCTCTAATTTGAGGCATAAGATGCATTTTTTATCTGCAACTAATGTCAACAGTCCTTGCATCTCTCTCTCTCTTTCTGATGACGATGCTCACTACTTTATTATCTTGTACTCAGTGAGGAAAGTTAGCGTCTCTCTCTCTCTCTCTCTCACACACACACACGAACACAAACATTTAGCACTAATAGTTCTTTGGGAGCACCGAATCGGTGGTGGTTTTGGATTTGAGGTTGAATTTGCACTAAATTTGTTTTAATCTCAAATTCAAGGCTCCAATTGGGCGGCTGATTTGAAGTTGAATTTGCACTAAATTTGTTCTAATCTCAAATTCAAGGCTCCAATTCGATTCGCCAAACATAGCATTAGATTTCCCTGTTCAAAATTACTAGAATAGGATTGTGAAAGTGTATGGGAAAGAAGGTGCATTTAAACACTGAGAAGAGAATTCCGAGAGAGGGCATCCTCAGACGAAAGGACCATTGCGCTGGACTTCACTCTTTTGCCAACTAAAGCCTTATTTCAGACCAAGCAAAATTTATTTTTATTACGAATTATACTAATAAAAAAGAATGAAAAAAAGTTAATTTAGGGCTAAAAAGCATTCATTTAAAATGGGAACTGTGAGACCTATTCAGCCCAGCATTTGGGTTAAAATTCTGGGGCTAAAAAACATTTTCCATATAATTTAAGGACAAACAAACAACCGTGATCTTTCATATGTAACCAAAAACAAACCCTCCTAGAGGACAAAAAAAGAAAAAAAACCTCCTAGGGTCACTTCAGTAATATCAGACATTCACACCAATTGCTATTAAACGGTCCCCATTCTACTACATAAAGTCTTCGGCATCAGTTTAGCTCGATCTTCGACTTCGAAGCTTAGAACATAGTGGAAAAGGAGAGATTTTCCCAGAAAAAGAATGGTAATTTTCTTTCCCTTTCTTCTTCCTTTTCTCGTTTCGTCCTCCCGCTAAATTTTTATTGATATTTATCTCGTAAGACTTCTTGGGTTTTCCATCTTACCCTCTTTTCCCTAATTTTTTTGGTATCTTTTAACAAATTTTATTGAAATTCCTTTTGTTTTTGTTTAAAATCTCTTTGATTGATTCCAATTTTTCATGGGTTTTCCAAAATCCATCTTTTTTGTTTCTCATTCTTCTTGATTTATTTGAATGCAGTTGTTCTTCTCATACTTCAAGGACTTGGTAGGCAGAGAAGTGACTGTGGAGCTGAAGAACGATCTGGCTATTCGAGGCACTCTTCACTCGGTCGATCAGTACCTCAACATCAAGCTCGAGAACACTAGGGTTGTCGATCAAGACAAGTATCCTCACATGGTACTCTCTCTCTCTCTCTTTTATACAATTTTTAGGGTTTCCTTTTTGTTCTATTAAATTATTTTCAATGTTTGTTTAGTTTGAACAATTGGTCCTTGAAATTGATGGGTTTATGGTTTGTTTCATTGTTTTCTATTACTGGCATGAATTTGTAATCGGATATTATTGAATGCGATATTGCAATGCTGAATTCTAACTTTTGGAGGACATTATAGGGTTAAATGGGTTTTTAATTATTTGATGTGGAAGTGTAGGGTTTAGGGGGGTTAAGGAGTTCAAGAAAAAAAAATTCTAGCTTTGAATTTTTGTCTCCATGCCAATTTTAATATACATATATATGGAAATTTGATTTTTGTTTTTGTTTTTTATTCCATGGTTTTGTGATAGACACACAGATGGGAAGACAAGCTTAATTGGGACAGTAGTTTGAGAATTTTTTATTGGGATCTGCAAAGGCCTTTTAACTTATTGAGAATTTTTTTGTATATTGTGGTATTTCTTTTGTTCTGGGTGATTTTCATATTGAATAAGGAATTAGTAGTTTATGGTTTTGGTTAATTGGTAGTAGGTTCTGATACTATTGTATTTGTTTGTGACATTGCAATGTTAAATTCTAACATCTGGAGTACAGATGTAGTGTGAAAACCTAGGGCTTACCGGTTAATTAGAGACATTATAGAGTTATATGGGTATTTAATTATTTGATGTTGAAGTGTAGGGTTTAGGGGTTAAAGGATTGAAGTAAAAAAATCAAAATTTTGGCTTTGAAATTTGTCCAATGTTAGGATAAATATTGATGGGTTTGATTTAGTTTTTCTAATTCGTGGTTTTGATGAAGAGTCTGAAGACATGGTTAATTGGGATTGGAGTTTGAGAATTTTTTTATTGGGATTTGTAAAGGCCTTTTAAGTTTTTGTGTCTGCACGTGCATGCAAGCATAGATATCTTGAAGTATGTTCTGGTAGTCTTTCTTTTGTTCTGATTGAATTCGTATTGAATAAGGATTATGATTTTGATTAATTGTAGTATAATCTGATATACCTCTAACTTTTACGCATAATAATGTTGTTCTCACCTCCTTCAACCCCTCCTCCTACTCCTCTCTTTTCCTCACAAGCTCAATGTCAAGGTTCAGCCATATTGGCTATTTAACCAGTGCTTGACTGTCTCTCCATCAAACAGGATTTACTGCATTCAATCAATGTCTAAAGAACTTCCATGTAAATTCTTAGATGTTGGTGAAGTTTAAACCAAAAAAATTAGCTGCCTTTTTATTAACGAAGCCTTGGAAACCAAGGCTAATAAAAAAATGTGAATATGAATTTTTTTGTTTTGCTGATACTTAATATTTTTGAATCTAGTGCTTGCTACTTACTATAGGTGCGTACGGATGGGCTGATGGGTTAAGGATTTGTATTGTCATTTGATTGGTGTACCTATTCTTATCCGTGATTCCATGTTGATTTTTAAACATGTGCATAAGAGATCAAATGAAACAACTTTGACAAAAAAAATGTTCTTGAACTTCTGTTTCCAATAACCTTGCAACCCTGCAAGCTTAATAGCTCTGAAAACAACATAAAAACGAAACCTCCTCTCCCACTCCAAAATACACACGTAGTATGCACAAGCATGGTTGTGTGATTCTTTGGCTTTGGCTCTGCTAGCTTATAAATGTGGTCTCTTGGTTATCATTGGGTGAGCTGCTAGCAGTTGTGCAGGCCTTCTGTTGTGGTTCACTGATCGAGATGTTGATTATTTGCACCTTTTCTATTTTATTTTTGTTTTTATATTTTGTGGCAAGTGGATATGATCTATGGGGACTAAAAGGCTGTCATTCAAGCTTCTCGTGAGAATTGAACTACGCATATTGTTTACACTATCAAAATGCCTGACCAATTAAGTTGGTTTACATACATAGTCTTGGTTGCTTGTTGACTCAACTAGCATTGATTATGATCTTTTGAGCCTGGTGTTTGTTGGTGTTAGATTTTTTTCTCTCATTTTTTGTTTTGTTTTGTTTCTGCCATATACTTGTTTTCTGTAATATTAGTAAGATACTCAGAGTATTGATAGTTATTTTTGCTATATGGCAGCTTTCAGTGAGGAACTGCTTCATCAGAGGATCTGTGGTGAGATACGTTCAATTGCCGCCAGAGGGAGTTGACATTGAACTACTTCATGACGCCACAAGAAGAGAAGCTCGGGGTGGCTAAAATTCCCTACTCATAATTCACTGTAATATTTTTTTTTAATATTATGACTGGATACATTTGGATGTAGTAGTTTTCCTGTTTTGAAATAGCCTACTTTTGGTATTCCAATGACAAAATTTCTACCATGTACTCGTATCCTCGGAATAGCTTTTTATTATGGAATATTTCATCTAGTTTTTCTGGGTAATGGAAAAACTTGAGTTTCTCTGTTTCGATGGACTTTTGGTAGAGAGACCATGTTTTAGAAAAGAATATTTGCGTCATTTCGATACATTGATTTTAATGGCTAGACCTTAGTCACACAATTCGTTCAAGCTCCGCACGCGAATTTGCGATTTGAGAGCGAATCCGTACAAAATTTGCAAATTCAATTTTTGCAATTTGTGAGTTTGTTTTCCTAATTCCCCACCAACACACACACACACATATATTAATTATACATGTTTGAAAATATACCACTAAAAAACTTTCTAATTGGAGAATATTACAAATGAATCATGCATCTATTATTGAGAAAAGTTAGCTTATTTATTACATATATCATTAATGGAATAAATAATAATGAATATATTTGTATATGGATTTAAATAAATAAAAAAATATAAAATATATATGTCATGAGTTAATATAATTTTATTTAAACTTAATATATTCCCACTTCTAAATAAAAAAATCTAGACTTTGACGTGCTCGGTGTAACCTAGGGCTAGACCAATTAATCAAACAAACATAGAATTCGGTATCGTTAACACTGCTGTCAACGAATGAAAGGCAGAATTTGATTTGTCCAGGTCTGTGCTACTACTGCCCAAAGGCTTTGAATGAAACCTTAGATTATTAGGTTGAAATTCACATACAGATGAAGCAGATGGGTTAGTCTTGATTGCATTTGGATAAATATTGTGTGTATGTAAGCACTGAACTATAGTGCAATTACTATGGAAAGTGAAAAACATTCTGAGTTGTCTCTGTTTCACTACAGTGTGGGCTAACTATTATCATCAGTGACAGTATCAGTATGCAACTGCATGGAGGCATGGACCTTCTCAACGAAGACATGAACCTGCAGAAATCAGCATCTATTGGTTGCCTAAACAGAGTTACAGAAATCACCAAATTCATATTGGACTAGTGCTTTCTTTGGTAGGAAGGAAGAAAGACGTACGGAAAGAAAATAGGAAGGAAGGAAGAAAATTTCGAAGGAAAGAAAAGTGGACCATTATAGAAATTTAAAATTAATATTATCCCAAGTTACATAACTTTTAAATTAGAGTATTAACTTCTATAAATTATAATATTATAGCTATTGGTAAAAACAATTTAAAACATTATATTTATTCTCCCCTGCTACCCAACTGAATAAAAAAAAAAATGGTGTATTGTGTGTATATATGGACCGATATACGTTATATTTGACCGTTTTAAGTACTAAGGATTCTCATGATACCCTTTAAAGCAATATTAATTAGAGTAGTTTACTCATCATTTAAGACAGTTTAGGAGTCAAAAATGAATAATTAGTTAACTTCTATATTTTTCATCCTAAAATCATGGAATGTATTTAGATTCCATGTGTTCAAGCCAATAATGATAAGGAACCGTAATCCCTCAAAATAGGTGATAAGGCTTTGATCTTTTATCATTTCCTGAGGTCTACTATAACTTATCACCATGCTCTAATTTTTTCTCATAACCGTTTAAACCTCCCCAAATATGTTAGATCACTTTCTTAAATTTGATTTCTTCTTCCTTTTTTGTGGATTATCAATATGGAATGTGTAATATATTTTTGATAATTAAAGTAACCCGATATTCATTTCTAAATTTAATTCATGGATCAATCCCACTGATCATTTATAAATACCACCGGCCTGTCTCTTTTTGGAACTTCGAAAACATCAAGAAAAGCCATTCATATTCTTAGTCAAAACTCTCATAGATGGACCCTAATGCTATCAATTTGGTATGCATATATATACATATATTCATCTTTCCTTCACTATGTTTACTCAACTAATTTTCAATGGATTTTATATGCATATACAATATGATAAATATATATAATTTTGGTGTTTTTGGTTACTTTATTGTGTTCTTGATTGTATTGTTGGACATTAATTTTGATTGTATTATCGCAGAATCGCCATAGCAGACGCAAAAATCTCTATCTAGATGGTAGCCAATATCACCATGGTGTTTGGTAATGGCTGCGTGCATCCAAGGGACACTGCCGGGACGGTCTGGGACCATCCCGGTGGACATCCCTACCGGGAGGGCCTTGGCTACAACTACTCCCCATCTCACGGAGATGAATGGCCGGGGTACAACCAGAATTATGGATATAGGCAGCAACATATTCAACCCATTGTTCATGAAAGGCCACTGCATCCATATGACTACTATGATCCAAGAATGTTGGCTCCTGCAAATACTGGCTATTATTCCCAAAGGCCTATGGCCGTGGTTGATAATGTAACACACTTTTTCAGCGACGAAAACACCAGAGGTTGCAGTATTATGTGAGCAGCTCTGAGGACTACTACATGAGCGTTCCTAATTTTGTGAACTTTGATTTTTAATCTTTTTGAGATGAAGACATTAGTGGATTGTCATAGGAGGATTTATTAATTTTTTGAATCCTTTTTAAGAAATTAATTAAGTGGAATATTAGTGATAAGCCTTGTGTTTGTAGGAGTGTTTATCATGTGCCTTTTATGTGTTAGATGTGATAATTATATGAACTACTAGAAATGGTGAGCACGTTGATGTGCTGGTAGATTGGGGATGTTTTGATTGAATCTTCAACAATTGTGGGCACACTAATGGACACCCATGAAGATGGTTTTTTTTTTTTTGTGTTCCACTTATATTGCTTTAATATTTCAAAGTTATAAAAATAGACCTCTAATGTGGGATATAGGTAATATATAAATATATAAAATGAATATGACATCAAATGATTCAAAAAAATAAAAAATGATAGTGAGTCAAAGTTTTCAAAATTGACAACTATTATGGGCGGAGGTAGCATCTGATAAATAATTTGAATATAAATTTGAGGAATTGAGATTATTTGACGTCAAAATACTCCATCTGTCCCAAAAAAAATGCTTTTTTTGGAAAAGTAAAAATTTTTAAAGAGACATGTGGGCTATATATTGTCTCACTAAAAAGTTACTAACTTATTCTTTTAAGTTTTGAATATTCAAGTTTGACATTTTAAATTTCATGAAAAGATATAAAATATATTATTTGAAAAAAAAGAAAGTGAACAAATATTTTGGGACAACCCAAAAATAAAAAATGGACATTCTTTTTTGAACAGAGGAAATATTATTTTGATGAATAACCCAAAAAAAAAAAAAAAAAAAGAAAGTTCTATTCAAAGATGAGTTGAATACGAGTTACCGGGTTCAAGTACACTCGATCCATGCGGGTCATCTCATTTATCTTCCTCGATTCAATAAAATAATAATTGTGCGAGCGTCGTCACACAATTATTGTTCCTTGCACAGAAATAGAAAGGGTTTTTGGCTTTTACAGGGTCGAGTACCGGAGTGATGATACCCCCATACTCTAAACCCTAACCCATCGTCATCCAATCTCGATTCCAGTTCCATTGTACTACTTATATATATCTATAGTTATCGGTATTAATTAGTTTGTTTGCTGCGTTTTCGTTCCCGTCATTTTCAGCTCCTCACTGCATGGATTACAAAGCAGATGACCTGCCTAAAACCCTAATAACGACAAGGTTTCTCTCTCTCTTCATTTGAGGCTTTTGCAGTGTTGTTCTCACTGTGATTCTACTAATGAATATTCATGATTTGCTTTCTGTAATTCAAATGCAAGTTAATTACATCTCGCTCTTTTACTAAATTATGCTTAGCGAATTTCCAAAAAAAAAAAATTTATGCTTAATGTAGATTTGGCCAGACAATCATCATGGTCGGCCTAAATTATGTCTTAGATTTTCACTATATTGTGCCACATTATCCTTTTAAGTTTGCAAGTTGGCTGTAGAACCTTGTAGCTTAAATTACAATTGACGGAATTAGCTTGTACACTTGATTCAATTGAGTTTGTTTCCTGGCAGTCATCGTGATTAATCTGACTAAATAGTGCAGATTTGAGAGATTCATGGTGTATTGGAACTAGTTTTTATTTCCTGGTACCTTTGGTACTATCTCAAACTTTCTTTTTAGAATTTTTAAAGTTAAAATTTTCACTCATTCAATATTCTTTATTACCCTTTGATGTAAAGTTTATTATCAGACTCTATGATCAACAACACTTGTGGGATCATATTATTTTAAGCTTAAAGATTGAATTAGTTTATGAATTTTGTTTAATTCTGTTATTTTTGTGGCCTATAGTCCAAATCAAATCGCTTATATGTATGCTGAAATTTTTTGTGGAACAATTCAATCTTTTGTGTGTGATGTTACATTTATTGACTAGTTATGCATGGATGCATGTTGTGCATGTTTTGTCTCCATATTCATGCAGTTGCTGGTTGTTACAATTTTGCAATAGAATCCGAGTCAATGTGTGGCCATATGTAGATACATGGTAAAAAAGTTGTTATTAAAATTATTAGATTTATAATAAAAGTATGGTCTGGTGGAGATACATATTTTGTGGAATAGAAATCTTAACTGTTCATTTTTTTTTTAGTTGGCACCAGAACTCCCTTGGGCAAGGCCCTTTGGACCCACCCCAAGGTACAAACTGGGGATGCTGCAGCCGACCCCACAGTTACAGCACCAGGTTAGTCAGGGGCTATAATGGAGCGTTGGGGAGGCAAACCCTGGACAGATGAGAACCAGGGCCCTCTTAATTGTTCATTTTTTGTTGCCTAATAACGTATTGAATTGTGATGATTTTTTTATTATTTTATTTTAAAAAGGCATTTACACCATTCGAAGGTGAAATAACAAACATAGCGACCCAAGAACAAACCCTAGCTCTCGCTCTCGCTCTCATTCCTTGGGTTTTCAGTGTCCTCTCATTACCCAATCCAAACCCTAAACGCCTTTATATATCGGTTTACAATAGAGTACTAAATAGGGTCCACGACCTGCAAGTGAATAAACGAGTCAAAAAATTTCTCTCGTGGGCGCTACCCCCTGAACCCCCATGGCTTTAGTGGGATTGAGGCCCCCACAAAGCTTGTTTTTGGGTTGAAACGCGTCCTGGGCCAAAACAAAATTCAGGCCACAACATCACAGATCTCTACCTTGACTCGAATTCCACCAAGCTCGATGATCCCAATTACTCCTTTCGCCTCTCCATATGCCCCTATGGGCCTCAGCAACTACAAACACCAATTAAGTTCACTTGATAGTAGGAATGACCTTAGTCATCATATCCGTCGGATTCTCTGTTGTCCCTATCTACCTCACTGCAATAACACCCAGTGCAATCACATTTTTGATGAAGTGCAATGTATGTCACTCTGGCTGTTGCAAGCCCGAATCATTAACCAAGCCTCTCAGCCATATAGCTTCCTTCGTTGCCTCTATGTCTCCCATGTACTCAGTCTCAGCAGTAGACGATGCAACTGTGGACTGCAAAGTCACCTTCCAACTGATTACACTCCCACAAAGAGCGAAGACATACACTCTCAGGACCTCCTCATATCAAGATCTCCTGCATAATCCAAATCAACATGCCCAACATCACTCCCATACGTGTCGTTGCCTCTGCATAGACTAAGCCAACATTTGCAGTGCCTCGCAAGTACCGCAATATTCATTTCACAGCCTGCCAATAGACCTTCCCAGGTCTATCCTTGTATTTGCTCAGTACACTAATCGCATGTGAAATGTTTGGCCTAGTGCACACCATAGAATACATGATGCTACCAACTACACTACTATAAGGAACACGAGACGTGCTCCATCTCTTCATTGGTCTGTGGTGACAGTCGTGTCTAAAGTCTAAAGTGGGTTGCCAATGGAGTACTCACAGTCTTTAATGCTTGCATATCGAAGTGTTCCAGCACCTTTGTCAATGTATTTTCTCTGTGACAAATACAATATGTCCGCTCCTCTATCCCTATGAATTTTCATACCCAAAATCCTTTTTGCGGCACCAAAATCCTTCATCTCAAATTCTACACTAAGTTAAGGCTTCAACATGTTGATTTATGAAATGTCCCTACAACAAGTACAAATACGAACTATCTTAGCTCACTCTTGCTATAGACACTCCCAACCATAAAGGTGTCAAATCACTTGTACTATTGTCTACGAGACTGCTTCAACCCATATAAGGACTTCTTCGGTAGGCAAACATGGCTTTCCTTTCTCAGAATCTCAATCGCCTCAGGATCATGCATATAAATTTGCTCTTCCAACTCCCATGCAAGAACGTAGTATTGACATCAAGCTGCTCAAGCTCCAAGTCATACATACCAATCATATCAAGTAACAACACCCTGATTTAGCTATGTTTCACCATAGGAGAAAAAGCCTTCATTGAAGTTCGTCCCTTTATTTTTTGTGTTTTGCCCTTCGCCACCAAACGTGTCTTAAACCTGTACCTTCCACTCTTGGGATTCCTTCCTTCTTCTTGAAGATCCATTTATAGCCCACAATCTTCTGGCTTTTAGGATTCTCAATTAGCTCCCAAGTTTGGTTCTTATGAAGAGACTCAATCTCCTCACTCATCGCACCAGACCACTGTGCTAATTCTCCACCTATCATGGCCTCATGATAAGTATGTGGTACCTGCTCATCAATACCCTTTGCCACACTAAGTGCATAAGTAACCGAATCAACATTAGAAAACCCATACTTCTGAGATGGCCTAGTGTCCCTCCTCAGCCTGTCTCTTACCAAACTGTATTGTTGCAACTGTGCATCTTCTTTCTCAGACCAAAACTGCACCTGCTTAGCATTCGACCAATCAAGAACATCCTTTAACTAAACCTGTAAATGCTCCACTTGCTCACCAACACCCTGAGCTTTTGCTGAATCAACTACCTTCTTCTATGGAGTAAGCATCGCAGGCTCATGAAAGGTCACATCCCTGCTAACAAGTAACTTCTTTCCCTAAGCATCTGGGCACCAAAATCTTTATCCCTTGACCTCAGGGTCATAACCAAGATGTATGCATATCTTTTCCCTCGGTTCAAGCTTTCCCTCATATGCATACGCTTAAATATTCGTGTATTCTCATATTACTATAACTAGCAGGAGAACCAAACCATACCTCCTTTGAAGTCTTAGAGTCGATAGCAGTCGGTGGAATCTGGTTCACCAATTAACAAGCTGTGCTAACAGCTTCAGCCCATGACACTTTGCCTAACCCAGCATTGGACAGCATGCACTATGCTCTCTCCAACAGTGTTCTATTCATCCGTTCTGCAACTCCATCCAGGTTCAGAGTTTTTCTCAATGTGCAGCGTCTCGCAATCCTGTAATCTTTGCATAACTCATTAATTTTTTCGTCACAACATTCCAAGTTGTTGTCTATCATCAAGTACTTGACCTGTTTTTCAGTCTGTTTCTCAACCAAGGTCTTCCACTGCTTGAACGTGATAAAAGCCTCATTCTTGTCTTGTGCTTCATAATACAACCCCAAATTTTGCAAGGATAGTCATCAATTAGCGCCATCGTATATCTACCATCACCATATGAAACAACTTGAGAAGGACCTCAAAGATCAGAGTGGATATAATCTAATGTATCCTTGGTCCTATGGATTCCCGTTTTCCAAAGTAATGCTCACACAAATCCTGCTTCTCGGTTTTTTGGCCACCAAGCAAAAACATGCTTATTCGGAACATCCATCCTCTTCACTCATATGCCTAAGCCGTATATGCCATAATCCGATAGTATTGAATCCGGATTTGAGGACGATAGTGCAGCTGAACTCGTGACTGTGCTACCTTGCGACGTATATAAACCATGCTTCTTCAGTCCCTTCATCACTACAAAAGCACCCTTTGAGACCTGAATGACTCCACCTCCAGCCTTGTAACTGCACTCGATGGAATCCAGCGTACCCAGGAAAATCATATTATTCTCAGTTCCTGATGTCAGTGTTCTCACTATGCCATCATACATCTTGATTTGAACTGTACCAATACCTACAACCTTGCATGACACATTATTCCCCATTAGGACTTCCTTTTAATAAGTGGAATGATAAGAGGTAAACGAGTCCTTGTTCAGATAAATGTGAACGAGCAACCTGAATCAAGAATCCACTCATCACTTGAACTGCTGACAAAAATCCTGAGAATGTTATCACAATCTGAATCATTACCCTTTGCAACAGCCACATCACCGGCTTCAGAGAATTTTTGTTCTTAGACTTAGAATGACCTCTGCTTCCAGACCTTCCCTTCTGATTCATTCTCTCTCTAACAACCAACCCCTTTGCCGAACATTCTGTATTGCCCTCAAACGTCCTTCTATGCAACTCCTTTGAATTCAAAGCTAATGTCACGTCTTCCATGGAAAAAATAGTTTTGCAATACATTATCGTATCGACAAAGTTCTCATACAAGTGTGGTAGAGAACACAACAGAATAATAGCCTGATCCTCACCCTCTATTTTAACATCAATATGATTTAAGTCCATGATGATACTTGTTTATATTGTCAAGATGGTTTTTCAGAGATGGACCTTCGTGCATTTGAAGAGTGAACAACCGTTTCTTTAGATACAAGTAGTTCGGAAGAGATTTCATCATACATCGAGCCTCCAACTTGTTCCACAACCCGTTTGACATAGCTCCAGAAACATCTTGCGAAACCTTGTTACTGAAGCGCAACGTAATCGCACTTTGTGCTTTCTCAATAATATCATTTTTTTTTCTTAATCTTTTCTGACACACTCTTCCCCTTTCAGATAACCCATGTTGAACCAACATAGCTTGCATCCTAACCCGCCACGGGTTGAAATTGTTTTTGCCGTTAAACTTCTCGATTTCTAGAAACTTGGTCGCCATCCTAGCTTTGAACTGAAAGTTCTGATACCAGTTTGTTACGATAAATGCAACGAACCAAGAGTTACAATAGAAGAACAAACATGCCACACACAAAGAACACAAAGATTTACATGGTTCGGCTTAAAACAAGCCTATGTCCAAATGAAGATCCAGTGAAAGATTCCACTATGCGAAAATCGGGAGATTATAAGTTTCAACCCCAAACCCTAGCTCCTACTTTCACTCTCTTTCCTTCGATTTTCAGTGTTTTCTCTTTACCCACTCCAAGCCCTATACACCTTTATATATTGGGCTACAAGAGAGTACTAAATGGGGTCCAGGATCCCCAAGTGAAAAAATGTAGCAATTTTTTTTTTCGTTTTCGGGTTGCAACGCAACTTGGGCCGAAACAAAATTCGGGCCACAAAATCAAGGTATGTTCTTCATAAAGTTACTCTAGAAGAGGTAGCCTATTTTTCATTGCATAGACGTCTTAGCGGCGTCATACACAAATTTTATCAAAATTGCCAACTTTGAGCATACAACCCTCTTTCATGCTCCCAATGGAGCCACATATATTTTTTGTCACATCTGGAGAGTGAAATTGACTCTCATCTCCCGTGGGATTATGTACTACATCTGCACTTACAGTTCAATGAGAGTTGAACATGACTGCTCTCATACATCATGAGTTGTGCATGACTCTTAAAATTGGATACCCAAGCTGTCCTCAAAGTCACTCCCGGTGGATTTCCTAGTGCATGTCACTCCTTGCAGATTACTAGGAGGAGAATACTAAGAGATGGACTTAACATTTAACATAAGGGACTGCTTTGAAGACTCAAACTTGTGTTCTCACGCTTGTCACTCCAAGCTTTACCATTGTACCTCTGATGGATTATCTCAATAAATATTGATCATTATCTGCCAGGATTTAAGATTAGTATATTCTAGTTTAGTGAAAAGCTCATAGTTTTCCGCTAGCATTTACTCCCAAGTCTTCTCTAAATTTAAGCTAATCTAATCATTAATCTTGTAGCATAGTAGACATCAATCTGTAACAACTGATGTGGCTTCTCATGTTTACAGGCACAAGTGCCCAGCATGCTTCAAGCAGTATAAAAAGAAGGAGCATCTCATTGAACACATGAAAGCCTCTTACCACTCTGTACATCAGCCTAAATGTGGGGTGTGCCAAAAGCATTGTAAATCCTTTGAGTCACTTAGGGAGCATATAACTGGTGAAATTCTTTGTCATGCTAATTCAAGTTATCTATTTATAAATTGATTATCTTGGTTCCTTTCTTTCTTATGCTTTTTCTTTAATTGATTAGGTCCATTACCCAAAGCAAATTGTTCAAGGATCTATGCTGACAGAGGTTGCAATCTTTGCATGAAAATCTTTGACAGCCCTGATTCTCTTAATGGACATAAAGAGATTTGTTGCCTGCCTGCCCCTGCTCCCCTTGTAAGTTGGTCAGAGAAATATTCCAGTATCATATGCGGATTAAGAAGTTTAGGACCATGTGCTTTTTAAGCTCTCTTGATAAGAAGTAGAGTCAGAATGGTAGCTGCTATTATATATCTAATACACAGATCTTACTGTCTTTGTGTTGAATTGATGAAGGGAGCAGTAATAACGCCCTTTCCTGAATCTGAAGTTGATATTCCAACCTTGAACAATGGAAAATATGGTGGAAGAGGTCCTGAAGCCGTTGCCATAGATTGTGAAATGGTTGGTGGTGGAAGTGATGGGTCACTTGATCTTTGTGCTAGGGTATGCCTTATTGATGAAGATGAAAATCTCATTTTCCATACTTATGTGCAACCTCAAATTCCTGTCACTAACTACAGGTATTTCTGTGCGCTATATTATCTGTTTTCATTTAGTTTAGATATCTGTATGTATTTATATAAATAGCACTGTTAGGAATGGATGTTCTTATCATTTATACATATAAGGCTGTTGCGATGGGTGTTCTTATCATTTATACCATCCCCTACTTTTTGCTTTTTCAGATGTGAAATAACAGGCATAACAGAAGAGCATCTAAAGAATGCCATCCCGCTCAAGGAAGTGCAAGAAAGACTTCTACAAATCTTGTACAATGGAGAGTCCATTGGGAGAATACGATTGGATGGTGGAAAGGGTAGGCTTCTTGTAGGTCATGGTCTAGAGCATGATTTGGATTGCTTGAGAATGAATTATCCTGATCACCTGCTAAGGTAAGCTCTTTTCGGAGTTGGCTGTTTGAGCAAAGCATCCCGTGATATTATTGGGTAAATTACCATGACCTCCCCTGAGGTTTGGACTTATTACTATCTGATGAAAGTTTTAAAATAATGCAAGTCAACCTCCCTTAAGTTTTGGTAAAAGTAACAATCAACCCCATTTTGTTAAAGGGCTGTTAGTTCCGGTAATATTTTTTTTAAATGTCAAAATTGCCCTTTAATTAGATTATGTTTATTATAGAAATTAAATATACACATAATATAAAAATTAGATGGACCACCGTCACCATCGACGACTCAAACTCGTGCCACCATCCCTTCCTATCTCCTCTCTGGGTTCTCTCTCCGTCACCACCAATTCATCCGCACAACCCAATCCACTACCACCCCTTTTCCCTTTCGATTGTGAGGATCTGCATCTTCTCGGAGGCCATATAACTGAAGCATTGACACCAAAATTTGTGAACCAATTTTGTTGTGTTTAGGAGTTTTGGCATTTGGGAAGAAGTGGTAGGTCGCGGTTGAGGAAGGGGAGAAATTTGTGAACCAATTTGGTTGTGTTTGGGCGTTTTGGCGTTAAGGGAGCCGTGGTAGGTCACGGTTGAGGAAGGGGAGGAGTGGAGGGTGTATCGATGGTCTGGTAAGGATCGGAGGGTGTATCAGTGGTATTTGTTGATGGGATTGGAGGGTTTCTTGGCGTTTGGAGCGATGATCAAGGGATTGATGTAATCGGAGAAGATATTGTAGATGTTGCTGAGATTGGAGGTCTGGAGTTTGAAGATGAGAGAGGATTAGGTGTTGAAGTTGTTGCCTCTGCGTTTGATTGTGTGCATGCGTCAGAGAGAGAGACTGAGTGAATTATGAAGATGAGAGAGGATTGTGTGTCTCAAGAAGTACTGGTGATGGTGAAGGTGGTGGCACCGGAACCAATCAAACCAAACTTCTCCAGCGACCTCAACATCACTGTCGAATGATGAACGACCATGCCGTTTGCCGCCAGTCATCACCCGATCTTCTCTCCGGAGTTACCGACCGCTGCTTCAAACGCCACCATGAAATGGGTTATTGATAAAGACTTTGATTTTTCTGAGGTGTGGTTGTCTGTTTTCTTTCATTTTCTGGATTTGGGTCATTGGGTATTGGTGAATAATCGATTAACAAGAGCTTTGTTTGGTGCAGAAGAAAATTGATGGGTAAGAAGAAGATGGTGAAAAAAACAAAGGAACTATCAGTAGCAATAGTTCTGCCCAAAACATGGGTCTGCAGAGAGGTTAGGTTAGAGAGAGAGAGAGAGAGAGAGAGAGAGAGAGAGAGAGAGAAGAGAAAATTGGGGTAATTAAATATATAATTATTAGAGGGAATTTTTGTACTTTTATAATAGACTTTGACGGTGTTAGGAATCTCAACTCAGAAATGGGGTGTGAGGGTGATTGTTTCATAAGTTTCATCTACCGGTAATAAGTTCAAGCCTCAGGGGAGTTGAGTAATTTACCCTATTTTATTCCATTGAGAAAGTTGTATGATGACCATGACTTTTGTTATCTTTGGAAGAAATCTTATCTCCTCTCTTATATGTGACCTACAGGTTCATCCATTTGGAAAATTTCAACTTTGCATACTTCTAAACATAACACATCTTGAGGGATTACAAATCAGCTATTTATTATTATATATAGGGGGATGGCTATGAAAATCAAGCTATTTTTGTTATGATTTATGTATTGAACGAGTCCATTTGTTTCATAAAATTTGAGTTAGTCTTTTGTATATTACGTATAGGTCACTCTAGGAAATGAAGAGTTGATATTATCTTTTGCATTTATTGGTAGTCAGTTTGAGCTATTGCTTTTGATCGAGTCTTGATTGTACTCTCGTTTATTTGTTAGAAAAGAGACCGACTCCTTGTGTTGCTTTTTGCTTCACTCATTCTGAATGTCATATTTGGAAAATTGATTAATTTTTGTCAACTGCTACACAAAAAAATATGAACTTTTTTTTTCGCCCTTCCCCCCATGGTACGTCCATGTAACCAAAGAGAAATGCATACAATTAGTGAAATGTAAAGGGGGTGATTTAAGAGTTAAAAACAAATTTAGCCTTTGGCTTTGTTTGTGCCAAAGAACTAAAGGTGAATGCGACCATCAGATCTCGATTGGAAACTGACACACACTCTTTTAGCAAGTTAGATACTTCTCTTTCCCCTTTTCTGATTCATCCTTCCACTGTTTTCCCTTATTCTTCTTTCCTTTAATCCTTTTCTTCAATAATGATCTTAATTATAAATTGCCAGAAGTGTTGGTAAATTTTCTGGTACTACCATTTCTTACCATTGTTTTTAAATATCATTTTTTTTGGTCCAATTAAATACAGAAGGTATGATTTTAATACGCGTGGTGTTCTTAGCTGAAGATAGAAGTTGCTGGGTCTATTTGCCTGGGTAATAGTGTTGTTTTTACCTCTATTCCCTGATTTTAGAGCCAACTGAGTTCACAGAATTTTTGGTATCTTAACTTTCTACTTTTTGAAAAATAATTCTCTTTTATTGCATAGAGATATTCCCAGATTTGTTGCTCCCAGCTAATTGTAATAATCCCAGATTTGTTCCTCACGGCTACTTCTGTCTGCATGCAGGGATACTGCAAACTATCGTCCACTAATGAAAACAAATTTGGTCAGCCACTCACTCAAATATCTCACTCAGTCATATCTAGGGCAAGTTACTTGGCTTCCTGTTGCTTTATTGCTTGTTATCTTGTTATATTTATTTATATAATATGTACATATATATGTTTATGTCTGAATTGTTATCTGATGTTGTTTAATTATACAATTCTTAACTTTTCTTTTGCTTTCATTGAGTATTTGGCTGATAATGCTTTCTTACTGTAAAAATAATACAAATCTGCATTTACAAATGAAATTTCTTTTGGTTATACAACCTGATAAGGACTCTATAGCTTTGCCTTTTACGTTATTTTTTCCCTTTTATTCTTAAACCGGCTGTGGAGTTAATAGTTTCAATCAGATGCTCTTCTAAAGTTTTTCCCATTAACTTTACTAAAAAATTGGAAGCAGCATCTGCTTGGGAGGTCAAACGTTGAAAAAGGGAATAATCTCTCTCTCCCTCTCTCTCTCTCTCTCTCTCTCTCTCTCTCTCTCTATATATATATATATATCTATTGTTGTTATTATTATTATTATTATTATTTGTTTCTGCTTTCTGCTGCTAAGCCTGCTAAAATTAGCTTCAAACTTTTCTGTTTATTATCCAATTTTGAGGTTGTAGGGATCTCCGCAGTATACTATGCATAAAAAGGACAAAATTTGTTAACTTATAAAACTAACTCTATTTGCAAAATTTTAATAAATATTTTCTAATTTTCTTATTGATCTATTTTTATAGCTGCAAGTATCATTAACACACTTACCGATAGTTTATAAGAAACGTATCGGGGTGTAAATGTTCCAACCAATTTGATGTCTTGCGGCTTTGGCTTTACAGGTATGATATCCAGTCCGGGGTGCATGATCCATTTGAAGATTGTGTATCTGTAATGAGACTGTACAAGAGAATGCGTGCTCAAGATCATGGCTTGGAAGGAATCGGAACATCTCCTGCTACTTCCAATACCCGAAGTATGTTTACCAACAGTTTCGATTCTTGGAAATCCAAGGAACTCGAGAATATGACCCCAGATAAGCTTTTCGAGATATCCAGCTCAAACTATAGGTGTTGGTGTCTGGATTTGAGGCAAGAATTGCAGAATTGATAACCGATACTCCCCTTCATCTGTGAAATCACTATTTTTAGGGGAAATGGTGAGGTTGATTTCTTCATTTATATTCATCAAAGTCGTATGAAATCACTATTTTCTTCCGGACTGTTTGTTTGAAGTAGTTAACAACATTGAGCTTTGTTTTAATGTCACCAGGGTATATATATACATACATACATCTATATATATATATATATATATAGATATATATATTTGTCGAGCACTCTATAGTAGTCCATGATCGGATATCGCAGTCCGTCCATTTACTTAGATTAGAAGTAAGTTTTTTGACCTACATGTGCCAAACTATAGCTTCATGCTGATTGATCTTGATGGAGACACCCTTACCTTCTAAGAATCCAAGTTTGTGCTCACCAAATCCACTCATTGAGTGATTTGTGGACTAATACCTCTGGTTATTTTTAGCTGCAAATGGTCTTATAACATTTGTTGATATTTTCATCTTGCCCTTTTTGCTTCTTATTTGACACGATCACATCAACAAATTACATTCATGTTTCACTTAGAAAAAATAATCAAATTACAATCAAGACTGAATAAAATCACTCATTTGTGTTAATTCCATTATTATAGTTTCTACTTAAGTCGTACAATCTTTTTCAATAGGAGTCGCTTTCACGTTCTGAGCGCGCGTTATTGTTCAAATTCTTATCGCTTATAATTTAATTCTGTTGCTTTCATACTCCTACTTTTAAATTTACTTCTGCTCTGCTCTCGTTTTACATGACTTATGTTTCAATGAGATTTTCTCTTGATTCTCACACTTATATACAAAGATTATTGTAAACATCATATTATTAATGAATTTTTATTTGAATTTCTTTGAAAGGAGGTGAATCATCTTCTATAAAGAATAGACGAGAGCATTGATTGGATGAGTGTTACTGTGTCATGTCACAAAGTCATCAGATTAGATTCGTTGAACTTATTGATGACAAGATTGCATAATTAATGCTTTGTTTTTATTTTCAAATAGTAAGTTTGAAAAAGAAAACAATGCATGGATCACATAGTATTAATATGTTATTAAAATATCTTAAAATAAAATGAAGTGTATGATCTATTTTAAATGAATTCTGACAGTGTAATTTATATTTTTAGGCTGCATTTGGTACACATAAATAAAATGAAATGCAAAGTAAAAATAGGATGATCATTTTTATTTTATTATTTGGTTGCAAATATGAAATGATGTTAAAAATGAAATGATCATTATTATTTTACTATTTGGTTGCAAATATGAAATGATGTTAAAAATGAAATGATCTTTATTATTTTACTATTTGGTTGGACCAATTTAAAACATAGAATGGGAAGATTGATTTTTCCAAAATATCCCTCTCAACAACAAATAAATTAAACTAACAAAATAACATTCTTTCATAAAAATTTTCATAAGAAATGACGATGGCGGCAATAGTGGTGAAAGGTGGCAATGGTAAAAGGTAGACAGTGGTGTAAGTGATGGTGAAAGTAGCTGTAGATTGTAGTAGTAATGGTGGTGGAAGTGGTGATGGTGAAAGACATTGACAATGGTGATGATAATGGTGATTTTTAGACTTAAAAACGTATGAGTTTTGTGACAACATAATTTTCATCCAAAATTTTGAAATGTTCATTTTTTTTCATTCCATGGAATAATCAGGAAATTTAGGAATTAATATTTTTCACTTTAATTTTCTTAACAAACAATCTTTAATTTTATTTTATTTAGTAAAATGAACATTTTATTTTTCATACCAAATGTAGTAGTATAACGCGGCAACGTTGCTCACATGGTGATTTTTATTATTTTTAGAAAATAATAAAAGACGGATATTACTACCCAATGTGAACATCAGTTTTTTTTTTTTTTTTTTTTAAATGAATGTGACCATCATTTTTTTATTTGGAAATATAATGCAACCATTATTGATGTAAACAAAAGTTCTATATTTATTACTACTTTACTAAAAAATCGGTGTAAGAATTATTTTTTAAAAATAAATTGTGTATCATTACTCCATCTTAAATAATTACATCAAATTGTAATTTATTAGTCGGTGTTTTATTTATTTATTTATTTTTTCCATGAAATTAACACGATACCAGTTGTTTTATGTCAGAAAAATTAACCAATCACATCACTCTCAAACGCTGAATATGTGCCGCCTCCAGAACTGACTTTTGCCTCTCCGTTCCACACGCACACAAACACACACTCGTCTCCTAGCGGAGGCTTCTCACTTTATCACTCTCTCAGAACTCACTTTCTCTCTCTAAAACGCTCTCGTCTTTGTCTCTCTAAAAGGAGACGCAGCTCCATGAAACACTTCTAGATCTGCCCTAGGAGAGAGAGAGTGACCATGGCGATTGCCGCACATCAGAGTCTGTGGGACGGCGTTCTCGAACACACCAAGTCGGCTCAGGACAGAGGCAGCGAC
Source organism: Cornus florida (assembly GCF_030987335.1). Taxonomy (NCBI): domain Eukaryota; kingdom Viridiplantae; phylum Streptophyta; class Magnoliopsida; order Cornales; family Cornaceae; genus Cornus; species Cornus florida. Next base: position 76,979,358 of record NW_026775575.1, on the reverse strand, counting down.
CCAGTGCTCTGGGCGATTCACCTCTCGTCGAGCCTCAGCTCCGCCGGAGTTTCGCTGCCGTCGACGGAGGTCGCGAACTTGCTCGTGTCTCATATTTGCTGGGACAATAATGTTCCTATCACGTGGAAGTTTCTCGAGAAAGCGTTAACGGCGAAGATCGTGCCTCCGATGCTCGTTCTCGCTCTTCTTTCCAGCAGGTATTGGTTCGCACTGTTGTTTTTTGGTTAATTCATATGAAATTGTGGTTATGTAACTTATATATGCGAGTTTGTCTGTCACTTTGTTGATAAAGGAAACATGCCCTAATTATACGTACCGAATTACAGAAGCATAACAAGCATAGCTGTATATATTATATGGACTAATTTTCGTATTGAATGTTTATAAATGATATATATGCTATATATATGCTATATTTGTGGACGCTTTTTAGTGCTTCTCATGGGTGTTATGGACTTATCGGCTTCAAAAGAAGCACTGAAAAGAATCAGATTAACGAGCAAGTAGGCTAATCACTTGTTATTCATTTTCAAGTCGAGTTTGATAAATCCCCAAAAGTGAAATTATCTTTTCATGAAAGAAATATTAAATAATAAAAGCTTCCACATAGAGTCAACCTTGGAATCAAAAGTACGACTATATGTATTCATTGTGTTTATGTGGTCTCATATGGCAATTTATGTAGTTCTCTGTTTGGTATTTCTTTGGAGTATATGTCTCGATGAAGTAGCTGGAAGACATGGAATGTATCCAACCTACACTACTGTCCATTGAGCATTGGGCATGAGCCCTAGTTCATTGACCTCTCGCAGACCTGACTATTGCCACTCTTGCGTGAGCCCAGATATGTCTGCCCTATTTTGTTTCTATAGGCATGTATTTTGGCATCGAATGTGTTATTTGGCTGTGCGGATCTTGTTGGGGGTAATTTGTCAGTAAGAATTTGAAGTTTGATGCTTGTCATTTTTATTTTATCTTACTTACTCTATTTATGCTATATTTATATTCTGTCACAATATAAATACATGAAGCATTTCTGGATAAATGAGCAAGACAACGTGTGGGAGTAAATTTATCATATGAAAGATTGATAAAAAAGAATTATATGTGGCAGACTCGATGGTACTAGACAAAGGCAAGGATAATGTTGATGATCCTCTCCACCTTAGCCACATCATTGCCATGCGTTCGAGAAATTATTACATGGCCCCGGGACAATTGGTCCTGACCATTCACTAGCCAACACGCAAGCTAAAAGCTCAATAAAGTTAAGACAAATCTGACACATTTGCTTGTGTGTTAGCTAGTAATTGACTTGGCACCAATAGTTCCGGGACCATGTAATAATTTCTCCTTTCGCTGACACCAAAGCCAGTCAACCGATGTACATGTGTTTATCAATCAAAGCGGGTGTGTCTATTTACCTACTTAAGCGATTCCCGCAAATCCCACAACATCTAAAGAACATAATAGGTAGAGAGAGATCGAGAGATGGAGATTGAAGGTAGTCATTTTTGTGTTTGTTTTTCGATAAGAATAGAATAAGGGGTTGACTGGTGAGGACGTTGGATGATGCAGGTCCAAGCAGAGTTGCACTCTCTCTATCTCTCTCTAATCTACATATATATATATATATATATATATATATATATATTTGTGTTTCGATAAGAATAGAATAGAATAGGGGGGCGAGGGCATTGTATGATGCAGGTCCAGGCGGAGTTGCACGAGCAAGGCTCTCTCTAATCTACATATCCAATGACTACCTTCAATCTCCATCTCTCATTCACAACCCATAATTATAGCAAACATAGTGTTATCCGATAGAGTTTCCAATTCTATCATATAATGCGGACATAGATTTATAAAAACGTTGTAACTATGATTTATATCTCCTATGCATATCTCCCATTACGACATGCACATGCATCATAACACACAATCAATGGAACTTCGATGCTACTCTAGAGTCGAGCAATACAAATAATTCTCCGTATATGTATGCAAAGCATGTAATGCAATAGTGAACTTATATCTTTATTAATTCTTAATGACAAATATACATTAAAAGAATTAAATGCATTAATTCTTTGGGTTGAGCTTTTACATGATTTTTTAAATGTCTGTGTTGCCAAATTTGATGTTTGCTTAACTTCCTGTGAGCTGCCTTTTCTTTCGTCATATGATTTGTTACCTCAAGCTCCAATGTTGGCTTGACTTGATATGTGGTCCTTGGTAATTTGAAATAGCAATGCCTCAGAAAATAGCTGCCTTATGGGCATGTTGCCTCTAAAGATAATTACCTTCTAACCATGTTTAGTATTTTAAATGCTGTTCAATATGTGGAGATTATTGTGTATGATTAATCTAGTAGGACCTCAAACTGCTATGTTGCCTTGCTACATAAATGCATTGATATGTGGGAGCTATCTCGTTGCCAGTTAGACAGTGCTTTCTCAACACGATGTTACTTTGATTGATGATTGTTTTAATATATGGGAATAACCATCTTGCTGTTATATATCGTTTGGTGGCACTATAATTAGTAATTACCATCATTGCCACAACAGATGATTGTCTTGGTGTACAATTTATGGTTTTGTGGGCTTCAAACTACACTGTTGACCAAATACATGATGTGATAGCACTTTACGTTACCATGTATTCTAGAAAGCTATTTGTCTTATTGTATGCAGACCTTGTTGAATCATAATTTCATTCACAAAGCCAATACCAAACAGTTGGAATTAAAGGTTGGGCCTAGGATCTGTTTTTCTTTTGGATCATTTTGGATCATAATTGATCCATATAACCAACCCCAAATTGTTAGGATTAAGGCTGGGTTTTGGTTCTCCCTTTATTTTGTTCCACTTGGTGCATCAACTGATGATTTCATATGATTCAATAGAAGCAACTGATATATGTTTGGCCTTATAGTGATATCTGTATGGTAAAGGTGTTTCCTTTAGTTTCGCAAACTTTGTTCACGAGCCATTGCTATTTTAACCCACTGCGGTTATTGTTTCTATAGGGTAATTCCAAGTCGACGGTTCCATCCTGCAGCGTACAGACTATACATGGAACTCCTTAAGAGGCATGCCTTTTCGTTTGCATCTCAGATTAGTTGTCCAAATTATCAGAAGTAAGTCTTTTCATTTTTCTTTTTTCAATTTTCATTTGCGTCTTATTTTTTATTTTTTATTTTGTTTTGTCTTCTTTTTCTATTCTTAATATTTTCCTTGAAGAACTTTTTTTTTTCCTTCGTTTAGCACTGGCTTCACAAAGGCTTTTTTATTATTTCTGATTCTGATTTATGCTGTATTTATTGTCACTATAAATATAAAGATATAGTTGGATTGGATTGTTTATTAGACTTTATCTCTCTCCAAGATTTGCAACCTACTCTAGAACTGAACGATGAGGAACACTTTCTAAATTATGTATTACATCAAGAGATTTACTTTAATTCCCGATATGGGATAAATTTCTATAGTTAGACATGTGCATACCTGAAAATCATCATATGTATATCATTGCACAATTAAACTTACTTTTTTATTGCTGACTACTATACAGTACAATGAGAATTTGGCTTTATGCATATGGAAAATTTAACTGTAATTTTAGGCTGATTCGGCTGAACATTGAAGTATCCCCTAATACAAATGCCTAAGTGGTATAATTCTCATTGTTGGTTCATACTTAGAGTTGGTGAATGATACAAGCATAAGCATTTTTATCCCAAACTTCTCCCTTACTCTTTTTTCTACACTATTTGTTTTTTATTTATTATTTATTGTCTGTTTTTATTTATATTTCTTGTATCAAAGGAACCTACTCTTTGGGAGAAACTCAAAGGTGCTCCCAAGTTGTACATATCCTTGTGCACTTAGAAAGAAAAAAAAAGTTGTACCATATCCTCATACTAAATTTTAGTGACGGTGATGCCTTGCAGCATACACCCTTTTGGAGGTTTTAGAAGAATAAAAATGCTGCAAAAGTTAAGTTGCACTGAGAGTGACTCTGAAAGGTCTCTTCAAAAGAAAAAGAAATAATTAAATTTAAGAAAACATGTCAAAATGGAAGTCCTACTTTTACTGTTTATCGGAGTTAGATACACATCCTAAATGCTTAATACATTGGCAATCTCCAATTCTCCATATACATGATCTTCTGAGACAATGTTTTACTCTTCCCATTTCTTGCACATTATATACCCTAAACTAGAAAGCACGGACACTTCTATGAAGGATCCGTACCCGTGTCGTGTCCGTGTCGGACATTGACACTCTTTGGACACTTCTCGGACACGTGTCCGACACTACATATACGTGTCTATTAACAACCATCTAGTCCAAAAGCTTAAGCTATTAGAGAGGATGTATCTTTAATATTTATGTGCTTCAACACGACCCCCTCACGTGTGGCCTTCTTTTGGTCCAAAACGTGCTTTTCAATTTTTTAATTAGGGTGATGGTGAGATTTGAACTCGAGACCTTTGGCTCTGATATCATGTTAATAACCATCTACTCCAAAAGGTTAAGCTGTTAGAGAGAGTGTAACTTTAATATGTATATCCTTCAACATTGTCCATAAATAAAAATTAAATTTTATTATTTTGGACACTTAACCAACAATTCTGGACACTTTGTCGGCACTTCCCAGGCACTTAAGCCAACACTTTCCGACATTTCTAACACAAATCTACCCGGTAATCTTGAAAATAATATGAATACATTCTAAAATATTCATTTTTTACTTTAACAAAAATTGGCATTATATATATGATCACAAGTGAAGCATAAAAAGATACTGTCATTTAAAACAAAAAACACTATTCTGACAAATTTGAGCAACTCTTAGTATTAAAATTAGAACTTAATTAAGGTTCTGGAATACTATTACTCGATAGATGTATATAAATAAAAAATTCTTAGTTACATATAGCCGTGTCCACGTTGTACCCATGTCCTACTTTTTTTTAGAATTTGACGTGTCAAAAAAATGATAATATAAGGATAGAAATATTTTGGGCACACTATTAAATTTTGTATTTGTTGAGGTTCAATAATATAAGAAAATAAAATATTTTGGTAAGTTATAATATATAAAGAAAAAATTTTGGGGGACCCCTCAAAAAAAAAAAAAAAAAATGGTAAAGAATAGAAATCTTTTAGGTCAACGATCAAATTTCTGTGCGTTGAAGTTTAATAATTAAAGGAAATACTGTAATTGTTTTAGGAAAGTTATAATATATAAAGAAATAAAAAATTATGGGGCCTTCTTATTGGCTGGGGCCTTAGGCGACCGCCTAACTCGGCTAAGGCTCCCGCTGGCCCTGGACATTCTCATTATAGAATGAACTCTTTAAATCTTGTCATGTAATGCTATCATTTCTATTATATATTGTGAAAATCATGTGGCATGCACTTGGATCATCTGTTAAGCAGTATATTTTGTGTTTGTTCTTTGTAATTGGATTTCCTTGGAACTAAAACAAGAAATTTGAGTTTGAAGAAACTGACATGTTTTGACCATGCAATTGCAGGGTCATGAAATCCATAGACGATGTTCTTCATCTTTCCCAGATATATGGTGTTCCGGCACAGGAACCTGGGGTTCTTGTAGTTGAATTTGTCTTTTCAATTGTATGGCAGTTGCTTGATGCATCATTAGATGATGAAGAGTTGCTAGAACTTACACCAGAGAAGAAGTCAAGGTGGCCAACCAAGACACAAGATATGGAAATAGATGGTCATGATAGCTTTGATGAGAAGAGAATTGAGCGTCATGATGGAATGCACAAATTAAATGCTGTAATGGCCATTGAGATAATTGGAGAATTTTTTAAAAATAAAGTAACATCCAGGATTCTTTACTTGGCACGCCGAAACATGTAAGATAAATCTGTTACCATGTTTTGTTTAAGTTTCTTTTGTTGTCCAATTTATTGTGTCTTATACGAGTGAAAAACAAACAGTACTTCGAGTGGCTTGGAGAGCACTGAAATGGTTAATCTGAATTTTAGAGAGGATCTTAAGTGGCATTTGGATTGTTCTACTGATGTTAAGTTTATTCTACTTTATTTTCTTTCCCTTTCTAGGCCCTTGCATTGGGGATGTTTCATTCAGCATTTGCGACTGCTTGCAGCGAGTTCATCTGCATTGAGGACTTCAAAACATATTACTCCTGAAACTCTTCTACAGTTGACATCAGACACACGTCGGGTCCTGTCCCGGGAATGCAAAACAAGTTCACAGCAAGCATTTCATGCAGTAATGGCTTCTGGTTCGCTTATATCTTCTGCTAGTCAATGTTATGGCACTAGTCGTTCTGCATTTTGGCTTCCCATTGATATGTTTCTGGAAGATACTATGGATGGATCACAAGTGGTGGCAACAAGTTCTGTTGAAACACTTACTGGTATGTCATTTCTCTTATATGATGGTGAAATTATAGCTTTACAGGGGGGAAAAGGTGTTTCTCTTGTTTTTCAAACAAGTTCACTGAAGTGAATTAACGTGCAGGTCTAGTAAAAGCTCTTCAGGCAGTTAATCGTACGACCTGGCAGGATACATTTCTTGGTCTATGGATTGCGGCTTTACGGCTTGTTCAAAGGGTGAGAACTCATTAGATATTTGATAAACAGTAGGATATATTATGCTCCCTTGAGAGTTGAGGCCCAAAGACATTGGAGATGAGTTTTTTCAGATATATTGTATGAGGAATATTTTTCCACCAATTTGCTTATATGTTTTGTTGGACTGAGAAAACTTATTACGGAGACTAGATCCTTGGTCTGGATATCTTGTATGAGGAATGCTTCAAAGTGGAAAAGCAGGATATGCCAGAGGATCTCATATATGTTATATATTGCTGAGGAAAACATATGTGAATTATAAATACCTGTCTGTGGAGAAAATGGTTTTTTTAGGTGTTAATTAGCTATTGTTAATTTCTTTCTCTTTTTGACTAGATTTCATTCATTTTATTCCTGATTGAAATTTCTGCTTGACTCATTGTTTGTCATGCAATCCTAACACAGGAAGAGTCCTCCTCATGGTCCTTAGCAGTTAGCAGCTTCCTGTATTTATGTTCCATTGAATTTACACTGATCATACATCATTATTTTACCTTTTTTTTTTTTGTTCTTGGTTCTTTTAGGAAAGAGAAACTAGCGAGGGTCCAGTACCTCGCCTTGATACCTGCTTATGCATGTTATTGTCTGTTACAACTGTTGCGATTGCGAATGTTATTGAGGAAGAGGAAAGTGGACTCATTGATGAAGCTGAACGCAGCCCAACCAGTCCAATGATAGAGAAACAGGCTCCAGGAAAGCGTCGCAGGGATCTGGTTTCCAGCTTACAGCAGCTTGATGACTATGAAGGCTTGTTGACTCCACCTCTACCTTTATGTTTGGTAGCCAATCAGGCTGCCGCCAAAGCAATGATGTGTCTTTCAGGCCTAACAGTTGGAAGTGGATACGTTGATTGTGTGAGCTTGAATGACATGCCGTTGAACTGTTGTGAGTAACATCTTTAATTTTTCAGCAGACACCAATTTTATTAATATTTCAGAATGGAAAAAGTTGTACTAAATGTTCTCTATGGCCTTCCTTGCTTGTTACCACCTGAGAGTTTCTTCTGAAAAGTTCTTGTTCTTGTTTTGAATATATGAGACGTGATGGCAGCAGCCTTCCTCCTACGCTTAAACCTCATAAGTCTCACTCCATGTCCCTCTACCAAGAATTGAACCATGCACCTCCACCTAATTAATGATCGAGAAATACCACCTGAACTAGAAAGATGGTAATGCTAAAATTTTACTTTGCATTCTATGGTTATGAGAGGAATTATATGATGCATTTTATTGTTTATACATAGCTGATATGGTCCCTTTTTTGAGTAATGTTACTTTCGTTGCATCTCTAAATCTGTAAGCCAACTTTCCACCCTTGTTGTAGCACATGGAAGGGAAAGGTACATAAAAATAATAATAATAAAAGAAAAGAACAGATGCAGCCAGTTTTTTTTTTTTTTGCACTGATGCAGCCAGTTCTTCTTTCATGACTTTCAGCTTGGATTCATTTTTAATAAAATTTAAATACTTTTCCCTGTTCACTTTATTGGGTTTTATTATAGTATCACTATTTTATTTTACATTTCTCTCTCTCTCTCCCTCCCTCCTTTTTCTCTCTCTTATTTTCCCCCCCTCCTTTTATGGGGGGGGGGGGGGGGGGGGGGGTGTGGTTGGGAGGAAGGAAAGGTTTACTTTTTGTTCATGCAACTATGGTTACCTGTTGCTTACTTAAAAATTGGAAATAGAAAAAAGAAAAGAAAAAGAAAAAGAACCATGGCTGGCTAGCTGAGGTTGTACTTCAATTTTCTTACTAGGCATGCATGTGTCTATATTACATTTGCATCCTTTCTGATTATTTTTGTTTGCTTTTAGCTGGAAACATGCGGCATCTGATTGTCGAGGCTTGTATTGCTAGAAATCTTCTGGACACTTCAGCATATTTATGGCCTGGTTACGTAAAAGGACGTAGCAACCAGGTACCTCGTAACGTCTCTGGCCAAATGCCTGGTTGGTCAGCATTGATGAAGGGGTCACCCCTAACTCCTTCAATGGTAAATGCCTTGGTTTCAACTCCTGCTTCGAGGTATGGCTATGCAGACATTTCTTTGAGAAATTTCTCATCTTTCTTTCGTTCATTTTTCTCCCCCTGGGCGCCCTTCCCCAGTGTACCTGGTCAAATGATGGTACTTCCAAGTTCCAATTTACACAGTAGCAACATGCTGTTTCAAATTCATTCATTCATTCATTCCTTCCTACCCAACCCTATCCTATCCTATCCTTGAAGAGGTTCTGATTTCCACATGTGGAAGTCCTTAAAGTTCATTTTGTCTTTTAGTCGTTATTATCAAGGTTTTAAATTGTCGTGCTGTCATAACTCCTAAAAGTGACAATGCTGTGTTGCGTGCTTGTATGTTTTCGGGTGTAACCGTGCCTTCGTATGTGGGATATGACAAGTGTTGCGTATCAGTATTGTATACTGAACTATTGAAATTTATTTGCTCACAACTATCACAAAATGTCACTATTTTTGTTTCTAAAACTTAAATTCTCACATATTTCGATTTTCTTTAATGATTTTAATAAATTTAGTTTAACACGATTTAATATGGTTGATGAATTTTGTATTGATTCTTAGGTCACTGTTAACAAGAAATGCTTACTAATTTTACATTTCACTACTTTTATAAGCGTTTAAACACACTTATGAGTGAAACATTATTAAAGTGTGTTCATTTGCTTGGTTTACCAACAGTTTTTTGTATTCTTATTTTGTACAATAAAAATCTAGGTCAGAGTTATAAATATAAAATAAATTAATATGATGAAGAATAGAAATTTTAAACAAGGTAAAAATTAAACATTAAAGTAACTTAAATTTATTTTAGTTATGATCTAAATTTTGATTTTAAAGACTTGTTTTGAAATTATAGTACTATATACTAGTTCCTTGCAACCCAGATCCCAAAAGAATATAATTAGGGAAAAAAAGAAAAAAAAAAAAAAAGGCTGAAATGAGCTGAAATCAATTCACATTCATTATGGCTGCTTAAGGGATTGCTACGGCAGTTTAGTGGTCCATTTTGGCCATTACAGTCTGTTATGGGCACCATAATGCTTTTACGACTGTGTTAATGTCAACATGACTTCTATATCAGTTTGTAGTGGGTCGTCCAACACCTCTCTATACCATTATGTAAAACCGTTACACAATGGTATAGCTCACTATTTAAAACCATGGTTATGATGTTTTGATTGTTAAATTTCTAGTTCAAGAAAGTGTCTGGTCCTTTTTTCCCATTAATTTGGTTTCATAATTTTCATTTATATTCTATCCCGCTTATGGTTCATTTTAAACTTTTGGTATTGTATTGCAGAGATGGTTAGTGATGAGATATAATTCAAGTTAAATTATGCTCAAACCCAATTACTTGGGGTATATGGGTCAGAATTGCTGTTATGCAGAATACCAGTTTCAGCATGATATGCTATGTCCTATGTGTATATTTATAGTGATTTTATTACTAGGTTCTTAGTGCTTACGTGGTGATGTTGCTGCATAAATGATATAGAGGTGACGATTCATAATTAGTTATAAGATCCCCCTATGTCTTTACATGTCCTGGTCTTCAGTAAAACCCTTTTCTTTCCTGAAGCCAGGTATATCAGATGCTCTTTTTTGTAATTTACCCAGTGGTAAGGCAACTGAATTTAAGCTCATGGATTTGATGGAAGCTTAGCAGAAATAGAGAAAATCTATGAGATCGCAGTCAAAGGTTCAGACGATGAGAGGATATCTGCTGCTACAATTTTTTGCGGTGCATCCCTAACTCGTGGTTGGAATATACAGGTAGTGTGGTGCATGTTGTTCATATTGTACTGGAATATCATATTACAGTAGACCATTTGAATATCTTATTATTGTTATTATCATTATTTGCCGGCGCTCATTTCTCCTTTTTCACTTTTATGTTGTTCAAAGCATATTTGATCTATTTTTGCAGGAACACCTTGTTCTTTTTATTACAAGATTGCTGTCTCCTCCAGTCCCTGCAGATTATTCTGGGAGTGAAAGCCATTTGATAGGTTATGGCCCATTTCTGAATGTTTTTCTGATCGGAATATCGACAATCGATTGCATTCATATTTTTTCCTTGCATGGCTTGGTAGGTTGAGCTTCTGAAGCTCTTGTGGTTTTTTAACTGAATTTATATATTCTGTAATTTGTGTAGAAGACCAGAAAATTATCAGGAGAAAACATGTTACGTATTTTCAATCACTGTCCTTGTTCATTACAAAGAATGAAGTGGAGGCTTCTGGTCCTTTGATTTATGACTGAATTCTCTGCACAAAATAAAATCAGACAAACAAACAATGTGCCTCTCCTTATCCAACGAATGGAAATTGTATCTATCCTACACAATCTCCTGATTTATGAAAACACCACATCTACATTCATTACAATTTTATATTTCAACTATTAGATTGTGTTTTTGTGTGTTATTCAATCAAATCTATGACCTACAATAAATTTTTTTTTTTTTGGACAAGCAATAACTTAGAATTATGTGATTTATCAAAGATGATTACAATGCAACCTTTTATTGAATGAAATAAAGGAAAAATAAAAAGTTTTATATTGGCTTTGAGCTGATTTTCTTCAATTCTTGTACCAGGTTCCACAACTTGCTGGTGCATTGATGCCCATTTGCGAGGTATTTGGAGCATGTACGCCCAAGGTCTCATGGACTCTTACAACAGGGGAAGAAATTTCTTCCCATGCGTTGTTCTCAAATGCATTCACTCTTCTGCTGAAGTTGTGGAGGTTTAATCAGCCACCACTTGAGCATGTTATGGGAGATGTTCCTCCAGTAGGATCTCACCTAACTCCCGAGTACCTCTTATTGGTGCGCAACTCCCAACTAGCATCATCTGGAAATGCACCTAAGGGTCAACATAAAAGCAGACTGTCAAGAATGTCAAGTCCATCTTCGACAGAACCCATATTCATGGATTCTTTTCCAAAATTAAAGAATTGGTACAAGCAGCATCAAGCATGTATTGCTTCTACCCTCTCTGGTCTTGTGCATGGAACCCCTGTTCATCAGATTGTTGATGGGCTACTGAACATGATGTTCCGGAAAATAAATAGAAGTGGTCAGCCCTTGACTCCAAATTCTGGAAGTAGTAATTCATCTGGGTCTGGAACGGAAGATACCTCTCTTCGACTTAAATTACCTGCTTGGGATATTCTGGAAGCTATTCCCTTTGTTCTTGACGCTGCTTTGACAGCTTGTGCCCATGGAAGACTTTCTCCCCGTGAAATGGCCACAGGTTAGTCTGATTTAAATAAAATCATCTTCGCTTCTTCCTGCATTAGCTTCAATTTTATGGTTGAAAAATTATGAACTGACTCAATGTGGGCATATTGTCACTTGACAAGGCACCAGAAAGAAGTTATGCAAATGGCGCTGAAGAGAGAACTCTTTCTTTTTCGTAATACAGGCCTGACTGAAACTACACAAATCGAGCCTGTGTTAGCTCAGTCATCTCAACTTACTTTTAGAAAAAGTTCTTGAATGCATATTACTTTTCCTGGCATCTCTGATTGAACAGTAGATAGGGGATTCCTTTTTAGTCTTCTCGCCATGTAACAGTTTTGCCTTCAAACATTTGTTTTACATTTCTGTCAGAGACTTTTATATTTTACATTTACAAGGCTCTGCTTGCACTGTAGAGAAATTAGGTAGGGGAGTACTTCTACTGTCTTCTTGTTACATGTCTATCCTTATTTTAGTGTCTTCTTGTTGCACAGTATCATCCCACACCGCGTAATGGCGGGAGCCTCATGGCAGTTGGGTTGACCTCCCCCCCCCCCTCCCCCCCCCAAAAAAAAAAAAAAAAAATTGCATTTTCATGATTATTAAAGCCAAAAACCAATGGCTTAGGCCAAGTGGTTACAGTATCTGTGCTAACCTCCAAAAGCATGCCCCACCCCATCCCCTCCTCAAGCTTGGGAAATAAAAAAAAAAGATGGTTAAGAATATTATTGGATATACACTGTTTCAGAAGAGGGAACTGACACAAATTTCTGTTTGTGTTGTACGCTACTTTTTGGGAAACCATTCATTAATTGTTCTAAGCTTTTCTTGAACTTCCGAATAAATTATTTACTGGCTATGTCATGTTAGTAAGGACCCTCTGCACTATTTCTATCACAGGGCTCAAAGAACTTGCTGATTTTCTTCCTGCATCCTTGGCAACCATTGTTAGTTACTTTTCAGCTGAAGTAACACGGGGTGTTTGGAAGCCAGCTTTTATGAATGGAACTGATTGGCCGAGCCCTGCTGCAAATTTATCTATTGTTGAGCAACAGATAAAGAAAATTATAGCTGCTACCGGTCTTGATGTGCCAAGTCTTGCTGTCGGTAAGTTCCTGTTGTAAATTCCTGTGTATGTTGACTACAGATGTCCAGACAAAATTGTCATTCTGCTTCCTCTTAAAGGTTTGCAATTTTCTTGTGATTTTTTTGAGCAAGATAACATTGACACTCCTAACCATCAAATTTTAAATGGTGAAGAAAATTTATAAAGTCAACAGATCATCTTAGGTGAATAGATTAATGACTCCTAGTGGCAGCAGAAATTTGTTTACTCTGATTCTGCCATCTATTTCTTACACATCGTGTATTTCTTACACATCGTGGAAAATTGAAACATCTGAGATTCGTGCAGGGAATTTCATGTTGAACAAACTTTTTTGTTAAACTTTTGGTTTAAACTTGTTTTGCTTGCAGGAGGGAGCTACCAGGCTACACTTCCTTTACCCTTGGCTGCCCTTGTAAGCCTCACAATAACGTATAAACTCGACAAAGCCACTGAACGTTATCTGACCCTTTTTGCCCCTGCTTTAAACACCCTTGCAGCCGGTTGCCCCTGGCCATGCATGCTCATCATAACCTCTCTATGGGCACAGAAGGTGAAGCGTTGGAGTGACTTTCTTGTTTTTTCAGCATCCCGTACCGTTTTCCACCACGATTCTGACGCTGTAGTTCAGCTCCTTAGAACCTGCTTCACATCGACTCTAGGGCTAAATTCCCCTCACATCTCAAGCAATGGTGGTGCAGGCGCCCTTCTTGGCCATGGATTTGGCTCCCATTTCTCTGGCGGAATGTCTCCAGTTGCCCCCGGAATACTCTACCTACGAGTTCACCGGTCTGTCAGAAATGTGTTTTTTATGACAGAAGAAATTGTTGTCCTTTTAATGCGCTCTGTTAAAGAAATTGCAAGTAGTGGGTTACCTGCTGAGAAATTGGACAAGTTGAAGAAGACCAAGTATGGGATGAGATATAATCAGGTTTCTCTTGCTGCGGCAATGACGCGTGTGAAGCTCGCAGCTTCACTAGGGGCTTCATTAGTTTGGATAAGCGGTGGAATAAGTTTGGTTCAATCTTTAATTAAAGAGACATTGCCATCATGGTTTATAACTGTTCATGGGCCAGAGCCAGATGGAGTGGAATTTGGAGGGATGGTTGCGATGCTGGGGGGCTATGCACTTGCCTACTTTGCGGTGCTCTCTGGGGCATTTGCTTGGGGAGTGGACAAAAAATCACGAGAATCTAAGCGGCGGCCAAGTGTACTTGGGGGCCACTTAGAATTTATGGCTAGCGCCCTCGATGGAAAAATATCGCTTGGTTGTGATTGGGCGACATGGCGGGCATATGTCTCGGGATTTGTGAGCTTGATGGTGGGATGTACACCAGTTTGGATGCTGGAGGTGGATGTAGATGTATTGAAGAGACTCTGCAAAGGATTGAGGCAGTGGAATGAGGAAGAACTGGCTTTAGCCCTGCTTGGTTTGGGCGGAGTGGATGCAATGGGTGCTGCTGCTGAACTCATCATCAAAAGCGGCAGTTTTGAATTTTGTCAAAAAATTTAGTCGCAACATTTTATACATTGTGAGGTAGATATATTTTAACCTAGTTACTGCTAAAGTTTTGTAAAATTCTTGTCTGTGTATAGTTCAGGCAGAAAAAAATTATATGGGTTTCGAAACTTATGTACATATGATTAAATGATTTTAGGCTTTGCTTGTAGGATGGCATGGTTTATGCGTATCTTGATTGAACGTTTGTATGGATGTTAAAGATTTTGTATAACCTTTTGGTTGACGCTACCAGGTATATAGTCTGGCGGTCAAAAAATCGTATTATTTCTTGATTAGATCATTCCCTCCAGTCTCTGTCGGTTAGACTGTAAAGTTGAAGATTAGCTTCAAAAACGCTTCTCGGATGGTTTGTAGTTTGTTCCCTGGTGTCTGATTTTTGTATTTATAAGTAATTATATTCTTGGAAATCAAAATGCTCTTGAAACTTTTGTGAGAAGCATTGTATAATTTGCATGTAATAAATTGATTTTAGAAAAGGCCCAAACTGTTAAAAGCTCAAAAAAGAATGGGTAGTTGTCCTACAGATGCAGTAATAATTAACAGAACATAAAATTTGCTCTTCAGTAATTAGAAAGCTAGGAAGAAAAAACAAAAAAAAAAAAAAAAAATAGAAAGCTAAAACATGTTGTGTTATGTATTAAATTATTAATGATCATTATTATCGTATGGGCATGCATTTTAAAGGGAGGGTGAGGTTATTGGTCAAAGTAGATTGTGTATTATGATCAACCAATCTTTAGTAAGAATATCATATGATTCTACATCAAGATTTCTAGGTGTTGGGCAAGGAAAAACTAAAGTTGATGACATCAAGCAAGAAGCATAATCGACTCACCAAGCTTTGAGTTGTAAAGATTCCTGCAATTTGGAATTTATAACAAACAATTTGTTATTTTATTTTTGTTTGAGAAAGCAAATCTTTGTGTAACGGTAAGATTGCTTCATTGTGATTTAGAGGCCAAAAATTCGAAATAAAAAAATAGTCTCTCCATATGTCAGAATAAGGTTGTGTACAATTGATCTTCTTCATACCCCGTAATGACGAGAGTCTCTCTACTAAATTTGAGAGGCATCCGTAAGTATAGTAGATATTACGCATAAGAGGTTGAAATTCACATTAAGAACATGATTTCATATTTTGTTTTTGCTAATAAGATGATTTGCACCACACCAATAATCTGATTCTTCTTGAAGCATGTGTTCAAAATCTACATTTAGAATGTACCTGCCAGATAGTTAATTTCAAATTTAAGGAAATACACCAATAAGTGAAGAGAATTCCTGAATATATAAAATGCTTCATGATAGAAATAGATTTTTTTTTTTGCAAGGTAATGATAGGAATACTAAATAAGTTTGAATTTTGTCATTTTCATATCACAAAGGAAATAATTGACAACTCGGAGTTGCACATTATCCCGACCAAGGGAGAAAAGTGTTGCTAAATTTTTTCCGCCTGTTACTTCACATGTGACAGCAGGTGGACCCAAAAACAAAATATTTTTTGTCGGTAGGTGTGTGATCCATAGATCCAACGCAAAATACAAACTACAAACTACCCACGAGTGGAATGAACAAGAAACTGAAGATTACCCATATGAGTGGAATGGAAAAAAACTGAGAAGGAAAAAAAATTGAACCAACACATGCATTGCATACCAGTATGATCACCTCGAACCAGTAAGAATTTCTATGAACATTCTGCAAAAATCTGTCACTGTGGAGGGAAAGAAAATACATACAAACTCTAATTCAAAGAGAGTGAATAATTACATAATTCACTATACCTATACCCTTCTGCAGACATCCTTATTTGCTGTAACTCCTGAACTTTTATTAAATCATTATTCGATAACGAAAGGGACCTCCTCCCATGATTACAAAGGTCGAAGAGAAAAGAATTCTTTTATTTTTTATTTTTTCCAGTCGTGTTTGTGAATGGTTGTTCGTTTATTGGGGGCTAGCGGGGATGGTTGTGGTTTGAGCAGGGAAAACATGTTTCAATCACTTAGGCTTTTGGCTTCAAACAGGATACAACTGTGAGACTTCATTTCATAGGTGACTAAATCACCTGTCTTCTCGAGGATTGGTTCACCATCTTTGGAGAAGAATCCCGGAAAAGGAAGGGCTGTGTCAACCAAACGAAGCCATACCATCTCCGCGGGAGGTGGGGGTAGAATAACACTCTCTGGATGATCAGCAGCATTAACGGCAATGAACAAGTCACCGCTCAAATGAGAAGAATCCGCGTCCAGCTTGCTCTCCTCTTTGTCAGCCTTCAATGTCATGGACAGGAATCTGCTTGATGGGTCATCCCATCTTGGTGGGGACTGGTCGCTTCCATGCCAGTCAATATTTTCTTCTTTCAAGAAGTTCCGTTTCTGAAGCAGATCACTTCGCCTCACTCTTAGTGAACTCAAGAATGAAATAAACTGTGTGGTCTGAATAGCAAAAGCAGTTCCTAATGCATTCCAATCAAAAGATTTTCTGTCTTTGTATGCAGGTGAACCCCCGGAAGACTGACCGCACTCATCTCCCATGTTGAGGATGGGGACGCCCAGAGAAACAAACAAGATGAATAGGAAATTACGGATTTGTTTGAGTCGTCTTTCAAGGACGGTGGTTTTACTTGTCAGGCCTTCTTCCCCACAATTCCAGCTTAACTGTGAAGCTAGCTCACTGGTACTGAAGCTGACTAAGTCCACAAGAGCAAGTCCAGAATTTCGGGCAATAAAATTGAAGGAGAATGCTGGGCCTCGCCCATTCAGAAAGCGGTCCCCACTTCCGCAGAGCCGCGTTGCAAGGTCACTAAGAAGAGCCTCACCCCTCAAAAAATTTCTAACATCGTCACAAAATTTGTTGTTTATTTCTGCCCATCTCTTCCAATGAGGAAAACAAACTTCCTTTGGTGCCATGTCATTTGGGTCCCAGCAGTCTGCAATGATCTTTGCCTTTGAGAGTAATGGATCAAAAGCAATTGCTTCAACCAAAGGAGGACGGGACAGCATTTCACCATGAAACCCTCTCAGTAGATATGAAGCATTTATGAAACAAAATCCATCAATGTGAAACTCAATAACCCAATGCCGAAGACTATCCAAAATCATCTGTTGGACTATAGGGTAATTACAATTCAAAGCATTTCGGGCTTTCAAATCTTTACCACCACTTCCATAATAATAGGATGAGTTATCAATCTCTCTCAGTACCCCACCCTCAGCCGTATGGGTAAAAACAACCTCTAGGAAGACCTCCATTCCATTTGCATGCAATTTTTTCACCATCTCCTTGATCGAATTAATAGTGGATAAAGGGTCACCAGGGGGTCCATACAGGTTCATCGGCAAAAAGAAATGGCATGGAAAATAAGGTCCTTTCTGCTCATCAAAGAGGGAAATTGGTTCCAATAAGATTGCATTCACCCCAAGGTCTTTGAAATGGTGCAACTTCTCAGTAATACCAGAGAAAGTACCAGCAACATTATTTGCTAACTTGCTGGACTTGTCCTTTGTAAAACGCATAACATTTAAGCGATAAACTACTAGTTTCTCCATTGGTAAGCCAGGACGAATGTCACCACTCCAATCAAAAGCAGGAACCTTGTCCAATAGTCCAAGATATTTCAGAAGCAAGCCTGATCCATGATGAGCGGGAATGAAATTTGTACTTATCTTAGCATATGGATCCAAAAGAATGTGTTCTGCTTGAAATTTGTCTCCACTTTGCTGAACGCCCCTCTTGCATCGATAACCATAGCCTACAAAGTGCATTTCACTGTCCATTGAGACATGCCAGATGTCACCCGAGCGATTGACATATGGATCCAGATCGATCTCAAGAGCAGGTTTCTCTGTCGAGGTGTCATCATACAAGCACAAAACCACACTTTCTGCATTTCGTGAGAAGAGGGCGAAATTCATGGAACCATTAGCTGAAAAGGATAGACCCAAAGGAGCAGGACAACCTGATCCAAAACCAACTGGGAAACAAAATTTTTTATTCCTATGGCTTCTGATTTCTAAGGTTCTTGAATCCCCTTCTAAAGGAGACTTCAGTAAAAACGAGAGGTAGAAGGGGGCTAAACTCGATTCAAAGTCCAACTCAACCACAAGCTTGCCCGAGGACTTTTGCACAAATGAGGTCTCAGTGATACCAGATCTGGCATCTGGAGATGAATTTTGAAAGCCTAGAGGCATGAAAAGGGATGAATCAGATCTGAATATGCCCCAACTCATTACCAACTTATCCTTGTTACTGCTGCGCAGTTGCAAGTTTGAAACTTCAACTTGCACTACATATTTGGTATTTTTCCTTCCAACAAAAACCTTCACCTGACCACCAGTTTCTGTCCTAAACAGATAAGTTGATGACCTTTCTTCAGTTTGAACAACAGAATTTTGTGATGAAGAAAGCTGTTCCAAACTGCGATACTGGGAAGAAATTTTGGGGGAACTATTTACAATTTCTTCACAAACTAGGTTTCTTTCCCTATCCATTTTCTTTAAGCTATGTGTTATTTTTTTCCCATAATTATAATGAGCGGCAGCTATCAATTTAGAGTATTGCGTGGTTGCACCGGTCAGAAAATGGGACTGTATTACAAATGATAGTGGAAGAGTTGCCATTTACCAATGCAAAAGGAGGAAAGCCCACAAAGCATGAAAAAACTTCAAGCCATGGAAAGATTTTCCTACCCGATCCACTATTTGTCTCTGTTCCAGAAAGAAAGAGTAAGTTCACTAGCTGATATTATTAAAGCAAATTGCAAAGTAGTTATTGCAATTTATAATTGGCTGGAAAAAAGAAGAAGGTAATTTCACTGAAATAGAGCTCAGCAACAAAAGAGATATGTAGAGATATATCATATGTATATAACAATCATTAAAAACAAAGGCAATACAAGTTGTGTAACATTTATATAACATACAAGTTGGTGGTAGATATCAACAATCATTGTAAGGGCCAAAATTAATAGGATGAGGTACATCTATGAATTCTAAAATGCGCCAACTTCAAACAATTTAAGTAAACAACAGACTCATCCCATGCAAACTATAGTGGTGTTACTAAATTTCAATCGAATATCCAAACACCACAAGTATGAATGAGAGAGTTCACGGTATTTTCTTACATGAATTGTACAATTATCATAATTGTCGCCAACATGATTGGGTAGGGATTGAAAAGGATGGTACAGAAAGTATCAACAGGGAAGAACAAAATAATACAATGTCAACTTAAATTCTTCTTAAGGAATCCATGAAAGGGACATAATCCCAAGAATGAAAACACACAGATACTCACACTTAGACACACAATCAGAGAAGGCACCTTCCGTTAAAATTGTGTAAAAATAACTGACGTTGCAAATGAAATGACGTGAAATTCAACCAGAAAGTTGTTATCAACATTAAGTTGAATAACAACCCATTGAAAAGTTGAGAAGAGAAAAAGAACACAAAAATGTTTCAAACCAAATGACAACAAAAGGACTCCATCTCTGTATTGAATCATAAAACAAGAGTTGTCGCCCAGTGATGTCTTTATCTCTACTCTCTAATGACTGGGTGTCTTATTGGACAGGATTTTAAACATCTGAGGATCCTTGAAGGATGTATAGTTTTGAAAAAATGACATGAAAATTCAATCCATAAGAAGTCATTGACACCAAAATTAAGTAATACCCAGTTGAGAAAAGTAACAAAACAAAGACATACCATGCAGATTTCTCTTTCTACCGTAGGCAAACCATAATTACATTGAAACCCAAAAACCAAAATCAACTCAACCAGTGAATTGTAAACATGTCAAATTGTGGTGATTGATATCAAATTACAATGAAAACAATGAATGCAAATAGAATAAATGACATGAAAAATCAATAAATAGAAAAAATTAAGTGAATCTATACGAAGTCACTGACACCAACACAACACAACACGGCCAATAAAATACAAATTAGACGTTGAAATAATTGTGAGGGTACAATAAAAAGCTAAAAATGAAGTCAATCAACACTACACAACCAATAAATAGAATAATAATAATAATAATAATAATAATAATAATAATAAATACATGAAATTTCAATATATATGAAGTCATTGACACCAAAATCAAGTAACACCCATTTGAGAAAAGCAACAAAACAGACACATATAATGGAAATTTCTCTTCTACAGTACTTCAAACCATAAATTCAATGAAATCCAAAACGAAAATAAACACAATCAAGTGAGAGAAGAGAAGTTGAACTCACATCATTGAAATTTCTGAGTTGCAACCAAACTGAATTTCCGTGAGACGATGATAGAGAGAACTAAAAGGCACAGCGTAACGAGAGTGGAAATGTGCGAATCCAAGCAGGAGTAGAAGAAGTATGATTGATTACTCTCCCTCTAAATTTGCTATCTTTCCATGGACCGCATAACGAAAGCCCATCAAGATTTGGAGTATATTTGAGTAAGGATGTTATGTTGATTGTGCTTCGCCGCTCTATGAGAATGCATGAGGACCCAAAAATATGGCCGTTCCTTTGTTAATCTCCTTACGTGGCATCAATTTTAACGATTATAAACTTTTTTTATTGTGATGTGGACCCTTATCTAGTGGGTCAGATTAGAGTTCCCCTGAATTGATGGAAAGACACTAATTTTCATGTATGTGGTCTTCTAAATAGTTCTCAGTTGGTTTTAAAAGACCAAATTGGACTGCAATCTATGTCAACTTACTAATAATTAGCTGGCAGATTTAATTATCATCATTGATTATGATCTATAAATTGGTCAATGGTTCAATTGATGTATCTTCCTTTTCCGTGGGCGGCCAAACTCTTTGGAAGGGATTGATCCAATCCTAATCTTAACTCCAATATACTATGCAATTTAATAAAAATATTAGAACAAGTCCTCGTGGACCTATTTTATTTTAATTCCCAAATCATATTTCTAAGGAATTGATGTAACTCTAATCTTAACTCTAATGTACTCATGTAACAGTTGTAAGTGTATTTAATAAAAATATTAAAATATGAGACACATTTTATTTTAATTACCAAATCATAAATAGTAATCAAATTACATAAGTATTGTTCAAAATATTATCAATTAGAGCCTGTTTAAATTGGAGTTGTTGTTGAAAAAAAAAAGTGTTTTTATCAGGAGCTGTCAAAAAATTGCGTAAAAAGTATGTTAAGTGTTTAGTAACACATTATAATAAGTATTTTTCATAACAAAATTATTTTTTTATTTATTTGGTAACAATATTTTTTAAACATTTCTATTCTTAATTTTATAATAATATCTTTTAATACGATATTACCATATTTGATAATAACAACTTTATTAAGGAATGAGTATAATTGTCTTTAACCTTTACTCAGAACACAATTTTAAAAGTTTCTACTTAGCAGTTTTAAAAGTTTCATATTCTAGCTTTATTCAAACAACTATTGAACTAAATTTGTTAACCATTAAAAGTGCTTTTAATAATTATCAAACACATCTAACACACAAAATTTTAAAATAAAAATACTTTTAAATGGTAGAGAAGCAATCCAAACGGGGTCTTAATATTCTACTAATTTTTATATTTGTCATGTACGTTACTTTTGATTAGCATATTATTTTTGTAAGTTCCTCCTTTTTCTTTTTCTTTTTCTTTTTTTCTTTTTTGAATTAGGGGCGTATGGTTTGAATTGGATTAGTTTAGGAGAATTTTTGAACCAAATAAATCCTAAAGATTTCACAAAAATTGAAACCAAGAACCAATAGAACCAAATCAATTGATTCAGTCTGATTTTTTCGCCTTATTACATATTTACATCAATCTACGCTTCAATTGTGCTCTTATGAACATATTGCAACATTTTTTAAAAAAAAAATAAAAATATTAAATTAATATAATGTTGACCATATTTAAGACACGTTTTCCAGTAATTTGCATAATTTGCTTGATGCTAGTTTTATTAAATTTAGGATAAAGTGTAAAAAAAAACTCCTAAACTATTGACTTTTTGCAACTAACCCCTTGTACTAAAGATTGCTTCATAAATTATTGATTTGTTACAAATAAAAACAAACTCATCACAAAAGACTATTTTATCCTTTCTAATTAAATTTGTCATTTCTTATTAAATTATTTTTTATTATATTTTTTATTATTTAAATATCAATTATACCATTTACCTTAACTTTATAATTAGTATCAATTTATTATAAAAATAAAAAAAATTAAATAGATTTGTAGCTATCATTTTTTAAAATAATTAATTTATTATACTCACTTTAAAAAAATTTAATATAAAAAATATATTCTTTTTAAAACAATATTTATGAAAAATTAATAAATTACATAAATAAAAATATTAACTTTTCAATGTAATATATTCATAAAAATTAAAAAATTACTTAAATTGTTTCAAAAAATTTTATTTAAGATTTTTATTTAAATAATTAATTAAAAAATAAAGATAAACTTATACAAACTTAATAGAGAATATTTTATCAAATTGGTGTGACATTTTTTTATAATTTATTTCAATAAAAAAAATATATCAATAAGAAACTATTATAGTTATTTAATGAACTAAATGTAACTAAATGTGATAGTTTTAGAAATTTATAAGCTCTAATTTAATTTTGAATAGAATGACAATTGAGGAAAGCGTAAAGTCAAGACTTGTCATATCAACAACCAGTCTGTGGAGTGACAGAGTCGCATGTTACTATGCAGAGATATCCTATATCTACCCATTTAATCGCCTGTGTATGCTTTTTTCCAAGTGGAGGTGAAAAAAAAAAAAAAATCTCCATCAGCAACCACAAAACAAAAATGGTTCTCATTACTCGTATTTTGTAGGGCCTATAGGCAATGAAACAAACAAATATTTTATACCAACAAAAAAAAAAAGAAAAAAAAAAGAGAGTGAATAATACCAAAAATTGTTACATCAGCGATACACTAAATAGAACCGTCAAATAAGAATTGTTGATTGGACCCACCAAGAGTTACCCAGCTAATACCTAAGCCATCAAGCTGCTGACTTCTGAACAAGTCGAGCTAACACTTCCATTGCTCACCGTCGGATCTTCGCATCCAACCGCATAGATTCCATCACCATCCCCGCTACTATCAGCATTATCATCATCATCATCGATTCCACCCTCATCCGACGATAGAGGCACTAGCCAACACGTCCCATGCAAGTGCCCATTCACACACACGAAATATTCCAACCCACCTTCAGGCGAGCCGAGCCTCCTAGCTGCACTCTTGGTCACGAGCCGAGCCGCGGTCATGCTCCACACGCGGGTCCCACAGTAAGGACACCTAACCCTCTCCTCGAGCGCCGCCTGCCGTCCGACCAAACAAGCCCTCGTTCTCGACCTCTTAAATCCCCGAAATACCCCTCGGTAGATCCCCAAATCGTCCTCCTTGTTTGCCATCGCATGCTCACAAGGATCGCTCACATACAGCGTATCGCCCCTACACCTCTTCGCCAAAAAGCTCCCACCCGACGTCTTCGAAAAACGAGTCCCGTTCACGAAATGACCCGGCAAGGGTCGACTCAGTTTAAAATGCCGAGTCGACTCACAACCGCAGCAAAAGAATAGAAGCTTTGCGAGCGCGTGCCAACCACCCGCGAGACGGCCGTTGGGCGATGCGTTGGCCAATGCAACCACCATTCGCGGCGCGCGGTACACGCATAGCTCCCTCCAGAGGAGTCGGTTGGCGATGGCACGGAGCTTCCGGCTGACCGACGCGGCCTGGCACAATGAATGGAGGTCCCACTTGATATACTCGAAGACGAGCACGAGTATTTGCTGGTTGAGAATGCCCGAGTCGCATGACTCGGACGGCTGACTCGGCGAGTTCAGTCTTGGTCTCTGGTTGGAGTTCATTCTTCCGACAACAACTATGGTATTTCGGGAAAGTTGGGATATGCACACATGTATATATATAGCAGTGTCTAGAACGTTTTTAAATATCTCAACACGTGTAACTATTCCATTTGGTAGAGGACACGTGTTTGTGTAGCATTGGAGTTTTGGGTTTAGCAGAACTAGGAACAATGTTCGCTGTTGATGGAACAAGAGATCTGAAGCCACGTGTCCCACTAAATTATCTTTTCTCTTGGTTCGAAATATCTGTGGTGATACGTGGCGGGTTTTAAGGGGTGAATCTAGGAAAATATCTAGAGTAAAATAATAATTTGTTAGTGTAAGATAATGGTGTAGACGTGGGGGAGTAAGAGGCGTACACGTGTAATATCTGACGTGGATACGGTTGTTCTGTTGGTGTTTGTTTTTGGGGATGTCGTCGTCACTTGGTCAGGGAATGGAGGAAAAGGAAAAGGAAAATTGAAAGGGAAAGTGGGTGAGTAGAGTTATAGGTATGGGGGATATTGAAGTGCTAAAGAAGGAAGTGATTGGTCAGTGTGCTTTCCCAAATGTGTACTTATGCCAAACGTTAATGGATGCTTCCTCATTGAAACTTCACCCATTTTTTTAAAGGGTGAAATGCTCTGCAAGATTAACCTTCCGGTTTATCTTTATTACTCGCGTGTTAAAAGAAAAATTATACTCACACCTCTATGAATTAATTTATTTAAATTATAAATTTATTATTTAAATTTTTTCAAAACATTTTAATGGATAAAATTAACCTTCACAATGTAACTTTATTTTGACCATTATAATAATGGACAAAGTATAAAAAACCCTTCCCAACTTGTAACTTTTTTCACTAAACTCCTTTCGTCTAATTTTTTTACCAAAGAACTTCCTCGACTTATAACCCTTTCCAATAAATTCCCCTTGTCTAATTTTTTTACCAAAGTACTCCCCTCAACTATCTAAGGGGTAAAAGAGATAATATTTGAACCAAAATACCCTTTTATTTAAATCTTAATTTTTTCGAATTTCAAAAATTCATATTTCACAAATCGTATATCAAAATATTACAAATAATATATGCACGAAAAACTTATAAAGAAAGAAATATAAGATTCGTTTAACAAAATTTTATAACCAGAAAGAAATAGATAATCTAAAAATCTACTACAACAATATTATTTTATTTTATTTTTTATAAAATACTCCGGTTATTTGTAAGAAAATTTTCAAAATTATTCATTTTCATATGGAGCATAACATATAAAAAAATTAACCCCAATAAAGACCTAATATTCATATTTATTTTTTTAAAATGGTGAATCTATAAAAGAACGAAAATACTTTGACGCAAAATATGATATCTCATGAAATCGATCTCTGTTGGGGCTAAATTTTTTATATATTCCGTTTCATATGTAAATGAATAATTCTGAAATTTTTTTGCAAATATCTCGAATATTTTATTTTTTAAAAATAAAATAAAATTGTTGGAGTAGATTTTTAGATTGTCGATTTCTCTCTAATTATGAAAGTTTGTTATACAAATCTTATATTTCTAGAATCCTTATTTCATAAGCTTTTCGTGCATATATTATTTATAATTTTTAAATGTACGGTTTGCGAGATATGAATTTTTGAAATTCGGGAGAATTAAGATTTAAATAAAAGGACATTTTGGTCCAAATATTAACTCTTTTACCCCTTTCAGATAGTTGAAGGGTGTTCTTTGATAAAAAAAAATAGACAAGGGTGAGTAATTGAAAAAAAGGCTGCAAGTCGAGGAAGGTTCTTTGGTAAAAAAAAATAGATAAGGGTGATTTACTATAAAATGTTACAAGTCGCAGGGGAAGGGGGAGGGGGGGGGGGGGGGATTTCTGTATTTTGCCCTATAATCATTGACGTTGGGGAGACATTATATCCATACTTTTTTTATTATTCAGGATTATGTATCTTTATAAGTCCTATATAACCCATAATAATTGACCAATAATTAAAGATTTTTTTTTTTTTAGAAAGGTAATAGCTAAAGACATTGAACCACGTGATTGTAGATAGTTTTTTTTTTTTTTTTTTTTTTTTTTTTTTACAAGAAACTCATACATCTAAACTTTAGAACAAACTTATAGTAATATTATAATTAGTACATATATTATATACTGCTACAACTATTACTACATATTCATAAAATATTCATTGCCTATTTTTTATATGGTTCTTGGATTTGTTATAGATTTGATTCTACTATTAAACATATGTTGATTGATAGTTGTGCCAAAATGATGATGTTATTATCTTCTCTATCAATTTTCAATGTCAAATTTTTTATTTTTAATTAGAGTTGATAAAATTTAATATTTAATAATTTTATCAATTAATAAATTTTGCACCTAACCAATACAATTGTTTATTTCGCTTTGAAGAGTAATATAACTTGTTCATTTTGCAAACATGGTGTTTTTTGTTGACAAACTATAATTTGTAATTGTTACGCAATAATTGACTCTAGAGGAGGGTGAATGGAGTCAATGGGCAATTTTCGTAATCAATGAAAAATAATTTATAGAGATATACTTATCACACTTATGCAATAATTGAATGAAGTAAGTAAACGACTTATAACATAATTGTAAGAGAGATAAGAGTAAAGAAATTGCATACTCTAACACGACGATTTTAACGAGGTTCGGAAACTCTTACTTCTCGGCTTAAAATCCCTCTTGAGACTTTCCCAAATCCACTATAACTTCTCCTTATTGGTGGAGAACAAACATTCACAAGAAGCAAGACCTTGCTTCCATTATGCTTGCTAAGAGAACAATCTCCCTTAATCTTCCTTTGGGTCATGTAATACCCCATATTTTATTAAAGAGTTTAGTTTATTTAAATTCATTTATGTGTGGATTTCTTTACCTATTATTGTGCATGCTATATTGTTTTCTTAAGTTCATTTAATGGTGCATGTAAATTAATTGTATATGTTAAAATAGTAAATTTATTCATTTAATTGTGCATGTATTATTATTAATAATTTTATTTGTTGATTATGTTTAATTAAGCAATATTAGTTAATTAAAGTATTATATTTATGTTATAAAGTATTATGATGATATAATGTACTCTTATGTAATAATAATAATTATTATAATAGTTATTAATAATAATAATAATATAATAATATTAATTATAATAGTTTATTAATAATAATAATAATAGTTATAATAATAATAATAGTATTAAATCACAAGTCATGATGAAATTAGAGATTAGGATAGGATTTCATTAATATTTATAGGTAGGACTTGAAGCCATATGGTTGGGAATGTGGTGAGTTTAATGTAAATTTAGATATTTGTAATATTTATATTATTTTAATTTGTATAAATATTAGTTAGTTTGATGAGAAGGGAAGTTAGAAACCAATTTAAAATAGTAGAGAGTTGTTGTTAGAGGAAAGAAAGAGAAGAAAGGTGAGAGAGAAAGAAAGGAGCTTGGACCAGTGTAGGAGAAATTTACCCGACTACGCGTAACCGGCGGATTTATTTTAAAATCCAAAAAGGCAAGTTATTATCTACTTTTCCCCTTTGAATTAATAAATTAATTGTTTGGTTTATTTGTATGCATAGAGCCAAGGTTAGTAGATTAATAAATTATAAATTTTATCTTATTAAATTAATGAAATTTTAATTATATAGGATGGTATATATTTATTTAATATCCTATGAAATTAATAATGGCCGAAAATAATTAAATAAAGTTTTAGGGATTTTTCTAGAATTTTCTAGATTTTTCCGGGGCTTTTCTGCAATTTCCGGCGACCTTCCGGCGAGTTTTCCGGTCGCCGGCAATGGGGGAGATGACCGGAGTGATCCGGTGTGATGCGGTGCACCATAGGAGGGTATGCGCGCGCATCTGGACCATTAAACAGCAGCGATTGATCCGGTGCACCGCGGTCCATGTTACCGCGGTACACCCGGATCCGTGAGCGTTGGATGGAGGGAAGGTAGGTGGATTGATCCTGTGTGGCGTGCATGTAGGAAAGATGATGCAGCCAACCAACCGGAGGTCGCCGCGTCAGCAAGGAACCATTAGTCCGCGCGTAACTGATTCCAGACGCGCGTGGGAGCGCGTGCGCGAGCGTGGAACTCTCCAAACGCGCGTGCAAGCGCGTGTGAGCGCGTGGGAGAGTGGGAAAGCTTGGCTGCGCGTGGGGAAGCTTAGGGAGGCGCGTGGGGGCGCGTGAAGGGCCCTGTCAGCTGCTGAAAATTACCAGAATACCCCTAGGGCCTGTTTTGTAATTTCCAGAACCTTAAACTTGCACTTTTGGGCCTATGGTTGGTACTTACGGGTTTAACGGGACATTAAATTATTATTTTATTAACCGTTAGTTATTATTATGTCCGATTAATATTTTTAAATATTAATTGTATCGCTTTCAATACAGATCACCATTAAACGGATGTAGTTAATTTAATGACATTGTTAATCATTAATTGTGTTATTATTTTATTAAACAGTATTAAATCATTAATGTTAAAATTAAATGATTACATGGTTTTAATTCAAATAAATTGTCCGTTATACATTGCAGGATTATTTATGTTGTTAATGATATACAAACCATGATTATTATGCTGTGTGCATTTCAGGAAATAAATGGACTGTTTAATTATGTCACATTTATATTATATGGATGAGTTGCCATATAGAACCATATGAGCTGGCTAATAAGTTTAGACTCATTTATACCTTATGCATTCGTTGCTATAGACAGATGTGTGGCTGTCGGGGTATGTGGTTTAATATTATTGGCATGTGTTGCCTAATTGACATGCTCAGTATATTTAGTAATATTATTGGCATGTGTTGCCTAATTTATATGCTCAGTATATTCATCAGTACTTTGAGAGGTGTTATCACTGTGTAGTTCGTTATAGTCTGTGTTGTCAGTACCGTGCACCATGTATAATAGCTGATTTCCCGGGTAGGGAAAGGCGACACTTAACCACCTAGTGTGAGTCTAAGTGATCACCGTCTATTCTGGTTGAGGTCATGTTATACATTGGATAGTTCCCTTAGGATGTATACAGATATAGTATTCATCCGATTCATAATGATTAATTGATTTGATTCTCTGATTTGGGTCATAGTAGAGAGGACTTGCTCGTGGGGTTGACCCACCATTGTTGCTATTTCAGGATACGGTCAGTACCCGTTCCAAGGTTGAGGTTAGCAGTGTGGGACCACCATCCGAACTCATCTACTCTTACGATCCAGTTCAGGGTAGAAGTTTTACGTATTACTTCAGTTTCAGTTTTTATTTACTTTTGACGTTGAACTCTCAGGTTTATATTTAGGGATCCTTGACATAGGATTTCCAAGTTGTAATGGAGTACTGTATTTAAATAAAGGATGGATGGATGTTGTATTATTTAGTGTTCCTTTCCTGTCTAAATTCTTTTATTATCATCATTTTGTATTCCATGCTTGTATATTGCCAATTGTTTTTGATATCCCTCGTTTTTCATGTATAAGCCTGATCAACTTATGCGTGGAAAATGTGGGGGTGTTACAGGTCAGACCAACCCTTACAATGTTTTTGAAGTAACAAAGTAGTAGTACAAGAGTATCTCTGTAAAGATTGTTGTACAAATGTAAACTCACAATACTAGAGTAATAAATGAATCAGATGAAGCTCAATTATATGATGATGATTGAATGAACAAGAGAAATAATTGCTTGAGTAAATGCTCTTTCAAATGTTCTCTCAAAGATAGATCTTACCTTATTCAATGCATACTCTTATATAGAGTATTTTGATTGTTGAAATGAGAATCATTAATTGCATAAATGTGGTTGTTAAATGTAAGTGACAAGCATTTAATGTGATTTCAACCGTTAGAAGTATTTATAGGTAACCAACTAACCGGTTGCATGGCTTGATCTACTCGACAAGATGAGATCCAGATCTCATCTGATCGGTTACATACTTTTATGTGATCGGTTACATGAAGATGAATGTAAAAGACATTCTCTGATTTAATTCATCTAATCGATTACTTTGTGTGAACTAATAACCGGTTACTTCATGTGATCTGATCGGTTACACCATGCTTTGTAGAACTTGTTCTCTGTTTTAATACATCTAATTGATTACTTCATGTAATCTGATCGATTACTTTATTTGATCTGATCGGTTACATCATGCTTTGTAGGGAAAATATGATGACTTTGTGGGCGGGTGCGAGACATTGGTAGGCTACCCCACTGGGCGAGTTACGGGTGCACAATCCCACATCATCTGGGTAAGGGAAATATGAAGTGTTTATATGTAGGTGTGTTACTTCAATTAATATAAGGCCTTTTGGGGTAAAGCCTAAAAGTAAAATCGTGCAGGCTTAGGCCCAAAGTGGACAATATTGATCATATCATGTGGTGGAATGGATCATTATAAATGGCATCAGAACTTGACCCAGCCGGAAGTGCACATGCTGACGGGGATATCGGGCCTTCAAGGGGGGTGGATTGTGATGCAGGCTATCACACTGGGCGAACTACGGGTGCACAATCCCACATCGCCTAGGTAAAGGAAAGGTGAAATTTTTATATTTAGGTGTGTGACTCCAATTGGTATGAGGCCTTTTGGAGTACAACCCAAGAGTAAAACCGTGCGGGTTCAGGCTTAAAGCGGATAATATCATACTTTGTGCTGAAGTGAGTCGTTACAAAAAATATGTTCTCTGTCTCAATGCATCTAATCGGATACATCATTATATCTAACTGGTTACATGGTGTCTATAGAGATATATGGGAGATATGTTTTATGTTCCATGCATCTGATCGGTTAGATCATTTCATTTAACCAGTTACATGAACTGTAAGTTAGATTTCTTAAGTGAAAAGTCTTAGATACCCTTATAGATGTTTTTTAGGAATGAATGCATGAATCTATAGATACGAGCTTTAAATGGATTCATAAATTACTTTGACATTGAATTCTAAACACTTACTAAGCTATCTACCCCTTTCTTTAAGTCTTGTCCATGATCATTTCAAACTTTGAGGTAATCTTGCTTTCTTCTTTAAAGTTGCTGGCATCTTATTTCTTTATACCTTTATTTTTTATTTTTTATTTTGCTCTTCATAGATATGATCTTGAATCTGTATACTCATTGTAAACATTAGTTCGAGAACATTATTAATGGTTTGTAATCATCAAAATCACTAGATTGCCCTTGGATGAAACCTTTAGGTCAACAATCTTCCCTTTTTTGATGATAACAAAATATTGATGTGTTCATAAGCAAGTAGAGTAGCTAGCATTTTGAAAAATGCCCCCTATTAAGGTGTATAGAATGAACATAATGTTATTTAGATGACATGCTCGTTCTTTAATAATTTACTTTAGACATTTTTAAGCATTAAAATGATTTAGAAATGATTTATATTTAAGTGCAATAAATCTATTCTTCGCCCATTTAACATCTGAAAAAGGTCGGAGGCTTGAATAATTGCAGAGAAAATGATAAACAATGAGAAACAATTATAGAGAATTCCTAAAATGGTGTCTGTGAGTCCATGTATCTTCCAAAGTTTTGTTGTAGCTGTTTGAATAACTTTGAAAGGGATTCTCTTGTGAATGGAGATCTTGTAATACCCCTAATTTAAAAAAGGATAGTCCTGGTATTTTCTTTATTGTTTAGATATTTTCTTTATTGTTTAAATTTCATTTTTATTGTTTAAGTGTGTATATGTTTATTTAACTGATTTAGTTATAGTTAATTTATTTAATTGTTTTACTTTTTGCTTTAATTGTATTAATTATTTAATTGTTATTTAATTGTTTTGTTGTAGTTAGTTGTTTTAATTAGTTGTTTTCATTATTGCTTTAATGGTATGAACTTATTTAATTAAATTTAATTAGTTTTAACGTGACTGTAGGATTGGTTGCATATCTTAGGTTTATAGTTCATAGCCGTCATTGATATAAACCTAGATTACTTTATGGGCCGAGTAAATCCAGTTAGGGTTTTAGAGAGCCTAGGATTAGTGTGGCTTATAAATATTCACCTAAGTTGTCTACCTAGGGTTTTAGAATAAAATTACGACATAGTAAGGTTGAGAGAAGTTTTGGAGACGATTGGGAGAAAACAGAGAACAAACAAATGATTCGCCGGAGATTGAGACGGACGTCGGTGTAAGGCAAGTTCTATCCTTACTCTCTCCTTTAAGCTTCGTGTTCTTTGCATTCTTAAACAGTTCTAGGATTAATTGAATCAATTAAAAACGTTTTATGTTCGTGCTAAAACTGAAACATATCTATATGTGTTGTATGCTTGTAAACCTGTTAAAATATGAACTTTAATTGCATAATTCTCTGTTTAAACCTATTTATAGAATGTTTTAAAGACTTAAACATGGACTGGGAACATACTGAGATTGGGTTACAGTGTATGGAAGCCATAGCAGTGAGGTTTAGAGGCTGCAGAAGTCATCGGAAGGAGATGAGACGAGGCAGAGAGGGAGAGAGCCGGCTCTCCCTTGGAGAGAGGCGGCTCCCTTTGATGTGGAGGCGGCTCCCAAGTGTGGGAGCCGGCTCCAAGGATTAAAGGAGGCAGCTCCACATTTTTGGAGACGTCTCCTTGGTGAATTTTATTTTTTTTCTTTGTTTCCAGTCAGTTTTTGCAAGCAAGGGATGGATTCCGGAGTTTGCAGATAGGTATGGAATTGAAGGTGGAAGGTTTAATTGAGGATTAGGTCTGTATTAAAGTTCCAAGAGGTGTTAATAGATTGATTATCTACGATAGTTTGGACAGTGTACAATCTAAACAAACTAGTGCATTGTGTTTAGAGTTAGAAGACTTGTAATGTTTAGCTCACTGCATTAGTAAACTTCGGAGACAGATAATATAATTGAAACATGTTTCACCATATATCATGATCATGTATCTGAATTATATTTGTTTTGGATGAGTTGGTGTTGAGTGACTTTAAGATTTAAACAAACTTAGCACTATACTGGATTTTGTGAAAACACTACAGATTAAGCATGTCTATGTATATATTGTAATTCTGTTTTGATGTTTTCATTATCACTGTTAGTATCAATTATTGGAGGCATGGACTTTGTTGATATTTGCCTTAATTGCCTATAATATTAACTGCTGGATGTTGAATGCTATTAAGATTTAAACTTAGCACTATACCAGATTTTATGAAACACTATAAATTGAGTATGTTTACGAATATACTGTAATTTTGTTTTGATGCTTTCATTATCGTTGTTAGTATCAATTGTTGGAAGTATGGATTTAGTTGATATTTACCTTAAGTGTTTGTTTTATCAACTGCTGGATGGTTGGATAGTATACACCGGTATGAGACGGTGGTATACTAGGGACGGTTTGGTTTCAAAATACCAAAACTTACCTACTTGGGATTAAGAATTGGATTAACTAAAAGTTAAGTTCTATTGATTGTAGTGTCATGGCAACGACTAGTTGAGCGGCACTACTAAGATACAGGATGGATTTTAAATATATCGTTATGGTACCTCGATATGAGCTTGAGTCTCATGATCGACGGTTAGGGAGTGATGCATAGCTGGATACGATGGTTGGAGGTGTACCCTGTTTAGGTCCAGGTACACATGCCCACTTCGTGTGCGTTTTAGCATGTTACCTTTACTCAGGTTGAGACAGGCCTGTAGTCCAGTGAGAGTCCTTTAGCGTGACTATATATATATTTATGGACTATTAGCTATTGTTGAATTGTTTAGGATGTACATGCGTATCGGGCCTCTGTTTGGATTGTAGTAGTATAGAACTTGCGCGTGGGCTTGACCCAATTCTGTTTTTCAGATACACGACAGTTCCAAACTTAGACGTATTCGTGCTGAGCAGAGGTTTCTACTCACTCTACCGACGACGTAGGACTTCTCTCCATAGCTTTTATCAGGATGTTCTTTCAGTTGTTTTAATTCAATTTGGATTTTTATTAGGGGTCCACTAGAGATGGATTCCCGAGTTGTTTAATTTATTGAAGGTTTTGGATTATTGTGATTTAAGTATTTATCTTTAAAGGATTTATTTTAGTTTCTTTCGGCTTTTAATATTTATTCTTATTTTATTTTGTATTCTGTATTCATTAAAGTATTAATTGTTTGATATTTTATTCGGGTTTGAACTTGGGTCTGATCAACCCGTGTCTCGGAGGAATCCAATGGGTATCTCAGATCCCTATAAGATGGAAAGACCCTCAGAACTCTAAACCCTCGTCTGCAACCTCATTTGGGGGGTCAATGAAACCTTGTGAATCAGAAGATGGAGGAAAACACTCGAATTTCACCTTACCATCACTTTATATGATGGGTAATAACAGGGGCTAAAGTTGGGGGAGGTGGTTGTGTGACAGATATGATGGACAATGGAGGAGAGGGGTCATGGGTTGGCAATGGGTGATGTAAGAGAGTGCTGCTGATAGCTCAGAGTAGGTTTTGTAACATATGAGGGGTTACAGGTAGCATGAAATTAAGCAGGTCTTTTGCTTCTTTGGGTATGTGAGACATGTGAAGTAGGGCCCTATAGAGGAGATGTGACTTGTGGATTAGAGTTCAAATTTAAATTTGAACCTGGTGGTGGTTGTTGTATGACACTGCATTCCGCTGGTGGTGAGGGGAAGATGTGTCTTTTGAGACTTGAGCAAAGCAACTTCTGATCTTAGCTCTGAAATGGTCTTCTTTAGGTCCTTGTACAAATCGATAGCTTGCCTAAGTTCTTATCCTTCCATTGGAGCTCCTCTGTTAACCTTTCAATTTGGTGCCCTGGAGAATCATACAAAAGTGGATTAAAGTTCTTTGGTGCAAATGAGTAGTTTGGAGGTGGTGGTTTATGATATTTTGTTTGGCCAGTGATGGTTTAGTTTTCCTAGAGATGTGAGTGTCATGCTCTAGAATGGGGTATGGTAAGTGGACTGGTTTAGCAATTGGAGGGGGGAAATGAAGATGGGGTTGTCCGCTTATAGATTATGGGATAGGTGGAGGGTAAAAAAAAGTGAGGAGTTTGGTTGATGGAGGTTTTGTGACTGGTTTTATTTGTGAGAATTCTTTTATGAGGGGAAGTAAGTGTACTATCTTGTGAAAAAGAGAAGAACTTTGATAACTTGATTGGTAGAGGGGCTTGATCATTGGGGAGGAGAGGTTTGAAGGGAGGCTTCAGATGGTTTAGGATGGGGTTAGTCAGTGAGGGTAAATTCTGGTGGTTAGTTTTTTGCTGCTGGTGTAGTGGTTTGAGGAGCTGGTTTTGGTGGTGAGTTTGCTGCTGGTGCTGAGTTTACCTTTGATGGTGGGGTTGATGGTGAACGTTCTGCTGGTAAGGCTTTTGCTGTTGGTGAGGTTTTTGTTAGTGGTGGTGATCCTTTCTTTTTTTCCCTATGAAGTTTTTGGATTTCTACTAGAACTTCTTTTAATATTTTATCTATCCGTCTATTATTTATAATTTCAAGGCACAATAGTGTGGAGGGAAAAAAACTCCCTCCAATAAAAAGCGCACACGTCACCACTACCCATGTCTACATTCCAAGGACATATAAGGCCCATCATGCTCAAGCCCAAGTTAAGGGTATTTACAGCCCAAGACCATTGTTATTTGTCCTCCAACTTCCATCAAGGCCGAATCAAGAAGTCATCAGCCCAGCTTATGAGTATTTAACATCCGGCCTGTTACTCAGGCCCAGCCGGATCAAAATATATTCAGCCCAAGAATGCACAAGTCCTACCATTTGAAGGATTGACTGTAGAAGGAAAATTCTAATAGGAAGTTCTGTACAAGGCAAGTTCTATGTATGGAAAATTCGACAATGGAAAAAACTCTATTAGAAAAGAATGGTTATATAGAAAGAATTGGAGGGCAAGCAAGGCGAGTCCTACCATAATTTTGCAATCTTTTGTGTATAAATAGAGGCTAAGACCTCCAATAAAGGATCAAGCAATTCCACGCTTCTCTATACACTGTTCTTATTTATTTTTATTGTTTTTTGAGTGAGTTGTTTCATTTTTCTCAATCATTATTGGTTGAGCGAAATTTTGCACCTACACTTTGGCGCCGTCTGTGGGAACCGTATAAAAATATACTCCCACTTGTTCTTCAAATTAAATCCTTTAGTCGTGTCTGGAATGTCAAACGGAGAGTCAGCAATGAATCAACAGATAGAATTGATGCAAAAGATGCGAGAAGAGTTCTTGCACCAATTTGAGACACTCCGGCAAGCAAACGATACGAGTGTCGCCCAGATAGCTGCACTTCAGCAGCAGACTCATACGCTGCACACGGCCATGGCCAGGCTAACGCCACAACCACCACCAGGCGATGCTGCAGCACCACCCCCCACCCGGAATTTACCTCCGGTTCACGAGCCTCCAGCCAACGAGACACCACCCAATGGGGCGCGACCTAGTGAGGTTCAGCAAAAGCAAGGGACGAGGTCCGAGGCGGTTGCTTCGGATAATCTCCCGCATCGCACACAGGACGAACAGGCCGAGTCCAGCCATAGGCTTACGGTATGGTCCAATGGCGTTCCAGATGGCGCACGCGCACAAAATGCCTTCGACGAAAAGAAGCTCTTGAGAGTCCAGACACCAGCCCAGATGGCTAGGGAGCACAAGAACTCCTTGGTCAAGACCCCCTTTACTGACGAGGTGTACCTTGTGGAGAGGCCGAAGAAGTTCACAATGCCATCCTTCACCCAGTTCGATGGGGCAGGAGACCCCTCTCGGCATCTCGATCATTATGCGCAAAAGATGGCATTAGACGATCATAACGATCCGTGGATGTGTAAGGTTTTTCCTACCAGTTTAACCGGAGCAGCGTTAGAATGGTTCAGGAATAGGCCACACAAGTCTATCCCTGACTATGAGACCTTGTGCACTATGTTCTTAGCCCAGTATTGCGGAAATAAGAAGCAGAAGAAAAGTATCGCCAGCCTTTTCACCATAAGGCAAAGGAAGGGAGAAACTCTGCAAGATTTTTTATCCAGGTTTAACATGGAGGCCTCGGAGATAGCAGATTGCCACCCTGCCACGGCAATCGAAACATTTAAGTTGGCAATGATCCAGGGAACCAAGTTTCACACATCCTTGGTCAAATATTCCCCCCCGGATATGCAGACTTTGAACGCTAGGGCACAAATCTACATTCGGTTGGAGGAAAACGTAGCCCACCGTGCACAGCACGCTACCCTCGTCATAGTGGAAAACAAGTCTCGAGAGAAAGCTGCGAGCACAAGGATGCAGAAGGTTCCTCATACCGCCACACAAGTCACCCAAGCGTCTGAGAAAAGGCGAAGGACAGAGGACAGGCTTACCCCTCTCCGTACTACCTTGGCGCGCCTATTCCAAGAGAATAAGACGAGGTTTGCAACTCCTCAGCCCATGAAACAACCCTTGGAGCAGAAGGACAAAAGCAAACATTGTGCCTACCATAGAGATTATGGGCACACCACCAATGATTGCAGGTCCCTACAGCAACAAGTAGAAAGCATGATAGCGAGAGGAGAATTGGTGGAGTATCTCGCCACGAAGGAGCACGTAAAACCTCGGGAGGTTAACCCTCGATGGGTAGAGGGCGGCCAGGTAAAGGTTATCCATGCTATACACGGAAGGTCAGATGATGATGAAGAGTCTGAAGAGTTGTACAGATCCAGGCTGAGAGAGGCTCATAAGTTACGAAGATTGTCTTCGGTAAACACGGTTGCACCAGGCAGCATCAACATTGGATTTGGTAACAATGATCTTTCTAGAGTCCAGCGCCCGCATGAGGACCCCTTAGTCATCAGCCTCCTGGTAGCGAATTATATGATCAGGAGAGTGCTGATAGATCCGGGAAGTAGCGCCAACATCATTACAAAAATAGCTTTTGATCAGTTGGGGGTTTCACCATCATCCATCAGGCCAACTTCCAGCCCCCTAATGGGATTTGATGGCACTAAGGTGAATCCGCTTGGGGTGATCGATCTATCCGTTACTGCAACAAAGAGGACTCTGAAGGAAAACTTCGTCGTGACAGAGATTCATCCATCTTATAACCTCATTATGGGGAGAGGTTGGATCCATCGTATGAACGGAGTCCCCTCTACACTTCATCAAGTAATGAGGTGTTTATCCCCGGATGGCAGGGAGGTCATCGACCTTTGGGGAGACCAGGTTGCTGCAAAAGAATGTTACATGCTAACGCTACATGAAGCAAAGAAAGCGTCGAAATCACCTCAGTCAGAGGCGAATCCCAAAGACGCAATCAAATAGCAGTTACAGTACCCTCTGCCCAAGTATCTCAAGGCAGAGGAAGAAGCCGAAGCTGAAGCACCTACCGAGGAGTCCCTTGAAGCTATAGAGGTAGTCCTCGGAGACCCTCAGAAGATCACCTACATTGGCTCATCTTGCACAGCCGAAGAGAAGGAAGCATTGATCAGGGTCATTCAGTGCAATTCGGATGTCTTTGCCTGGGATCACTCGGACATGGTGGGGATCGATCCTACAGTCTCATGCCATAGTCTGAGGGTTAACCCAGAGTTCAGGCCAGTCAAACAGAGGCACCGACGGTTCGCACCTGAACGGAATCGCATAATAGCTGAGGAAGTAAATAAACTATTACAAGCAGGATTCATTCGAGAGGTGCAATACCCACAATGGCTCTCAAATGTAGTAGTCGTTCAAAAGAAGAATGGAAAATGGAGGGTATGCGTAGATTATACCAACATTAACAAAGCTTGCCCAAAAGAAAGCTTTCCTCTGCCCAAGATTGATCAAATGGTGGATGCTACGACGGGTTATGAAAGGCTCATATTCCTCGATGCATACTCCGGCTATAATCAGATTCCCATGAATCCTGAAGATGAGGAGAAAACCACTTTCATCACAGAAACGGGCACTTATTGCTACAGAGTGATGCCCTTCGGTCTAAAGAATGCCGAAGCCACCTACCAGCGACTTGTCAATAAAATTTTCAATAATCTGCTGGGAAATACAATTGAAGCCTATATTGATGATATGGTGGTCAAAAGTATACGGAAAGAGGACCACCCGAAGCACCTCCAGGAGGTCTTTGATACTCTCAAAAGATACAATATGAAGCTGAACCCCACCAAGTGCTCCTTCGCCGTCTCGTCAGGACAGTTCCTTGGGCACGTCGTAAATAAAAGAGGAATAGAAGTAAGCCCAGCTCAGGCAAAGGCACTCATACAGAACCAGGAGCCGAAAACCCGCAGGGAAGTGCAAGTTCTAACCGGCCGAATTGCGGCTCTCAGCCGGTTCATATCCCGATTATCTGATAAGTATAAACCTTTCTTTGATGCTATTCGATCCAAAAACAAAGATATGTGGGGACCTTAGCAGCAGGAAGCTCTCAATCAATTGAAAAGCTACATGACAAAACCCCCAATCCTTTCTGCTCCAACGCCCGGAGACACTCTCATCTTGTACCTGGCAGTATCAGCTGTAGCAACAAGCGCAGCGTTGATCAAAGAAGGAGGCAAGGTTCAGCACCCAATCTTTTACACAAGCAAAACGATGACGGATGCCGAGACACGGTACAGCAAGACAGAAAAGGTAATCCTGGCGTTAATTTATGCCAAGAGGAAACTTCGACATTACTTCGAGTCTCACAGCATAGTGGTACTTACAAATCACCCTATACGGGCTATCCTAGCTAAACCAGACCTGTCTGGTCGAA
This sequence comes from Cornus florida, assembly GCF_030987335.1. Taxonomy (NCBI): domain Eukaryota; kingdom Viridiplantae; phylum Streptophyta; class Magnoliopsida; order Cornales; family Cornaceae; genus Cornus; species Cornus florida. The sequence continues at coordinate 76,939,219 of NW_026775575.1, read as the reverse complement.
TTATAAAATGGGCTATTGAACTTAGCTCTTTTGACATCACCTATACACCGAAGGTATCTCACAAGGGGCAGTCGGTAACGGATTTCTTACTAGAGTACGAAGATCAACCTGAGGAACCGACACTTCAAGAGCCATACTGGGAGTTACGGGTTGATGGCTCTTCCAACCGGAAAAGGGCAGGGGCCGGGATTGACATCACAACACCCGAAGGTACCAAGCTGCAGCAGTCAATTTTGCTAGATTTCTCATCTACTAATAACGAGGCCGAGTATGAGGCGATGCTCGCCGGACTTCGGCTAGCTAAACAGCTACAGGTACGATGTTTAAAAGTTTTTAGTGACTCACAGCTTGTGATCAATCAAGTGACAGGGCAATATTCTCCCAAGGAGGAACGAATGAAGTCGTACAAAGATGCTGTAGAGAGTGCTATCCGGGAATTCGATCAAATCGACTTCCATCAGGTACCACGAGATGAAAATGCCGAAGCAGATCGATTGGCCGCAGCCGTATCATCTTCAGATGAAGAGTTGATTCGGCTTGTTCCAATCGATGTTCTCGAAGAACCCAGCATTAATCCCCGGTAAGAGGTGATGGTGATCCCAGAAGTACCACGCGAGCCCTGCTGGATTAATCCAATCGAGGCCTACCTCAAGGAAGGGGTTCTCCCGAATCATAAAGCTGAGGCAAGGAAGCTTAGGCTTACCGCGGCTAAGTACGCAATCATCAATAACCAGTTGTACCGAAGGTCATTCTCCGGTCCCTATCTCAAGTGTTTAACCCCTACTGAGGCTCTCACAATTCTAAAACAAGTTCATGAAGGAGATTGTGGAAACCACTCCGGAGAAAGATCCCTCGCACACAAAATTCTAACCCAAGGTTATTTCTGGCCATACTTGGCTCGGAATGCCAAGGAATACTCAAGACGATGTGACAAGTGTCAGCGCCATGGTCCAATAAAGCACCAACCTGCCGAAGGTTTGCACGCCATGGCTAATCCATGGCCGTTCGCCCAATGGGGGATTAATATAGTAGGACCATTACCCAAAACCATGGAAAAAAAGGAACATGTGCTTTTGGCTACGGATTACTTCACCAAGTGGGTGGAAGCTGAAGCCTTCTCCAGCGTCACCCACGAAGAAGTAAAGCATTTCATTTGGAGCAACATTATTTGCCGGTTTAGGGTACCAAAAGTCATCGTAATGGACAATGGTAAGAACCTCGATAACAGAAGTACAAGGAAATTCTTTAGCGAACATGGAATCCTGCAAAAATTGGCTGCAGTTAGTCATCCACAAGGCAATGGGCAAGCTGAAATAACTAATCGCACGATATTCGGGTGCTTAAAGAAAAAATTGGAGAAGTTGAAGACAAAGTGGTACGAGAATCTCCCTCAAGTGCTTTGGGCTTATCGAACCACTCCAAGACGACCCATGGGAGAAAGCCCATTTGCTATGGCATATGGATCCGAAGCTGTCATTCCTACCGAGTCCATAATCCCAACCCTTCGGACATCCTTGGTACTGGAGGGAAACAATGAGCAACAACTCGAACATAGCCTTGATTTGGTGGATGAAAGGAGAGATGCAGCAGCAATTCGTCTCGCGGCATACCAATAGCAGGTGTGTAACAGTTATAACAAACGCGTCAGATTTAGGAGCTTTGTGGTAGGTGATTGGGTTTTGAAGTAGGAGACAGCTCATGTAAAGAAACTGGAACCTAATTGGACCGGACCCTACAGGGTTACCAAAGTAGTGGGGAAAGGAGCATATCGTTTGGCCGAAGCTAGCAGACGTCCCATTGCGCGTCCTTGGAACGCAATACACTTGAAAAGGTATTTCCATTAGTTAAGTTTGTCCATTTTGCTACAACTTCTTCGCAAATAAAGCTGCGTATGTCCACAGTCAGCCAAGTTTTTCTTTATTTTGCTTCTATGTTTAGTACCACTTTCCTCTATTTTTGTTTCTTTTTCTACAAATAGGGGACCATACTTTGCATGGCATTCGTCTAATTTTTTCACAAAAACAACACATGAGTTATGGCCTGTGCTTAAACCTTTCTATCCCACATCGACAAAAAAGTATGTGCCACATTCTGTTATATATGGAAATATTCAAATAGTTAATCACGGTGTAAGGAGGGCCCACTGGTATTTAAAGCTGTCAAGCTCAATACCAGAGGCATTCCTTACACCGACTTTTTTGACAAAATTTAGTCTATGTCCCACATCGGATAGAAATAGAAAAGAAATGTGGTTCATATATGCGTGGTCCACTACATTTGGTTGCCAAGAAGGGAGTATCAGTGGAGGCAGGTCTCTAAAGTCAACAAATGGAAAACTTCACAGCCACTGTTACTCGCTTTCTTGGCCTCCTATCATTTTTGAGTCCTCGGCCTCATGATAAGTGGTTTGAGGAAAAATGTAAAACAAACCTCCCCTCAGGCTCAGCGCCGGGGAGTAATTCATTCGCCTCGGACCTTAAGTGTCCGGTTCGGCACAACCTTCCCTCAGGCTCAGAGCCGGGGAGTAATTCATTTAACCTCCCCTCAAGCTCAGCGCCGGGGAGTAGTTCTCTAGCCTCGGACCCTAAGTGTTCGGCTCGGCAAAAATTTCGCCCCAGACCCTATGTGTCTGACTCGGCAAAAATCTCGCCTCGGACCCTAAGTGTTCGGCTCGGCAAAAATTTCGCCCCAGACCCTATGTGTCTGACTCGGCAAAAATCTCGCCTCGGACCCTAAGTGTTCGGCTCGGCGAAAATCTCGCCTCGGACCCTAAGTGTTCGGCTCGGCAAAACCCCCCTCCGGCTCCACGCCAGGGAATGTATAATTCGCCTCGGATCCTAAGTATCCGAGACAGCTTCGGACCCTAAGTGTCCTATTCAGCACTAGTCCTCCACGACTCAGTGCCGAGGGATAATTCGCCTCGAATCCTAAGTATCCGAGACAGATCTGGACCTTAAGTGTCCTATTCAACAATATTCCTCCACACTCAGTGCCGAGGAGTATTCACTTTAGACCTCTGGTACCCGGATCAGAACTCTTTCCTCCGGACTCCAAGTGTTTAATACCCTGTGGATGCGGATATATCATAAGTTCATCATACTCCACCCCACATCAGGAACACACGAGAAGGAAAGAGTATGTATACGACTACTGCAGGTAAGTAAAAGGCAAGGAGGGTTCATTTAACAGTTAAATCATTATCCATATGAGTCATCCTGCGATATCAATTAAACTATTAAAAGGATCTCCTTCTTCCCATAATCCTTGCGTTTTCACGGATAGCATAAATCCGAAGCATAAAGACAATGTTTAGTGTTTAAACACATTACCAGTCAGAGAAATATGAACAGTATCAAGAGCATACAGCAAAAACAAGTCAGGCAAGCCTAAAAAAAAAAGTTATATTCATTACTCATTATCCCAAAACAGGCTGTTCATAAAAACAAAATACATGGTTCTACTTCCTCTTCGGATCGAAGGGAGTAGATTCAAAAGCATCCACTACATTAGGACTTGAGGTAGGAGGAGTTGAAGCCGCAGGAGCAGGGGAGCTAGGAGTACCCTTTAGGTGTGCCTTCACCATCTCGGCAAAGCGGATTTCAGCTTCCAAAGCCTCTGGCCCTTCATCGTATGGGAAGTGCACCCCCACCTGCTTGTCAAAAGCGTCCGGATCCATCATCTTAGGGCCTGAGCCCTGATTATAGCCAGACCGGAACGCTTTAGCACTAGCTAGGTGCGCCAGACAGGAGTAGCGCCCCTGCAATTGTTTCCCCGCCTTGAAGCAAGTAGTAAGAGCCTCGGTCAGGCGTTGAACCTCGGCCTGAAGAGAATCCACCTTAGCCTCAGAGGCTGACAACTGCCTCTTATACGCATCCTTGGCTTCAGAAGCTATCTTCAGATTGGTAGAGGCAGTAGTGGCTCTCTTCTCTGCATTGTCAAGATCCTTTTCCAACTTCTTGATGGAGAGGGATTGAGCTTCAACAGTGGCGCAGAGGGCCATGGTGTGGTATAGACTCTGTTTAACAGGGAAGCAAATATAAGCGTAAATAGAAACACAAGCAAGCAAGAGTAACATAATTCTAAAGGAGCAATGCGAACCTCTATGGCCCGGACTGGGGCAGAGGGGAGTAGTTGCTCCAACCCCATTTAGCTGATGGCTTCCTCGTCCTTTGGGAGCCACATTCCTCGAGCCACCGCCAGTGCAGTTGAAGGGTCTGTAATCACAGAATCCCCTGAGTGCAGGACTGACCTATCAGCCCTGGTGAAGGAAGGAGTCCAAGGAGTCCCCGTCTTAGCTAGAACAAAGGCCCTGACTTCATCTTCAGGTTCGGCCTCTCCAGCTTTTTTTCCTCTGCTTTTAGAAGGGACCTTGCCCTTGCCAGAGGATGAGGGGTTAAGGCGAGATTTCTTCATTGGTGGTTCCTCAACCTCCACCTCATCCTCAGTTGATCTAATAACGACCAAGGGTTGGGCATCTTCGGCTTTCTTTTTTAAAGCCTCAGCCCTTCGTATCTCCTCCTCAGTCATGGGAAAACTGTCAAAGGATGGTAGAGACAGATCCATGAGGTCTGCAGCAACGGCACTGGAGGCAATGTCCTTGAGGTTTGAAGAAGTTAGCAGGTCCTCGATAGGCGAGGGGTCACTCCAGACTCGTTCGTTAAGAAAAGAAAGTCTGTTCCTTGCTGCGGAGGATGGGAATGTAGCTGAAAAAACACCAAGAAACTCATAAATACGTCGAAACATTAAGACTTGGCAAGGAAAACAGCTAGAACACTTGGTATGAAGGGAGGTTAAATATTCTATACCTAATTTCCCAAACTTGCGCGGGATGGGAAGCACAGTTGATTGGGACACGAACCATTTTCCTTTAACTATAACCATTATTTCTTTCCATTTCTTTTCGGATGAAGGAAGGTTCGTGCATATCCTCTGATGAAGGGGAGAAGTAAAAAAGAAGCGACCAGGCTCGGTCCCATGCTTAGATATATTGTAAGTAAGCAGAAGGTCGGCAAGGGTCAAATCCAGAGCCTTTAATTTCCGGCGCATCAACAGTGCCGAAAGGATGCGAAAGAAATTAGGGTTTACCTGAAGGGGGGCAAGACCCAGCTTATTAAACACTAAATGGTAGAAGGGATGAAGAGGGAATCGGAGGGCGTTAAGATGCCCCACCGAAAGAAGCAACTTATCCTCCTCAATTCCCTCGCCGGAGGTAAAATCGGCACCTTCGGGATATTCTGCAATTTCTACTCCCTCAGGAATATCAAATTCTTCCATTACCGAAGCAATAGAGAACTTGATGCGGCGAATAGAGATGATTGCTTTCTTCTCGTCATGAGTAAGAACATAATCAGAGCCTGAGGTAGATGTCTCGGTTGGAAGAGGGGAAGTACCTAATGGATTCGACAAAGGGCGATCTGTAGAAACCCTAGGAGGGGGAGCCCTAATGCGAACGGGGGAAGATGAAGGTGTGGATTCAGAATCCCCAAGGTTTATACGTTCGAGAGTAGATGAAGTACTCATAAGGAAAGATTGAAGAGAAAGATGCGAGACTAACCTGACAAAGCGATGGAATGAAGATCGCAGAAGTGCAGCAAGGGCAAATGTAACTCTTACAAAATCTTGTACGTCGGAGTAATAATGAAAGACCTCGAACCGTTTCTGAAGCAAAGTAAAAAACCGGTTTCAATTCCCTCTTTAATAGGAGCCGTCGCTCAATTAAAAACGAAATTTGGGGCAAAGTGTGGAGGGAAAAAAACTCCCTCCAATAAAAAGCGCACACGTCACCACTACCCATGTCTACATTCCAAGGACATATAAGGCCCATCATGCTCAAGCCCAAGTTGAGGGTATTTACAGCCCAAGACCATTGTTATTTGTCCTCCAACTTCCATCAAGGCCGAATCAAGAAGTCATCAGCCCAGCTTATGAGTATTTAACATCCGGCCTGTTACTCAAGCCCAGCCGGATCAAAATATATTCAGCCCAAGAATGCACAAGTCCTACCATTTGAAGGATTGACTGTAGAAGGAAAATTCTGATAGGAAGTTCTGTACAAGGCAAGTTCTATGTATGGAAAATTCGACAATGGAAAGAACTCTATTAGAAAAGAATGGTTATATAGAAAGAATTGGAGGGCAAGTAAGGCGAGTCCTACCATAATTTTACAATCTTTTGTGTATAAATAGAGGCTAAGACCTCCAATAAAGGATCAAGCAATTCCACGTTTCTCTATACACTGTTCTTATTTATTTTTATTGTTTTTTGAGTGAGTTGTTTCATTTTTCTCAATCATTATTGGTTGAGCGAAATTTTGCACCTACAAATAGTAATTGGATTATCGTCAATCCAAAATTGTTTCCATGTCGATTATTGTCATTCTAAACTAATTTCAATTTTAACAAGATTTTTGTAGAATTTGAACTCGGTGGTGAAGTGAGATCGACTATTTTAAATTAATAATTTGTAATGTATATCTTTAATTGAATTTGAACCGATCTCTCCATAGGTCCAGTAAAACTAGAGAATTCTAACCTTACCATTTTGTGTAGGTCTAGTATCCACATGCACATTTATTTTAACAAACAGTATATGGTGATATAACATAATTGGTAAAATAGAAGATTTAAAAAAATTATAGAGACTGATTATCGGACAAAATTAAACTAGAATCTTTGTCTAATGAGACACTGTCTTTAAAACTATTATATAAAAAGAAAACATTAAGTTCTTTTACGATATCATTTTTGCTCGTATATGATCAAGAGCAGTGACGGATCCAAAAAAATTAGGAGAGGGGACCGATAATGAAATTTTTAGTAATTTTAAGAGGGCAAAGTAATTTTTTTTGGGTATATAGTTGAAAAAATGAATTTATCAAGGGTTTATTACTATATAACAAAAAAAAAAAAAAAAAAAACGGGTAATTACATGTAGGTTCGTCCCAGATCAAGAGACAATTGAATAAAGATAATACCAATACACAAATTAAAGTATTGAATCTGTACAATTAATTTAGGTTGAATATGACTACACCATCTATTTTTTATTTTTACTTTTTATTATTTTATAAGTATTATATATAGTATTCTCCTCACATATTTATTGTTACGCAACATCATTATTTTCGCTGGACATGAATTTAGTAAAGTAACTACTTTCAATCACCCCCTCAATTAATTACTTTATGAACAACTAAGTCTTATTTTGTACTTGTCCATTTATAAGACTATGGTACTTAGTTGTTTATGTTTATGCTACCTAAATTTACTTTATTTAACTTTTTTATAAATAAGCTTCACTCATAATTTCTCTAGATACTTTGAATATTAACCTTATTTTATTTACCCAATCTTACCATTAATTTTAATATTTTTATTTAAGCAACATAAATAAATTCAAAGAATTTTTTTTTTCTACAGTAGTCCCACTCACTCACAATATTGACAACACTCAAATAAAAAATAAAATAAAAATCAATGTCTTGGAAATAATCCTAACTTACACTTGACGCCATTTTCTCTAAAAATGATTTTGGGAAGGTACACGTGGCAGGTACACGTGGCAGTAATGAGAATCTAGTCAACATAAATAATGTAGGAACTGAAAAGACTGATCATGACTGCGATGACACGTGGTGTATCCTGAGGTACCCATCAAATTGTAATGACACGTGTTGATTGTGCCAAGTGTGGTGGACCACTGATTGTCGATGTCGATGCACGCCCTTATCGTAACTTTGTGAGAAGAATTGGAGGGAATATAATTGTTTGCCACTTGGGTGGCTTGGGTTTGACACGGTGTCCTTGTTTGCATTTTGTCCTGTTTGATCTTTCACACAATTGACAACTTCCACGTGGCATTTGGGTAATTTTTTACTAAACATTTATTCCTTGCTATATATTACTTAAATTTTTCCTTACACTTAGGTAGATATAATTCATTGAAAATATTTTAATAATAGTCAGACACTTGACAAAAAAAAAAATTTACAAATTCGAGGAAGTGTTTCAACTTGTAATGACTTGGGCCTTCTGAGACACAATACAACACAAGAGGACAGGACCCAAACATTTAAGTTGGTGACTTGGGTCTGGCACAACTGGGCCTCTTGGTGGTCTGGGGGTCACATAAACGTATAAGATGGCACTCTGAACATAATTAGCATGACAAAAATCTAATCAAGCTCAAAGTTTAAGGACTTGAACAAGTTAATCAATTTCTCTGTGAAGATTATGTTAGGAAATGTAATTGTGTGTTTGCATATATATATTTTTTTATATTCAAAATCAATATATGGAGTTGTAATTTTATGCTTCAATTGGGTATTTCGAGTGTCTAAAGTATGGATTGATCTTTGGAAATATCATGTTTGAAGATGCATCAATATTAACACATCTTAGGTCGAGTATGTTGAATGCGGTGAATACACTTGAAGTTTATACATAAGGTTTGTCTTAAAAATATAAAATTTGGTTGAAGTGGATTTTATGTTTCAATTTGTATAATGGGAGGTTACAACGATTTAACATTTGGTTGTATTACTTATATACGGAGATAAAGATTGTGTATATCTGCCGTTCTCTAGACTTTGCAATGGTGGGAACCTAACATCTCTTTTCTAAAGAGGAAGTGAATATTGTAAATATTCAACTCCCTTGATGATTTGAAAGAGCTAGTGTAAGTATTTATCTAAAAGAATTTTAAAAACACATTAGATGAATTTTTTCAAAGAATTAAAAGCATCCTAGGAGCAAAAGCTTTCAGTGTAAAGCATTCATGACCAAATAATAACCTTTGGGTAATTTACACAAACCTCCTTTATGGTTTGTCATAATTACAGGGACCTCACCTCCTATTTTCAAAATTACTCGAACCTCCCCTAAGAATGAAAATAATCTACATGGATCATTCTTATGTGTGACGGACAATTAAATACACTAACGGAGCTGTCAAAATTACTAAAATACCCTCAATTTTCAATGATAAATGACTTAAATATCCCAGTGTGTATGTGTGTGTGTGTGTGTGTGTATATATATATATTAATAAATTTCCAATTTCAGAGGCAACAAGAGAGAACATAGTAGGTTCGATGAACCACAATTCAAGCGTGATTAGTTGATTTCAGTCCAGCAAGTGATCAGAAAAGTACTGAAGCAACAAAGAATTTTCAGTTCAGTGAAGAGCTTCACAAGTTTCAGTTTGGGCACGTTTCAATCCGGTGAGATCGAGCAACAATTTTAGAGACTCAATTCGAAAGCATAGGGCATCAATGGATTTCATTGGTTTCAATCTAATGGCAAGCATCCTCCGGCGGTGTTATACATTCTTTTATACACACACACACACACACACACACACACACACACACACACAAGCTTATAATGAGGAATGAGGAATACAACTCACAGAAATCAAAACACAGAGGTACACTTACCACAAAACTCTATATATATCAAATCTGTATGCCGCAGCCACTACCATCACCATAAGGTCTAAACCCCGCTTTTTTGGAGCGAGATAATGGTCGCAGAGATTCCTCGTCAACATCAATCGAATTAATATAAAGAATTTGGAGATCGACTCGCTCCCCATCAGGGTAAATCATGTTGCGATGGATCAAACCTCGTTCCCCGGAATCGCTGATCAAAAGTGCATCGTCAAAATCAAAGTCTTATGATACACCCACGGCTGCTTTAAGATTCTAAAGACTTTTCCTCCATCTTTGTGTGTGTGTGTGTGTATATATATATATATATATTTCATGTACAATGATTCACCATTCACCCAACCCACTTCACCTCCAACCAATCCCCACCACAGTCGACCACCAACTGCCCCATTCGGGTATGACTAAAATGAGATAATTGAGACTATATTGATAGTGTGTTTATAATTTGATTCAAATTCTTTGCTAGCATGTCTACATATCATCATTTGGGAAGATTGCATTTTTCATATTTGGCTCAGCTAGGTTTGTAAATAATATTGTATACATAATGGAGAAGATGAGGGTATTTTTGGAATTTCAACATCAACATCTAATATATAATATCAAGTATATATAGACAAAGGTATTTTAGGGATTTTAGTAAAATTAGTAGCCGGCGTCATCAATTTTTGTCGATGACTAACGTTGACTCTAACAGAAGGGAGGTCCGTGTAAGTTATTTTCATTCTTAGGGGAGGTCCGAGTAATTTTCACAATAGAAGGGTAAGTCTCTATAATTATGACAAACCATATGGGAGGTTTGTTTAAATTACCCATAACCTTTTTAGATAATGGACTCAACAAAAAGCAAGCTCATTTGCCTGATGCAAAACCTTTTCTCATTACCTTGAGAGAGAAAAACCAAAAATAGAAGAAAAATTACAAATACATGGGTTTTTAGCATAATTTACACTGGAGTTAAAAGTCCATATCATCATTTGGGAAGATTTCATTTTTCATAATTGGCTCAGCCAGGTTTGTAAATAATATTGTATACATAATGGAGAGGATTAGGGTATTTTTGGAATTTCAACATCAACATCTAATATATAATATCAAGTATATATAAACAAGGTTATTTTAGGAAATTTAGTAAAATTAGTAGCCGGCGTCATCAATTTTTGTCGTTGACTAACGTTGACTCTAACAAAAGGGAGGTCCGTGTAGATTATTTTCATTCTTACGGGAGGTCCGAGTAATTTTCAAAATAGGAGGAGAGGTCCCTATAATTATGACAAACCATATGCGAGGTTTGTGTAAATTACCCATAACCATTTTAGATAATGGACTCAACGAAAAGCAAGCTCATTCGCCTGATGCAAAACCATTTTTCATTACCTTGAGAGAGAAAAACCAAAAAATAGAAGAAAAATTACAAATACAAGGGTTTTTAGCATAATTTACACATGGAGTTAAAAGTCCATTGCTCATTTCAAGCCAAAGCCACAAAAAGTGCATAAAAATTACTATCTGTACACAGATGTGGTTCCTACTTGAACAAACAAGTTTTGAACTTTTTTTTTTTTTTTTTTTTTTTTTTTTTTTCTCACAATTAAACATAATAATACAATAGATAGTATTTTTCCATTTTCACGTTTGCATTTTAGTTGTTAATTTTTTTTTCCTTTTTGAAATTTCAGACTTTGATTCCATAAATTGTAAATTAAGCTCTAAAAGTTTATGTATTTGTAATTTTAACTTGAAAGAAAATATAATAATACAACCCTTCACATCATTACTGGGTCAATACGCGCACACATTACGCGTGTCGACTAATTGACTCCAGAAATCTAGAAAGCAGCGAAGGAAATAGCTTGTAGTCAATATCATCAATAAATGAAGGAAGATTCATGGAAACTCACAAACAAATTCCTCATCTTTATGTGTACTTTTGAAGCGGGAGGAAATTCAGCTTAATGGCTAAGAATTGAAGAGGCATATGTATATATATATATATATATATATATATATTTGTATATATACTAATTGCTCTCCGATCTATAGCTTTGAGTAATTTGGCACACATCTATGGCTTCTTCATCTTCTTCACTGTGTCGATCTGAATATGAAGTGTTCTTGAGTTTTCGAGGCGCAGACACTCGCAAAAGTTTTGTGGGGCATCTCTACACAGCTCTGGAACAGAGAGGAATCAGGACCTTCGAAGATGATGAGAGGTTTGAGCAAGGAAAATCCATTTCTTTTGATCTCCGGAAAAGTATCAATGAATCCAGCATTGTTGTGATCATTTTCTCCAAAAACTACGCTAATTCATCATGGTGCTTGGATGAATTGGTAGAGATCCTTGTGTGCAGGAGGACCAAAGGACTAATAGTTTTGCCCATCTTTTATGATGTCAAGGCATCGGAAGTTCAAAATCGGAAGGGAAGTTTTGCGAAAGCATTTGAACAACATGAAAAAAATCTCGAGGAGGAGATGGAAAGGGTGCAGAGGTGGAGGGCTGATCTGAAAGAAGCTACAAATCTAAGCGGGCTCGATTTAGAAGATGCAGCAAATGGGTACGTACATATATATATATATATATATATGTATATGTTCTGCTTCTATGAGTTACTACTTACTACTAGCTTAGTTCGTCAATGTATACAATATTTTATAGTGATAAGTGCAAAAAAAAAATATTTTGTCCGGTCAAGCTTTTAGTTTTTAAAATTCCTACTACTACTGAATCGGCTTTGAATAATGCATTTTGATGAAAGTGATTTATAACCAAATAAAAATTGTTTGGTAAGTAAATTTTTTGAACCTCTTTTAACTATTAACAGAATTTAACTTGACAATTATATCCTAAATAATAGTAAAGAGTTGAATTGAAATGTATAAAGAAATTCAAGAAAAAAAATAAAATAATAATGTACAAAGAAGGGAAGAAAAAAAAAATCATAATTAAAGTGATGGAGTGAAATTGTTAATGATGTAGCAACGATTAATTGGTATAGTGAAGATCTGGGTATACAAATTCAACCCATTTTATAAGGTAGAATTTTTTTTTTTTTTTTATTTGACTACATGATAGAGTTGAAAGAGATGGAAAAAGAAAAAAAAAGAAAAAAAAATCACTTTTTTTTTTTTTTTTTTTTTTTGAGAGAGAAAGAAAAATTATTTAGAATTCTACATAGGATTGAATTTTGGATGAGAGTTCATAAATCTTGAAACTCTTTGGACTATGAAGTCAAATAGGAGTTAATAGTATTTTTTCCTACAATTCCTCAATCTTTTTGTTTTTCCTTTGTTGAATCGTTTTTCAACAATATTTTTTCAATAAAGTTTTGTGAAATTTTGTTGAGCATTATTTTATTATTATTATTTTTTTTGGGTAGAGAATGAAGGAAGAAGATGATACAAAAATAGAAAGATAAAAGTTTGCAATGAAATTCAAAAATGGAAACAGGTTAAAATGTTAAATAATAGATAATATAGGAATTTTATATTTATTACTTAAAAAAGTGTGTAATTTGTGGGAAGTCGATTAGGAATCATGTTTTATTGCCTTTGGTCAATCGGGCTTCTAAATCACTAAAACTTTTTTAAAGTCCATTTTCAAAAAATTTACCAAACGCTCTTTATTATTGGCAAATGACTTTCCGGCTTAGAAGCCTGTTTTGAGACGCCCATAATATTTAATAGGGTTAAAGTGCAAAAAACTTTCTTGCTATATAAAAATGTGCAAGAAACACCTCTATTAAAATAAAAAGAGTGCGTATAATTTCTTGTATTATTCATCTTTTTAGCAATTTGTCTCTGAAGATACACATAATTTTCCCTAATCTAGAGAGAGAAACTATGCTCTTCAAAACAATTTTTTCGACCCCTATTCCCTCTCATTTCCGTCTATTTATAGACGGTTACAATTACTCTATCCACTCTTTAACTGATTTCAGCCCTTGGGCTTATCCTTGAGGTTATTCAGTTATGGGCCTAATTCCTCTTTGGGGGCCTTCAGCTTCTAACTTCATTGATGGGTCAGCCTTTTGGGTACTGGGTTTGGATCTAGGTCAATATTTAGGACCAAATCCCGTTATGTGGGTCAGATCCGGCCCATGCCGTATTTCACGTCTTCAACTGCCCCCATAATCACTCCCTCATTAATGAGGGCGTGATTATTTACGGATTCAGTGATGAAAAGACGGCTAATGATGACTTGACAACTCGAGAGGATCACGTGAAGCGCCGAGTAGTTGGTCTCGGAATTAACGCTTTCTTTTGAAATTCGAATCCCTTCGGCTTCCTGACGTCTCGGTTACTGGGACCACTTTCCCTTTAAATATTATCTTTCTACGATCAAACTTTCTCTTGTTGTCTCTTTTGCATCTCATTGTTAATCAACCCAGTTCACTTTCTCAGGGCAAATATTTTCTTCTCCGGTCAAGTCGAATTTACTCCGGCGAATCCAGTGAAGGGTACGTTCTTCATCCTCAACCTCTTTGCAGTGTCTTTTGCAACTTGCAACCTCCTCAAGGTTAGTTTTCCTCCTTTTTCTTTTCCAAATCTTTACATATTCTTTCCAGGATTGTAGTTATTTTTCATCATGCCCATGGATCTAGATATCCTTCGCATGAAACTCGAACTCCCTTCCAATATTCATATTAGGGAATGCCCCAAAAATGTAAACATAAGAACCGGCGCTGGCCTTCTTTTTGGTGAAACCCTATTCACCCTTCATCATCTTAATCTTATTAGGTTTCCTTTACACCCTTTCATCTGTTATGTGTTCAATAGGCTAAACCTTGCGCCTCTTCAAGTTAACCCAAATTTCTTTAGGGTTCTGTCCGTTCTGCTTCTTTTGAACCGTGACAGAGGCTTAGATCTTGATATAATCGATCTACTCCTCTGTTACAAGGTCAGCAAAATTAAATTAGAAGAAGACTTTTACCACTTCTACCCTATTGAGGGGAGATCCATCTGTACGGACAAAATTAAGTTCGAGAAAGGGTGGAAAAAGGGCATTATGGGGGTTCAGGGGGCCTGGTTCACTCCATCTGCCAAGGACTACCCAATCCCGAACGCCTTTGGCGAATGCTCTGTCTCTTCTTACAAGAAGTTCAAAACACATAAAACAGACTGTCCATGTGAAATCTGCATGCCTCGCTTCTGTTCGTTTCTGTGTGATTCTTTGGGCATCCCACAAGATAATGAACTTAGTTACAGTATTTACAGGGATAGGTTCACTTATTTGAAGAAATACGTCCTGAACGACATCCCTTCCTGCCCAGAACTCCTCACGACCGACAACCTCTGTGACATCTCTCGCCTAGGCTCCAACATGAGTCAGCTTAGGATTCCTTCCTTCAGCAGGAAGAAGAATCCTCCCAGGTTATTGCTGCTTTTGCAGCCGCCTCCACTTCAGCTTCTGCATTATCTTCTGCCACGAATTCCAGCTCCACTCCGATTGTGACAGCCGATCGTCCGGCAATTACCATATCCGCCTCCAAACTGGATACTGCACCTCAAGTCCAGAACTCTTCTGCCCCCTCCGCCTCTGCTCAAGGCAAGGGAGCAGGGAAGAGGCCCCAACCTGAGGGTGAGGTTAGCCCCGATGACGTTTCTCTATCAAAGAGGATTCGGACCTCTGAGCCAATTGCGCCGATTCCTCCCCCGGGTAGAGTTCTTACTCCCAGAGCAACTACCCCCACCGGATCTGGCGTAGCCACCCCTTCTACTTCTATGACAGTTCCATGGTCCCCCCGGCTTGCCAGATCGGACGGATCTGTTGTTATGCCGAACGAGTCCATGTTCAAGGATGCTCCCACTGCCATGGCATATTTCAACAACATGTGGACTCCCAAGGACGTCAAAATTGCCAAGTCTTTGAGTCAGAAGGAAGTGTTTAGCCGCTTCCCTTTATGGTCTTCCAGTTTCTTCTTGATACAAGCGAAAATTATTCTATTCGTAATTTCTGCTTGTCCATTGGCCTGGGGATGACTTACTGCTGCCAACTTTTGGTTAATTCCATATTCTTCCAGCAATTCTCTTACTTGCTTGATGGGTTTACGTTACGCTTGGATATGGTTCTGTTTTTACCTATTTGGTAAAGTAATCTGTTGCCAGCAATACATACTTATTCTGAGCTCTTGCAGTTGGCAGAGGACCAACCACATCCATCCCCCATTGTGCGAAAGGCCATGGTGTGGTCATCACGTGCAAGTCCTCAGGTGGTTGGTGGATTAATGGTCCGAACCTTTGGCATTTATCGCATCTTCTGGAGAATTCTTCCACATCTCGTGACATGTTCGGCCAGAAGTACCCTTGCGTCATTGCTTTGTGCGCTAAAGATCTTCCCCCTGAATGATTTCCACACACACCTTCATGAATAGCTCGCAATATCTGCCGAGCCTCTGTGGGGGTAACACACTTTAAGTACGGCCCAGAAAAAGATCTCCTGTATAACTAGTTATGCACTATGGCGTACTTTGCAGCGTTCGATTTGATTTTCCTAGCCTCATCTCTTTGCTCAGGCAGAGTAACATCCCGAATATAAGTTATAATCGGATCAATCCAACTTGCCTCATATGGAATAACATTTACTTGCCAAGGATCTGGGCCCGAAGGTTCTTTCAAAATGGATGGCTGGTTCAGTATACCAACTGGAATCACCCTTGCCAATGTCTCTCCAGAACCCGAGGCGCTACATGCTAGCCGATCGGCATCTTCGTTATGCTCTCTCGGTATTTGGATGAATTCAAAATTTTCAAAGTTTTTGACTTCTCGCATAACAGCAGAATGATATGCTTCCATCGTTTCGTCCTTGGTTTCATATTTACCATTCACCTGCCGGACAATTAACTGCGAGTCACTAAAGACGGTCAAATTCCTGACCTTCAGCTCTTTGGCGAGCTTAAGTCCAGCCAGTAGTGCCTCGTATTCTGCTTCATTGTTAGTGGCTCTGAATTCAAGTCGGAGCGCTTGACTTAGGGACGTGCCTTCTCGTGGCTGCAGTTTGACCCCAATGCCTGCCCCCATCTGATTTGAGGATCCATCGACAAAGAGTTTCCACAAGCAACCTCGAAGGTCTTCCTCCATGTCGTCTGAATCACATTCCAGTAAGAAATCTTCCACTGCTTGCCCCTTGATTGCCGTTCTGGGTTTATATGTCATGTCAAATGAGCTTAACTCTATGGCTCACTTCGTCATCCTCCCTGAGAGGTCTGGCTTATGCAAGATTATTCTGATAGGGAAAGTGGTTAGAACGATGATAGGATGGGATTCAAAATAATGCTTGAGCTTTTTTTTCACATGTACTAGCGAGAGTATCACCCACTCGGCCTTTGAATATCGTCGTTCGGCCTTAGTCATCGTTTTGCTAACATAGAACATTGCATATTGCTTTCCCTCTTTACAACGGATCAGAACTCTACTTAAAAATAGTTTTTCTCTTGGTTCGGGAGCTGACAAGACCGGAGGGTTCTGGGCGCTGTTCATCCCCCCAAACTTGTCTCCCATCGCTTCGTATTGTGTCAAAAAATGGTTTGCAGCGATCTGACAATTTGGAAATGAACCGGCTCAATGCAGCTATCCGACCCGTAAGTGCTTGCACTTCTTTGATTGTCTTCGGCTCGGCATTCTTAGTTAGAGCTTCTGCTTGGGCAGGGCTAGTTTCTATGCCTCTATGATTAACCACGTGTCCCAGGAATTGACCAGAACTTACGCAGAATGTGCACTTAGTTTGATTAAACTTCATTCTATATTGTCTCAACACATCAAATACGTCTTGTAAATGTTTCAGATGGTTAACTTTCTTCTTACTTTTACTACCATGTCGTCAATGTAGGCTTCCACAGTCTTCCTTATTTGATCCTTGAAAATTTTGCTAATAAGCCTTTGATAAGTTGCTCCGGCGTTCTTCAGTCCGAACCGCATAACTTTATAGCAATAGGTCCCTTGCTCGGTAATGAAAGAAGTTTTCTCTTCATCAGTAGGGTCCATGGGGATCTGATTATAACCTGAATAAACATCTAAGAAGGTTAAACACTCATACCCAGTAGTAGCATCCACCATTTGATCAATCTTAGGCAGCGGAAAGCTATCCTTCGGACAGGCTTTGTTCAAATTGGTGAAGTCAATACACACTTGCCATTTCCCATTCTTCTTTTGCACAACAACAATGTTTGACAACCAATCGGGGTAGTACACTTCTCTTATGAATCCCGCATCAAGCAGCCTATCAACCTCCTCGGCTATGATCTGGTTACGTTCTGGGGCAAACCTTCGCTGCTTCTGCTTTATAGGTCTTGGATTGGGATTAACGTTCAGGGAGTGACAGGATACCAAAGGTTTAATTCCAGGCATGTCTAAGTGACTTCATGCAAATACATCGGCATTGTGAGATAAGAAATCAATTAATTCCCGCTTTTCCCTCTCGGTGAGTCTTATTCCCACTCGGGTAGTTCGATCTGGCCTAGATTGATCGATCTGTACATCAATAAGGGGTTCTTCAGTCAAGTCCACTGGCTCTTCCTCCCCATTCTGCTTGGGTGGAGGTTTCTGTAATTGCTATCTCGGGCTCTTCGATCGGATATGTGCTTTTCCTTTCCCAGCAGATTTCAGTGTCACTGAATAACATTCCTTAGCTGCAACTTGGTCCCCATGAATGTTAATCACCTTGGTGCCGTTTGGCCCCAGGCATCTCATTACTTGGTGCAGAGTGGAAGGAACACCTTGAACTCTGTGGATCCACCCTTTGCCCATCAGAAGGTTGTAAGAGGGATGAATCTCGACAACCACAAAGCTCTCCATCAGAACCCTCTCTGCAGCATGCACTGCTACTTCCACCATACCGATGGGCTCCACTCGTTTTCCATCAAACCCTAGCAAAGGATTCCCAGTGGGATTGACCCGGTCTGGCTTGATCTCGAGCCGATCAAATGTGTCCCTCGGCATGACGTTCGTATTACTTCCAGGATCAATCAGAACTTTGCGTACCAAACATTCGGCCACTGTCAAACTGACGACTAGCGGATCTTCATGAGGAATCTGAACGCTTAACAAATCGGTTCTGTCAAACTTGATTTGCAATGATGCGTTCTGCTGATGCAGATTGTTTACACTGCCTATCCTCCTTTTCATCTGTGCCTGGCGGAGGTTTGTTCTAAGCAATTCTTTTGACTCTTCAGCCAGTTCAGGCCGACCATAAATCGCATGGATTATGCGAACTAGTTATGAGTTATGGGAGCTCGGCTTCTGATTCCTTTTTACTTGCTCCATTGGTCGGTTTTGTTCCACCGCCGTGCCTTGGATATAACTTGCGAACTCCCCTCTGGCTATCAGCATCTCTACCTGCCTCCTTAAGTTCCTGCATTCATTAGTCTGATGGCCAAAGTCAGAATGGAAAGCACAATGCTTAGACTGGTCCCTCTGGTCGAGGGACTGTTTGATAGGTAAAGGAGGTCGGAACTTATCTTTATTTTCTTGGTAGAACCTTGCCAGTGTGACTTTCAGTGGAGTAACCAGCTCTTCCTCTCTGGGCCTCTTTTCAGCTTTCCAAGAGGTCTGATGCTGTGGCTGAGCCTGCTTTTGCCTAATTTTTGCTTTGGTTTTCTCTTTTGTTGTTACTATGGATGTTTTCCGAGCGTTAATTGCTTCTTCTTCTTCTAAGCGTACAAAACCATCAGCTCTTTCATTAAGTTCATCCATGGTCTTCGCTGTATTCACCACCAAACTTGTGTGAAATGGAGT
Source organism: Cornus florida (assembly GCF_030987335.1). NCBI lineage: Eukaryota > Viridiplantae > Streptophyta > Magnoliopsida > Cornales > Cornaceae > Cornus > Cornus florida. Next base: position 76,920,039 of record NW_026775575.1, on the reverse strand, counting down.
GCCACGAGTCATGGCTAACTTAAATGCTTGAACTGCTGTAGAGGGATGGCATTCGATCACCATGCTTTTGGTTAAGTTGAACCTGGTAAGAAAGGCTTGGAGACGCTCATCCTCATGCTGGCTCATTGTGAACAAACTGGAGACATCTTTTGCCGGGCGTTTATTTCCATAATACTGACTTATGAACCGATCACAAAGGCTTCGGAAACTATCAATCGAACCCCTCGGCAAGTTTTTGAACCAGTTGAGCGCTGGTTTAGCCAAGCTGGTTGGAAAGCACTTGCATATTAAAGAATCATTTTCGGTGTTCAAAGCCATTTTCAACTGGATATGATACACATGATCAACTGGATCAGTCGTTCCGTCAAACAGAATGAAAACCGGTATAGAGAATTTCCTCGCATTCGGAGCATTCAGAATTTCATCAGTGAACGGTGAGTCAACCGTCCGAGCTGCTGAACGTAGTGCCTCATTCTCTCGTTGGCTTGCTACTGCAAATCTCGGATCCGTGAATCTCCTTTCCGAGCTTTGGCAATCAAACGTAGCCACTGAAGGCCGGTAAGGTGGATCAGATGACCTTTCCTCGATGTACTCCTTCTGCCAGATCGGTGCAACCTTTTGGTGTCCAAACTCCATAGATCCTTCTCGGTCAAATCTTTCTGGATACGGATCGGAAGTCCTGGCCTTGTTCCGTCTGATTTGTTCACGCCATGGATTTAAGTGAATCGAGCCCTCACGCTCATCAACACAACGGAGATTTGGCGTCAAATCGTCTGGCCTGACCTCTTCATGGTGAAGATCCGTCTGATTGTTTCCTATCTCCTCACCGTGGTGTGTAAGACTGGGATGTACAATTCCTTCGCCTGTCGGAAGCGGTCGCGGGAGCACCGAAGCTTCTTGACGCTGCATTCCGGCTCTTAGCTTCGCATTTTCTTTTCGGAGAGCTTCGATCGTATTCATCAACTCATCAAGCTTCATCTGCTGGACATTCTCCATCGGATTAGAGCTTTCACCTCCTATCATGATTCCGGAGCGAAGCAAAGGCATGAATCACAAATCCCTAATCAGATTTGAGCGTCACCGATGCAAATTCCGTCAGATCTGGACTCAACTTCACCGAATCGTGGTCACCGTTTGCTAGATCTGAGCTTTTCTGGCTTTGAACTCACCGGATCTAGCTGCGATTGAACAAATCATAGTTGCGTAATACCGACACAAATGCCTCAAAATTAACGATAATCAAGAATCTTCTCTGAACAAACTGCAATCTCTCTGATCTGGATTCAACTTCCAGAAATCAAGCTTTGTTTTCACAAATTTGCTTGAATCAACATGATATTGATCAAGATCAATTCGATCTTCTTCGTCTTTCCCACATATGGCGCCATTGAAGATACGTAGAATTTTCCCTAATCTAGAGAGAGAAACTATGCTCTTCAATACAATTTTTTCGATCCCTATTCCCTCTCATTTCCGTCTATTTATAGACGGTTACAATTACTCCCTCCACTCTCTAACTGACTTCAGCCCTTGGGCTTATCATTGAGGCTATTCAGTTATGGGCCTAATTCCTCTTTGGGGGCCTTCAGCTTCTAACTTCATTGATGGGTCAGCCTTTTGGGTACTGGGTTTGGATCCAGGTTAATATTTAGGACCAAATCCCGTTATGTGGGTCAGATCCGGCCCACGTCGTATTTCACGTCTTCAGTCTCTTATTAAATGGATTTGTTGAAAAAGAGCAACTGGGTGAAGTCATTAAAAAAAAAAAAAATCAAAAGTGCCCTTTTTGTGTGAGAAGAATGCCTTTGCTAATTTTGTATATATTTGAACACTAAATGAGTTTGTTTGCATGTGCTCCAAGACCTGTGCAAGGAAAAAACTCTATGTTTGTTGCCATAGTCTATCTCTCTAAAAAATATATTCTCTCTCTAAAATATCTCGCCACCACCGATATTCTCTCTCTAAAATATCTTTTTGTGGCGGCCGATATTATCTCTCTTTCTTTTCTTTTCTTCTTTTTTTTTTTCTTTACAAAAATCACTGCCAATAATATCTCTTCTAAATAATAGATGTATATTTTCTTGTAAATGAATGATTCTCCCTTAATTATATATAATAATAATAATAATAATAATAATAATAATAATTAAATTAATGAATTTGCTTTGACACAAATTGTTATCCGATGAACTTAGGATTTCTATCAAAATTAAAATTTTGATCTAGTTACTCTTCGACTGGACACAAACTTAAGCAACACATTTTTTTTAAAATTATCTATTTTATTTTATTTTATTAATGTCTATTTTTATCATATCTTGTTCTTTATAATAAATAAGCACAAGGCGAGCCAAACTTTTTGAATTTACCATTAACTTTTTTCTTTTCCTATTTGGTTTACCATTAACTTTTTTTTTTTAGTTGGTTTACCATGAACTTTTCAAGTACAATTTCTCAAAAATCATTAATAAGTGGGATAAAATGCAGTTTAAAAATATATATTATTGATGAGTGAGATTTTCGTGTAGTTAGTGATGTACGTCTATAAATTTTTTATTTTATCAACTATATATATATATATATATATATATATATATATATTCTTGAATATATTAGAAGGATAATGGTTAAATTTTGTAAAAAGTAACTAGACACTCACATTCCAATTTTGTTTTAAATATTGTGACACTGATCTATAATCTTTATACTTTTATGTTATGACTTTAAGGGTAATTTTGATATTTTGTCTTTTGTCTTTTTTATTTTTTTATTTTTACAGTAAGGTTAATTTAGTAATTTTACCACCAAAATTATGATTTGTCCTTATTTGCACAAATTAAATTGAAAATAGTAAGGGAGTTTTTCAAACAATAGTGGGATAGTTGCACATTTTACATATAATGAGAGTATTTTTTTGCACTTAACCGTATTTTATATTTATTAACATCCTAATACAATACAGTCCCATATGTTCTATATTAATTAGACTATTGGTGGTAAACTCCATATTTAAGTAAAATTCTGTAACACTGTGGTTGGAACCTTGGGATTTGATAGGAATTGAAATTTTAAAAGAATTTCAGTTGTTTGGAATGACGAAATTTGAAAAGAGAAAGGGATTTGATGGGATTTTAAATTGGCATGGAGAAATCGATGGAAAAATGGAAGGATTTGATGGGATTTGGAATGTAATTACAATTTTATCTTTTTATTAACCGTTTTCTTGTCTCTAATTCTAAAAATCACCTTTATAACCGCCACGTTGCTATATCCCAAATTGGTACAAAGATGATTTTATTTCTAATTCCTTTATACAAATTCCAATTTCTTCTAAACACTAATTTACTCACTTTTATTTATATTTTTTAGTATCAAATCGATGTCAGCATTTGCAACTGTAGCAATGGGTTGTTAGAAGTATTATTTCAACTCTAATTTTTTTTTTTTTTTTTTCCTATATTAACTTGTAATGAGTAAATACCCTTTATATATATATATATATATATATATATATATATATATATATATTTTTTTTTTCCTTCTAGATTTTGATTTTAATGTGCTTTCTACTTGATAGGTCCGATGATAAGTTTATCAAATGCATTGTTCAAGTGATTTTAGAAAAATTGCAACCTAAACCATTCATAGTTGCTCACTACGAAGTGGGTATCAATGCACGTGTGGACAAAATAATGTCTTTGCTTGAGGAAGATCAACTCTTTGTTGGGATTTGTGGAATTGGAGGAGTAGGTAAGACAACTGTAGCCAAAGCAATTTTCAACAGAATATCAAAAACTTTTGAAAGAAGTTATTTTCTTGAAAACGTGAGAGAAGAGTCAACAAATTATGGTGGTCTAGCTAAAGTACAAAGCAATTTTCTCAGAGAGATCCTAATGGATAAAAATATAACCATATCATATCTTGATAGGGGTATCAATGAGATAAAGGAGAGACTTCGTAATAAAAGGCTTCTTCTAGTGCTTGATGATGTAGATAAAGAAAATATATTGAAGTACTTAGTTAGAGAAGCCGGAGAGGAATGGTTTGGAAATGGTAGTAGGATCATCATAACAACTAGATAGAGACAGTTGTTGAAAAAATACAATGTTGGAATATATGATATTGAGGTACTAAATGACAGTGAAGCACTAGAACTTTTTAGTTGGCATGCATTCAAGCAAAATAAGCCTAAAGAAGAATATGAGAAACTTTCACACCATGCAAAAGATTATGCCAAAGGCCTTCCACTGGCTCTTAAAGTTTTGGGTTCCTATTTAAGTAATAGAAGCAAGCAAGATTGTTTAACTATATTGAATAGGTTGCAGACCAAGCCTCCCAAAGAAATTCATGAAGTTTTAAGAATTAGTTATGAAGGCCTTGATAAGGAAGAGAAGGATATTTTTCTTGATATCGCATGTTTCTTCGAAGGATACAATAAGAAATATGTCATAGACGTTTCTAAAAGGCCTGAATCTGACACGGCTTTGGAATAAAAATTCTTAGAGAGCGGTGCCTCATTAATATATCAAAAAACAACCACATGTCAATGCATGATTTGATACAAGAAATGGGTCGAGAAATTGTTCGTCAAGAATCTAATGATCCTGGGAGGCATAGCAGGCTGTGGTCTTATGAGGACATCTATGAAGTATTTACTGAAAATACGGTACGTGCTAAAGGCATATATGTTAGTTTCTTAATTTCCACGTGCAAGATGTGCCAAAAAAAAAAAAGGTTTCTTGTATTGTATTCCATGTAGTCTTCTTTGAAGTTGTAGAATTTTAATTAGGTTTTTATTTCTTGGTTGATAGGGGACAGAAAATATTGAAGGCATTGTGTTACCCGTGAAAGAATTATCTTTAGAAGATGTTGACTTCTTCGAGGGAAGGTTGCATGTAACCACAAGTACCTTCGCAAAGATGAGGAAGCTAAGAATACTCAAAATTAGTGGCGTGGAACTTCATGAATGCCCTAAGTATCTTTCACATGAGTTAAGGTATCTTGACTGGAGTGACTATCCCGCAGAACATTTGCCATACCATTTTCATCCAAAAAATCTCGTTCAACTCCATTTACGTAAAAGCCCGATCAAAGAGATTTGGTCCAATACAAAAGTAAGATAAATATTTCACTCACGCTATTTTCCTTTTGGTAAATTTTTTTTTCCAGTTTTTTGAAAATAATAATTTTCTCCGGTCCATTAAAGCTAAATTATTTTACTATTTATTTTTTAACAGTTTCCAAAGATGTTAAAAGTTCTTGATCTCAGTTACTGCAAAAATTTGGGAAAAAATCCTAATTTTTCAAGGTTCCCATTTCTGGAGAAATTGCTTCTTATAGGTTGTGAAAGCTTGGTTGAGGTTGGATTCGATGACAAGAAGGTAATGTTATTATTTTAACTGCAATACGCCTCTCTTTGCAAAATACTTTGTCAAGTTGGTTGAAGATAATTTATATCATAAGTTATTTGTTTCAAAAGCTTTTGGATTAGTTAAAAGTCATTGATATCTTATATATATATATATATATATATATATATATATATATATATATATATATACACACACACACACACTAAGAAAAGGAACGATGCACGTGATGAATGTTTTGTAACTTATTTTATTATTTGGTAAATTATTTTATTAAATAATTACCTATTTCACCTATTTCTTAGTTGTTTTAATAATGATTTTGAAACTCATTTATTTTAATTCATTTTATTTATAGAAACTTTTTTTTTATTTTAATTCATTTTATATCAATTAATAAATATTTTTTATATTAATAAATAAATACTGAAATACTAAAAGAAAATAAAATAGTTAATTTGTGGTAGAGTTTTATAGATCATTTTTTATATTAATAATTCTTATCTAATTAAATTTTCTTTTATTAAAAAATTCATAATAAAAGGTAATTTGCGGTAGAGTTTTACAAAAATTATTTATTTTTTATATCAATTAATAAATATTTTTTATATTAATAATTCTTATCTTATTAGATTTTCTTTTATTAAAAACTCATAATAAATAGATAAATAGGTAATTTGCATTAGAGTTTATTATAGAAACTCTTTAAACATATCCTTGTCTAATGTAATTGAATTTTAATGAAAATAAAATAGGTAATTTGTGTCAGAGTTTTATACAAATTATTTTATTTTCTTTAAATATATCATTGTCAAATTAGATTTTCTTTTATTAAAAAACTCATAATAAAAGGTAATTTGAAATACAGTTTTAGAGAAATTATTTTATTTTTATATCAATTAATAAATATTTTTTATATAAATAATTATTGTCTAATTAGATTTTCTTTTGTTAAAACACTCATAATAAATAGATAAATAGGTAATTTGTGTTAGAGTTTTATAAAAACTAATTTAAAAAATTATTTTATTTTTTTAAATATATCCTTGTCTAATAATATATTATTTTATTAAAAAACTCATAATAAATAGTTAAATACATGTTATGTGTGATAAAATTTTAAAGAAAATAAAATAGGTAATTTGTGGAAGATTTTTATAGAAATTATTTTATTTTCCTTAAATATATTCATAATAAATAGGTTATATGTGATGAAGTTTTAGAAAAATTATTTTATTTTTTTATATCAATTAATAAATATTTTTTATATTAATAATTCTTGTCTAATTAGATTTTTCTTTATTAAAAAACTTATAATAAATTGATAAATAGGTAATTTATGTTAGAGTTTTATAGAAACTCTTTTAAAATCTCTTTTTATATCAATTAATAAATATTTTTTATATTAATAATTCTCGTCTAATTATATTTCCTTTCATTAAAAAATTCATAATAAATAGATAAATTGGTAACTTGTGTTAGAGTTTATTGAAACTCTTTAAATATATCATTGTCTAATGTGATAGAATTTTATTAAAAATAAAAGAGATAATTTGGGGTACAGTTTTACAAAAATTATTTTATTTTCTTTAAATATATCATTGTCTAATTAGATTTTCTTTTATTAAAAAACACATAATAAAAGGTAATTTCTAGTAGAGTTTTAGAGAAATTATTTAATTTTTTATATCAATTCATAAATATTTTTTATATTTATAATTCTTGCCTATTTAGATTTTCTTTTGTTAAAAAATTCATAATAAATGGATAAATAGGGAATTTGTGTTAGAGTTTTATAGAAACTCTGTTAAAAAATTATTTTATTTTCTTTAAATATATCATGTTTAATTAGATTTCTTTTATTAAAACTCATAATAAATAGATAAATACAGGTTACATGTGATAGAGTGCTAAAAAAATAAGAAAAGGTAATTTTAAATGGACTTTTATATAAATTATTTTATTTTCTTTAAATATATTCATCATAAATATGTAAATACAGGTTAAATGTGATAAAATTTTATAGAAAATAAAATAGCTAATTTGTAGTAGTGTTTTATAGAAATTATTAATATTATTTTTAAATATGCTCTTGTTTAATTAGATTTTATTTTATTAAAAAAGTCATAATAAATAGATAATGTCATAGAGTTTTATAGAAAATAATTTGTGGTAAATTTTATAAATTTTTCTGTATTTTCTTTAAAAATATTCTTATCTAATTAGATTTTCTTTTATTAAAAAAACTTATAATAAATAGATAAATAGGTAAAATGTGTTAGAGTTTTATAGAAACTCTTTTAAAAACTCTTTTTATATGTGTTAATAAATATTTTGTTTATATTAATAATTATTTTCTAATTAGGTTTTCTTTTATTAAAAAACTCATAATAAAATGTAATTTTGTTAGAGTTTTAGAAAAATTATTTTATTTTTTATATAAATTATTAAATATTTTTTATATTATTAATTTTTGTCTAATTAGACTTTCTTTTATTAAAAAACACATGATAAATTGATAAATTGGTTATTTGTGTTAGAATTTTATCGAAATTTTTTAAAATCTCTTTTTATATCAATTAATAAATATTTTTAGACACTCTTTAAATATATCATTGTATAACGTGATAGAGTTTTATTGAAAATAAAATAGCTAATTTGTGGTAGAGTTTTATACAAATTATTTTATTTCTTTAAATATATCTTAGTCTAATTAGATTTTTTTTTTATTAAAAAACTCATAATAAAAGGTAATTTGTGGTAGAGTATTAGAGAAATTATATTATTTTTTATATCAATTAATAAATATTTTTTTATATTAGTAATTACTGTCTAATTAGATTTTTTTTAATTAAAAAACTCATAATAAATAGATAAATAGGTAGTTTGTGTTAGCGTTTTATTGAAACTCTTTTAAAAACTCATTTTATATCAATTAATTAATATTTTTTTATTTATATTTTGAAATAATTTTTTTGATAATTTGAATTTTATTAGGTAATTTTTAATTTGAATTTTATTATGTAATTTGAATTAAATTTTTAGGTAATTTTTTTTTATATTAATAATTTTTGTCTAATTAGATTTCCTTTTATTAAAAACTCATAAATTGATAAATAAGTATTTTGTGTTAGAGTTTTATAGAAACTCTTTTAAAATCTCTTTTTATATCAATTAATATATATATTTTTTATATTTATAATTTTTGCTTAAATAGATTTCCTTTAGTTAAAAAACTAATAATAAATAGATAAATAGGTAATTTGTGTTAGAGTTTTATAGAAACTCTTTTAAAATCTCTTTTTATATCAATTAATAAATATTTTGTTTTATATTTATAATTTTTGTTTAAATAGATTTCCTTTCATTTAAAAACTAATAATAAATGGATAAATAGGTAATTTGTGTTAGAGTTTGATAGAAACTCTTTAAATATATCATTGTCATAAGTGAATTATGTGAATTTTATTGAAAATAAAATAGGTAATATTTGGTAGAGTTTTATTATGAAACCTGTAATAAATAGATAATGTGATAGAGTTTTATTAAAAATAAAATTGCTAATTTTTGGTAAATTTTGTAGCAATTATTTTATTTTCATTATAGAAATTTGTATTCTTAGCTACTGAAAATGTATTGATTATTAGTAGAAATGGTAACATGATCTTGACATTTGGAAATATGAAAGTGGACATTAAGAAAAATGAAAGAATCTACCAACTTATTTGATTTGAAAATTTGAATTCTCAAATTTAGTTTTTGTTACAAGGAAATGGTAAAAATAAAAAATAGTTATCATTATCGTAAATCATAAAATTTTGAATACCTCCCGTTATCTTTTCGAGAGTGAGATACTTACCAAACCAAAAAATTTAGTACACTGCCGATATTACAACACAACACAGATTACGACACAGCATGATGTGAGTATAGGTGTGAAACCGAAAATTGAAAAACATGGAAACCCACTCAAAATAATATATTAAGAATGAATCAAAAATAAAATTTAATAAAAATTGAAAAAAAAAAACATATAAAACTTTTCAGCAACAAATTCAATTCAAAATCAAGTCCAGCCAAAAACCAAAATAATATTGAAACCTGTATTAAGAATGAACCAAAAATAAAAAATAAAAATTGAGAAAAAAATTACAATCCTAAGTAAGAGTAAAATAAAAATAAAAACTAGAGAAAAAAGAATAATGATACTTCTTAAAAATAAAAAGTAAAGAAAAAAAAAAGAACAATAATGACTCAAAATAATAATAAATTATGAATGAACCAAAAAATATAAATAAAAGAAAAAAAAAATCACAATCCAAAAGTAAACTTATCAAATCAACCACTTCTAAACATGAAAAATAAACAAATCAACTACTTCTAAACATCAATTAGAAAGAGGGAAAAAAAGAAAAGAAAGAAGAATGATACTTCGGAACAAGAAAAAAATAGAACAAGAAAAACAATAATGACTCAAAATAATAATAAATTAAGAATGAACCAAAAATAATAAAATAAAAAAAAGAAAGAAAAAAAATCAAGCACTTCTAAACATCAATAAGAAACATCAATTACAAGGAGAAAACAAAAATAAAACAAATCAACTACTCTTGAACATAAACATCAATTACAAAGAGAAAAAAATAATAACAACATAACAATAATGCTTAGAAAAAGAAAAAGTAAAGAAAAAACTTACGAGACCAAGAAAAAGTAAAGAAAAAATCTTACGAGACCAATTATAAAGAGAAAATAAAAAATATGCACCCCACAAGCCTGACCTAATATATATATATAAGTTATATGTGATAAAGTTTTATAGAAAATAAAATAGGCAACTGAAATTTTATTAGGTAATTTGTGTTAGAGTTTTAATATAAATCTTGAACTACTGAAGCAATTAATATAGAAAATAAAATAGGTAACTAAAATTTTATTAGGTAATTTGTGTTAGAGTTTTATAGAAACTCTAAAATTTTATTAGTTAATTTGTGTTAGAGTTTTAATATAAATACTGAACTACTGAAGTCATTAATAAATATTTTTTTATATTAATAAATAAATACTGAAATACTGAAACACTGAAACTCTTTACACATTTAATAATAATAAAATAAAATTTTATTAGGTAATTTGTGTTAGAGTTTTATATAAATTCTTTTTATAAAAACTTTTTTTATATCAATTAATAAATATTTTTTTATATTAATAAATAAATACTGAAATACTAAAACACTTTGCACATTTAATATATATATATATATATATATATATATATATATATATATATTTAGGTCTATAGTTTTAAAAGAGGCTTCCATGTAATCATTTTTACTTAAAACCAATGTAGGACAAGAAAAATGAATTTTATTAGGTAATTTGCACATTTAATAATAGTATAGATATATATATATAAACTTTTTTTTGGAAAAACCCTTAAATTTGTTGGAGTTCCCATGTCGGCAGGCCAATCAAGCCGACCTCTTGGATTCCAACTCTTTAACTAAGAATAGGGGAATTCATGGGTAGTTAAGTAGTGAACAACGCCTCAAAGATATTAAAAATTTGTTATCGTAGGCTTACATTACATGTGTTACTACCTGTTATAGAAATTATGTTTATATAAGGCTTGATTTAAGTTAACCTATTATTTTTTGGATTTTATTTTAGGATGAGCTCAATTCGTGAAGCTGGCCAATGTAAAAAGTTTTTGTACAATCCAGAATGGTTCAGTTTGGTTCTTTAATTTTACCTTCTATTCCAAATCGAACTGAAGTGTACACCCTTATAATTTAGCATGTAAAAAACAGAAAATGAATTTCTTGCTGACTACCTATGTTTCAGTCAAATCGGTAATAGATAAGGAGGCGAAATTTTGTTGGTCATTTGATTAGAATGAAATAGTATGAAATAGAAGGAAAGTAATTTATTCAAATTCAGCTAACTTCATTTTTCGAGAAAATTTTATGAGGTTACAATATTATACTTTATTTTCTTTCAAGTTTTATGTATTTTAAACTATGAAATGGTATTTTTTTTCTAATTTTCTTTAAAAAATTATATACTAATAAAATGCACATTGGAAAATTTATATTCTTTTCATTTACTCACTTCCTCTTACTTTTTACTTTCACCTCTTACATTTCATTTAACTATACCCGAGTGAATGCAAATTGAAATAAACTAATTGAACAAATGGTATTCATCTAGTGATTGTATAATTTCAGTAACTTTCTCTTTCCCGAGTCTTTCTATTTTTCTGAAGTCTATTTTTTATTTTCTGATGTGAGAGATAGAAAAGGGCAAAGGAAAAATGAAAAATGGAAACTAAAGGAAACGGGAAACTACATGTAGCTGTCTTGTGTTTTCTATCTATATTTTCCTGAGATGAGAAGATTAGAAGTTAATGGTACGGTAGTTACTTTAAATACATTTCCCCTCCTGTTGGATAATTATATTTGAGTTGATTGTAGTTGATTTCTTTTATTTTTTAATTGTTTGATTTAGCAGTTTCAAGATAAGTTAAATTTCGTCGATAAAACTCCTAATTTGTCAAGGTTGCCATGTCTGGAGATATTGAGTTTTGAAGGTTGTACAAGTCTAGTCGAGGTTCATCCGTCAATTGAATCTCATGAGAGGCTTATTTGGTTGAGTTTCGAAAAATGCAAAAATCTGAAGAATCTCGCAACAAGAATTAATTTAAAATCTCTAAAAACTATTTATCAGATTGGGTGCTCGAAATTTGAGAAGTGTCCAGAGTTCCATAGAGATATGATATGTTTAGAGCAGGTTGGGTTGACTGGGACTGCAATAAAAGATTTACCTCCATCAGTTGGACATCTCGAAGGGCTTAACAAGTTATATCTGTGGAATTGCAAAATGCTTGGCAGTTTGGACAATATTGGTGAAATGAAGAGTTTAAGAATACTTTGGTTGAGTGATAGTGTAATAAAAAAGTTACCATCATCCATTACACAGTTGAGTATTCTAGAATTACATTGGTGTAACTGCAATTTAGATGAAGAATCCATTGTCAATCTTCCTCACTCGTTGTGGAAATTAGATCTCAGCAGGAATGACTTTGTTAGCTTACGGTCAAGCTTCTCTCAACTTACAGACCTTTATGAACTTGTTTTGGCCGATTGTGTAAGGCTCCAAACATTGGGGTCACGTCCATCATCCATACGATGTCTTGATTTGCGTGGTTGCTCAAGCCTCCAAACATTGTCACTTCCAGAATTTACAACACAAGTTTTGGCACAAGGTTGCGCATCACTAGAAGGGTATTCCATTGGATGCAATTTCAATTTGACAGAGTGCCACACATTAGTTGAGAATCATGGGAATGGGAGTATGTATACTATTCACAAAGTGAAGATTTTCTGGCAGGAGTATGTATTTGTCATTTTGTTGTGTGTAGACGTCATGTATGGTTTTTATGTCTGTTAATATATTTCAAAATTAACCAGCCCCTCATGTATGGTTTTTATAGTACAGGGAAAATGGGGTAAGATCTTTTTTCCAGGAAGTGAGATTCCAAGTTGGTTTAGCCATATAAAATATGAGAGTGATGGTGTGGACATGACTTGAGTGTGTTTGAAGACCTATACAAATTCTTTACGTTCCCTTAAAGGAGTTTCTGCTTGTACTGTTATCGGAATCAATCAAGATCAAAAACCGATCAATGACGGTGATGAGAATCAGAATTTAATTTCTATCCACATCAACAGTAAATATAAAATTAAATATCTTATAGGTGATTGGATCAACAGAATCACATCATGCTTTTGCATATACCCAATATAGGATGGATGTGTGATTCTGATGGGTGGTGTTACATTAAGGCTTCAATTAATGGATCCTATCATGATGGACGACCATTGAAGGTGAAAAAGTGGGGTATTCATCCGGTCATGGACGCGCAATATTACTGTATGTCATTGGAGAATTTTAAAATATATAATTTTCGTAATCACTAATTTTATAGAGAATCATTTATTAACTAAAAATTTTGAAACTTATTATCTAATCCAAACACATATTTGACGTCTAGTCTGTTTCCTTAGTTGTTCATTTATATTCAAATAATTTTTTTTTTTTTTTTTTCCTTTCATTTATGTTTATCATCTTAATTTTCTCTTACTAATCTTAAATTTAGTATTACTGATAGCTTCATTTATTTATTTATTATTATTATTTTTTTTAATATTTGATATCGTGTGATTCTGTTTGTGGTGCTGGGTTTACAGCTTCCAACTATGCCCAGTCTTCATAAAAACAAATACAAGGGTAAAGGAAAAGATTGGATTTTGGTTTTTGTTGGCCCCTTTTTAAATAATAATAATAATAAGAAAAATTCCTTTATATGCATAAACATGTAATTCAATTGAAGGATCTTTTTTTGAGTAATTATAAAATAACTATTTAAAATTATATTCACAAACTTGTTTTTGCTAACTGTTATCTTATTTCTATCCTTCTTTGATTATAATGCTTAATCCATTTATGCATGAACTTGAACTTCTCTACCCATATCCATGGCTTTGAAAATGACACATTACTCAGTTACTATATCAAACTTCAAAAATTTGAACCAGAGTTTGAAGAATATTGTTTATGCATTTCATTGCACTTGGCTACTTCACACAAGATTCAGTTGGTTTAGTGATATTAGAAAATCAGATTTTTTGCTATACAGGAGGAACACATCAATGGGCCAAGTATAGAAATGCTTCATAGCTAGCTCAACAATGTGTCACGGGCCTAGAGATTTGGCGCAGCGGCACGGCCCGTGCGGCACCAAGGCGTTGCTTCAGCTCGCGCAAGCGTCCTGGTCAGCCACCACGACCTGCCTTCCCAAGAATACATGCTGACTGGTTTTAACCTGCCTTGGTCTCATCAGGAGAACGGCTCCAGCTCCCGACCAGTTTGTGCAGAGACGGCCAACTCCCTTCTTCATAGTCAAGTCAACGACTAGCGACAAGCTCCTCGCACTCAACCGAGTCAACCTGCCTGAACTCTGAAGAGGTATCATCCTGTGCTCCTGCACGCTCCTTCTCTGGAACCATTCCCAGTCAAACTCTGCTCTTTGCCAACCAACATATGTGTCTTCCATCCTCCAAGTGTATTAGGAATCACTTCGTGACATTCTCCCCCACCCAAATCCTGCAACGCCCTCATCGCAGTGCGACACTTCACTACTGCGTCCATTCCCTTCCAAAGTTTGCCTCCAAGCGGTATGCTCGTCTTCCCACCATCATTTCCTTGTGCAGCTCCTTGCAGTGCACTCGCCCAATGATAGGCCTTGGACCAAGGGGACGTCCACTCCTCAAGGACATGACTCTTCTCCGTCATGCCGCCTCCGCGACATCCCGAGCAAGCAAAGGCCTCCCGCTGACTTGATGCTCACCCTTTACCATGGTTTGCATCACACAAGGACTAAGCACGAACTTTGGTGCGCGCGGCTCTCCAGCCCTCCAGTGCGCAACTTCAACGAACGCCTCTTCTTGGGGAAATGGAGGCTCTCTCCCCCAACTGCATTGATTCCTCCTCATCGGCGCAACTTCAGTGCACCGTCTTCATTCTCTGACCCCTCCCGGACCGACAAGGGGGCACCCCACCGTGCTTTACCCTAAGTCCTGCTCTGATACCATTTGTCACAGGCCTAGAGATTTGGCGTAGCGGCACGGCCCGTGCAGCACCAAGGCGTTGCTTTAGCTCGCGCAAGCGCCCTGGTCAGCCACCACGACCTGCCCTCCCAAGGATACATGCTGACTGGTTTCGACCTGCCTTGGTCTCATCAGGGGAACGGCTCCAGCTCCTGACCAGTTTATGCAGGGATGGCCAACTCCCTTCTTCATAGTCAAGTCCATGACTAGCGACAAGCTCCCCGCACTCAACCGAGTCGACCTGCCTGAACCCTGAAGAGGTACCATCCTGTGCTCCTGCACGCCCTTAAACTCTGCTCTTTGCCAACCAGCATACGTGTCTTCCATCCTCGAAGCGTCTTGGGAATCACTTCGCGACAAACGGCACCATTAGCTTTCGAGGTAGGTTTCTCTATATATGTGTGTGTATATATATCATGTCTCTGTGTTTGTGTGTATCACCCAAATCCTTGTAGTATTGAAGAATGTTCTTTTTCTTCCTTGCTTTGGTTCTTTCTATTGCAGACAAACATCCATAGAAGTATTGTGAAAAATAGGATAGCGGGAATGGCTTATTTAACTTGGTATAAGATGAGTTGATTCAAACAAGAAGATAAGAAAAATGTAAAAAAAAAAAAGGTTGCTAGCTTTCTATTTGGTTAATTTTTTCAATTATATTCCCGTCTTTTCTACCTGTTTTTTGTTTATAACAATATTAAAAGTTTATATTAGTTGAATTCTGTCTAATTAATTTAGAAACTCTGCAATGGCATACGATGAATTGTTCCTTGAAGTGATAATTATTTTGTTTCATTGAGAAAATTTTCCCCCCACATTTTGCCCACAATTCCTTCCTAAATTGAGTAAGGATTTTTATTAAGAAGGGAATTGAATATGTACAGTTGCTATTATTTAGAAGGGAATTGAATATGTACCGTTGCTATTAGTGTAGAAGACGGTTTGGGTAGTGGCTTTTGGCATTCTGACTCAAATCCTTCTAAGCCTTGCCTCCATTGTTGCCTTGCCGTCTCTTCGATGCTCGGACTTTTGTCTTTCTCATGTCAGTTTGTGCTTTTCTATGTAATTCTTTACCATGAGTTCTAAATCTGCTCGTGATCAAGTAGAGAGTACGGATTTTGAGAACATTTTCTCCTCCTCCAAAAATCCCTAACCCCCATGACATTTCCGATGACTTTACTGTGAGGAGATAATTCTTCGCATTAGGCGGAGGAATCTACGTCCGGGTCTGAGGGAGTATTTACTGAGGCTGAGAAGGATGTGATTCTGTCACTCCGTTGCCTCAGAGTATCTATCGACTCGTCGTCGAGGAGCTTGAGATTCCTAAGGGGGTGGAGATAGATCAATACCCTTTTGGGATCATAGGACCGGAGATTAGAGAGAACAATGCTTTGGAGACCGACTTGAATCGAACGGCAGATTTCAGTGGTAGAAGCACAAGGAAAATGCATTGCACCCAAGCCACTAACAAACACTCACTACTTGTTTAATTTTTAGTGACAAACAAATTCTGAGTCAATTGGAAAATGCATTGCACCCAAGCCACCGCCTTGAAAAATGGGTCTATAATAATTTTACGCGTAGCATTCAGATTCCAACGTCTTGACATTCAAATTTGTAAAGAATGAGAACCTTCCCAGTTAAAGTATTTTTAATATAGATCTCCATAAATTAGCTTTCCATAAAAACCAAAGGACAGAATTTGCTTGTCACTAAAAATTAAATCATAAAGCACCAATTTTTCACTTATCTTTTTGATCTTTACCTCATGATCATTTAAGATGAAAATTGTTATTAATATAAAATTGTAGCTGTCCATATTCTACTAAAAAAAGTTTTTCAGTGGGGACAATTGCCTCCTCTAATCTAAAAGTTTGGCGAAAAAAAAAAAATTTCTAAAAGTTCATTAACTGCCCATTTCTCTCTCTCTCTCTCTCTCTCACTTCCTTCTCCAATAACGCAACAAATTTTACCATAAGCTGGTAATTGATGTCAACATTCAATGTGAACAGAGAATGGTTCAATGAATGGCTTCCCTCTCTTCATTTTCTTGATATGTGAAAACCTTCAATTGATATAGACTTGTGAGTTTGAACTTTGAACTATTCCCATTATACATCTTTCTTCAAGGTTGTTGGAAATTTAGAGAATTTACTGTGCCTTATCAAGAAGGAAAATTGATTTTAAACAAGCATTTAATACGAAAAAGTATTTAGGATAATGAAAAGAATGAAAACTCAAATAGTGAATTATATGTTCATACGAAGATTGGTTGAATGCTTAGCATTCTTGGATTATTATTTCGTGATTTGTGACTGAATGAAAGCTAAATTGATTGAATGCTTAGGGTTAGTTTGGTTAGCGTGAACTAGCTAGAAAATAAAAGAAACGAAAATTTTTAAATTATTTTATAATTTGGTTAGCGTGAAATGGAAAGTTTTCAGGCAAGTGATATTCCTGCAACTGGTTGGTTTTCCCAAAATGTTTCCTCCATGAAACACACGAAAATTTCAGTTTCCATTATATGTTAGTTTTCAGTTATACCTTTGTCAGTTATTTCTATTCCTTTTTTTTCAGACTCTCAAAAAGAGCAACTTATTTTTAATAAATTAATACTCCTAATTATATTACAACTTTCTGACTCTTTAAATTAGGACTTCTAATTAAGTTACAATTTTCTTACGTTTTAAATTAGGACTCTATATATATGCACGCACATATATTTTTATTCATAAAACAATTATTTATATTTTTTATTATACTTGTTGCATGATTTATATTATTTAGTATTGAATTTATAAGGGTAGTTTTAGCATATAAATCATTTTCTTGCTAATCAAACTAGTGAAACAACATTTTCTCATAATTTTTTTACAAAAAAGTCATACTAACCAAATGCATGATAGAAACATAATTTTCTTTTATTTCACTTTACTTTCTTTTCCTTTCACTTTCCACACTAATCAAACGGACCCATAAAGAAACAGGCAAACACAAGTTCGGGAGAAAATAATATTTTATTGATAATCAAATGAATAATGTGTTTTCTGTTCTTGATAAGGGCACAAAAATTATTTTTTTATATACTCAATATATATATTTTTATTTATTTATATTTTGTAAATATTATTATTGAGATATTTTATGTTTTATTTGTAATAAGTAAAGAATTAGCAGAAAGCAAGCAAAAGTGGAGGATAAATGAAGAATGAAGATGCAACTCAGAAGGTTATATATATTTATAGCCAAATTTCAACTCAAGGAAGGTACAGCAGAGTTGGTTGATGGTTGAGTAACTCAATCAAGACATCTCAGTTCCGAATACATGCTCATCATTGAAAAAATATATATATATATTGAAAGAAGAAAGGGTGCACGTGAGAGCTGAAGAAAGAAGGCAGAAAGGAAAAAAAAAAAAGAAAAAAGAAAAAAGAAGGGCCCAGCTTTATTTTCCGCATTATTTTCATTCCATGTATTAAATGCTTGCGAATTTATTATCATTTTCTTTATGTTAATTTAAATACTTTTTTAATTTCTAATCTAACAGATTAGATGTTTTAAATTTTAGTAAATTAGTTTTCAAAACACAAAAAAATTGTTTTAATATTTATTTTCTTCAAAAAAAAATTTGAATCTAAATTTTAATACGAAGTCTCAATTTGAATATGAGTTTAAGATTACAAGTAATTATATTAAAGAAATCAAAACAAAATCGAACAGCATAACACTAAAATTAACAGTAAAAGTCAATTATCTCTAAAAATTACAAAAAATGGGATAAAAAATGTAATGACTAAAAACTAGTAATTAAATAGGGTAAAGTGGATTAAACCCCCCTGAATTATTTGGGTATGTGCAAGAAACCCCCAAGAACTATAAAAGTTGCAAAAAACCCCCTTGAACTATTGAGGTATGTGCAAGAAACCCCCCTGAACTATAAAAGTTGCAAAAAAACCCCCTGAACTATTAGGGTATGTGCAAGAAACCCCCATGAACTATAAAAGTTGCAATAAACCCCCTGAACTATATATTTTTTTACAGTTTACCCCATCCGCGCGAATTGATTGACTGAAAGGAACGATGAAGCCGTGGAATTTGTGGCTGGGATCGGAGTGGTAGATGTCATCTAAGGAGTGTTTGGATAAGCTAAGGAATCTATTGCTGGGATCGGTGGGTCTCCTGTCATAGCTCCATCATAGCTGTTGCACCACCCGTCAGATCCGTTGGCCATATATATTGCATTTCTTTGCACCATTGCGTCAGCCCATCGCCGTCACTGCCTTGCCCGCCGTTCAGCTCACCTTGCTCGCCGGTCCATTCCATCGTCCATTCCAAGCTCGCCGGCCCATTCCGCCATCTCCATAGTCGAGCACACCACTGTCCGTGTTTCGAGCACACAGCCGTCCACAATTCACCGCCGAGGCCCCCTGAGCTCACTGCCGCCTCCACAGTTCACAGCCGAGTCAACTGAGCTCTCATCACAGCCGAGTCCTTCGCGCACAAGCCGCCATCATCCGAGACCGAGGCATCCCGCCGACCTCAGATTTCTTTGGTCTCTTCTCTCTCTAACTCTCTGTTTTGGGTTGTGTTGGGTGAAAAACATCTTTTGGCAGAAAAAAAAAAAAAAAAAAAAAATTAAGAAGTGTATAAGTTAAAACGACGCAATGTGTTATAAGAGTAAACTGGTCTTTCAAAATTTTCGGTGCCGGAAGCTGATGTCATGGGGGTAAATTGCAACAAAATCATAGTTTAGGGGGATAAATTGCAACAAAATCATAATTCAGGGGATTTTTTGTAGTTCAAGGGATTTTTTTGCAAATGATTAATAGTTCAAGGGGGTAAATTGTAACAAAATCATAGTTCAGGGGGATTTTTTGTAGTTCAGAGGGGTTTCTTGCAAATGACCAATAGTTCAATGGGGTAAATTATAACAAAATCTTAGTTCATGGGTTTTTTTGTAGTTAAGGATTTCTTGCAAATGACCAATAGTTCAAGGGAGTTCAATGCACTTTACCCAATTAAATATAAAAAAATAAAAAGAATTTGAATTGGTTTAGATCTGTAACAAAAAATTCAAAATATTTAATAATCCTTAATTTAGGAGTCTTTGATGATGGAATTCAACTAAGCATACCTCAGCAACAAAGTTTTTGATTTAGATGATGGAATCCTCTATTTTGCAATGCATTTTCCAAGCACAAGGAACGGCAGATCTCCACGATCAGGTCGTGGTTACTGCCAATGATTTCAGCAGCGGCAGAGAAAAATTGGGCCCACGACGGTCTCTGTGCATTCTGGCACCTTCTAATCCTAAAAGCCATTAACGAACACTCACTACTTGTTGAATCCACTTCACACTTGTTCCTCTCTTTGGATGGTTCTAATTAAATGGGTTCTAATTAAAGACTTATATAGGCAAAATGACAAATCCTAATACAATTTGGAAAAGTGTGAAATCCTAATAGAACACTGACAACCTTAAAATAAAATAATTATTAGTATTTGAATAAGTAAGATAAGATTTAGCCTGTTAGAATAGAAGTTGGTGATGCAAACCTCATCAAACAGAGACACCGACGGCCAAGACGATCGGAAGCAGATCTGATCAGAACACAAGGGAAACGGCGAGGCAGGTAGAAAGCTGTCGTCTTTGATTGCGTCTGTCTGCCGGCGAAGCTGATCGGAATAGACAATCGGCGAGTATAAAAAACTGGCACCAGCAGATCTTATCAGAACACAATGGAAACGGCGAGACAGGTAGAAAGTTGTGACCCGAATAGACAATACAGCAGATCCGAAGAGCGTGGGGTAGGTGGTGGCATTACATACCGCACCCTAAACTATTTGAAATTACTTATTTACCCTCACTTATTTATTTATTATAAAAACTACTACTACCTCCGTCCCTTTTTAATTGTCCATTCTTGATTTTATAACTTTTTAAGGGAACATGTAATTAATGCATTGTCCCCCTTTTAAAATTACCAAATTATCTATTTTAATTTAAATATATATAGTTACAAAGTTTGAAATTTTTTAAAAAGATAAAAGGACAATGATGAAAATATAGAAAAAAGATGCTTTGACTTTTCAAAAAGGACAACTAATTTGAGACATGTAAAAAGAGGAAAATGGACTACTAATAAGGAACGGAGGGAGTATAAGATAACAAAACTGTAAAATACCAATAATGCCCTTCACGAAGGCATCTTGCCATTAAACAATAGTTTATTTATTTATTTATTTTTTTTTTTGCACTTTTACCTATTAATAATAATAATAACAATAACAATACTAAAAATATAATATCAATAAGAATACTAGTAGTAATAATAAAGGTTTTATACTAACAACCTTTTAGGTTTGACCAAATATCATATTAAAATAATTTTTAAAAATTGTTATTAGTTACATTACAAACGTTTGTTTTAATTCACTCGCATAGCTACATGCATATGATGTCAGACTAAAATGACTTAAATACTCTTTGACTTTGTCAAAATAACTCTTTAACCAATATAATTAAATAAAAAAACTAAAAATTAAATTATATATCTTTATTACTTTTTAACCTAAATGTTTTGTAAATTTATAAAATAAATTATATATCTTTATTACTTTTTATATACTATATATATATATATATAGGGACTTCTACTCATATTTTTGGACAACAAAAGCCCTATTTTTTTGTTGTTGTTTAGCACGTCTATTTCTGTCATTTTATATTTGATTTTTTTTTTCATCCCTACGTCAACAGTGCGTTTTCCTTATTTGCGACCACTCATCCACAGTCATGGATTCCATAGTTTCCAGCAAGACATGTTTTCTACAACCACCACCATTCCCACATCCATAATCACAATCACAATCACTCTACCCATCCCCACAATCACCAACACCACCACCCACACTCCAAACAGAAAAAAAAAAAAAAAATTTAGGTTTTTGAAAGTTTTGATTTTCATGTTCGTTCACTGGTGACTTAAGGATTTCAATTGTTTATTGAATTTTTCTTTTTTCCGTTTCTTGGTGATGACAATTGGTTCTTGGTAATCTCATTTTTGTTCATGAGTAACAATTCATATCATAATACAAGTAAGTTTGCTTTTGTTAATCCCATTTCAACAATATTGATGCCTAAAGAACATAATTTTATGAGAAACATTATTTCTATTTTTTTTCCATTAACCACAGAAAGCCCGTACAAAGTGGTGGTGGTGGGCATGGCTGTGTAGTGTAAGGCTGTTCGAGAGAGAGAGAGAGAGAGGGGAGTAGGTAGGTGAGAGAAATTAAAGAGGGCAAAATAGTTTATTTAGATTGTTGATATTTTGATATATAAAGTATTTTAAAAAATTAGTGTCAAAATTGTCTTTTTATACATTTTTAACGGTGATAGTAACGAAAAAGTAAAATTAGACCTAAGTAATAATAATTTTCGAAAAGTATTTCAATGTAACATTTGATCAAGTCTCAAGGGGTGCAGTGAAATTAACCCTAAAAATAATAATAATAATAGTAACAATCGTAATAACAACAATAACAATAACAATAACAAAATATAATAATAATTTAAAATAATAACAAAAAAAATAAAATTGTTAGATTAGTTGCTTGATAATTCTATATGCTTACAAACCGTTTTTGTAAGCTCAAAAATTATTAAAAATAAATAAATTATTCAAAATAATAGTAGGTATATGAATTGACATGAATATATATGTGTGTGTGTGTGTGTGTGAACATGTATTAACATATATGTGTTAAATCAAACCTTGCCCCTGTTCATATATAGCAAAAGTGAAAATAAAAAAAAAAAAAAACTTTATTACTATTATTATTATTATTATAACTTGTTATAACTTATTATTATTTTTACTACTATTACTATTATTATTATAACTTATTATTCTCATTAATATTATCATTACATTACTACTATTATTATTATTAATGATGATAATTAAGAATTAAGATGAGTAAAATTAAAAAAGATTTTCTTAAGATAGACTAGGGTTGCAAGTTGGGCTGGCCCAACTCAGCTCAGGCCTAATCCAACCTAAATCCAAAATTGAGTTAGCTTAGTCTGAATTATACCTAAATTCATAATTCATCTGAATATTTTGGGCGGGTCGGACGAGTTTCACAGGTCATTTTTAATTTTATTTTTTATGCAAATTACATTTTCACTTGAAAACTAAAAGATATATGTCATTAAACTTTCTGGTCCTAATAAAAATAGTAAAGACCGGAAGAGAATTAATGGTAGTTTGATAGCTGAAAAAAGGAGGAAAATAAGAGAAATGAAGATTTGGGATCGGAATTGTTGATAAAAGATGTTACTTTTCATGTTCTTTTCCTCCATTTTCTTTGGCAACAAAAGTGGTTCATACTGAACAAGTGAGACACATTTCATGTTTTTTAATTTTCAAAATTCACAAGATTTGGGATCGGAGTTTAATTTATATATTGGTTTTGAAATTATCAAAAGCAAAACATGCAGGGAACATAAATTAACCCAAGAACAGAACCAATTAAAACCGCACCCCAAAAATATAATTGGAAAAACCGAAACTCAAAATTCATTTTTATTTCTAATTGTCTCCTTTTCTTTTACCTCCTTTTCTAACTCTAAATTTACAAAAAAAAAAACTTCATGCCATAGATACTTGAACATATAAATTTTTTTTGGGTTTACACCAAGAGAGTTGAAATAAGAGAACACAGTAATAATAAATTGAGTGAAGGAAGTTCAGTATGTATTGTGTTGAATCTGTTGATCCATATATGTAGAAACAGTTGGATCATACATATCCTACCTGGTGGTGTAGAGCATTTGAAGGATCCGTCCATGCACAATTAATTGTGATTCCTCCTGATCAGATTGAAGGAGACGCTACTTGGGATAGATATAAACTATAGAGATAAAGAAGTACAGCTGAATATATATATATATATAGGGAGATAGAGAGAGAAAATAAAATGAAGGAAAAAAAGAAGAAGAGAGAGAGAGAGAGAGAGAGAGAGAGAGGAGAGAGAAGGGAGACAAAAAATAATAATTTTTGTTTTTTCCTTAAGTTTTTATTTATATATTTATTTTATTTTGGGTTTTTTTGGGTTCAGGTTGAGCCCGAGCCCAAACTGAATATGTTTGGCTTTTGAGAAAATTCAACTCAATTTGAGCCCGATTTGTGAATTTAAAAATTCAAATTTTAATTTTTGAGCTGAATTTGGGTTGGACTGAATTAGCCTGCCCAAATTACACCCCTAGGGCAGACCCTTCTTTCTTTTGGAAAATCGAAATGAAAAGTGATGATGAAGGAATATATACATATTCTTTTGGGTGACATTGCAGTAAAAAACAAAATATAGATCCACTAGAGAAGGATTTATGCGTCAATGGAGGCAGAGCTTCATCTTCCATAATTTTTATTTATTTTTATTTTTTATTCTTTCTCTTAAGTATTTTATTTTTTATTTTGGGTTTTGGGTTAGGTTCAGGTTAGTTTGAGCCCAAATCGAACATGTCTGGGTTTCGAGAAAATTCAATCCAATTTAAACTTGATTTGTGAATTTAAAAGTTCAAATTTCAAAATTTCTGGATTGAGTTTGGGTTGGACTAAGTTAGCTGCCCAAATTACACCATGTGATAGACCCTTCTTTCTTTTGGAAAATAGAAAAGAAAAGTGATGATGAAAGAATATATATACATATTCTATTGGGTGACATTGTAGTAAAAAACAAAATATAGATCCACTAGAGAAGGATTTGTGCGTCAATGGAGGCAGAGCTTCATCTTCGGTGAAGTAGCCAAGTTAGTTACCGACATTAGTCCTTTAAATGAAAATATGTTTTTTTTTTTTTTTTTGAGATAAAAAAATGATATACAAATTTACAATATAACAAAAAGAGGGGGTTAGGCATCATTAGGGGTGCATCTCGGGAGGGTTGGAGATACAACTTAATTAGATCTAACTTGGCGTATGAAATATTCAATTCTAACTTCAATTCATGAATTTTAATACTCGAGTTGAGATTTTGCATTAGAAAGTTGATTAATTTGGATTATCTGTATGGCCAATTTATGTATAATTGAATATGAACTTGAATTAGTTTCACATTAGAATACTCTAAGCACATTTTAAAAAAAAAAAAGAAAAAAAAAAAAAACTTAATGCAAATTTCTAAAAAATTATAAATAAATTTTTGAGAAATTAAAATTTCAAAGTATTACGAACGGGCTAATCACCTAGCAGTATCAGACCCTTACTTTTCAAAAGGGTGTTAGGGAGTCAAGTCTTAGTGAAAGTATGTGTGTAAGTATCAACTAAGGAAAAAAATTTCAAAGTATTAAAATGTGTTAAATTAAGATTTAAATAAAGAAAGATGCAAAGCATTGATCATAATTTAAATTATATATATATATATATATACATATATATATATATATATATATATAAGGGAACTTTGTTTGGGACATAGTGGTATAAAAAAGATACCCTCATCCATTTTTTTGACTGAATGCTACGTTTGGTGTACAAGAATGGAATTGAATAGAATGGAATTGAATGCTCATTCCAACCATTCATTTGTTTGGTATGTAACTTAAAGTGGGAATGACCATTTCATTGGAATGAAAATTCATTCTTGGGAATGAAAATCCATTCCATAATTAAACCTATGGAATGGCCATTCCATTCCCAAGTAATTTATTTTAAAAAATTTACTTTCCAAAACACTCTCATATTCCAAGTCCAAAAACCACCATTATCTTCTACCACATTCATCTCCGCCTTTCACCACTACCACCATCGCCATCGCCTTTCACCACCTTTACCACCACCGCCACCGTTTGCCGAAACCACCACCACCGCTATCGCCACCACCTTCCACTACCACCACCGTTACTGCCTTTCATTACTACCACCACCTTTCACAAACTGCCACAGCCACAGTCCTACACCACCACCGCTGCCTTCCACCACTGCCACCGCCACAGCCCTACACTACCATTACCGCTTTCCACCATCGCCACCGCCACCGCTACCTTTCACCACAATCGCCTTCAACAACCACCAACGCTACCGCTATCGCCTTCTACCACCTTCTATCACCACCATTGCCTTCTACCACCTTCCATCACTAACACCACCACGACCTTCCACCACCACCACTACCTTTCACCACCGCCACCACCACCACTATCACCACCGCCGCCGGCGCTGCCTTCCACCACCACCACCAACACCATTGTCACCACTGCCATTTCCACTACCTTCCACCACCACTGCCACTTCCATTACCTTCCACCACCACTATAGTTACACCACTATCTCCTTCCACCACAACCACCACACTACTGCCACCGCCTTCCACCAATACCACTGCCACCTTCTACCACCACTGCTGTCACCAATTTTCATCATTGCTACCACCGCCGCCTTCCAACACCACCACCTACACTATTACCGCTTTCCACCATTCACCACCACCACTGCCACCATTTATTTTTAAAAAATTATTAGAGAATATCATTTTGTTAAATAAAAATTTAATTTATTTGTTATTAAGAGGGATATCTTAAAGAATTCAATTAGAAATTTATTTCATTCTAAATTTTAAATTGGTCCAACCAAATACTATAATGGTTATTATCATTCATTCCTACACATTTCATTTTTACAACCAAACAACAGAATGAGAATGACCATTCCATTCCCTTTACATTCTCATTCCATTCCCACTTGCATTCTATTCCATTCTTGCACACCAAACATAGAGAATTAGATTGGAGTATGATTCTCTTTGTGGGGGCTGAAACTATGATTTTATATATATATATATATATTTTACGCAGAAGCACGGTAATCCAATTGAAGAATATCCTGCTAAGTAATTGTGGAACAATTATTTATAATTATATTCACAAACTCGTGTTTGCCACCTATTATCTTATTTCTCTCTACCTTTAATGGTATTGATAAACTAATTTATAAATTGCTCCCTATAAATATAAAATTAACTGGTTTGGATCTTTGAGGTTTATATAACCACTTTTCAATTTTCTGAAATGACTTATTTCGAGCATTGCTTGATATTTCTCTGACATTTAGGATCTAGATGACATTTACCTTTAGTTTGTCTTATGAAAAGTATATCAGGAGGAGGAGTATTGGACCATAATTAATTTTTTTTTATCAGTTGTTATTCAAAAATTGATTGTTTACGATGAACTTTGTTCTCACTTTTGAGATTCACATTTCAATTCAGACGGGAGATTGGAACATTATGCAGCTGATGTGATTAGAAACTGTAGCTTCCTTGGATACCCTGCAGTTGCCGGGAAGCATAATTAGAAACTGCGGCTTTATATTTGACAAATTGATCAATTATTATTTCAAACTTTACAAAGTTGAATCAGATTCTAAATTTGAAAAAAAAAAAAAAATCAGATTCAAAATTGTACTTCGCTATTGACCTCAAATTCACTTAGTTGACGTTGGACAATCAAATTTCTATGTTATTTAGGTACTCGTGAATGGGCCATGCGCAGCACCCATCTACAAATTCCTCAAAGCCAGTAAAGTTGGAATTTTCAGGTATAGGACCAAATGAAACTTCACAAAGGCTCTGTGTGTCTGTATGTGTTTGTGTGTGTATTGTATGCATATCATGTCTACCTGCTTTTTGTTGATAACGATATTACAATTTTATCTTACTTTTAACTCTGTTCGATTCGTATAGGAATTCTGCATTTGGCCTTTGAAGTTTTTTAAAGGAACTGAAAATTAGTTTGCTTCATTGAATATGATAACTTAGTTTAATTCTGTTCGATTTATTTAGAAACTCAGTATTTGGCACAAGATAAGATACGAGTTGTTCTTTAAAATTGTGGTTTAATGGAAGTGAATTATTTTGTTTCATTGAATGTGATTAGTTGTGGCTAATGCTTCCGTGCTAGTGCTTTACAAAACACAAAAATTAACTGCCTGTGCTGAGTTTGTCTCTAAATTAATGGTTTGAATGCAATGGTAGAAAGAATTAAAACTTTACAACTTTGTACTCTGCTTTTTCCTTCATAAAGCCACAGGAAATTTCCTAAACATTGACTAGTGGCCAACACAAAAGCCATAGGAAATTGCCTAAACATTGACTATAGTCAATGTAACCCACAAAAGTCATCGGAGATGAGCAGGTAATGTGACCAACACAAAAGCCATAAATGGTGGAAATACATTATTGGTTTTCTTTTCTTAATGTTAACCCCTCAGACTTTCTATCATCTTTGTAATTTGAGGGCCTACCACTAAATTTTATTGTGAAAAATCACAAATAAATTCTTCAATTTGAATTCTCATCCCTCACAGTTAGGAAATGTTAGGAAATCATGCAATGGGTAGCTGTTTCATATTCTACTTGTCTTTCCATGTGATATATTACACTTTTGGTGAAATAATTATGAAAGAAAGTACATGCTCAAATAAGTTCGAATATAATTAAATCTTTAATTAAATTAAAGCATAAAAATTCAGCATATAACAACTATGACTCTGAACTATGCTTGTGCATGACTTTGGACTTAGATGGCGGTATGGCTAAGATTCGATTGAACATCTAGCTTAATGGCTAAGAGTTGAATAGGCATAGGTAGAATATATGTGTGCGAGCGTGTTGGGAAAAAAGCAGTCAACACAAGAAATTCATAAGAAATTCTTTTTCCCTAAATAAATTGATAAATAATTTATTACCTTTTGTTATCAATTTTTTTTCCTTTAAATGGTATTTTGCTAATTTTTTCAAGAAAAACTTAGATTTTTGTTCAGGTTTTCTATTTTGAGTGAATATAATTGAAAATTTTTTGAAAATGATTTTCTAACAATAAAATGAAAACACCAATTTCAATTTTAAAACATCAATTATGTGCAACCAAATATAATTCATATTACAATCAAAGTTTAAACTAAACTACGTGTATAATTTTATTATAAGGACTTTTGAACTTCTATTTTTTTTTAGACCACTTAATTATGCTCAACCTAATATCTAACTTGTTTATTATTTTTTAGTATTCAAAGTGTATTGATTTAAAATAAACTCATAATATCAAAGGTCATAATATCATGATATCTTTTTTTTTTTTTAAGTAAAAGATAGAGGGTTTAAGTCACTGTATAGACAAAATGAGTGTGTGAGTTTTTTACTTAGAAAAAAACTAATAATAATATTAAAATTAATATAAATGAAAATATTAAACTTCCTACTACAATTCCATTTTAATTGTCTAAAAATTACTCTTTTTAAAAAAGGAAAAAAAATTAAACAAAAGAACACTTAACTAAATGAAAGCTTTAGAACGTGTAATACATCACCAAATCATTATATTATATTATACATGATTTGCTGGGTTTGTTGAACTTTCTCAAAGAGTCGTTGAAAAGCATCCAAGGAGCAAAAGTAAGCATTCTTGTTGTCCAATCAATAACCTTTTTGGGTGATGCATTCCACCGAAAGCCAGCTCATTTGACCGATGCAAAACCCTTCATATAGCTTTCATTTTAAGTTTTTAACCATTCTTTTAATAGGCTTCTATAATTTTTTGATTTTAAAAAGTAATGACATTTTTTTTTTGGTAAATTACACAGATACCACTTGAAATTAAGTCATATTTTACCTGCATGAAAATTTTGGTTTTAATTTCACTTACACCCCAAATTGCTTTTTGAACTCTGACGCATGTGAATTGACCTATATAACCTCACTTTTTTAATACAATTTAATACAAAATTTCTACAAACTAAAATACCTATATACCTTTACTTTTTTAATACAATTTAATATAAAATTTCTACAAATTAAAATGGCAGAAATACCCCTATATAATACTAATATTCCAAATCACTCATTCTCTTTCATCTATCTACGATAAAAAAAATAGGCAAGCAGCCACAGCACATCACCATCACCTCTCTTTCCACTGTCGTTCAAGTCACCCTTGCCATCACAGGTTGGTCGAAGGTTCTTATCTCGCCACTGGCGAAACTAGGAAGCTTGTTCATCTTGAAAAATCATTGAGAGCAAATCACACACTCCCTCTTCTTATCAAAGTTCCAAAACACCTCCCAAACAATCACCACACCACAGAACGATCTGACAATCATCGACGCAATTTCCGGCGGTAACGGCGGCAGTAACAACAATCTGCTACAACGATGACGATCTGTGGCAATGGCGACGATTTGCATCAACGACGACGATCTGCGACACAACTGTGTATGGTTTCTGATACTCTGTTCCACATCTACGTCTTAGCTGGCGTCGGGATCAACGACCGTGATTCTTTGGAGATTCAAAATCGACAAGATATTTTTGGCGATTGAGAAGTACCGGGGATAGGGATGGTGGTGTTGCGGTTGCCGGTGGTGAAGTTGCAATCTCTGAAATCCATGGTCGGCGATAGTGGCGGTGGTGGCAATTCGTTCTTTGCTGTCTGGTTGTCTTCATCCCTATTGTTATCGTCGTCGTTTCCTTTGTTCCCTGATCAGTTTATTGATTGGTGTCTAAGCTCCACTTTAGACGATTGCTTCAAGTAAAGGGATGATGACGAAAATAGATGGGCTCCTAGTCGACGACGGTTACGGCATTGGTTGTTGGCGGTGATAAGCTGTAGGCTTGGTTTGGGAACGTACAGTAAGATGAATTGGCTTTTAGTTGGGTTTTGCGGCTTTGGGTTTTGTTTTGGGTAGGAGCTGTGGTGATAGAGGTATTGGGTGGGGTAGTGGTGATGGAGGTTTTGGGTGGTGGCAGTGGTGGGTGACGGTGGCGATGGAGGTGTAGGGTGGGGCAGTGGCGGCGATGGAGGTGTAGGATTGGGCAGTGGTGATGGAGCGGGGTAGTTTTGTCAAAAAAAATATTCAAACAATCTTTTTCAAGTCAACAACGGGTCAAATGGGTAGTTGAGGATACCAAAAGCGGCATGGGCCAGATCTGACCCACGTGATAAAGAATGGGCCTGGTAAATAACTTGGGCCCGAATCAAGCTATCATCAGGCAAGCCTAATGCTGAAGAGTGAAGCTGGAGGCCCTTAAAAGTAATCAGGCCCAAGGTTATAAGAGCCTCGAGGATGAGCCTAATGGAGGAAGTTAGTTAGGAATCTTCTAGAACACTGTAAACAATCTATAAATAGACAAAAAAGAAAGGAGAGGGGGGATCGAAATGTTTGAAGTGTAATGAAACTCTGTCAATTTAGAAAGAGAAAATTATTGCATCTTTAATGGCACCGTCTGTGGGAACCGATGAGGATTAATTGATGTTTGATTCAGATTGATTCGATCTAGTGTAGTTCGTGAAGACGAAGCTTGATCGTTGAAGGAAGAATTAAGATCGGTGAAATCGTGATCTGTCTAGCCGAATCTAGAAATCTAGTTGATTTTGAGAGGTTGGCGTTCGATCTACGCAGCTCTAATTTGTGCTTGTTCTGGTGAGCTGTGCGGTCGAGATTTGTTGAGATTGCTAAATTTGGCAAGTTCGTCGTCGGAGCAACTCAGATCCGGCCAATTACGATCGAAATTCAGCTAAGCTAGAATCAAGATCTAGTGCGTTCGCATTGGCGAAGTTTAGATCTGATCAGAAATTTGTGGTTAATGACTTTGCTACAATCCGAAATGATGATCGGAGGAGAGAGTTCAAATCCAGTGGAGAATGGCCAGCAGATGAAGCTTGATGAACATGATCAAAGCTCTGAAAAAAGAAAATATAGAATTGAGAGCTGGAATGGAGCGTCGAGAGGTTCCGGTTGCTGCGCGACCGCCTCCGATAGGCGAAAGAGGCGTGCGGCCTAATGAAGCACATCAAGGTGAGCAAGAGGGAGATAACCACGTCGATCTCCATCGCGAAGAGGTCAGGATGGAGAATTTACCACCAAATGCTCATCGAGTTGAGGATCGAGAAGGATTTATACATCTAGATCCGCATCATGAGTAGACTAGGCGGGAAGAAGCTATAGTTTTCAATCTACATTAGGAAAGGCACAATCGCGAAGAGGATATGGAGTTTGATTGTCACAAGATTAACTCGCCGTGTCAGAAAGAGTTCACTGAGGAAAGGCCGTTTGATCCACCTTATCGGCCTTCAATGGTCACATATGATTATAGGAGCTCGAAAAGAAAATCTATAGATCAAAGAATCGTCATAAGGTTTCAAAGATAGAATGAGGCCCTCCGTTTGGCAGCACGGACGGTTGATTCGTCGTTTACTGACGAGATCCTGAATACTCCAAGCCCAAGGAAGTTTTCCATGCCTGTTTTCATTCTGTTCGACGGAATAACCGATCCTACTTGATCATGTATATCATATTCAATTGAAGATGGCACTGAACACAGAGAATGATCCCTTGATGTGTAAGTGTTTTCCTACAAGCTTGGCTGGGCCGGCGCTCAACTGGTTCAAGAACCTACCGAGGGGCTCAGTGGACAGCTTTCGTAGTTTGTGTGATCGGTTCATAAGCCAGTACTATGGGAATAAACGCCTGACAAAAGATATCTCTAGTCTGTTCATAATGAAATAGCATGAGGATGAGCGTCTCTAAGCCTTTCTTGCCAGGTTCAACCTAACTAAGAGCATGGTGATAGAGTGTCATCCTTCCACAGCAGTTCAAGTGTTCAAGTTAGCAATGACCCAAAGGATACCATTCCATACAAGTCTGGTGGTGAACACGCCGAAGACAATAGACTAGCTGAATGAGAGAACTGATGGATTCGTGCGTTTGGAAGAGGATGAAACAGCTAATGCTAGGAAGACATCTGTCATCTCCACAGAAGAGAAGTCCAACGCCAAAATACGGCAGAAGCAAGCTCCGCTGCAGCGTCAGACCTCCTAGAAGGCAGAAAAGAGGCCCGGAGAGGACGATTTGATTACTCCACTAAAGTTATGCTGGCAAGGCTATACCAGAAAAATAAAGATAAGTTTTTTCCTCCCTTGCCAATTAGACAACCTCTCGAACAAAGGGATCAGTCTAAACATTGTGCTTTTCATAGTGATTTTGGTTATCAGACTAATGAATACAAGAACTTAAGGAGGCAAGTGGAGATACTGATCGCCAGAGGAGAGTTTGCAGGATAAGTTCAAGGGCCCGCACAAGAACAGAATCGACCAATTGACTAAGTCAAGAGAAACCAAAAACTAAACCACCATAATACTCAGCCCGTTCGGATTATAAACGCGATCCATGGCCGACTTGAACAAACTGCAGAGTCTAAGGAATTGCTCCCAACATGTCTCCGCCAAGCACAAATGAAGAGACGAATAGGCAGTGTCAACACTCCGCACCAACAGAGCTCGATAACGCAGATAAGGTTCGATAAAACAGACCTGATGCGAGTCTAGATTCCTCATGAAGACCCCTTAGTTGTTAGTTTGACAGTGGCAGAATGTTTAGTACGAATAGTGTTAATCGATCCAGGGAGCAGTGTGAATATCATGCCTAGAGTCACCTTCGATCGGTTAGAAATCATGCCAGAGGAGCTTAAGTCTACTGGAAATCTGCTATTGGGGTTTGATGGCAAACAAGTTAAATCGATCGGCACGGTGGAATTGATGGTCCGAGCAGCTGAAAGGGACCTTGTCGAAAGTTTTGTGGTGGTAGAGATCCATCCCTCCTACAATCTGTTGATAGGGAGAGGGTGGATTCATAGGGTACAGGGGGTCCCCTCAACCCTACACCAAGTGATGAGATGCCTAAATCCGGACAGGAGCAAAGTGATTGACATCCATGGGGATCAGGTTGCAGCAAAGGAATATTACTCGTTGACTCTGAAAGCCGTAGGGAAGGGAAAAGCTCCCATCCTATCCGTTAACACACAATAGCAATTACAGAAACCTCCTATCTGCACAAACGGGGAGGAGGAGCTTCCAGTGCTAACCGAGGAGCCACTGATTGATGTTCAAATTGATCATTTGAGACCAGACCGGACCACAAAAGTAGGGTCAGCGCTTACCGAGGAAGAAAAATGCCACTTGATTGATTTCCAATCCCAGAACGCAGATATGTTCGCTTGGAGCCATTCGGACATGCCGGGGATTGACCCTATTGTTTCTTATCATTCCCTTAATGTAGATCCGAGCGTCAAGCCTGTGAGGTAGAAGCAGAGAAGGTTCGCCCCGGAGCGTAACCAGATCATCGTCGATGAAATTAATCGATTGTTAGAGGCTGGGTTCATTAGAGAGGTACAGTACCCGATCTAGTTGTCAAACGTGGTTGTAGTTCAGAAGAAGAACGAAAAATGGAGAGTTTGTATTGACTTCACCAATTTGAATAAGGCCTGCCCGAAGGACATCTTTGCACTTCCAAAGATTGATCAAATGGTGGATGCTACGATAGGGTATGAGCGATTAACCTTTCTGGATGCCTATTCAGGCTATAATCAAATCCCAATAGATCCGAGCGATGAGGAAAAGACCTCTTTTGTCACTGAACGAGGGATCTATTGCTACAAGGTCATGCCGTTCGGATTGAAAAATGCTGAACCTACTTACCAAAGGTTGGTTAGTAAGATTTTTAAGGATCAGATGGGCAAGACAGTGGAGGCTTACATCGATGACATGGTTATAAAGAGCAAACAGAAGGACCATCACTTGAAGTATTTGCGAGAGGTGTTCGGTGTACTAAGAAGGTACGGGATGAGGCTAAATCCAACTAAATGCTCGTTCGGCATGGGATCAAGGCAATTCCTTGGCCACGCGGTCAATAACAGAGGGATTGAGGTCAGCCCAGCCCAAGCAGAAGCTTTGTTAAAAAATACAGAACCAAGCACTGTCAAGGAAGTCCAAGCTCTTACCGGACGCATAGCGGCACTGAGTCGATTCATCTCCAAGTTATCTGAGCGATGCAAGCCATTCTTTGATACAATCAGGAGTCACGAAAAGTAGTCCTCGGGGGATAAACAGAGACAAGCACTGACCAATTTGAAGGATTATATGCGAAACCCACCAGTCCTGAACGCCCCAAAACCAGGCGAAAAGCTTTTTTTGTACCTTGGAGTTTTTAACATTGCAACCATTGGTGTACTGATAAGATGTGTAGAGGGTAAGTAGTTCCCGATTTTCTATGTAAGCAAAACATTAACCGAGCCAAAGAGAAGGTATTCAAAGGCCGAACGAGTAATCTTATCCTTGGTAAATGCAAAGAGGAAACTCAGGCATTACTTCGAGTCCCATCCTATAGTCGTTCTGACCACATTTCCTATAAAGGTGATCCTGCATAAGCCCGATTTGTCCGGACGAATGACGAAGTGGGCAATAGAGCTCAGTTCTTTTGACATAACGTATGAACCCCGAACGGCCATCAAAGGGCAAGCTGTGGCTGATTTCTTACTGGAATGTGATGTGGATGAGCCAGATGAATGTCTTGAAGAATCTTCATGGAAGCTATTTGTTAACGGCTCCTCAAATCAAATGGGGGCAGGAATCAGGGTCAAGTTACAAACACCAGAAGGCACTACGCTGAGCTAAACGATCAGGCTTGAGTTCAGAGCAACCAACAATGAAATAGAGTATGAAGCGCTGCTGGTTGGGTTAAGGTTAGCCAATGAGTTAAAAGTTAAAAGCTTAGTCGCCTTCAGTGATTCGCAGTTGATCATTCGGTAAGTGATTAGGGAATATGGAACAAAGGATGAAACAATGGAGGCATACTGTTCAGCCGTTATGCACGAGGCCAGAAGTTTTGATCAGATCAAGTTCATTCAATTGCCAAGGGAGCATAATGAAGATACCGATTGGTTGGCCTGCAGTGCATCAAGTTCAGGTGAAACATTGGCAAGGGTGATGGTGTGTTGTGCCAGCCATCTATCCTTGAGGAACCGTCAAGCTCGGATCCTTAGCAGGTGAATGTCATACCATATGAGCCGAGCTAGATAGATCCAATTATTGCTTATATACGAGATAGTGTTTTACCCGAATAGAGGGATGAAGCAAGAAAGATCAGATCAAATGCTACAAAATATGCCATAGTACACAACCAACTGTACAGGAGGTCTTATTTAAGACCTTACTTAAAGTGTGTAACCCCTGCAGAGGCTCAACAGATACTGCGGACTATCCATGAAGGGGTTTGTGGTAATCATTCAAGGGGAAGGTCTCTAGCACACAAAGCGATGACACATGGATATTTTTGGCCGAACATGTCACGGGACGCGGAGGAATTTTCGAGGAGGTGCGATAAGTGTCAAAGGTTCGGACCACTGATCCACCAACCACCAGAAGATTTGCATGTAATGGCCAAACCATGGCCTTTCACGCAATAAGGGATGGATGTGGTTGGCTCGTTACCGACCGCTAGATCACAAGATAAATACGTTGTGCTTGTAACAGACTATTTTACCAAATGGGTGGAGGCAGAACCG
Source organism: Cornus florida (assembly GCF_030987335.1). NCBI lineage: Eukaryota > Viridiplantae > Streptophyta > Magnoliopsida > Cornales > Cornaceae > Cornus > Cornus florida. The sequence continues at coordinate 76,883,609 of NW_026775575.1, read as the reverse complement.
TATCCCAGTGTGACTCAGACCCATGTGAGACGCTTCATTTGGAGTAATATCATCTGTCGATTTGGTGTGCCCAGGTCGATCGTCATGGACAATGGGACTAACCTTGATAGCAAGCAGGTGAGGGAGTTGCTAGAAGAATATAAAATCAATCAAAAGTTAGCAGCTGTCAACTACCCACAGGCGAATAGTCTGGCTGAGATCACAAACAGAACAATATTTGCTTGCATAAAAAAGAAGCTTGAAGAAGAAAAAGGGAAATGTTGGATGAACTCCCGAACGTCCTGTGGGCGAATAGAAAGACTCCAAGGCGACCGACCGGAGAGAGCCTATTCGCCATGGCATATGGTACTGAGGCAGTAATACCGGTAGAGCACTAAGTTCCCACCGTTCGGAGCTTAGCGTGGAATCAGGAGCAGAATGATCATATGTTGAAATTTAACCTCAACTTACTTGAAGAGAAGAGGAATGCTGCAGTAATAAGGCTTACGTTATATCAGCAGATGCTTATGAACAGTCACAACAGGAAGGTGAGGCATAGGGACTTTGCACCAGGTGATTTGGTTCTGAAAAGAAAAGTTGATATTATCAAGAAAATGGTGTCACCTTGGGAAGGACCGTATAGAATTGCAGAGGTTATAGGAAAGAGGGCATACGTCTTAGAGACCATGGCTGGGAGGCTGGTAAACAAGCCTTGGAACGCCACCTCTTAAAAAAGGTATTATCAATGAAAATTGAGTTTCAGTTTAACCAGTGTTTATCTTTAATTGTGTACTTGCAAGTGGGCAGAACTTCAAAAGATTTATAAAGAGTATCATTTTTTTTCCAATAAGGTGACTGAGTATAGGCAAAGCAAAGTAAGTGGCAATTGGCACTATGAGCCGAACGCCAAACACTTGCTAAAAAATAAAAAGCCAAGTGGCAAGTGGCATTCTAGCCGAGCGTCAAGCACTTAAGCAAAGTAAGTGGCAACTGGCACTTCGAGCTGAACACCAAACACTTGCTAAAAATAAAAAGCTAAGTGGCAAGTGGCATTCTAGCCGAGCGCCAAGCACTTAAGCAAAGTAAGTGGCAACTGGCACTACGAGCTGAATGCCAAACACTAGCTAAAAAATAAAAAGTCAAGTGGCAAGTGGCATTCTAGCCGAGCGTCAAGCACTTAAGCAAAGTAAGTGGCAACTGGCACTACGAGCCGAATGATAAGCGCCGAATATTACATATTCAAGCGCCATTTCTTGCATTAGTTAAGTCCATTATTAGAGGATAATGTACAATTTTAATTCAGATGTGTATTTCTTTCTGATTTTAGGTATTTTTCTCAAGAATGATCAAAGAAGCGGTTTTGACATCATTTGTGTTGAAACACGTACGCCGTGTCGGGGAGTCATCTTTTGGACCGAACCTCTTATGTTGCAGTTTTTGTGAAGCCATGGCTTAGTGTTCATTGTGTTTCTGAGATGGAAGCACGTCTACGATCCGGTTTGACGAAGCTTACGAGAAGCATGGTCAAAGCTGCAAAGGCAAGCTCCGGCGGCGCCCCCTCCACTATCTGCCAGCTTCGCGGGCCCTTGATTAGCTCCCGCAAAAGCTCCCACGAGCCACTGCGGGCCCTGTCGCGCAATCGTGGACGCCCGCCAAACACTCCAGCATTGCCCTCGCGAGCCCAAGCCCCCACGGGCGCCCGCGGAACTGTAGTAGGTAGTTCAACTACCCCTGATTTTTAGCATTTTGGTCCCCTTATCCTTCTTTTGTGTGATCTAGCTTCATGCAGAGGGGGGAGCTCGGGATGGTTGTATGGGGAGTAGGTTTTGGATGGATAAAGAGGGGAAGGTGATCTCATATGAAAAAAAACACAATTTTTAGCTTAGTTCTAGGGAGGAAGAGAGGTGTTCTTGAGGTTTTGGGTTCTAGTTTCCTTGAGGTGCAAAAATGAAGGGTGGACTTACTTCTTCCTCTTCATTCCTTGTAGTAATGGGTAACTAAACCTCCATCTAGGGAGGTGATGAAGCCTTCCCTTGTAATCATGTTCTAGATTAAGCTCTATTTTGGGGATAATAATGTATAATTTTTGGTCTTTTCATAATCAAGAGCTTATTACCTCTTATAATGAATTCTAATGTTTATAAATGATTGTTGTAAGTTAATTATCTTGTGTTAGATAGTTTTTTTATATTAATCATAATTCTTGTATTTTCATGTGACAATGGAAATAAGATTATGAATGGTTTTTATGGCATGTTGATAGAGAAACTTGATAGTCCATTGCTTAGGTATTCCCTTTGATGGTTTATACTTGATTCCTAACTTCATGTGCTTTATCATTTGATTAAAGGCTTGATGATCTTTTGCTTAAGATAGTATGTTTGATGCTACACCCTAGTTTAGGTAGTTTGAATATATAAACTTTTGATGGATCATTCTTGTTTTGATTTGATGAACTTCTCGATGATTATAGGGCAACCATGTGTTGCTATATAATTCTTGACCATCATTTATATTGTCTATCCCCAATTTATTCTTGATCTAGCATGTATTTAGGGTTTAGTGCGGATTCACTTCCCTAGTTCCCTTTTTAATTGTCTTTGCCTCTTTACTTCTTAGCATTAATGTTCTATGCATTTTTCAATTCATAATCTTAAGTGACAATCCAACAAATCCTCTATAACCCCCTTCATCATTCTAAAAATGACTCTAGACACCTAAGTTGCCATAAACTAGCAGTCTCAGTGGTTCGACTTACCCGACCAATAGCCCCTTTTTACAATGATGTGTGCTATTGTAAAAGGGTTGAATTATAATTGATAGTACAGCTTTCGATCAATTTTTGGTGCCGTTGCCGGGGAGTGCACTCGGTTTAGCAACCGAAGCTCTAGGGTTAATTTTGGTTTGATTGTCAATATTGTGATTTGTGAATATTTCTTGTACGGTTTTGACCATTTTGGTGTTGAAAGTTGTTTGTGAGATTCTAGGGACTTGATGCTCGCCGAGGGAACGCTAACAAATTTGTAAGTCTAGAGGACTCCAGGTAAGTCTCTTGGCCTTCTAGTTTTGAAATTGTTAATATTATGTATGTGTAAATTTGGTGATAGTTAAGTTGTGAAGCCCTTGTTGAGGCTATTGTCTTGTTTATTTTCAATTGCAAAGCAACGGTCCTTGTTGTGGCCATTTAATTTCTGTCTTGATAATTGAAGAAAAAGGGAACATCGTATGTGGAGTTGATGGTGATGAATTATTGTATTGATTGTGAGGTGTGTTGTTGATGTTTGGCCATAGATCACTCTCCCTACCAACTCTAGAATCGCCAGTTGATATAAATTCTCTTGAAAGAACTCTTAGACGAACCCTTAGGGAATCTTCTCATATAAGAGAGCTTAAAACTGAATATAACACAATGGATGAAAATGTAGGAAATGTCAGAAATGAAAGGATTAATAATGATAGGGTCGAAATTCCAAATGTGGTTCCCATGACTCTTAGGGACCACTTCATCACTACCACTTATGCTTTTCCCTCTTGCATAATGATGCCAAATATTGAGGCCGCTTAATATGAAATTAAATCTAGCACCATCCAAATGCTTCCATCTTTTCATGGCTTTGAAAATGAGGACCCTTATAAGCACCTTGATGAATTCCTTGAAATATGCTCTACCATCAAGCTGAGGGCTATCTTGATAATGCTCTCCAATTGCATTTCTTCCCATTCTCATTAAAAGAATGGGCAAAGTATTGGTTGAACTCCCTTGCTGCAAATTCCATCACCACATGGGCTCAACTGCAGCAAGAATTCTTAAAGAAATATTATCCAGTGAGTAAAACCAATTTAATGAGGCGTTCCATTCTTAGCTTTTCACAAAGCGAGGGGGAACAACTCCATGAGACTTGGGAGAGATTTCAAGACCTCTTAAGGAAATATCCGCACCACTTAATTCCAAAATGGCAATTGGTGCAAGCTTTCTATGCTGGGTTAACCGACCCACATAGATTCATGGTTGACTCATCTTATGGAGTGATGTTCATGTCTAAAAGTACGGATGAGGCCTGGACCTTACTTGAAAATTTGAGTGAAAACTCGTTGCAGCATAATTCTCGTAGTGGTCCAACCTCAACCAATACAAGAACACCAACCCTTGTCAACCAAAAACACTGAGGGAGGAATCCTCCCAGGTGGATGCCATAGCTTATAAATTCTATCAATTGATGGCACCACATCTCTCCCCCTCTTTGTCTCAAAATTCAGTAAGTGCGGTTTGTGCATCATGTATTAGTCCATTCCATCTCTCGGAAGATTATCCCATACCGGAACAATTTCCTAATTCCAATCAAGAGCAAGCAAATGCAATGTTCTCAAGGCCCGAAAATAATCTATATTCCAATACTTATAATCCGAGATGGAGAGATCATTCGAATTTTTCGTAGAGGCAACAAGCACCACAAAATTCGAGTTTTCAAAATCAAGGGCAACAAAATCAGCCCTCTTCTCAATTTCAAAATAGGCAATTTCAGGCCTCATCAAGCTACCATCCTTCATACAATCCAAATGTCTCCAATCAATCCCATGTGTTCCCAACTGATGAAATTGTGGCTGCAAACAAGCAAATGATGGAATCATTGAATAAGCAAATGATGGATTCCAACAAGCAACTCTTGACATCTTTGCAACCCACTCTTTAAATGGTTCATTCTCATACTCAGTCCATAGCTAAGCTTGAGAATCAAGTGGGTCAAATAGCTAACTCCATGAATCAATTGCTCCAAAAGGACAAGGGTAAGCTTCCCGCTCAACCATTTGAAAATCCTAGAGGGATGCATGTGATTGACGAAACCCCTCCTCCGAGTGGGCCAATTCATGAACAAGTCTAAGCAATCACCACCCTTAGGAGTGGTCGTGTTGTTGATAACAAGGTTGATGGAAAAAAGGATGAGAAGAATTCTCCTTCGAAAAATCCAAATCAAAGTACCAACTCTTCTAATCCAAATCCTACTCATGAAAATCCCAAGCTTGTCACTCCAAATGTGGAAACTTCTTATGAGCCTAAAGCTCCGTTTCCTCAACGTCTCTAAGAGTCGACACATATTGGGAACAAGAATTGCAAAATTCAAGACATGTGGGAAGTTTTCAAGCAAATAAAGATCAACTTGCCTCTCTTGGATACTATAAAGCAAATCCCTCCCTATGCAAAATTTCTCAAGGATTTGTGCACCAAAAAACGCACTTCCAAAAATCATTTGCCAAAGAAGGTGAGATTAACTGAAAATGTGAGTGCAATCATTCAACACAGTGCTCCTCCAAAGTATAAGGATTCGGGCGCCCCAACTATCTCGTGTGTCATTGGCGACGGGCCCTCCTTGACTTAGGAGTTAGTGTAAATTTGATTCCATATTCAGTTTACTTACAGCTTGGGTTGGGAGATCTAAAGCCAACCTTCGTGGTCTTGCAGCTTGCTGATAGATCGGTTAAGCACCCACGAGGCATTCTTGAGGATGTCATTATCAAAGTGGACAAATTCTACTTCCTGGTAGACTTTGTGGTTCTTGACACGGAACCGGTCCATGACCCAAAGAAGCATATTCCCATGATCCTCGGTAGGTCATTTTTAGCTACGGCTAACGCTTCAATTAATTGCCGAACCGGGGTGATGGATATCGCCTTTAGAAATATGCAAGTCAAATTCCACATTTTACATGCAACTCAACATTCTTCCGATGAGGATGATTGTTTCCTTATCGATGTGGTAGATGAAGTGGTCGAAGAATTTCTCCCCTTCATTCTAAGCAAAGATCTTTTGGAAACTTGCATGTCTCATTTTGACTTCTCAAACTTTGATATTGACCAATCAATCCAAGAAGTAAACTCCTTGCTTGACATTAATGCTGTCATGGATACTCCTCTTTGGAAAATTCCAAAAGAACCGCTTCCTCAACTTCTTACTACTCCTCCAGTCCCTTCCTTGAAGTCTCCTCCACAACTTAAGCTAAAGCCGCTCCCGACTTACCTCAAGTATGTGTTTATTGGTGCAAATTAAACTATTCCGGTCATTATTGCTTCTGACCTTTTAAAGGATCAAGAAACTAGCCTTTTAGCGGTGCTACAAGAGCACAAAGAAGCTATTGGCTGGGCAGTGACTAATTTGAAAGGAATTGACCCTTCTATTTGCATGCATCGCATCCATATGGAGGAGGACGCTAAACCTTCTAGAGAGGTGTAGCGCCGGTTGAATCCCAACATGAAGGAAGTGGTTATGAAAGAAATGATCAAGCTATTGGATGTAGGAATCATCTATCCTATCTCCGATAGCAAATGGGTGAGTCCCATTCAAGTTGTTCCTAAGAAAACCAGCCTCATCGTCGTTGAAAATTCCGCGGGAGAGCTCGTGCCATTACGCACCACCACCGGGTGACGTGTGTGCATTGACTACCGGAAACTTAACTCTACCACTAGGAAAGATCATTTTCCACTCCCGTTCATTGATCAAATCCTAGAGAGGTTAGCAGGCCAAAGCTTCTATTGTTTCCTTGATGGTTATTCTGGCTATAACCAAGTGGCAATTGATCTATAAGATCAAGAGAAGACCACATTCACATGCCCCTTCGGAACTTTTGTTTATAGACGCATGCCTTTTGGGCTATGCAATGCACCGGCCACGTTCCAAAGATGTATGATGTCCATATTTTCGGATATGGTTGAAAAATTTTTAGAGGTATTCATGGACGATTTTTTCGTCTTTGGATCCTCTTTTGACTCGTGTCTCCAAAATCTATCTCTTATACTTCAAAGGTGCAAGGAAATAAATCTCATTCTAAGTTGGGAGAAAAGTCACTTTATGGTCTAAGAAGGCATTGTTTTAGGACATGTCGTTTCATAAAGGGGAATTGAGGTTAACAAAACCAAAGTGGAGTTAATCTCTAATCTCCCTCCTCCAAATTCGGTCCGTCAAATCCGTTCCTTCCTTGGACATGCCGGTTTCTATCATCGCTTCATCAAAGATTTTAGCAAAATCTCTCGGCCCTTATGTAATCTTCTTGCCAAGGACGTTCTATTCAATTTTGATGAAGCTTGTATGGAAGCTTTCGTGAAACTACGCACTCTTCTCTCATCCGCCCTAATCATGAAATCGCCTAATTGGTCTCTTCCATTTAAGATCATGTGTGATGCATCCGATTATGCATTAGGTGCGGTTTTAGGCCAACGTGTAGAAAAACTTCCATACGTCATCTATTATGCTAGCAAGACTCTCTCCGATGCTCAGTTAAATTACACCACCACTGAAAAAGAATTGCTAGCTGTGGTGTATGCCTTGGATAAATTCCGTTCCTATCTTTTTGGATCCAATGTCATTATCTTCTCGGATCATGCTGCGCTTAGGCATTTGCTAGCTAAAAAAAAGACCAAACCCCGTCTAATTCGATGGATACTCTTACTTCAAGAGTTTGACATTGAAATCCGGGACAAAAAAGGGACCGACAATGTTGTCGCAGACCATCTCTCTCGTTTACTCATTAAAAAATCTTCTGAATTTGCTGCAGTCCATGATTCCTTTCCGGATGAGCAACTTTTTCAGATTTTCCATTCCAGTCTCCCTTGGTATACGGATATTGTCAACTATCTAGTGATAGGAAAAATTCTATTCAATTGGTCCAAACAAGAAAAAAACAGGTTGTTCTCCCAAGTTAAGCATTTCTTTTGGGAAGATCCGGAGTTGTTCAAATATTGCCCGGATCAAATCATCCGGAGATGCATTCCCGACAATGAAACCTCAAGTGTCCTAAATTTCTGCCACACTCTTGCTTGTGGGGTACACTTTAGTGCCAAAAAGACCGCCGACAAAGTCTTTTAAAGCGGATTTTATTAGCCATCCTTGTTTCGGGATGCTTATAATTTCTGTAAATCTTATGAGCAATGTTAACAACTCAGATCCATGTCTCGGAGGGACATGATGCCCCTCCCTCCCATCTTAATCATAGAAATTTTTGATGTGTGGGGGATCGACTTCTTGAGACCATTTTCATCTTCTTATGGCTATGAGTACATCCTTGTAGCGGTGGATTATGTTTCCAAGTGGGTTGAAGCCGAAGCTACCAAAACCAGTGATCATAAAGTAGTGATCAACTTCATTCAGTCCAACATTTTTAGTCGTTTTGGTACACCCCGAGCAATCATTAGTGACAATGGATCTCATTTTTGAATTTGTTACCATAAATCCGTCCTCTCCAAGTACTCCGTCCTTCACAAGGTTGCTACACCTTACCATTCTCAAACAAGTGGTCAAGTGGAAATATCTAATCGGGAGATTAAGCACATCTTGGAAAAATGGTTTGACCGGACCGCAAAGATTGGTCATTAAAACTAAACGATGCGCTTTGGGCTTACCGGACAGCTTATAAAACACCCATTGGCATGTCATCATATCGACTTGTCTTTGGCAAGGCGTGTCATCTCCTCATTAAACTAGAGCACCGTGCTTATTGGGCCATAAAAAGGCTCAACTTTGATCTCAAACAAACTGGCTCTACTCGTAAATTACAACTCAATGAACTTGAGGAACTTCGCAATGATGCATATGAAAGCGCCAAAATCTACAAGGTAAAGACTAAAGCTTTTCATGACAAGGACATTGTCAAAAAGTCTTTTGCCCCTGGACAAAAAGTTTGGCTTTTCAATTCTAGATTGAGACTCTTTCCCGGTAAACTCCATTCACGGTGGGATGGTCCATATGTCATCACCGCTGTCTTTCCTCATGGTGCCGTCGAACTCCAAGATCCTACCAATGGATCTCTCTTTAAGGTTAACGGTCAACGGCTTAAGCCGTATGTTGATGGCATAGTCCCTATCCGCAAAGTAGAGAAAGTCCTATTAACGGACCTAATTTACGAGGATTGATGTATCATGCAACGCTCGGTTCGTCTAGCTATCGACATTAAATTTAGCATTCATGGGAAGCAATTCTCTGATCTTCCAAGCTTCTCTCCAAAGTTGCCTTAGCTAATAATTTTCTGAAAATTAGCTAAGTATAACCAAAATGTGAACCCTTTCTGAAATTGTCTCGAATTGCGTTCCAAAAGTCACATTCGGTTTTCTCAATCATTTTAAGGTTTCAGTACCATTTTTGGACTTTTTCAAGGTCATTCCGGCAATTTTCTCGATAAATCCAAAGATAACGGGAGATTCGGACCTCAAGTCTAGCGTTTTTACAAATGCGCTTCAATTCCTATTCTGCAGGTTCTACGAGGTGTCACGGGTCCATAGACACTTAAATTTCCAAATTTGGCATTCTTCGACCCCGGCCCGGCCTTTGTAGGCCAAAACTTACTTCAAGAAGTAGTTTCTGCATAGCACCTGCGGCCTCTCGCACTAGACCCGCGGGCGCCCGCCAATTTGGGCAGTATGGTGAAGAGGCCGCGGGCGCCCGCTAATTTCTTGCAGGTGCCCGCCATTTCGAGCAGTAGGCTAATAGAGACCCGCGGGCGCCCGCTTTGCTTCCGCGGGTGCCCGTCACTGTCACGCCCCTTTTTAAAATGGGCTTTCAAGCCCATTTTTCCATCTTTTTATTTTCCCTTCAACCTTCCTTCTCTCCACTCTCGCCCTCAACCCTTTCAAACACCTTCATTCACCTCTCAATCTCTCACTCTCACTTCAATCTCATCCATCTTCATCCATCCTCATCCTTCATCCATCTTCCTCATCCTTATCATCTTCCATCCCCAAGCTCCAACAAGAGAGCTTTTGGTTCATCAACTTGGGGTAAGTTTTCTTCTCCCTTTTTTTCAATTTGTGAATCAATGGAGGATGGGATTGATTATGTAGAGGATTTGCAATTGTTTGGGGTTTTGTTTTGTTGATTGCAGGTTAAAATTTTGGGGTTTTCGCATTTCTAACCTTATTTTTGCTCTCTTCCTAATTTTGCTGCACACCAGGTGTTCGATAGAAATCCTGAACCAATTTTCTTTCTTCTAATGGCTCCTATGGTCATTTCCAAGCGTGCTCGTTTATCTGAGGGCCCTTCTAATGTGCCTCCGACCCCAAATTGGGCTGAATGGCCAATTGAAACCGAAGCTAGATTCGATATTGCAAATACTTTCAAGAACAATTCGGAGACCGCATGGTCCGTCCGCGAATTGAGGGCCCGTGGCCTCACCTCTCTTTTCAAACCACACGCTCATTCTTACTACCAGCGCATGGTCCGTCTAGTCTACGCCAACATGTTCCACTCATGTGCAGAACCAGACAAACTCAAAACCACCATTGATGGCTATGATTATGAATTCGACCTGGATGACCTTGTTATGGCTATGGATTGCCCCTTGGTTTTGTCGGTGGATGAGGCGGGCCTCCCCCTTTATGTTAAAGGTCCCGATCAGCTTACCTTGGCGGAAATTGTGGGAGAAATTTGTCATGGTCTATTCACCGGCAACAGAACCACAAGCACCAATAAATCCTTCTTACCATGCCAGCTATGGTTTCTTGATTCGGTCCTGGCCAAGAATGTCCTACCCGTGCCAGGCCATTCCGAGCGTAAGGGGAATTTTCTGAAAACTCTCTACTATGCTGAAAAGAAGTATTGGTTTTATGTCCCACAGCTTGTCTGGGACCAATTGTTAAAAATTTACAATGAATTAATCTTGGTTCGGTCACGCACCACCACCACCTGGGCATTCCCATTTCCATACCTTATTACAAGGTTGCTAAAAAATGCGGGGTTCCAAGCTCCCCGTGGTGAGCATAAAGAGAAAGATGTGTTGAACTTCAACCTTGGGGTCTGGAAGTCCAGCACAGCTCAGCTTCAGACGTCCTGTTAGGCCTGCATTGGTGGCGAGTTAGATTGGGGTGCTCTGGCTCCCCCTGTAGCTCCTGCCCCTCCTGCTCCTGATGCCCTCGCTTCTCCAGCTTCCCCTTTTGTACCACCGCCGGATGTCATGACTTACGCCGACTATCTCACCTTGAATGCTCGTCTCGATGCCTTTTTCTTGCGCTTTGACGCCATAGAGGGTGCCTTCCAGAAGACTCAGGAGAATCAAGAGATTCTGCAGGTTATGCTCCAGTTATTGATTGACCGTGCACCTAGCCCATCTGGTGCTTCCTCCTCTACTCCAATGGTGGAGTGATTTCATGTTTTTCGTCTTATTTCCCTTTTCAGTAGTACTTTTTAGACTTATTTTGGGCCACGTTTGACATTTACTTTTCAGTTTTTCTTTTGCATTTATAACTGTATCACTTTTGCTACTCTGCATGGATTATAGTTTTTAGTCGAATAAATTGCAGTTATTTTCATTGAATTTGGATTCATATGATTCTTGCTTTGTATAGATATCTTTTGACAGGTTTTTGAAACCAAGTTTGGGGGCATGCTCATGGAATTCACGAGCTGGCTTATTTTTGCACCACCACTCCAATCCTCTCAACTTGGTACTATTGTTCCTTTCCCCCTTTGTTCATTCTCTTTGCTTGTCCCTTGTCTTCTCACATTGGGGACAATGTGACATTCAAGTTTGGGGGTGCATGTGTATGTTATTGCAGTTTTGATGATTTTTGCTCATTTTTGATATTTTTGCTCATTTTTTATGCTCGTAAGTTAATAAAATCATATTGTTTAAAGCAATGATAGAGGAATCATGGAACTTTTTGAAGGTTGAAGCATGTGCTTAATACTTTGTGTATAGAAGCCAAGACAATTTTTTTGAAAATAAAGAAACTTTTGAAATAAGCATGTTGATTCATAATCGGTTTGTATAAAAACTTTAATTAAATTTTCGTCGGATTTCATACTCTGTTATGCTTCACATTGCACATTTGCACACCGGAAACCTAATTGTAAGGCATGCAACCCAAATTGACCCTGATAGGGACTAAGTGATCTGAATTAATGACCCTAATGAATGGATATCCTTGGCATTTGTTTTGTTTTGTCTTTTTTTTTTTTTTTAAAAAAAAAAAAAATCAATGACCAGTTGAAGTTCGTAGCCTTTCCAACTCGAGTTATTAAGCCCTAGGAGTGTTTCTACACTTAACACCCTAAAGCCATCTGGCTTGGGAGTTGTTGACCTAACACTTGTTACATGGGCTGGTTAGAAAGCTTAAAGAACTTAGACATTGCACGGTTGTTCAAAAATAAATAAAGATGGTTCGTCGAAATTCGTAGCCTTTCCAATTCGATTTATTAAGCCCTAGGAGTGTCTTTACATTTAGCGCCCTAAAACCATCTGGCTTGGGAGTTATTGGCCCAACACTTGCTACATGGGTTGGTTAGAAAGCTTAATGGATTTTCGACATTGTACGACCATAGTAAGTGATCTTTTGAGTTGATCAATAAAATTGTCAATAAGCAACAAAAGTTGTTCAGTGAATAAAATTATGCCTTGGAGACCTCATTTAGAAGGAGATTTAAGGATGTAAAAATGTGTTCTTGAGATTGGAAAAAGAGGGTAAAAGCCACATATTGGGAATCCGGCTCACTTTCACTGAAGTTAGAGTTCATGTTATTCAAGAGATGAAAATTGAAGTGTTTATATAGACCTTGATGATTGATGTATTTAAGTTGAACTAGTTTTGCCATTTTATGTGTTAAGGCTTCATATATACAAGGTAGTCTGTTCAATGTCTATCTTCGAATTTTCTGTGTTCCAAATCATAGTTGAGCTTCGTCGATACTTTTGTTTGATGATTGATACATGTGTCAGCATTTCATTGGTTGTCATTTTCATTAAGCTCTTTGTCTTGTTTTGCTAAGGGACTAGCAAAATGTAAGTTTGGGGGTGTGATAAGCGCCGAATATTACATATTCAAGCGCCCTTTCTTGCATTAGTTAAGTCCATTATTAGAGGATAATGTACAATTTTAATTCAGTTGTGTATTTATTTTTGATTTTAGGTATTTTTCCCGAGAATGATCAAAGAAGTGGTTTTGACATCATTTGTGTTGAAACACGTGCGCCTTGCGGGGGAGTCATCCTTTGGACCGAACCTCTTATGTTGCAGTTTTTATGAAACCATGGCTTAGTGTTCATTGTGCTTCTGAGATGGAAGCACATCCATGATCTAGTTTGATGAAGCTTACAAGAAGTATGGTCAAAGCTGCAAAGGCAAGCTCCCGCGGGCGCCTGCCGCGCCACCTTACTCTCTGCCAGCTTTCGCGGGCCCTTGATTAGCTCCCGCAGAAGCTCCCGCGAGCCACCGCGGGCACCCGCCGCGCCATCGCGGGCGCCCTCCAAACACTCCAGCATTGCCCTCGCAAGCCCAAGCCCTCACGGGCGCCCGCGGAACTGTAGCAGGCAGTTCAACTGCCCCTGATTTTCAGTATTTTGGTCCCCTTATCCTCCTTTTGTGTGGTCTAGCTTCATGCAGAGGGGGGAGCTCGGGATGGTGAGTATGGGGAGTAGGTTTTGGATGGATAAAGAGGGGAAGGTAATCTCATATGAAAAAAAAACACAATTTTTAGCTAAGTTCTAGGGAGGAAGAGAGGTGTTCTTGAGGTCTTGGGTTCTAGCTTCCTTGAGGTGCAAAAATGGAGGGTGGACTTGCTTCTTCCTCTTCATTCCTTACAATGATGGGTAACTAGACCTCCATCTAGGGAGGTGATGAAGCCTTCCCTTATAATCATGTTCTAGATTAAGCTCTATTTTGGGGATAATAATGTATAATTTTTGGTCTTTTCATAATCAAGAGCTTATTACCTCTTGTAATGAATTCTAATGTTTATAAATGATTGTTGTAAGTTAATTATCTTGTCTTAGGTAGTTTTTTATATTAATCATAATGCTTTCATTTTCATGTGATAATGGAAATAAGATTATGAATGGTTTTCATGGCATGTTAATAGAGAAACTTCATAGTCCATTACTTAGGTATTCCCTTTGATGGTTTATACTTGATTCCTAACTTCATGTGCTTTATCATTTGATTAAAGGCTTGATGATCTTTTGCTTAAGATAGTATGTTTGATGCTACACCCTAGTTTAGGTAGTTCGAATGTATAAACTTTTGATGGATCATTCTTGTTTTGATTTGATGAATTTCTCGATGATTATAGGGCAACCAAGTGTTGCTATATAATTCTTGGCCATCATTTATATTGTCTATCCCCAATTTAGTCTTGATCTAGCATGTGTTTAGGGTTTAGTGCGGATTCACTTCCCTAGTTCCCTTTTTAATTGTCTTTGCCTCTTTACTTCTTAGCATTAATGTTTTATACATTTTTCAATTCATAATCTTAAGTGACAATCCAACAAATCCTCTATAACCCCCTTCATCATTCTAAAAATGACTCTAGACACCTAAGTTGCCATAAACTAGCAGTCCCAGTGGTTCGACTAACCCGACCAATAACCCTATTGTACAATGATTTGTGCTAACTAAAATTTTTAAAACTTATTATTTAATCCAAACACATATTTGAGATTTGGTCTATTTCCTTAGTTGTTAATTTATATTCAAATGTTTTTTTTTTTTTTTTTCCCTTTCATTTCCTTAAATATCGGTTTATCATCTTAACTTTCTGTTACTAATCTTAAAATTAGTATTACTATTTTTTTTTTTTTTCAATATTTGGTATCGTGTGATTCTGTTTGTGGGGCCGAAAAAGTGGGTTTATTCCCTTATATGCAGGAACATGTAAATTCAATTGAAGAATCTTCTTTTGAGTAATTATGAAATAACTATTTAGTGCATTGCTTGACATTTACCTTTTTAAGTGTACCTTATGGCAATTACATCATGAGATGGGGGGTTGGGACCATTATTTTTTGTTATTCCAAAATTTATAGTCTAAAGTCAACTTTGTTCTGGTTTTATTCGAGAGTCTATTTTATGCATGAACTTGAACTTCTCTACCCATATCCATGGCTTTGAAAATGACACATTATGCAGTTATTATATCAGACTTCACAAATTTGAACCAGAGTCTAAAGAATATTGTTTATGCATTTCATTGCACTTGGCTATTTGACCCAAGATTCAGTTGGTTTAGTGATATTAGATAATCAGATTTCTTTGCTATACAGGACCACATCAATGGGCCAAGTACAGAAATTCTTCATAGCTAGCTCAACAACGGCACCATTAGCTTTCGAGGTAGGTTTCTCTATATATATGTGTGTGTATATATCATGTCTCTATGTTTGTGTGTATCACCCAAATCCTTGTAATATTGAAGAATGTTCTGTTTCTTTCTTGCTTTGATTTTTTCTATTGCAGACAGACATCCATAGAAGTAATGTGAAAAGTAGGAAAGTGCGAAGGCTTATTTAGCTTGGTATAAGAAGGATGCTAGCTTTCTACTTGATTAACATTAAAAGTTCATATTAGTTGAATTCTGTTTGATTAATTTAGAAACTATGCAATGGCAAAGGTTGAATTGTTCCTTGAAGTGAGAATTATTTTGTTTCATTGAATATGATTAATTATGGCTTACTTTTGCCTCCTAGTGCTATGTATGAATGTATTAATGATTCTGACTCTTCAAGTCTTTATCAAAATGGTCATTAGGCAGTGTAATCCCCGTTAATTGTTCGGAGGGACAGATTGAATATAAAGATTTTAAATATTATTTACACAAGGTAATTACTTTAATGATTCAAATCTCCATTTTCATGCTTGATAGTAAAGCATTTAAAATGTGTTGAAAACTCGAAACACTTTTCTTAAATTCATAATATTTTGCTGCAATGGTCCATAAATTGGGAGATATGGGCAAATAAAACAGAGACAAATAATTATCAATTAAGGGAATTTAAGTCGCAAGATATAAGTCAGGCTGGTTGAATTTATGTTTTTGTAGTAATTTGGAGGATTTAAATTTGAAAGTCACAGAGATAAACGTGTTAAAATTTTAACAAATATATATTATTTTATTACTTTTAGTATCTCAATGGAGAATTTTGAAAAAATATTTGTTTTTTCCTAATCACTATTTTATACCTAAAAATTTCAAAAGTAATTATCGAATCCAAACACATATTTGAGATCTAATCTGATTCCTTATTATACTAACTTACAAAATATTTCCCATCACTATTTTAACAAAACCAAATTTATTCCCCTAACACCAATTTTAAAAGCAATCTACACACACACATATATATATATGTGTGTCTATATATATGTCTGTAGATGCTTGTTGGGGTTGTGTGCAATTTCATTTTAGATAATGCTAGAGTCCTGTCTTATACGACAGATTGTGTCCTGCAGATTAGGTGGCGAAATAAAATTTTGACGCTTGTCTCAAAAAGTAAAAAATGAATTAAACCATTTTAAATGGGTTAACCCGGTCTCAATCTCTCTGCCCATTTGAGTTATTATTACATTTCCAAAATCAAGAAACCCATTTCAACCACAGTTCTCCACATCTCTGGGATCCTCCATCACCCTTTCAACTCTCTTCCTCTGCCACTCATCACTGCAACACCCACCAAACCATCTCACAAAAGCAATCAAACAATTAATCAACTCACAACGGAAATACACCACAATGCGTCTCTTCACTCCATGATCACCACCAAACAATCATTACGATGCTCTCTAGCTCCTACTCCTACTCCTCTCTTTCTCTCTCTACGCCTCCGTCCCCTCTCTCTACTTCTTATCTCCTTTGTCTCCGTCCTCTTGTCGCCGTCGAATCGTCCCCAAAGGAGACGATATCGCTCAATGGCTGCGATTCCAAGCATTGGCTTGTTACGGAGAAGATGGTAGTGAGAGAGAGAGAACTGATCTCTCAACTCGTGGCTGTGTAGATTTTTGGAAGTTTTCTTTACTGAGGGGGTGGTGGAGTGAGGGTGGTGCTGGGTTGGTGGTGGCGGTGGAGATTCAGGAGTGCTGGCGGTTAGGGATTTGGAATGGAGATTTCAGAGAAGGGGATTTCGTTCATATGGATCTACGCCAATACACTTCTTAAATGGGTCTAATTTATTTTTATAATTTTAAATATTATATTGTTTCTCCTCACACATGTCAAATTTTCATTCAACCACATTACTTGGAGGACACAAAATGTCCATTCATTTTTACGTTGTATTATTTATTGGAAGTATAAAAAATATGGGATTTATTTTTCCTTGAATATTGTTTATCATCTTAATTTTCTCTTACTAATCTTTAATTTAACATTAATGATTTTTTCAACTTTTGGTTCTTTGTGATTCTCTTTGTAGGGGCTGCAACAGTAGTATTACAGCTTGGAACTTCAACCACTTGACTGAACTTCATAACAATTGCAACGATAAATAAGGTTAAGATTATTATTATTATTATTATTTTTTTTTGTGACATTTACTATGTGAAAATAAGTAATTTAATTGAAGAATCTTCTTTTGAGTAATTATGAAATAATTATTTAAAATTACGTTCACAAATTTGTGTTTGCTAACTGTTATCTTATTTCTAACCATATTTAAGGTACAGATAAATCAATTTATAAATTGCTCCCTAAATATAAAATTAAAATTTTCTTAGATGTTCTATCGATATCATACCTCACAACCTATGCCAAGAACTGTCCTTAACATATATACCTTTAACACGTATCGTATTTTTAGTAAATATTTCATATTGGGGGGGTTTGGAAAGACAGATTGAATACAAAGATTTTTCATATTATTTGCACAGGGTGATTATTTTAAAAATTCAAACCTGCATTTTCATGCATTTAAAAGGTGTTGAAGACCCGAAATACTTTTCTTAAACTCGTAAAATTCAATAGTCCATAAATTGGGGAGGTGAGGACAAATAATATAATCCAGAAGGAAGTCATCCACTGTTTTACCGGATTTGAATTGTCATAAACGGTTATCACTTGCTTTGAGGCTTAGGCCTCTGTTGCCTTTGGGCTCTCTCTTCTTTCCTACTTTTGTAATTATGGGCCTGTGAGGTCTCAACTAACAGGCCCAATACTTTACATTATCATTTATACAATACTTAGCTGAATAATTGAAAAAAATAAAAATAATTCTGATACTATCTTTCAACTCTCTTTACTTTTACTCTTTATTTATGTTTACGTTGGCCTGGTTAAAATCTATTTTATCTCATTAAATTGGACTACACTTAAAAAAAGATAAGCAAAAGTGAAAACTACACTTATTCACACCTTTTATAATTGAGATATTTTGATAACCTGTTCTGCAATTGTGCAACTCTAATATTACACATAAAAAGCATAGTAAAAACTTGGAGTTCTGTTCCGTTTTATATTTTGAGTTTAAAAGTAATTTTCTAACAACTAATTTAAATGAAAATCTTTAGTTTCATATTACAATCCCTTTTAAAACTATCTAATAATTTATCTTTTTATTTTATTTTTAAAAAATAAACTAAAGAATACTATAAATACATGTAGGAAAACTAACATCTCTTTTCTAAAGAGAGAGTGAGTTCAAGCGAGGCATAGAACACTTGGGGGAGCGTGTGTGTAAATATTTATCTAATTTTTTTGAAAAACACACCAGATGAACTTTTTCAAAGAATTGAAAGCATCCAAGGTGCAAAAGCTTTAAGGGGTATTGACACATATGTACACAAATGTGGTTTCCCACGTATAGATAATTGTACATACAATCAAGTTTTAAACTTTTTTTTTTTCATTTTTTTTTTTTTTTTTCACAAATAAACATAATAATAATAGACTAAATAAATAGAAGACACTTATCAATCACGAATGTATGTTGTAATGCTATCAAGATGGCACTCTTGAACATAATTATCATAGCTTGACAAATTCAAATCTAGCTCAAAGATGATGAACTTGAACATATTAATCAATTTCTTTGTGAATGTTATGTCAGGAAATGTAATTGTGTGTTTGCATGTTTTTAATTCAAAATCAATATATGGAGTTGTAATTTTATTTAAGGTTTAAATTGGTTATTTTGAATGTCAAGGTGTGTATTGATCTTCGAACATACCATATTTTTCTATTCCACGTTAATAGTTTATTTATTTATTTTTCCTTAAAATTTAAGACTACTCCATAATTGTAAATTAAACTCTAAAAATTCATGTATTTGTTATTCTTACTGAAAAGAAAACCCTAAAATATATTAAGAAATTAATACATGATTCCGCATGGTCATGAACTACCACAAAA
Organism: Cornus florida; assembly: GCF_030987335.1. Lineage (NCBI taxonomy): Eukaryota > Viridiplantae > Streptophyta > Magnoliopsida > Cornales > Cornaceae > Cornus > Cornus florida. The sequence goes on along the minus strand of NW_026775575.1, from coordinate 76,864,544 downwards.
AAAATAAAAAAATAAACAAAAAATTAAAAAATAAAGTTGACACTATTTGTAAACTATTTGTAAACTGTGTATGTCTATTACAAAAAGAAAAAAAACAGTAAAATACAAATATTATATCAAATCAGACTAATCTAAGAAAACTAATGTTAAGATTTTTTTATAATATATTACTAATACACTAAGTTTTTGTGAGATCATTTTTTTTAATTAGAGAATCTAAGATTAAATTGGTCTACCCGGTATTAATTATCAGGATTAAATAATAATTTATGGGGTTGTTAAACTTCCCCATCATTACTGGGTCAATACGCGCATGCATTAAGCGTGTTTAGTAGTGAGGATTTTTGGACAATACTTAGAGAATCTAGATTAAATTGGTCTATCCGGTATTAATTATCAGGATTAAATAATAATCTCTGGGGTTGTTAGTTAAACTTTCCCATCATTACTAATGGACTCGAGAAATTTTAGAAAGCAACGGATTCATGGAATATGGTTGACCAATGGGGCAATGTGGTAGGTAGGAAATTGTTTGCACATCACCTTAGTCAATATCACCAATAAACTAAGAAAGGTTTATGGAAACTCAGAACCAAATTCCTCATCTTTAAGATTTGAATAAGCATCTATCTTAATGGCTAAGAATTGAAGAGGCAATATATATATATATATATATATAATTACTTATTGCTTTCCGATCTATAGCTTTGAGTAATTTGGCACACATCTATGGCTTCTTCATCTTCTTCACTGTGTCAATCTGAATATGACGTGTTCTTGAGTTTTCGAGGCGAAGACACTTGGAAAAGTTTTGTGGGCCATCTCTACACTGCTCTGGAACAGAGAGGAATCAGGTCCTTCAAAGATGATGAAAGGCTTGAGCAAGGAAAATCCATTTCTTTGGATCTCCGGAAAAGTATCAATGAATCCAGCATTGCTGTGATCATTTTCTCCAAAAACTACGCTAATTCATCACGGTGCTTGGATGAATTGGTGGAGATCCTTGTGTGCATGAGGACCAAGGGACTAATAGTTTTGCCCATCTTTTATGATGTCAAAGCATCGCAAATTCGAAAGCAGAAGGGAAGTTTCGCGAAAGCATTTGAACAGCATGAAAAAAATTCTCGAGGAGGAGATGGAAAGGGTGCAGAGGTGGAGGGCTGATCTAAAAGAAGCTGCAAATCTAAGTGGGCTCGATTTAGAAGATGCAGCAAATGGGTATATATATATATATATATATATGTTCTGCTTCTATGAGTTACTACTTTCTACTAGCTTTGTTCATCAATGTATATAATATTTTATAGGGTTAAATGCAAAAAAATATTTTGTTTGGTGGAATTTTCAGTTTCTGAAATTCCTTCCACTGAATTAATCTTGAATAATGCATTTTGATGAAAGTAATGTAAAACGAAAAAGTTGTTTGGTGGGTAAATTTTTTGAAACTCTTTTAACTATTAACAAAATTTAAGTTGACAATTATATTCTTAATATTAGTATAGAGTTGAATTGAAATGTACAAAGAACTTTAGAAAAAAACAAAAAAAAAAAAAAAAATGTACAAAAAAGGGAAGAAAAAAAATCATAATTAAAGTGATGGAGTGAAATTGCTAATGATGAAGCAACGATTAATTGGTATAGTGAAGATCTGGATATACAAATTTAACCCAATTTAAATGGTAGAATTTTTTTTTTTTTTTCCTTCACTACATGATAGAGTTGAAAGAGATGGAAAAAGGAAAAGAAAGAAAAATAAAACAAAGAGAGAGATGGCAACAAAAATATTCTTATTTATACCTACAAATCACTTTAACAGCGAAACGGGTAGCCTTCAAAATAGAAAAAAAAAAATTTATATATACATATATATATTATGTGTATATATATAAATATATATATTTTTTGGAGAGAGAAAGAAAAATTATTTAAAATTCTACATATGATTCAATTTTGGATGAGAGTTCATAAGTCTTGAAACTTTTCAGACTATGAAGTCAAATAAGAGTCAATAGTATTTTTTCCTATAATTCCTCAATCTTTTTGTTTTTCCTTTGTTGAATCATTTTTCAACAATATTTTTTTCAATAAAGTTTTGTGAAATTTTGTTCAGCATTATTTTATTTTTTATTTTTTGGGTAGAGAATGAAGGAAGAAGATGATACAAAAATAGAAAGATAAAAGTTTACAATGAAATTCAGAAATTGAAATAGGTTAAAATGTTAAATAATGGATGATATAGGAATTTTATATTTATTACTTAAAAAAGTGTGTAGCTTGTGGGAAGTTAATTAGGAATCATGTTTTATTGGCTTGGTCAACCGGGGTTCTAAGCCACTAAGACTTTTTTAAAGTCCATTTTCAGAAATTTTACCAAACGCTCTTTATTATTGGGAAAGGACTTTCTGGGTTTGGAAGCCCGTTTTGAAACGCCCATAATATTTTATAGAGTTAAAGTGCAAAAAACTTTCTTGCTATATAAAAAAATGTGCAATAAACACTCTTATTAACAAAAAAAAGAAAAAAAGGGCGTATAATTCCTTTTATTATTCATCTTTTGAGCAATTTGTTCCCTATTAAATGGATTTGTTGAAAAAGAGCAGTTGGGTGAAGTCATTAAAAAAAAAAAAAAAAAAAAAAAAAAAATCAAAAGTGCCCTTTTTGTGTAATAAGAATGCCCCTACTAATTTTATATATATTTGAACACTAAATGAGTTTGTTTGCAAGTGCTTCAAGACTTGTGCAAGGAAAAACTCTATGTTTGTTGCCATAGTCTATCTCTCTAAAAAATCTATTCTCTCTCTAAAATATCTCGCCATCACTGATATTATCTCTCTAAAATATCTTTTTGTGGCGGCCTATATTATCTCTCTCTTTTTTTTTTTTTTTTTTTTTCACTAAAATCACTGCCAATAATATCTATTCTAAATGATAGATGTATATTTTCTTGTAAATGAATGATTCTCCCTTAATTATATATAATAATAATAATAATTAAATTAATGAATTTGCTTTGACACAAATTGTTATCAGATGAACTTATGATTTCTATCAAAATTAAAATTTTGATCTAGTTACTCTTGGACCAGACACAAACTTAAGCAACACATTTTTTAAAAATTATTTATTTTATTTTATTTTATTAATGTCTATTTTTGTCATATCTTGTTCTTTATAATAAACAAGCACAAGGCTTTAACATCATGCGAGCCAAACTTTTTGAATTTACCATTAACTTTTTTCTTTTCCTATTTGGTTTACCATTATTATTATTATTATTATTATTATTTTTTTTTCCCTAGTTGGTTTACCATGAACTTTTCAAGTACAATTTCTCAAAAATCATTAATAAGTGGGATAAAATGCAGTTTAAAAATATATATTATTGATGAGTGAGATTGACGTGTAGTTAGTGAGGTACGTCTATAAATTTTTTATTTTTAGTTTGGTGTGTGTATATATATTCTTGAATGTATTAGAAGGATAATGGTTCAATTTGGTAAAAGGTAACTAGACACTCACATTCCAATTTTGTTTTAAATATTGTGACACTAATTTATAATCCTTTTACTGTTATGTTATGACTTTAAGGGTAGTTTTGATATTTTGTCCCCCCCCCCCATTTGTTAATGATAAAGTAAGGTTAATTTAGTAATTTTACCATCAAAATTATGATTTGTCCTTATTAATTTGCGCAAATTGAAAACAATAAGGGGTTTTTTCAAACAATAGAGGGGTAGTTGCACATTTTACATATTATGAGGGTATTTTTTACACTTAACCCTATTTTATACTCGTATTTATTAACATCCTAATCCAATACAGTCCCATATATTCTATCTTAATTAGACTGCCCCATTATTGGGTGGTAAACTCCATATTTAAGTAAAATTCTGTAACAATGTGTTTGGAACCTTGGGATTTGATAGGAATTGAAATTTTAACAGAATATCAGTTGTTTGGAATGATAGAATTTGAAAAGGGAAAGGGATTTGATGGGATTTTAAAGGAAAATTGGCATGGAGAAATCGATGGAAAAATGAAAGGATTTGATGGGATTTGGAATGTAGTTACAATTTTATCCTTTTATTAACTATTTTCTTGTCTCTAATTCTAAAAATCTCGTTCATAACTGGCACGTTGCTATATCCCAAATTGGTACAAAGATGATTTTATTTCAAATTCCTTTATACAAATTCCAATTTCTTCCTAACACTAATTTACTCACTTTTATTTATACTTGTTAGTATCAAATTGATGTCAGCATTTTCAACTGTAGCGATGGGTTGTTAGAAGTATTTTTTCAACTCTAATTTTTTTTTTTTGCCTATACCAAGTTATAATGAGTAAATACCCTTTATATATATATATATATATATATATATATATATATATATATTTCTTTCTCCCTCTAGATTTTGATTTTAATGTGCTTTCTACTTGATAGGTATGAGGATAAGTTTATCAAATGCATTGTTCAAATGATTTTATAAAAATTGCAGCCGAAATCATTCAGAGTTGCTGACCATGAAGTGGGTATTAATACACGTGTGGATAAAATAATGTCTTTGCTTGCAGAGGATCAACTCTTTGTTGGGATTTGTGGAATTGAAGGAGTAGGAAAGACAACTGTGGCCAAAGCAATTTTCAACAGAATATCAAAAACTTTTGAAAGAAGTTGTTTTCTTGAAAACGTGAGAGAAGAGTCAACAAATTATGGTGGTCTAGCTAAACTACAAAGCAATTTCTCAGAGAGATCCTAATGGATAAAAATATAACCATATCATATCCTGATAGGGGTATCAATGAGATAAAGGAGAGACTTCATAATAAAAGGCTTCTTTTGGTGCTCGATGATGTAGATAAAGAAAATATATTGAAGTACTTAGTTGGAGAAGCCGGAGAGGAATGGTTTGGAAATGGTAGTAGGATCATCATAACAACTAAAGAGAGGCGGTTGTTGAAAAAAATACAATGTTGGAATATATGATATTGAGGTACTAAATGGCAGTGAAGCAGTAGAACTTTTTAGTTGGCATGCATTCAAGCAAAATAAGACTAAAGAAGAATATGAGAAACTTTCACACCATGCAAAAGATTATGCCAAAGGCCTTCCACTTGCTCTTAAAGTTTTGGGTTCCTATTTAAGTAATAGAAGCAAGCAAGATTGTTTAACTATATTGAATGGGTTGCAGACCAAGCCTCCCAAAGAAATTCATGAAGTTTTAAGAATTAGTTATGAAAGCCTTGATAAGGAAGAGAAGAATATTTTTCTTGATATCGCGTGTTTCTTCAAAGGATACAATAAGAAATATGTCTTGGACGTTTCTAAAAGGCCTGAATCTGACAAGGCTTTTGGAATAGAAATTCTTAGAGAGCGGTGCCTCATTAATATATCAAAAAACAACCACCTGTCAATGCATGATTTGATACAAGAAATGGGCCGAGAAATTGTTTGTCAAGAATCTGATGATCTTAGGAGGCGCAACAGGCTGTGGTCTTATGAAGACATCTATGAAGTATTTACTGAAAATACGGTACGTGCTAAAGCCATATATGTTAGTTTCTTAATTTCCACGTGCAAGATATGCCAAAAAAAAAAAAGTTTCTTGTATTGTATTCCATGTAGTCTTCTTTGAAGTTATATAATTTTAATTATGTTTTTATTTCTGGGTTGATAGGGGACAGAAAATATTGAAGGCATTGTGTTACTTGAGAAAGGATTATCTTTAGAAGATGTTGACTTCTTTGAGGGAAGGTTGCATGTAAGCATAAATGCCTTGGCAAAGATGAGGAAGCTAAGAATACTCAAAATTAGTGGCGTGGAACTTCATGAATGCCATAAGTATCTTTCACATGAGTTAAGGTATCTTGACTGGAGTGACTATCCCGCAAAACATTTGCCATACAATTTTCATCCATAAAATCTCGTTCAACTCCATTTACGTAATGGCCCGATTAAAGAGATTTGGTCCAATACAAAAGTAAGATAAATATTTTACTCACGCTATTTTCCTTTTGGTAATTTTTTTTTAAACAGTTTTTTGAAAGTAATAATTTTCTCTGGTCCATTGAAGTTAACTTATTTTACTATTTATTTTTTAAGAGTTTCCAAAGATGTTAAAAGTTCTTGATCTCAGTTACTGCAAAAATTTGGGAAAAAATCCTAATTTTTCAAGGTTCCCATTTATGGAGAAATTGCTTCTTAGAGGTTGTGAAAGCTTGGTTGAGGTTGGATTCGATGACAAGAAGGTAATTTTATTATTTTTACTGCAATACGCTTCTCTTTGCAAAATACTTTGTCAAGTTGGTTGAAGATAATTTATATCATAAGTTATTTGTTTCAAAAGCTTTTGGATTAGTTAAAAGTCATTGATATCTTATATATATATATATATATATATATATATATTAAATTTTTTTGTTGGAGTTCCCATGTTGGCAGGCCAATCAAGCTGACCTCTTGGATTCCAACTCTTAAAGTAAGAATAGGGGAATTCATGGGTAGTTAAGTAGTGAACAACGCCTCTAAGATATTAAAAAATTGTTATCGTAGGCTTACATTACATGTGTTACTACCTGTTATAGCGATTATGTTTATATAAGTCTTGATTTATGTTAACCTATTATTTTTTGGATTTTATTTTAGGATGAGCTCAATTCGTGAAGCTGGCCAATGAAAAATGTTTTTGTACAATCCAGAATGGTTCAGTTTGGTTCTTTAATTTTACCTTTTATACCAAATCAAACTGAAGTGTACATCCTTATAATTTAGCATGCAAAAACAAAAAATGAATTTCTTACTGACCACCTATGTTTCGATCAAATCGGTAATAGATAAGGAGGCGAAATTTTGTTGGCCATTTGATTAGAATGAAATAGTATGAAATAGAAGGAAAGTAATTTAGTCATATTCAGTTAACTTCATTTCTTGAGAAAATTTTATGAGGTTACAACATTGTACTTTGTTTTCTTTCAAGTTTCATGTATTTTAAACTATGAAATGGTAATTTTTTTTTTTTTTTATTTTCTTTAAAAAAAATTATATACTAATAAAATGCACATTGGAAAATTTATATTCTTTTCATTTACTCACTTCCTCTTACTTTTTACTTTCACCTCTTACATTTCATTTAACTATACCACAGTGAATGCGAATTTAAATAAACTAATTGAACAAATGGTATTGATCTAGTGATTGTATAATTTCAGTAACTTTCTCTTTCCTGAGTCTTTTTTATTTTTCTTAAGTCTATTTTTTATTTTCTGATGTGAGATAGAAAATGAAAAATGAAAACTAAAGGAAACGGGAAATTACATGTAGTTATCTTGTGTTTTCTATCTCTATTTTCTAACGAGATGAGAAGATTAGAAGTTAATGGTGAGGTTATTACTTTAAATACATTTCCCCTCCTGTTGGATAATTATATTTGAGTTGATTGTAGTTGATTTCTTTTATTTTTTAATTGTTTGATTTAACAGTTTCAAGATAAGTTAAAATTTGTCGATCTCAGCTACTGTACAAATTTGAACAAAACTCCTAATTAGCCAAGGTTGCCATGTCTGGAGAAATTGGTTTTTGAAGGTTGTACAAGTCTGGTTGAGGTTGATCTGTCTATTGAATTTCATGAGAGGCTTATTTGGTTGAGTTTCAAAAAATGTAAAAATCTGAAGAATCTCGCAACAAGAGTTAATTTAAAATCTCTTAACTCTTTATCTGATTGGGTGCTCAAAACTTGAGAAGTGTCCAGAGTTCCATAGAGAGATGATATGTTTAGAGCATGTTTGGTTTAATGGGACTGCAATAAAAGAATTACCTCCATCAGTTGGACATCTCGAAGGGCTTGACGAGTTACATCTGTGGAATAGCAAAATGCTTGGCAGTTTGGACAATATTGGTGAAATGAAGAGTTTAAGAATGCTTGTGTTGAGTCATAGTGTAATAAAAAAGTTACCGTCATCCATTGCACAGTTGAGTATTGTAGAATTACATTGGTGTAACTGCAATTTAGATGAAGAATCCTTTGTCAATCTTCCTCACTCGTTGTGGAAATTAGATCTAAGCGGGAATGACTTTTTAGCTTACGGTCAACCTTCGCTCAACTTACAGACCTTTATCAACTTGTTTTGGACGATTGTGTAAGGCTCCAAACATTGGAGTCACTTCCATCATCCATACGATGTCTTTCTTTGTGTGGTTGCTCAAGCCTCCATGAAGAAATTGTAAAGAAATATAGAGAAAGAATGAGAAAAAGCAATGAATAGAAAAATGAATTTTATTCACTCTTTTTCATTGTCGAGCAAGGTGTATGGACATGTCAATTTATACAATAAAGAGGTCCGTAATATACAAAAAATCTCCTAGAAAAAAACTTTATTTAATTTTATAAATAGGCAATCCTTTAGATATGGCATAACAAATTGCCAAGTTTGTTTCCAACGGCTTTGCATATATCATGGGATTTTTTGACCATTTGGAGTAGTAATCTTCTTGCTCCTTTTCCATATTGTCATTAGTACTAGGATCTTTATTTTTGACAAGTGAATTTTTCATTGACTTTATCAGGCCCCCTCAAGCTGGGAAGTGGAAGAGGATGAACTACCAGCTTGATTCGAAAAGTTTTGAAAGATGACTTTGGAAGAGCCTTAGTTAAGGCATCCGCAATTTGCAGTGGTGAAGGAATATATTTGGTGACAAGATCTCCACGCGTAACTTTTTCTCGAACAAAATGGTAATCTATTTCAATATATTTGGTCCGAGCATGGAAAACAGGATTTTTTGTCATGTGAAGGGCACTGATATTATCGCAGAAGAGCCGAGGTAGTTGAACTAGAGGAATCCCCAGGTCGCTTAATAGATACCCGATCCATGTTAATTCAGCAGTAGTGATAGCAAGTGCACGATATTCGGCTTCGGCACTTGAACGGGGAACGGTTGGTTGTTTCTTTGAAGACCATGACACATAATTAGAGCCAAGAAAAATACAGTAGCCGGTGGTGCTTCGACGAGTGAGAGGACAACCTGCCCAATCTGCATCACAAAAACTATTTAAAGTGAGAGAGCTTTGAGATAAAAAGCAAATGCCATAAGTTTAGTGCCTTTGAGATATCGAAGGATTCGTTTGACAACTCTAAGATTGGCAAGGGTCGGTTGATGAAAATGTTGGCAAACTTTATTCACTGCATGAGTGATATCAGGGCGAGTAAAAGTGAGATATTGAAGTGCGCCAACAATGCTTTGAAATTCAGTTTCGTTGACCAAGTTATGATCATCTGGTTGGTGGGGTGGTGCATATGAGTACGGGAGAGAAGATATTTGGTGTATTTTGTTTGTGAGAGGAATAGGCCACCACCAAAAGGCTTGACTTCAATACCCAAAAAATAATGTAAGGTGCCAAGATCTTTGAGAAAAAATTCACATCCAAGTTTATGAATGATTTGCTGAATAAGAGTATCATTGCTTCCTGTTACAATAACATCATCAACATAGATAAGCAATAACAAAAGGTTATTGTTTTTCTTGTAAATAAACAAAGAGGAATCTACTTTGCTACAAGAAAAACCAAGTGTAAAAAGACAATCAGATAAACGCTCAAACTAGGCACGAGGTGCTTGTTTTAAACCGTAAAGGGATTTATTCAATAAGCAAACATGATTGGGAAAAGTTGGATTGACAAAACCTGGTGGTTGTTCCATGTACACAGTTTCTTTGAGGAAACCATGTAAGAAAGCATTTTTTACGTCAAGCTGTTTGATGGTCCAACGTGAGACAACTGCTAGAGAAATGATGATGCGAATGGTTGTGGGTTTAACTACAGGGCTAAAAGTTTCGTCATAGTCTAGCCCGGGAACTTGAGTGAAACCCCTTGCAACAAGTCGTGCCTTGTATCGATCGATCGAGCCATCTTCCTTGTATTTAATGCAGTAGACCCATTTAGAACCAATGATATTGGTGTTGGAAGGTCGAGGAACAAGACGCCAAGTGTTGTTGGAATAAGGGGCTAAAAGCTCTTCTTGCATCGCAGCAAACCAATATGGTGATTTAATAGCAGTTTTAAGAGACTTCGATTCTTGAGCAAGATTAGTAAGGAGAGCAACATCTTTATGACTGGACGAGCTAGTGGTGGGGCATATATAATCCTTCAAATGAGCTGGTAGTTGGCGCACACGAGTTGGACGAGAAGTTGGAAGATGAGTTACATTTTGATCTGTAATAGAGGGAGCTATAGATGAGTCTCGTATTCCATGAGAAACATTGTTGTCGTCATCTTGAGAGACTTCAAGGTGTGAGCTATGAAGGTCATTTTGTCCTAAATTGTGACTAACTAGATCAATTGAGGTGTTGTCATCTAGCTCATTGCAGCAACTAACTTGGGTACCGCATGAGTTGTTAGCTTGCGTGTTTTCGTTAGCCAAGTTTTGATGAGAATGATGATTGCTTGACTTAGAAAACCACTCTTCTTGATCTGGAAAAGTTATCACTGCAAGCTGTGGAATATCACCACTTGAAACTTTGTGAGAATACGGAAATATTTGTTCATCAAAAACCACATGTCTAGATATATAAACTTTATTTGTTAAAGGATCAATGCATTTTTATCCTTTGTGAAGAGGACTATATCCAATAAAGACACATGGAAAGGTTCTTTTAGAAAATTTATTTTGATTTTGGTGCCTTAAATAAGGAAAACATTTACAGCCAAGGACCTTTAAAATACTATAATCGGGATGTCTGTTGAATAATTTAAAATATGGTGCCTCCATATTTAGAGAAGATGATGGGAGACGGTTTATTAAATATGTTGTTGTAAGAAAGGCATCTACCCAAAACCTTAGTGGTAGATTTGCATGAAAAATCATGGTGAGACCAGTTTCCACAATATGTCTATGCTTTCTTTCCACAATTCCATTTTGTTTAGGTGTGCCTGGACATGACAATTGTTGAGCTATACCACAAAGAGCAAGATGGTTAGTTAAGATGTAAAGATTTTTCTATCTTTTCTTTTTACAGAATCTTATCACATTTTCAATAATCAAAAATCAATCCCCCTTTCATTCTCTTCACTGCCCTTTTATAGGCAACTACCAGTGCTGTTGGTCTATCTCTTTTGGGCCTTCTTTCCAATGGGCTCAGTCCTCTTCAGTGGATCCAAGATCGGCCCATTCCGTGGTGCTTTTGTATGGGCTATACTTCAATTGTTTGCCCTGATCCAATACCAGCGAACTACAACCGACCCATATCACTTAGTGTATCCTCAACTACCCACATAATTACTCCCTATTAATTAGGGGGTAATTATTAGAGACTGCTAATCATGACCCGACGGCTCGAAAAGATCGCATGGGAGAATGGACGGTTAGATTTGGGGGTCGGCGCTTTGAGATTCAAAAAACTCCTCGCTTTCCTGACTCCTCGGCCCTCGGGCCCACCTTGTCTTTATAAGCTTCATAGATGTTCCATCGATTCTCTTTACCGTCTCTATCTCACTTTTTTGTTGCTCGAATCTTCTCCGGCCATTTCTTACAAAAGCTCTTTTTTCCAGCGACCTTGCAATACCCTTTGACGTTGTCACTTTTTGAGGTTAGTTTCATTTGCCTTTTTCTTTTGGAAGACCTCTTTTTCTTCCTTAAAATCTTCATTCATTCTCGCCATGACTGTAGATCTAGATGTTCTTCGCATGAGACTTCACTTTCCTGACGATATACAAATTAGAAATTACCCTAAAGAGGTGAATATTAGAACTAGTGCTGGCCTTCTTTCCAACGAGGTTCTGTTTTCATACCTTCATCTTAACCTCCTTAGGTTCCCTTTGCATCCCTTCTTTTGCTACGCTTTTAATAAACTGAAACTTTCCCCTTTGCAAATAAACCCAAATTTCCTTAGGATTTTATCTGTTATGTTGCTTTTGATCCGTGACAGAGGTCTAGATCTGGACCTCGTAGATCTTCTCCTCTGTTACAAGGTTAGCAAAATCAGAACTGATGAACCGTTTTACCACTTCTACCCCATTGAGAAGAGGTCCATCTACAAAGATAAGATCAAATCCGAGAAGGGTTGGAGGAAAAATATAATTGGGGTTAGGGGAGCCTGGTTTTCTCCAGCTGCAGAGGAATTCCCTATCCCGAGCGCTTTTGGAGAGTGCTCTATCTCTTCTTATAAGAAATACAAAACCCATAAGAGTGACTGTCCTTGCGAGATTTGCATTCCTCGTTTTTGTACTTTCTTGTGCCATTCCTTAGACATTCCTTGTGATGATTTGAGCTACGGTGTGTGCAGGGATAGGGATAACTACCTGAAGCAGTACGTTCTGACCGACATTCCCTCTTGCTTGGACCTCCTCACTTCAGACAACCTCCTTGCTCTCTCAGCCCTCGGCAAGACAATGAGTCAACTCAAAGTCCCTTCCTTTGGCAGGAGGAAAACTACCCGTAGGCCCATTGTTACCCCTGTAGTAACTTCTTCTCCAGCTTCAGTATCTTCCTCCGCCACCATTTTTGATACCACTCCTTCCACCGATCCGACCGTGACAGCTATTGACCCGATCTCCAACACAATGACCACTAGTCCGAACGTGACCCCCTCTGTTAGCAACCTTCCCAGTTCTACTACTGCTTCTGCACGGGAAAAGACAAGAGGAAAAAGGCATCAGCCTGATAGTGCCCTCAGCCTCGATGACGTTCCTTTGTCACAGAGGGTTAGGCCTTCTGGGTCGAATGTGTCTGTGCATCCTCTAACTAGGCCCTCTACCCCTTCTGGGCATGCCTCTGCCTCAGGAACGGCACCATGGAACCCTCGCTTCATTCTAACAGACAGATAGTCCGTAAAGCCGAATGAGACCATGTTCAAGGATGGTCAGACCGCTATGGCATATTACAGGAGCATGTGGACTCCTAAGGACATTGAGGTAGCCAAGGGTCTGTCTCAGAGAGAAGTGTTCAGCCGGTTTCCCCTATCTGCCATGGAGGTAACTTCTCCCTCTTAGTCAATGAATCTCTATACAGTCTTTACACTTGATTTCTTCTAACCATTTGCTCGGCTTAACCAGTTGTCATGTATATCTCTACAGACCCTGTACGAGATGATGGCTATGCAAAAGTAGGTTGAACTGGTGAATGCCAAGGTTCGCACGCTCTCTGACAGCCTTGGTGCAGCTAACAAGGAGAACAATGCTTTGGCTGCTCAGATGACTGGGTTGATGGTTCAGCTCGGCAAAGTTAAAAAGGAGAGGGACTCCCTGAGGAAGGAGACGGACTCTCTTCAGGATGAGAGGAATGCTTTGCAGCTCGAGAAGAGCGTCTAACACACCGAACGAGAATCCCTTAAGACTGAAAGGAAGAACTGCTACTCCTTTTGAGCGATGAGCAATCCGCTCGGATGGCCTTTGAGAAAAGGGCTTTGGACGAGCGCAATGCTTTACTCAACACCATTAGTAGGGTAAATGGTGGTATGCTAGCTCTGCATGCTCGATTTTCCAGAGTTGGGGCCCTCAGATATGCTCAGGGGTTCCGAGACGGTTATGCCGATCGTGTTCCGAGTGAGGGTCAGACTGGTTCTACTCCTGATGAGGTTGACAGGGAGCTGGAGATTGATCCTCCGGGTATTTATGCCGATCCAGACTCCACCCCTGCTGAGGGCATATTTGATGAGTGCCAAGAGATTGTCTCTTCCTGGATCACTCCTACTCCTTCTACCGCTCTGACTTTGGACGTTCTTCCTTTATCCATCGTGACTCCATCTGTCACTGCTGCTGAAGATAACCCTCGGCGGAATGATTCTTCCAATGCTATTGAAGATAGGACTCAGCAGAATGATTCTGTCATTCAGCTCGATTCTCCTCCCCGTGAGGATGGTAACGCCAACAATGATGAGGAGGCCGGTCAGTACCATCAAGAAGCTGACGGGGCAACTGCTTCTAGTTAGAACCTTTTTTGGTGTATTGACCTTCCTTCTTTTGTATTTTTGGCATCTGTATACCTCATCATTTTTTGTAACTCTTAAACTTCATCATTAATGAGATGGCCAACTTTTGATCGAACTCTTACCATAAATCCCTTGATTTAATGATTCAACGCTATCTGATCTGGTTCTTCTCTGTATGTCAATGGCTGGCTTTCAGCTAGTGTGTCACAACAAAAGTTTTTTTTTTTTTTTTTTTTTTTTTTTTTTTTTTTTTTTTGTGTAAGTTTCTGGCATTGACCGGCTAGAATGCCACTTTCTACTTTCATTCTTTTATTTTTTGGCAAGTTTTTGGCGTTCGGCTCATAGTGCCAGCTGTCACTTACTTTGTTGAGTGGTTGGCGTTCGGCTAAAATGCCACTTACCACTTTCACTCTTTTATATTTTGGGCAAGTTTTTGGCGTTCGGCTCATAGTGCCAGATGCCACTTACTTTGCTGAGTGGTTGGCGCTTGGCTAGAATGCCACTTGCCACTTTCACTTTTTTATATTTTTGGCAAGTTTTTGGTGTTCGGCTCATAGTGCCAGCTGCCACTTACTTTGCTGAGTGGTTAGCGCTCGGCTAGAATGTCACTTGCCACTTTCACTCTTTTATATTTTGGGCAAGTTTTTGGCGTTCGGCTCATAGTGCCAGCTGCCACTTACTTTGCTGAGTGGTTAGCGCTCGGCTAGAATGTCACTTACCACTTTCACTCTTTTATATTTTGGGCAAGTTTTTGGCGTTCGGCTCATAGTGCCAGCTGCCACTTACTTTGCTGAGTGGTTGGCGCTCGGCTAGAATGCCACTTACCACTTTCACTCTTTTATATTTTGGGCAAGTTTTTGTCATTCGGCTCATAGTGCCAGCTGCCACTTACTTTGCTGAGTGGTTGGCGCTTGGCTAGAATGCCACTTGCCATTTTCACTCTTTTATATTTTGGGCAAGTTTTTGGCGTTCGGCTCATAGTGTCAGCTGCCACTTACTTTGCTGAGTGGTTAGCACTCGGCTAGAATGCCACTTGCCACTTTCATTCTTTTATATTTTGGACAAGTTTTTGGCATTCGGCTCATAGTGCCAGCTGCCATTTACTTTGCTGATTTTTAAACATTCAATTTTTCATAAGAAGATAGCTCTTTATGGATTTCAAAATTTCATTCATTCGTGCGTACACAATTTGAGAATGATCAATGATAAAATTGGAACTCGATTTTCTATTGATAATACCTTTTCAGAGACGTAGCATTCCATGGCTTGTTGACCAGTCTTCCGGCCATGGTTTCTAAAGTGTAAGCTTCCTTCCCTAAGACTTCTGCAACCCTATATGGGCCTTCCCAAGGTGCCACCATTTTCTTAACCATTCCTACCTTCTTCTTCAGAACCAGATCACCCTGTGCAAAATCTCTGTGTTTTACCTTTTTGTTATTGCTATTTATAAGTGTCTGTTGGTAGGATGTAAGCCTTACTGCCGCTGCATCTCTCTTTTCCTCCAACATATCGAGGTTGAACCTCAACATACTATTGTTATGCTCTCGGTTCCATGCCAAGCTTCGAAAAGTTAGAACCAGGTGTTCGACCGGTATAACTGCCTCGGTACCATATGCCATGGCGAATGGGCCTCCGGTCGGTCGCCTTAGGGTCGTTCTATAAGCCCACAAGACGTTCGGCAGTTCGTCTAACTATTTTCCTTTCTTATCTTCAAGCTTCTTGATAAGCGCCGAATATTGTATATTCAAGCGCCCTAAATTACATTAACAAAGTCCAGTTATTAATTATTTTATGTAGATTAACTCCATGTGCATGTTTTTATGCATTTTCAGGTTAAAGTGCAAAAAGGAAGCAAAAATGATGCCTTGTGGAATTTTGAACAAAAAGGATGCCATTTCTGAATTTCTGGCAGCAGTGATCCTGACTTTTGTCGCCATTTTCGACCTAGAAAACTCAAGAACTAGACTTCCATCATAACATGAAAGATTTAGATCTCTGAATCAGATTTCCAAATCTTCAAGTGGTTCATCATTCGGAGTTCGGAGCAGAGAGTTATGATCTTCGTAACAGAGGTACGCAGAACTGCCTGGCAGCACTGAAGTACTGCCTTTCTCCCCATTTTCGACCAACCAGACTTGAGAATTGGGTCTTCATCAAAACATGAAGTTTTTAAAGCACTGAATCAGCTCTCCAAATCTTCAAACAGATCATCATTCGGAGTTCGGGCCACAAAGTTATAGCAGTTTTACCAAAATAGGTCAGCGCTGAGCAAGAGGAGCATGTTGCACATTGCACTAAGTTAGAGTGATTGCGAGTGCTCGAAAATCAGGCAGATTGCACTCGGAAATGGCTCAATTTCAGCCACTTGCACATTGGTTTCCTCAATGCCATCTTCCTTCTTTATGAAGTGGTTGGAGGTATTCCTTGGAGGAGAGAGAGGGTGTTGTTGGAGAATAAAAAGCTACCCAAGGGCCACACATTATTGATCTTTGATCTTTGGCAAGATAGAGGAGAGAGAAGAGAGCAAGGAGGAGGGTGTTCTTGAGTGCTACAGTAGGAGCTCGAAAATGGAGATGGAGTCTTCTTCTTCTTCTTCCATTTTTGTATCCATGGATAACTAAACCTCCATCTAGGGAGGTGATGAAACTCCCCCTTGTAAGCATGTCTAGTTTTTGATTTATTTTGGGGAATGAAATGTGTATTTGACTAGTTCCATAATCTAGAGCATGTTACATAATGTAATGGATGTTTTAATGTTCTAAAGATCATGTTGTATTAAATACTCTTGTCTTAGATGATTTAATCTCATGGTTGTATAGCTTGTAGTTTCATAGTGACAATGGAGCTAAGACTATGGAATGGTTTTAATGGCATGATTTTGAGTAGCTTGTTAATTCATTGCTTAAGAATTTCTTTTGATGGATTAACCTTGTGACTTGTTATCATGTGCTCTCATCAATTGATTACTTGTTTGACAATCTCTAGCTTAGTGAGCATGTTGAGGATTGCACCATAGTTTAGGTAATTTAAGCATGTGGAGCTTTGATAGGTTGTTCTTACATTTTAATTAATTGAATTTCTTGAAGATGATATAGTAGTCATGAATTGCTATTCGTCAATGTCATCTCTACATTAATTCCCCAAATCAATCATATAATTAGCTTGTGTAGAGGTTTGGAGTGGATTCACTTCCCTAGACTTCCTTCTCTAAATCTTCTCTTTTAATCTCCTTCAATTTATTGTTGTATGCATTCTGAATTTGTAGTTAAGTGACAACAAACACAACCTCTATGAACACCCCTTCATCATCCTAAGCATGACTCTAAACACTTAGGTTGCCTTAGACTAGCGCAGTCCCAGTGGTTCGACTTACCCGACCAATAGCCATATTTTACAATGATTCGTGCTATTGCGAAGGTTGATGTTAGTTGATCAACCGGGGACTGCAAACGGTTTAGCAACCAATGTTTAGGGTTAAATTTAGTTTGATTGTGCATATTGTGTCTTGTGAATATTCCTTGTGTGTTTTGATCATCTTCATGTTGTAAGATTCTAGGGACTCGAAGCTCGCCGTGGGATTGCTAGCAAATTGTAAGTCTAGAGGACCCCAGGTAAGTCTCGTGACTTCTAGTTTCGAATTGTGAATATCGTGCATGTGTTAAGCTTAGAAGTAGATAAATTGCAAGCCCTTGTCGAGGCTATTTCAATTGTGTATTTTCAATTCCAAGCATCGGTCCTTGTCGTGGCCATTTATTTTCTGTCTTGATAATTGAGGAGAAAGGGAACATCGTATGTGGAGTTGATGATAAAGATTTGTTGTGATGATGTTGTTGTGAATTGTTGATGTTTGACCGTAGGTCACTCTCTCTTCCCACACTTGACTCGCCTATTGATATAAATTCACTTGAAAGAACTCTTAGACGGAACCTTAGGGAACCCACTCTTACAAGGGACCTTGAAACTGAATTCAATATAATGGGGGATAACGTAGGAAATCCGGGGAATGAAAGGGCTAAAATTCCTAATGTAGAACCAATGACTCTTAGAGATCATTTCATTCCTACCACCTATGCTTCTCCTTCTTGTATAGTGATGCCAAACATCGATGCAGCTCAATATGAGATCGAGTCTAGTACCATTCAAATGCTTCCATCATTTTATGGCTTTGATAATGAAGATCCATATAAGCATCTTGATGAGTTCCTTGAAATCTGTTCGACCATCCGGTTGAGAGGTTTTCCGGACAATGCACTTCATCTCTATCTTTTCCCATTCTCCCTAAAGGATAGGGCAAAATATTGGTTGAACTCTCTCGCTCCCAACTCTATTACTTCTTGGGCTCAATTGCAACAAGAATTTCTTAAGAAGTATTATCCGGTGAGTAAAACCAACCAAATGAGGCGTTCCATTCTAAGCTTTTCTCAAGTTGATGGAGAACAACTCCACGAGACTTGGGAAAGGCTACAAGATCTTCTTCGAAAATGTCCTCATCATTTGATCCCAAAATGGCAATTAGTGCAAGCTTTCTATGCTGGCTTGACTGAAACCCATAGATTCATGGTTGATTCTTCTTGTGGTGGGATGTTCATGTCCAAGAATGCGGATGAGGCTTGGACCTTACTTGAGAATTTGAGTGAAAATTCACTTCAACACAATTCTCGTAGGGCTCCAACCGCAACCACTCCAAACAACACCAACCATTGTCAACCAAAGTCAATAAGGGAGGAATCATCTCAAGTGGATGCCATCGCTCATAAATTCTACCAATTGATGGCACCACATCTTCCTTCTTCATTGTCTCAAAATTCGGCAAGTTCAGTTTGTGCTTCATGTACTAGTCCATTCCATCTCTCGGAAGATTGCCCCACACCGGAGCAATTTCCCAATCCCAACCAAGAGCAAGCTAATGCCATGTTCTCGCGGCCCGGGAACAATCCATATTCCAACACCTACAATCCGGGTTGGCAAGATCATCCGAATTTCTCGTGGCGGCAACAAGCCCCACAAAATTCCCAATTCCAAAACCAAGGACGGCAAAATCAGCCCTCTTCTCAATTTCAAGGTAGACCTTTCTAAGCCTCTTCAAGCTACCGTCCTCCTTACAATCCAAATGTCTCCAATCAACCTCCTGTGTGTCCAACTGACGAGATAGTAGCTGCAAACAAGCAAATGATGGAATCATTGAATAAGCAAATAATGGATGCCAACAAGCAACTCTTGACATCCTTGCAGCCTACTCTCCAAATGGTTCACTCTCATACTCAATCCATAGCTAATCTCGAAAATTAAGTGGGCCAAATAGCTAACTCGGTGAATCAATTGCTTCAAAAGGACAGGGGCAAGCTTCCCTCTCAACCTTTTGAAAATCCTAGAGGAATGCATGTGATTGACGAAACCCCTCCTCCGAGTGGGCCGACTCATGAACAAGTTCAAGCTATCACCACCCTTCGGAGTGGTAGAGTGGTTGACAACAAGGTCGATGGAGACAAAAGTGAGGAAGTTTCTCCTTTGAAAAATCCAAATTCAAGCTCTTCTAATCCAAATTCTTGTCCAAATACCATTCACGGAAATCCCACACATGTCACCCCAAATGTGGAAACTACTTATGAGCCAAAAGCTCCGTTTCCTCAACGTCTTCAAGAGTCGACACATTCTGGGAACAAGAATTGTAAAATTCAAGACATGTGGGACGTTTTCAAGCAAGTGAAGATTAACTTGCCCCTCTTGGACACTATCAAGCAAATCCCTCCCTACGCAAAATTTCTCAAAGATTTGTGCACTCAAAAGCGTACTTCTAAAAATCATTTGCCAAAAAAAGTGAGGTTGACTGAAAATGTTAGTGCTATCATTCAGCATAGCACTCCCCCAAAGTATAAGGATCCGGGTGCCCCCACAATCTCGTGCGTCATTGGTGACAGCAAAATCGAGAGGGCCCTCCTTGACTTAGGAGCTAGTGTGAATTTAATTCCATACTCAGTCTACCTACAACTTGGTTTGGAAGATCTTAAGCCGACTTCCGTGGTTTTGCAACTTGCCGATAGATCGGTCAAGCATCCACGAGGTATTCTCGAGGACGTTATCATCAAAGTGGACAAATTCTACTTCCCGGTAGATTTTGTGGTTCTTGATACGGAACCAGTCCATGACCCAAAAAAGCACATTCCCGTGATCCTTGGTAGGCCATTTTTAGCCACGGCTAATGCATCAATTAATTGCCGAACCGGGGTGATGGACATTGCTTTTGGAAACATGCAAGTCAAACTCCACATCTTTCATGCAACTCAACATCCCTCCAATGAGGATGATTGTTTTCTTGTGGATGTCATTGATGAAGTGGTCGAAGAATCTCTCCCCTTCATTCTATGCAAAGATCCTCTTAAAACTTGCATGTCCCATTTTGACTTCTCAAACTTTGATGTTGATCAAGCCATTCAAGAAGTCAATTCCTTGCTTGATATTAATGCTATCATGGATGTACCTCCTTGGAAAATTCCAAAAGAACCACTTCCCAAACTTTCCACCACTCCTCCGGTCCCATCATTGTTATCTCCGCCACAACTTGAGCTTAAGCCGCTCCCGGCCCATCTCAAGTATGTGTTCCTTGGTCCAAAGCAAACCCTTCCGGTCATTATTGCCTCGGACCTTCAAAAAGACCAAGAGACCAACCTTTTAGCGGTGCTCCAAGAGCATAAAAAAGCTATTGGTTGGACAGTGGCAGATTTGAAAGGAATTGACCCCTCCATTTGTATGCATCGCATTCATATGGAGGATGACGCAAAGCCTACTAGAGAGGTCCAGCGCCGGTTAAATCCAAACATGAAGGAAGTGGTCATGAAAGAGGTGATCAAATTGCTAGATGCGGGAATCATCTATCCTATCTCTGATAGCAAGTGGGTGAGCCCCACACAAGTTGTCCCCAAGAAATCCGGGCTCACCGTTGTTTAAAATTCAGCAGGCGAGCTCGTGCCACAACGAACCACCACCGGGTGGCGTGTGTGCATTGACTATCGTAAACTCAACTCATCAATTAGGAAGGATCATTTCCCACTCCCATTTATTGATCAAATCCTAGAAAGGTTAGCCGGCCAAAGTTTCTATTGTTTTCTTGATGGTTATTCCGGCTATAACCAAGTGGCAATCGCCCCCCAAGATCAAGAGAAAACAACATTCACATGTCCCTTTGGTACTTTTGCCTATCGACGCATGCCTTTTGGTCTATGCAATGCACCCGGCAACGTTCCAAAGGTGCATGATGTCCATATTCTCCGATATGGTTGAAAGGTTCTTAGAAGTTTTCATGGACGATTTTTCCGTATTTGGCTCCTCCTTTGACTCGTGTCTCAAAAATTTATCTCTTGTGCTCCAAAGATGCAAAGAGACGAATCTCATTCTAAGTTGGGAGAAAAGCCACTTCATGGTCCAAGAAGGCATTGTTTTAGGACATGTCATTTCTAAGCGGGGAATCGAGGTAGACAAGGCAAAAGTTGAGTTAATCTTTAATCTTCCTCCTCCGCATTCCGTCCGTCAAATCCGTTCTTTTTTTGGCCATGCCGGATTCTATCGTCGCTTCATCAAAGATTTTAGCAAAATCTCACGGCCCTTGTGTAATCTCTTAGCCAAGGATGTTCTGTTCAATTTTGATGACGCTTGCATGGAAGCTTTCATCAAACTTCGCATTCTCCTCTCCTTCGCCCCAATCATGAAACCCCCTAATTGGTCTCTTCCCTTTGAGATCATGTGTGATGCATCCGACTATGCATTAGGGGCGGTTTTGGGCCAACGTGTGGATAAACTTCCGCATGTCATTTATTATGCTAGCAAAACTCTCTGCGATGCCCAACTGAACTACACCACCACTGAAAAAGAATTGCTAGCTGTGGTGTACGCCTTGGATAAATTTCGCTCTTATCTTCTTGGCTCCAAGGTCATCGTCTTTTCAGATCATGCCGCTCTTAGGCATTTGTTAGCGAAAAAAGAGACAAAACCCCGTTTAATTCGATGGATCCTCTTACTTCAAGAGTTTGACATTGACATTCGGGACAAAAAAGGGACCGACAATATTGTCGCCGATCATCTCTCTCGCTTACTTATTGAGAAATCTTCAAAATTCGCAGCCATCCGTGATTCCTTTCCGGATGAGCAACTTCTTCAAGTTTCATATTCTACTCTTCCATGGTTTGCGGATATTGTCAATTATCTTGCGGTTGGCAAAATTCCAGCCCATTGGTCCGAACAAGAGAGGGACCGGTTTTTCTCCCAAGTCAAGCATTTCTTTTGGGAAGATCCGGAACTATTCAAGTATTGCCCGGACCAAATCATCTGGCGATGTATTCCTGAAACCGAGGCCACAAGCATTTTAAATTTTTGCCATACTCTTGCTTGTGGAGGCCATTTCAGTGCCAAAAAGACCGCTAACAAAGTCCTTCAAAGCGGATTCTTTTGGCCTACCTTGTTCCGGGATGCATATAATTTTTGCAAATCGTGTGAACGATGTCAAAAACTTGGATCCATGTCCCGAAGAGACATGATGCCCCTCACCAACATTTTAATTGTTGAAATTTTTGATGTGTGGGGGATTGACTTCATGGGACCATTTCCATCTTCTTATGGCTATGAGTACATCTTGTAGCGGTGGATTATGTGTCTAAATGGGTTGAAGCCGCGGCTACCAAAACCGATGATCATAAAGTCGTGATCCATTTCATTCAGTCTCACATCTTTAGTCGTTTTGGTACGCCCCGAGCAATCATTAGTGATGGCGGATCTCATTTCCGAAATCGTTATCTCAAATCCGTCCTTGCTAAGTATTCAGTCATTCATAAGGTTGCTACACCTTACCACCCTCAAACGAGTGGTCAAGTAGAGATTTCTAACCGGGAGATTAAGCACATTTTAGAAAAAACGGTTAGATCGGACCGCAAAGATTGGTCATTAAGGCTAAACGATGCACTTTGGGCTTACCGGACAGCTTATAAGACACCCATTGGCTTGTCACCATATCGACTTGTCTTTGGCAAAGCATGTCATCTCCCGGTAGAATTAGAGCACCGTGCTTATTGGGCAATAAAAAGGTTCAATTTTGATCTCAAACAAGCCGGCTCTAATCGTGCGTTGCAATTGAATGAACTTGAGGAATTGCGTAATGACGCGTATGAAAGCGCAAAAATTTACAAGGCAAAGACTAAAGCTTTTCATGACAAACACATCGTCAAAAAGTCTTTTGCCCCGGGACAAAAGGTCTGGCTTTTCAATTCCCGCTTGAAACTCTTTCCCGGTAAACTCCGGTCAAGATGGGATGGTCCATACATTGTCACTACCGTCTTTCCTCATGGAGCAATCGAACTTCATGATCCTGCAAGTGGATCACTCTTCAAGGTAAATGGCCAAAGGCTTAAGCCCTGCATTGACGGCACAATTCTAACCCGAAAAGTTGAGGAAGTCCTCTTGACGGATCTAATTTATGAGGATTAGTGCCCGCTCTAGCTTTGTCTAGCTATCGACATTAAATTTAGCAACTCAAGGGAAGAAATTCTTTCAATTTCCAAGCTTCCTTTTCTTTGAAATTGCTCGTGCCTTGCAAATTTTCTGGGAAACGGTGTAGAATTGCCAAAATTTAACTTTCTCTGGAATTATCTTGACGTGTGTTCCACATTTTTTAGACTGGCTTCTTAGACCTTCTCAATTCTTGTTTTCATTCCCGGAAGTTTCCGGCTCTATCAAGCAATTTTCTCGGACTCCCGACATGGCACTCACATGCATAGCCTCTCATCTTCAATGCATTGTTGAAATGTTCTTAAACTCATCCATGCATTGTGGGAAGTGCAAATTTGAAATTTTTCCCAATTTGATCAATGCAGTAGCAAGATGTTGCAAAGTTTGACAAATTATCCATCTATGCATTGAATTGGAATAATGTGCCAAGTTTCAAATTTTCCATGCATGGCTTGAATTTAGGACTGACATGCAAATTTTCAAAAGTTCTCTATGCTTGAAATATTCATTTTTGAGAATTCCATCCATTTTGCATCATGTTGCAATGCTTTAAGCTTCAAATTTTCTTTTTGAAAAATTTCGTCCATTTTGCATCATGTTGTAATGTATCACGGCTTAGAAAGTTTTCCATTGGCTTTTATAATAAAAAAAATAAAATAATAATAATAATAATAATAATAATAATAATAATAATAATTAAATAAATAATTAAATAAATAAATAATCATTAATCAACTCTTTCTATATATACATATGTTTTTCATCATCATAATCATAATATGATGCACAGTTTATTCATGCATGCAAAGGACCTTGCATTGTATTAAGTTGAGGTTCAAGATCTTGCATTGCAGGAAATGGTCAAGAAATGTTAGAGTTCAGGTTCACATGTTGCATTAAGGCATCATTGCATTGCATTCATGCATTGTTTTAATCCTCATGCAAGCTTTGAGTGCTCCAGTTTTCCTCCCAAGCTTCATTCATCCGAACTCCTCCTCCCCAACACTCAAGCCACTGCTTGCAACAGCTTGATCGATCTTCAACTGCCCTCAGAAAGTTTGCACTCAAATGTACTCATCAGTTGAGCACCCTGTCCAGGCTTCGAGCACTCGAAGTTGAACTTCGAGTGCTCGAACTTCTCTAAACCAAAGACCCCAACTCTCTGCCTTACTTTCGAGCAATCCCAACCCCATTCCGAGTGCCTCAGCTTCTTAACCCACCTCACTGCCCAAATTTCGAGCACTCGAAGACCAAGTTTCGAGTGCTCGACCTCCATCAACAAACACCTTCCCATGCACACCCATGCAGCCCACCTTCCATAACCCACCAACCTCAAACCTCCAGCATCCAGCTCCATGCTCTGCATGCAAGCCCATGCATGCATGCTCCTCAACCAGCCACCTCTCCACACTCCACCATCCACCCTCCAACCACCAACCCACCACCCCATCCCACGCAGCCCTCCCAACTCACCACCTCCCCAACCTCACACACCAAACAAAACACACCCACACACCATGCAGCCTTGTCTGCATCAAAAGCACCACCTTCCTTCCTCCACACTCAACCACCATGCATCCAAGACCATGCATGTGCACCCACCAAACAACCTCCAACCACACCTCCCCACCCCAGCATGCAACCCATGCATGCTCCATCACCTCACACCATCATCCAACCATCCACACCACCCTCGAACTTCACCACCCAAGGCATCCTTGCATGCATGCAAGATCCATGCATGCATGCATGCAAACCACTCTTAACTCTCGCCCTCCCAACTCTCAGTTATCCCCAACCTCGCCACCTCACCTCTCACCACCATGGAGGTGCATGGGTGCATGCATGCAAGCCCCATGCATGCATGCACCACCTTTCTTCCTCCCACATCCAACCCTCATACCCACTTCCACCCTCCCTTGCTCGAACCCCCTCTCAACCCCAGCCCACACCAACTACAAAACCAACACACCAACCCACACCCAACCCTCTCTGCCAAATTTTCGAACACTCGAACCCAAGCTTCGAGTGCTCGCAACTGCTTGAGTCCTCTCACCCCTCGGCTCCCAACTCTCTGCCCCATTCTAGAGCACTCGAAGTCTAACTTCGAGTGCTCGAACCAAGCCCCCCTCTTTTAAACACCACCTCTCGCCCCAACCACAAACCAATCCCCACCCCACCACCTTCCCCCTCTCGGCTGCAAGCCAAACCAAGCCCCCACTCTCCTTCCCCACCTCTTCCACCACCCTCGGCCACAAACCCTACACCACCTTAACCCACCATCACCACCACCCCACCCACCTAGGATAGAGTCCTTCTTACTCTCGGCTACACTCTCCCTCAAGGTATGCCTCTGCTACCTTTTCTTTTCACTTTCTTAGTTAAGTTGTTGTGATCATATTGAGGAGTATGGGAAATACTTTTAAGGAGGTTTTGTGGTGCTGTTGATGTTGCTCTATGCTAGAGCCTTGTTGTGTACAAAATTTTTGGGTTTCCTCCTCCACCCCACTCATTTTCACCTTCTCCTTTTTGTGGTGCACGTCAGGTGTTCGCTGAAATTCCTCAACCAAGTCCCCCTCTCTAAATGTCTCGTGCCGGTCCTTCTTGCCCTCCTAGACCCTCTTCGGGTGCCCGTGCTATCACTCGTGAGCAACCACGTGATACTTGGGATCGCAAATAACTCAATTACGAACTCTCATTTCCGCTCACGGATGCCTTTGACATTCTACCCACAACTTCGTGGGCTGTAGCCGAATTGACTAACCGGCGTCTGCAACACATCTGCGCACCCCTTGCCAGGGTTGCCTACCCCCGTGTAGTGCGCCTCTTCTACCAGAATCTCCAATGCCCTGAAGAGCCACCCATTTCTCTCACTACATCCATTGATGGCACCACCTATGCTTTCACTATGACTGACATCATTTAGGTTTCTGGTTGCCCCATTGAGTGCCCCGATGACATTGTCAATCGTGAAAATCTCCCTTTATATGAGGAGCCGGATATATTAACTGTGGAGCAGATTGCCGCTGCCATTTGCACTCTTGACGATCCTACTAGGCCCCGGTCTTTTATCCGCAAAACTAATCTTCCGGAATGCCTATGGTTCATTGACACTGTCTTCAAGCACAATGTCTGCCCTTTGGTGCATAGCACCGAGCGTCGGGGCCTCCTTCTGCAAGCCTTATATGCCATGGACCAAGGCCAATGGTTCTCCATCCCAGAGCTCATTTGGACCACATTTATGAAGTTTTGGCATGATGCTCATAATACACGGGTTCCGCGAGTTGAAAATCGGAAATTGCCTTTGCCATTTTTCATCACTCGGCTCCTTCAGCACAAGGGTTTCGTTGTTCCTCCCCATGAACCAAAAGGCGAAAAGATTAAAATTTTTACCCAGCGCCGGTGGATCAATGTTCTTAGCCATTCTAGTACCCCTCAGCCTCCTGCTCCCCTGTTCATCCACGCTCCTCCTCCTCCTCCTTCTGAGGATGCTTCCACTGCAGCAGCCGCTGCAAGGGTAGAGCCTCCGGTCGACTCTCACCAGGACCAGGCTTTCATCCGGGCTAGCATTGCCGGTATTCATGAGCGACTGGATCGTTTTGAGAATTCTTTGTCCGCGTGCACTCAGACTCTGTGTGAGGCTTCTTCACGTGCTGAAGAAGATCATCGTCTTGCTGCTGAAGACCGTCGTGTCGCAGCTGAGGAACGTTGTTTGGCTTCCGCTGAACGGCGTAAGACTCAATCTCTCCTCCATTCCATCCTCGCCCGTTTACCCTCTGGACCATAGCTTGTTGCGAGTGTGGACCTTATCTTTTTGTTTCATATGTAACTATTTATCTTGTATCTTTTGTTTTCCTTTTGAACTGTAAGAATTTGCTATGTATAGGTTGCTCTAGTCGACATGATCCCTGTACAGCTCTTTTTGTAATCCTGTAAACTCTTTTTGCAATGCAAATTCTTTCTGTTCTGTTAAAACTTTCGGTACATTCTTTTTCTGTATTTATGCTTGTGCTATTAATACTGTTTGTCGTTGTTTCTTTTTGTTCTTCGTGATGCTCTCCAGGTTGCGCAGTCCAATTCAAGTTTGGGGGTTTTTGTATTAAAATGCCGTTTCCTCCCCCTGGGTATTGTTGTTCCTTTTTATACTCTGTCATTTTTGTCTCTAACTTGCATCCATGTCCCACATTGATGACACTGTGTAGTTTGAGTTTGGGGGTGCATCAAAGCATTCTTGGCATATTTTTGGTTTCATAATTTTTGCTAAGCAATGATAGTATAACTTGACACTTGTCGGAGATGAAACATATGTTTAATACCTTGGGTATAAAAGCAATTGAAATTTTTGAAAATAAAGAAAAATTTGAGTTGAAATGATCATTTAGATTCAAATTAGTCTGTATAAATGTTTCAATTAGATTCTTGCTGGATTTACACTCTTATAAGCTTCACAATGCACAGATGCACATTGGAAACTTAACTGTGAGGCATGCAGCTTGATCAACCTTGACCTTGGCCTAGTTAATCTGATTTGATGAACCTGATAGATGAATATCTTTGGCATGAATTAAAAAAAAAAAAAAAAAATATGAAAAATGACCAGTTGACGTTCGTAGCCTTTCCAACTCGAGCTATTAAGCCCTTTGGAGTGTCTCTACACTTAACACCCTAAAGCCGTCTGGTTTGGGAGTTGTTGGCCTAACGCTTGCTACAAGGGTTGGTTAGAAAGCTTAAAGGACTTAAACATTGCACGGTCATTCAAAAAAATTGTAATAAACATGGTTAGCTAGAGTTCATAGCCTTTCCAACTTGAGCTATTAAGTCCTTTGGAGTGTCTCTACACTTAACACCCTAAAGCCGTCTGGTTTGGGAGTTGTTGGCCTAACGCTTGCTACATAGGTTGGTTAGAAAGCTTAAGGGACTTTAGCATTGCACAACCATTCTATGTTTCGCGTATGAGTTGAAATAATTTGTTAACAAGCAACAAATGTTGTCTTGTAAATAAAATCATGCCTTAGGGACCTCATTTAAAGGGGAATTCAATGATTTGAAAACTTGTGCTTTGGAATTGGAAAAGAAAGTAAAAGCCGCATGTTGAGAATCCAATTCACTTTCACTGGAGTTTGAGTTATTTCCATTTAAGAGATGATAATTGAATTATTTACATGGACTATGATGTTGATGCATGCATGTTGAAATGGTTTTTCCCATTTTTTTTGTATCAATGCTTCATATATGCAAGGTAGTTTTCCCAATGACCCCATCTCCAGTTTTTGTCTGTTTCAAGTTGTATTTGAGCTATGTATCTATCTCATTTTACCATGGATGATATTTTTGTAGTAGCATGCCCATGGTTGTCTTTTCATTATGTTTTTCATTGTAGTTTTGCTAAGGGACTAGCAAAATGTAAGTTTGGGGGTGTGATAAGCGCCGAATATTGTATATTCAAGCGCCCTAAATTACATTAACAAAGTCCAGTTATTAATTATTTTATGTAGATTAACTCCATGTGCATGTTTTTATGCATTTTCAGGTTAAAGTGCAAAAAGGAAGCAAAAATGATGCCTTGTGGAATTTTGAACAAAAAGGATGCCATTTCTGAATTTCTGGCAGCAGTGATCCTGACTTTTGTTGCCATTTTTGACCTAGCAAACTCAAGAACTAGACTTCCATCATAACATGAAAGATTTAGATCTCTGAATCAGCTTTCCAAATCTTTAAGTGGTTCATCATTCAGAGTTCGGAGCAGAGAGTTATGATCTTCGTAACAGAGGTGCGCAGAACTGCCTGGCAGCACTGAAGTACTGCCTTTCTCCCCATTTTCGACCAACCAGACTTGAGAATTGGGTCTTCATCAAAACATGAAGTTTTTAAAGCACTGAATCAGCTCTCTAAATCTTCAAATAGATCATCATTCAGAGTTCGGGAAAAAAAGTTATAGCAGTTTTACCAAAATAGGTCAGCGCTGAGCAAGAGGAGCATGTTGCACATTGCACTAAGTTAGAGTGCTCGAGATCACTTTGCGAGTGCTCGAAAATCAGGCAAATTGCACTCGGAAATGGCTCAATTTCAGCCACTTGCACATTGGTTTCCTCAATGCCATCTTCCTTCTTTATGAAGTGGTTGGAGGTGTTCCTTGGAGGAGAGAGAGGGTGTTGTTGGAGAATAAAAAGCTACCCAAGGGCCACACATTATTGATCTTTGATCTTTGGCAAGATAGAGGAGAGAGAAGAGAGCAAGGAGGAGGGTGTTCTTGAGTGCTACAGTAGGAGCTCGAAATTGGAGATGGAGTCTTCTTCTTCTTCTTCTATTTTTGTATCCATGGATAACTAAACCTCCATCTAGGGAGGTGATGAAACTCCCCCTTGTAAGCATGTCTAGTTTTTGATTTATTTTGGGGAATGAAATGTGTATTTGACTAGTTCCATAATCTAGAGCATGTTACATAATGTAATGGATGTTTTAATGTTCTAAAGATCATGTTGCATTAAATACTCTTGTCTTAGATGATTTAATCTCATGGTTGTATAGCTTGTAGTTTCATAGTGACAATGGAGCTAAGACTATGGAATGGTTTTAATGGCATGATTTTGAGTAGCTTGTTAATTCATTGCTTAAGAATTTCTTTTGATGGATTAACCTTGTGACTTGTTATCATGTGCTCTCATCAATTGATTACTTGTTTGACAATCTCTAACTTAGTGAGCATGTTGAGGATTGCACCATAGTTTAGGTAATTTAAGCATGTGGAGCTTTGATAGGTTGTTCTTACATTTTAATTAATTGAATTTCTTGAAGATGATATAGTAGTCATGAATTGCTATTCATCAAGGTCATCTCTACATTAATTCCCCAAATCAATCATATAATTAGCTTGTGTAGAGGTTTGGAGTGGATTCACTTCCCTAGACTTCCTTCTCTAAATCTTCTCTTTTAATCTCCTTCAATTTATTGTTGTATGCATTCTGAATTTGTAGTTAAGTGACAACAAACACAACCTCTATGAACACCCCTTCATCATCCTAAGCATGACTCTAAACACTTAGGTTGCCTTAGACTAGCGTAGTCCTAGTGGTTCGACTTACCCGACCAATAGCCCTATTTTACAATGATTCGTGCTATTGCGAAGGTTGATGTTAGTTGATCAACCGATCACTTCTTCTTAATGCAAGCAAAGATTATTCTATTCGTGATTTCTGCTTGTCCATTAGCCCGGGGATGACTTACTGCCGCCATCTTTTGATTAACTCCATATTCCTCCAATAACTCTCTTACTTGCTTGCTGTCAAGGTTGGTGCCATTATCCATGACGATTGACCTCGGAACACTAAAACGGCAAATAATATTACTCCAAATGAACCGTCTCACATGAGCCTGAGTCACGCTTGGGTACGGCTCTGCTTCCACCCACTTAGTAAAGTAATCTGTATCCAGCAGCACATACTTGTTCTGAGTTCTGGCAGTTGGCAGAGGACCAATCACATCTATCCCCCATTGTGCGAAAGGCCATGGTATGGCCATTACGTGCAAGTCCTCAGGTGGTTGGTGGATCAGTGGTCCGAACCTTTGGCACCTATTGCACCTTCTAGATAATTCTTCCGCATCTCGCGACATGTTCGGCCAGAAGTACCGTTGTGTCATTGTTTTGTGCGCTAAAGACCTTCCTCCTGAATGGTTTCCACATATACCCTCATGAATAGCTTGCAGTATCTGCCGAGCCTCTGTGGGGGTGACGCACTTTAAGTACGGCCCGAAAAAAGATCTTCTATACAACTGGTTATACACTATGGCGTACTTTGCAGCATTCGATTTGATTTTCCTAGCCTCATCTCTTTGCTCAGGCAGAGTACCATCCCGGATGTAAGTTATGATCGGATCAATCCAGCTTGGCTCATATGGAATAACATTCACTTGCCAATGATCCGAGCCCGAAGGTTCTTCAAAAATAGATGGCTGGTTTAATATTCCTACTGGAATCACCTTTGCCAATATTTCTCCAGAACCTGAGGCACTACATGCTAGCCAGTCGGCATCCTCGTTATGCTCTCTCGATATTTGAATGAATTCAATTTTTTCAAAGTTTTTGGCTTCCCGCATAACAGCAGAACGATATGCTTCCATTGTTTCATCTTTGGTTTCATACTCGCCATTCACCTGCCGAACAATTAATTGCGAGTCACTAAAAACTATCAAATTCCTGACTTTCAGCTCCTTGGCAAGCTTAAGTCCTGCCAATAGTACTTCATACTCCATTTTATTGTTGGTAGCTCTGAATTTAAGCCGGAGCGCTTGATTCAAGGACGTACCTTCTGGCGTCTGTAGTTTGACCCCAATGCCTGCACCCATCTGATTTGAGGATCCATCGACAAAGAGTTTCCACAAGCAACCACGAAGGTCTTCCTCCATGTCCTCTGAATCACATTCTAGTAAAAAATCTGCCACCGCCTGCCCATTGATTGCCATTCTGGGTTCGAATGTGATATCAAATGAGCTTAACTCTATGGCCCACTTCGTCATCCTTCCTGAGAGGTCCGGTTTGTGCAAGATTACTCTGATAGGGAAAGTAGTTAGAACGATGGTAGGATGGGATTCAAAATAGTGCCTGAGCTTTCTTTTCGCATGCACTAGCGAGAGCATCACCCGCTCTGCCTTTGAATAACGTCATTCGGCCTCAATCATTGTCTTGCTAACATAGAACATTGGATATTGCTTCCCCTCTGCACAGCGAATCAAAACGTTACTTGTCGCGATGCTGGATACCCCGAGATATAAAAATAGCTTTTCGCCCGGTTCTGGAGCTGACAGGACCGGAAGGTTCTGCAAATACTCTTTCAGCGCAGTCAATGCTAGGCACTGTTTATCCCCCCAAACTTGCCTATCATGGCTTCGTATTGTGTAAAAAAATGGTTTGCAGCGATCCGACAATTTGGAAATGAACCAGCTCAGTGCAGCAATCCATCCCGTAAGTGTTTGCACTTCTTTGACTGTCGTCGGCTCGGCATTCTTAGTCAGAGCTTCTGCTTGGGCAGGGCTTGTCTCTATGCCTCTATGATTAACCACATGTCCCAGGAATTGGCTGGAACTTACACCGAATGAGCACTTGGTTGGATTGAGCTTTATTCCATATTGCCTTAACACATCAAATACGTCTCGTAGATGTTTCAGATGGTCAACTTTCTTCTTACTTTTTACCACCATGTCATCAATGTAAGCTTCCACGGTCTTCCTTATTTGGCCCTTGAAAATTTTGCTGATAAGCCTTTGGTAAGTTGCACCGACGTTCTTCAGTCCGAATGGCATGACCTTATAGCAATACGTCCCGCGTTCGGTAACGAAAGAAGTTTTCTCTTCATCAGTAGAATCTATGGGGATCTGATTGTAACCTGAATAAGCATCTAAAAAGGTTAAACGCTCATACCCAGTAGTAGCATCCACCATTTGATCAATTTTCGGTAGCGGAAAGCTATCTTTCGGACAGGCTTTGTTCAAATTGGTGAAATCAATGCATACTCACCATTTCCCATTCTTCTTTTGCACGACAACAATGTTTGACAACCAATCGGGATAATACACTTCTCGCACAAATCCCGCATCAAGCAGCCTGTCAACCTCCTTGACAATGAACCGGTTACGCTCTGGAGCAAACCGTCGTTGCTTCTGCTTTACAGGTCTTGCATTGGGATTAACGTTCCAGGAGTGACAGGATACAGAAGGATCGATCCTAGGTATGTTTAGGTGGCTCCATGCAAATACATCGGCATTTTGAGATAAGAAATTAACTAACTCCTGTTTCTCCTCCATGGCGAGTCGTTCCCCCACTCTGGTTGTTCGTTCCGGTCGGAACCGATCGATCTGCACATCAATTAGGGTTCTTCGATCAAGTCCACTGGCTCCTCCTCCCCACTCTGCTTGGAGGGAGGCTCCTGTAATTGCTATCTCGGGCTTGCTGAACAAACGGGAGCTTTCCCTTTTCCAGTATACTTCAGCGTTACTGAATAACATTCTTTAGCTACAACCTGGTCCCCATGAATGTCAATCACCTTGGTTCCATCTGGCCCCAGGCATCTCATTACTTGATGCAGAGTGGAAGGAACACCTAAAACTCTGTGAATCCACCCTCTGCCCATCAGAAGGTTGTAAGAGGGATGAATCTCGACAACTACAAAGGTCTCCATCAGAACCCTTTCTGCAGCGTGTACTGCTACCTCCATCGTACCGATGGGCTCCACTCGTTTTCCATCAAACCCTAGCAAATGATTCCCAGTGTATTTGAGCCGATCCGGCTTGATCCCGAGCCGATCAAATGTGTCCCTCGGCATGACGTTCGCACTATTTCCAGGATCAACCAGAACTCTGCGTACCAAACATTCGGCTACCGTCAAACTGACAACCAACGGGTCCTCATGAGGGATCTGAACACGCAATAAATATGTTCTGTCAAACTTTATCTGTGTTATTGCGCTCTGTTGGTGCTAAGAGTTTATACTGCCTATCCTCCTCTTCATCCGTGCCTGGCGAAGGCGTGTTCAAAGCAGCTCATCTGACTCTTCGGTATGCTCAGGCCGGCCGTGAATTACATTGATTACTCGAACTGGTTGCGTATTGTGAGAGTTCGACTTCTGACTCCTCTTTACGTGCTCCATTGGTCAGTTCTGTTCCATCGCCAGACCTTGAATATAACTTACAAACTCCCCTCTGGCTATCAACATCTCTACCTGTCTCCTTAAGTTCTTACATTCATTAGTCTGATGGCCAAAGTCAGAATAAAATGCACAATGCTTAGACTGATCCCTCTGTACGAGGGGTTGTCTGATTGGTAAAGGAGATCGGAACTTATCTTTATTTTCTTGTTATAGCCTTGCTAAGGTAACTTTCAATGGAGTAACCAACTCTTCTCAGATTTCCACGAGGGCTGACGCTGTGGCTGAACCTGCTTTTGTCTGATCTTTGCTTTGGTTTTTTCCTCTGTTGATATGATGGATGTCTTCCGAGCGTTAGCCACCTCTTTTTCTTCCAAGCGTACAAATCCATCAGCTCTTTCATTAAGTTCATCCATAGTCTTCGTATTCACTACCAAACTTGTGTGGAATGGAGTGCCACGAGTTATGGCCAGTTTAAATGCTTGAACCGCCGTAGAAGGATGACATTCAATCACCATACTCTTAGTAAGGTTTAACCTGGTCAGGAAAGCTTGGAGACGCTCATTTTCATGCTGCTTCATTGTGAATAAGCTCGAAATGTCATTTGCTGGACGCTTATTTCCATAATATTGGCTTATGAACCGATCGCACAAGCTTCGGAAACTATCCACTGAGCCCCTCGACAGGTTCTTGAACCAATTGAGCGCCGGTCCAGCTAGACTCGTAGGGAAGCACTTACACATCAATGAATCATTCTCAGTGTTTAGAGCCATTTTCAACTGGATATGATACACATGATCGATCAGATCGGTCGTTCCGTCGAACAGGATAAAAACGGGCATGGAAAATTTCCTCGGACTCGGAGCATTCGGAATTTCATCGGTAAACGGTGAATCAACTATTCGAGCTACTGAACGGAGGGCTTCATTTTCCTCTGGAACCCTGCGATTGCTCTCTGATCTACAAATGTCTTCTCTGAGCTGCGATAGTCGAACGTCGCCACGGAAGGCTGATAAGTCGGATCGAATGATCTGTCCTCAACAAACTCTTTGTGCCACGGTGGTATAGCTTTGTGATGATCAAACTACATTGCTTCTCTTTGGCTGGGCATTTTTTGATGTGGATCGAAAGTCATGGCTTCATTTCACCTGATCTGTTCACGCTGTGGATCCACATGAGTTGATCCTTCACGATCATCAACGCGACTAGGATTTGGCGGCAAATCGTTTGGCCGGACTTCCTCACAGTGAAGATCTGTCTGATTGTTCCCTACCTCCTCGCCGTGATGTGCCGCATCGGTACGTGCAACTTCTTCTCCTACCGGGAGCGGTCGCAGAATCACCGGAACTTCTTGACGCTGCATTTCAGTCCTTAGATCTGCATTCTCTCTCCGGAGAGCTTCGATTATGCTCATCAACTCATCAAGTTTCATCTGTTGGACGTTCTCTACCGTATTGGAGTTCTCACCCCCTATCATGATTCCGAAGCAAAGGCATGAATTACGAATTCCTAACCAGATCTGAGCGTCACTGATGCGAATTTCGCCAGATCCAGACTCAACTTTACCGAATCGTGGTCACCGTTTGCTAGATCTGAGCTTTTCTAGCTTTGAACTCACCGGATCTAACTGCAATTGAACAAATCACAGTTGCGTAATTCTGAAGCTAATGGCTCAAAATCAACAAGTAAAAATCTTCTCTGAACAAACCATAATCTCACTAATCTGGATTCAGCTTCCAGAAATCAAACTTTGAGTTCACGAATTCACTTGAATTAACATGATATTAATCAAGCTCGAATCGATCTTCTTCGTCGATTCCCACAGACGGCGCCAATTGAAGATACAAAGATTTTTCTATCTTTTCTTTTTATAGAATCTTATCACATTTTCAATAATCAAAAATCAATCCCCCTTTCATTCTCTTTACTGCCCTTTTATAGGCAACTACCAGTGCTGCTGGTCTATCTCTTTTGGGCCTTCTTTCAAATGGACTCTGTCCTCTTCAGTGGATCTAAGATTGGCCCATTCCGTGGTGCTTTTGTATGGGCTATACTTTAACTGTTTGCCCCGATCCAATGCTAGCGAACTACAACCAACCGATATCACTTAGTGTATCCTCAAATAGTGTGGAAGTGAACTCACCCCCTCCATCACTTTGAAAAATTTTGATTTTCCTATCAAATTGATTCTGAACAAGTTTTTGAAATTTTAAGAAACTTTCATAAAAATCAGATTTGTGCTTAAGAGGATATAACCAAGTATATCTAGTGCAATCATCAATAAAAATAACATAATAGGGAAATTTTGAATAGAAGAAATATGAACTGGCCCCCATAAATCATAATGTATTTTTTCTAAATGAAATTGGCACAACTTATTACTATCATGAAATGGAAGTTTGCAGCGCTTCCCTAATTGACAACTAGTACAAATAGAATGTTTATTTAGCCAACTAGAAATGCTTAGCAAGTCCTTTTTATTGAGAACTTGTAAAATTTTTGAATGGGGTGCCCCATTCGTTGATGCCATAAATCTGAAGAAGTTGAAGGAGATTTGACTGCTGCAAGTGCTTTCAATTTTGCTTCTTCAAGAGCATATAATTGTCCTCTTTTATGCCCCTTCACTAGTGTCCTTTGACTTTGATCCTTTATCATAAAACCATTAGCATTGAATTCAATACTACAAGGATTATCTTCAGTAAATTGACTAACAAATAGTAGATTTTTCTTAAGCTTAGGAACTACAAGGACATTTTTTAAATTTAAATTTCTATAAGGGGTTTTTAAAGAGGCATTACCAGTGTGTGAGATGGATAATTTATTTCCATTTCCTACATAAATAGCATTATGTCCATTATAAGTATGTACTGAAGAAAGCTTACCAACATCATTTGTCATATGTGTTGTTGCTCCAGAATCCGCATAGAAACTTGGGTCAGTTTCTTATAGAGATAGAGCCGCAAAACTTTTAGGTATCTCATCTTCTTGTTAAGCATAGTCATACCTGTAAAAGCATTTAATGGCAGTATGGTTGGTTCTTCTACATATTTGGTATTTGACTTCTTCTTCATCTTGTTTGTTGGTGTTGTTTCATCCATTGCCAACGAAGTTTTTCCAACCATTGTTTGATTTTCCATTGCCTTGATTTCCTGAATAGTTTTGAGAAGGATAAAAATTCTGGTTGTTTGATCGATATGCTTGAGCGAACCCTCTCCCTCTGTGATTAAAACGTCCCCCTTTGTTGTTTCTTTCTCGCCCTCTTTGTCCAAAGAAGGCTTGTGTATGATTTACAATTCGCTTCTCTTCTTCACATCGTTCAATTATCATTTACTCATGATTCTGTAGAGAGAGAACAAATTGAGTAAATGAAGGATATGGTGGCTTTAAAAGCATTACCATTCAAAAATCTTGGTATTTAGGACCAAGCCCGCGAGCCAATTTGAAGACTTTTTCGGTTTCACGAATTGGCTTATTGATCAATGCAAGGTTGTCACATATAGCTTTGAATTTTCTAATTTATTCTGTAATGGATAAGGATCCTTTCTTCAAGCAAGCCAAGGAATCCTTTAAATTCTCTTTTTGTTCTATGGTGTTTGGAAGTAATTGCTCTTCCAAGCTATTCCATATTTGCTTTGATGTGTCACTCCCCTTGATCATGCTGAGTGTGTCCTCAGTCAGGATGCCCAAGAGCCATGAAACAAGTAGTCCGTCATTATGGAGCCATTGCATGTATTGCGAATTTGAAACTTTCTTTCCATCTTCTCTGATCATTTCTTTGGCTGGTACATCATCTGTAAGATGGTGAGCTATCCCAAGACTTTTAATCAAGGGCAAGACCTGCGATTTCCAGACAAGAAAGTTAGAAGAACTTAATTTTATAGAAACAAGGCTAGAACATTGATGGAAGATTTGTATTGTGAGTTTGGGTTCATCATGAGAATTATTTTTAGAAGTGAGGCTTGCCATTGGCTCTGATACCATAAAGAAATTGTAAAGAAATATAGAGAAAGAATTAGAAAAAGCAATGAATAGAAAAATGAATTTTATTCACTCTTTTTCATTGTCGAGCAAGGTGTATGGACGTGTCAATTTATACAATAAAGAGGTCTGTAATATACAAAAAAATCTCTTAGAAAAAAACTTTATTTAATTATATAAATAGGTGATCCTTTAGATATGGCATAACAAATTGCCAAGTTTGTTTCCAACGGCTTTGCATATATCATGGGATTTTTTGACCGTTTGGAGTAGTAATCTTCTTGCTCCTTTTCTATATTGTCATTAGTACTAGGATCTTTATTTTTGACAAGTGAATCATCATTGACTTTATCACTCCAAACATTGTCACTTCCAGAATTTACAACACAAGTTTTGGCACAAGGTTGCGCATCACTAGAAGGGTATTCCATTCGAATAAATGATGGATGCAATTTCAATTTCAATTTGACAGGGAGCCACACATTAGTTGAGAATCATGGGAATGGAAATAGGAACAAGAAGCCAAATATATACTTTTCACAAAGTGAAGATTTTCTGGCAGGGGTATGTATTTGTCATTTTGTTGTGTATACGTCATGTATGGTTTTTATGTCTGTTAATATATTTCAAAATTGACCATTCAAAAAAATATATATATTTTAAGATTAACCAGCCCCTCATGTATGGTTTTTATGGTACAGATAAGATACGTTGACATCTTTTTTCCAGGAAATGAGATTCCAAGTTGGTTTAGCATTATAAAAAATGAGGGTGATGGTGTGGACATGAATTGGATGGGTTTGAGGATCTATACAAATTCTTTACGTGACCTCAAAGGAGTTTCTATTTGCGTTGCTATCGGAATCAATCAAGATAAAAATCCGATCAATGACAGTGATGATAATCAAAATATAATTTCTATCCACATCAACGGTAAATGTAAAGTTAGATGTCTTATGGGTGATTGGATCAACAGAATCAATTCAGATTACATCATGCTTTTTCATAAACCCAGTATGGGATGGATGTGCGATTCTAATGGGTGGTGTTACATTGAGGCTTTAATTAAAAAGGATCATATCATGATGGACGACCATTGAAGGCAAAAAAGTGGGGCATTCATCCAGTCATTGCGCATATTACTTGGTTTGTTGTTGGAGAATTTTAAAATATATATTTTTCATAATCACTAATTTTATAGAGGATCATTTATTAACTAAAATTTTAAAACTTATGATCTAATCCAAACACATATTTGAGATCTGGTCTGTTTCCTTAGTTGTTAATTTATATTCAAATTTTTTTTTTTTTTGTTTTCATTTCCTTAAATATCTGTTTATCATCTTAGTTTTCTCTTACTAATCTTAAATTTAGTATTACTGATAGCTTTTTTTTTCTTTTTCAATATTTGATATCGTCTGATTCTGTTTGTGGTACTGGGTTTGCAACTTCCAACTATGCCCAGTGTTCATAACAACAAATACAAGGATAAAGGAAAAGGTTGGATTTTGGTTTCTGTTAACCTCTTTTTTTAAAAAATAAATAAAATAAATAAAAATTCTCTTATATACGTGAACATGTAATTCAATTGAAGGATCTTTATTTGAGTAATTATGAAATAACTATTTAAAATTATATTCACAAACTTGTTTTTGCTAACTGTTATCTTATTTCTATCCTTCTTTGATTATAATGCTTAATCCATTTATGCATGAACTTGAACTTCTCTACCCATATCCATGGCTTTGAAAATGACACATTTGAAAATGACACATTACTCAGTTACTATATCAAACTTCACAAATTTGAACCAGAGTCTAAAGAATATTGTTTATGCATTTCTTTGCTATACAGGAACACATCAATGGGCCAAGTATAGAAATTCTTCATAGCTAGCTCAACAACGGCACCATTAGCTTTCGAGGTAGGTTTCTCTATATATATCATGTCTCTATATTTGTGTGTATAACCCAAATCCTTTTAATATTGAAGAATGTTCTTTTTTCTTTCTTGCTTTGGTTTTTTCTATAGCAGACAGACATCCATAGAAGTATTGTGAAAAGTAGGATAGCACGAAGGGCTTATTTAACTTGGAATAAGATAAGTTGATTCAAACAAGAAGATGAGAAAAATGTAAAAAGAAGGATGCTAGCTTTCTATTTGGTTAATTTTTTCAATTATATTCCCGTCTCTTCTACCTATTTTTTGTTTATAACAATATTACAAGTTTATATTAGTTGAATTCTGTCTAATTAATTTAGAAACTCTGCAATGGCATGGGATGAAGTTTTCCTTGAAGTGAGAATTATTTTGTTTCATTGAATATGATTAGTTGTGGCTTACTCTTGCTTCCTAATGCTATATATGAATGATTCTGGCTCTTCAAGTCTTTATCAAAATGGTCATTACTGAGACGGTTAGAAAGGGCAGATTGAACATAAAGATTTTTAATATCATTTGCACAATGTAATTACTTTAAAAATTCAAATCTGCATTTTCATGCTTGATAGTAAAGCATTTAATATTATCAATAAAGGGAATTTAAGTCGCAAGGTATAAGTCTGGCTTGATAGTAAAGCATTTAATATTATCAATAAAGGGAATTTTAGTCGCAAGGTATAAGTTCGGCAGGTTGAATTTATGTTTTTGTAGCATTTTGGAAGATTTAAATTTGACAGTCACAGAGATAAACCTGTTCAGAGTATGGTTTAATCACTTGCAAAATCAATGACAATAAATATACACCACCAGACACAATTTCTAATTGTATATTAGTTTTATTTTAGTGTCAGAATAAGAACAATACACTAAAAGAAAATAACAATAATGCAAACAAGAGATTGAGGTTTCAATGTATATCCTTTATTGAAGGTCTATGCCTCTATTTATACTAGTTTTGGTGGAAGAATTAGGGTTGGACTCGCATTACTTGCCCCCCACGAATCATCCTTAGGTGATAGTTTCCTTCTACAATTTTTCCATATAAGATTTTTCCTATAATTGCTCCTATAATTGCAATTTGTGTGATTGATGAACCCAAATAGATGGACCTCCTTCGTGGCTATCTTCGAATTCGGTTAAAGACATTGAATTGGGCTATATATCTTGCTGATTAGGCCAAAAGATTAAATCCTTTCATACTTCGTTGGGCCCAAAAATCCCTTCGGTGTCTCCCGTTCTCATTAAATCTCCTCCTCCAAAAATCCCTAACCCCCATGACATTTCCGATGACTCCGCTGTGAGGAGATAACTAAATATCTATCGACTCGTCATCGAGGAGCTTGAGATTCCTAAGGGGGTGGAGATGGAACAATACCCTTTCATACTTCATTGGGCTCAATGGAAATGCCATAAGAAATTGGCTAGATGACATGGCCAGTTATAATTGGACCAGGAAATTTTTCCCCCATACTTTGCCCTCAATTCCTTCCTAAATTGAATAAGGATTCCTATTTAGAAGGGAATTGAATATGTACAGTTGCTATTATGTAGAAGGGAATTGAATATGTACTATTGCTATTATTTAGAAGGGAATTGAATATGTACAGTTGCAATTAGTGTAGAAGACGGTATGGTTAATGGCTTTTAGCATTCTAGGTCAATTTGGTGCAATGGTAAAGGGAGGAAAGGGAAGGGAAGGTGATGGAGGGGGATTAAAAATTTTTGTTTGGCAAAAATTGTTGGAAGGAAAGGGAAAGGTTTGGAGGGTTAACACAAAGCTTCAACAGTAAATTTCTTAACCTCCCAAAAATGGGAGGAAATGAAGGAAAAGGGAAGGAGAGGCTTGGTGTGTGATTTCAGATGCCAATTTTGCCATTGATTACATGTGAATTTAGTTTGCAAAACAAGAATTACAACCTTGATTAGTTGATTTAGCAGTTGCACAGAGAGAGGGGGGCAAGCTTGAGAGTAGAGAGAAAGAGGGCCAGCGGCTGAAGCTTGCGAACGGCGAACTCGAATTGGAACAGTGAACGATGGTAATTGAAAGATCGATATGGGTTTTGATTTTTTGAACAATCTGAAATGATGCCGATATGGGTTTTGAAGTTTTGATTCTTGCACACAATTATATAAACTGAAATATATGGGTTTTGAACTTTTGATTCTTGTAGTAGTTTGTAGTTGCAGAGAGAGAGAGAGAGAGAGAGAAAGGGCAAGTTCAAAATTGAGAACGAGAATAGAGATGGAGGCTGAAATCATTTGCCCTAAAAAAAATTTTCATTTTTTGGTGGCCAATTCATGGGCCTTTATATAGGAAACAAATATATATATATATGTGTGTGTGTGTGTGTGTGTGTGATTTTTCTGATTTTCAGTATTTTTCAATTCTCCAGAAATTTTGTCGCCGCAAAGGTATTTCGGTCTTTTCATATTTCACGTACAGGTATTTCAGTTGAGTCCACTTGCATTTTGTATATTTTATTTTATGAGATTTATGTGGCATTTACTTGGTGGTGTATTACATGTATATAGGTGGTGAAAAATAAAAGTAAAGGAAAAAGGAAAAGTCAAAGGTTGGTGGTGGGACCCACCACCATTGTTTAAGTGGTCTAGAGACCACCTTTGCTCCTTCATTTTTTTCTCTCACTCCCGTAACTTCTTCCTCTCTCTCATTTCTCTTCTTTTTTTTCTTTTCTTTTTGAGAAGCAAACTTTAAAGCTTGATTCCATTCTCATTTCTTGGTGATTTTGAGTGTCGTTTGAGGCGAAACGGAGAGCACAACGAGTTCTACACGTGAGTACCAACAATTTCAGATTTGGTGCTTCTTTTGGATTCTGAAAATGTAGACCCATTTTGAGGGTTTTGCTCAAATTTGAGGTAGGGGCCCTTAATTCATGAAGTCTTGTGCTTTAGTGAGTTGATCTACTTGATTTGTGTCTTAGAATACTTAATTATGTTAATTATAGTTTAAATTGACTTGATTGAGATGTGTGAACATGTGAGAATGTGTGTTAAATAGGTTGTATGAAAAATATGCTTATATATTGAGTTCTTATGCCTATTATTTTGTTAACATGCTATAAATGATGTATGAGAACATGATTAATTGTGCTGTGAGAAATTTCTTAGTATCATTATAATAAAAGTATGAGACACATATGCACATCATTGGGTTTCCATGGAAGGAATCGCTTTGAATTGAAAAAAAAAAGGTATTTTGGGGAAGAAGTTTAATTAAAGTGTTTTGTGAAAACCCGGTCGCCGTGGGGGTACCAAAGAGTTAGAAGGTTAATATAGCTTAGAGAGAACTACAGAGATTGCCCTAGTGTGGTTGAGCTAGTTGGGCCTCATAATGACGCTTGACGAGGCCGCTTGATATACGCCAAAATAATGTAGTGAATGTACGGTTCAAGAAAAACCTTTTGGGTCAAGTTTAAATTTATAAAAACCACTACCAACACTACTACTAACGCAGCAAGAGTGAGTAGGGATTGTCCCAAAGGACTATGAGGATCGAGCAATGTCATGGAATTGTTATTAGGGCTAGTAGGTCGAGTGATCAAACAATGGGTTAGTTAATTGATTAAAGAGCAACTAGATTAAGCTAAATGATAGCAAAAGAATGCAATTAAGAGTAAGTAAGAGAGAGAGATCTTGGGGTTTAGAGATCACCACCAAGCAATGCATTTTTATATCATTAACAAGTGATTAATGAGGGCAAATGGTGTGTTGCAATATTGGTGTGTGTGTGTGTTTGGTTGATTCAACAAGTAAGGATAATTAGTTAAGCATGTATTGTCTAAACATTATGTGAAAGGCACAATATATCTAAATAATGAAGCATATATTGTCTAAACAACATGTGAAAGGTACAATAAATCAAAACAAGTCATTAATCATTTCATTAAGCTCACAATCCAAATACAACACAAGGATAGAGACATATGCTAATTGCATTCAAAAGGTTGGATCATCAAAAACAAGCATAGATTGTCCTCCCATTTAACACTACACTACAACTACACTATATCTACACTACTAGCATGAAAATAAACTAGGGGAGAGGCACAATCCATCAAGAGATAAGCATGAACCATCAAGAGAATCACAAAAGCATTCCTTTAAGCACTATGTTTTGATAATCTCCAAATCTATAGCATCAATACAAATAGACATGCATCAATAACACAAAATCTAGAGACAAGCACATGAACATCTATTCTAGCATACATAGACATATGGATAGAATGAAATGATCAATTGGAAACATTAAACCACATAA
Source organism: Cornus florida (assembly GCF_030987335.1). Taxonomy (NCBI): domain Eukaryota; kingdom Viridiplantae; phylum Streptophyta; class Magnoliopsida; order Cornales; family Cornaceae; genus Cornus; species Cornus florida. The sequence goes on along the minus strand of NW_026775575.1, from coordinate 76,820,296 downwards.
ATAATTGAATAAACAAAATCTATATAAATCAAAGTGTCAAAACATCAACTACAACACTAATCCCTCAATAATACACAAGATTAAGATATAGAAAGCATGCTTGGGGCTAACTCTAGGCCCAAGAGGATGTCTAGCCACTCATAGTGATGATGCTCCAACCCTCAAGGGCCAATTCCATGGTTGAAATCTGCTCTTTGTTGATGAAGAACTCCAATGGTGTCTCTAGCCTCCTCCTCCTCTAAGCTTGCTCTCCAAGAGATGATATGAAATAATGTTGGCTCCCCTTGTAAAAAGCAATCCTTATCCTTATATAGGTAGGTCAAAATGACACCCAAAATGAGCTGGGGTCGTGCACACAATATTCCCTAATGATTGGATAAAGGACAACTTTCAATGAGATGGAATTTTAACTTTTTCGCACTGGAGAAAGTTCGATCGATCGAACTTTGAACTTGGATCAATCGAAAGTAAGTGAGATCGATCAAACTTAGGCTGGATCGATCCAACTGGCTGAGCTTTTTAGAAAAAAATAAATCCGAGATATTTATGGGAGATATTTATGGAAAAAGGATAAAAGTGGTTAGTGAGTGGTACAGCTGTGGATAGGATCAATCATTTGAATAAGGACAAAAGTGTTCGATCGATCAAAGGATGGTGCTGGATCGATCGAACTTTTGGGAACTTTATACTTTTGGGTCAAGGCTTGGATCTATCTTGAAGTGCTAAGATCGATCATTGTTCGATCGATCGAACCTTGAACTTGGATCGATTGAACTTTGCTGCTTGTCACCTTTGGCTTCATTTGCTTCATTCTTTCTCCACTTTGCTCATTTCTTTGTTTAATCCCAGAATTGCTTCAATTAAGCTCTTATTTGGCTGAGTTAGCTTATTTTCGGGATAAGTGCCTGAAAAAGGAAATAATACAAATCAATCTAAAACGGTAAAGTAAGATAAATAAAGGTACTAGAATGCCTAAGCTTAAGGGGTTTAAATATGCACTTTTCAGTGCTCATCAACGCTGCGGGGGTACCAAGGGTAAGGGACACTAGCCAATCCTTCTCTCGTGTCGCTGCGGGGTCACCAAAGGGCGGGTTATATTAACAGTTTATAAGTGATGGTTTTGATTATGAAAACGGGGAGCGACATCGACATGCATTGCATTCCCATTACATTATGTTACTTATGTTGAGATTAATTATTATGTTGTGGTTTCCCTACATGGCCTGATCCTCATTCTCATTGCTTTATTCTATGTTTGGATTTACGGGGACACAAGAAGCATGTCTTAAGTGCTACCTACTGAGCGATTCACTCACCCCATTATAATTATTATTTTTCAGGTTACGGAAAGGAACTGGCGGATGAAAATCCACCCCAATTATGACGAAGTGATCGAAGTTCACTATTTTATTATTTTGTATTTTGGCCATTCTTTTGTATACTCAATATTTTGGAAATGTAATCAGTGTTAACATTTATGGCCATGTAATTTAAGAATGAAGCTTACCTTTTATTTGATGTATACGAAACTAATGGAAGCATTGTATATGTATAAATTTCCATGAAACTGTACTAGATATCGTAGTACATTGGTTGTGTGATGATATTCTATTTCATGGCCATAGAATGACCCATTTTAGATTGTTTTGTTCAAGTTCGGAGCATTCTGAAGTCTTCATCTCAGTTTTCTTTCATTTCTCAAAGTGCAGCATCTCAGTAATAGGTTCTAGGCTCGGAAGAGCCATTTCGGTCGACCAAAATGGCACATCGGTCGACCGAACCACCTGCAGACTCTCAGCATCTCCCTCTTCGGTCAACCGAAATGGGGTTCGGTCGACCGAACTGTTTTCAGGCTCTCAGGATCTCCTGTTTCGGTCGACCGAAATGGGGTTCAGTCGACCGAATCACCCTTTCACTATCGGGATCTCACTCTTGGCCTTCATGTTTGAAAAGGGCTTGCTTCGGTCAACCGAAGTGGAAATGCATTTGTTGGCCCACTTTGCTCTTCTTTCCATGTTCTTCTACTCTCGACTCTTAGGAATTTGTTTTGAGCCCTTATGAAACTTAATGATGATCCAAAAGGTGACGTTTGATGCTAGAAATGATGAGTTTGACCTAGTAACCTCGGGTTCAAGTCAAGACCCGGTTAACGGTTCGGACCTCCGGGTTCGGGTCGTTGCAATATATATATATATATATATATATATATATATATATATATATATATATATATATAAATTTATATTTTAAAATATAAAAGGGCATAATAGTAAATTTATTAAAATAATTCCCCTTCCTATCCTTCCCTTTCTTTCCCTAAACATGATTATTATCCTTCCCTTTCTTTTCCATTCAATAATTAACCAAACGCGATAGGAGACTAAAATTATCCTTCCTTTCTCTTTCCCTCATAACTAATGTTATTATCTCCCTTTGAACCCACCCTACCAAACATAGCCTCTGACTCAAATCCTTCTAAACCTTGCCTCCATCGTTGCCGTCTCTCCTGTCTTTCTCATGTCAGTTTGTGCTTTTCTATGTAATTCTTTACTATGAGTTTTAAATCTGCTCGTGATCAAGTAGAGATCGAGTACAGATTCTGAGACCACACCTTCGATGTCTCCCATTCTCATTAAATATCCTCCTCTAAAAATCCCTAACCCCCATGACATTTCCGATGACTCCAATGTGAGGAGATAATTCTTGGCATCAAGTGGAGGAATCTACGTCCAGGTCTGAGGAAGTATTTACTATGGCTGAGAGGGATGTGATTCTATCACTCCGTTGCCTTAAAGTATCTATCGACTCGTCATCGAGGAGCTTGAGATTCCGAAGGGGGTGGAGATAGAACAATACCCTTTTGGGATCATAGGGCCGGAGATTAGAGAGAACCATGTTTTCGAGACCGACTTAAATTGAACGGCAGATTTCAGCGGCAGAAGCACAAGGAAAATGCATTGCACCCAAGCCACTAACAAACACTCACTACTTGTTTAATTTTTAGTGACAAACAAATTCTGAGTCAATTGGAAAATGCATTGCACCCAAGCCACCGCGTGGAAAAATGGGTCTATAATAATTTTACACGTAGCATTCAGATTCAAACGTCTTGACATTCAAATTTGTAAAGAATGAGAAACTTCCCAGTTAAAGTATTTTTAATATAGATCTCCGTAAATTAACTTTCAATAAAAATCAAAGGACAGAATTTGTTTGTCACTAAAAATTAAATCATAAAGCACCAATTTTTCACTTGTCTTTTTGATCTTTATCTCATGATCATTTAAGATGAAAATTGTTATTAATATCAAATTGTAGCTGTCCATATTCTACTTAAAAAAAAAAATCAGTGGGGACAATTGCCTCCTCTAATCTAAAAGTTTGGAGAGAAAAAAGAAAATAAAAGGTTTATTAACTGCCTATTTCTCTCCCTCTCTCTCACTTCCTTCTCCAACAACGCAACAAGTTTTACCATAAGCTGGTAATTGATGTCAACTTTCAATGTGAACAGAGAATAGTTCAATGAATGGGTTCCCTCTGTTCATTTTCTTGATAAGGGCTCCACCATGTGAAAACCTTCAATTGATATAGACTTGTCAGTTTGAACTTTGAACTATTCCCATTATATATCTTTCTTCAAGGTTGTTGGAAATTTAGAGAATTTACTATGCCTTGTCTAGAACGAAAATTGATTATAAACAAACATTTAACAATTGTAAATATAATATATTAAATTCATATTTATATAACAAAATACGAAAAATTATTCAGAATAATGAAAAGAATGAAAACTCAAATAGTGAATTATATGTTCATACCAAGATTGGTTGAATGCTTAGTATTCTTGGATTATTATTTCGTGATTTGTGACTGAACGAAAGCTAAATTGATTGAATGCTTGAAGAAACAGGCAAACACAAGTTCGGGAGAAATTAATATTTTATTGATAATAAAATGAATAATGTGCTTGGTTGATGGAGGTTTTGTGAGTGGTTTTTTGTGTGAGAATTCTTTTATGAGGGGAAGTAAGTGTATTATCTGGTGAAGAAGAGAAGAACTTTGATAACTTAATTGGTAGAGGGGCTTGATCATTGGGGAGGAGAGGTTTGAAGGGTGGTTTGAGATGGTTTAGGATGGGGTTAGTCACTGAGGGTAAATTCTGGTGGTTAGTTTTTTGCTGCTGGTGTAGTGGTTTGAGGAGCTGGTTTTGGTGGTGAGTTTGCCTCTGATGGTGAGGTTGATGGTGAACGTTCTGCCGGTGAGGCTTTTGCTGCTGGTGGTGATCCATTTTTTTCTCTGTGAAGTTTTTGGATTTCTACTAGTACTTCCTTTAATATGTTATCTATCCGTCCATTATTTATAATTTTGAGGCACAATAGTAATTGGATTATTGTCAATCCAAAATTGTTTCCATGTCGATTATTGACATTCTAAACCGATTTCAATTTTAACAAGATTTTTGCAGAATTTTAACTCGGTTGTGAAGTGAGATGGACTATTTTAAATTAAGAATTTGTAATGTATATCTTTAATTAAATTATCTTTAATTGAATTTGAGCTGATCTCTCAATAGGTCCAGTCAAATTAGAGAATTCTAACCCTACCATTTTGTGTAGGTCTAGTATCCACATACACATTTATTTTAACAAACTGTATATGGTGATATAGCGTAATTGGTAAAATAGAAGATTTAAGAAAATTTTAGAGATTGATTACCGGACAAAATCAAACTAGAATCTTTGTCTAATGAAGCACTGTCTTTAAAACTCTTATATGAAAAGAAAACATTAAATTCTTTTACCATATCATTTTTGCTCGCCTATGATGAAGAGTAGTGATGGATCCAAAAAATTAGGAGAGGGGAGCGATCATGAATTTTTTTAGTAATTTTTTTTTTTTGATAATTATTTTTTTAGTAATTTTAAGAGGGCAAAGCAATATTTTATGGGTATATAGTTGAAAAAATGAGTTTATCAAGGGTATATTACTATGTAAAAAAAGAAAAAAATCGGGTCAATTACATGTAGGTTCGTCCCAGATCAAGAAATGATTGAACAAAGATAATACCAATACACAAATTAAAGTATTGAATCCGTGCATTTGATTTACGTTAAATATGACCATACCACCTATTTTTATTTTTATTTTTTATAAGTGTTACATATAGTGTTCTCCTCACATATTTTTTGTTATACAACACCATATTTTCGCTGCCCATGAATTTAGTAAGGGCAAATTACACAAAAGACCCCTCAGGTTTTCAACTTGTACATATAGGTAGAATATTGCCACAATATAACATAAAGGTCCAAATTAACTGTTTGTGATTAGTGGATTAATATGAATTTACATTTTTTTCCTTAGAGTAAAACTATTTGTTTAATGAAAAAATCTAAATTTTTTTGTGTATTGTTAAAGTTATGATTTTGCCCCCAAGACTCCATCACAAAACTAATAATCAGGAGAAGAAAAAGAAGTGTTGTTAATACCTATGAGCCATCAGATAGTACTTTTCATTGCTTTCCATATAATGTTGCAAAACAGGCCGAAAATAACATGTTGAGCAAGAAAATTATAACGAAATCCAGAAAGGGCACAAAAAACAAACAAACAAACAAACTTGCCTTTGCCTGGTCAGTTTCGTCCTCATTCTCGATGGAAAACTCATTCTTCTCAACAACACTTGCAGTTCGATTCTCATCCATATCAGTCTCAAAGTGACTTGAAATGGACTTTGCTTCCTGTAGTATGACCCTAGCTTTTGAAGATATTTCTGAGTCTCTTTCAGAAGTTGTTTAACACGATCCGATTTTGCATCCTATAAAATTATCAACAACATTAAGGAATGATAATAGAAGTAAAATGGACCATTAATCTAGTAAAATTAAATAAACCAGACAGGACCTGAACCATTCGAAGATACCCCTCAACATCATTGATTTTTAATATATGGATTAATCTTCTCTCGCTGGATTCTGTCAATCTTCTCACGATGTATCCGTTCCTTCCTTTTATGGAACTCCCTTACATATTTATTAAAACCTTTCGAGTGTTCTATCTGTTGGGATTTATATGCCCTGGCATAGCAAATTCCTATCTGGATTATAATGACATATGTTCCTGACATATCTGAAATATTTATGATTTATATAATTGGTGAATTCAATGTATTATGTTTCGATTCACTATGAAATTGATAGTGTCCATGTAATTACAAGAAATATTTATATATATGTATGTGATGGCAATCAATGCATGATATATAAATAGTAATTATAAATTGTTCATAGTCGGTAATTATGGATGGACTCATAATTAATTAAGACTTGAACTGGATCCGCGTTAGGTTGAGATATATTGCGAGAGCCGTCGTATGCAATTACTCCCTATCACCGTCATGGAATTTGACTTTTAAGCATGAGAAAAGTATAGACTCTTTTATTAATTAATAATTACTTTGATTTGTTCGGCGGATTCTTCGGGATCCTTAGACCGACACTTTGGGTAGTTATATAATTAATAGTTAGAGGGTTATATTTTCAATATTTGCATCATTGCTACTTGTATTTATTTTGTATTGATTATGGTTGATCACAAAGTAAATTCGAAGGCCTTCGTGTGTTTTTAGACAAAATGATTTATTATATATTTATTTATTTAAATTATTATTTTTGTCAAACAAATGTTTTATTGTGATCGAGCCAGAAATAATCAGAGGTACCAAAATAGATATATTAATTAAGTAGTCGGATTGATGGCTTTATTTATCCGATAACTAATTATGCATAGAGGGGTCAAAGTGCAATATTGACTTAGAGGTTATTTATTATTTAATTGGAGTTCAATTAATTTCTTTTAGTGGAGTAGAAATTAATTTATGAATTAATTGAATTGGGTCCATGGACCGGGCCAATTATTAATTCATTGTAGCCAATAAAATAATAGGCCCAATGGATTCTCACTCATAACCCAACTTGATATTGGAATCATATTAGATTTGAGACATATGAATTAGAGATGGAGAAGGATTTGTTATTTTCTTTTCTTTATTTTTATGTTGCCTATAAATATACATGGTCTATGTATATTTTAGGGGGTGATTTTTAATGAGAAGGAAAAAGGAATTTATTTTCTCTCTCTAGAAAATTAGGGTTTATGTTCTCATCTAATGGAGGTTCCCACAAGCCTAGTTTTCTAAGGTCATTCATGGAGGCTTATGAGTGATTTCTAAAGGCAAAACAATTACCAAGAAGATGGAAATCCAAGAAGAAGGCATCTTGCTAAGGGATCTACAATAAGTGAGAACATTCACTTTAGAGGAGAGATCTAAGGTTTACTCAAACCTTGATGTAAGTTTTCAATCTTTTAATTGAATGATACATCATATTTTTATTTTTGCATAAAACTTGTCTCTATGTAATGAATCAAGATCTATGAATTTAAATCCCTCGAAAAGTTTTTAAAACTAGCACGTTTCCCAACAGTGGTATCAGAGTATGGTTTGATTCATTACTAGAAATCATGTTTTTATCAAAATTCATCATTCATGGATCCAATTTTGATATGCATATATATTTATTTATTGATGTATGTTGATGTATGATTTAATATGTTGATATATATTGATACATGATGATGTATGAATAATTGTGAATGAATGATGATGTATGGTTGGGCCATGGATGAAGCTTATAGGTTAAATTAATGTAATTTTATCTTTGAATGAATGTAATTAAGGCTTTGATTTAGCCGTTTGAAAGTTCAATGATGTAATTTATTTTTCCCATTGTATTTCAAGTTGTAAATATTTTTAAAGCCATGTAATATTCATCAAAGGATGCTATGAAGCTTCAAGAAGGTCCAAAAGGGTTAAATTATGCTTCAGTAATTTTCTGGAATTTTTTCGAATTTTTTGGAATTTTTCTGGAATTTTTTGAGGCTTAATTTAATTTTCTGGGAATTTTTCTGATTTTTCTGGACTTTTTCGGCGTTTTTCCGGTGGCCGAAGCATCGCCGGCGACGAGAAGAGGCATCGGAGGAGGCTGGAATCAGATATGGTGCATAGAGGGTGAGCCTAGCGTGTGAGGAACACGCGCCAGGAGGTGACATATGCACGCGCCAGCCAAGGTTGTATGACCTCCACGCGCGTGCAGGCGCGTCCCACGCGCCCCACGCGCGTGCCAGCGCGTGAGGGCATGTCCCAGGCGCTCCAGGCGCGTGCCAGCGCGTGGGGGCGCGTGCCTTCACCTGCAGCATGCCCCAAGCGCGTGTGAGCGCGTATGGGGCCCTCCAGGCGCGTTCCAATCGGTGTTTTGCTTCTCCCGGTGCGTTCCAGCCTTATGTGGGTGTTTGCAAGCCGATCGATGATCTTCCCGCAATACTTAGAGTAGTTAAATGTTAAAAGCTGATTCCATTGGCCATTTTATTTGCTTTATCTGTCATTTATTTATTTATGCGATGTATGAAATGCATGGAATATATAATTGTTAATTAATTATTATTCATGCATTGGATCCATGATATTTATTTAAATGGCTTGATTTATATTAATTAAGTTATGAAAATTAATTGGATCTGATAACTAATTAATTTGAAGGTACCTATTGGGAAACGTAAAATTATTTTTTGTAAATTATTTTTAAAGTGTGCTTCAAATTAAATATTAGTGAATCGTTTAAAGTCCAAATATTTTCTAAATTTAATTAGATTAAAATCAAGACGTTTTGCATGCATTATATCATGTAAATGAATAAAATGAAAACCCTAATTATGGATGATTAAAAATTGAGTGGGAGCGGGGTTTTTTATACATTGCCCCATGGCCTTCGTTATTAACACCATTGTAATTAGGTCTTCAAAAATAAGGCTCCACGCATGATTTGAAGAGTCTTAATATTACAAGAATGGTTATCTCATAAAAATAATAATATTAAATGTTCATTATAATTAGATCTTTAAAAATAAGGCCCTACGCATGATTTAAAGAGTCTAGATTATAATGACAAGATATTTAATGTTTTATTTTTCATTAGAGCTTTAATAACGTTATACACTCAATCTAAAATCAATAGTGTTAGCTCCCCAATGGAGTGGTCTACACTAGGTGATTTTAGAAAAGCTAAACATAATCGGGAATTATTTCATATAGATAGACAAGACATTGTCTTAAAAAATATGGAGATGATGGGATTTGCCCGCCAATAACAATAATAAACTTCGCCAATCGAATAAGTTATTGGTGTATTGGTTATCCGATTTTTCATGCAGTGGTTAAAGGACCCACATATTATTTTAATGGAAGTTCTCACCTAATAGCAAATGAATCTCTACAATAGTAATAATGAACTCCTCCAACAGGATGAGTTATTGACATATTGATTGGTTGATTTATTATGCTACAGAGTTGAGGGACCCACATTAATTAAAAGGGATTGTTCACCAATAATGATAATGATCTCTTATTCGATTGAGATTTATTATATTATGTGGTAAACAAATTCATTTTAATTTTAAATATGCATGACAGTATTAATAATTCACCTTGCATATTGTATGAATGCATTTATATTCAGACTAATTATGTCTAATCCATTTTATCTGCTTGCTAATTTCAATGTATGTGGACTTCATTTATAATGACTAGAAAAGGAATTTAGATATTTTATTCACAACGTGGTGGTACAAATGTATTTACTACTCCTAAAACCTAATCCTTTTACTTTAAGATACTCAAGAGAACATTAATGCTTTGAATAAGTGAAATAAGGCAAATGAGATGAATTGGTGCAATATTCTAGAGTTTACCTCGAATACGCTCCAAAGCTAACATTTACATTATTTTATTTTCTTCAAGCATCATGTTAAATGTCAAAAAGATATTTTGGTGAGATTAGATAGAGAGTATGCCAAAGTACTATGTCAGACTTGAATAGTATCAAGATAGCCTAAAGAACTCCAGTATGAAATCGAATTTTAAAAAATGATTGTTTATTATTTAAAAATTAGCTGGAGATCAATAAGGCTGACTTGGGTGGTAAGTTTCAAGTTGACATGATTATTGCCTTGTTACCAAACTCGTTCGACTCTGTTAGAGTGAACTAAATAAGGAATCAATTTAAGTTTACACTCGCTGATATTCTTATAGAATTGGTAACAGATGAAGGGATAATCAAGAGTATGGGTGTTCCTATCAATCTAACCTAGTTTATACCATCTTCTTCTAGGCCCAAGTGGACGAGCAAAGCAAAGAAGAAGGATGATAATAGGACTAGGCAAGCACAAAACATGGGTATTCAAAAAGGTTAAAGGGAATAAGGCAGTGTATGATGAGGGCGAAGAAAACTGTTTCTTTTGTCGCTAACTAAAACACTAAAGGATGAACTGTTTAAGCAATGACATGGCATAGGAAAATATATATTTAATCATTGAGCCATGTTATGTGGTTGCGTCTATTAATTCCTGATGGATAGATTCTGGAGCCACTAAACATGTTTGCAATTTATTGTAAGGATTTCAGGAATCCAGAAGCCTTGATGATATGGATATATATTTATCTTTTGACCTGATGCCAAGGTTGTAGTTAAGTCAGTGGGAGTATTACATCTGAAATTAGAGAGTATGAGGATATTAGTATTAGAGAACTATCTTTATGCACAGAAGTGAAACGCAATCTCATTCTTATTTCACTTTTGGTTTATAAAAACTGTGTTGTTATTTTGTAAAACTAGTTTTATAAAATTGAATAGATATGCGATTGCTTCTGGTGCATTGAAAGATGGTTAATATACTATAATCACAAACTCTTAAGATTTGCAGGATGTAAAAACTAATGTTGCATCTTCTAGATTGAATGTTAAGAGAAAAATTGTTATTCCTGACTCATTATATTTTTAATGTCTATTTTTGGGTTGTTATCAATCAAAATAAGATTCAAAGATTGGTCAAAGAAGGTTAATTACCTAGTGAGGCAGAGGAGCCTAAACCAAACTTGTGAACCGTGTTTTGAAGGATAGATAACTCTTAGGGCTTAATCAGCCAGATGAAATAGACATAAAGGACAATTGGAGTCGGTACACACTGACACGTGTGGTCTTATGAACATCTAAGCAAGATTACTCACGTTTTGGATAAATTTACCTGTTGCGACACAAGTCTTATACTTTTGGTATATTCCGAGAGGGTTAAGACTGATGTGGAGTACAGATTAGGTAAACTTATCAAGACACTTCGATCTGATCGAGGATATGAGTATTTCTTCGGATAGTGCAAAAACTATATGGTCAATGAGGGTATTGTGTACCAGTTTTCCGCAATTGACGCTAAATGCATTTAGGTGTCAAATAGGAATAACAGAATTCCACTTAACATGGTTAGATCTATAATCAGCTATGCTACATTATCTCTTTCATTTAAGAGTTTAGCGTTAATGGCATCGATGCGCATTATGAACTACATTCCATCTTAGTCTGTCTCAAGGATACCATTGAGCTGTGTTTTTTACTAAATATTAGTTTGAATCATATGCATATATGGGGTAGTCTTGCACATGTGCGCTTGATATGGACAAGTAAGTTGGAAGCAGATCATAGGCATGCTAGATTTGATAGCTACTCTAAATGTCACTAGGATGGATTATTTTATGATCTCAAAGATAAAAGTTGATTGTTTTCACCCACTGTTTATCTATAGGAGAATTATATTATGAATCACATACCTAGTAGCATAATGTTAGAGAATTTGGTATGAGTACCAGATGTACCACATGTGAAAACACTTATTATAGAGATTGAGAATAATATATGAATTCCCTATTGATGCGTTAGCATCATCTACTACACAGATTCTTGCATTTGTACATTGATGTAGTGGGAGGATTATCATCCAATTCGACAGAATTATGTTTTTAGGTGAGACCATTATGGACATCCCTGTTAAACATGAGTTGGACCCAGTAAGCTACACGGAAGCGTGAACCGATGTGGATACAGATCGTTTTGGTGAGTTACTATGAAATCAGAGTTGGAATCTATGTATTCTAATAAATTCTGGAATCTTGTAGAAATTTCTAGTAGGGTGATTCCTATGGAAGGCAAGTTAATCTACAAAAAGATACCAGAAGATTTCTTAGTGAATAAATCATGAGTGTACAAGGGAATGTCATTATTTTTCTAATTCTATATATATTGATGACATCCTACTCATTTAGAATGATGTGGAAGTTTTGTCATCAATAAAGAGGTAGTTGTTCAATTACTTTTAAATGAAGGATTTTCAGGATGTAAGCTAGATTCCTAGGATCAAGCTTTTGTAAGATCAGGGTAAAAGGAAAATAGGCTTATCTTAATAATCCTACATTGATAAAGTTTTGACCAGGTTTGGTATGCATAACTCAAAGAATGAGTTCTTGCTTTATTGATATGGATGGCTCTCTCTAGTAAGTAGTTTTTCAAGACTATCAAAGGAGATTGAGCAAATGAGACTGGAACAATATATTTCGGCATATGAGATTCTCATATATGCCATGGTGTATACCAAACAGGACATCAGCTACATAGTAGGGATAGTTAGTAGAGATCAGTCCAATACTGAACTTGACAACTGGTCTATTGTGAAAAATATCATTAAGTACCTAAGGAGAACCAATGATATCATATTCATTTATGGATGTGATGATATGGTCCTAGTCAGGTATGCTAGTTCTGATTTTCAATCAGAAGTAGATACTATGAGGTTCATGACTTAGTGTATGTTCACTTAATGGAAGGGAGATCAGTTGGTAGATTGTTAAGCAGATTTCAACTGCTGACTCAAACCTGTAGGTGGAATATATTGCAGCCTTAAAGGCGGCAAAGGAAGCCTATTAGTTTGATCTCACTGATTTAGAGGTTGTGGAGTATACTAGCCTGCCTATTGAGCTATGTTGTGACAATAGTGCAGAAGTAGTCCAAACCAATGACCCAAGGTTCCATAGAGGAACAAGATACACTGAGAGGAAGTATCATGTTCTACATGATATTGTCCGGCAAGAAAATGCACTTGTAGTTAGAACATTGCATTGGAACACAACTTTGTTGATCCATTATCAAAGGTGTCATTGATCAATAATTTTGATCATCATCTGGATAACATTGGAGTTAGGTGCAATTTGAATTGGCTATGAGGGCAAGTGGGAGCTGTTGGGATTTATATGCCCTGGCATAGCAAATTCCTATCTGGATTATAATGACATATGTTCCTGACATATCTAAAATATTTATGATTTATATAATTGGTGAATTCAATGTATTATGTTTCGATTCACTATGAAATTGATAGTGTCCATGTAATTACAAGAAATATTTATATATATGTATGTGATGGCAATCAATGCATGATATATAAATAGTAATTATAAATTGTTCATAGTCGGTAATTATGGATGGACTCATAATTAATTAAGACTTGAACTGGATCTGCGTTAGGTTGAGATATATTGCGAGAGCCGTCGTATGTAATTACTCCCTATCACCGTCATGGCATTTGACTCTTAAGCATGAGAAAAGTATAGACTCTTTTATTAATTAATAATTACTTTGATTTGTTCGGCGGATTCTATAATACCCCTAATTTTAAAAGGATAGTCTCGGTATTTATTTATTTATTTTTATTATATTTTTTTTAATTGTTTAATTGATTATTTGACTAATTGTTTATGTGTTTAATTGAATTAAGTGTTACTTGATTAATTGGCTACTTATCTATGTGTTATTTGTATTTTGTCTAGGTGTTATTTGTATTATTTGTTTAATTAGATTGTGTGCTTAAATGATGTATTTAATTAATGTTAATTAATTGTAAATTAAATGTTTTCATTTCTTTTATTATTTTATTTTATTTTTCTTTTATGGTTATGGTTAGTGGTAATTGGCCAACCAATTGGATCCCATGGACTGATTGGATAGGAGGTTGGATGGGTATGGATAATTATCCATGGATAGTTGTATATGTATATATATAGATATATATGTATATACATATATATAAAAAGGAAAGTAATTTATTAATATTATAGTAACTTTAGTATTAATAAATAATCTGATGTATATATTTTATATATTTATATAATAAGGATATACATATATTTTATACGTAACATGTTTTAAGTTACCTTTTTAATATTATGGTAACTTTAGTATAAATAAATAATCTGATGTATATATTTTATTTATTTAATGAGAATACAGATAGATTATATACTTAACATGTTTTAAGTTACCTTTTAATATTATGGTAACTTTAGTATTACTAAATAATCTAATGTATATATTTTATTTAATTAATAAGGATATACATAGATTATATACGTAATATATTTTAAGTTACCTTTTTAATATTTTCATTTTTATTTTTTTTTATTAAGTTGACTTGGATTGGGAAAAGGAATAGGGTTATTACTTAGCCTATAAATACACAACTATAGGTTGAAAAAGGAGTGAAAATATATCACGTAATATATTCTAGAGAGAGAATTAGAGAGAGAAGGAGAAAGAGGGAGGAATGAGGAGAAAACCCTTTAGAGAGAAGATCAAGGAAGAAGAAGTTTAACTTTCAATCCGAAAGTTTAAGGCAAGTTCTTCTTCTATCTCTTTCCCTTTGATTCGTGTTTCTGTACATGCCTAGGAAATTCCAGGATTTACTAAACACATAAAATTAAATAATTATGCATGTTTAATTGGATTAACGTATAGGTTTTTGTGAAATTAGGTCATATCTGTTCTTGTGTTATAAATTAAAAAATGCATGATTTTGATTTGATTTCTGGTGTGAATTTTTATATGTTTGAATTATGTATTTTTCATATATGTGGAATGATGGAACGTAGAAACATGCCTAGGATTCCTGAACATTAAATAAGGACTAGGTTTGGGTTTAAATAAATTTAAATACACTCAATCATAACGATGCTTGCTATTTAAATGTTTACACAAACGAATGGATTTAATCTTTTAAAATGCTTTAGCAATTGAGAATAAATGTGTAGGATGAATTGGATATGGAGAATGCTTATTTGACGATATAATAAAATATCATCATGTATAAGATTCAGTTTGTGTAGGACATATGATATATGAGCTTAAATAAATAATAAGTCATTCATATTCTGTGATAACTTGATATCATATTATCATAGTTATTTCTGGAATGTTTGATGTATTTCTTTAATTATTACATCAATTGTTGGATTGTGTGGTTTAATGCACCGGTATGGGACGGTGGCATTCTAGGGACGGATTAACTTATCAGTTAAGTCAAACCTATTTTATATAAGGGAATGGATTAACTAAAATGTTAAGTCCTACTTATATTCAAGTCAGGTCAGCTGAACAAGTTGAATGACTTATAGAGGATTAATTTATTATATAAGGGAATGGATTAACTAAAATATTAAGTCTTACTTATATTCAAGTCAGGTCAGCTGAACAAGTTGAATGACTTATGGAGGATTAATTTATACTGGATAGGATGGTCACTAGATTTTATATATATAAGTATGGTGCCATGATATGAGCTTGAGTCTCAGGATCAATGGTTAGGGTGCGTATATCGCCAGGGATGTGTAGCTAGATATAGTGTAGTTGTGTACCCTGGTAGGTCTAGGTACTCATGCCCACTATATGTGCGTTTTGCATGTTGCCTACTATTCAGGTTGAGACAACCCTATAGTCTAGTGAGGTTCCTTTAGTGTGCATATATATATATACGGACTACTAGTTACTGTTGGATTGACTAGGATGTATACGTGTATCGGATCTCTGCTTGGACTGTAGTAGAGTAGAACTTGTTTGTGGGCCTGACCCACCATTATTTTTCAGGTGTTCGTCACGAGTAGAGGTTGTTCGTGCTGAGCGGGGATCAATCTACTTCATTCTTCCGATGCTACATAGGAGTTCCTTTATGATTCAGTTTCCTGTTTTAGAATACTGTCATTTGTTTAGTTTGGATTTTCTAGGGGTCCACACAGTATGGATTCCCGAGTTGTATTTTGGAGGATCAGTTGTATCAGAAGAGTTTATTAATTAATGGAAATATATTATGAGGTTTATTATTAGATTATCATTTTAGTTTCTTGTCAGCATTTTATTTATTCTTCTTTATTCTTTTGTACTCTGTGTTCGTTTATTATCAATTTGTTTTGATATCCTCGGGTATTCGGGCGTGGGCCTGGCCAACCCACATTCGGAAATTCGGGGGTATCACAGATTCTTCGGGATCCTTAGACCGACACTTTGGGTAGTTATATAATTAATAGTTAGAGGGTTATATTTTCAATATTTGCATCATTGCTACTTGTATTTATTTTGTATTGATTATGGTTGATCACAAAGTAAATTCGAAAGCCTTCGTGTGTTTTTAGACAAAATGATTTATTATATATTTATTTATTTAAATTATTATTTTTGTCAAACAAATGTTTTATTGTGATCGAGCCAGAAATAATCAGAGGTACCAAAATAGATATATTAATTAAGTAGTCGGATTGATGGCTTTATTTATCCGATAACTAATTATGCATAGAGGGGTCAAAGTGCAATATTGACTTAGAGGTTATTTATTATTTAATTGGAGTTCAATTAATTTCTTTTAGTGGAGTAGAAATTAATTTATGAATTAATTGAATTGGGTCCATGGACCGGGCCAATTATTAATTCATTGTAGCCAATAAAATAATAGGTCCAATGGATTCTCACTCATAACCCAACTTGATATTGGAATCATATTAGATTTGAGACATATGAATTAGAGATGGAGAAGGATTTGTTATTTCCTTTTCTTTATTTTTATGTTGCCTATAAATATACATGGTCTATGTATATTTTAGGGGGTGATTTTTAATGAGAAGGAAAAAGGAATTTATTTTCTCTCTCTAGAAAATTAGGGTTTATGTTCTCATCTAATGGAGGCTCCCACAAGCCTAGTTTTCCAAGGTCATTCATGGAGGCTTATGAGTGATTCCTAAAGGCAAAACAATTACCAAGAAGATGGAGATCCAAGAAGAAGGCATCTTGCTAAGGGATCTACAATAAGTGAGAACATTCACTTTAGAGGAGAGATCTAAGGTTTACTCAAACCTTAATGTAAGTTTCAATCTTTTAATTGAATGATACATCATATTTTATTTTTGCATAAAACTTGTCTCTATGTAATGAATCAAGATCTATGAATTTAAATCCCTCGAAAAGTTTTTAAAACTAGCACGTTTCCCAACACTATCTTCATCTTAACTACATCGTCCAGCCTTTCCCTAAAGTTTAGGTTATCAAGTTGAGTCCCACTAGTAGATTGTTCACAAAACAAAAGCACTATACCAGAAGAACTCCTTGATTAATATCTACAAACTGAATGAGAAAGAATGAGAGTGTACTAAATGAACTAACATTATATTGTCGCTGAAGCGTGAAGTGTACTGAATGAACTAACATTATACTGTCGCTGAAGCGTGTTGCGCGTGGAGTTGCCGGCACCGGAGGTCTGTAAGATCTTCCAATCGTAGAAATTGCTGAAAAGAGAACCAATTCAACAATTCCATATTTTTCACAGGCTTCAAGGCCCTGGCCCTCATCTCCTCCACCACCCCAACCACAGCTAGCACTTAAGAACTCCTATGGGTTAAGGTACTGGTTATTGTGGAGGGGTCAATCAGGAGCAAAAATGAAACTTCCTAATATATAATATTTTTAAATTCTTTTATTAAAAATAAATACATTAATTTTAAAATTAAACGTGTAAATTTATATTATTTTTTTATGATCAAAGGGTCAATATAAATTTTTTTATAATATTGTTATAACTTCTACCTGCCTACATGATATATAAAAGTTGTGTGTGGTTTGTTTAATTTGCCCATTTAGTAAAGTAACTACTTCCAGTCACCCTCAATTAATTACTCTATGTACAATTAAGTAATGAGAATCTATTCAATATAAATAATGTAGGAATTGAGAAGACTGATCATACCGCAATGACACGTGGCGTATCATGAGGTACCCATCAAATTGTAATGACACGTGTTGATTGTGCAAGTGTGGTGGACCACTGATTGTTGATGCCAATGGTGCCCTTACCGTAACTTCGTGAGAAGAATTGGAGGGAATATAATTTTTTGCCACTTGGGTTGCTTGGGTTTGACTGGTGTCCTTGTTTTGCTTTTTGTCTGTTCGATTTTTCACACAATTAACAACTTCCACGTGGCACTTGGGTAATTTTGTACTAAGCATTTATTCCTTGCTAGATATTTTTTATATTTTTACTTACACTAGAGAAGGTAGATATAATTAATTGAAAATATTTTAATTATGGTCAAATACTTGACAAAGTGGCGAAAAAAAAAAATTGCGAATTCGAGGAAGTGTTTCAACTTGTAATGACTTAGCTTACCATTAAAAAATAATAAATAAATAAATAAAACTTGGAATGACTTGGGCCTTTTGGTACACAATGTCATCGGAGGACACGACCCACACATTTAAGTTGGTGACTTGGGTCTGGCACACCTGGGTATCGAGGTCACATAAAAGTTTAAGATGGCACTCTGAACACAATTAGCATGACAAAAATCAAACCAAGCTCAAAGTTTAAGGACTTGAACAAATTAATCAATTTCTCTGTGAAGATTATGTTAGGAAATGTAATTGTGTGTTTGCATATATATATTTTTTATATTCAAAATCAATATACGAAGTTGTAATTTTATACTTCAATTGGGTATTTCGACTGTCTAAAGTATGGATTGATCTTCGAAGATATCATGTCTGAAGATACATCAATATAAACACATCTTAGGTCGAGTATGTTGAATGTGGTGAATACACTTGAAGTTTATAAAGTTTGTCTCAAAAATATACAATTTGGTTGAAGTGGATTTTATGTTTCAATTTGTATAATGGGAGGTTGCAACGATTTAACATTTGGTTGTATTACTTATTTGTGGAGATAAAGATTGTATATCTCTGTCGTTCTCTAGAATTTGTAATGGTGGAAACCTAACATCTCTTTTCTAAAGAGGAGTGAATATTGTAAATATTCAACTCTCATGATGATTTAAAAGAGCCAGTGTAAGTATTTATCAAAAAGAATTTTAAAAACACATTAGATGAATTTTTTCAAAGAATTAAAAGCATCCAAGGAGCAAAAGCTTGCAGTGTAAAGCATTCGTGACCAAACAAATAACCTTTGGGTAATTTACACAAACCCCCTCTATGGTTTGTCATAATGACAGGGACCTACCCTCTTGTTTCAAAATTACTTGAACCTCTCTTAAGAATGAAATCTACACAGACCTCCCTTATGTGTGATGGACCATTAAATACACTAACAGAGCTATCAAAATTATTGAAATACCCTAAACTTTCAATGATAAATGACTTAAATACCCCAGTGTGTGTGTGTGTGCGCGTATATTTATATATTAATAAATTTCTAATTTCAGAGGCAACAAGAGAGAACATAATAGGTCCGATGAACCACAATTCAAGCGTGGTTAGTTGATTTTAGTCCAACAAGTGATCAGAAAAGTATTGAAGCAACAAAGAATTTCAATTCGGTGAAGAGCTTCACAAGTTTTAGTTAGGGCACGTTTCAATCTAGTGAGATTGAGCAACAATTTTAGAGACCCAATTCAAAAGCACAGAGCATCAATGGATTTCATTGGTTACATTTACCACAGAACTCTATATATATCATATTTGTACATCGCCGCCACTACCATCACCATAAGGTCTAAACCCCACTTTTTTAGAGCGGGATAATGGTCACAAAGATTCCTCGTCAACATCGATCGAATTAATATAAATAATTTGGAGACCGACTAGCTCCCTGTCGAGGTAAATCATGTTGCGATGGATCAAACCTCGCTCCCCGGAATCACTGATCAAAAGTGCGTCGTCAAAATCAAAGTCTTATGATACACCCACGGCTGCTTTAAGATTCTAACGACTTTTCCTCCATCTTTGTGTGTGTATATTGTACATACAAATTTTGTAATCTGTAAATAAGAAACAAAATTGGGAGCAAATAGTAATTTATTGATTTATGGAAATTGAGTACAATCCTCTGAGATATTTTTTACAAAAGAAAGAATTTGTCCTCTGATTTGATCTCCTTTGTTGGTTGGATCCAAGGGCTGTTGGAGCTTGATCTTGAATTGGGTTGTTGACAATCTTCTTTAAGTATTTTTAGTTGAAGAAGATTGCTGATGATTTCTGATTGAGGACTGACGAAGCTTGATCTCGAACAGTGTTGTTTGATGATTCTTTGAACTTGTTGAATCATAGGGAAAAGAACGGCACGATTTTGATGTGCTTGTTGTCTTTTGTTGAATATAAGGAAGAACAGCACGACTTTGGATTGGATGTGCTTGTTGTTCTTCGTCTTCAGAGAATTTGTGGAAGAACGACACGACTTTGGTTGTGCTTATTGTTGATCACTGTTGAATTTTGATGAAGAACGGCACGATTTGATGTGCTTGTTGTTGATCACCGTGGAATTTTGATGAAGAACGGCACAATTTGATGTGCTTGTTGCTCTTCGCCTTCAGGTTTGGATGTTGGGGATGAATGTCGGCAGAGCTTCTGTATTTACTCTGGAATTCTGAATCTCTGGATCCCTCTAGATTTCTGGATTTCTGAGTCTCTGGATTTCTAGACTTCTGAATTCTAAATTTGTGTACCCTTCCTTCTTCCTCCAGACCTCTATTTATAGGCTTCTTGGATACATAGGATGATGACACGTGTCGTCTCCTGATAAGGATAAAATCATAACTGGTCGGGCCAGTTATATTATGATAATTATCTTTAAAAATAATTAATCCAAATATGTTTTATTAGGAATAATTATCTTTCCATTTAATTATCTGGGTTGGGCTAATTAAATAATTTAAGTGGACCAAGTTTGGGCCAATTAAATAACTTAATTAAACATTGACCCATATGTAATGAGTCAATTTGTCAAAACCAAATCCCACTCAAATTTTAGTGTTTACAAATTGCCCCCACTGCAAGTCTCATGTTTGACAGGACTTATCTTCTTTTTTAAGTGGGACTTGAAGTATCCAACTTGATCTTTCAATTGTAAAAGATTTTTCTATTCAACTTTAGATTATAAGATTTCCTCTTTCCCTTTTCTATCATACTTTGGATTAGAATTTTACTTTCCCATTTGAACTGAATTATACAAATCTCAGTACAAATGGGAGATATTTTGTCGCCTATATATACTACCAATGTTATAAGGTTTGCCATCAATTCCAAAGCCTCTGAAGACTTGTTAGATTGCGGGCTCTACTCGAACAAATAATTAGTATGATTTTTCTCTCCTTTTTTTTTTTTTTTTTTTCTTTTCTCTCTCTCTCTCTCTCTCTCTTTTCTTCCTTCTTTTTTCCTTTTCCGTTTTTTTTCCCCTCTTTTTTTCCACATCCTTTTTTTTTTTCACGACATTTTTTTTTTTTTTTTTCCCAAAAAAAGGACACCACAACTCACACCGATGGAGCTCAAGTTGTTGAAGTTTCTGGTAGCAGTAGTTGGGTCGAATAGATTGAAGCTTTGTCGGACTTGTTTTATCTTTTAAACTCGCCGGAGCTTCTCGCCAGATTTTTTTTGTCGAAACTGGGGTTTGTCTAAACAGAGCCAAACTTTTGGGTCTGTTAATGGTGGTTAATCCCTATTCTGAACTGAAGCTCGCCGGGGTTCATGGTATCTAAACTTCTAGGTTTCGCCGGTCTTCATTGATTGAGTTCTTCAGTGTTACCACTGATTTACGTACTACCCCGACGTGAACTTTATCGTGTTTATTTTTTTAATGCAAGACTTTCTAAGAACCAGCTCTCCTATTACGAATCCAAAAATGACATAAAACTTGTTCCATGCAATCAACGCCAACTCCAATCAACTTTGCCTCCAAGCTGGCCTTTTTCCTTATTTGTGGCGGTCAACCTTGATCAGTAATTTAATTGAATCCATCTATTCCACTAGAAGCTTTCTTCTCAACGAGGACAACCACGATCCACAGGTCTTCAATCGCGCTGTCATAGAGTGGGTTCTAGTTTGCTGCTACTGCTCTCATTAGACAACAAACTGTATTAGAATTTATTTTCTCGAGCTTCAAACATATCAACCATTTTGCAAGAACTTGCAATGTTTCAAATGACAATTCAATCAACACAAAGTGGTTGTACCATATCCTCTTTCATGTTCACACGAGGCAAATAATTTATTTATTTATTTATTTTTTTGTGCAGCTTTCTTTAGCACATGATCTTGGTTGCAACTTAATCCACCTTCTGATAGAATGATCTAAATAGAACCATTCTTAGATGAGAAAGTGATGATGAAGCCGATAAACTGTAATTTGTCAACACAACTATCAAAAGGAAGCACACTGTGGTAATCGATCCATGATACTCAGGCCACAAGCACCACGACGAGAAGTTGTTGCAGATGTTGTAAGGATGTGACAGACAAAGCTTGCATGCCTATGCCTCCGTGTGGTGATTTGTTTTTACTTCAGTAATATCTTGGCGACGCCATGAATTTTCCTTGATGCAATACCTCAATATAAAACCAAAATTCTTTTTCAGCAACACCTCGATGGCAAGCAAATTTTTTTCAATGACACCTCAACAGCAAGCAAATTTTTTTCAACGATGGCTCAACGAAAATCTTTTCCAGCAATACCTCGGTGGCGAGTCAAAACTTTGTTGCAGCGACGTCTTGGCGGCAAGTCAATTTTATTTATTTCTTCCAGCCACACCTCAATGACGAACAAAAATTTTTCTTCAACGATGGCTCAACGAAAATATTTTCCAGCAATACCTCAGCGGCGAGCAGAAATTTTCTTGGCACCTACAGTCTAGCGACGAACCAATTTATTTTTTCGCAACTATACTTCGCCAGATCAAACTTTCCTTTATAGCTACAACTATGGTGACGAACCAAAATTCTTCTTTCCAGCTACATTTTGGCAGTGGGCCAAATTTCTTCCTTGCAGCTACAATTTGGCGATAGATCAAAATTTTCTTTGCAACTACACTTTGGTGCCATGCCAAGTTGACAGGTATGACGAGTACTTTTGATATCGCATGATGAGTGACAACATCTTAAGAGCGAGCCAAATTGAAAATTGTGACGAGTGACAACAATATCTTGACAGTAAGCCAAGTTGATTAATTGCGACTATTTCTTTTGATATCTTGTGACGAGCACACTTTGTCATTTTACATACTCTGTGGATTTTTTTTTTAGCATCGTACTGAACTTAAAATAAAATTATAAGCTGCCTACGTACCGTTAAAAGAGGGATCAAGTCATCACGTAGTTCAATAGAGACTTGAGTTTTTCCCAAAAAAAAAAAAAAAAAAGGTTTATACTCGTGTCAAAGAGTTTTTTTTTCAAACAGTTTATACTCGTATTAAAGAGTTCTTGACACATTTTTTTTTTTTTTTGGTTTCAAGGTAGACAGTTTAAGCTCGTGTCAAGGAGTGCTTGATTTTTTTTTTTCTTTTTTTTTCTCTTCAGGTAGACAGTTTAAACTCGTGTTAAGGAGTGTCATTTTTTTTGGGAGATAGTTTAAACTCGTATTAAGGAATTCTTGATATTTTTTTTTTCAGGTAAATAGTTTAAACTTATGTCAAGGAGTGTCATTTTTTGTTTAAGAGATAGTTTAAACTCGTATCAAGGAGTTCTTGATTTTTTTTTCTAGGTAGACAGTTTAAACTCGTGTCAAGGAGTGTTATTTTTTGTTTGGGAGACAATTTAAACTCGTATCAAGGAGTTTTTGATTTTTTTTCTTTTCAGGTAGACAGTTTAAGCTCGTGTCAAGGAGTGTCATCGACAGTTTAGGCTCGTATCTGGGAGCACTTTAACTTTAATAATTTTCTTCAACTTTGCAAGAATCAAATGACAATCCAAGCTTATACTGGAGGGCACGGACTATCTCGTCATCACTTTGAGGATTTTCTTCTCGGTTTCCTTGACTTAATACCCCCTGTGATTTAGCACTTTTGGTTGAAGTCATTATTGTAGCATGGTGCATTTCTTGATGCAATTCTCTTAAGTTGATACTTATAATGAAAGATAATACTACTTCGTCATCTGAGTTAGAAATTTTATTATCTTCTTCTTCGGACTCACTTCCCTCATCTTCTTGAAGGTTTTAGAGTATATCTGGAACATCTTTCCCAGCACCGTGATTTTCCATGCTAAGTTCCATATCGTGGGCTTGAGTAACAAACTCTTTAAATATGTGAGGCTTAATCCTTTTTAGGATGTAAAGAAGCTCCCAACGCATGCCTTACATCATGTTTCAACTGCAGAAATTTCAGATAAATGATCCTTGTAGTTAAGACTTACTGCTTGCCAACGATTGATGTGGTTAACCACGGGTTCACCCTTCATCAGTTTTGTGTTTGTAAGTTCCAGTATACTTACAGTACAACGAGTGTTGTATAAACGGTTGAGAAATTCTCGTTCCATCTGATCCCAACTGTCAATACCTCTAGCTTTAAGGTCTGTGTACCAATCAAATGCATTCCCTTTGAGGGAACGAACGAATTGCTTAACAAGGAGATCTCCGTTTGTACCAGCATTACCGCAAGTTTCTACAAAGTGTGTGACATGTTGCTTGGGATTGCCTTTTCCGTTAAACTGTTGAAGCTTTGGAGGTTGATACCCAACTGGTATTTTTAAGATGTCAATTTTTTCTGTGTAAGGCTTTGAGTACATGTGAGCACTTTGAGGGACGCCATTGTATTGTTCTCTTATGGAATTCACTATCATGTCTTGAAGTTGTTGGACAGAAAGTAAGGTGCTAGAGGCAACATCAATTGTTGGATTGGCGTACACGTCATTTTGATAATCATCACTACCATCTGGTCATGGACGCGCAATATTACTTGGTATGTCAATGGAGAATTTTAAAATATATATTTTTCGTAATCACTAATTTTATAGAGGATCATTTATTAACTAAAAATTTTAAAACTTATAATTTAATCCAAACACATATTTGAGATTTGGTCTATTTCCTTAGTTGTTAATTTATATTCAAATGTTTTTTTTTTCCCCTTCATTTCCTTGAATTTGTGTGATTCTGTTTGTGGTGTTGGGTTTCAGCTTCCAACTATGTTCGGTCTTCGTAACAATAAATACAAGGATAAGGAAAAAAATTGAATATTGGTTTCTGTTGCCCCCTTTTTTTTTTTCAAAAAAAATTAAAAAATTAAAAATTCCCTTATGTGCATGAACATGTAATTCAATTGAAGTATCATCTTTTGAGTAATTATAAAATAACTATTTCAACGAACAGGCCTATGGCCTAGCGGTACAAGGCTCCTACTTAACAAAAGGAGGTCAGGGGTTCGAACCTCAGTGTACTTTCTAAAGGGAAGTCAGGGGTTCGAACCACAGTAGAGGCAGTGTGTGTGAGTCCCAATTAGGAAAAAAAATAAAACAAGATAACTATTTCAAATTATATTCACAAACTTGATTTTGCTACCTATTATCTTATTTCTATCCTTCTTTGATTATAATGCTTAATCCATTTATGCGTGAACTTGAACTTCTCTACCCATATCCATGGCTTTGAAAATGACACATTATTTAGTTATTATATCAAATTTCACAAATTTGAACCAAAGTCTAAAGAATATTGTTTATGCATTTCATTGCACTCGGCTATTTCACACAAGATTCAGTTGGTTTAGTGATATTAGATAATCAGATTTCTTTGCTATACAGGAACACATCAATGGGCCGAGTATAGAAATTCTTCATAGCTAGCTTAATAACGGCACCATTAGCTTTCGAGGTAGGTTTCTCTATATATGTGTGTGTATATATATCATGTCTCTGTGTTTGTGTGTATCACCCAAATCCTTGTAATATTTAAGAATGTTCTTTTTCTTCCTTGTATATCCTTTATTGAAGGTCTATGCCTCTATTTATACAAGTTTTGGTGGAAGAATTAGGGTTGACTCACGATCCTTAGGTGATAGTTTCCTTCTACAATTCTTCCATATAAGATTTCTCCTATAATTGCTCCTATAATTACAATTTGCGTGATTGATGAACCCAAATAGATGGACCTCCTTCATGGCTATCTTTGGATTCGGCTGAATACATAGAATTGGTCTATCTTGCTGATTGGGCCAAAAGATTAAATCATTTCATACTTCGTTGGGCCCAATGGAAATGCCATAAAAAATTGGCTGGATGACATGGCCAGTTTTAATTGGACCAGGAAATTTTTTCCCCCACACTTTGTCCTCTATTCCTTCATAAATTAAGGGAATTGAATATGTACAGTTGCGATTATTTAGAAGGGAATTGAATATGTACCGTTGCTATTAGTGTAGAAGATGGTTTGGTTAGTGGCTTTTGGCATTCTGACTCAAATCCTTCTAAGCTTTGCCTCCTACTGTCTCTTCCATGCTCGGACTTCTGTCTTTCTCATGTCAGTTTGTGCTTTTCTATGTAATTCTTTACTATGAGTTCTAAATCTCCTCGTGATCGAGTAGAGAGTACGGATTCTGAGACCACACCTTCGGTGTCTCCCGTTCTCATTAAATCTCCTCCTCCAAAAATCCCTAACCCACATAACATTTCCGATGACTCCACTATGGGGAGATAATTCTTGCCATCAGGCGGAGGAATCTACGTCCGGGTCTGAAGAAGCATTTACTAAGGCTAAGAGGGATATGATTTTGTCACTCCATCGCCTTAGAGTATCTATTTACTTGTCATCGAGGAGCTTGAGATTCCTAAGGGGGTGGAGCTATAACAATACCCTTTTAGGAGCATAGGAACGTAGATTAGAGAGAACCATGTTTTCGATACCAACTTGAATCGAACGGCAGATTTCAACGGCAGAAGCATAAGGAAAATGCATTGCACCCAAGCCACTAACAAACACTCACTACTTGCTTTATTTTTAGTGACAAACAAATTCTGAGTCAATTGGAAAATGCATTGGACCCAAGCCACCGTGTGGAAAAATGGGTCTATAATAATTTTACGCGTAGCATTCAGATTCCAACGTCTTGACGTTCAAATTTGTATAGAATGAGAAACTTCCCTGTTAAAGTATTTTTAATATAGATCTCCGTAAATTAACTTTCAATAAAAATCAAAGCACAGAATTTGTTTGTTACTAAAAATTAAATCATAAAGCACCAATTTTTCACTTGTCTTTTTGATCTTTACCTCATGATCATTTAAGATGAAAATTGTTATTAATATAAAAATGTAGCTGTCCACATTCTACTAAAAAAAAAAAAAAATTTCAGTGGGGACAATTGCCTCCTCTAATCTAAAAGTTTGGAGAAAATAAATAAATATATATATATATATATATATATATATAATTATATATATATCTAAAAGTTTATTAACTGCCCATTTCTCTCTCTCCCTCACTTCCTTCTCCAACAACGTAACAAGTTTTACCATAAGCTGGTAATTGATGTCAACTTTCAATGTGAACAGAGAATAGTTCAATGAATGGGTTCCCGTTCATTTTCTTAATAAGGGCTCCACCATGTGAAAACCTTCAATTGATATAGACGTGTCAGTTTGAACTTTGAACTATTCCCATTATATATCTTTCTTAAAGGTTGTTGGAAATTTAGAGAATTTACTATGCCTTATCTAGAACAAAAATTGATTTTAAACAAACATTTAACAATTGTAAATATAATATATTAAATTCATATTTATATAACAAAATACGAAAAATTATTCAGAATAATGAAAAGAATGAAAACTCAAATAGTGAATTGTATGTTCATACCAAGCTTTGGTTGAATGCTTAGTATTCTTGGATTATTATTTCGTGATTTGTGACTGAACGAAAGCTAAATTGATTAAATGCTTAAAGAAACAGGCAAACACAAGTTCGGGAGAAACAGGCAAACACAGGTTCGGGAGAAACAGGCAAACACCCATGGCTGCTTTAAGATTCTGAAGACTTTTCCTCCATCTTTGTGTGTGTGTGTGTGTGTGTGTGTATATATATGTATATATTTTCATGTATAGTGATTCACCGTTCACCCAACCTACTTCTCCTCCGGCCAATCCCCACCACAGCCGACCACCAACAGCCCCCATTTGGGTATGACTAAATTTAGATAATTGAGACTATATTGATAGTGTGTTTATAATTTGATTCAAATTCTTTGCTAGCATGTTTATTTATCATCATTTGGAAAGATTGCGTTTTTCATATTTGGCTCAGCCAAGTTTGTAAATATATATATATATATATATATTTTTTCATAATCAAATTTGTAAATAATATTGTATACGTAATGGACAAGATGAGGGTATTTTTGAAATTTCAAGATCAGCATCTAATATATAATATCAAGTATATATAGACAATGGTATTTTAGAAATTTTAGTAAAATTAGTAGCTGGCGTCATCAATTTTCGTCATTGACTGACATTGTCATTGACTCTAACAGAAGTATCCGTATAGATTATTTTTATTCTTAGAGAAGGTTCGAGTAATTTTCAAAGTAGGAGAGAAAATTCCTATAATTATGACAAACCATAGGAGAGATTTGTATAAATTACCCACAACCTTTTTAGATAATGGATTCAACGAAAAGCACGCTCATTTGCCTGATGCAAAACCTTTTCTCATTACCTTGAGAGAGAAAAACCAAAAAATAGAAGAAAAATTACAAATACATGGGTTTTTAGCATAATTTACACGCGGAGTTAACAGTCCATTGCTCATTTTATGCTAGAGCCACAAAAAGTGCATAAAAATTACTATCTATACACAAACATGGTTCCTACTTGGACAAACAAGTTTTAAAACCTTTTTTTTTTTTTTTTTTTCCACAATTAAACATAATAATACAATAGATAGTATTTTTTCATTTCCACTTAAGCATTTTAGTTTTTTTTTTATTATTATTTTTTTTTAAATTTCAGACTTTGATTCCATAAATTGTAAATTAAGCTCTAAAAGTTTATGTATTTGTAATTTTCACTCGAAAGAAAAGATAATAATACAACACTTCCCATCGTTACTGGGTCAATACGCGCACACATTACGCGTGTTGACTAATTGACTCCAGAAATCTAGATAGCAACGAAGGAAATAGCTTGTAGTCAATATCATCAATAAATGAAGGTTGGCTCATCTTAAGTATACTTTTTAAGTGGGAGGAAATTCAGCTTAATGGGTAAGAATTGAAGAGGCATACGTAGAGAATATATATATATATATATATATGTACTTATTGCTCTCCATTCTATAGCTTTGAGTAATTAATTTGGCACACATCTATGGCTTCTTCATCTTCTTCACTGTGTCGATCTGAATATGAAGTATTCTTGAGTTTTCGAGGCGCAGACACTCGCAAAAGTTTTGTGGGGCATCTCTACACAGCTCTAGAACAGAGAGGAATCAGGACTTTCAAAGATGATGAAAGGCTTGAGCAAGGAAAATCCATTTCTTTGGATCTCCGGAAAAGTATCAATGAATCCAGCATTGCTGTGATCATTTTCTCCAAAAACTACGCTAATTCATCATGGTGCTTGGATGAATTGGTGGAGATCCTTGTGTGCAGGAGGACCAAAGGACTAATAGTTTTGCCCATCTTTTATGATGTCAAGGCATCGGAAGTTCGAAATCAGAAGGGAAGTTTTGCGAAAGCATTTGAACAGCATGAAAAAAATCTTGAGGAGGAGATGGAAAGGGTGCAGAGGTGGAGGGCTGATCTGAAAGAAGCTGCAAATCTAAGCGGGCTCGATTTAGAAGATGCAGCAAATGGGTACTTACAAATATATATATATATATATATATATATGTTCTGCTTATATGAGTTACTACTTGGTACTAGCTTAGTTCATCAATGTATATAATATTGGGTTATGTGCATTAAACTCCACCCTCAATTATGAGATGATTGCAAGAAATTCTCCTCAATTAAAAAATATCCCCTAAATTATAAGATTGTTGCACTTAACCCCATACGGTCAATCAACTAAAAAATGAAATTAACATTTTGACTATTAATTAAACTACTTAGTTTCATGTGATATCCACTTTAATTGTTGACCTGGCCATTGTAATTTTCATATCCAATGAAAATTTGACAAGTCACGCCATCTTATCAATGATTTTGCTAACTTGGAAAAATACATATATATTGACCTCCAACAAGACATCTCAATTAGTAATTTTAAAATATTAAAAAAAAAAAATGTTTATATTTCAGATTAGATATATAATAATAATAATAATAATAATTTTCTTCTTCCCAAACAAATCACCACCACCTCCCGTCGAATCCACCACCACCTCTCCCTCTCTCTACAATCCACCCCTAGCTTTCATGCAAAATCAGAGAAAACAAACCCTAACGCCGCTGTGCGCAAGTTAGGAATTGCTGCTAGTCTACTCCACTTCTCCATCACTTCTTTACTATTGTTGTATTATCACAATCGTTCTTTGAGGCGTTGCGTTCCATGGTCACCCACGGACGCGTCACAGATTCAGTGTCAAAAGCCCAAAATCTGTTGTCGCATATCACCAAACCAATTCAATTGCAACTGCCCAAAAATATGTGCTATGTTTTCAATCAATTCTCCTCTAAACATCGACCTCTGCAACAAAATCAAATCTCTGTTGAATGATTTTCCACTTCTTCGTTGGTTTTGTCGTCGTTGTAGTTGGAGATCAAAGAGGGAAAAAAACAAAAAGTGAGGGAGGTGGATTGCAGAGGTGGCGGTTGTGGACGGTGGAGGTAGTTGTGAGTGAAAAAGAAACTTTGTGTGGGGGGGGGGGTGGGGAGAGAGCGCGGTGGCGACGGCGCCATGGACGGATGGTGGAGGTAGTGGCCATAATAGAGGGATGTATATAGACGTGTACATAGACGTGTAAAATTATATATAATATTCATTTAATGGGTCATAGACGTGTAAAATTATATATAATATTCATTAAATGTGTGACGTGTCTTTTTTGGCCGTTAAATTTCAGACGGCAATGTAACGTTTTGCATCGGAGCAAATAGTTCGGGGGTTAAGTGATTTTTTAATGGTTCAAGAGAATTTTTTGAGAAAGAGAAGAAAGTTAAGGGGGGGTTTTAATGCAGTTAACCCTATAATATTGTATAGGGTTGAATGCAAAAAATATTTTGTTTGGTGGAGCTTACAATTTCTAAAATTCCTTTCACTAAATGAACTTTGAATAATGCGTTTTGATAAAAGTAATTTAAAACGAAAAAGTTGTTTGGTTGGTAAATTTTTTGAAGCTCTTTTAACTATTAATAAAATTTAACTTGACAATTATATCCTTAATAATAGTAAAGAGTTGAATTGAAATGTATAAAGAAATTCAAAAAAAAAAAAAAAAAAAAAAAAAAATGTACAAAGAAGGGAAGAAAAAAAAAAATCATAATTAGAGTGATGGAGTGAAATTGCTAATCATGTAATAACGATTAATTGATATAGCGAAGATCTGGGTATACAAATTTAACCCAATTTACTTGGTAGATTTTTTTTTTTTTTTCCCCTCGACTACATGATACAGTTGAAAGAGATGGAAAAAGAAAAAGAAAGAAAAATTAAACCAAAGAAAGAGATGGCAACAAAAATATTCCATTTTTTATTCTTATTTATAATTATAAATCACTTTAACAGCGGAACGGGTAGTCTTAAAAAAAAGAAAATATATATATATATACGTATATATATTGTGTGTATATATATATAAATATATATATTTTTTGAGAGAGATTTAAAAATTATTTAGAATTCTCCATATGATTGAATTTTAGATGAGAGTTCATAAATCTTGAAACTCTTCAGACTGTGAAATCAAATAGGAGTCAATAGTATTTTTTTTTCTTGCAATTCCTTATTCTTTTTGTTTTTCCTTTATTGAATCGTTTTTCAATAATATTTTTTTCAATAAAGTTCTCTGAAATTTTGTTTAGCATTATTATTATTATTTTTTTTTGGTAGAGAACGAAGGAAGAAGATGATACAAAAATAGAAAGATAAAATTTTGCACTGAAATTCAGAAATGAAAATAGGTTAAAATGTTAAATAATGGACAGTATAGGAATTTTATATTTATTATTTAAAAAAGTGTGTAGTTTGTGAGTAGTCGATTAGGATGTATGTTTTATTGGCTTTGGTCCACCGGGCTTCTAAACCACTGAGCCTTTTTTAAAGTCCATTTTTAGAAATTTTACTAAACACTCTTTATTATTGGCAAATGACTTTCTGGCTTAGAAGCCTGTTTTGAGACACCCATAATATTTTATAGGGTTAAAGTGCAAAAAAACTTTCTTGCTATATAAAAAAATGTGCAAAAAACACCTCTATTAAAAAAAAAAAAAAAAAAAAAAAAAAAAGAAAAAAAAGAAAAAAAAGGGCATATAATTCCTTGTATTATTCATCTTTTGAGCAATTTGTCCTATATTAAATGGATTTATTGAAAAAGAGCAATTGGGTGAAGTCATTAAAAAATAAAATCAAATGTGCCCTTTTTGTGTGACAAGAACGCCCCTACTAATTTTGTATATATTTGAACACTAAATGAGTTTGTTTGCACGTTCTCCAAGACCAATGCAAAGAAAAAACTTTATGTTTGTTGCCATAGTCTCTCTCTCTAAAAAATATATTCTCTCTCTAAAATATCTCACCACCGCCGATATTCTCTCTCTAAAATATTTTTTTGTGGTGGCCGATATTATGTCTCTTTCTTTTCTTTTTCTCACTAAAATCACTGCCAATAATATCTCTTATAAACAATAGATGTATATTTTCTTGTAAATGAATGATTCTCCCTTAATTATATATAATAATAATAATAATTAAATTAATGAATTTGCTTTGACACAAATTGTTATTAGATGAACTTAGGATTTCTATTCAAATTAAAATTTTGATAATTTTGATCTAGTTACTCTTCGACCGGACACAAACTTAAGCAACACATTTTTTATTTAAAATTATTTATTTTATTTTATTTAATTTAATTAATGTCTATTTGTATCATATCTTGTTTATAATAAACAAGCACAAAACTTTAACATTACGCGAGCCAAACTTTTTGAATTTACCATTAACATTTTTTTTTTTTTTTTTTTTTTTTTTTTTACCCTAGTTGGTTTACCATGAAATTTTCAAGTACAATTTCTCAAAAATCATTAATAAGTGGGATAAAATGCAGTTTAAAAGTAGTAAGTGAGGTACATTTATAAATTTTTTATTTTTAGCAACTATATATATATATATAGTTGCTAAATGTATTAGAAGGATAATTAATGGTTAAATTTGGTAAAAGGTAACTAGACATTCACATTCTAATTTTGTTTTAAATATTGTGACACTGATTTATAATCTTTATACTGTTATGTTATGACTTAAGGGCAGTTTTGATATTTTGTCTTTTGCCCCTACTAATGATAAAGTAAGGTTAATTTAGTAATTTTATCATCAAAATTATGATTTGTCCTTATTTGCACAGATTGAAAACAGTAAGAGGTTTTTTCAAACAATATAAGGGGGTAATTACACATTTTACATATTATGAGGATATTTTTTATAGTTAACCATATTTTATACTCGTATCTATTAACATTTTAATACAATACAGTCCCATATATTCTATCTCAATTAGACTGCCCCATTATCCGGTGGTAAACTCCCTATTTAAGTAAAATTCTGTAACACTGTGTTTGGAACCTCGGGATTTGATAGGAATTGAAATTTAAAAGAATTTCAGTTGTTTGGAATGATGGAATTTGAAAAGGGAAAGGGATTTGATTGGATTTTAAAGAAAAATTGGCATGGAGAAATCGATGGAAAAATGAAAGGATTTGATGGGATTTGGAATGTAATTCCAATTTTATCTGTTTATTAACTGTTTTCTTGTCTCTAATTCTAAAAATCTTGTTCATAACTACCACGTTGCTATATCCCAAATTGGTACAAAGATGATTTTATTTCAAATTCCTTTATACAAATTCCAATTTCTTCCGAACACTAATTTACTCACTTTTATTTGTATTTGTTAGTATCAAATTGATGTCAGCATTTTCAACTGTAGCAATGGGTTGTAAGAAGTATTTTTTCAACTCTAATTTTTTTTTTTTGGCCTATACCAAGTTGTAATGAGTAAATACCCTTTATATATTTATATATAGATATATATATCTTTCTCCCTCTAGATTTTGATTTTAGGGTGCTTTCTACTTGATAGGTACGAGAATAAGTTTATCAAACGCATTGTTCTAGTAATTTTAGAAAAATTGCAGCCTAAACTATTCAAAGTTGCTGACTATGAAGTGGGTATCAATGCACGTGTGGACAAAATAATGTCTTTGCTTAAGGAGGATCAACTCTTTATTGGGATTTGTGGAATTGGAGGAGTAGGTAAGACAACTGTAGCCAAAGCAATTTTCAACAAAATATCAAAAACATTTGAAAGAAGTTGTTTTCTTGAAAACGTAAGAGAAGAGTCAACGAATTATGGTGGTCTAGCTAAACTACAAAGCAATTTTCTCAGAGAGATCCTAATGGATAAAAATATAACCATATCATATCCTGATAGGGGTATCAATGAGATTAAGGAGAGACTTTGTAATAAAAGGCTTCTTCTAGTGCTCGATGATGTAGATAAAGAAAATATATTGAAGTACTTAGTTGGAGAAGCCGGAGAGGAATGGTTTGGAAATGGTAGTAGGATCATCATAACAACTAGAGAGAGACGGTTGTTGGAAAAATACAATGTTGGAATATATGATATTGAGGTACTAAATGACAGTGAAGCACTAGAACTTTTTAGTTGGCATGCATTCAAGCAAAATAAGCCTAAAGAAGAATATGAGAAACTTTCACACCATGCAAAAGATTATGCCAAAGGCCTTCCACTTGCTCTTAAAGTTTTGGGTTCCTATTTAAGTAATAGAAGCAAGCAAGATTGTTTAACCATATTGAATAGGTTGCAGACCAAGCCTCCCAAAGAAATTCATGACGTTTTAAGAATTAGTTATGAAAGCCTTGATAAGGTAGAGAAGGATATTTTTCTTGATATCGCGTGCTTCTTCAAAGGATACGATAAGAAATATGTCCTGGATATTTCTAAAAGGCCTAAATCTGACACGGCATTTGGATTACAAATTCTTAAAGAGCGGTACCTCATTAATATATCAGAATACAACAATATGTCAATGCATGATTTGATACAAGAAATGGGTCGAGAAATTGTTCGTCAAGAATCTGATGATCCTGGGAGGCGCAGCAGGCTATGGGCTTATGAGGACATCTATGAAGTCTTTACTGAAAATACGGTACATGTTAAAGGGATATATGTTAGTTTCTTAATTTCCGCATGCAAGATGTGCCAAAAAAAAAAAAGTTCCTTTTATTGTATTATCCATGTAGTCTTCTTTGAAGTTGTATAATTTTAATTAGGTTTTATTTCTTTGTTGATAGGGGACAGAAAATATTGAAGGCATTGTGCTACCTAAGAAAGAATTATCTTTCGAAGACGTTGATGAAGAGGGAAGGTTGCATGTAAGCGTAGATGCCTTCACAAAGATGAGGAAGCTAAGAATACTCATGATCAGTGGCGTGGAACTTCATGAATGCCCTAAGTATCTTCCAAATGAGTTGAAGTGTCTTTACTGGAGTGACTATCCCGCAGAACATTTGCCATACAATTTTCATCCAAAAAATCTCGTTCAACTCCATTTACGTAATAGCCCAATCAAAGAGATTTGGTCGAATACAAAAGTAAGATGATTATTTTACTCACGCTATATTCCTTTCGGTAAATTTTTTTCCAGTTTTTTGAAAATAATAATTTTCTCCTGTCCATTGAAGCTAACTTATTTTACTATTTATTTTTTAACAGTTTCCAAAGATGTTAAAAGACCTTGATCTAAGCTATTGCAAAAATTTGGGAAAAAATCCTAATTTTTCAAGGTTTCCATTTCTGGAGACTTTGTATCTTAAAGGTTGTGAAAGCTTGGTTGAGGTTGGATTCGACGACAAGAAGGTAATGTTATTATTTTAACTCCAGGCTTCTCTTTGCAAAATACTTTGTCAAGTTGGTTGAAGATAATTTATATCATAAGTTATTTCTTCCAAAAGCTTTTGGATTAGTTTAAAGTCATTGATATATATATATATATATATATATATATATATATATATATTAGGAAAATTTTGGAAAAACTCTTAAGTTGTTGACCTCATGGATTCCAACTCTTTAAGTAAGAACAGGGGATTCAGGGTAGTTAAGATTAGATTATATTTTATGCCCATAAGAAAGTAGCAAGCAACGCCTTGAAGATTAAAAAAAAAAAAAAAAAAAATTGTTAGGTCATTTTTATTTTTCAGCAGCTGCCGAAGCAGTCTCACTAAGGTAAGGTTACAATGAAAAAGTTGTCAAGAACATCTCCAGATTAATGGGGCACAGTTAAAAGAATGTCCATGCAAATAACAATTATGATAACTATTATCACAATTATAATTAAATACATGAGCTTTAGGTTCATCACAGAACATTTTAAAAAATCTATCATTTTTCGTAATAAAAATTAAAACCAGATTAATTAACTAATTAAAATGGCATTATAGATTTAAATTAGATACCATTTCAATTAATTAATTAAGATGGTTCTTTGTATGAGTTGATTCAGTTTCATTGATCAACAGTTCACTTCTAGTTCCAAAAGTAGTCACCATTTAGATGTCAAAAAAAAAAAAAAAAAATTTCTATTGAACCTTAATGCTTGTGTGTGTGTGTGTATATATATATATATATATTTATTTATTTATTTATTTTGATTTGATAACTTTTGTTATCGTGGGCTTACATTACTGGTGTTACTACCTGTTAGGTAAAATGGAAATTTGAGAAAATTTTTATCTACTTCATAGAAATTATGTTTATATAAGGCTTGATTTAAGTTAACCTATTATTTTTGGATTTTATTTTAGGATGAGCTCAATTCATGAAGCTGGCCATTGCAAATAGTTTTAGTTTCTTTAATTTTACCTTCTATCCCAAATCAAACTGAAGTGTACATCCTTATAATTTAGCATGTAAAAAACAAAAAATGAATTTCTTGCTGACTACCTTTGTATGGGTCAAATCTGTAATAGACAAGGAGGCAAAATTTTGTTGGACATTTGATTAGAATGAAATAGTATAAAATAGAAGGAACACAATTTAGTCATATTCAGCTAACTTCATTTCTTGAGAAAATTTTACGAGGTTACAATATTGTACTTTATTTTCTTTCAAGTTTCATGTATTTTAAATTATGAAATGGTATTTTTTCTAATTTTCTTTAAAAAAATTATGTACTAATAAAATGCACATTGGAAAATTTATATTCTTTTCATTTACTCACTTCCTCTTACTTTTACTTTCACCTCTTACATTTCATTTAACTATACCCGAGTGAATGCAAATTGAAATAAACTAATTGAACAAATGGTATTGATCTAGTGATTGTATAATTTCAGTAACTTTCTCTTTCCCGAGTCTTTTTATTTTTCTTAGTCTATTTTTTATTTTCTGATGTGAGAGATAGAAAAGGACAAAGGAAAAATGAAAAATGAAAACTAAAGGAAACGAGAAACTACATGTAGTTGTCTTGTGTTTTCTATCTCTATTTTCTAATGAGATGAGAATATTAAAAGTTAATGATGAGGTTGTTACTTTAAATACATTTCCCCTTCTTTTGGATAATTATATTTGAGTTGATTGTAGTTGATTTCTTTTATTTTTTAATTGTTTGATTTAGCAATTTCAAAATAAGTTAAAATGGGTCGATCTCCGCTACTGCAAAAATTTGAAGAAAACTCCTAATTTGTCAAGGTTGTCATGTCTAGAGATATTGAATTTGGAAGGTTGTACAAGTCTAGTTGAGGTTCATCCGTCTATTGAATTTCATGAGAGGCTTATTTGGTTGAGTTTCGAAAAATGTAAAAATCTGAAGAATCTTGCAACAAGAATTAATTTAAGATCTCTTAAAACTCTTCATCTGCTTGGGTGCTCAAAACTTGAGAAGTGTCCAGAGTTCCATAGAGATATGATATGTTTAGAGCATGTTCGGTTTAATGGGACTGCAATAAAAGAATTACCTCCATCAGTTGGACATATTGAAGGGCTTGACGAGTTACATCTGTTGAATTGCAAAATGCTTGGCAGTTTGGACAATATTGGTGAAATGAAGAGTTTAAGAATACTTTGGTTGAGTGATAGTGTAATAAAAAAGTTACCATCATCCATTGCACAGTTAAGTATTCTAGAATTATATTGGTGTAACTGCAATTTAGATGAAGAATCCATTATCAATCTTCCTCACTCGTTGTGGAAATTAGATCTAAGCGGGAATGACTTTGTTAGCTTACGGTCAAGCTTCTCTCAACTTACAGACCTTTAGGAACTTGCTTTGGACGGTTGTGTAAGCCTCCAAACATTGGAGTCACTTCCATCATCCATAGGATGTCTTGATTTGCGTGGTTGCTCAAGCCTCCAAACATTGTCACTTCCAGAATTTACAACACAAGTTTTGGCACAAGGTTGCGTATCACTAGAAGGGTATTCCATTCAAACAAGTGACGGATGCAATTTCTATTTCAATTTGACAGAGAGCCACGAATTAGTTGAGAATCATGGGGATGGGAATGGAAACAAGAAGCCAAATATATACCATTCACAAAGTGAAGATCTTCTGGCAGCTGGGGTATGTATTTGTCATTTTGTTGTGTGTATGCGTCATGTATGGTTTTTATGTCTGTTAATATATTTCAAAATTAACCAGCCCCTCATGTATGGTTTTTATGGTACAGAGAGGATACATTGACATCTTTTATCCAGGAAGTGAGATTCCAAGTTGGTTCAGCCATATAAAATATGAGAGTGATGGTGTGGACATGACTTGGGTGTGTTTGAGCATCTATACAAATTCTTTACGTTACCTCAAAGGAGTTTCTGTTTGTGCTGTTATCGAAATCAATCAAGATCAAAAACCGATCAATGACGGTGATGAGAATCAAAATTTTATTTCTATCCACATCAACCGTGAATGTAAAACTAGATATCTTATAGGTGATTGGATCAACAGAATCACGCTAGATCAGGTCATGCTTTTGCATATACCCAATATAGGATGGATGTGCGATTCTAATGGGTGGTGTTACATTGAGACTTCAATTAATGGATCCTATCCTGATGGACGACCATTGAAGGTGAAAAAGTGGGGTATTCATCCGGTCATGGACGCGCAATATTACTCGGTATGTCATTGAAGAATTTTAAAATATATATTTTTCGTAATCACTAATTTTATAGAGGATCATTTATTAACTGAAAATTTTAAAACTTATTATCTAATCCAAACACATATTTGAAGTCTGATCTGTTTCCTTTGTCGTTAATTTATATTCAAATGTTTTTTTTTTTTTTCCCTTCATTTCCTTGAAT
The DNA here is from genome assembly GCF_030987335.1 of Cornus florida. Taxonomy (NCBI): domain Eukaryota; kingdom Viridiplantae; phylum Streptophyta; class Magnoliopsida; order Cornales; family Cornaceae; genus Cornus; species Cornus florida. The sequence goes on along the minus strand of NW_026775575.1, from coordinate 76,780,795 downwards.
TTGTGTGATTCTGTTTGTGGTGCTGGGTTTACAGCTTCCAACTATGCCTAGTCTTCATAACAACAAATACAAGGATAAGGAAAAGATTGGATTTTGGTTTCTGTTGGCCCCTTTTTAAAAATAAAAAAATATTAAAATTTCCTTAAATGCATGAACATGTAATTCAATTGAAGAATTTTCTTTTGAGTAATTATAAAATAACTATTTCAACCAACAGGCCAATGGCCTGGCGGTATAAGGCTCCTATCTCTTAAAGGGAGGTCAATGATTCGAATCTCAGTGGAGGCAATGTGTGTGAGTCCCACCTAAGAAAAAAATAAATAAATAAATAACTATTTCAAATTATATTCACAAACTTGATTTTGCTACCTGTTACCTTATTTCTATCCTTTGATTATAATGCTTAATCCATTTATGCGTGAACTTGAACTTCTCTACCCATATATCCATGGCTTTGAAAATGACACATTATTCAGTTATTATATCAAACTTCACAAATTTGAACCGGAGTCTAAAGAATATTGTTTATGCATTTCATTGCACTTGGCTATTTCACACAAGATTCAGTTGGTTTAGTGATATTAGATAATCATATTTCTTTGCTATACAGGAACACATCAATGGGCTGAGGATAGAAATTCTTCATAGCTAGCTCAACAACGGCACCATTAGCTTTTGAGGTAGGTTTCTCTATATATGTGTGTGTATATTGTACTTGTGTGTATCACCCAAATACTTGTAATATTGAAGAATGTTCTTTTTCTTCCTTGTATATCTTTTATTGAAGGTTTATGCCTCTATTTATACAAGTTTTGGTGGAAGAATTAGGGTTGGACTCGCGTTGCTTGCCCCCCATTGAATCATCCTTAGGTGATAGTTTCCTTCTACAATTCTTCCATATAAGATTTCTGTTGGAAACGGGGGCATTAAAAACATAAACTTTGGATGAGATTTGAAATAGATTCCGCTACTAATTTTTTACGGATCTCTAGACAAGCACGTTTCTCTCCGCAAGGAGATGAACTTGGTATATTTACTTTCTGAAATCCGTTTCTGGATGAATGAGAAATTAGCTCCAAAGTGTAGTGTTTTGATAAGCCTAAATAGGTATGCAAAATGTGGGAAGTGTTTGTCCCACATGGAAAAAATGTTGAAACAAATTGAAATTTAAATAAGCTGAGTTTAGAATTTGGGCGTGGGCTTGGGCCTAATTGTAAAGTCCAGATTATTCTTTTTTGGAATTTTAGATTGGGCCTAATTTTGGGCTGGGCTTATTTAAATGGGTTTTACAAATGAGTGGGTTTTTTGGGTGGTTGGTTTTTTGAATTAAAAAAACTACTTTTTAGTTTTTCTAAAAGGTTACACCTTTTAAATTAAAAAAACCATATTTTAGTTTTTCTAAAGGGTTACACCTTTTAAATTAAAAAAACCACTTTTTAGTTTTTTCAAAAGGTTACACCTTTTTCCGAACCATCATGACCCATGGTTGCACCCACTCGAAAAGACACATTGCAACCTATTGGAATGGATGTGTCTATTGGTGAACAGACACCATGTGAACCATTGCAACCTATTGGAATGAATGTGTCTAGTGGTGAATAGACACCATGTGAACCATTGCAACCTATTGTAATGGTTGTGTCCAATGATGAAGAGACGCACCCAATCAGAAAAGGCATTTCTGTTTCTATAAATACCCCCCTTTGGATCATTTGCAAGTAGTTCATTTTCATTTTCTTCTATCTCCCTCTCTAGACTTGAACCCAACCCAAGTGGGTTCAAAGTGGTCCGAACCACTTAGACCCTAAACCAATTTCATTGAGCCATATTAAGATTGGTCCGAACCATTTGATTCGAATTGCACCCAATTCAGCATTTATATAGCATAGATGCATTTTTGAGTCAGAGAGAGTATTACACGGAGAAGGTTCGCCGTATCCACGAGTTTGTAGTGCTGCTACTGGTGGATGTAGACCGTTGTATCCTAGGAGATAGACGCCACTGAGTCCGTTAGCACCATAGCGGGGCGAATCTGTCTTAAGGACATAGTATTCAATACTAGCCTCGGTCCAGGTTCTTTATTGATTATTATGATTTTATTAATTTATTTTGCATATTTAATTAAATATAGAGTTGCATATTTAAATTAATGATTTCTTAACATATTGTTAATTATCTAATGACATATTAGTATAAGATTTGTTATATCTTAAATGTCACATGAAGCATATATTTTACTAACAATTTCTCCTATAATTGCTCCTATAATTGCAATTTGCGTGATTGATGAACCCAAACAGATGGACCTCCTTCATGGCTATCTTCGGATTCGGCTGAATACATAGAATTGGGCTATCTTGCTGATTAGGCCAAAAGATTAAATCCTTTCATACTTCGTTCGGCCCAATGGAAATGCCATAACAAATTAGCTGGATGACATGGCCAGTTATTTAGAAGGGAATTGAATATGTACATTTGCTATTATTTAGAAGGGTAATGAATATGTACCGTTGCAATTAGTGTAGAAGACGGTTTGGTTAGTGGCTTTTGGCATTCTGACTCAAATCCTTCTAAGCCTTGCCTCCACCGGTTGCCGTCTCTTCGATGCTCGGACTTCTGTCTTTCTCATGTCAGTTTGTGCTTTTCTATGTAATTCTTTACTATGAGTTCTAAATCTGCTCGTGATCGCGTAGAGAGTATGGATTTTGGGACCACACCTTCGATGTCTCCCGTTCGCATTAAATCTCCTCCTCCAAAAATCCCTAACCCCCATGACATTTCCGATGAATCCACTGTGAGGAGATAATTCTTGCCATCAGGCAGAGGAATCTAAGTCCAGGTCTGAGGAAGTATTTACTAAGGCTGAGAGATATGTGATTCTGTCACTCCGTCGCCTTAGAGTATCTATCGACTTGTCATCGAGGAGCTTGAGATTCCTAAGGGGGTGGAGATAGAATAATACCCTTTTGGGGTCATAGGACCGGAGATTAGAGAGAACCATCTTTTCGATACCGACTTGAATTAAACGGCAGATTTCAGCGGCAGAAGCACAAGGAAAATGCATTGCACCCAAGCCACTAACAAACACTCACTACGTGTTTTATTTTTAGTGACAAACAAATTCTGAGTCAATTGGAAAATGCATTGCACCCAAGCCACCGCGTGGAAAAATGGATCTATAATAATTTTAAGCATAGCATTCAGATTCCAACGTCTTGACATTCAAATTTGTAAAGAATTAGAAACTTCCCGGTTAAAGTATTTTTAATATAGATCTCCGTAAATTAACTTTCAATAAAAATCAAAGGACAGAATTGTTTGTCACTAAAAATTAAATCATAACCACCAATTTTTCACTTGTCTTTTTGATCTTTACCTCATGATCATTTAAGATGAAAACTGTTATTAATATAAAATTGTAGCTGCCCATATTCTACTAATAAAAAATAAAGATAAAAATAAAAAATTCAGTGGGGACAATTGCCTCCTCTAATCTAAAAGTTTGGAGAAAATATATATATATATAAAAGTTTATTAACTGCCCATTTCTCTCTCTCTCACTTCCTTCTCCAACAACGCAACAAGTTTTACCATAAGCTGGTAATTGATGTCAACTTTCAATGTGAATAGAGAATAATTCAATGAATGGGTTCCCTCTGTTCATTTTCTTGATAAGGGCTCCACCATGTGAAAACCTTCAATTGATATAGACTTGTCAGTTTGAACTTTGAACTATTCCCATTATATATCTTTCTTTAAGGTTGTTGGAAATTTAGAGAATTTACTATGCCTTATCTAGAACGAAAATTGATTTTAAACAAACATTTAACAATTGTAAATATAATATATTAAATTCATATTAATATAACAAAATACGAAAAAGTATTCAGAATAATGAAAAGAATGAAAACTCAAATAGTGAATTATATGTTCATATGAAGATTGGTTGAATGCTTAGTATTCTTGGATTATTTTTTCGTGATTTGTGACTGAACGAAAGCTAAATTGATTGAATGGTTAAAGAAACAGGCAAACACAAGTTCGGGAGAAATTAATATTTTTTTGATAATAAAATGAATAATGTGCTTTTCCTTCTTGATAAGAGCACAAAAATTATTATTTTATATACTCAATATATATATTTTTATATTTTGTAAATATATTATTATTGAGATAATTTATGTTATATTTGTAGCAAGTAAAGAATTAGCAGAAAGAAAGCACAAGTAAAGGATAAATGAAGAATTGAAGATGCAACTCAGAAGGTTATATATATTTATAGCCAAAGTTTAATTCAAGGAAGGTCCAGCAGACTTGGTTGAGTAAATTATACACTCAATCAAGACATCTCAGTTTCGAATACATGCTCTTCATTAAAAATATATATATATATAATAGTTGTAGTAGTAGTAGCACTAACAACAACGGGCCATTGCCATTCTTAGGGTTAACCATATTTAATTTGAGGGTCAAGATAGGTTGGGTAATTTTTAATTACTTAATTTGAGGGTCAAGATGGGTTGAATTTGTAATCAAATTTAATCCATATTTCACCCATCACATAATAAACACACAATACACATTTATTCTATATTGTACTCAATTCATTTCTCTCTCTAAAATTCTCTTACTCACAATCCTCTTTTTTTTTTTTTTCCTAGTTGGTACTCACACACACTTGTCTCTTTCGAGACTTGAACCTCTGACCTCTCTTTGAGAAGTAAGAGGCTGATACCGCTAGACTATTGGTCCGTTGGTCTTACTCACAATCCTCTCTCTCTCTAAATTTATCTTTAATCAATCCCCTCTCTCTAAGTTTCTCTCTATAGAAATTTCTTCTAAAAAACATAAATAATTAAAAAATAATTTAAAATAATTTAAAAAATTTATAAATAAAAAATAATAATAAAAAATTTAAAACCTTTCGAAGAAAATTAATTTTAAAATAAAAAATAATTAAACTTTTTTAATAAAAGATTAAATAATTAAATCATAAAATAAATTTAAAATTTAAAAAAAATTTAAAAAACTTAAATTTTTTAAAATTTTAAAAATAAAATTTTAAAAAATAAAAAATTATTAAAAATAGTAATTAATGGATTTACAGGTCTTAACGGGTTGACCCTGTCTATTTTAACCCGTTCTGAACGAGTTAAATATGAGTCTTGATCTATATTAACCTGTCTATTTTTAACCCAACTCAACCCAAACTTGACCCAACCCGTCCATTTACCACCATAGTTCTAATTAAATGGTTCTAATTAAAGACTTACATAGGCAAAATAACAAATCCTAATACAATTCGGTAAAGTGTGAAATCCTAATAGAACACTAACAACCTTGAAATAAAATAAAATAAAATAATTTAACTTAGAAACACAATAAATAATTATTAGTATTTAAATAAGTAAGATAAGATTTAGCTTGTTAAAATAGAAGTTGATGTAAACCTCATCAAACAAAGACACCGACGGTCAAGACGATCGGAAGCAGATCTAATTAAGGATGGCAATTTGACCCACCCCCGTAGTTACCCGTCCCACCCCGCCCCGTTTTTAGTGGTTTTGGGGGACCGTTTTGCTTATTTGGGTGGGGATGGTTTGATATAATAAAAACCCGCGCAGGTTTGGTGCAGGGGTGGGGGGAGGTCGTCCCACCCCGCCCCGCCCCGTTTAGATAAGTAAATTACTTAAGTACCCTTATTTCATTAATATATATATTTTTCACTATATATTAATTACTCTATATAACAATATTAAAGTAACAAATGAATTTTAGTAAAAGGAAAATTGTAATGGTGAAGAATTGAAGATGAGGGAAAAAAAAAAAAAAAAAAAAAAAAAAAAAAAAAAAAAGAACAAATCTATTTCAACAATAATTAAATTATGGTCTTAAACGGGGCAGGGGCGGGTACCCGCGGGGGTAAAAATGTTAAACGATTACGGGGATGGGGTGGAAAGTTTTTCCCTTTTTGCAGTTTTAGGCAGGGACGGGGTCGGGGTTTTTAAACGGTTGGGGGGCGGGGGAGGGTACACCTGCCCAAACCCGCCCCCGTTGCCATCCCTAGATCTGATTAGAACACAACGGAAATGGCGAGGCAGGTAGAAAGCTGTCGTCTTTGCTCGCATCTGTCTGTCAGCGAAGCTGATCGGAATAGACAATCGGCAAGTATAAAAAACCAGCACCAAAAGATCTTATCAGAACACAATGGAAACGGCGAGACAGGTAGAAAGTTATGACCCGAATAGACAATACAGCAACCGACAGATTTGACTAGAACAGAAGAGCGTGGGGTAGGTGGTGGCATTACATATCTCACCCTAAACTATTTGAAATTACTTGTTTACCCTCACTCATTTATTTATTATAAAAGCTACTATGAGATAACACAATTGTAAAATACTAATAATACCCTTCCCAAAGGCATCTTGCAATTAAACAATAGTTTAATTTTTTTTTTTTCACTTTTACCTAATAATAATAATAACAATACTAAAAATAATTCTAATAATAATGTCAATAAGAATACTAGTAGTAGTATTTCCTTATTTGTAACCACTCATCCACAGTCATGGATTCCATAGTTTCCAGCGAGACATGTTTTCTACAACCACCACCATTCCCACCTTCACAATCACAATCACTATACCCTTCCCCACAATCACCAACACCACCATCCGCACCCCAAACAAAAAAATAAATTTAGGTTTTTGTAAGTTTTGATTTTCATGCTTGTTCACCGGTGACTTAAGGATTTCAATGGTTTATTGAATTTTTCTTTTTCCGTTTCTTGGTGATCACAATTGGTTCTTGGCAATCTCATTTTTGTTGATGAGTAACAATTCATACCATAATACAAGTAATTTTGCTTTTGTTCATGATAAACCCATTTCAACAATATTGATGCCTAAAGAACATAATTTTTTTAGAAACATTATTTCTATTTTTTTTCCATTAACCACGGATAGCCCGTACAAAGTGGTGGTGGTGGGCATGGCTATGTAGTGTAAGGTTGTTTGCGTGAGAGAGAGGAGTAGGTAGGTGAGAGAAATTAAAGAGGGCAAAATAGTCTATTTAGATTGTTGATATTTTGATATATAAAGTATTTAAAAAAATTAGAGGCAAAATTGTCTTTCACACATTTTTAACGGTGGTAGTAACGAAAAAGTAAAATTAGACCTAAGTAATAATAATTTTCGAAAAGTGTTTCAATGTAATATTTGATCAAGTCTCAAGGGTGCAGTGAAATTAACCCTAATAATAATAGTAATAATGGTAATAACAACAATAACAATAACAAAATATAATAATAATTTAAAATAATAACCAAAAAATAAATTATTAGATTAGTTGCTTGATAATTCGATATGCTTACAAACAGTTTTTGTAAGCTCAAAAATTATTAAAAAAAATAAATTATTCAAAATAATAGTAGGTATATGAATTGACATGAATATATATATATATATATATATATATATATATATATATATATATATGAACATATATTAACATATATGTGTTATGTGACGACCTTGGATTTTTTAACCCAGTGTGTCCTGTGATGACCCGAAACGGATCCAAAATGCGAAAGTAAAGATAGAACAATGGTCTCTAGAGATACAACACTCATCTAAGACACCAATGTGACCCTCAACAAGGTCACAAAACCCAAAGGAAGTAAATGCGGAAGCAACGTTTCAAAAACGGATAAGAATGAACCTAGGGATAAAATGGTCATTCCACACTGAAATGGGTGCCACCGTGTATACCATTGGAAATACAATGAAAAATTAATGAATTTAGACTCAAGAATCACCTAATTCGGAGTCCGGACGACTAAGATATCAAGTTCTGAAGTCGAAAGAAGGGAAACCCTATCCCGGTTCGAACCAAAAACAGACACTACCTTACTAAAACTTGAATATCTTGAGCTACAAGAATAATCTGAATCTTAAATTGGTACCATTGGAAAGCTTACTTTAACGCGGTCAATTTAGACTCAAGAATGGACCAATTCGGAGTTAAAACGAAGAAGTTAAAACAATCTGAAGTTGAAAGTGCATTGCTGAACTAAACACACAAACACACCTCCTGTGAACAGTACCTTGAGAGCTCGAGCAAGGGCTTTGAGGGCTCGTAAATTGCCTCGAGAGTTCTGCCCGCTCGAACTGCTGTAGGCTACACCTGAAATGCAATTTTGAGGACTTTTTGGGCCTTTTTGAAAAAAAACACAAAGAAGAAACCCCCCCTCAAAATCATGATTTCTAGCTGACCATGCCAAAAGAAAATTTTATTTTTCATGATAAAACCCCGAAAATGCCCTTATGCTCAATTTAGGCTCAAAACGGCAAAAAATGTGAATTTGCACCAAACATACATTTGGCCCCAAATGCACTTCTAGGCTGAAACGAATATGCACGCAAACGTAATAAGTGATTTTGAGTGCGCGGGAATGGTCCACGGCTCCCGGAAACCATTGATACAAAATCCGACCCTTCAACGGCAAAAAAGGCAAAAATGAATTTGAAATGAAAATTTTGAAAACCAAAATTAACAAATGATTGAAAATTACCGTTTGGCCCTTGGCCACACTTCATACATGATTAATGAGATCCTACGGAAGAATCAAAATGGAATTCCCACACCCGATGTAAACATAGTGAAACAATAACTTAACATTTTTCAACATTTTCATAATATTTCATGAAGTCAAAACTACATAGAATACAAATACATGTCGTTGGCCTCCGGCCTCATCTCATACATGTTAAATACATTGTAAGGAGTGCACTCATGTACACATTACATAAATTGAATCAAATATACACATTTGACAAATAAGACTACAATTGGCATTCCGAGCCAACCTTCACAAAAATGGAAGTCTTTAAGTCCACAAGTCATCCAAGCATAATGGGAGTCTCAACTTTAATTCCTGTACCTGAAATATGCCTCAGTATCGTAGGGGTGAGTAACATAAAGTTACTCGTAGGAAATAAGCATGCATCGACCAACGTTTTACAAGTTTGCGTGATTTAATTATTGTGGTTCATTTCACCTAACGTCTATGTCAAATGTGAGACTCAAGGAGCATCCTAGCTACCTAAGATCATTTCTAGCATCAATCACCTCATTCGTGCAATTTTAGCAACATAGGGTCATGTTTACACAAAGTAACAACATAGGAGCATGCTTACACAAAGCAATAACATATAGATTCTCAAGGTAATCAACTTGAAGTCTAAAATGCAACATCAACTAAATATAACAATTTAACATAATTAGAATATCTAATATCACACATCAAGATATAGGTTCTCTAGGTTATCAATTAGAAATATAAAAGTGTGAAATCAACTAAATATATCAATTTAGTATAGATGTACTTAACAACATCAAAATGATTCATTAAAGTCATAAACGTAGGTGTACTTAACAACATCAAAATGATTTATTAAAATCATAAACATGGATGTACTTAACAACATCAAAATGATTCATTAAGATCATAAATATAGATATACTTAACAACATCAAAATGATTCATTAAAATCATAAACATGGATGTACTTAAAAACATCAAAATCGCCAATAACCAAAACCACAAGTTACAATATAAACATGATTGTTAACTTGGAATTGAATGCGAAACCAAATAGTGGAAGACTTGGACATTTAAGCTCGGAATTCTGCCAAGACCTCAATGGTTATTCCGGGCACTAACCCGCAGGGAAGACCACCCTAAGTGCGCACTATCTTAATTGGGGAAAACTTATACCTCCCGTACTAGAGCCAAACTCTAGACATGTTACTAGTAACTATGTCCCAAGAGAATTCAAAATAATCAAATAAGTTCACAACTTATACGTAATTTATATAATGCACGAAAACCACCTTCCATGCACAAGTAAGTTGAAACCACACAATCCATGCCTTAGAGTTTCAATTCTAAAATGACATATATAATGTCAATTACAAAGTGTGCAATTCATTACACATGGCATCAATATATTCCATAAGGAAAACATGTTTTCATGAATATAAATATAACAACAATGTTATCCAATGCTCAAAACGCAACTATGTGAATACACAACAAGTCCAAATTCATGATTTATATATAGAAACAACTTTTAAAACGCAAATAGATCCATGGAGCTAATAGTTAGAATTTAATTAAACAAAATAATTAAATTCTCTAGATTTCAAATCTATTCCAAATAATCTCAATTTAATCTATGTTAAACAACATAGTATGCTTATTACATATATCAAGTCAAAAGTACAAAATGAGCAAGATCCCTTCATATAGAATTTAATTAATTCAATTTTAATTAAATCTCTAGATTTCAAAAGTTATTCAAATGATCCCAAATTAATATATAACAAGCACCAAATCATGGTCATACCATATCTCAAATTTAAAATGGGATACAAGCAAAACACAATTTACTAGAATTTAAATCAAATTAAATCCATTTAATCTCTAGATTTGAAAACTCATCTAAATCATCTCAAATTAACATATGTCAAAGATCAACTCATGACCATGCCATTTACCAAGTCTAAAATGAGTTATATGCAAGATATGGTAAATTACTAATTTTTCAAATTAACAAAGACATGCATACAACTTAGATAAGTATCAATAACATACAAGAAACAAAAATATAACCCTATAACATCCCCTACCTCATTAGAGAAGTGTCTCTCTAGAATCCGAGGCAAAATCAACACAAAATGGCAAACCCTTCTAGGGTTATGAAGAGGAAGATGAGGGGAACAAAATGTATTCCCAAGTTCAAGCTTGGAAATCAATGGAAGGCCCTTAAAAATCAAGGTCAAAGGTTAAGGCTTTAGGCTCCATCCATGGAGGCTAGGGTTTTCTTTTCAAGAGAGGGAGGAAATGAAAATTGATGAGGATGAAATGTGAGTGGAGGGGATAGAGATCCTTCACTCACTATGTGCTCTTACACTACCTCTCACACACACACTAATGCAAGATCAAATTGTGAGCCTACACTTATCACAAATCCAAGGCTCCATCCTAGGCTAAATCTCAAGCCTACACTTGTCAACCATCCAAGCCAACAAGTGCACCAATCCTAGGCCAACAAGTGGTTAAATCTCCACCCTCCACATATCCTCATCCAAGGCCTCAAAGTGTTTCTACACATATGTCAACAAGTGGACCAATGAGAGTGTGACACTTGTCACACTTTTCAGAAATTGCAAAAAGGTCCTTTTTGAAATATCTTCCAAATTAAATTACAAAATGGTCCCTAAGACGAAAAATAATTACTTTACAATAATTACATAAAAACCCCAAAAGTTAGAAAAATTACAAAAAAGGTTATGAGTCTATACCCTTTACAAGAAAAGTAAGCACTTACCATGTTTTTCTACAAAAGTGACAATACACATAGTATGGAATTTAAATATTGTGAATGCATGCAAAACCGAAATCAAATCCAAACACGAAAAGTGAAATTATGCCAACAAAGTGACAACCGAGAAAAAGACGAATGTAAATAGTGTCACAAAAGTGAAAATGTGAAAATGACTCGATCCTCAAAGGAAGTCGTCAATCCACGGAAAAGAGTCTCAGAAACCATTCCCAAGTACTCAAGATGACATTAAGTGAGGAGAAACCGAATTCAGAAAGGAAAAGATCAACGGAAAAAAAATATCCGTGAAATCTGAGAAAATGAAAGGAAAGAAAATAACCGGGTCATTACATGTTAAATCAAACTCACCTTGCCCCTGTTCATATATAGCAAAAAAAAAAAAAAAAAAAAAAAAAAAAAAAAAAACTTTATTACAATTATTATTATTATTATTATAACTTGTTACAACTTATTATTATTTTTACTACTATTACTATTATTATTATAACTTATTATTCTCATTAATATTATCATTACATTACAACTATTATTATTATTAATGATGATAATTAAGAATTAAGAGGAGTAAAAATAAAAAAGATTTTTTTAGTAAAATTAAAAAAGATTTTCTTAGGATAGACTAGGGTTGCAAGTTGGGCTGGCCCAACCCAGCTCAGCTCAACCCAACCTCAATTCGAAATTAAGTTAGATTAGCCGGTCTGAATTCTACCCAAATTGAATTATGTCCATAACCCAGAATATTTTGGACGGGTGGACGGGTTTCACAGGTTACTTTTTATTTTTTATGCAAATTACATTTTCACTTGAAAACTAAAAGATGTATGTCATTAAACTTTCTGGTCCTAATAAAAATAGTAAAGGCCAGAAGAGAATTAATGGTAGTTTGATAGCTGAAAAAAGGAGGAAAATAAAAGAAATGAAGATTTGGGATCGGAATTGTTGATAAAAGATGTTACTTTTCATGTTCTTTTCCTCCATTTTCATTGGCAACAAAAGTGGTTCATACTGAACAAGTGAGACACATTTTATGTTTTTTAATTTTTAAAATTCACAAGATTTGGGATCGGAGTTTGATTTATATATTGGTTTTGAAATTATCAAAATCAAAACATGCAGGGAACATAAATTAACCCAAGAACAGTACTAATTAAAACCGCACCCCAAAAATATAATTGGAAAAACCGAAACTCGAAATTATTTTTTATTTCTAATTGTCTCCTTTTCTTTTACCTTTACAAAAAAAACTTCATGCCATAGATACTTGAGCATATATTTTTTTTGGGTTTACACCAAGAGAGTTGAAATAAGAGAACACAGTAATAATAAATTGAGTGAAGGAAGTTCAGTATGTATTGTGTTGAATCTGTTGATCCATATATGTAGAAACAGTTGGATCATATATATCCTACCTGGTGGTGTAGAGCATTTGAAGGATCCATCCTTGCACAATTAATTGTGATTCCTCCTGATAAGATTGAAGGAAAGGCTACCTGGGATAGAAATAAACTATAGAGATAAAGAAGTACAGCTGAATATATATATATATATATATATATAGGGAGAGAGAGAGAGAGAGAAAAAAAAAAATGAAGGGAAAAAGAAAAGTAGAGAGAGAAAGAGAAAGAAGAGAGAGGAGAGAGAAGGGAGACAAAAATACTAAATTTTTTTTTTTTCCTTAAGTTGTTTTTTATTATTATTATTATTTATTTTGGGTTGGGTTGAGTTCATGTTGAGCCTTAGTCCAAACTGAACATGTCTGAGTTTTGAGAAAATTCAACCCAATTTAAAACTGATATGTGAATTTAAAAGTTTAAATTTTAAAATTTTTGAATTGAGTTTGGGTTGGGCTGAGTTAGCCCACCCAAATTACTCCCTGGGCAAACCCTTCTTTCTTTTGAAAAATGGAAAAGAAAAGTGATGACAAAGGAATATATACATATTCTATTGGGTGACATTGTAGTAAAAAACAAAATATAGGTCCACTAGAGAAGGATTTATGCGTCAATGGAGGCAGAGCTTAATCTTTCAACGGAGTAGTCAAGTTAGTTTACCAACATTAGTCCTTTAAAGGAAAATATGTTTTGTTTTGATTTTTGTTTTTTGTTTTTGAGATAAAAAAATGATATACAAATTTACAATATAACAAAAGGAGGGGTTAGGCTTCATTAGGGGTGCATCTCAGAAGGGTTAGAGATACAACTTAATTAGATCTAACTGGACATATGAAATATTCAATTCTAACTTCAATTCATGAATTTTTATACTTGAGTTGAGATTTTGCATTAAAGAGTTGATTAATTCTGATTATCTATATGGCCAATTTACTTATAATTGAATATGAACTTGAATTAGTTTCACATTAGAATACTCTAAGCTCATTAAAAAAAAAAAAAAAAAAGGTAAAGTACATTAATACCTCTTGAGGTTTGATATAAGGACAAGTAGATGAAAGTTGTTCTATTTTTGGACAATCACACCCCCTCAAATTTGATAAAATGGACAAAGACACCTTGAAAATGGTGAATTGACTTTATTACCCTTTAATATAAAATTGACAATTACAATTGACTTAAATACCCTACAACCAAATAAGTTTAAATGGGTTACTGGATAAAACCCATGAGATAAACCCAAAATCCTTATCATCACCGTCACAAATCACGCACACTGCCACATCATCATCATCAATACCTTTTTTTTTTCACTTTCTTCTTTTTCCCCTCTCAAACCCTTACCCAAACAAACCCTAACAGAGTCAACTCACAAGCTTATAACCAAGCCATGTTTTTTTTTTTTGTGTGTAAATATATATATAGTCAAAGGAAGAGGGTCAACCCCATATACTTAATGGAATTACAGCAAGAGAATGATTTGGCCAATTCAACTTATTCGTACTGATCTTGTGGCACTAAACTCAGAAGGGTACAGAACAAATTGCGAGAGAAGCTTAAATCAAGTTCCACCTAGCAGGTTTTAGGCGGCAACCCAAGACACACATATAGATGGGAATTCAAGTTCCACCTAGCTGATCTTACGCGGCAACTCAAGACACACGCATATAGATACAGATTGAGAAAGAAGTTTGAAACCCCAAATCGAATTGACGAACAAATTGCAACTCCGATGACAGCAAAACCAATCTAACATCGGCGACACTTCATACAACAGAACAGTGGCATGTGCGACGCGTGTAGGGAAGGTAACCGCTGGATCCTCGTTCCGATTCTCGTTCCACCGTTGTCAATCACCGACCGAACAATGAAATCATGCCACGGTAGGTTCGATCCTCGTTCCGATTTTGGCGAGTTTGGTGAAGATCTTGATTAAAGGGGTTTGCAGATGGTCTCTGCAATTCTGATTCGACGAAGACGAGGCGATTCTGCAATTCTAATCCGAAATAGCTTTGTCGTGGCGACGATGAATTCTTCGGCGAAGACGAGGCGATGTTTGAAAAGCCCGCTGTTTGGACTTCCGCTCTGTCATCAACCAAAGAGTCAAGTTCTGGGTTTTGGGTGGTGGACCGGTGGTGACTGTTGTGTGTTGTATATATATATATATATATATATATATAGATGAAAATGGTAGTTTGGTTATTGAAGTATTTTGATATTTTATAATTAAAATTAATAAAATAGTGAAGGACAAAATAGACTTTTCACATATTTAAAGGCTCTATTTGGATGACAAATTTTAAAGGGGGTGTGATTGTCCAAAAATAGATAAATTTTCATCTGGGTGTCTAACTAGTTTACTTTACTTGCATTTTAATTAATTGCATTTTAGTGTAATCAAACAACCAACCTTCCTTTGCAATCTTGTGATACATTAGAGTTGAAGTTAAATTTCAACACGTATAATCCCTTGGGACGATCTCTACTCACTCTTGCTACGTTAGTAGTAGTGTTGGTAGTGGTTTTTATAAATTTAAACTTGATCCAAAAGACATTTCTTGAACCGCACATTCACTACATTATTTTGGTTTATAGGAACGATCGTCGTCAAATGATATTGAGAATTTTCTTGTGATCAAATTATAATGAGATTGAGAATCTTAATTTGTCTGCACCATAGTGGAACCATAATGGAATGATTTGTTTGACCAACATGGATAAATTATTTCATGTAATATATACATGTAGAAGTGATTTATTAGTTTAATGTGGAACTGCATGGCGTTTAGTCACGCACTATACCCAATGTTTTTATTAAGTAATTCGTGATACTTGGTTAATTTTAAGTTGAAAACCCATAGGACTTGCGTGTGATAGTCAAGCCGTATTAACCTAATTGATTTAAAGATTGAAGTACTTTAAATTATTTATCCGATATATAATATACATACATAAAGCTTTGTTATTTTTCTTTTAATTAAAGTATATAAAGAATTGAGATTTTTTAAATCTTGATTGATGTGCATGTTATTATTATATTGTTCACTGTAATTTCTTAATATTTATGAGGAGGCTTTTTTTTATTTGTGTTAGAGCCATTTGCCTTACAATGAAATTAAATGTTCCATAATTTTGGATTTGGCTTATGTGCACTAAATAAATAAGTAAACATGAACGTAAATAAAATGGAACATTTACAGTTTAGGTCTTTCTTTAGAGTTTAGAAAGACCGGTAAAGTGATCGTTTCAAATGTGATAGCCAAAGTGAGTGATGCCTACCAAAAGGTGGCACGCTCACAGAGGTTATTATTATTTTTTATTTTAAAAATAAATAAATAATAATAATTTAAGGCATTGGTCTTATTGAGGTTTCACAGTGCACTTACCTACATGAGGGCATATGTTCTGCCAAAATGTGTTCAATGTCTTAGTGTAGGATAAGTGAGTAGAATATTTGAGAGTGTTTGAATTTTAACTAAATAACCCTCTTGCCAAAAGGTAGTGGAAGTGTTTAACAATAATTTAAGTATAATCAAATAGGTCTATGTGCGATTTTATCTTAAGTTTGGGAGTAAAGTAAAATCTAAAATTCTACCAAAAGCTGATTTTAGATGGCATTTTATTTGTTCCAGCAAGGTGGATGGTTTTGCACATAGTAAAACACTATGAGAAATTCAGCTTAAAACCCTAAGCACAAATTAAAGTAATAATTCCTAAAGTTATGACATATTATTTTATATGTTGTTTATGTGGTATTATTCAATATAACATTTATTCAGGTTACAGACGCTTCCGCAATTTAAAGACAGTTCAAAGGGATTAAACCATTGAATGGTTAAAATTATATTGCCTAGAAGACATGTTTTGATATTATATTGGGTTTCTTGGACTACGAGTTTGTGCTTTTTGAGGAAGAAACCATATGCCTAATGCAGAGTCTTCTTAGGTAGAAAAGTTGTTGCATTTTTAACTGGACTAAAAGTATTACGATGTCATTAGGTTAATTTATGCTTCTATCGGTAATACTATTTAGGGTAGTATTCTAGTTTTGATACTGCCAATGAGCTTCTTGATTTGATCAAGAAAGAGTTAATGGGTATTAAGAAGCAACTACAATACTATTAGCTAACATGGATTATGTTAGTGAGATATGATGGAAATGGTTCAGTGAGGGAGTACATCTATAAGATGTGCAAGTTGGTTAATGATCGGAGGTAGCAGAAAATCATATTTGCTAATAAGTTTATTAGTCCACATGGTGATCTATTCTCTGCTTAGGTTTTTTTAGCTTTTCAAGGTGAATTATAATTCACAAGAAGTTAAATGTGGCATTAACCAGCTACTAGCATTTTATGTTATTGAATGAGAACGCCTCAAAGGTGTTAAAACTAAGTCAACTTATCTTGCGGTGATAGTAAGAATAGTTTCAAGAAGAAACGAGGAGGCAAGAAAGTGTATAAGGCTAATAAAGAAAGGCAGAACAATACATGAAAAGACATTAATCATGGAATGATAAATGTTAGTTCTATAGAAATAAAAGGACATCAAAAGAAAAGATTATTGTGATGAAAAGAAAAACAAAGCAGGAAAGAAAATTGCCATATTAATATTTGAGCCTAACTTGGTAAAAATATAGGTATAGACATGGTGGATAGATTCGGGTGTGATCCTACTTGTTTCTTGTTTTTCTATAGACTCGATACCTTCCGAATAAAATCGTGATTTGGTTAGAAAGGATTCATCTATGCTATGCATAGGATATTGGGGAATGCCTCTCAAAAGAGACTTGAACGCTTGGTCAAGGAGGAAATTATTGGGCCACAAATTTTATACATTGGTTGTATCAAAGAACAGATGCAAAGAAATGCAAATTTTGAGGCTAGTCGGTCATTTAGTCTTTTAGACTATATTTTATACCGAATTTTGTGGTCCATTTCTTATTGTAGCTTGTTTGCGGTAAAGGTATTTCATTGTCTTCATTGATGGGTTCTCAAGGTATGATTGTGTACTTAATCCACCAAAAGTTCGAAATACTTGATGTGTGTAAAATCTACTAGACTAAAGTTGAAAGTAGTTGGTATAAAGATTATGGTTTTAAAATCGGACTAGGGTATTGAGTTTTATTGGGAGAATGGTAATGAAGGTGTAAATCGTAGTATTTCCAGTACATGCTTAAAAAATAGGGCATTGTGCCACAGTACACCATTCCTAGTTCTCCTGCGTAAAATAAAGTTACAAAAAAGAGAAAGTGTGGGGATGTCTTATAGAGATAAGAGTTATATAATGAAGCTATCAAGGAGGTTGATACTCACACTGTCATTGATTATGTTATTGGGCATCTTGAAAGATTAAAGGATTCGAGATTTACTACCCTGTTGACCTATGGAGATTATTGGAATATGTCATGCATATTTAATGAGAGTGGTGAATCCAGTGGGTGTTTAAGATATTGTAGTTTCTTTTTGCAGAAAAGTATTTTTAGCATCTATTCTATTTATTCCAGGCTTCATTTGATTTTCTTTAGTGGTTTCAGCTAAAGCTCATATTCCCACTCTTTCAGTTATTTCTCCTTTGCATACCTTTCTTTCAGTTTCCAATCTAGTTTCGAAGCCAGTTTAGCTTAGGAGATCTTCTAAAGCTTAGAAGTATGCTATAGTTGGTGATTTTGAGGTGTCTGGTGGATATAAGACAAAAATTGATGGCCAAGTGCTTAAGCAAATGTTAAGTGTTGATTTCTTTGAGATTTTCTCCAGCTTCATTAAAGGACTCTTTAAGAGTCATTCTTTCATTCTCACTCATTTATGGCTTAAATAAGTTTTACAACACTAGTATCCAAAAAATTGATACAGTGGTTACTAATTGTAAGTTCAAAGAGAATATTTTGGATAAATGCATATACCTCAAGTTCAGTGGGAGTCATTTTTGTTTTCCTTGTCCTATATGTTAATGATATTTTATAAGGTAGCAATGATGTTTATGTGATACATGATATTAAGAATTTTATGTAAAGTTTTGACATGAAGGACATGAGTATGCAAAATATGTTCTTGGCATTAAGATCCATAGAGATCACGCTACTGGAATACTTAGACTTTCTCTAAAGGCTTATATTAATTAAGTATATGGAAACAATTTAAGGGTGACCAATGGTGTTGTCGTCGCACCAACGTCTAAAGATGTGCAAAAGATAGTGAATGTACAATGTAGCCAAGTTTTCTATTTATAAATGCCACTACTACTATTAACTAAAAATATAGCAAAAGTGAGTAGGGATCGTCCCAAGGGATTGAAGGGCTACTAATAATGGAACAATGCTTAGGGTTAGTAGGTCGAGTGATCAAAGGTAGGTTGTTTGGTTGATTAAACTATAATTAAGATTAAACAAGATCAATATAAAACAAGTAATTAAAGGATGAAGAAAACAAGAGAAAGAGATCTTGGGACTTAGAGATCACCACTAAATATCACATTTCTATACACTCAATTCACAATTAATGAGGAGGAAAACATATGTTGCAACAATAATGAGTGTGTGTGGTTGTTTATACAAGCATGGATGACCAATTAAATATATATTGTCTAAACAACACAATGAATAGCACAATACATCAAACTAAGTCATTAATCCTTCTTTAAGCTCACAATCCAAACACATCACATAATTAGAGAAATATACTACTTGCATTCATAAGTATGGAACATCTTGTCCTCCCATTTAACAGCTAAGGTAGTTACACTACATCTAAGCTAATGGCATAGAAATTAAACTAATTAGATTAAGGGAGAGGCACAATCCATCAAGAAATGAGTATGAACCATCAAATAAACCACAAAAGCATTCTATTAAGCACTATGTCTTGACAATCTCTAGATCTATAGCATCAACACACATAGACATGCATCAACAACATAAGAGATAGAGATAAACACATGAACATCTATCCTAGCATACATAGACATATGGATAGAATGAAATGATCAATTAGAAGAATTAAATCATACAAATCAATGAATAAACAAGATCTATGTATATAAATATGTCAAAACATGTATTACAATACAAATCCCCTAAAAAAAATATACATAAATCAAGGTAAAGAAAGCATACTGAGGGCTAACTCTAGCCCTAATTAAAAAGATGTCTAGCCACTTATGAATGGTGTCCTCTAACCCTCAAAGGCTATCTCCATAGTAGAAGTGCTCTTCTTCTTGAGGAAGATGGAAAACCTCTCAAGAATGTCTCTAGCCTCCTCTTCTCTTTTCTTCCACTCTAAGAATTGTATCTAAGACTATCAAAAACTATCTATCTAAGCATTTGTGTAAAAGTGACTTATATTCCTTATATAGGTAGCTCAAATGTCACACCCAATGGTCTAAGTTCGTACACAAGGGCTCCTCCAATGATTGCACACTGAGACAACTTTTAATAAGCTGGAGATATATTTTTTTTTCGGATTTGAGAGGGTTTGATTGATCGAACTTGTGCTGTGATCGATCGAACATGGCTGAGATCTATCAAACTTTGGCTGGATCGATTCTCCCATGGCGGTGCCTTTTTGGATAAGGACAGATCTGAGATATTTTGAGGAATGAGATAAAAGTGGTAGGTAGGGTGGTACAACAAGATAAGATGGAATCTTTTCAATCTATCTGAGAATTATTAGATCAATCGAACTTTGTGGGATCTTTGGATAAGGACAAAAGAGCTTGGATCTATCTTGGAGAGTCTAGATCGATTAACTTTCGATCGATCGAAGTATTCTTGTGATCGATCAAACTTGCTAAATTTCCACACTTTGCTTTAATCTGCTTCCACTTTGCTCCTTTCTTCCATCCAGCTTAAGTTAGCTTCTTTTAAGCTCTTATTTAGCTGAATTAGCTTATTTTGGGGATAAGCACCTAAAAAGAGCAATAACACGAAATTAGTCTAAAACGGGAAAGTAGGATAGACAAAGGTCATAGAATACTTAAGCTTAAGGGGTTTACATGTGCACTTTTCAGTGCTCATCACACCCCCAAACTTAAATATTGCTAGTCCCTAGCAATGAACTACAAAGTAAATAAATGAAATGAACAACTATACAAGTATGAATCTAGAAAATAATAAATGGATAACGCCACTTTTGTAAGGAACACGATTGCATTTAGCGCATGCAACAAGCCTTTTAAACCCCTAGGTTACCCCTAGTGGACGAGTGAAGTCTCGTGAGGGTTTTCAAAAATTATACCCACAAACATTAAGCTCATTATCATAAAAGAGACACCAATATTGTAAACAAGCATCGGGAGAAAACTACCTTAAGTATGCAATTTTTCAACCATTTCTAAGCAATCTCCTAAAATTTCAACATCAAGGAAGCAAATATGGTCCTCCACACATCAAGAAAATGATCATGCAAATCAAAACAACACTAGAATCCTTTTTGAGTGGACCGACATCAAATATATTGCTATCTAAGCCAATTAAAGAAATGATTACATCCTTACCCTCAAACTAGCATACAAATCTAGTCCCGATCATCAAAACAAAGAGTTGACTTTTTATTAAAGCTTTATTAAACTAGGTGCGCTTATTCTTTTCACTTGATTTTTTTTTTTTTTTTAATTTTATCCTAAGGATCAAATATGGAAGCATGGTGCAATGTGTTGATCTATTAAGCTTTCTAGCAATCCATGAGGTCAAGCGTTAGGTCAATGACTCCCAAACCGGACGGTTTTAGGGCACTAGGTGTTTAAACACCCCTAAGGACTTATAAGCTCAAATCAACTAGGCTACAAATCAAAACAACCTCCATCTAATCATTTCCCACTTCTCACCTTTTGGGAGAAGTCCTCACTTTTTTTTATTTGCTTTAGCAACTTTTTTTTTTTTTTTTTTTTTTCTAGTTGAATTATTAACTTAGAGTTTGGGCCCTCCACCTTTCGGCGAGAGAAATTCAGTGTTTGATGAAGCTAGAATTCTGGCTATTCAATGAAAAAGGGTTTGTTATCCACCTTTATCAAAATGAAAGCTTTCAATGCACTACTAGCCCAATTAGGATATAATCAATTCAATAATTAACAAAGCATGTAGCCCACAAATGAATGCTAGTGTGCGCCTGTACTAATGTAGAATCTTAGAGTGAATCTCAAAACAATCACAAAATCAGGATGATGTGGACCACAAGTGCAAGCAAGATATCAATTTTTAAAAAAATTTACTCCTAAATGGCATCCACAAGGCATATGTGGGTGTAATTTTTTACACCCGAACACCTAAAGGGATCGACCACGGAAAGCACACAGAAAAAATTAAGAAGGGATCAAGTAAATCTTTGAGATAGTAATAGTATTCAAAGTCTCCTCCCTTTTACCTTTGTTCAGTTTCTATTTGTAAGTGTTTTTTAGCTTAAGAATTTACATAGAGTCGTTTCTTGACTTTTATTCCCAAACGTAGGTAATTTATGCCTACAGATCGTGCATTTGACATTATTGCGGGCGTTATGGAGTTTGGGCCTTGTCAGAATTGGGCCTGTTTATTCTGCCTCTATTTTAAGTAGGCCTTCCTTCGCTGGACTTATGTTTCATTATGGGCTTCCAGTTTTTTAGCCTTTTTGTGGGCTGCCTTTTGTCGCCACGTGTTGTTTTGTGATTGGTGTGATTTTTTTCCCTCCACACTTTGCCCCCAATTCCTTTTTATGAATTTGATTCATAAAAGGAATTGTAACCATTTTCGGGAAGTGGAGAAATTTTCGCAGCTGTTACGGCTGATCATTACCATTCGTGCTGTCGATTCTGGGACTTCGTGTTTGCCCTTCCGCTATCCGCCCCTTTCAGCTTATATACAGCACTTTCGTGATTTGGGCATCTATATCTGTGATTTTGTTCATGAGTTTTGGCGAGCATCTGATTACTAGCTGCTTCGACATCTCATTCCATCCGCCGAGGTTAGTCTTTTTTTCATTCCATATTTCTTATATAATGAGTCAAAAAAGTAGTGAACGAACTCATAGTGTTCACATGTCTGATTCTGAGTCGGGAACTGTGGCGGCGAGTCTGAGCGATTATGCTGAGGGTCCCATAGTCTTCCCTGCAAATGTTGTAGAAAGGAAGTCCTTTTCGATTTCTCAGTTGAGAAAGAAGAATCGTGTTCCTTCTGACGTTACCCTTGAGGAATATGACCATGATTTAAACTTTAGTATAGGTAAGGGTTTGGAGGAGGGCGAAATGCTTTTCTCGGCTTTGTATTTTCTCGCCTTTCAATTCCCCTTGAACCCTTTTTATCTTCAGGTTTTGTCGGTGTTGAATTTGGCTCCTCTTCAGGTTAACCCTAATTTCTTCTGCATTCTTTCCTGTCTTCTTGCTCTGAACAGGGTTCGAGGTTTAACCTTGACTCTTGCCGACCTTCTATTTTGTTACTCGCTTGATAAGTTGAAGGGAGGTGAGGGTAGGTTTCACCTTCACTCTATACCGGGTAGAACTCTTTTCTCTCACCTTAATACCTCTGACAAAGAGTGGAAGTACAAAATTGTTAAAGTCGGAGGGGCGTGGCGGTCTTCTTCCATTCGGGATTTATTCGTCCGATTAAGCTTTCATGCCCCATCTGTTCCCGCATTTGATGATTCGGCCGAGTCTTCTTGCTTTGTTTGCGTTGTAAGCATTTTTGTTGTATATATAACTTCCTAGGTCACAAAACTAACTTTTTCTCTTTGAAATTTGCAGATAGTCATCTTGCCTACTTACAAGAAAGAGTTTGGAGCAACGTTCCTTCTGCCAAGACCCTTCTCTCCTCTTCTATTCTTGAGGTGATCTCGAGAGATCCTCCAGTAATTGCTTTAAATCCCGAAGAGCCCATTGACCTTGTCGCTTCCGACTCCGAGGTTATCTTATCGCCTGCCCCCCTTACCCTCTCTTAATCAGTGATAGAACTCCCTCCTCCAAAACCCCGTACGACGAAGAAGGAATGGGAGGCAGCCGCTAAGTTGTTACAAGAAAGGAAGAACCTTCTTGTTGAGGTGGGCAGGCTTTCTCCCTCTCAAAAGCAGAAAGGGGCCCAGTCGGGGACTAAGTGTCCATCAGCGAAGGATGACTCTTCTTCGAAGCATCCCAAGTTAATGGCTGGGGCCTTTGGAGGAAAAATTGCTTTGATTCCTGGCGCTGCTGATGTCGCTGGGGGTGATTTCGCGGGGTCTACTGAGAAGTGGTTCCCCGAAATAATGAAGTCTGATGGGTCCCCCACCATCATTGGTGACTCTGGAGCCGAAGACCTGGAGACGTTGATGGGTTTGGCTAGAGGGATGTGGCCTCCCAGAGATGAAATTTTACAACAACAGATAAGCATTGATGATCTGTTATCCCTTGCTCCCAAATTCATAATGGAGGTAACCTTCCCTCTGTTCCTTTTTTTTTTTTTTTTTTTAAAAAAAAAAAAAAGTTCCATGTTACTTTTGCGCAAAGCTCTTTCTTGATGTTTGCTCTTATAAAGAAACTCTCAGCTGACTCCCTTCATGCGAACCAGTCTGCTACCCTTCAGAAGAGGGTAAGTGCTTTGGAGGCTTCTCTCGCTGAGGAGAAGAGGGAAAAAGCTCAACAGCTGAAGTCAATTGAGTATTTTGGCAAAAGAGCTAGGGAGCTTGAGAACAAAGCTGCTGAGCTTGACCTGCAGCTTGGGAAAGCAAACCCTCTTATTCAAACCTGCAAGGATGGAGGTTTAGAGATGTTTGACTGTTTTTCCCAGATTGTGAATCTCCGTTATGCCAATGGCTTCAGGCTTGTTTTGCTCAGAGGCAGCTTCCTTCTAGGGAGAGAGATTATGGTGATGCTGACGAGCATGATGCCGAACAGGGGCTCTTGGTTGCAGGTGAGTATGCCGAGCCTTAGGCTGGCCCTAGAGAGATATAGTTTGCTGCTGTGCTGAAGGGTGAGGTGTCTGGCGAGGTTCCGCCTCCTCTCCATTACCCTTCAGGTTCTCAAGGGTTACCTGCCTTGTCGTTTGATACCCCTTCTTCTGTTCCTGCCAGAGTAGAGTTGGTTGATGCATTTACGCAGAGGTTCAATGCAGAGGGTAGAGCTGTGCCCGATAGTGATCCTGCGTAACTTCCCTTTTTTTTTTTTTTTGGAGGTGTTGGGTATGCCCTGCCTATTTTGTAAAAACCTTCACTTATTTGTTAGAACATAAAGGTTTTCTTTTGAAAATCTTTGGGATTGTTTTTGCTTATATTATTGCTTGTGGTTCTACGTATTTGTCTGATTTGCAATTAACGTTCGGGCGTTAGGCATTTTTCGCCTATTTAGCGATTGGCTCCTGGAGCCGTTCGGCTTTTTTGTTTTTTGTCTTGAGCGACTTATCCGGTCAAGCCTGTTCGGGCATTAGGCTCTTGGGGCCTTTGCTTATTTTGTGATAGGCTCTTGGGGCCGTTCGGCGTTTTGGAACTTGAGCAGTTTATCCAATCAAGCCCGTTCAGGTGTTAAGCTCTTGGGCCCTTTGCCTATTTTGCGATTGGCTCTTGGGGCCGTTCGGCTTTTTTAGACTTGAGCGGTTTATCCGGTCAAGCCTGTTCGGGTGTTAGGCTCTTAGGGCCTCCACCTATTTTGCGATCGGCTCTTGGGGCCGTTAGGCTTTTTTGGACTTGAGCAGTTTATCCGGTCAAGTCTGTTCAGGCGTTAGGCTCTTGAGGCCTTCGTCTATTTTGCGATCGGCTCTTGGGGCCGTTCGCCTTTTTTGGACTTAAGCGATTTATCCGGTCAAGCCTGTTTGGGCATTAGGCTCTTGGGGCTGTTCGGCATTTTTGGACTTGAGTGGTTTATCCGGTCAAGCCTGTTCAGGCGTTGGGCTCTTGGGGCCTTCGCCTATCTTGCGATCGGCTCTTGGGGGCGTTCGGCTTTTTTGGACTTGAGCGATTTATCCGGTTAAGCCCGTTCGGGTGTTAGGCTCTTGGGGCCTTCGCCTATTTTGTGATCGGCTCTTGGGGCCGTTCGGCTTTTTTAGACTTAAGCAGTTTATCCGGTCAAGCCCTTTTAGGCATTGGGCTCTTGGGGCCTTTGCCTATTTTGCGATCGGCTCTTGGGGCCGTTCGACTTTTTTGGACTTGAGCGGTTTATCCGGTCAAGCCCGTTCGAGCGTTGGGGTCTTGGGGCCTTCGCCTACTTTGCAATCGGCTCTTGGGGCCATTCCGCCTTTTGGACTTGAGTGGTTTATCTGGTCAAGCCCGTTCGGGCGTTGGGCTCTTGGGGCCTTCGCCTATTTTACGATCGGCTCTTTAGGCCGTTCGTCTTTTTTTTGGACTTGAGTGGTTTATCCGGTCAAGCCCGTTCGTAAGTCCGTCTTGAGAGGGAAGTCCTCGTGCTGAACCCCTTTTTATTCGGCCTTTTTTGTGTGGGCGTTCCCTTGCTGACGTTTAAAATTTAAACGATTTCTGTCTTATAGAAAACCCATTTTCTGTTTAAAGTGAGATAAGGATTTAAAAAGAAGTGACCTATCCCAAAAGAAAACGGGGAAGACCCTACATTACGGACCCCCTCTGATAATGAGCTGAGACTACCCATGGGCCTCATAATTTAGGGCCCTCACCCACTGATTGTACACCCGACAGGTTATATTAAAATAATAAGGGATTCTTTTCCTTTTTTGTTGATGTGGGACTGTACTTTCCAAAAAAGGGGAAACTATGTAGGGAGTGTATGGAGACCTTTGACAATGGGGCACTTCAGTGTCGTAAGTGGGGTCCCATTATCAATGGGTCCCACACACTGATAGGCACTTAAGTGTGGATCCTTATAAGAAAAGGGTTAGATTCCATTTTTTGAGCGATGTGGGACATCGTTTCTCATAGGTGATAAGACCTTATTTATGGTAAGATAAAAGATAAAAAGTGTAAAGTGGAGACCCCTGATGGTGGGTCCCGTTATAGGTCGTATACCATCAGGGGGTCCACTCCACTATTTAGATCTCGTGTTATTCTACTTTAAATAATAGTCAGAAGTTTTGTTTTTATTCGATGTGGGACATTTGAAAAAGGCTATCAGCAGCTTTATTTATTCAAAAAGTAGAATACTGGAAAACACTGTACGATTTACTTTATTGAAAGTACCTTTTCAGGCTCATTGTATTCCTCGGCTTGGTCATTTCGGTGCCATCCAAGTGTCGAAGTCTGTAAGCTCCTTTTCTAATCACATCTGATATTCGGTATGGCCCTTCCCAGTTAGGTTCCAATTTGCTGACGTACTTTTCTGATTTCAGGAGCACCAGATCTCCTGGATTGAAGCTTCTCCTTCTGACCCTTTTTTATAACTATTTGCTATCTTTTGCTGGTAGGCTGCTAGTAGGATGGCTGCGGCTTCCCTTTTTCCTTCCAATAGATCCAGACTATGTTCCAGAAGCTGATTATTTGACTCCTAGTTCCAAGCTAAGCTTTGGATGATGGGTGCCACCACTTCGGTGGGGATTACGCCCTCGGTGCCGTAAGCTAGAGAGAGAGGGGTTTCACCAGTGGGACGTCTCGGGGTGGTTCTGTATGCCCATAGGACATTTGGCAATTCTTCTAACCACTTCCCTTTTTTTATCTTCAAGCTTCTTTTTGATGTAGGCAAAGATCGTCCTGTTGGTTATCTCCGCCTACCTATTGCCTTGGGGGTGGTATGCAGCTGACACTTTTTGGTTGATACCGTACTTGTCAAAGAAATGTTGAGTGTATTGATTATCCAGATTCGGCCTGTTGTCCATGGTAATGGATTTTGGGATTCCGAATCTGCATATCAGGTTGTTCCAAACGAATTTTTTCACTTGGACGTTAGTCACACTCGCATATGCCTCTGCTTCTACCCATTTAGTGAAATAATCAGTGGCTAACAAGGCGTACCTTTTCTGTGATGCCGCCATTGGTAAGGGTCCTACCATGTCCATTCCCCATTGTGCGAATGGCTATGGGCTGCTCATGGTGTCTATATCTTCCGGGGGTAATTGACGAGGGGGAATACCTTTGACACTTGTCGCATCTGCGAGAGTATTCTTCTGCTTCCCTTGCCATGTAGGGCCAAAAATAACCTTGAGTGAGAGCTTTATGAGCCAACGACCTGCCCCGAAATGATTCCCGTACTCCTCTTCATGTATCTGTTTTAAAACTTCTCGGGACTCCGTTGGGGTCAGACACTTGAGGTAGGGTCCAAAATGTGATCGTCTAAAGAGCTGTCCTCCTACCACAGAATATATAGCGGCTTTCATCCTTAGCTGCCGGGCTGCTTCCTTAGAATTAGAGAGTTCTCCTCTCTCAAGGTAAGCCAATATCGGATCTATCCAGCTTGGTTCCCATGGGATAACCAACACTTGCACACCCCTTGTGATGCTCGGTGTTTCTAGGACATTAATGGGGACGACTCTAGTGAGTGACTCGTCCCCTAGGGATACTGCATTCGCCAAACGATCAGCTATTGGGTTTTCTTCCCTAGGGATCTGCTGAAATTTGATTGTATCAAAGTACTTTGTCATTTTTTTAACTTCTTCTTGGTATACATTCATTCTGCACTCTCTGGTGGTGTACTCTCCCGTCACCTGCCTTATGATGAACTGTGAATCGCTATAGGCTTTAAGGTGCTTTACTTGGAGTTCCTTGGCCAATCTGAGTCCTGCCAGCAGTGCCTCGTATTCAGCTTCGTTGTTTGTAACTTAGAACTCTAGTCGGACTGACTGTTGGATTCTGGTCCCCTTGGGGGTTCTTATCTCTACTCCTGCTCTGGCTTCATTTTGACTTAAAGAACCATCGACGTATAATTCTCAGCAAGGCTCTTCCGTGGTTTGCTGTTCCTCCCCTGGGTTAATGTCCAAGAGAAAATCCGCAACCACTTGCCCCTTTTTAGCGATGCGCGATTCGTACCGGATGTCAAAGGAGCTTAATTCGATTGCCCATTTGGTGATCCGACCTGAGATGTCTGGTTTACTGAGAATTGCTTTGATAGGATGTATCGTGGGAACTATTATTCGATGCGCCTCAAAATAGTGTCGGAGTTTCCTTTTAGCTTGAACTAAAGCAAGGATGATTTTTTCTACCATTGAGTACCGGCTTTCTGCGTCGGTCATGGCCTTGCTGGAATAAAAGACCAGGTGTAACTTCTTTCCCACTTCTCTTACTAAGGCTGAGCTAGTTGCTGACTGAGATATTGCTAAGTAGAGGTACAACGGCTTTTCAGGTTCTGGAGCAGATCGAATTGGGGGACTTGTCATGTACTCCTTGAGTTTCACGAGAGCTTCTCTCTGCTCTGCCCCCCAGATATCTCCTTTTTTGGCTCTGATTGCGTCGAAGAACGGTTTGCACTTGTCTGATAGTCTGGATATAAAGTGGCTAAGAGTCGCTACTCTCCCGGTGAGGATTTGGACTTCCCTCACGGTTCGGGGCTTTTAACTCTGTAGCAATTTTGCTAACTGAGTGGGACTTACCTCTATTCCCCTTTTGCTCACCAGGTGATCGATGAACTGTCCCGAGGATACTCCGAACGAACATTTTGCTAGCTTTAACATCATTTTATGTTTCCTGAGAGTATCAAACACATTCTGCAGGTGTTGCTGATGATATTTCTTAACTTTGCTTTTCACCACCATATCGTCTATGTAAGTTTCGACCATTCGGCCGATCCGTTCTTGGAACATTTTGTTGAACAGCCTTTGATAAGTTGCTCCTGCATTTTTTAACCCGAATGGCATTAACTTGTAGCAATAGGTCCCCTATTTGGTGATGAAAGAAGTCTTTTCTTCGTCCGAAGGGTTCATCGGGATTTGGTTGTAGCCCGAGCAAGCATCAAGGAAAGTCATTTTTTCATATTCGGTCATGGCGTCTACCATCTGATCGATCTTGGGGAGTGGGAAGCTATCTTTTGGGCACGCTCTGTTCAGGTTGGTGAAGTCAATGCATACTTGCCATTTACCATTCTTTTTCTGGACAACCACCACGTTTGACAACCATTGAGGATACTGGACTTCTCTGATGAACCCTGTTTCTAAAAGTCAATTGACTTCTTCAGCAATAATTTTATTCCCGGGGTCCACGTTCAGGCTGTGACAGGCCATCCGTGGGTCAATTCCCAGCATATCCCAGTGATTCCAAGTGAAGATGTCTGCATTTTTCCTTAGGATTTCTACTAGTTCCTCCTTCTCCTGAACTGACTGGAGAGTCCCTATGAAGGTCAGCTTGTGCTCGTCCCCTACGACTATCTGCATGGCTTTTAGGCGTTCTACAGTAAAATGTTCTTCTTTCGGTTCCTCCGTTTCTTTTGTAGGGGAAGAGCTCGGTAATTACTATTTCAGCAATTTCTTATCTTTTTTGGAAGGATAAATCGTCGTGTGGTAGCAATCCTTTGCTGTTACCTGGTCTCTCAGATATCAATGACCTCTTGACCATTCGGGCTTATGCATCTCATGACTTGGTGCAGGGTTGATGGGACTCCTTTCATGCGGTGGATCCATCCTCGACCCATTAGCAAATTGTAGGTCGAGTGAATATCCACAATCACAAAGTTCTTTTTCAGAGATCTTTTAGCAGCAGTGACTGACAGCGTGATCACACCTGTGGGCTCCACTCTTTTTCCATGAATCCTACCAATGGACTTTTATTGGGACTAATCTGGTCTGCAGCTAATTTTAACTGATCAAATGCCCACTTTGTCATGATATTAGCGCTACTGCTGGGATCAATCAGTACTCGTCTGACCAGATAGTTGGCCATTAGTAGACTAACTACTAATGGGTCTTCGTGCGGGTGTTGCACCCTTCTGAGATCCCCTTTATGAAAAGAATCTTGTGCTGGATTAGGTTTGCAGTCGACAGTATTGATTTCCCCAATCCTTCGTAGCTTATGGACTTGCTTGAGCTAGATCCTGTAGAAATTTCCCGATTGCTCGTCTTCTTCCGGACGGCCATGAATTGTGTTAATTACCCGGACATTATGACTCTCTACCACGGCTTTTGGAATTGCCCGGACTCGTTCTTGTTGCCTTAGGGTAATCAAGTATTCAGTTAACTCGCCCTTAGCTATTAACGCTTCCACCTATCTTCTCAAGCTCCTACAATCATTGGTCAGGTGGCTGAAATCACTGTGGAATGCACAGTGTTTATTCTAGTCTCTTTACTCTATTGGTTATCTGATTGGTGGTGGGATCTGGAAGATGTTTCTTGCCTTGGTCTCTTGGAACAGTCTGGCCAATGTTACTTTAAGCGGCGTGATAGTTGCTTGGGATTTCTTTTCAGGGGCTCGTCCTTCAATAGTCAGGGGTTTTCGATGGGCCCGCGAGGTGCTCGATCGCTCATTCGATCGATTCTCTACTATGACCAGTGTCGCTCTCTACTGTCTAGTTACTTCATTTTCTTCAAGTCTGATGTAGTTTTGTGCATGTGAATTTAGCTTCGACATGTTAGTTGGGGTCTTCTTCACCAGAGAAGAATGAAAACGTGAGCCCTGCACCATGGCTATCTTGAACGCTTCTATGGCTGTGTCTTGATTGCAATCTGGTATGCCCGATGACTCCATGTTGAATCGGGTAAGGAAGGTTTGCAGGCCATCTCCCTTCATCTGCTGAATCATAAAGAGACTGGCAATGGTTTTCTTCCATTTCTTATTTCCACAATATTGGGCCAAGAACGCGACGCATAGTGATTCGAAGTTTGGGATTGATTTGCACAGGCGATTCTTAAACCACTCTAGGGCCACCCCCGTCAGGCTGGATAGAAATATTTTTTACATGAATAGGTCATTATGAGCCTCTAGTGTCATTTTCTGAGTACAGTGGTGATGCGACCCGAGCATGTGCACAAAATAATGCACAACACTTTAGGTTTAAAATTAATGTCAAGTGGGCATCATATTTTATAATTTATAAAACCACTAAACACTTATACTATGTAGTATGAAGCGAGTAGGGATCGAACCCAAGGGATTGAACACGTGTTGGGATTAAACTTGATTTTAGTGCTAATGAGATTGCACAAGAGAGATAGAGAAAGAGAGAGAGAGAGAAAAAGATTTTTCGTGAAGTGATTAAACTAGAGTTAAATCGAAAGCATGGAAATAGAAATGACAATGCAAGTAGAATTAAAGAGATATGAATAGAGTCTTAGGGTTAGGATTCACCATTAAGCTCATGCAATTAACCATATGCTTTCAATTAATGGGGAATTCATTAGTGTAATTATAGATGTAGCCACATTATTATCACAAATCACAATTGTAAGCATAGATTATCAACATCAAGAATGAATTGTCTACCTAATGACAATTAAACTAAAGTGTAGAACCCATTCAAGACTACGTCATAACCCACCATACACATTCACAAATGTATCCAATATGAGCACACATCAATCAAGAAGATAATACTAATTGTAATTAGAAGCATGGATTAAAATAATCAAGCACAGATTGCCTACTTTACTACAATTAACTAATGACAAATAAGCTAATTTGTAAAACAATCTATCATGATTAAGCCTTTATCCATCAAATTAATTGACAATTGTATCAACTAAGTCTCATGCTATGGCCATCACTAAACACAACTAAAAGAAGTATCTAGTGTAGAGTATAATTCTAAATCAATCACACCTAGACATGCAATTTTCATATAGAATCAATGGAAGAATTAAATTCTAATCATCTAATGAAAAATAAAATCCCTAATTAATCATACATAGACATACAATCAATTGGAGATTTCAATGGAAGAATTCATCAATACAAACCCTAATTTATCAAATCAAGCATGTATATATAAAGAAATCACAAGGCCATATAATTTAATTACAACATAATAATTCCCCAAGAAAAGAAATACAAAGGTTAGGGTTACATGAACTTAGGGCTCATCTAAGTCCTAAGTGAAGAACTAGCTCATGGAGAAGATGATCATGGTGTTAACAAGCTCCATCTCCATCTTTTGGCTCCTTCTTCTTCTTCCTTCAATTGTAGACAAAGCCTCTGTAAAAATGTTCTTCAAACCCTAGCTTTTCCTTTTTCCCAGAGAGAACGTAATATCACGGTACAGAAAAAAATAATAAAACTTAATTCTTCAAATAATAAATCACTAAACTAATAAATACTCACCCTAAAAACAATGGGCCTCACTGGGCTTAAGTAATAAACCTATTAAAGCCCACTAGGTTACAAAATAAGCCCAAACATTAAAATGATCGATCCCCCAGAGTTGGAAAATTCCTTTAAGCCTTATTCAGCTCCATTTTTGCCCCGGGCTATTTGGTTTGCTTCTCCATCTTTGGGAACATCATCAAAGGCCCGAGATTGACCGCTTTGTGCCATTTTCTGAAAATCTTTGCTTAACTCCAAAAAGGCTTAATTGGACCGTTCTTAGCTTATTTTAACTTTATTGCCCTGAAATACACATAAACATAAATTAGGACTAAAACATAAACTTAAGATAGATACAAAGACTGAAATACCCTAGCTTAGGTGCTGATATGTACAACATTTAAGCACTTATCAAGTGGTTGAGGTGATGGAGGGGATCTCCAGTCCCATTGAATTTGATGAACTTGGGCATCGTGAACTTCTTGGGTCTTGTGACCCGTTCTATCTCATCTGTGAAAGGGGTTTTTACTATTGATGTAGTAAATTCTCTTGCCATGTGGTGGGGGTCATTTTCGGGTCGTCACTGCTAAATCCACACATGGTTTGTGCACACCACCAAAAGATATAGCAGTGTAGAGCTATGATGAATATGGCCAAGTTTTACATTTAGAATTGCCACTACTACCTTTTACTAAAAATATAGCTAGGGCAAGTAGGGATCGTCCCAAGGGATTGAGGGTCGTACTAGGTTGAGGAATCAAGATTAGGGTTAGTAGGTCGAGTGATCAAAATAGTGGTTGGTGGTTGAATTACACTAAGATGCAATTTAAACTAAAGTAAACAATAATACAATAAGGAGAATAAGAAAGAGAGAGAGAGATCTTGGGTTTAGAGATCACCACTAAGCATACTTTTCTACACCTTTAATGAATGATTAATGAGGGGAAAAACATGTATTGAAACAAAGAGTGTGTGTGTGGTTGTTTCAATAAGCATGGATAACAAATTAAGCATATATTGTCTAAGCAACATGGTGGATAGCACAACATATCAAATTAAGCCATTAATCCCTTCTTTAAGCTCACAACCAAGCACATCACAAGGTTAGAGATATATGTTACTTGCTTTCATAAGTATGGAACATCAAACAACAAGTATGGATTGTCCTCCCATTCAACATCTAAACTACAACTACACTACAATTAAGCTAATGACATGAAATTAAACTAATTAAACTAAGGGAGAGGTACAATCCATCAAGAAATGAGTATGAACCATCAAATAAACCACAAGAACATTCCATTAAGTACTATGTCTTGACAATCTCTAGATCTATAGCATTAATACACATAAACATGCATCAATAACACAAGAATTAGAGACAAATACATGAACATATATTCTAGCATACATAGACATGTGGATAGAATGAAATAATTAATTGGAAGCATTAAACTATATAAATTATTGAATAAACAAGAATTATATATATATATAAGTGTCCAAACATATATTACAGTACAAATCCCCTAAAAAATACATAAATCAAGAAGTAGAAAGAATGCTTAGGGCTAACTCTAGCCCCAAGAGGATGTCTAGCCACTCATAGATGATGTCCTCCAACCCTCAAGGGCAAGCTCTATGGAAGAAATCTGCTCTTTGGTTGATGAAAAGTCTCCAATGGTGTCTCTAGCCTCCTTTGCTTCCTCCCTAAGAATTCTCTCCAAAATCTCTAAGTATGTGTGTCTTTTTTGTAAAAGTGGCTCATATTCCTTATATAGGTAGGTCAAATGTCACCCCAAATAAGCTGGGCTCGTACACCAATTATTCCTCTAATGATTGGATATGAGACAACTTTTAATCAGCTGAAATTTGGATTTTCTCAGGATTTGGGAAGTTCGATCGATCGAACTTGTGGTGAGATCGATCGAACATGGTTGAGATCTATCAAATTGAAGCTAGATCGATCCTCAATGGCGGTGCCTTTTTAGATAAAAACAAATATGAGATATTTTGAAGATATTTTTGGGAAAAGGATAAAAGTGGTTGGTAGGGTGGTATAGCTGGATAAGATCTGGCATATGGATAAGGACAAGAAAGTTCGATCGATTAGAGAATGATGTTGGATCGATCGAACTTTTGGGATCTCTGAAGATGACATCATGGCCTGGATCTTCCTTGAAGTGCTAAGATCGATGAAAGTTGGATCGATCGAGCTTTTCTTGAGATCGATCGAAATTGCTGAAATTCCACCTTTTGCTTCCTTTTGCTCTACTTTACTTCTTTCTTTGATTCATCCCAGAATTGCTTCAATTATACTCTTATTTGGCTGAGTTAGCTTATTTTGAGGATAAGTACCTAGAAATGGAAATAACACGAAATCAATACAAAACGGGAAAATAAAATAGATAAAGGTTCTAGAATACCTAAGCTTAAGGGGGTTTAAATGCGCACTTTCCAGTGCTCATCACCATGTCTTTAGGCGTTTGGGCCTTCAGCCCTTTGATTCGTTCGTCCATTTCTTTCTGGAGCCTGGTGATAAAGTTGTTCCCCGAAGACAGCTGACCAGCTGCTGGGGTCCATATTTTTTTTATACCTGAATCCACGTCATCTGATGGATGGGCTTTGGTGATTCGAGGCCCCCCAATATTGGAGTTCCCTAAGGTGCGCGACTGACGTGTGGCATCATGGATGTCCTCCAACGTTTCATTGGGCTATTGGCATATAGCTTTTTGTTAGTGGGGTGGATTATCATCGCCTGGCTCCATGGGGGGATCTTCGTTCTAACGTTCGGGCCGAGGTCATTCGGGCTGTTCATTCCGCCGAGCGTTGCCTCGGAGTCTTTCGTTTTCTCTGCATAGAGTGCTGATTTGTGCCATGCTAGTTTCTTGAGGCTGTCTTAGCATATTGATTTGCTCAGCGCTGGCTTCATTTGCTTGTCGCAGGACGTCCAGTTGCGCTTGCATCTCTTCGCGTATCTTTTGCATGGTCTCCTCTTGTTGCGGTTGAACAGTGTTTGGCTCTGTTGCCATTCTGGAGTGATGTTGTGTGCAAGGGATAGGGAACGGACTTTTTGTATCGAAGTTCCCATAAACGGCGCCAAAGTGTGGGTGCAATTTTTTACACCCGAACACCTAAAGGGATCGATTACGGAAAGCACACAGAAAAAATTAAGAGGGGAGAAGTACATCTTTGAGATAGTAATAGTATTCAGAGTCTCCTCCCTTTTACCTTTGTTCAGGCTCTATTTATAAGTGTTTTTTAGCTTAAGAATTCATATGGAGCCGTTTCTTGGCTTTTATTCCTAAACGTGGGTAATTTATGCCTAAAGATCGTGCATTTGACATTCTTACTGGCTTTATGGAGTTTGGACCTCATCAGAATTGGGCCTATTTATTTTGCCTCTTTTTTAAATAGGCCTTCCTTCGCTGGGCTTATGTTTCATTATGGGCTTCCAATTTTTTTAGCCTTTTTGCGGGTTGCCTTTTGTCACCACGTGTTGTTTTGTGATTGGTGTGATTTTTTTCCCTCCACAGCATACAAGGAGTATTGGACTCTCAAGTTAAGCAATTTTTAAATTTTAAGCAGTATAGTCCTCAAAAGATCAAAATCATTGATAATTATAGACCAATCATAGACAATCCCTCAAATACACAAATCATGCTTAAAATTTTAAATTGAAAACAAATACTACAATCAACACCATTACCCCCCCCCCCCCCCCAAACTTAAATGGCACAATGTCCTCAATATGCAAAGAGAACAAAGGAAAGAGTATACCAATGTAGCTATAGTAAAGAATGGCCAGGACACAAGTATCCAAAGTGGGTGGTATATGTGATACCCTTCGGATCCGAGACACGGGTTGATCAGGCCCAGGCCCAAACCCGAGGGAATATCAAACAATTAATATTTTATAATGAACACGGAATACAAAATAAATTAAGAAATGAAATTAAAGTTGGAAGGAACGAAAAATAAAATCCCCAAAATATTATAATTATTAAAATCCATCAAACCCAAACTCCAAAACTCCATCAGTTTACAACTTGGGAATCCATCTCTAGTGGACCCCTATTAAACATCCAAACGGAAGATAGAACAACTGTAATAAACGTCCAGAAATAAAACTATAGAGAGAGCCCTATATCGTCGGAAGAGTGAATAGAGACCTCTGCTCAGCACGAACACGTCTAAGCCTGGAACTGTCGTGTACCTGAAAAAATAGAAGTGGATCAGGCCCACGCGCAAGTTCTATACTACTACAATCCAAACAGAGGCCCGATACGCATGTACATCCTAAACAATTCAACAATAGCTGATAGTCCGTAAATATATATATAGTCACACTAAAGGACTCTCACTGGACTACAGGCCGGTCTTAACCTGAATAGAGGTAACATGCTAAAACGCACACGAAGTGGGCATATGTACCTATACCAAAACAGGGTACACCTCCAACCATCGTAGCCAGCTACACATCCCGATGCATATATGCTCCCTAGCCATCGGTCCTGAGGCTCAAGCTCATACCGAGGCACCATAACAGTACATATATAAAATCCATCCAAAATCCCTGGTATTGCCGCTCAACAAGTAGTTGTCATAACAATACAAATCCACGGGACTTAACTTTTAGTTAATCCCATCCTTATTCCAAGTAGGTGGGTAATGGTATTGTTTTAAAAACCAAACTCATCCTTAGTATGCCACCGTCCCATACCGGTGCCTACTTTCCAATCCTCTAGTAGTCAATAATACCAATAAATCAAGTATATATCAACTAAATTCCAACATCCAACATTCAATGTTAGCAGTGATAAAATAAGCATTGATAAACAGGGTCACAACAACAACATATACATGCCCAATTTAAGTTGTTCCCTTTAGTCTGATATAAAGACAGAATTAATTAAAACTTCCATTTAACACCTTACAAATGACATACAGATATGTAGGATATGTATCACAAAATCCTAACCTCCACAGTTGATACTCACTGTGATAATGTAAGCATCAAAATAATATTCACAGTATGAATGTAGACATGCTCAAATTATAGTGTTCCACAAAACCGATCTAGTGTTAAACTCAAATCCTCCTAGTATTTAAGTTCCAACAGTTGCTATTACAGAAGTTAAGATAGCTATCATCTAGACCCATCCTTCCAATAATTTATACTAGCTGTGGTTAGGAAAAACGTGAACCACAGAACCACAATGCATCCACAAACTGCTTAGTCTAGGTTGAACAAGCATACAACACTACTGTAACTACCAGTTTCATAGCAAAACAGATATCATTTTAGTTTGGTTTAATCTTCATTAATCCTGGAATCATTTAAGAGTGCAAAGAGTATGAAGCCTAAGGGAAAGAGTAAGGATAGAATCTTGCCTCAGAAACTTTTGTTCAAAGTTTCAACGTCGTCTTCTTAAAAAATCCCGACGAGTTCCAAAACCTGGTTACTGTTCACGGCTACGAAATACTATCCCCGAACTCAAAATCTGATCTACACCGTTTAGATTGTGCGACACTAAGTCATGAACCTATCCTCTAAATTTCAGCTCGATCGGACCACGGACGAAGCGGGATCGGATGTTTGATGAAATCTGGGCAGAATGGAAAAAAAACCTGTGCGACCCAGTTACTGTTCATGAGTACGAATCATTGTTCCCAAGGCCAAACTCTGATCTCCACCATTCAGATTGTGCGTCACTGAGTCATGAACCTCTCCTCCAAAATTCAGCTCGATCGGACCACGGACGAAGCTGGATCAGAGCTTTGATCAAACCTTGGCAGAATGTGAAAAACTGCGTTTTTCCTTCTCCACTTTCACAAAACGTGTGCTTTGTTTAAAAAAAACCCTACACAGATGTCTACCTTATACTTATAGAGTTTTCCTAAGCCCTAGATTCATTTAAGTCCAACTCACAATCCTAACCGGCCCATCCAATTAACGTAGAAACCTACAACGGCTATAATATAAAACCCTAATTTATACTGTAATTAAAACCCTAGTTAGATGTATTTACCTAATTACCCTATTCACCATTAAATACTTAACAAATAATCTAATTGAACAAAATAATAATTAGTAAACCCAATTAAACCAAATAAGACACACATAAAATAAGACACACATAGAATAATTAAACCAATTACACTTAAACCATTAATGCCAATTAAATAATTAAAACACTAACAAGTAATTTCAATCAAATAATGAAACCAATTACACTTAAACCATTAATGCCAATTAAATAATTAAAACACTAACAAGTAATTCCAATCAAATAACTAAACCAATTACACTTAAACCATTAATGCCAATTAAATAATTAAAACACTAACAAGTAATTCCAATCAAAACTAAAAATAAATATCATTTAAATAAATTAAATCACCACAAAAGAAAACAATTAAGTACCTAATAAAAAAAATAATGACACATAAAATGCACTTAAATAATAAATTAAATACCATTAAATATCAGGAATATCCTTTTTAAAATTAGGGGTATTACATTTTTCCCCCCTAACAAAAGGAATTCCGTCCTCGGAATTCACTCTTACCTTCTTCCAATATTTCAGGAAACTGTAAGCGAATGACATCCTCTCGTTCCCAAGTGGACTTAGACTCATTATGATGACTCCACTGAACACGAACCAAAGGAATAACCTTATTACGAAGAATCTGATCTCGTCGGTCGACAATACGACATGGTGGCTCTAAATAAGTTGCATCCGGCTGCAACGCAATCTCCCCAACATCGATATGCTGATACCGATCCTCATCTCGAAGAAATTTCCGCAACATGGAAACATGAAACACATTGTGGACGCGATCCAAAGTATCCGGAAGTGCCAACCGATAAGCAACAGCTCTAATGCGATCCGTAATCATGAATGGACCAACAAATCGCGGTGACAACTTCCCTTTCTTCCCAAAGCGCATAACACCCTTCATAGGAGACACTTTGAGTAGAACCTGATCCCCAACCTGAAATTCCAAAGCCCGAGTACGACGATCAGCATAGCTCTTCTGCCTACTTTGGGCAGTACGCATGCGATCTCGAATAAGAACAATCTTTTCAGAGGTATCCTTGATGAACTCAGGACCTAAGAATCGATTCTTTCCAACCTCCATCCAACAAACAGGTAACCGACACGGTCGACCATACAATGCCTCAAATGGTGCCATACCAATAGTCTTCTAGAAACTATTGTTATAAGCAAACTCCACAAGTGGCAAATATTCCTCCCAGTGGCCCTTGAAATCCAGAACACACGACCGAAGCATATCTTCCATAATCTGATTCACCCTCTCAGTCTGTCTGTCAGTCTGAGGATGATAAGCAGTACTAAGGTGTAACTCCGTACCTAAAGCCTACTGAAAACTCTTCCAAAATCCAGATACAAAACTCGAATCCCTGTCCGATATAATAGACAATGGAATGCCATGTAACTTCACAATCTCTGAAATGTAAAGCATCGCCAACTGCTTCGAAGTGTAGTCAGTGCAAATAGGCAAGCAATGAGCTGACTTGGTCAACCTATCCATAATGACCCATATGTAATTATGCCCCTTGAAAGAATTTGGCAACCCTTCCACAAAATCCATAGATATGCTCTCCCATTTCCACTCCGAAATTGGTAGTGGCTGTAGAGTTCCTGGCGGCCTCTGATGATCAATCTTAACCATCTGACAAGTACTACATTGAGAAACAAAAAGAGCAATGTCCCTCTTCATACCTGCCCACCAAAACTGCCGCTTCATATCTTGATACATCTTATCGCCTCCTGGATGAACAGAGAACTCAGAGTGATGAGTCTCAGTCATCACATCCTTCCTCAAATTATCAGCAGAAGGTACCACTAACCGTC
Source organism: Cornus florida (assembly GCF_030987335.1). Lineage (NCBI taxonomy): Eukaryota > Viridiplantae > Streptophyta > Magnoliopsida > Cornales > Cornaceae > Cornus > Cornus florida. The sequence goes on along the minus strand of NW_026775575.1, from coordinate 76,740,068 downwards.
CATTGTACCTTAAACCTCCATCAGCCCCAACATAGTAGAATGGAACCTCTCCGGAAGCTATCTCTGCGACCTTGTCGACACACTGCTGATCAGTGAGTTGTGTTTGTAAAACCTTGCGAATGATGGAAGGTGTAACCACCATGCAAGCCATAAAAGCATCCGATAACTCATCCACACTCTTTAAAGCATTCCACTCAATAGTGAATAGAGCAGAAAGACTACCAACAGGTCGGCGACTGAGTGCATCCGCCACTACATTCGCTTTCCCTGGATGGTACTGTATAGAAAAATGATAGTCTTTTACAAACTCCAACCACCTGCGCTGTCTCATATTTAGCTCCCGCTGAGTGAACAAGTACTGCAGACTCTTGTGATCACTGAATAATCTGAAGGACTCACCCAACAGATAATGCCTCCAAATACGCAAGGCAAAGATCACTGCTGCCAACTCCAAATCATGTGTTGGATAATTAAGCTCATGAGGCTTAAGTTTTCGAGATCCATAAGAAATCGGTCGCTCCTCCTGCATCAATACACATCCAAGACCCTGCAACGAAGCATCCGTGTAAACAAGATACTCTATCCCGCTCTGCGGAGTAGCGAGAACTAGTGCAGAAGTCAGCTTCATTTTCAGCTCATCAAAAGCTCGCTGACAGTGTTCATCCCACACGAACTGTACACCCTTCTTAGTCAGATGAGTGAGTGGTCCTGCTATCTTGGAGAACCCCTGGATGAATCTCCTGTAATATCCTGCCAGACCGAGAAAACTCTGAATCTCAGTAGGTGATGTAGGCTGTCCCCACTCAACCACCGCAGAAACCTTGGCCGGATCCACTGCTATCCCCTTTTCTGACACCACGTGCCCAGAAATTTCACCTCCCACTGCCAAAATTCACACTTCTCGAACTTGGCATATAACTGGTGCTCATGAAGCGTCTGCAAGATTATGCGAAGATGTCTAGCATGATCGTCCTCCGACCGAGAATAGATCAAGATGTCATCAATAAAGATAATAACAAACTGATCCAAATAAGCCCGGAAGACTCTATTCATTAAGTCCATGAATACTGCAGGTGCATTAGTCGTCCCAAACGGCATAACTCGAAACTCATAAGAACCATATCGCGTGAGAAATGCTGTCTTAGGAACATCCTGCTCCCTGACCCTCAGCTGATGATACCCAGAACGCAGATCAATCTTAGAGAAATATGTGGCTCCCCTTAACTGATCGAACAAGTCATCAATCCTGGGCAAAGGATACTTGTTACGAATTGTAACCTTGTTCAACTCCCTGTAATCTATACACAGACGAAGCGAACCATCATTCTTCTTTACAAACAGAACCGGTGCTCCCCAAGGTGATGTACTCCTACGAATAAAACCCTGGCTGAGTAACTGCTGAATCTGATCCCTCAACTCTCTCATCTCTACCGGTGCCATCCTATAGGGTGCCCTAGCAATAGGCGCAGTGCCTGGAGCTAAGTCTATCACAAAATCGATCTTGCGACTAGGTGGCAACCCTGGAATCTCCTGAAATACATCCGGGAAATCCTGTACAATCGGTATGTTATCCAATGACACAGTAATCCCCTCCTCATTTTCCTCCTCCACATGGAACAAATAGGTGCTACCGCCCCCTTTAGAACATGGCATAGCTACTACATACATATCCTGACCAGGTATGGTAAAAATAATAGATCTATCAAAACAAACAACTTGGGCATGGTGGTGAGACAACCAATCCATCCCAAGTATCACATCATAAGTGTGCATGTCCAAGACCAATAGATTGGCTAGAAATCTGAGTCTGCCAATATCTAGTGTCACAGGCCCATCACTCTCATGTATAATAGCTGTATCACCCAATGGTGTAGAAATACCCTGAGGTCTAGTGCATACCCTCGTCCTCATCACAGACAAAGCAACAAAAGTCCTAGCTACAAATGAGTGTGTAGCACCCGTATCAAATAAAACACGTCCATGCAAACCATGAATAAGAAACTTACCCTCAATAGTCTGAGGTGCCTGAACATCCTGTGGCATGGGGTTATACACCCTGCCATAGTGCAACTGCTGTGGTGCATGTCCCTGAGTTTGCTGCGGTGCCGGTAAAGCCAGATGTGTCTGTCCCTGAATCCGTGGAACCTGTGGAGCTGGTAGAGGCACTGGCGCCCTCTGTCCCTGCTGCACATACTGTTTCTGTCCCTGTCCTTGTCCTGCTTTAGGACACTGCCTGGTGGTATGACCATACTCTCCACAAGTGTAACAACTACCCTGGAAAGTACTAAATGGCCTCCTCTGGCGGTTAGCCTGTGGCTGACCCTGTCCTGCCTGTGGTCCCCCATTCTGTTGCCTCTGAATAGGTGCCCTATTCTAGTGAGCATCTGAACCACCTTTGTGCTTCTTCCAAGGCTGTTGTCCTTGGAACTTGCCTTTGTCATTCTGCCGGTGACCATTGCCATTCCCCTTTTCAGCTGACTGACTAGTAGAGTCTTTATCTCCCCGCTTCTCACCACGAGCCTGTCTGATGTCCACAGTCAACTGATACTGTTGTAGAGCGGCGTCTAGCACCTGAGCATAGGTAGTATAGGTTGGACTACTTGTAATAGCTCTCTTGATAGACCACATCAGTCCCTTGACAAAACTGTTGCGCTTCTTCTCCTCTGTATCCACCTCCTCCGATGCAAAGAGAGACAAGCGTGTGAACTGCTGCTCATACTCCGCCACTGTCATGTTTCCCTGCTGCAGACTTAGAAACTCGGTCTTCATAGCTGCCCTGACTGCATAGGGAAAATATTTCTCATCAAATCGAGCACTGAACTCATCATAAGACAATGTCATCCTCTCCTCTGAGGTGGTAACTGACTCCCACTACTGTAGTGCATCCCCAACTAGTTTGAAAGTAACAAGCATCTGCTTCTGAACCTCCGTGCACTGAACCAAACGAAGATGACGCTCAATGTCCTGTTTTCACTGGTGAGCTGCTCTCGCATCGGTTGAGCCTGAGAACACAGGTGGACTCCCCTTTGTAAAAGAGCTCCTAGCCTTTCCCCAAGAATCCGTCTGAACCACTGGTGCTGGTACAGGTGCCGGCTGTACCTGAGGCTGATTCCGAAGTGCAGCTGTTACCCCAGCCTCTATAGCTCGAGCAACGAGGTCATTGAGGTGAGGAGGAATCTCTGGATCTTTGACCTGGTCCAGAGTCTGTTGAACATTCTCCTGTTCCTCCTGAAACTGATCCATGTCATCATGAAACCCAAGCCTTTGCTGCTCTTCCTCCATTTGCTGACGCCGTAGGAGATATTGTTGCCTACGTGCCGTTCTCCTTTCCTTCCTAGTTCCTTACATGTTCTGTCCATTTCTAGCGTTAACCATCTGTTAACACGAAAAGACAGACGTCAGTACCCTTTCTATACGAACCATAAGGAATATAATGAATCCTAACTTAAGCTCTATTCAAGAGAAAACGCTACACGGAAGACTTAATACGAAAACATCCTAGAGACACTTGAACCTGGAGTGCTCTGATACCAACTGTGATACCCTCGGATCCGAGACACGGGTTGATCAGGCCCAGGCCCAAACCCGAGGGAATATCAAACAATTAAAATTTTATAATGAACACGGAATACAAAATAAATTAAGAAATGAAATTAAAGCCGGAAGGAACTAAAAATAGAATCCGCAAAATATTATAATTTTTAAAATCCATCAAACCCAAACTCCAAAACTCCATCAGTTTACAACTTGGGAATCCATCTCTAGTGGACCCCTATTAAACATCCAAACGGAAGATAGAACAACTGTAACAAACGTCCAGAAATAAAACTATAGAGAGAGCCCTACATCATCGGAAGAGTGAATAGAGACCTCTGCTCAGCACGAACACGTCTAAGCCTGGAACTGTCGTGTACCTGAAAAAATAGAAGTGGATCAGGCCCACGCGCAAGTTCTATACTACTACAATCCAAACAGAGGCTTGATACGCATGTACATCCTAAACAATTCAACAATAGCTAATAGTCCGTAAATATATATATAGTCACACTAAAGGACTCTCACTGGACTATAGGCCGGTCTCAACCTGAATAGAGGTAACATGCTAAAATGCACACGAAGTGGGCATATGTACCTATACCTAAACAGGGTACACCTCCAACCATCGTAGCCAGCTACACATCCCGATGCATATACACTCCCTAGCCATCGGTCCTGAGGCTCAAGCTCATACCGAGGCACCATAACAGTACATATATAAAATCCATCCAAAATCCCTGGTATTGCCGCTCAACAAGTAGTTACCATGACAATACAAATCCACGGGACTTAACTTTTAGTTAATCCCATCCTTATTCCAAGTAGGTGGGTAATGGTATTGTTTTAAAAACCAAACCCATCCTTAGTATGCCACCGTCCCATACCGGTGCCTACTTTCCAATCCTCCAGTAGTCAATAATACCAATAAATCAAGTATATATCAACTAAATTCCAACATCCAACATTCAATGTTAGCAGTGATAAAATAAGCATTGATAAACAGGGTCACAATAACAACATATACATGCCCAATTTAAGTTGTTCCCTTTAGTCTGATATAAAGACAGAATTAATTAAAACTTCCATTTAACACCTTACAAATGACATACAGATATGTAGGGTATGTATCACAAAATCCTAACCTCCACAGTTGATACTAACTGTGATAATGTAAGCATCAAAACAATATTCACAGTATGTATGTAGATATGCTCAAATTATAGTGTTCCACAAAACCGATCTAGTGTTAAACTCAAATCCTCCTAGTATTTAAGTTCCAACAGTTGTTATTACAGAAGTTAAGATAGCTATCATCTAGACCCATCCTTCCAATAATTTATACTAGCAGTGGTAAGGAAAAACGTGAACCACAGAACCACAATGCATCCACAAACATGCTTAGTCTAGGTTAAACAAGCATACAACACTACTGTAACTACCAGTTTCATAGCAAAACAGATATCATTTTAGTTTGGTTTAATCTTCATTAATCCTGGAATCATTTAAGAGTGCAAAGAGTATGAAGCCTAAGGGAAAGAGTAAGGATAGAATCTTGCCTTTGAAACTTTTGTTCAAAGTTTCAACGTCGTCTTCTTAAAAAATCCCGACGAGTTCCAAAACCCGGTTACTGTTCATGGGTACAAAACACTATTCCCGAACTCAAAATCTGATCTCCACCGTTCAGATTGTGCGACACTGAGTTATGAACCTATCCTCTAAATTTCAGCTCGATCAGACCACGGACGAAGCGGGATCGGATGTTTGATGAAATCTGGGCAGAATGGAAAAAAAACCTGTGCGACCCAGTTACTGTTCACGAGTACGAATCACTGTTCCCGAGGCCAAACTCTGATCTCCACCGTTCAGATTGTGCGTCACTGAGTCCTGAACCTCTCCTCCAAAATTCAGCTCGATCGGACCACGGACGAAGCAGGATCAGAGGTTTGATCAAACCTTGGCAGAATGTGAAAAACTGCGTTTTTCCTTCTCCACTTCCACAAAACGTGTGCTTTGTTTAAAAAAACCCTACACAGACGTCTACCTTATACTTATAGAGTTTTCCTAAGCCCTAGATTCATTTAAGTCCAACTCACAATCCTAACCGGCCCATCCAATTAACGTAGAAACCTACGACGGCTATAATATAAAACCCTAATTTATACTGTAATTAAAACCCTAGTTAGATGTATTTACCTAATTACCCTATTCACCATTAAATACTTAACAAATAATCTAATTGAACAAAATAATAATTAGTAAACCCAATTAAACCAAATAAGACACACATAAAATAAGACACACATAGAATAATTAAACCAATTACACTTAAATCATTAATGCCAATTAAATAATTAAAACACTAACAAGTAATTCCAATTAAATAACTAAACCAATTACACTTAAACCATTAATGCCAATTAAATAATTAAAACACTAACAAGTAATTCCAATCAAATAACTAAACCAATTACACTTAAACCATTAATGCCAATTAAATAATTAAAACACTAACAAGTAATTCCAATCAAAACTAAAAATAAATATCATTTAAATAAATTAAATCACCACAAAAGAAAACAATTAAGCACTTAATAAAAAAAATAATGACACATAAAATGCACTTAAATAATAAATTAAATACCATTAAATATCAGGAATATCCTTTTTAAAATTAGGGGTATTACAGTATAACCCCCCCAAACTTGGGATTAACTGTGGTTCTGAAAAGATGGCACTGGATAAAAGCTCATTAGATAACAAGGGGGAATAATAACAGTGCACAGTGAACATGCAAGTGTAAATGGGATAAGAAATTGAAGTAAAGAGAGAGAGGGAAAAAAAGGTGGTCCTGAAAATTTGGGCAGGACTCTCTCTCACTGAAGTTACTAGGATGCACCTGATGGAGTCAATCAAATACAGATATATCAATACAAGGTATGACATTCGGAAGATAGCAAAAGAAAGCATATATAGCAAAAGATAAAAATAATGTAAAAATAATGTACATTAGAATGTCTAGGTCAATAGACTGGCCCTTAAAAATATCACAACAGTAGTAAAATTAGAAAATATCACAGATATGTAAAGCAGGTAATAGAGAGATATGAAGATCATGCTGATGTGGAAGGACGGGCAGGGCGCGTTCCACGGATTTCTTGGGATATGTCTCATAGCACAGTCATGACATCCATACACAGGGAAGAAATGTCAGCTTGGATGGAGACAGTGTCTGCGCGGATAGAGACTACGGCATCCTCCAAAGCCTAGAGACGCTCTCCAAAGGCGGGTGTCTATACTAGAGCCTCAAGTATGACTGGATCAGGAAACTGTGGTATATCCTGAGCGTGCTCCGGAGAATGAACTGGCGACCCTGCTGGAGAGTGATGCTATAGACCCTCTGCAGGATACTGCTTTAAGTCAATGTCCATATGGACTGCAGCCGGATCGATTGTTGGATCGTCCGCTACTGGTGCATCTGCCTCTCTTCAGCCTCCTCTGCTGCTATTACTGCGTCCTTTAGAAGACTCTTAATAAGAGCATTGTAGCTCTTATTCCAGTCCTTCTTGCCAAAATAGCAAGCTCCTATCTCTGAGTGCTTATTAAGACAAAATGGATAACGCTGATCCCGGAAAATCTGAGTGATCAGATAGCCAAATGGAAGATACTTAGCCTACTTGGGCTTGGCCTTGCTGATGTAGTCGACATAGAGCTTCAACATCACAGTCCAGTAGAGGGCTGGAATAGAAACCCAGCATCTTGTGTAGAGAGCATATAGGGCTGTCAAATAATCTCCGCACCTCTAGATCTTATGGCCGGCCATGAACATATTTCGGTACAGGACCGAATCAAAGAACCACAGGTCATCGAGCAGATAGGTGCGAGTAGTGAATGTGTCACCCTCACTTTAATGGCCTGTAAGTGCCTCGGCCATAAATGTGTAAGAAGGCCTCTTCTCCAAAATGGGATAATCGAGCTCAAGCTCAAGAGGGCAGGCATGCGGGCATCGAGAGGATCGGGCCAAAGTCTCTACTGTAATGCGGATAGGATGGCCATCCACTATAGTGCGCAGCTCTACTAGATTACTCGGGGCAGGTTGGAGGTTCTGGACGAACATCCGAACAAGCCTCGGGTAAATTGGGTAAGTGACCGAGGCTAGAATGGCTGAAATACCCCTGCGGTCAATGTCCTCGTAGGCTGCCCGGGTAAGGATATACCGGGAGAAGAAAGAAATGTCAAAAATCGACTCATGCGCCACTTGAAGCCGTGAGTATCTCAGCAGCGGTCTGTCTAAGGCCTGGTTTGGTTGTGCAGGAGGCGGAGATGAAAAAGGTGATGGTGTATGCTCAGCCTCATCATGAGATGATGAAGATGCAGAAGCAGAAGCAGAAGACTGTAATCTGCTGTCTGATGGGGACTGAGCTGGATCGGCCTTTGTATAATCTTTCAGTTGCTCAGGATCTGGGACCTGAGATGGTCCTGCCTGATGGTCGGGCTGCTCCCGTAAATGAAAGGGCTCACCTGGCCCCTCTAATCTGGGCCTGACTCGGTGATGATAATGTCCATGGGCAACAGTCTTGACCCTAGCCATGGCTTGCAAAACAGAAAGAAAAATACTTGCAATATAAGTTAATATTGGCATTAAGAATTGAAGTACAGTATATAGAAACATGTATGTCAAATAAGATAGACAACACAAGACATGAATCTACGCAAGTGATGATGGGGCTAAATAAACAGTGACAGTAAGTGAAGCATGCTAAACAATATAAGTATGGAATGCATCCAATGTGGAAAACACAGGCATTGGGCATGTATGAGATAGCATGGAATCACATAAAAGAGTGTGTGAAGTGTGGGATACAAATATGTGAAGTTCGATCGATCACAAAAATGTGAGATCGATCTCTATGAGATCGATCTGAGAAAAGTTCGATCAATCGAACTGGGAAGAGAAATTCGAAAAGTCACATATCTCTGACGTGGAAGGCATGGGGGCACCCAAGCAAACTTGTGGGGCCCTCTCACACATCAACAACACGATATGGGTCACTTGTTTGGCCCGTGAAACTCAAAAATTGATTTAAAAATGAAATATATATATAAAACTATATATATATATATATAGTTACATATATATACAAAATCATGGAAACTTCAAATATGGCAAGATTCAGACATAGCAACTTAGATCTAGTATGGCAAGCATCACAAATAAGTAGATTGAAAGTCAAAATCAAGAGGAGAACTCGGAACTTACCAAATCCGAGAGAGATGAGTGGTGCGAAGGAGAAAGATGAGATCTGAGATGAAGGAGAAAGATTCGAGCCTCGGGAAGGTTGCCGGAGATAGGAGAGAGATGGGTTACAGCAGCGAGGGTTGAGAAGGTTTGTAGATCGATTTTTGAATCGATCGAATGACCCTAAGGTTTTGTTTTTAAAAACATTTCCTGACAGGTTCGATCGATCAGGGAAAATTTTCGATCGATCGAACAAGATCGATTTTAAAAATGTTGAGATCGATCTCTGTTCACTAAACGACATATATATATATATATATATATATATATATATATTTGAATATTTACAAATTAAAAATTGAAATTCAAAACATTTTTTTGGATTTTTGGAAAAATAACATAAAATACAATTTTTTTGGAATTTTAGAAAATATATAAATTTTTGGATTTTTGAAAATTTTAAAAATGAAAAGAAAAGTAGAAATTAAAAATCAAAATTTTTTTTTTAAATAAAATAAAAATCTTTTAAAGGTTTTTTTAAGATAAGATAAAATAAAATAAAAATAAAAATAAAAATAAAAACAAAAATGCAATCAAAGTCAAAATCAAGGTCAACAAAGAGTAGAGATCGATCAAACTGAGATCGATCGAAAAGGTACTTCGATCGATCGAACAGGTGAAAACCTGCAGAGAAGTTCGAACGATGCACAGAGAGGCCTTTTTTCATGGATCTCAAAATTTTTCTTAAGTGTAGAGTGAAGATCGATCCAAGAAAAAGTTGGATCGATCTAGGAACTTTAAGATTGATCCAAAGGAATTCTCAAACGACACACAGAGGGCTAATTTATGTAGGAATTTTCAGATTGATGAAACAGAGCAATGATTGGATGCAGGGATGAGTGTTCGATCGATCGAACCTCATTTGAGATCGATTGAACAAGGACAAAATGCCTATTTCCAGAACAAAAGTGCATGCATACTCAATCAAAATTCCTAGCCAAGTGTATGAATTCCAAAACATATCTAGACGATGCAAGAAATGAAAGATAAAACAGAAATGAGGGAGGAATAGGGTTGTAAACCCTACGAAGCCTTTACTAGTCTTTAAGGTCTCTAGCAAGACGTTAGGCTCTTTTAGCCCAGATCAAACATCTTGTAATGCATCCCCTCCTTGTCGGGGTAATAAGTACTTTGAATTCCATCCAACAAACGGTTCCCTAAAGAACTTGTTGGATTAGGATCAAATGAATTTGTTGGTCTTTTGTCAATGTGATCTTTGGGCTTCCATGCCCTTTTAAAGCAAGATTTTGAAACATCATTTTTTGAATTCAAGGTTGAAGATGAACTTTTTAAAGTTTTGGTTTCAAGCAAAAGACTTCATTCTTTCATATTCATTGTCTAGACATTTTTCTACAACATTTACTTCTTCATGCTCGTCAAATGAATTTGGGGTTGGATTGAAGATATTCAACTTCACTTTCATATGCCTAAATGAGATTTTCATTAACCCTGTCCTACAATTGATGTTAGCATTTGAGGTTGCCAAGAAAGGACGGCCAAGGATAACGGGAATTTGGCTCTTGGGATTTAGAACCGGTTCCGTGTCAATGACAACGAAATCGACCGAGAAGAAGAATTTATTAATTTTAATCAAGACATCCTCAATGATAACCCCTAGGCTTTTTAATGGATCGGTCGGCAAGTTGTAAAACCACCGATGTCGGTTTCAAGTCTCCTAAGCCTAATTTAATATATACCAAGTATGGAAGAAGATTAACACTTGCTCCTTGGTCTAGAAGAGCCCAATTAATGACATGATCACCAATGATGCAAGAAGTAGTCGGTGAACCAGGGTCCTTAAACTTTGGAAGGGTGTTATGTTGCAAGATTAAGCTCACTTGCTCGATCAAGACCACTTTCCTAGGTGTTTGGCTCTTGTTCTTCCTATTTTGGGTTCAAAGATCTTTTAAGAACTTGGCATAAGCCGGAATTTGCTTAATTGCATCCAAAAATGGAAGATTAATCTTCACTTGCCTAAACATTTCAATGATTTCTTTGGTCTTGGTTTTTTATTTATCAAGATAAATGGATCATTTCTAGATATTTGGAAATGGAGCTCTTGGCTCAAAAACTTTTTCAAAAATTTTCTTTGAAGAGTCTTCAACACAAGAATTTTTAAAATCCTTTTTCAAAGTTTTGTTCAATTCATCTTTTAAATCAATTTTAGACTCACTTTTCAAATCACTTTCTAACACTTTCTCATTTGAATGTCATGCATATGCAATGAAGGAGGAATATAATAAGAAACGGGACGGGTGTTAACTTTTGGTTTCACCGGTTCACACTCTTCATTGGACACACCTACTTTATTGTCTACAATCTTCCCACTTCTCAAGGTTGTCACCGCATTGACATGCTCAATTGTGTGCCCTTCCAATGAGGAATGAGTCTCCACAACATATTATTGCTTTGGTGGTGCATTCAAAGGCATCTTCCCTTTCTCTCTAGCATTTAAGGTACTAGCTGTTTTGCCCTACTTGGGTTTCTAGCTTAGCAACGGATTAAGAACGAGAATGAAGGAATTGAGTGTTTGCCTCTAGAGTGCCTAGAGCGGTCAAAACTTTATCTTCAAAGGTGAGACTCCTAGAGTTTCCTTGGGAATGTGATAATTGATTAGGAAAATGAGAATTAGAAAATTGATTGCCATGTGATTGAAATGATGATGATTTAAAACCTTGAGAACCTTGGCCTTGCATTGGTGGCGGAACATACTTCCCTTGAAAACCACCTTGAGAAGGGTTTGAGCCTTCCCCTTGGCTTCGCCAAGAAAAATTTGGATGGTTCCTCCAACTTGAATTGTAATGAGTGCCATAAGGATTATTCCCTTGATTAACAAATGTAGCATTTACTTGCTCATGGGGCTCACTTTGCACATGTCTATAGGGACAATTGGAAATAGAATGCAAGACACTTGAACAAGTCATGCAAGATTCATTAGATGCACGATGATGAATATGAGTAGGGGAGGAAGATACTTGATTTGCCGAATTTTGGTTGATCAAAAATTGATCAAACCATTAAGACAAGGATTTCATCTCGGCGGCTATGTCATTAGAGTTGTCAACTTGATACAAGCTGACATTCTTCCTTCCACCTAAGTTTCTACCATTTTAGAAGATAAAGACCTATGCATGGAATTTTCACTCATACTTTCATACAATTGCCACACATCATTTTCTTACTTATCAAGATAAGAACCACCCATGGATGCATCAACCATACCCTTGTGATTATCCGGTAAACTTTCAAAGAAATATTGGACTAGTTGCCACTTAGGTATGTCATGATGAGGACACTTTCTAAGCAAATCATTAAATCTTTCCCATGCCTCATGAAACATTTTCCCATCCCCTTGAGAAAATTCTCTAATTGAAGTTCTCATGGCATTGGTCTTAGAAACCGAATAATACTTTTTCAAGAACTCTTGTTGTATTTCCGCCCAAGAAGTTATCAAAAAAGGCCTAAGATTGTTGAACCAATATTTTGCCTTGTCTTTAAGGGTAAAAGGAAAAAGTTTAAGCCTTAACACTTCTTCTGGCATGTCCGTGTATTTTACGGTGGAACACACTTTAAGAAACTCATCCAAATGCTTATAAGGTTCTTCACTAGGAAGTCCATAATAGTTTAGAAGTATTTGAATAGTTTGTGGTTTAATTTCATAGTGATGTGCTCTAAATGAAGGCAATTGAATGCAAGTGGGTGCATTGTATTCATTTGGCATATAATGGTCTCTTAATGTAATGGGAGGATTCATAATTGGTGGTGATAAACGAACACCATGATTAGCTTGAACTAAGGGGGGTTGTGGAGCAAATATTGGCCGAAGCATTCCTAATGGAACTTGGCCTTGTTGTTGTGGGTGAATGAATGGTCTAGGCATGCCTAATGGTACTTGAACATTTTCATGATGCACATTAGGGTGGAGGTTGCCTTGTTGGTCTATGTGACCAAGGTCCTCCACATAGTCGTCATTCAAATACTCCATTGGTGAAATGGAGTGATAAGAACTATCTCTCCCCCTAAGATTACGAACAACTAATTCAAGATGCAAATTAGGAGGGACAAGAGTAAGATTCAATGACCTACGACCATGCATACACTAGCAAAGCAAATAACAATCAAATAACAATCACTTCGCCCCCGCGACAAATCAATCAACAAATCTCTACATACAATGATCCCATGCTTCCATGCTTAAACAACATGTAAAGAAGTAAATTGCCTCCACGCGGGCTCACAATTTATCTAAGAAATGATAAACAAGCCTCCACACGGGCCGACGATTTAACTAGAGCTTGAGTTAGAAAGATCTCACAAAGGGTCCTTAAGCAATTTCAATTCATTTTCAACTTCCAAACTTTGTTATGCTTTGTATTTTTTTAGATTTTTAGTCCTTTTTGTGCTTAGCTTAGCTCCTTACTTTGAAGTCTCCTTTGCTTAACCTCCTTGCTCAATTTCACCTAGCCAAATAAGAACAAACACAATAACTAATCAAAAATAAAATAAAGAAAAGACACGATCAAAAGAGTACTAATCCCTAATTGTTTCCAAAACATGGCGTTGCCAATTAAATCCCCGACAACGGCGCCAAAAACTTGGTGTTGTCGTCGCACCAACGTCTAAAGGTGTGCAGAAGATAGTGAATGTGCAATGTAGCCAAGTTTTACATTTATAAATGCCACTACTACCATTAACTAAAAATATAGCAAGGGTGAGTAGGGATCGTCCCAAGGGATTGAAGGGCTATTAGTAATGGAACAATGCTTAGGGTTAGTAGGTCGAGTGATCAAAGGTAGGTTGTTCGGTTGATTAAACTATAATTAAGATTAAACAAGATCAATATAAAACAAGTAATTAAAGGATGGAGAAAACAAGAAAGAGAGATCGTGGGACTTAGAGATCACCACTAAGCATCACCTTTCTATACACTCAATTCACAATTAATGAGGGGGAAAACATATGTTGTAACAATAGTGAGTATGTGTGGTTATTTTTACAAGCATGGATGACCAATTAAGTATATATTGTCTAAACAACACAATGAATAGCACAATACATCAAACTAAGTCATTAATCCTTCTTTAAGCTCACAATCCAAACGCAACACATAATTATAGAAATATACTACTTGCATTCATAAGTATGGAACATCAAACAACAAGCATAGATTGTCCTCCCATTTAACAACTAAGGTAGCTACATTATATCTAAGCTAATGACATAGAAATTAAACTAATTAGACTAAGGGAGAGGCATAATCCATCAAGAAATGAGTATGAACCATCAAATGAACCACAAGTGCATTCTATTAAGCACTATGTCTTGACAGTCTCTAGATCTATAGCATCAACACACATAGACATGCATCAACACACAAGAGATAAAGATAAACACATGAACATTTATCCTAGCATACATAGACATATGGATAGAATGAAATGATCAATTGGAAGAATTAAACCACAAAAATCATTGAATAAACAAGATCTATGTATATAAATATGTCAAAACATGTATTACACCACAAATCCCCTAAAAAATACATAAATCAAGGTAAAGAAAGTATGCTTAGGGCTAACTCTAGCCCCAAGAAGATGTCTAGCCACTCATGAATGGTGTCCTCCAATCCTCAAGGGCTATCTCCATGGTAGAAGTGTTATTCTTCTTAAGGAAGATGGAAAACCTCTTAAGAATGTGTCTAGCCTCCTTTTCTCTTTTCTTCCTCTCTAAGAATTATATCTAAGACTATCAAAAACTATCTATCTAAGCATTTTGTGTAAAAGTGGCTTATATTCCTTATATAGGTAGCTCAAATGTCACACCCAATGGTCCAAGCTCATACACAAGGGCTCCTCCAATGATTGCACACTAAGACAACTTTTAATGAGCTGGAGATATATTTTTTTTCGAATTTGAGAGGGTTGGATCGATCGAACCTGTGCTGTGATCGATCGAGCATGGCTGAGATCTTTCAAACTTTGGCTGGGTCGATCCTCCCATGGCGGCGCCTTTTTGGATAAGGACAGATCTGAGATATTTTGGGGAATGAGACAAAAGTGGTAGGTAGGGTGGTCTAACAGGATAAAATGGAATCTTTTCGATCAATCTAAAAATTGTTGAATCAATCAAACTTTGTGGGATCTTTGGATAAGGACAAAAGAGCTTGGATCCATCTTGGAGAGTCTAAATCGATGAACTTTCGATCGATTGAAGTATTCTTGTGATCGATCGAACCTACTGAATTTCCACACTTTACTTCAATCTGCTTCCACTTTGCTCTTTTCTTCCATCCAGCTTGAGTTAGCTTCTTTTAAGCTTTTATTTGGTTGAATTAGCTTATTTTGGGGATAAGCACACCTAAAAAGGGCAATAACACGAAATTAGTCTAAAACGGGAAAGTAAGATAGATAAAGGTCCTAGAATACCTAAGCTTAAGGGGTTTAAATGCGCACTTTTCAGCGTTCATCAACCAAGCATAATAAGCCCATTGACATAAAGTATATTTTCAAGCGTGAGAAGGTTAAGGTTTAAGTGTCATTAAGATTGCCCTATATAGTTACAGAAAGATTGTTGCAAATCCTCTTACTAAAGTGTTCAGCCGAAGATAATAAAGTATTTAAAGAGCACGTGCTTCGGATAGGTGTTCGAGAGTTATTATGGTATGATGTCTGCTATTTTTTTTATATATGCTACATTGTAGTTAGTTTCTTTACGCCTTGTGGTGACAGTTATTTTTCCTCCAGTTCACACCTTATGGTGACAGTTATTTGCATTCAAAATAGAATTACGATGCATATTTATTATTATCTTGATATATATGGTTTATACACATGCTATTATATTTGCCTAGGAGTGGTATTTCACTCATGAGGTTATTTGAGTTAGATGTGAGATTGGCACCACATCGGTAAATTCAAAATAATTATTAAAGGTTGTCTGAGAGATATTTCACTCATACGGTTGTTTGGGCTAGATATGAGATTGATGCCTTATCTATAAATCCAAATATAAGATTTGTCTGGGAGTGGTATTTCACTCATGAGGTTGTTTGGACTAGATGTGAGACTGACACCACATTGGTAAATCCAAATATAAATATTAAAGTTTGCCTGTGGGAATATTTCACACTCCATGAGGATTGCTTAGGCTAGATATGGGATTGGCTCTATATCGGTAAACCCTCACATTGAACAGAAGGTTGGCGGTTTGCTGTAATATGTTCAGGTAACATACCACGATTGTATGAAGCAGGACGGATAGTGAGGTGTGCATTTAGACCACATGCAATTTGCATATCTCATGAAATACAGTCAAAATCACTATATTTGCTTGAATCCTAGATGGAATCGGTTTGAGATCATGGAACTGTTTAGACTAATATATTACTTGTCTACGCATTCATGATCCACTATTGAGGAAATTTATGGAGGAGAGTGTTCTAAAGTTTCAATCCATCAATTTCGATAATTGTGTTTTCTAAAAAAAAAAAATGAGTGGCCACTCAACTTTTATAAAGTGTGTTGCAATCCATAATGTCATTTTATAAAACTTAGAGTGCATGGACCAAGTGGAAGATTGTTGGAATTTATATATATATATATATATATATATATATATATATATTTAAATAATAAAAATTATTTTATGGTCTTATGCACTACGTTTTCTAAAATAGGGTCGCAATGTAATTATTGATACTTGATGGATTGGGTTGTACTTTCCAATTTGGTGGTCTAATTGGGAGTATGGTTTTTATACCATTGGATTGTGGTTTTCCAACTTATTTGGTGTGATTTAATTCTAAGCATTAATATCTAAGTTTCCATGATAGGAAGGGAGACTTAGGTATGCTTGTTTGTAGAAAAGTCGTCCCCCCCCCCCCCCCTGCTGTTGTTATATAAAAGGGTTTTAAAACCCTTATTCAGACCTATCATATCGATAACTCTCAGAAGGGGGTAAAGCGCTCTAATTTTTCAAATCTCTCAAAGGGCACTGAGGAATTCTCAAAAGGCATCTAAAGTTTAATCTTTTAATCAGGTATGATATCAAAACCTCTCTTTAATTTATGATTAATTTTGATTTCTATATGTTATTTATTATTTAAACCCAACACATTTCTCATTACTTTAGTGGTTCACGCCTATGTAATTATCGATGTGAATGCAATGGTAGAAGGAATCAAAAGTTTACAACTTTGTGGCCTACTTTTTCCTTTTTATTTATAAAGCCAAAAGAAATTTACTAAAACATTGGCTAGAGGCCAACACAAAAGCCATAGGAAATTGCCTAAAGCAGACCACAAAGTTGTGAAGTTTTGATTCTTTCTACCCATTCACACCAATAATGACACAGGTGTGAACCACCAAAGTAAAGAAATGTTGTCATCACTACTTTGAAAGTGGTGATTATTGTCTAAAGTTGAGGACCAACACAAAAGTGACTCTTTCTTTTATTTATTTATAAAAATAAAATTTTTATAAAAAGTCATAGCAAATGAGCAGGTAATGTGACCAACACAAAAGCCATAAATGGTGGAAATATATTATTACTTTTTCTTTTCTTAATTTTCATACGGTGACTTTAAACCCTTCAAACTTTCTATCATCTTTATAATTTGAGAACTTACCACTAAATTTTATTGTGGAAAATCCCAAATAAATTCTTCAATCTGAATTCTCATCCCTCACATTGGTTAGAAATTGTTAGGAAATCATGTAATGGGTAGTTATTTCATATTCTGCGTGTCTTTTCATTTGATATATTATACACTTATAGTGAAATAATTAAGGAAAAAAAGTATGTGCTCAAATAAGTTTAAGTATAATTAAATCTTTAATTAAATAAAAATTTAAAAATTCGACATAACAACTATGACTTTGGACTATGCATGTGCATGACTTTGGACTTGGATTGCGAGAAAGTCCAAAGTCATGCACAAGCATAGTCCTCTCATCTATATGGCTAAGATTCGAATGGAAATCTAGCTTAATGGCTAAGATTTGAGTAGGCATAGGTAGAATATACGTGTGTGTGCACAAGCATAGTCCTCTCATCTATATGGCTAAGATTCGAATGGAAATCTAGCTTAATGGCTAAGATTTGAGTAGGCATAAGTAGAATATGCGCGTGTGTGCGCGCGTGCGCGCTTGGGGGTTGGGGGGGGGGGGGGGGGGATTTATTTTTTCCTAAATAAATTGATAAAAATTTTATTACCTTTTGTTGTCAATTTTTTTCCCTTTAAATGGTATTTTGCTAATTTTTTCAAGAAAAACTTAGTTTTTTGTTCAGGTTTTCTATTTTGAGTGAATATAATTGAAAAAAATTTGAAAATGATTTTCTAACAATAAAATGAAAACACTAATTTCAATTTTAAGACGTCAATTATGTGCAACCAAATATAATTCATATTACAACCAAAGTTTAAACTAAACTACGTGTATAATTTTGTTATAAGGTCTTTTGAACTTCTATTTTTTTTAGACCACTTTAATATGCTGAACCTAATATCTAACTTGTTTATTATTTTTTAGTATTCAAAGTGTATTAATTTACAATAAATTCATAATATCAAAGGTTATAATATCATGATACTTTAATTTCTTTTTTTAAAGTAGGAGATAGAGGGTTTAAGTCTATGTAGAGACAAAATGAGTGTGTGGGTTTTTCGCTTAGAGAAAAAAATATTAAAATAAAAATTAATATAAATGAAAATATTTAACTTCCTACTACAATTCCATTTTAATTGTCTAAAAATTACTCTTTAAAAAAAAAAAAAAAAACAATAAACAAAAGAACATTAAACTAAATGAAAGCTTTAAAAGGCCTTTGGTTTGTAATTTTGAAAATGGTCGAAATTATGAAAAGGCAATTATCTAAAAATGTTCCCTTTTATAACTGAATTTTTAAAAATTAAACTAAATATAATTTTTGTATAGTTTTTAATTCTTAATATAGAGAGAGAGGTACAATTACAAACAAAATAGACTTATGGTTCTAGTTCATAGTTGTATAGTTGGTCATTTCGTCTTTGTAATTCATTGCTAGGGATTAGCAATATTTAAGTTTGGGGGTGTGATGAGTGCTGAAAAGTGCGCTTTTAAACCCCTTAAGCTTGAATATTTTAGGACCTTTATCTACCTTATTTTTCCGTTTTAGACTAATTTCGTGTTATTTCCTTTTTTAAGTCAATAAAATTAAAACGAGCTAAAAATGGTTTCTTAAGCTCTTTTTGGAGTCAAACTAAGTCTTTGTGAAAATTTGAAGCAAAAATAGGCTGATTGGGAGCAAAATGAGGCTGATGCTGAAAAACTGCCAAGTGAGATAGATCGCAGAAAAGTGAGATCAATAAGAGTTGGATCAATCGAACCTAGATCGATCAAAAGTTGGATTGATCGAAAAAACTCTGATCGATCGAACAAAAGTTGGATCCATCGAAAATGTGCTGGCAGCGAGCTGTCTTATTCCTTAGCGCGCCGATCTCTACCTACCAAAAAGTTGCGGGATTAGATATTTTTGGGCTATATTTCTGACTTAGTGACTAAGGAAAGGACCTTGTATTTAAAGGGAATTGAACCATTTTTTTTTTGTGAAAAATCAACAATAGAGCTTTTTATCATTTTACTTTTACATTGTAATTTTATATTCTCTTTCTAGAAAATTAGAGATTAGGGTTAGAAGAAAAAAAAAAGAATGGCGGCTCCAAGAACACATCTCTAGATCTACACACTATCTCTCTCTAGAATTCAACAAAGAAGAAGAGGAAGAAGATGGAGCCATGTTTGGGAATTGCCCTTGAGGGTTCCAAGATCACACCTACTTCCTCCATGATTGGCTAGACTTCTCCTTGGGGCTTGGATGAGCCCCAAGTTTGTAACCTAAACCTCTATCTTTTTCATACTTTTTGGGGAATAATATCTTGTGATTAATGTTCTAGCCTTGTAAATTTAATGAATCTTGGTATATTTCTATAATTTCTATGGTTTAATTCATCCTATTGATTCTCTAGTTTAGTTACATGTCTATGTGTGATTAAATTGGGAATTATGTCTCACATGATTCATATGGTTTAATTCTTTCTATTGATTCTCTATGTGATTACATGTTGTCTTATGTGTATTTATTTGGGGAATTGATCTCTACACTATTTCCTATATGTTGGTTGCATGTCTCTGATACCCCTCGGATCCGAGACACGGGTTGATCAGGCCCAGGCGCAAACCCAAGGGATATCAAACAATTAATATGTTATAACGAACACAGATTACTAAATGAAATAAGAATTAAAATTAAAGAGCTGAAAGAAACTAAAATATAAAAATCCTTTAATAATAAATATACTTAAATCCCAATAATCTAAAACAACCTCCATAAATTAAGCAACTCGGGAATCCATCTCTAGTGGACCCCTAATAGAAATCCCAAACTGAATAAAGGTAAAACAGAAGATTAAATCCAAATCCAAGATCTGGAAAGAAATCCTACATCGTCGGTAGAATGGAAGATCGTCTCTGCTCAACACGAACAAGCTCAAGCCTGGAACTGACGTACACTTGAAAAATAGGAGTGGATCAAGCCCACGAACAAGTTCTATCCTACTACAACCAAGCAGAAACTCGATACGCATGTACATACTAAATAGTTCAACAATAACTAATAATCCATACATAAATATATCCACACTACTGGACTCTCGCTAGACTATGAAGAGGGTCTCAACCTGAATAGAAGGCATCACATAAAACGCACTTGAGTGGGCATGAGTACCTAAACCTAAACAGGGTATACCTTAACCCTTACAGCTAGCTACACATCCAACTGCATATACGCCCCTAACCGTCGACTCTGAGACTCAAGCTCATGTCACGGTAACATAAAAATATATTTAAATTCCGTTCCTAACCATCCACAAGAAATCCAGTAAGTCGTTCGGCGTATTCAACCGCACCGACCCATAAATATAAGGAGGATTTTATTTAATAACCCGTGCCCTTATTCCAAAATAGGTAGGACTTAGCAACTTGAGCTAATCTAAACCTAGTATGACACCGTCCCATACCGGTGTATATAATCTCCTCTATCCATTAGTTGGTAAAGTATTTACAATAACAATATCAACAATTCCATACTAAGCATATTAAAGTAAATTATCAAACATGTTTTAATTAAACTAACAGTTGATAAAATACTGACCATATAAATGTCAATACCAAGAATTCCAAACTAAGCATGTTAGAGCAGATTAACAGACATGCTTAATTAAACCAATAGAGGAATCATAACTTGATCACCCAGGACTGTATCTGTATTATAACTCTATTCCCAGTTTCCATATAATTAACAGAGCCTAAAATAAATATTGTCTCATTCAATTCCATGGCATGCAACAGAAGTATAAGGAAATTATCATACTTATAATTTTCTGCTCAACAGATTGATGCACTGCATTTTAGAAATTTACTCACCAATTAAGCTTAAGAAAACATAGCTTCCTAGCATCAATTTCTATTCTTTGAATATGAAATTAGCAGTGCATAACTCTCACAGTAACTCCTTAAATAATTAGGAAATACATTAACCAAAACCAAACAGGTCTGCAAGGCACATAAAACTTCCATACAGTTTTAATGTTTAAAACTAGGTGTTTAAATCTGTATTATTAAATCCCTTGAAACTTTAATCCCACTCCAGACCACTGTTAAACCATCCATTTCAGTGTTTAATTCTCTTAGAACACTTAGAAATTCCATAATCAAGCACCTGTCTCACTGAAAACCAAAAGAACAAAGAAAACTGGGATGAACAAAAATGGAGCAGGCTCCAAAAACGTGGAGCCGCCTCCATTGGCCTTGGAGCCAGCTCCAAAGGTTTTGGAGCCGCCTCCAAACCAAGAAGAGCCAGCTCCAATCCAAAGAGGAGCCGGCTCTCTCCCTCCTCTGCCTCGTTTTCTCTTCTTCAGTCGTCGTTTACACCTCCGGCACTTCACAATATAGGTTCCCAGAGATTTTAACTTAGTCCCAGTAGATTCCAACCCTTGTTTTAGTCCTTATTATATTACTAATATGGATTAAACAGAGAACTAAACAAGAAAGTTTCAACTTGGAACAGTTTAACATATGTATAACAGATTCTATTACAATTAAAATTTTAATCAAGAAAACAGATAACATTTTTATTTTAAACATATAAATCATCCTGAAACTATTTAAGCATGCAAAGAACACGAAGTCTAAGGGAGAGAGTTAAGATAGAACTTGCTTTTGACATCTTTGTTCAAAATCTCTACACCGTCTTCTAAGATCTCCGGCGTACTTAAATATTGTAAAACTTCCTCTGTTTCTCTCTCTACTATTTCCACAGACGTGTTTTGGTTTTATTTGTTTTTAAAACCCTAAACATACGTCTACTATATATTTCTAGAGTTATCCCCAATCCTAAATTAATTCAAAACCCAACTGAAATCCTAACCGGCCCAAAGAAACTTTAAAAAAAACCTACATCGGCTACAAATGTGACTTTTAAAATAAAACCCTAATTAAATACAATTAAATCACGACAATTTAACAATTAAACCATTATATTAAATTAAATTAATTCAATTAAAACAACTAAATTAAACCACTTAAACAAAAATAAAATTAAATACAACAATTAAAAAAAAAATCACACTGAACTTACTAAATTACAAATAATGCGAGCAATTCAAGTAATAAAACATTTAAACACGTCATGCAACTTACACACCAATTTAAACAAGTAACAAATATGTCAAATAAATAATTAAATAAATAAAAATTCAATTAAAAGCATAAATTAAATACCTGGACTATCCTTTTGAAATTAGGGGTATTACATTCTTTCCCCCTAACAAAAGGAATTCTGTCCTCGGAATTTGCTCTTACCTTCTTCCCATAATTTAGGAAATTGCGAGCGAATGACATCCTCCCGTTCCCAAGTGGACTCAGTTTCATTGTTATGACTCCACTGAACACGAACTAAAGGGATAACCTTATTACGAAGGATTTGATCTCGACGGTTGACAATACGATACGGTGGCTCCAGATAAGTTGCATCCGACTGTAACTCAATCTCCCCCACATCGATATGCTGATACCGATCCTCATCTCGCAGAAATTTTCGCAACATAGAAACATGGAACACATTATGGACCCGATCCAAATTATCTGGAAGTGCCAACCGATAAGCGACAGCTCCAACTCGATCCGTAATCATGAATGGACTGATAAACCGCGGTGAGAACTTCCTTTTCTTCCCAAAGCGCATTACACCCTTCATAGGCGACACTTTGAGTAGCACCTGATCCCCAACCTAGAATTCCAAAGCACGAGTGCGACGATCAGCATAGCTCTTCTGCCTACTTTGAGCAGTACGCACGCGATCCCGAATAAGAGTAATCTTCTCAAAAGTATCCTTGATGAACTCAAGACCCAAGAATCTGCTCTCACCAACCTCCATCCAACAAACAGGCGATTGACACGGTCGGCCGTATAATGCCTCAAATGGTGCCATACCAATAGTCTTTTGGAAACTATTGTTATAAGCAAACTCTACAAGCGGTAAGTAATCTTCCCAGTGGCCCTTGAAATCAAGAACACACGATCGGAGCATATCCTCCATAATCTGATTCACCCGCTCAGTCTGTCCATCAGTCTGAGGATGATAAGCAGTGCTAAGATGCAACTCTGTACCCAAAACCTGCTGAAAACTCTTCCAGAATCCTGACACAAAGCTCAAATCCTTGTCCGATATAATAGACAATGGAATGCCGTGTAACTTCATAATCTCGGCAATGTAAAGTCTCGCTAACTGCTCCGAAGTGTAGTCAGTACGAATAGGCAAAAAGTGAGCTGATTTCGTCAGTCTGTCCATGATAACCCAAATAGAGTTGTGATCCTTGAAAGAGTTTGGCAATCCCTACACAAAATCCATAAAAATGCTCTCCCATTTCCACTCCGATATTGGTAGTGGCTGTAGAGCTCCTGGCGACCTCTGATGATCAATCTTGACCATCTGACAAGTACTACATCGGGAGACAAAAAAAGTAATGTCCCTCTTCATACCTGCCCACCAAAACTGCCGCTTCATATCCTGATACATCTTATCGTCTCCTGGATGAACAGAGAACTTAGAGTGGTGAGTCTCGGTCATCACATCCTTCCTCAAATCATCAGTAGAAGGTACCACTAACTGTCCTTTGTACCTCAAACCTCCATCAGCCCTAAAATAATAGAATGGAACCTCTCCGGAAGCTATCTCTGCAACATTGTCAATGCACGGCTGATCCGTGAGTTGTGCTTTCAAAACCTTGTGAATGATAAAAGGTGTAACTACCATACAAGCCATGAACGCATCCGACAATTCATCCACTTTCTTCAACGCATTCTACTCAGTAATGAATAGAGCGGAAAAACTACCAACAGGTCGGCGACTGAGTGCATCCGCCACCACATTCGTTTTCCCTGGATGGTACTGTATAGAAAAATAATAGTCTTTCACAAACTCCAACCACCTGCGCTGTCTCATATTCAGCTCCCGCTGAGTGAACAAGTACTGCAGACTCTTGTGATCACTAAATAACCTGAAGGACTCACCCAACAAATAATGCCTCCAAATACGTAAAGCAAAGACCACAGCTGCCAATTCCAAATCATGCGTTGGATAATTAAGCTCATGAGGCTTAAGCTTCCGAGATCCATAAGAAATCAGTCGCTCCTCCTACATCAAAACACATCCAAGACCCTACAACGAAGCATCCGTGTAGACAAGATACTCTATCCCGCTCTGTGGAGTAGCCAGAACCGATGCAGAAGTCAACTTCCTTTTCAGCTCATCAAAAACTCGCTGACAGTGCTCATCCAACACGAACTATACACCCTTCTTGGTCAGATGAGTGAATGGTCCTGCTATCTTGAAGAACCCCCGGATGAACCGACGATAATATCCTGCCAAACCGAGAAAACTCCAAATCTCGGTAGGTGAAGTAGGCTGTCCCCACTCTACCACTGCTGAAACCTTGGCTGGATCAACCGCTATCCCCCTTTTCGACACCACGTGACCCGGAAACTTCACTTCCCGCTGCCAAAATTCACACTTCTCGAACTTGGTATATAACTGGTGCTCACGAAGCGTCTGCAAGACTATGCGAAGATGTCTACTATGATCGTCCTCAAACCTAGAATAGATCAAGATATCATCAATAAAGACAATGGCAAACTGATCCAAATAAGACCGAAAGACTCTGTTCATTAAATCCATGAACACTACAGGTGCATTAATCGTCCCAAATGGCATAACAAGAAACTCATAAGAGCCATATCTCGTGACAAACGCTGTCTTAGGAACATCCTGCTCCCTAACCCTCAGTTGTTGATACCTAGAACGTAGATCAATCTTGGAGAAATATGTGGCTCCCTGTAACTGATCAAACAAATCATCGATCCTGGATAGAGGGTACTTGTTACGAATAGTAACCTTGTTCAACTCCCTGTAATCTATACACAGGCGAAGTGAACCATCATTCTTCTTCACAAACAGAACCGGTGCTCTCCAAGGTGATGTACTCCTACGAATTAAACCCTGGCTGAGTAACTGCTAAATCTGATCCCTCAACTCTCTCATCTCCACTGGTGTCATCCTATAGGGTGCCCTAGCAATAGGCGCAGTGCCTGGAGCTAAGTCTATAACAAAATCGATCTCGCGACTAGGTGGCAACCCTGGAATCTCCTGAAATACATCCGGGAAATCCTGTACAATCGGTATGTTATCTAATGATACAGTAGTCCCCTTCTCCGTTTCCTCATCCACATGGAATAAATAGGTGTTATCGACCTCATTAGAACATGGCATAGCGACGACATACATGTCCTGACCTGGTATGGTAAACACAATAGACCTATCAAAGCAATTAACTTGGGCATGGTAGTGAGACAACCAATCCATCCCAAATATCACATCATAAGTGTGCATGTTTAGGACCAATAGGTTGGCTAGAAATCTGAGTTTGCCAATATCTAGTCTCACAGGCCATCAGTCTCATGTATAATAGTTGTATCACCCAATGGTGTAGAAATACCCTGAGATCTAGTGCATACCCTCGTCCTCATCCTAGATAAAACAACAAAAGTCCTAGCTACAAATAAGTGTGTAGCACCCGTATCAAATAAAACACGTCCATGAAAACCATGTATAAGAAACTTACCCTCAACAGCCTAAGGTGCCTGCATATTCTATGGCTTGGGATTGTATACCCTGCCATAATGTAACTACTGCGGTGCCTGTCCCTGAGGCTGCGGCGGTGCTGGTAAAGCCGGATAAGTCTGTCCCTGAATCCGTGAAACCTGTGGAGCTGGCAAAAGCACTGGCGCCCTCTGCCCCTACTGCACATGTTGTCCCTGCCCCTGTTTCTATCCCTGTCTTATTATAGGACACTGCTTGGAAGTGTGATCATACTCTCCACAAGTATAGCAACTACCCTGAAAAGTACCAAATAGCTTCCTCTGTCGATTAGCCTGTGGCTGACCCTGTCCTGCCTGTGGTCCCCCATTCTGCTGTCGCTGAACAGGTGCCACATCCCTAGGAGCATCTGAATCACCATTGTGCTTCTTCTAAGGCTGTTGTCCCTGAAATCTGCCCTTGTCATTCTGTCGGTGTTCGTTCCCATTCCCTTTCTCAGCTGACTGGTTAGCAAAGTCTCTGTCACCCCGCTTCTCACCTTTGGCCTGTCTGATGTCCACGGTCAACTGGTACTGCTGTAGAGCGGCGTCTACCACCTGAGCATAGGTAGTATAGGCTGGACTACCTATAATAGCTCTCTTGATAGACCACATCAGTCCCTTGACGAAACTGTTGTGCTTCTTCTCTTCTGTGTCCACCTCCTCCGGTGCAAAGAGAGACAAGCGTGTGAACTGCTGCTCATACTCCGCCACTGTCATATTCCTTTACTGCAGATTAAGAAACTCAGTCTTCATAGCTGCCCTAACTGCATAAGGGAAATACTTCTCATCAAAATGGGTACTAAACTGATCATAAGTCAAAGTCATCATCTCCTCTGTAGTGGTAACTGACTCCCACCATTGTAGTGTATCCCCAACTAGCTTGAAGGTAGCAAGCATCTGCTTCTGAACCTCCGTGCACTGAACCAAGCAAAGATGTCGCTTGATGTCCTATTTGCACTGGTGAGCTGCTCTCGCATCGGTGGAGCCTGTGAACTCAGGTGGACTCTCCTTTGTGAAAGAGCTCCTAGCCTTTTCCCAAGAATCTGTCTGAACCACTAGTGCTGGTACAGGTGCCTGCTGAACCGGTGGTTGATTCTGAAGTGCAGCTGTTACCCTAGCTTCTATAGCCCGAGCAATAAGGTCATTGAGGTGAGGAGGAATCTCTGTATCCCTGACCTGGTCCAGAGTTTGCTGAACATTCTTCTGTTCCTCTTGAAACTGACCCATGTCATCCTGAAACCTAAGCCTTTGTTGCTCTTCCTCCATTTGCTGATGCCGTAGGAGATATTGTTGCCTACGTGCAGCTCTCCTTTCTTTCCTAGTTCCTTGCATTTTCTGTCCGTTTTTAGCGTTAACCATCTGTTAACACGAAAAGACAGACATCAGTACCATTTCTATACGAACCGTAAGGAATACAATGAATCCTAACTTAAGCTCTAATCAAGAGAAAATGCTACGCGGAAGACTTAATACGAAACATCATATAGACACTTAAACCTGGAGTGCTCTGATACCAACTGTGATACCCCTCGGATCCGAGACACGGGTTGATCAGGCCCAGGCCCAAACCCGAGGGATATCAAATAATTAATATGTTATAACGAACACAGATTACTAAATGAAATAAGAATTAAAATTAAAGAGTTAAAAGAAACTAAAATATAAAAATCCTTTAATAATAAATATACTTAAATCCCAATAATCCAAAACAACCTCCATAAATTAAACAACTCAGGAATCCATCTCTAGTGGACCCCTAATAGAAATTCCAAACTGAATGAAGGTAAAACTGAAGATAAAATCCAAATTCAAGATCTGTAAAGAAATCCTACATCGTCGGTAGAATGGAAGATCATCTCGGCTCAGTACGAATAAGCTCAAGCTTGGAACTGACGTACACCTGAAAAATAAGAGTGAGTCAGGTCCATGAACAAGTTCTATCCTACTACAATCAAAGCAGATACTCGATACGCATGTACATGCTAAATAGTTCAACAATAACTAATAATCCATACATAAATATATCCACACAATTGGACTCTTGCTAGACTATGAAGAGGGTCTCAACCTGAATAAAAGGCATCACACAAAACGCACCTGAGTGGGCAAGAGTACCTAAACCTAAACAGGGTATACCTCAACCCTCACAGCTAGCTACACATCCAACTGCATATACGCCCCCTAACCATCGACTCTGAGACTCAAGCTCATGTCACGGTAACATAAAAATATATTTAAATTCCGTTCCTAACCATCCACAAGAAATCCAGTAAGTCGTTCAGCGTATTCAACCGTACTGACCCATAAATATAAGGAGGATTTTATTTAATAACCCGTGCCCTTATTCCAAAATAGGTAGGACTTAGCAACTTGAGCTAATCCAAACCTAGTATGACACCGTCCCATACCGGTGCATACAATCTCCTCCATCCATTAGTTGGTAAAGTATTTACAATAACAATATCAACAATTCCATACTAAGCATATTAAAGTAAATTATCAAACATGCTTTCATTAAACTAACAGTTGATAAAATACTGACCATATAAATGTCAATACCAAGAATTCCAAACTAAGCATGTTAGAGCAGATTAACAGATATGCTTAATTAAACCAATAGAGGAATCATAACTTGATCACCCAGGACTGTATCTGTATTATAACTCTATTCCCAGTTTCCATATAATTAACAGAGCCTAAAATAAATATTGTCTCATTCAATTCCATAGCATGCAACAGAAGTATAAGGAAATTATCATACTTATAATTTTCTGCTCAACAGATTGATGCACTGCATTTTAGAAATTTACTCACCAATTAAGCTTAAGAAAACATAGCTTCCTAGCATCTATTTCTATTCTTTGAATATGAAATTAGCAGTGCATAACTCTCACAATAACTCTTAAAATAATTAGGAAATACATTAACCAAAACCAAACAGGTCTGCAAGGCACATAAAACTTCCATACAGTTTTAATGTTTAAAACTAGGTGTTTAAATCTATATTATTAAATCCCTTGAAACTTTAATCCGACTCTAGACCACTGTTAAACCATCCATTACAGTGTTTAATTCTCTTAGAACACTTAGAAATTCCATAATCAAGCACCTGTCTCACTGAAAACCAAAAGAAAAACCAACACAACGAAGAAAACTGGGAAGAATAAAAATGGAGCAGGCTCCAAAAACATGGAGCCGCCTCCATTGGTCTTGGAGCTGGCTCCAAAGGTCTTGGAGCCACCTCCAAACCAAGAAGAGCCGGCTCCAATCCAAAGAGGAGCCGGCTCTCTCCCTCCTCTGCCTCGTTTTCTCTTTTTCAGTCGTCGTTTACACCTCCGGCACTTCACAGTATAGGTTCCCAGAGATTTTAACTTAGTCCCAGTAGATTCCAACCCTTGTTTCAGTCCTTATTATATTACTAATATGGATTAAACAGAGAACTAAACAAGAAAGTTTCAACTCGGAACAGTTTAACACATGTAAAACAGATTCTGTTACAATTAAACTTTTAATCAAGAAAACAAATAACGTTTTTATTTTAAACATATAAATCATCCTGAAACTATTTAAGCATGCAAAGAACACGAAGTCTAAGGGAGAGAGTTAAGACAGAACTTGCCTTTGAGATCTTTGTTCAAAATCTCTACGCCGTCTTCTAAGATCTCCGGCGAACTCAAATATTGTAAAACTTCCTCTGTTTCTCTCTCTGCTATTTCCACAGACGTGTTTTGGTTTTATTTGTTTTTAAAACCCTAAACAGACGTCTACTATATATTTATAGAGTTATCCCCAACCCTAAATTAATTCAAAACACAACTGAAATCCTAACCAGCCCAAAGAAACTTAAAAAAAAACCTACGTCGGCTACAAACGTGACTTTTAAAATAAAACCCTAATTAGTTACAATTAAATCACGACAATTTAACAATTAAACCATTATATTAAATTAAATTAATTCAATTAAAATAACTAAATTAAACCACTTAAACAAAAATAAAATTAAATACAACAATTTAAAAAAAAATCACACTGAACTTACTAAATTACAAATAATGCGAGCAATTCAAGTAATAAAACATTTAAACACGTCATGCAACTTAAAAACCAATTTAAACAAGTAATAAATATGTCAAGTAAACAATTAAATAAATGAAAATTCAATTAAAAGCATAAATTAAATACTAGGACTATCTTTTTGAAATTAGGGGTATTACAATGTCTATGTGTGATTAATTAAGGATTTAGTGATGGCTAGACATGGTTATTATTAGATGGGTTTGTCAATTAATTTGATGGATTATACTTATGCTTAATGGGTTGTTCTACAATTTAATTTATGCTCGTTGGTAGATAGACAATCTTTACTTGCTTTGATATTCCATGACTTATTATTGCAAATTCCATGATTCTCTGGATTGACGTGTGCTACAATTGTGACTAGTTTGATGGGTCATGCTTAGAATTGATGGGTTGTGCTACACTTAGTTTATTTGTCGGTTAGGTAGAAAATTCATTCTTTAATTTGATGGTCCATGCTTAATATTGCAATTGGTAGTCATATTTTGTTCACAAGAATGTTTTCCCCAAATTAGTTGAAAAGTGTGTGGTTTGGTGAACGAGCTTGGTGGCAACTCCAATACACCCCAAGACCTTACTTCTTATCTCTTAAATCCCTATCTTAACTTAGTTCATTTTAATTGTATTTTAATTTCTTTGCATCGTAGTTTAATTAACCAATCTCTATCTTTTGCAATCAGTTGATACATTAGATTTGAAGTTAAATTCTAATACGTATAATCTTTGTGGACGATCCCTACTCACTATACTTCATTAGTTGTAGTAGTGATTTTTATAAATGGAAATTTGACTAGAAAAGTTTCCGAAACCACATTCATATTTTGACCTTGCGAAGCGACCTCTCGCGTTAAAAAGTCTTGGAAAGGGGCCAGTCATTTGTCGATTCTCTCTCTTCTCCCTCCCCTACTGTTTCCCCAAATTACAGACATTAGACCCTACAATTTCTTATTTTGTAACCAGACATTCACCAATTTGGGAAGAGAACTCAATGTCGGAGGCATGACCTCGGTGAACTGATTGTCCCCGAGCTGCAAAACGAAGAGATTTGCTCACTGAGACAGGTCCGGGATAGGACCCGTGAACCGTCGCCAAGCTCACCGCGCCGACCAAAAGCTCATCACACAGCCGCCGGATCTGTTTTCACAATCGTCTTCTTGTCTCCGCCAGATCCGCCGCGAGCTCGATCCACCATCGCCAGATCTGTTCGCATTAACCTTGCAATCGCAACCTCCTTCTCTTCGATCGACCACTACCTCATCGATTGTGGCTCAACTGAATCCATCACCGTCAACGTTGACAACCGCCATTTCGTCGGCGACTCTCTGCAACTCAAACGATCTCACACAAGGACTCGAACCCACTTCGAATTTTATGGGCCGCCCTTTGCTCGTCGGTCCATTGTCTGCTAGTTCCGGCCCAAGTTCTTGGCTGTAATAAAAAAAGAGAATCGACATAAAGAGAGAAAGATTAGGGGAGGGAGAAGAGGGGAGAATATTGGGTACCGGTACCCTGTCAGCATGTCCATCTGCTACTCCCAATCCAATAAAAACATGACATTTTGCTAACTTTCCACATCAGCTCCATACTCAACAAGCCTCCGTTAGTCGTTAAGTTCTCTACTTTCCCTCTCTACCCTTTCTTTTCTTTCTCCTCACAGTACTCTCTCTCTCCTCAGCTGACGAGGCCGCCGTTATAACCAAGCTCGCCAACGGCCAGCCCCATCCGACTGGACTGGCGCCGACTACTGAAGAGATTTGAACTGGACCGGCGCCGACTACTGAACAGGTTGTCCCGGAGCTGCAAATCGAAGAGATTCACACACTGAGACAGGTCCGGGATCGGACCCGTGAACCCATTTTGCTGTATCCACACCCGAGAGAGCTGGATCATCGTGGGCAACACGTCGATCGTACCCGACAATCCCATCAACTGATTGTTCAGCCAGAGCTTCTGAATCTCCGATGACCCAAAAGACGCCGGCAACGGACCGACCAGATTGTTGTCAAACAGCCGGAGATTCTGCAAATTGGGGAAGTTATTGAAAAATCGTCCATGGCGACAAACTGGGGTTGTCGCTGAGACTCAAAGTCTGCAAATTGGTGAGACCCACAAAGGAAAAGAAAAAAATAAAAGACAAGACAAAGTGCTCAATGCTCTGTTCACGGGAAAGAAAAAAAATTAGAAGTTTAATTCTTTGAATATTTATTTCCAAACACAACCTGTGTAAGATTGCAAGCTCACATTTATCTTGATTTTTTTTTTCCCGCAACATTTAAAAATCATAAAAGCAACACAGAAAACCATCACTATGCAATGGATCTGGCCAAAAGATGAATTCAAAAATCAGAACTTAAATAGAAAGATTTGGAATTGAGGTTGATTGCGGTGACCCGGTTCTAGTTGTCGCAGTCAAGGCCCGACCACAGTAGTCGGCGACGGTCCAGTCGGATGGGGCTGGGGAGAGGCTGGTGGCGAGCTTGGTTATGACGGTCAGCTGAGGAGAGAGACTACGGTGAAGGAAAGGGTAGAGAGAGAAAGTAGGGAAGTTAACGTCTCCGTTAGTGGCTTGTTGAGTATGAAACTGATGTGGAAATTAGCCAGGTGTCATGTTTTTATTGGATAGGGGATAGCAGGTGGACATACTGACGAAGTACCCTTGGGGTTCCCAATATTCTCTCAGAGAAGAGAGAGAATAGACAAAGAAACAGAAAAAATAATAAAAAAATAATCAAAAGTGTCAGGCTCAAAAAAAACAAAAAATAAAAAATAGCAAAACTCAGCAGCCTATTGGCTGCTGACACCTCAAACAACTGACAGCGGCCTCAAATTAATATATGTACACAAACATGGCTCCTATACATGTAGAGAACTGTACCTGAAGAAACAACTTTTTAAGATTAGAATAAGCATCTATCTTAATGGCTAAGAATTGAAAAGGCAATATATATATTAACGAAGAAAGGTTCATGGAAACTCACAACCAAATTCCTGCTCTTTAAGATTTGAATAAGCATCTATCTTAATGGCTAAGAATTGAAGAGGCAATATATATATATATATATATATATATATATAGTTACTTACTGCTGTCCGATCTCTAGCTTCGAGTAACAATTAAGCAAGGCCTATGGCTACTGCTTCATCTTCTTTTTCACTTTCTCAATCCGAATATGAAGTGTTCTTGAGTTTTCGAGGTGAAGACACTCGCAAAAGTTTTGTGGGGCATCTCTACACTGCTCTGGATCAGAGAGGAATCAGGACCTTCAAAGATGATGAAAGGCTTGAGCAAGGAAAATCCATTTCTTTTGATCTCTGGAAAAGTATCAATGAATCAAGCATTGCTGTGATCGTTTTCTCGGAGAAGTATGCTAATTCGTCATGGTGCCTGGATGAATTGGTGGAGATCCTTGATTGCAGTAAGACCAAGGGACTAATAGTTTTGCCCATCTTCTACCATGTCAAACCATCTGAAGTTCGATACCAGAAGAGGAGTTACGCCGAAGCATTTAGACAGCATGAAGAAATTTATAAGGTGGAGATGGAAAGGATGCAAAAATGGAGGTCTGCTTTGAAGGAAGTTGCAAATTTAAGTGGATTCGATTTAGAAGATGAAGCAAATGGGTACGTACATATATATATATATACTCGGTGTATATGTTCTGCTTCTATCAGTCACTTACTTACTACGTACTAGCTTAGTTCAATGTAAATAGTATTTTATTTTATTATTTGTGATCGATCAAGAGCAGCAACAAAAGTATATATATTAACATCCTAATATATTACAGTCCCATATCTTAATTAGACTTTAGACTGCCGTTATCCGGTGGCAAACTCCATATTTAAGTAAAATTATATAAAGACGGGGTCATGGCATTTTGTTCTGTTACTAACATGTTCACTCACTCTTATTTTATATTTGTTAATAGCAAATAGTCAAATGGATATGAGCATTTTTAACTGTCGCAAACCGGTTGTTAGAAGTGTTATATCAGCTCTAATTATTATTATTAGAATTAAGGACAAAAAATACCCCTTCATAATATACAAAATGTGTAATTATTCTCCTATAGTTGGAAAAACTCCATTTTTAATTTGTGTAAATAAGGATTTTTGAAAAAATTGAACCATAAATTGACTAATATATCCTTACAATAAAATAAAAATATATATAAATATAGGAGAAATATATGTCAATGAGAGCGCTGTGATAGGATAAACCCAAACTGGCCGCCCCATTCCCACTGGAGGCACCATCACTATCATCCCTACAACTACACCGGCGGCACAATAGTGGGCGGCGCCACCACCACTACCACCATCTCCACCCCACACCGGCGGCATCATCCAACCCCACCGGAACCCTCGCTCTCTTCCATCTCATTCTCTCTCTTCAATCTACATGTTCGGATTAACTCTTTTTGCAATCTACTGAACCATCTGCTATGATTTAAAATATTATTAAATCTATCCAATTGTCCAAGTTCATATTAGTTTCATAAGATTTCTTTGTCCATCCACATTATTGATGTAACCTGTAAACTATATGTGTACAAATATATATATATATATATATATATATATATATATATAACACCTAATTAAAAAATCGGAACAAGTAGTTGATGTGGGTCTACTATTTGGGCAATAAAGAGTCTTCTAAGACCAGGAACAGAGGATTCAAATTGAGTAGTGCTTGTATTATGTTCGTGTGGGTCTTGTTTGATCGCACCAGGGCGAGCAGCGATCTTGATTCAACAATTTGTCACGGTTTAATCTGCAATTGGGTTTCTCCGGGAGGGTAGGACAGGAAGGTTTATTTCCCTTGCTTACATTAGCAGATTAAAGAGAGAGAATAGAGAGGGAAAAATATTCTTTTTCCTTGCTTACATTAGCAGGCGCATTTTGGGGTTTTCATAAAAAAAAAAATTTGGTTAAAATTGATGATTATGGTATAATTTGCTCCAAATGTGGATAATATAGGGAGTTATGCACTTAATTTTTAATAAGTGTATTTCATAACTTAATTTTAATAAGGGTATTTCTTGCACATTTTTTTACATAACGAGGGAGTTTTTTTAGCACTTAACCCTTATTATTATTTCCCTATATTAAGTTATA
Source organism: Cornus florida (assembly GCF_030987335.1). Lineage (NCBI taxonomy): Eukaryota > Viridiplantae > Streptophyta > Magnoliopsida > Cornales > Cornaceae > Cornus > Cornus florida. The sequence continues at coordinate 76,704,806 of NW_026775575.1, read as the reverse complement.
ATGACTAAATACTTATTTCAACCTTTATATATATATATATATATATATATTTTTTAGATTTTGATTTTAATTTGCTTTCTACTTGATAGATACGAGGATAAGTTTATCAAAAGCATTGTTCAAGTGATTTTAGAAAAACTACAGCCTAAACCATTCAGAGTTACTGATTACGAAGTGGGTATCAATGCGCGTGTGGACAAAGTAATCTCTTTGCTTGAGGAGGACAAACTCTTTGTTGGGATTTGTGGAATTGGAGGAGCAGGTAAGACAACGGTAGCCAAAGCAATTTTCAATAGAATATCAAAAATTTTTGGAAGAAGTTGTTTTCTTGAAAACGTGAGAGAAGAGTCAACAAATCATAGTGGTTTAGCTAAACTACAATGCAATTTTCTCAGAGAGATCTTAATGGATAAAAATATAACCATATCATATCCTGATAGGGGTATCAATGAGATAAAGGAGAGACTTCGTAATAAAAGGCTTCTTCTAGTGCTCGATGATGTAGAGAAAGAAAATACATTGAAGTACTTAGTTGGAGATGTCGGAGAGGAATGGTTTGGAAATGGAAGTAGGATCATCATAACAACTAGAGACAAACGTTTGTTGGAAAAATACAATGTTGGAATATATGATATTGAGGTACTAAATGACATTGAAGCACTAGAACTTTTTAGTTGGCATGCTTTCAAGCAAAATAAGCCCAAAGAAGAATATGAGAAACTTTCACACCATGCAAAAAATTATGCCAAAGGCCTTCCACTTGCTCTTCAAGTTTTGGGTTCCTATTTAAGTAATAGAAGCAAGCAAGATTGTTTAACTATATTGAATAGGTTGCAGACCAAGCCTCCCAAAGAAATTCATGAAGTTTTAAGAATTAGTTATGAAGGCCTTGATAAGGAAGAAAAGGATATTTTTCTTGATATAGCATGTTTCTTCAAAGGATACAATAAGAAATATGTCCTAGACTTTTCAAAAAGGCCTGAATTTGACACGGCTTTTGGAATACAAATTCTTAGAGAACGGTGCCTCATTAATATATCAAAAGACAACAAGTTGTCAATGCATGATTTGATACAAGAAATGGGTAGAGAAATTGTTCGTCAAGAATCTGATGATCCTGGGAGGCGTAGCAGGCTATGGTCTTATGCGGACATATCAGAAGTATTTACTGAAAATACGGTACATGTTAAAGGCATATATGTTAGTTTCTTAATTTCCATGTGCAAGATGTGCAAAAAAAAAAAAAAAATAGAAAGTTTTTTGTATTGTATTATCCAGATATTCTTCTTTGATGTTGTATAATTTTAATTAGGTTTTTATTTATTGGTTGATAGGGGACAGAAAATATTGAAGGCATTGTGTTACCTGAGAGAGAATTATCTTTAGAAGACGTTGAAGAAGAGGGAAGGTTGCATGTAAGCGTAGATGCCTTCACAAAGATGAGGAAGTTAAGAATACTCAAAATCAGTGGCGTGGAACTTCATGAATGCCCTAACTATCTTTCAAATGAGTTAAGGTATCTTGACTGGAGTGACTATCCCGCAGAACATTTGCCATACAATTTTCATCCAAAAAATCTCGTTCAACTCCATTTACGTAATTGCCGGATCAAAGAGATTTGGTTGAATACAAAAGTAAGATAATTATTTTACTCAGTCTATTTTCCTTTTGGTAAATTTTTTTTCCAGTTTTTTTAAAATAATAATTTTCTCTGGTCCATTGAAGGTAACTTATTTTACTATTTATTTTTTAACAGTTTTCAAAGATGTTAAAAGTCCTTGATTTGAGCTACTGCAAAAATTTGGGAAAAAATCCTATTTTTTCAAGGTTTCCATTTCTGGAGAAATTGTGTCTTAAAGGTTGTGAAAGCTTGGTTGAGGTTGGATTCGACGACAAGAAGGTAATGCTATTATTTTAACTGCAATAGGCTTCTCTTTGCAAAATACTTCTTTGTCAAGTTGGTTGAAGATAATTTATATTATAAGTTATTTGTTCCAAAAGCTTTTGGATTAGTTAAAGTCATTGATATATATATATATATATGGAATTTTTTTTGAAAAACCCTTAATTTGTTGGAGTTCCCACGTCGACTGGCCAATCAAGCCGACCTCATGGATTCCAACTCTTAAGTAAGAACAGGGGAATTCATGGGTAGTTAAGATTAGATTAGATTATACTTTATGCCCATAAGAAAGTAGCGAACAACGCCTCAAAGATAATAAAAAAAGATTGTTACATTTTCATGGGTAGTTAAGATTAGATTACATTTTCATTTTTCAACAACTGCCGAAGCAGTGTCACTAAGGTTACAGTGAAAAATTGTCAAGAACATCTCCAAATTATTGGGGCATAGTTAAAAGAATGTCCATGCAGATAATAATTATGATAACTACTATTATAATTATAATTAAATACATGAGCTTTAGGTTCATCTCCAAACATTTTAAAAAATCTATCATTTTTTATAATAAAAAATAAAAACCATATTAATTAACTAATTAAAATGGCATTATGATTTAAATTAGATACTATGTCAATTCATTAATAAAGATGGTTTTTTGTATGAGTTGATTCAGTTTCATTGATCAACAGTTCACTTCTACTTCCAAAAGTAGTCTCTATTTAGATGTCAAAAAATAAAAAATAAAAAAATTCTATTGAACCTTAGTGCTTGCATATATATATATATATATATATATATATAAACTTATTTATTTTGATTTGATAACTTTTCTTATCGTAGGCTTACATTACATATGTTACTACCTGTTAGATTAGAAACTAGGAACACAATCTCAAATGGAAAATTGAGAAATATTTTATCTACATCATAGAAATTATGTTTATAAAGGCTTGATTTAAGTTAACCTATAATTTTTGGATTTTATTTTTGGATGAGCTCAATTCGTGAAGCTGGCCAATGCAAATTGTTTTTGTACAATCCAGAATGGTTCAGTTTAGGTTGTTTGAGGGTTTCTGATTTCAATTTATTCTTAAAACAGTTATGATGAGTTTGGTTCTATAATTTTACCTTCTATACCAAATCAAACTAAAGTGTACATTTTTATAATTTAGCATGTAAAAAACAAAAATTGAATTTCTTGCTAACTACCTATGTTTGGGTCAAATTGGTAATAGACAAGGAGGCGAAATTTTTGGTCATTTGATTAGAATATTGTACTTTATTTTCTTTCAAGTTTCATGCATTTTAAATTATGAAATGGTATTTTTTCTAATTTTCTTTAAAAAAGTTATATACTAATAAAATGTACGTTGGAAAATTTATATTCTTTTCATTTACTCACCTCCTCTTACTTTTACTTACACCTCCTACATTTCATTTAACTATACCCAAGTTAATGCAAATTGAAATAAACTAATTGAACAAATGGTATTGATCTAGTGATTGTATAATTTCAGTAACTCTCTCTTTCCTGAGTCTTTTTATTTTTCTTAAGTCTATTTTTTATTTTCTGATGTGAGAGATAGAAAAGGAAAAGGAAAACGAAAAATGAAAACTAAAGGAAACGGGAAACTACATGTAGCTGTCATGTGTTTTCTATCTCTGTTTTCTAATGAGACGAGAAGATTAGAAGTTAATGGTGAGGTTGTTATTTTACATACATTTCCCCTCCTGTTGGATAATTATATTTGAGTTGGTTGTAGTTGATTTATTTTATTTTTTAATTGTTTGATTTAACAGTTTCAAGATAAGTTAAAATTGGTCGATCTCAGCTATTGCACAAATTTGAAGAAAACTCCTAATTTGTCAGGGTTGCCATGTTTGGAGAGATTGATTTTTGAAGGTTGTACAAGTCTGGTTGAGGTTCATCCGTCTATTGAATTTCATGAGAGGCTTATTCGGTTGAGTTTCAAAAAAATGTGAAAATCTGAAGATTCTCGCAACAAGAATTAATTTAAAATCTCTTGAAGTGCTTTCTCTAGCTGGGTGCTCAAAATTTGAGAAGTGTCCAGAGATCCACAGAGATATGAAGAGTTTGAAGGAACTATACTTGTATGAAAGTCCTATAAAAGATTTATCTCCATCTATCGTACAACTCGAAGGCCTAATCGAGTTACGTCTGTGTCATTGCAAAATGCTTGGCAGTTTGTCGGACAATATTGGTGAAATGAAGAGTTTAAGGAAACTTTGGTTGAGTGGTAGTGGTGTAAAAAAGTTACCATCATCCTTTGCACAGTTGAGTATTCTAGAATTATATTGGCGTTACAGCAATTTAGATGAAGAATCTATTCTCAATCTTCCTCACTCGTTGTGGAAATTAGATCTAAGCAGGAATGACTTTGTTAGCTTACGGTCAAGCTTCTCTCAACTTACAGACCTTTATGAACTTGTTTTGGACGATTGTGTAAGGCTCCAGACATTGGAGTCACTTCCATCATCCATACGATGTCTTTCTTTGTGTGGTTGCTCAAGCCTCCAAACATTGTCACTTCCAGAATTTACAACAGAAGTTTTGGCACAAGGTTGCGTATCACTAGAAGGGTATTCCATTCGAACAAGTGATGGATGCAATTTCAACTTCAATTTGACAGAGAATCATGGGAATGGGAACGGGAACAAGAAGCCAAATATATACTATTCAAAAAGTGAAGATTTACCGGCAGGCGTATGTATTTGTTGTGTGTATACGTTATCTATGGTTTTTATGTCTGTCAATATATTTCAAGATTAACCAGCCCCTCATGTATGGTTTTCATGGTACAGGGATCAAACGGTGAGGTCTTTTTTCCAGGAAGTGAGATTCCAAGTTGGTTCAGCCATATAAAATATGAGAGTGATGGTGTGGACATGACTTGGGTGTGTTTGAGGATCTATTCAAATTCTTTACGTTACCTCAAAGGAGTTTCTGTTTGTGCTGTTATCGGTAATGAGAAACCATTCGATGACGAGGACGATAACAATGACAAGTATAAGAATTCACTTTGTATCCACATCAACGGTAAATATGAGGAGGGAGGTCGTCCTGGTTATCTTATAGGTGATTGGATCAACAGAACTACGTCAGATTTCATCATGCTTCTTCATACACCCAACACAGGATGGATGTGCGATTCTGATGGGTGGTGTTACATTAAGGCTTCAATTGATGGATCCTATCCTGATGGACGGCTATTGAAGGTGAAAAAGTGGGGTATTCATCCAGTCATGAACCCGCAATATTACTTGGTATGTCATTGGGGAATTTCAAAATCTATATTTTTCGTAATCACTAATTTTATACTGGATCATTTATTAACTAAAAATTTTAAAACTTCTTTTCTAATCTAAACACATATTTGAGATCTGGTCTGTTTCCCTAGTTGTTAATTTTATATTCAAATGTTTTTTTATTTTTTCTTTCATTTCCTTGAACATCGGTTTATCGTCTTAATTTTCTCTTACTAATCTTAAATTTAGTATTACTGATATATATATATTTTCAATATTTGATATCGTGTGATTCTGTTTGTGGGGCTGAAAAAAGTGGGTTTACAGCTTCCAACTATACCCAGTCTTCATAACAACAAATACAAGGATAAAGGAAAAGATTGGATTTTGGTTTCTGTTTACCCCCCCCCTTTTTTTTTAGAAAAAAAAAAAAAAAATTAAAAATTCCCTTATGTGCAGGAACATGTAATTCAATTAAAGGATCTTCTTTTGAGTAATTATTAAATAACTGTTTAAAATTATATTCACAAACTTGTTTTTTCTACCTGATATCTTATTCTATCCTTATTTGATTATAATGCGTAATCCATTTATGCTTGAACTTGAACTTCTCTACCCATATGATATCCATGGCTTTGAAAATGACACATTATTCAGTTATTATATCAAACTTCACAAATTTGAACCAGAGTCTAAAGAATGTTGTTTATGAATTTCTTTCAGTTGGTTTAGTGATATTATATAATCAGATTTCTTTGCTATACAGGAACACATCAATGGGCCAACTATAGAATTTGTTCAAAGCCAGTAAAGGTGGATCAAATGGAACTTCACCATGTTTCTAGTGGATCAGGAAAGAACTTCATTGGCTCAACAAGAAGATAAGAAAAATGTATATATATCATGTCTCAGTGTTTGTGTGCATCACCCAAATCCTTGTAATATTGAAGAATGTTATTTTTCTTTCTTGTTTTGGTTTTTTCTATTGCCGACAGACATCCATAGAAGTATTGTGAAAAGTAGGTAAGTGCGAAGGCTTATTTAGCTTGGTATAAGATAAGTTGATTCACACAAGAAGAAAAGGAAGGATGCTGGCTTTTTATTTGGTTAATTTTTTTCAATTATATTTCCGTCTCTTCTACCTGTTTTTTCTGTTTGGTTAATATATGGCCATATAGCCTAGAGAAATTATATATTGATCAATTATATATTGATCTTCTATTTGAAGAACATAATAACCTTATGGTTTTGTACTTTCAAAAGTGCTTCTCGATTTTTATTTTATTTTATTATTATTATTATTATTTTTTCATCTAAGGTTATGTTCTAGATTTCTCTAGGTGTGTTTGGTTTGAGGAAATGGGGTGGGACTGAATTTGATTTTGCAGTTTCAATTCAAAATCTGAATATGGCTATAGAAAGGATATAAACATACAAACATGTTAGTGACTTAGCTATATCAGACTTTTATGTTTTAAAGGGAGGTCAAGATTCGAATTTCAGAAGACACGTGTGTGAATACCAATTAATAAAAAAATAAAAAATAAAAAATAAAAAATAAAAATAAAGATATAAACATGTCTCAAGGAAGATAAGCTATTTTGAACTTTTAAATTGTCCTGGCAATTTTAATAACTCATGTACCTCACCACCACTAATGCAGTTGTCCGTCAATCTTCCAGAACTGCCACCACTTGCTCCAACATTGCCTCCATTTGCGCCAGCACACTATTTCCATTGCCATCATCTTCTCCACCATAGTCATCCACCACTGTTATTACTTTCGCTACCAAAATCATCACTGCACCATCACTGCCACCACCACCAGACATTCATCCCCGCCGCTTCTCTATAATCACCGTTATTGCTAGAAAGTCATTTTTAGCAGCCTTGCTCAGCTGCTCGATCAGCAGAAAATATTTTATAGTAGTAATAACTTTCAACATGGCCTTTGTAGATATGGAAAGAATTAATTATATGACTTGAGAAAGACATAGCAGTGGCCGAAAGGAGCACAGACAAAGCACTGGTGGTCTGAGATGAACCCGATATCTCCGTTCTGATGGTCACATTTTGACCCAGATTGCCATGTGAATCGACGGTGCAGATGAAGTAGCCAAGTAGCATTGATATGAAGAATGATGTTTGTCTTTTCGACCGTGCACTCAATTTTTTTCTTTAATTCTGCTCATTTGAGATTTTTTTTTTTTTTTTGGTAGTAGTGATTGACTGTTCTATTTCTTGAGTGACATGTTTATTAGGACACAGAACTTGGGTATGAGATTTTTTTTTCCCTGTCAAAGAGAACAATTACATAGCAGAACTGTGTATATCTTGCTCACCAAGGAGCAAGATATTACATGGCACAATCTCAAGAAACACATCACTCAAGAGATAGTACTTCGATAGTTTTGCTAATGCGTAAGCCACCTCATTGCCATGTCTTCGAACATGACAAACTAAAGAGTGTTGGTTTCCTTGATGGAGTCGCCATAACCAACAAAGCTTGAAGAGTTGTGAATTTAGGAGGTGGCCAAGTTTTACATTTATAGAAAGCTACTACTACCTTTCTCTATATAAAATATAGATAGGGTGAGTAGGGATCGTCCCAAGGGATTATACGTGTTGGAATTTCAACTTCGACTCTAGCATACCAAATGATTGCAAAAGAGAGTTGGGTTGGTTAATTAAGCTAAATTGAATTCAACTAAATAAAATAATATGAAGTAAACAAGAGAGAGAGGTCTTGGGGTGTAGAGATCACCACCAAGAAATACTTTTCTATACTACTAACAAGTGATCAATTGAGGGTAATGGATGTGTTGCAATATGATAAGGGTGTGTGTGCATTAGGTTGATTCAATTGGCAAGGATGACAAATCAAGCAAGTATTGTCTAAACATCATGTGAAGAGCACAATATATCTAAACAATAGAGCATATATTGTCTAGACAACATGTGGATAGCACAATAGATCAAAACAAGTCATTAATCCTTCATTAAGCTCACAATCCACATACAACACAATATTAGAGGAATATGTCATTTGGACTCACAAGCATGGAACATCAAATATCAAGAGTAGATTGTCCTCCCATCTAACATTACACTACCAATACACTAAATCTACACTACTAGCATGAAAATAAAGCTATCTAGACTAAGGGAGAGGCACAAATCATCAAGAGTAGGCATAAACCATCAAATGAACCAAAATAGCATTCATTAAGCATATCATCTTGATAATCTCTAGATCTATAGCATCAATACACATAGACATGCATCAAAAACACTAAATCTAGAGATAAACACATGAATATCCTACTCTAGCATACATAGATATATGGATAGAATAGAATAGTCAATTGGAAGCATTAAACCATACAAACCATGAAATAATCAAGATTTATATATACATGAATATCAAGATGTATCATACAACACTAATCCCTCAATAATACATAAGATTAGAGTATAGAAAGCATGCTTGGGGCTAACTCTAGCCCCAAGAGGATGTCTAGCCACTCATGGTAGTGATGATCCAACCCTCAAGGGCTAACTCCATGGCTGTTCCTTGTTGGTGAAGATCTCCTCCAATGGTTGCTCTAGCTTCCTCCCTTCTTCCTCTCCAAGAATAGCCTCCAAGATGATTTTCAATGTGTGACAAGAGGCTCTAGAAACTTCCTCAAAAAGTGTATCATATTCTTTATATAGGTAGGTCAAATACACCCCGTGATGAGCTGTGGTCGTGCAAGGCATATTCTCCAATGATTGGATGAAGGACGGAATAAATGAGCTGGACTTTAACTTTTTCTCGCTGGAGGAAGTTCGATCGATCGAACCTTAACTTGGATCGATCGAAAATGGGTTCGATCAATCGAACTGCATCTTGGATCGATCGAAGTGGTCTGACTCCTCCGGATAAGGACAAGGCTGAGATATTTCGAAGATATTTATGGGGAAAAAGACAAAAGTGGTTGGTAGGCGTACAGCTGTGGATAAGATCAATAATTTGAATAGGACAAAATAGGGTTCGATTGATCGAAGGTGATGTTGGATCGATCGAACTTGGAATTTCAGCAAAGGCCAAGGTTGGATCTATCGAGAAGTACTGTGATCGATCATAGATGTTCAATCGATCGAACTCTAAGTTGGATCGATCGAACTTTTCAGCTGCACAACTTGATTCCTTTTTGCTCCTTTCTTTCTCCACTTTGCTCCCTCATTTGGTTTATCTCAGGATTGCTTCAATTAAGCTCTTATTTGGCTGAGTTAGCTCAATTTTGGGATTAGTGCCTGAAAATATAAATAACACGTAATAAGTCTAAAACGGCAAAGTAAGATAGATAAAGGTACTAGAATGTTTAAGCTTAACGGGTTTAAATGCGCACTTTTCAGTGCTCATCACACCCCCAAACTTAAATATTGCTAGTCCCTAGCAATGAACTAAGAAGTAAAGGAATGAAATAAACAACTATACAAGTATAAATTGGAAAGCAAGTAAAATGATAACACCATTTTCGCAGGGAACACGATTGCATTTAGCATATGCAACAAGCCTTTTAAACCCCTAGGTTACCCCTAGTGGACGAGTAAAGTCTCGTGAGGGTTTCTAGAAATGGTACCCACAAACATTAAGCTCATTCTTTCAAAAGAGGCACCAATATTGCAAACAAGCATTGGGAGAAAAGTACCTCAAGTATGCAATTTTTCAATCGTTTCTAAGCAATCTCCCAAATTTTCAATATCAAGCAAGCAAGTATGGTCCTCTACACATCAAGAAAATGATCATGAAAATCGAAACAAGTCTAGAATCTATGTGAGAGGTCCGGCATCAAGTGTGTTGCTATCTTAGCCAACTAGAGAAGTAATCACATCCTTACCCTCAAACTAGCACACAAATCTAGTACCGATCATCAAGATAAGAGAGTGGACCTTTTATTAAAGCTTTATTGTTCTAGGTACGCTTATTCTCTTCACTCTTTTTCTTTTTTTTTTTTTTTTATTTTTCTTTTTTTTTATTGAGGATCAAAGATGGAAATATTGTGCAATGTGTTGATCTCTTAAGCTTTCTAGAAGATTCATGTAGCAAGCTTTAGGTCAATGACTCCCAAACCAGATGGCTTTAAGGCATTAGGTGTTAAGACACCCCAACGGACTTACAAACTCAAATCAACTAGGCTACAAATCAAGACAACAACCATCTAATCATTTCTCACTTCTCGCCTTTTGGGAGAAGTCCTCACTTTTATTGCTTTTTTTTTTTTTCTCAATTATTAACCTAGAGTTTGGGCCCTCTACCTTTCGGCGCGAGAAGTTCACTGCTTAATGAGGCAAGAATCCCGGCTACTCAATGAAAAGGGGTTGTTATCCACCTTTATCAAGAATGAAAGCTTTCAATGCATTACTAACCCAATTGGGATATAACCAATTCAATAATCAACAAAGCATGTACCCCACAAATGAATGTTAGTGTGCACCGGTGCTAGTGTAGAATCCTAGAATGAATCTCAAAACAATCACAAATTCAGGATGATGTGAACCACAAATGCAAGCAAGATATCAATCTTTTAAAAAATTTACTCCTAAATGGCATCCTCAAGGCATACAAGGAGTATTAGATTCTCAAGTCAAGCAATTTTTAAATTTTAAGCAATATATAGTCCTCAAAAGATCAAAATCATAGCTAAAAATGGACCAAGTATAGAAATATCCCTCAAATACACAAGACATGCTCAAAATTTGAATTTTAAAGCAATACTGAAACATACACCAATACCCCCAAACTTAAACTGCACATTGTCCTCAATGTGTGAAGAGAACAAAGGAAAGAGTATACTAGTGCTTTAGACATGAATGATCGGGATAGAAGTATCCAAAGTGGGTGGCATGGCCCCCCCAAACTCGGGATAAACTGTGGTCCTGAAAAGTTTGCACTCGGATAAACTCATTAGATAACAAAGTAGGATAATCAGTGCACAGTGGACATGCAAGTGTAAATGGGATGAAAGATAGAGAATAGAGAGAGGTGTAAGGTCGTCCTGAAAAATTGGGCAGCACTCTCTCACTAAAGTCACTGTGGTGTACCTGATGGAGTCAAACATACAAATATGAGATACTAAGAGACATCCATAATCAAAAAGCAATATATAGAGAATATAAAGTGCAGGTACATCAATAAAATAATAAAGCCGACAGACCGGCCGCAAAGTATAATACAGTAACAGTGACAGTATAATACAGATCCAGAATAAAAGAAATGAAAGCATAGAACAACTGGAAGTGGAGTCTCAGGAGGCCTGATCGTGAAGATCTGCAGTGGCTGGAGGTGCAGGTGCGAGTGCAGGTGCAGGGAGTCGGCTGGAGAGATCGGCAAAGCAAGCCATGACATCCGCCCTGAAAGAGGTGAACTCAGCTCGGTGGGCAGTGATGTCGGCTCGCATGGCTGCTACGTCCTCCTCTAGTTCAGCTGCTGCCTCTACAGCTGGCTCCTGAAGACTCCGAATAAGAGTATTGTAGCTCTTCTTCCAGTCGCTCCTCCCATAGAAGCTGGACCGTGCAAGGGGCTCCTCATCTGGGGGCACTCTGTAGCGCTGGTCAAGAAGGATCTGCGTGATGAGGTGTCCGAAGGGCAGGACCTTGGACCGCTTAGGGTCCTCCCTAGAAATGAAAGAATCATACAACAACCTCATTACGCTCCAGATGAGGGCTGGGATAAATACCCAGCAGCCCGTGTAAAAAGCATAAAGAGCTGTCAAGTAGTCATGACGCCTCTGGATCTTGTGGCCCGCCATGTAAATGTTCTAGAAGAGAACTGTGTCGATGAGCCAGAGGTCGTCAGGTAAGAAGGTCCTGGTGGCGAATGTCTGACCACCGGCATGATGGCCTGTCAAGGAGACAACCATGTCAGAAAATGAAGGCCTATGCAGCCTCGGGTATGTCTCTGCAAGCTCAGGTGGACACCGGTGTGGGCACCGGCAAGCACGGGCCAGAGTGTCAACTGTGATGACAATCTCGTGGCCGTCCACTGTAGTGATCATTTCTGCGGTAGATCATGGCGAGGGCCAGAGATGCTGAAAGAATAGCCGCACCAGTCGCTGGTATACAAGGCCGGTGACTGGGGCAAGGATGGCTGAGACGCCCCGCTGCATGATATCCTGATAGCCAGACCGGGTCAGGATAGACTCGGAGAAGTACTCAGTATCGAAGTACGACTCCTGAGCCACGGTCATGGCTGCATATCTCGACAGCAACTGGTCACGGCGCTGAGCCGGTAGAGGTGGCTGCGGTGATGGTGTAGCAGCAGCATCTGCCTAATGGCGCTCAGGAGAAGGTGATGGCGTGAAGGCTGGAGGAGCCTGAGATGTAGATGGCACGTAGGTCAGCTCCCTCCTCAGCCTCGTGGGATGGGGACTGAGGGGGAGTAGCCTGTGCAGGCTCCTCCTGAGCATGAGATGGCTCTGCAACCATCTCTATCCTGGGCCGTATATGTTTGCGGGGTCGCTGTGGCCCCGAAGATCGCCTGGCTACTGTCTTGAACCGCGGAGGCATGATCTGTAAAAAGACAAGAAAATTTTAATATATAATTCATTGCCAGATATATAAGAATTTAAATGCATAATAGAAACATGTATGTCAAATAAGATAGACAAAATATGGATGACATGAATCTATGATAATAATGAAATGTGAGTCATGCTAAGCAATGTAGGTATGAAATGCATCCAATGTGGAATATCACAGGCATTGTGCATATAAAGATAGCATGAAGACGACACAAGATGAATGGAGTGTGTATGTGTGATCTTTGAAAGTTTGATCGATCGAACTTTAAGTTCGATCGATCACCGAAAATTTTCAATCGATCGAAGTGAAAACTGTTCAAAAGTTAGATCGATCGAAGTGAATTGGATCAATCCAACACTTGGATCAATCGAAGCATGAAAGTGCACAAGATTGGATCGATCGAAGGTAGTGAAATGAAGTTTACTATTTCGATCGATCGAAGCACAAGTTCGATCAATCGAACTGTGCGAATGTCGAATTTAAAAAGTCGCAGATCTGTGAGATCTAGAGCACGGGGCCCACACAAAAGTGTTTGTGGGCCCATCTACACACTAAACATCCAATCCTCAACACCCAAACACTCCCGAAATGCCAAATCAAATCAAAAATCCCCAATTTTGGTTCGGCCGAATGCATGTATGTATATGTATATCATAATCATGAAATTGATGCTTCAAAATGGATGATTAATACACATATAACATAAATCAATATAGAAAATCATGAATCATGCATCGATTAAACTTTTAAATCAAGAAATGGCTCGCGGTTTACCTCAAAACCGAGAGGGATGAGATGAGAGAGAGGGGGCGAAGCCGCGGTGAAAATAAGGCTCTACCTTGCCGGAATTGGCTCGCCGGAGATGAGGAAGATGATTGGAATGGAGGTTGGCCGGATTGAGCTTGAGATTGAGAGAGAGGGAGACTTAGGGTTAGGGTTTGTTTCGAGGTTGGATCGATCCAAGTGTATCGATCCAACTCGGTTTTATTTTTAAAAACACGATATGCAGAGTTCGATCGATCGAACGTTAAGTTCGATCGATCGAACCTAGGTCTCCATCCTATTTTTTTTTTTTTCTTTTTTTTCTTTTTTTTTTTTGAATTTGAATTTTGAATTTTTAAAAATCAAAGGAAATTAAATTAATGAGATGCAAATTTCAATCGATCGAAGAATGTACAAGTTTAAGGGCTCAAGAGTTGACACGTGTTGGAACCTTGGATCAATCGAACTTGGAATTCGATCGATCGAACATGAAAATTTTTGAAAAGTCCCGAGAGCATGCATTTTGGAATTTGGATGCAGGTCTAAAATTTTTCTAAGTGTTGGGACTCATGATCGATCGAACCACATGTTGGATCGATCGAAAGGTAGTTCGATCGATCGAAATGGTTTACGATCGATCGAACTTTTGAAAATTTGGAGATCCCGATAGCATGCATTTTGGAATTTGGATGCAGGTCCAAAATTTTTCTAAGTGTTGGGTGCAAAATGAGAGCTGGATCGATCGAGTCCATAGTTGGATCGATCAAACCAATGTTCGATCGATCGAACCAAAACTTGGATCGATCGAAATTATGCCTAAATGCTTAAAATGACTTGAATGCTCATGCAATCTCTTACTCAGTTCCTTCCAATGTATATGAACCACAAAAACAGTATCTAGACTTCGCAAGAATCAAAATGCAAGATAGAAATGAGGGAGGAATAGAGTTATGAAACTCTACGAATACTAGTGTTTAACGTCTCTAGCAAGACGTTAGGTCAACTCACTAATCAAATGAATCAAAAACTGGATATGAAACATCCTTATTGACCCTCTTTTCACTTTTCTCATTTAATGTCCCACTTATGACAATAAAATCATCCTCCAAAAGAATGACTTGAAAAGAAATAAAAGAGATGATATTGTTCCTTTCATCTACGGTCTTGAAAACAAAATCAATCATGGTTAGGCTTACCTCTTTGTTGTGTTCTTGAAACACATTCAAATGATCATCCATATTGATAATTGGTGAGGCATTGTCTTTCAAAGACTCATTTGGATTAATAAAAAACACCCTCTCTTCATCCCTCTTCTCCTCCTCATAAATTACCATTTCCTCACCTTCTAAGTAAGCTAAGGAGTCCATTAGAGAGTTTATTTCATTTTTAGAGCTTTTAAAGTCAAAACCACAATTTTTATACATTTCCAAAAGACACTCCTCAAGAGGGTCATTAGAGATAATAGAAGGAAGACCCTCTTCAACAAGTTCCTCCTCTTTCTCTCCTACCTCAAGTGTGGTCAACATCTCCTCACTCTCTAGAGTAGTCATCTCCGAGATAAAATCATAATCAAAACAAGGAAAGTCCTCATTAATCATGTTATGTTCTATTGGATTAGCCACTAACTCACTTGCCACTTCCTCCTCTATACAAGATAGAGTGCTAGGCATTAGCTCACTTGTTTCATTCTCCTCACTCTCATCATCCTCATCTATATTCATTGAAGTTCTTGCCATTTTTTCATTTGCCTCTTCCTCCTCTTCTTGATGAGAAAGAGTACTTGCAATTTGCTCAACTTAAGCTTCTAAGTTGGCTAAAGCTTGAGAATGAGAATTAATAAGTGAAGTGTGTGAAATATGCACATCAAGTAAAGCTAACACTTTTTCTTCAAATCCGGGTGAGTACTTAGAAGGTGGTGGAATTGATTCATTATAAAATGGTGGTGGAGGGCAATATTCATAAGAAGGATTAAATGAGTGATCAAGTCCATAATAAGATGATGCATGAAATGAATTGGACTCAATCTCATAAGGATTAAAATGTGATGGAGGAGCATAAGGTGAAGGGATGTAATTCCCCCCCAAACTTGGATCAAACAATTCCTCCATTCACAATTAAAACCCAAATGCAAGAAAAAATTGGCCTCAACAAAGGCATATGCTTGGACAAAAATTTAGCAATAAAATGAGCCTCAACAAGGGCTATCACAAGCATACAAAGAAGTGAAACAATTAAAATACAAGAGAGCCAAGAATTGGTCACAATGGTCCTTTAGTACTTCAACTCCAAATTTAGCTTTTAAGCTCCAATGATTGCTTTAAGTTCCAAAGTTCGCCTTCCTTGTAGTCAAGTACCTAATTGAACAAATAATAATGAGAATCAAGAGAAAAGAATATACAATGGAAAATAAAATAAAAATAGAAGCAATCTAATGAACACTATTGTCTAGTTTAATTCCAACAAAACCGTTAATCTCCGGCAACGGCGCCAAAAACTTGTTGGTTTCCTTAATGGAGTCGCCATAACCAACAAAGCTTGAAGAGTTGTGAATTTAGGAGGTGGCCAAGTTTTACATTTATAGAAAGCCACTACTACCTTTCTCTATATAAAATATAGATAGGGTGAGTAGGGATCGTCCCAAGGGATTATACGTGTTGGAATTTCAACTTCGACTCTAGCGTACCAAATGATTGCAAAAGAGAGTTGGGTTGGTTGATTAAGCTAAATTGAATTTAACTAAATAAAATAATATGAAGTAAACAAGAGAGAGAGAGGTCTTGGGGTGTAGAGATCACCACCAAGAAATACTTTTCTATACTACTAACAAGTGATCAATTGAGGGTAATGGATGTGTTGCAATATGATAAGGGTGTGTGTGCATTAGGTTGATTCAATTGGCAAGGATGACAAATCAAGCAAGTATTGTCTAAACATCATGTGAAGAGCACAATATATCTAAACAATAGAGCATATATTGTCTAGACAACATGGGGATAGCACAATAGATCAAAACAAGTCATTAATCATTCATTAAGCTCACAATCCACATACAACACAATATTAGAGGAATATGCCATTTGGACCCACAAGCATGGAACATCAAACATCAAGAGTAGATTGTCCTCCCATCTAACATTACACTACCAATACACTAAATCTACACTACTAGCATGAAAATAAAGCTATCTAGACTAAGGGAGAGGCACAAACCATCAAGAATAGGCATAAACCATCAAATGAACCAAAATAGCATTCATTAAGCATATCATCTTGATAATCTCTAGATCTATAGCATCAATACACATAGACATGCATCAAAAACAATAAATCTAGAGATAAGCACATGAATATCCTACTCTAGCATACATAGACATATGGATAGAATAGAATAGTCAATTGGAAGCATTAAACCATACAAACCATGAAATAATCAAGATTTATATATACATGAATATCAAGATGTATCATACAACACTAATCCCTCAATAATACATAAGATTAGTGTATAGAAAGCATGCTTGGGGCTAACTCTAGCCCCAAGAGGATGTCTAACCACTCATGGTAGTGATGATCCAACCCTCAAGGGCTAACTCTATGGCTGCTCCTTGTTGGTGAAGATCTCCTCCAATGGTTGCTCTAGCTTCCTCCCTTCTTCCTCTCCAAGAATAGCCTCCAAGATGATTTTCAATGTGTGACAAGAGGCTCTAGAAACTTCCTCAAAAAGTGTATCATATTTCTTATATAGGTAGGTCAAATACACCCCGTGATGAGCTGTGGTCGTGCAAGGCATATTCTCCAATGATTGGATGAAGGACGGAATAAATGAGCTGGACTTTAACTTTTTCTCGCTGGAGGAAGTTCGATCGATCGAACCTTAACTTGGATCGATCGAAAATGGGTTCGATCGATCGAACTGCATCTTGGATCGATCGAAGTGGTCTGACTCCTCCGGATAAGGACAAGGCTGAGATATTTCGAAGATATTTATGGGGAAAAAGACAAAAGTGGTTGGTAGGCGTACAGCTGTGGATAAGATCAATCATTTGAATAGGACAAAATAGGGTTCGATCGATCGAAGGTGATGTTGGATCGATCGAACTTGGAATTTCAGCAAAGGCCAAGGTTGGATCTATCGAGAAGTACTGTGATCGATCATAGATGTTCGATCGATCGAACTCTAAGTTGGATCGATTGAACTTTTCAACTGCACAACTTGATTCCTTTTTGCTCCTTTCTTTCTCCACTTTGCTCCCTCCTTTGGTTTATCTCAGGATTGCTTCAATTAAGCTCTTATTTGGCTGAGTTAGCTCAATTTTGGGATTAGTGCCTGAAAATATAAATAACACGTAATAAGTCTAAAACGGCAAAGTAAGATAGATAAAGGTACTAGAATGCTTAAGCTTAACGGGTTTAAATACGCACTTTTCAGTGCTCATCAAAGAGGAGGAAAACTTCCGCAAGCTGACTGTATGTTGCAGACAATTGCATGAATATCAAAAGAACATTCCCATATGATGGGTAGTGTAGAGCCTGATACATACTGTACACCAAGTCCCAACTCCGCGGATCAAACTGAAGTGGGGGTTCGGGGGTATTTTGGTTATTTCCGCACTTGTTATATTGCACTAGTGCAAGGGTATTTATTCATTCTAATCTCTCTGTATTTGTATCTATTTTTTTATCATCATAGTAAAATCCCTGCAACCCTTGGACGTAGCCCTGAATTTAGGTGAACCAAATAAAATCTGTGTGTTCTTGTTATGTGTGTGTTTGATTTATTTCTTGTATTTTCTGTTTGATTTCGCAACAACTGGTATCAGAGCCATTAGGTTTGAGTAGGAATGATGTGTGACACCCCCACATTTTCCACGCATAAGTTGATCAGGCTTATACATGAAAAACGAGGGACATCAAAAACAATTGGCAATATACAAGCATGGAGTACAAAATGATGATAATAAAAGAATTTAGACAGGAAAGGAACACTAAATAATACAACATCCATCCATCCTTTATTTAAATACAGTACTCCATTACAACTTGGAAATCCTATGTCAAGGATCCCTAAATATAAACCTGAGAGTTCAACGTCAAAAGTAAATAAAAACTGAAACTGAAGTAATATGTAAAACTTCTACCCTGAACTGGATCGTAAGAGTAAATGAGTTCGGATGGTGGTCCCACACTGCTAACCTCAACCTTGGAACGGGTACTGACCGTATCCTGAAATAACAACAATAGTGGGTCAATCCCACGAGCAAGTTCTCTCTACTATTACCCAAATCAGAGAATCAAATAAATTAATCATTATGAATCGGACGAGTACTATATCTGTATACATCCTAAGGGAACTATCCAATGTATAACATGACCTCAACCAGAATAGACGGTGATCACTTAGACTCACACTAGGTGGTTAAGTGTCGCCTTTCCCTACCCGGGAAATCAGCTATCATATATGGTGCACGGTACTGACAACACAGACTATAACGAACTACACAGTGATAACACCTCTCAAAGTACTGATGAATATACTGAGCATATAAATTAGGCAACACATGCCAATAATATTACTAAACATACTGAGCATGTCAATTAGGCAACACATGCCAATAATATTAAACCACATACCCCGACAGCCACACATCTGTCTATAGCAACGAATGCATAAGGTATAAATGAGTCTAAACTTATTAGCCAGCTCACATGGTTCTATATGGCAACACATCCATATAATATAAATGTGACATAATTAAACAGTCCATTTATTTCCTAAAATGCACACAGCATAATAATCATGGTTTATATATCATTTAACAGTATAAACATCCCATAAGATATCATGGATAATTTATATGACTAAAACCATGGCATTATTTAATTTAACAGTAATGTTTGATACCATTTAATAAGATAATAACACTATTTATATTTAACAATGTCGTTAAATAAATCACATTAATATCCGCACTGTAAACGAGCCAATACATGCTTAGAAAAGATTAATCGGCCATAAGAATAAGTAACGGGTATTAAAATAATAATTTCGTGGCCCGTTAAACCCGTAAATACCAACCCAGTACCTAAAAGTCCAAGTTTAAGGTTCTGGAATTTACAAAACAGGCCCTAGGGGTATTCTGGTAATTTCCAGCAGCTGACAGGGCCCTTCACGCGCCCCCACGCGCCGCCCTAAGCTTCCCCACGCGCAGCCCTATGTTTTCCACTCTCTCACGCGCGCACACGCGCCTCCACGCGTGTCTGGCATCAGCCACGCGCGCGCACGCGCTCCCACGCGCGCGTTGATGGCTTCTTGCTGACACGGCGTCCTCCGGTTGGTTGGCTGCATCATCTTTCCTACATGCACGCCACATCGGATCAATCCACCTATGCTCCTTTCATCCTACGGCTGATGATTAGCGCGCACCATCATATGGTGTCCCGCACTACACCGAATCCATCTTTTAATCAATTTCCCATCAACCGGTCATGGATCCATGCGCACACAGGGTACCTTGTGCCGCAACACACCGGATTGCTCCGGTCTTCTTCCCCGCTGCCGGCGACCGAAAATCTCGCCGGAGCCTCGCCGGAAAATGCATAAAATTACCGAAAAATTCTAGAAAATTCTAGGAAAATCCCTGAAGCCTTAAATAATTATTTTTAGCTAGATTTAATTATATAGGATAATAATTAAATATCTACCATCCTAAATAATTAAAATTTTATTAATTAAATAAACTAAAAATAATAATTTATTAACTCCTAACATGCTCTCAAGGCTCCATAATAATTTAAATAATTTAAACAATTAATTTATGGATTCAAAGGGGAAAAATAGATAAGAACTTGCCTTTTTGGATTTAAAATAAATCCGCCGGTTGTGCGTAATCGGATAAATTTTTCCTACACCGGTCCAAGCTCCTTTCTTTCTCTCTCTTCCTTTCCACACTTTTACAATGGCTCACTAGAATTTATAATTTGTTTCTAACTCCCTTTCTTTCCTTCTAAGGTAGGCTATCTAATTTATATATAATTTATATAATATAAATATTACAAATATCTATTTTTGCATTTAATTAACCACATTCCCAACCATATGGCTTTAAGGCAAGCAAGCCAAGTCAAGCAAGATGTCCTAAGGTTCAACTATAGGAATGAAATCCTATCCTAAGATTTAATTTCTTCATCATTACATTGATTTAATACTATTATTGTTATTATAATTATTATTATTAAACTATTACAATTATTATTATTATAAATAATATTATTATTATATTACAATTATTATTATTATAAATATTATTATTATATTATTATTATTATCATTATTCAATACAAATTAAATACTTTAATTAAATAATAATAATTAATCTAAAACATAACCAATAAAAATTTCAAAACTAATCATTATACTATATAGAACATAAAAATCAATATTACATGCACAAATAAATAAAATTAATTAACTAATTTAACATATATAATTACAAGGTGAATAAATCTACACATTTAAAGAATTAACCTAACACAAAATTAATTCAAAATTAATTTAAATAAACTCTTTAAAATTACGGGGTATTACATTCTCCCCCCCTAATAAAGGAATTTCGTCCCCGAAATTCACTACATACCTGTATTAAAGAGCTCTGGATACTTGGCACGGATAATATCTTCCCGTTCCCAAGTAGACTCTGTAGCACTATGATGACTCCACTGTACACGTACTAATGGAATAGTCTTCGTGCGCAGTATCTGATTCTTACGATCGAGAATACAGTAAGGTTGTTCCAAATAGGTTGCATCGGGTTGCAACTCAATCTCACCCACAACAATGTGTTGATATCGATCTTCTTCCCGTAGAAATTTCCGCAGCATGGATACATGAAAAACATTATGTACCCTATGAAGATTATCTGGTAGAGCCAGACGATAAGCTACTGCCCCAATCCGATCCGTAATCGTGAGTCGGGTAATTAAGCTCATGAGGCTTAAGCTTCCTAGACCCATAAGAAACTGGTCGCTCTTCTTGCATCAACACACAACCCAAACCCTTCAGAGAAGCGTCGGTAAATACTAAATACTCGATTCCACTCTGAGGTGTGGCTAAGACAGGTGCAGAAGTTAACTTACTCTTCAATTCAGCAAAAGCAGTCTGACAAGAATCATCCCATACAAATGGTACATTCTTCTTAGTCAAATGAGTAAGTGGACCCGCAATTTTGGAAAATCCCTGGATGAACCTGCGATAATACCCCGCCAATCCCAGAAAACTGCGAATCTCTGTCGGTGAGGTAGGCTGTCCCCACTCCATAATGGCCGCAACCTTGGCTGGATCTACTGCTAACCCTTCTTCTGACACTACATGACCCAGAAATTTGACCTCTTTCTGCCAAAATTCACACTTCTCAAACTTTGCAAACAACTGATGTTCTCGAAGTGTCTGCAACACTGTGCGTAAATGTCTGGCATGGTCCTTCTCCGACTTAGAGTAAACCAGAATATCATCAATGAAAACAATGACAAACTGATCTAAGTACTCTCTGAATACTCTATTCATCAAGTCCATAAAGACAGCTGGAGCGTTCGTTAAACCGAAAGGCATAACACGAAACTCATAAGATCCGTACCTTGTGAGAAATGCTGTCTTTGGAACATCTTGTTCTCTGATTCGTAGCTGATGATAACCAGACCTCAAATCGATCTTTGAGAAGTAAGTAGCTCCCTTCAACTGATCTAACAGGTCATCAATTCTGGGCAACGGGTACTTGTTGCGAATAGTGACCTTGTTCAGTTCTCTATAATCAATACAAAGACGAAGAGATCCATCCTTCTTCTTAACAAACAGTACTGGTGCTCCCCATGGTGAAGTACTCCTGCGAATAAATCCCTGGCTGAGCAACTGCTGAATTTGATCTTTCAACTCTCGCATCTCCACTGGTGCCATTCTGTACGGCGCCTTAGCAATAGGCGTAGTGCCTGGAGCTAAATCAATGACGAAGTCTATCTCTCGACTCGGTGCCAAGCCTAGAATTTCCTGGAATACATCCTGGAATTCCTGTACTACCGGAATACTGTCAAGAGATATCGCAGTCGCTTCCTGTGAGTCCTCTTCAAGAATGAATAAATAAGTGCTAGGCCCTCTATCAGGTTGTGGTATAACAAGAAGATACATCTCCTGTCCTGGTATAGCAAATACAATAGACTTTTCGTAACAGTTAACCTGAGCATGGTACTGAGATAACCAGTCCATCCCAAGTATAACATCATACGAATGCATATCTAACACTAACAAATTTACAAGAAATCGAAGCCGGCCCATATCTATAAAGATATCACCGCTACACTCTCGTAAAATTGCGCCAACTCCCAATGGTGTATAAATATTAAGAGGTTGGTCACATAACTGAGTCGTCATACCAGATAAGATAACAAAAGATCTAGACACAAAAGAATGTGATGCACCAGTGTCAAACAATATACGAGCAGTTCTACCATGTATAGAAAACATACCCTCAATAGACTGAGGAGCCTGCGCATTATGTGGTATGAAGTTATAAACTCTGCCATGATGCAACTGCTGTGGAGGTTGTCCCGAAGGAAATGGTGGCGCTGGAAGTGTCGAAAAATTCTGAACTTGCCCACGTGGCATCGGTGGGGCTGGTAGAGGTAATGGCTGATTAGGTCTCGGCTGCCCATACTGTCCCTGCTTAGCTTTGGGACACATCTTGGCCGGATGCCCAATCTCTCTACAGTGATAACAACGTCCTGTAAAAGGACCTGTCTGCCTCCTCTGTTGACTTCCCGAAAACTATTCCTGTCCGATCTGAGGTACCCCACCTTGTCTACCCTGATTAGGGACTCCATCCCTCTGCACATCTGGGTTTCCTTTGTTTTTCTTCCAAGGTTGATGTCCTTGAAATCTGCCCCGATCATTGGACTTGGTACCACTGCTGCTTCCTTTCTCCACTGTCTGGTAGTCTCGGTTAGCCCGCTTATCTCCCTTGGACTTCTGGTAATCACTCCTCATCTGGCAGTGCTGTAAAGCGGCATTAACCACCTGGATATAAGTAGTATATGCAGGACTACCTATGATCACCACTTTAATCGGCCATATCAACCCTTTCACAAAGCGGTCTCTCTTCTTTTCTTCCGTATTGACCTCCTCTGGTGCAAATAATGACAAATTAATGAACTTCTGTTCATACTCAGCCACAGTCATATCCTCCTGTTACAGATCCAGAAATTCAGTCTTCATCGCTGATCTTACTGACATAGGAAAACACTTGTCGTCAAAGTGAGTCTGAAATTCAGCGTAAGTCAATCTGGTCCTCTCTTCAACAGTAGTAATAGACTCCCACCACTGCAAGGCATTGCCTATCAGCATAAACGTAGCTAGCATCTGTTTCTGCACTTCGGTACAGATTACCATCCGAAGATGACGCTCGCTCTCCTGTTTCCACTGAAATGCTAACAGGACATCTGTGGACCCTGCAAATGTTGGTGGATTTCCCCGGATGAACGAGTGACAAACTTTGTCCCATGACATTGGCTGTGCCACTGGTTCAGGAACAGGTACTATCGGAGGAGGTTGCTGGTTTTGTAGAGCAGATGCTACTCCTGCTGCTACAGCTCGTGCAATAATATCAGCAACTTAAGGGGAAAATTCCTGATTCTCATTTTGAGTTGGGGAAATACTGCGATGACGGTTCGCATTCCTTGTCCCACGCCGAGACATCCTTCTTTTAAATTCAGAAAAATCTAACGTCAGTACATTATAATGGACCGACTAAAAGAATACAAAGAACCCTAATACTTAGGCTCTAATTATCAGAATACACAACGCGGAAGTATAGTAAGCACAGATCCCTAAGACACTCGAAACTGGAATGCTCTGATACCAACTGTGACACCCCCACATTTTCCACGCATAAGTTGATCAGGCTTATACACGAAAAACGAGGGACATCAAAAACAATTGGCAATATACAAGCATGGAGTACAAAATGATGATAATAAAAGAATTTAGACAGGAAAGGAACACTAAATAATACAACATCCATCCATCCTTTATTTAAATACAGTACTCCATTACAACTTGGAAATCCTATGTCAAGGATCCCTAAATATAAACCTGAGAGTTCAACGTCAAAAGTAAATAAAAACTGAAACTGAAGTAATACGTAAAACTTCTACCCTGAACTGGATCGTAAGAGTAGATGAGTTCGGATGGTGGTCCCACACTGCTAACCTCAACCTTGGAACGGGTACTGACCGTATCCTGAAATAACAACAATAGTGGGTCAACCCCACGAGCAAGTTCTCTCTACTATGACCCAAATCAGAGAATCAAATAAATTAATCATTATGAATCGGACGAGTACTATATCTGTATACATCCTAAGGGAACTATCCAATGTATAACATGACCTCAACCAGAATAGACGGTGATCACTTAGACTCACACTAGGTGGTTAAGTGTCGTCTTTCCCTACCCGGGAAATCAGCTATTATACATGGTGCACGGTACTGACAACACAGACTATAACGAACTACACAGTGATAACACCTCTCAAAGTACTGATGAATATACTGAGCATATAAATTAGGCAACACATGCCAATAATATTACTAAACATACTGAGCATGTCAATTAGGCAACACATGCCAATAATATTAAACCACATACCCCGACAGCCACACATCTGTCTATAGCAACGAATGCATAAGGTATAAATGAGTCTAAACTTATTAGCCAGCTCACATGGTTCTATATGGCAACACATCCATATAATATAAATGTGACATAATTAAACAGTCCATTTATTTCCTAAAATGCACACAGCATAATAATCATGGTTTATATATCATTTAACAGTATAAACATCCCATAAGATATCATGGATAATTTATATGACTAAAACCATGGCATTATTTAATTTAACAGTAATGTTTGATACCATTTAATAAGATAATAACACTATTTATATTTAACAATGTCGTTAAATAAATCACATTAATATCCGCACTGTAAACGAGCCAATACATGCTTAGAAAAGATTAATCGGCCATAAGAATAAGTAACGGGTATTAAAATAATAATTTCGTGGCCCGTTAAACCCGTAAATACCAACCCAGTACCTAAAAGTCCAAGTTTAAGGTTCTGGAATTTACAAAACAGGCCCTAGGGGTATTCTGGTAATTTCCAGCAGCTGACAGGGCCCTTCACGCGCCCCTACGCGCCGCCCTAAGCTTCCCCACGCGCAGCCCTATGTTTTCCACTCTCTCACGCGCGCACACGCGCCTCCACGCGTGTCTGGCATCAGCCATGCGCGCGCACGCGCTCCCACGCGCGCGTTGATGGCTTCTTGCTGACACGGCGTCCTCCGGTTGGTTGGCTGCATCATCTTTCCTACATGCGCGCCACACCGGATCAATCCACCTATGCTCCTTTCATCCTACGGCTGATGATTAGCGCGCACCATCATATGGTGTCCCGCGCTACACCGAATCCATCTTTTAATCAATTTCCCATCAACCGGTCATGGATCCATGCGCACACAGGGTACCTTGTGCCGCAACACACCGGATTGCTCCGGTCTTCTTCCCCGCTGCCGGCGACCGGAAATCTCGCCGGAGCCTCGCCGGAAAATGTATAAAACTACCGAAAAATTCTAGAAAATTCTAGAAAAATCCCTGAAGCCTTAAATAATTATTTTTAGCTAGATTTAATTATATAGGATAATAATTAAATATCTACCATCCTAAATAATTAAAATTTTATTAATTAAATAAACTAAAAATAATAATTTATTAACTCCTAACATGCTCTCAAGGCTCCATAATAATTTAAATAATTTAAACAATTAATTTATGGATTCAAAGGGGAAAAATAGATAAGAACTTGCCTTTTTGGATTTAAAATAAATCCGCCGGTTGTGCGTAGTCGGGAAAATTTTTCCTACACCGGTCCAAGCTCCTTTCTTTCTCTCTCTTCCTTTCCACACTTTTACAATGGCTCACTAGAATTTATAATTTGTTTCTAACTCCCTTTCTTTCCTTCTAAGGTAGGCTATCTAATTTATATACAATTTATATAATATAAATATTACAAATATCTATTTTTGCATTTAATTAACCACATTCCCAACCATATGGCTTTAAGGCAAGCAAGCCAAGTCAAGCAAGATGTCCTAAGGTTCAATTATGGGAATGAAATCCTATCCTAAGATTTAATTTCTTCATCATTACATTGATTTAATACTATTATTATTATTATAATTATTATTATTAAACTATTACAATTATTATTATATTACAATTATTATTATTATAAATATTATTATTATATTATTATTATTATCATTATTCAATACAAATTAAATACTTTAATTAAATAATAATAATTAATCTAAAACATAACCAATAAAAATTTCAAAACTAATCATTATACTATATAGAACATAAAAATTAATATTACATGCACAAATAAATAAAATTAATTAACTAATTTAACATATATAATTATAAGGTGAATAAATCTACACATTTAAAGAATTAACCTAACACAAAATTAATTCAAAATTAATTTAAATAAACTCTTTAAAATTACGGGGTATTACACGATGGGTACAGAAGAAGGAAAGATCAAGACTAACAAGTTCAATGGTGCAAATTTTGGGTTCTGGAAGATGCAGATTGAGGATTATCTATATCAGAAAAAGTTGTATCAGCCTCTTTTCGGAGAGAAACCAGAAGAGATGAAGGATGATGAATGGGCTCTTCTTGATCGGCATGCACTAGGGGTCATTCGATTGACACTGTCGCGTAACGTTGCCTTCAACATAGCAATGGAGAAGACAATAACAGGTTTGATGACTGCTTTTCAAATATGTATGAGAAACTCACTGCGTTTAGCAAGGTATATTTGATACGACGATTATTCAACCTAAGAATGTCAGAAGGCGCTTCAGTGACTGACCATCTGAACGAGTTTAACATTGTTACGACTTAGTTAAGCTCTGTAAAGATTGAGTTTGATGATGAGATAGTGAGTAGTTTTTCAGGAAAAAGAAAATTAAAGTTTAATGATATTTGGGACTTGATCCTTAGTGAAGATATTCACAAAAGGGAAACAGGAGAATTATCTGGATCTATTTTCAATACTGAGGGCAGAGGAAGAACTTCTGAAAGATCAGACTCGGATTGCAGTAAATCCAATTCCAAACACAAAAGCAAGTCAAAAATTAGAATTTGTTGGAACTGTGGAAAGAAGGGGCATTTAAGGTTTAAGTGTCGAGCACCAAAGAAGAAGAGCGAAGGAAAATAAGAATCTGTAAATGCCGTTAGAGAAGAGATTATTGATGCTCTGATTTTGAGTGTAGATAGTCTCACTACAACAAATTTGGGCTCTTGCCACGAAATTTTTTGCCACGTGTAAAATTTTGTGGCAAAAAATATCTTTTAGCCACAAAATTAACTTATTGTGGCTAATTTATGAGTGTTTGCCACAAAGTAAATTTTTCGTGGCAAATACTAGTTTTTGCCACGAATATTAGGGACAACCTAAAAATTTGTGGTAAAATATCAATTTTGCCAAGTCGAATCAGGGACGACATACAAAGTTGTGGCAAAATGCTATATGTGCCACGAATTTGTATTCGTGGCAATTGTATGTTTCTTTTGCCATGTATATATTTTTGTGGCAAATCACTTTACAATTTACCAAGATGTTATTCTCGTAGCAAATATAATTTTTTGGCATGAAGTTTTTTTTTCTTGTGACTAAAAGATGGATTTTGCCACGAATTATTAGTTGTGGATATGATATGCTCTATTGCCACAAAAATATTTTTGTACCAAATCTATTAGATATTCGCAACGATGCTTTATTCGTGGCAAATGGTATCTTTTGCCACGAATTTTCAATCCTTGTGGCGAAATACCATTTTTGCAATGAATTTGTTTTCGTGGCAATTAGGAACTATTTAGCCACGAATTTTCAATTCTTGTGGCAAAATGCCATTTTTGTAACAAATTTGTTTTCGTAGCAATTAGGATATCTTTGTTAACTATTATTATTAATTAATTTATTTAGTTTTTGTAATTCCTTAAATAAGGGGCTAGAACACCAAATCCCTAAGCAAATTAATTAATTGTTAATAAAACTCCAAAATGGCATTTCCTTTAAATTTGACCATTTTTAAATAATACTCATTTTCATACAGAAACGATTAAAAAAAAAAATGTACCAAACATTCTTATATTGAATTTAAATTAATCATTATATATATATATATATATATATATAAATCCATAATGTAATATTTTTAAGTAATTAAAAATTAAAGATATAATAAAAAATATAGATAATATATCAAATCTTGAATAAATTTACAAAGACAAAATTTACTTCTATTTAGTAAGGGTATAAATAAAAGATTTAATTTAAGAATTAAATGGAATAAAAGATCTTAAGAGTACGTAGGATTTTGTTGGCACAAAACCTTTAACCAAAGATAATCTAGTGATTTTGATGATTACAAATCATTAATGGTATTTGTGGACTAATGTTTAATTATATACATTGAGTGTTACAGATGATTCATCTTCAAAAAATAACCTCAATGAAACTATAAAAATCACATTAATGGAAAAGAATGTATACAAAGAGATGTGAAGTTGCAAGGAACCAAATGCAAGTGCATCCAAAGATAGCTTGGACTACAATTAATGAGTAAACAGGCAACTCAAAGAAATTGGAAGAAAGCAATAATACTTTAAAGCCTAAACAATTATATATGGACAAAGCTTGAAGAAAGGGATAAATAGTATGGTGTGTGTTTAGGATTCAATATCAAAGTATTTATGAATCCATTTCAAGCTCATCTCTATAGAATCATACATATCATATAATCATTTACATGTATGTTCCTATATCCACTAGCAATAGACACATGAAGTCATTACTAAAAGAATGAGTTAGTTCAATGTCAAAGTTTTCTGTTTTTAGAAAATTGAAAAACAATGTCAAAGTTTTCTATTTTCAAAAAATTAAAAACAGAAAACTGTACAAAAAATTCTGCTTTAGAAGATTGAAAACTGTACAAAAAATTCTACTTGATTAAGTATTCTGAGAACTATTTTTTGAAAACTCAGTTATAAAAGGCATGTTTTTAGATAACTGTCTTTTATAATTATCTGAAAACAGTTCTCTATTTTCTAACAGTTTTCTATTTTCTAAATTCTTGAGAACTGTTTTCAATGTTACAAACCAAATATGCATATCTTTCTCGATCTATATCTCTCTCTAGTCTCTGTAACTGCGAAAATCAAAAGTTCAAAACCCATATCAGCATACGTCGCATATCACTATAACGGATTGTCTCTAGTCTCTGTAACTTCTTTTCCATTGCTAATCGCCCGTTGTTCAAGTGAACTGCATATGCCAATTTTTTTTCTTTCTTACCGAACAAAGCATTATTGAAGAATTAATCTTTATTTAAAAAACAAAACTACTTGTGTCATGGAATTTAAAGTCCTAAACTATAAAAAAAATTGTTGTTTTGAATGAAATTTAAATATTTATAACTTTTTTAACAAAATGTTTTTACTTTAGATAAATTTTGAATTTTGTTTTTCTTATTTTTCGCATAATGGCCGAAGTTAAAAACAAAATTATATATTAATTAAATACATTATATAATTAATAATTAAAAAAATTTAAACGTGAGAGTCTCTATAAATATATTTATGAATTAAACTTTTCAAACGTTCTTTACAATATATATTTCAATTAATTATAATTTTTATAGCAAGTCATGCCAACATCTCCATCATTGTAACTCAAATAACACTCCTAGGCAAGTATGCTCTCTCACAGCCCAAGACAAATAAGCTCTATGTCCTTGCTTTCTCTCTGCTCTCTCTCAAGAGGAAAATGGTGCCCTAGGTTTCTCTCCTTT
This sequence comes from Cornus florida, assembly GCF_030987335.1. Taxonomy (NCBI): domain Eukaryota; kingdom Viridiplantae; phylum Streptophyta; class Magnoliopsida; order Cornales; family Cornaceae; genus Cornus; species Cornus florida. The sequence goes on along the minus strand of NW_026775575.1, from coordinate 76,674,344 downwards.
TATTCGACGTCAGACTAAAGCCCTAATCCTTCAATCCATTCAGTACTCGCAATCTCTTGGTTCAAATCTCTCTTCGGCCATGTACCCTTTATCAAGTCTTTCTTTCTCTCAATCTCTCTCGCTATATATATATATATCTATATATTGATTAATTCTTGTTATGTATTTCATTACTTAAGTTTGATGTATTCTTAATTTATTTATCAATTAGTGTGTATAGTATACACACCTTATTGATACTTCAAATAATTTTAAACATGATTTTTATTTTTATTATTAATAATTTAAATAATTTTAAACATGATTTTTATTTTTATTATTAATAATTTAAATAATAAATATTTGATTTTATTAAACAGGTCATTAAACGAGTTACACGTGTAACCCGTTTAATAAATAGGTCAGGTTAGTAATAAGGGTTTCTGACACGATTATTAAACGGGTTGTGTTCGGGTTGAGCTGTTTAATATAATACTCTTAAATCGACACAACATGATTACAACCCGCGAATACGAATTCTCACCTCAAAAGATAAGACGTGATGGTTTTCTTAGGACTTGGGCTTGGCACATAGTAAGGTGTTAGAACATTGAGTTTGGCTTGGGCAAATCCTTTGACCCGCCCAAGTCCCACCCATATTATTTGTTAAACAAATCTTTGTTTTAGAAACAAAATTACTGTGTCATTGAATTTAATGTCGGAGACTAAAAATTTTGTTTTTTGAGTGTGATTTAAATATTTAAAAGGTTTTCCAACAAAATATTTTTCCTCTAGATATTTTCAAAATTAATTTTCTTATTTTTTGCATAATTGTCAAATTGAAAACATAAACTATATATTAATTATATACAGTAATTAATAATTCAAAAATAATTAAAATTTTCAAACTCTAATTAATTAAACTTATTTTAAAGGCTCTAAAAATTTATACGATTACAAAGAATTCCAATACATTAGAGTGTCACATTATTAGAGTTTTAGTACATTGTTTATTTATTTTTTATTCATAAAATATTTTTAATGATAAAAATTTATTTTTTTTCTATTATATTCTCTTTCTAACTATTTTAGCACTATAAATTTAACTTTTCCCCTAATTTTATTCTCTTTCTGTTTCCTAAATAATATTTTACCCTTTTTTAATTTTATTATATTTCTAACTCTTTCCTAAATAATAATTCATGTTTTCTCTAAATTTATTTATTTTTTCTATTATTTTTTAATAATATATATTTTTATTTATAATACATTATTAATAATATAAATTTTCGTTTCTATTTTATTCTCTTCCTAACTCTTCCCTAAATATAAATTTAACTTTTTGCCTAATTATATTAGTTTTCTAACTATTTTGTGCTAAAATTCTAAAAAATTCAAACTCCCGCCCAACTTTGGCGCCAGGAAATAGGTGCAATAACACTCCACACAACTTTACTCTTTTTCATCTCTTTATCTTTCTCCCCTCTCTCTCTTGCGGCGCATCTAATCTCTCTCCCTTCACAGTCTAGATTATTCTGACAACGCAGAGAGTGCAAAAACAAATACATATACACCTCTCTTTCTCTATGTCTTTCTCCATCTCAATCTCAATCTCAATGTAAAGCACATGGGTCCATGAGGCATTCAGTGGTTCGATTGAAGCCCTAACATACCCCAGTTTGATTGGTGGCCCTCACCTGGTTCGATTCAAAGCCCTATTTTACTTTTTTTTTTTTTTTTTTTTTCTGCCATATATAATATTTTTTTTTTCTTCTTTATGTTTGTGTATTTGTTAAAAGAATACATAATAATGATGAGTTGGTAGAGGAAAATGTTGAGATTTAACCTTTTTTTTTTTTTTTTTTTTTTAAAGAGGGCTCTCAGAAACCCTAGCAGCCGACTTCACCTCTCAACTCTGTCCTCTCGCTGGCAACAATCATGGTAGTATCTCTCTCTGTCTCCACACACCCATACACATATATCTATCTCTGTTTTGTTGAACAATCTGCATCCTCGTTTCTTTACTAATTTTTCTAAATTATGTGGAAAGAAACCCAATATTATTCCATATAGTTTTGTTCATTGTCTCTGTTTAGCCACTTTGATCACAATTTGTTAGTTTTCTGTTCTTTATTATCTAAATTTTAGTGTTTCAAGTTCTTCAACTCCTCAATCCCAATTAAAAATCTTCTGGGTGTTGAAAAATTTGTCATATCAAGTAAAATTCTCACTTCCCTTGTGAAAATTTGGCCATTTTCTTTATTATTTCTTGTATATGAAGTGAAATTCTCACTTCCATTGTGAAAATAGCTGTTTTTTTTTTTTATTTTTTTTTTTATTTTTAGGTTTTGAAATATGTTGCACACAAAGTTTGAGTCTGATATAACTAGTTTAGCCCCATCATCACCTTCGAGGTCTCCAAAGTGGCCAGTGTACTATGTACAGAGCCCTTCAAGTGACTCTCATGATGGGGACAAGTCCTCCTCTTTGCAGGCGACTCCCAATTACAATAGTCCAATGGAGTTGCCTTCACACCCCTCTTTTGGGCGTCACTCTTGGAATTCTTCGGCTAGCCGTTTTTGGGTATTTTTAGGTCTTCTTTGGGGAGGAAATGGGGCCGAAAAAGGAACGAAAAGGGGTGGCCGAAGTGTAATGTGATTGTAGAAGAGGGGAAGTATGATGAACTTGATGAGGACAGGGGTTTTTCTCGGAGGTTCCAGGTATGCTGGCTCTCCTTAGCTTTATTGTCCTGTTTAATGTTAATAGAGCTAGTTATATTAATTTTTTACCTCATTCAAAAATTTCTTTGTGTCATTTAACCACTTAGAATTTTCTTGGTCAATGAAAATGAAATTTAGTCTCATTTTTTAGGAAGACAATAAAATTGTAAAAAAATTCTTAAATAGAATACCTATCAAGTTAAAAGAAAAACCTAGAAAGGCTAATCTTCTGCAGAATAGTAAGCAACAAATTTTTATGATATCTAAATATGTCAAATTGTTAGTTGATTTTTTAGAGAACATTTTGTTAATTTTTGTGTTTTATACTCCTAAGTCATTTAATCATTTGCATTTATTATTGATTTCTATTCAAGAATCATGAACTTAAATCATGTATAAATTGAGTATATTTTATCCTATATATATAGGTATCATTGGGGTTTGAGTTTTAATTTTTTAGGGTTTTTTTTTTTTTAATATCAAATTGTTGGTTGATTTTGGTTGCATTAATAATTATTTGCTGGTCTAACATGATTCTAATTGATTGGAACACAAGTTTGATTCAGATTGATCATGTATGGGTGTGTTGTGTATTGTTATATATGTGTGTCTATTGTGGGTTCTTTTGTTTGGGTTTTTTTTTTTATTCAATTTTTTTTCGAGATATGTTTGATTTCTCTTCAGAATGATTGGTTCTGGTAGAAATGGCTTTCTTGTTGGTTCAATGCTCCATTTTTGGTGATAGAGTTTTTCCAATGCATTCTTAGTGTTTGATCTTTTCCTTGGTTTTAGTTCATTTGTTTAGTTTAGTTAAGTTTACTTTTGGTTAGGGTTGCTGTTTTTGGCCTATCTTGATATTTGCAAAAAATTGATTAGGTTAGCAATCCTACCTATTTACCTATTTATTTTTATGACAATTTATGTAGCCAGCAAAAAACAGAGAATTTGAATCAAGCACAACTAGTTCCCAAGTGTTGCAGAATCTTGACAATCTCATCCAACACCCCAATTTTTCCCCACTTCAAAACTGGTATAAACTTAAGTCACCACTATTAAAATATTGGTCATTACCTCCAGATTTTCAAAGATAAATTTTGATGAAGAATTAGATGACACTCGGAACAAATAAGCATAACTGGAACAACATTATTAACATAGTTCTACCACATGGAATCAAATTTTGCAGCGTATAACATTGGCTAAACATGACACTTTTATTGAATAAAGCAATTTTAATTATTTTACTATATTTATTATTTTGTTCAACGATGTAGTGTGCAACTTAAGCCCTGGATTATACCATGTGATCCTCAAATAAATAGTTCTCATTAAAATCTTTTAATTTTACCAAAATAGTTTTAAAATATAATGTGTATGAAATCTTGGCAGATTAGTAAAAAGCCCCTAGTTAATTGCTTGCGGTGATTTAATTTTCTGTTATCTATTTGATCTCTTAGTGCATATACAGTTTAACCAAGCAATTTTATGTTTAATTTTCTATGCTTAATGTTGCATGGAGACAATATATATTAATATCCTGCACACAATATACTAGTGTTGTAATGGGATCACACGTATGTGCTTAAATGGAAGATTTAATTTTTAGTGCTTGTTAATGGAACTTTTTTCTTTATAATGAACTGTTTTTAGAGTTCATCTTTGGATACATTTTTCTAATTGACATAGGTACTAATTGTACATCATCGGTTTCTAGATTCTCGATTGATCTATGTTACAAGAATTCATTTTTGCATAAGATATGGGAGAGTACATGTAACAAAGGTTATTCTTTCTGTTATAGAATACTGAAAAGTGAGAGTTTAAGCGCTAAAATTTAATAAAACATTAACAAGGGTCTAAAAGTGTTGTAGACTAAAATAGTGAGCATCTTACAAAAGGTAACTAATTAACAACACTTAGACTATGTATCTTGGAAATGCCACGGTGTTAATAATCATTTTTGTTGTAGTATAGTGAGGAATAACATAAAAAGTAATATGATTAGTTTTGTTTCACAAAGTAAATATTCTTACATATTGAATTTTCAAAGCTTAACTTGTCAATGATAAATCTTAATAATATTATGTTTATTTATTTATTTATACTTTTCCTTATCTTTAATGAGTTAATAAATCTTTTCTATTGGTGTTCTTATTTTCTATTTATATTTTTTCTTTCATGTAGTATATTTTGAAAACTTAGCTTTGGGTTCATTTTGTTTTTTTTTTTTTTTTTTTTTTTTTTTTGACATAGGCACTAATTGTATTTATTCAGTATTGGTTTTGTAGATTGTTGGATGGACTCATGCTATAAGAATTCAAGTTATTTTTGTTTATGTCCAGATCTTTGAATCCTTTGTTTACGATTCTATTCCTCATTTTTGTTTAAGATCTCGGATAAGGATACTAGTTGTTTTTATCCAGATGCTAAGACTTCTTTTTTTTTGTGCGATGGGCTTTATTGTATATGTTGTACACAATATTTTTTGGTTGGTGTGGTATATAATATCAAGTTTTTATTTATTTGCATAATCATTTTGATGTGTGATTAAATTTTATTTTTGATATTGTTTATAAAGTTAATAATTTATCGGTTATAAAATTATAATTAGTGTCATATTAATATGTTATTAAATATATATAAATTCAAAAAAAAAATTAATATATTGAAAAAATGGGAATATTTTTCACAAATAAATATTGTAGCGTATTTTGGATATTTGCTACAACATATATTGGTGGGCAATTAAAATTATAGCCACGAATAAATTTTGTGGCCTATTTTGGGTAGTGGCCACGACATATATTCGTGGGCAATTAGAATTATAGTCACGAATGAACTCCGTGGCCTATTTTGGATATTTGGCACGACATATATTCATGGACAATTAGAATTATAGTCACGAATGAACTCTGTGGCCTATTTTATATATTTGTCACGACATATATACGTGGGCAATTAGAATTATAGCCATGAATAAATTCTATGGGAAAAGGGTTAAATTAGCCATGATATATATTTTCGTTGTAAAAGTATTGTTATTTAGCTACGAAATAGCTTGTGGCGATATGAGGTATTTTACCACGAGTTTAAATTTTGTGGCAAAATTCCACATTTTGGCATGAAAAATTTTAGTTGTGGTTATTGGCAATCTGTGACAAGGTTACGCCTACGATTGAGCCACGAGCTATTTCTCATGGCTAAAAGGCTTTCGCCACAAAATTTGAAGGTTTTTTCCACGAAGTGTCTTGTGGCAAGATAATTTGTTGTAGTGTCTGATTGAGTCTTGGGTTCTAGACTCAGGTGCATCCTTTCACTTTACCTCGCATCGTGAAATCATAAAAAACTATGTTAGTGGTGATTTCGGAAAGGTTTATCTAGTTAATGATGAGCGTTTGAATATTGTAGGTAAAGGTGATGTTCAGATCAGACAACCTAATGGGGCTGTATGGAAGATTCAGAATGTGGGCATGTTCTTGACTTGAAGAGAAATTTAATCTTTGTGGGACAACTTAATGACGATGGGCATACAATTAATTTTGTAGGTGGCTTATGGAAAATCACCAAAGGATCCTTGGTCGTGGCTTGTGGAAGCAAGACAGGTACTCTATACATGACAACAAACACCAAGAATGCCATTGTTGTTGCTGATGCTGGCGTAGATTCAAACCTGTGGCATTGTAGACTAGGTTATATAAGTGAGAAGGGGATGAAGGTACTTTTGTCGAAAGGAAAACTGTCGGGTATTAAATTAGTTAAAGTTAGTTTGTGTGAGGACTGTATCTTCGGGAAACATAAGAGGTCAGTTTTTCAAAGGTTGGCAGGACCTCTAAGGCAGAGAAATTAGAGTTGGCTCATACAGACGTGTGGGGGCCTTCTCCAGTTTCATCTCTTGGCAGCTCATTGTATTATGTTACATTTATCGATGATTCTACGAGAAAGGTATGGATTTATTTTTTGAAAAATAAATCTGAAGTATATGATACTTTCAAGAAGTAGAAGGCTATGGTAGAGAGTGAGACAGACTTGAAGGTGAAGTGTTTGAGGTCTGATAATGGTGGTGAGTATAAGACAGAGGCTTTAAAGAGTTCTGTACTGTTAATGGGATCATAATGGAGAAGACTGTTCCTAAAACCCGGCAACAGAATAGGGTTGCAGAACGCATGAATAGAACCTTGAATGAGCGTGCTCGGAGTATGAGGATACACGCTGGATTGCCTAAGATGTTTTGGGCTGATGTAGTTAACACTGCAGCATACTTGATCAATCAGGGACCTTCTGTTCCTTTAGATAGAGGCTTACCAGAGGAGGCTTGGAGCAAAAAAGAGGTAAATCTTTCACATCTGAAAGTGTTTGGTTGTGTTTCATATGTACATATAAGTTCTGATGCTAGAAACAAGCTTGATTTAAAGTAAAAAAAATGTACTTTTATTGGGTATGGCACTGATGAGTTTGGTTATCGGTTTTTGGATGATCAAAACCGGAAGATAATTAGAAGCAAGGATGTCATGTTCAAAGAGAAAGTAATGTATAAGGATAGGTTAACATTAGATTCTACTAATGTAGGTGCTCAGGTTGAAAATGATAAGTTTGTTGAGTTGGAGGAAATCTCTGAGGAAGATGTGCAGGGGAGAGTTCTAAACAATTCAGAAAATATAGTTCCACGGGTGAAACAAGGCATACCTATTACTGCATTGAGACGATCCTCCAGAGTCTCCAAACCTATGCAGCGTTTCTCGCCTTCTTTAAACTATTTGTTGTTGTTTGATGGTGGTGAACTAGAGAGTTATGATGAAGCAATGCAAGTTGGTGATTCAACTAAGTGGGAGTCAGTTATGCAGGATGAGATGGACTCACTCATGTCAAATCAGATATGGGAGCTAGCTGAACTACCAAAGGAAAAGAAGGCTTTGCATAACAAGTGGGTTTACAGAATCAAGGAAGAACATAATGGCAACAAGCGTTACAAAGCCAGATTGGTTGTGAAGGGATTTCAGCAAAAGCATGGTGTTGACTACACTGAGATTTTCTCCCCGGTTGTGAAGTTGACTACAATCAGATTGGTGCTTGGAATTGTGGTTGCAAAAAATTTGCATTTAGAGTAGTTAGATGTGAAGACTGCTTTTCTCCATGGTGTTTTGGAGGAAGATATCTCTATAAGACAACCACAAGGATTTACAGTGCCAGAAAAAGAGCTTGTATGGTTTGAAGCAGGCCCCCAGACAGTGGTACAAGAATTTTGATGGATTCATGTGTAGTAATGGTTTCATAAGATGCTATGCAGATCATTGTTGTTATGTTAAGAGGTTTGACAATAGCTACATTATCTTACTATTGTATGTTGATGATATGTTGGTTGTTAGGTCAAGTCTCGAGGAGATTAAAAATCTGAAGAAACAATTATCTGTGCATTTTACGATGAAAGATTTAGGTGAAGCAAAACAGATTCTTGGTATGAGGATTTGCAGAGACAGAGTGGGTGGTACTCTGAAGCTGTCACAAACAGAGTATGTTAAAAGGTTCTCAGCAGATTCAGCATGCAAGATGTAAAACCAGTGAACACCCCATTAGCTAGTCACTTCAGACTAACTAAGGAACAGTCGCCCAAGACAGAGGAAGAACAAGTATACATGGAAAGAGTTCCATATGCCTCAGCTATTGTTAGCATAATGTATGCCATGGTTTGTACCAGACCGGACATAGCACATGCAGTGGGAGTTGTGAGCAGGTACATGAGTAATCCAGGCAAACATCATTGGGAGGTGGTAAAAAGATCCTTAGATACTTGAAGAGTACTATAAAAACATCACTATATTTTATTGGGAAAGGGGTTACATTGTATGGTTATGTTAATTCAAACTTGGCTAATGATATGGATAATAGGAAGAGTACTATGAGGTATGTGTATACTTTGGGTGGTACAACAGTGAATTGGGTCTCTCAGTTACAGAAGATTGTGGCTCTATCTATTACAGAAGCTGAATATGTTACAATTACAGAGGCTAGCAAGGAGATGATTTGGTTGCAGGGTTTTTTGGAAGAATTGGGTAAGAAGCAAGAGAATAGTATTTTGTACAGTAATAGTCAGAATGCTATTCATCTTGCTAAGAATCCGGCGTTCCATTCCAGAACAAAGCATATACATTTAAGGTACCATTTCATACACTTACACTTAGAGGATAAAGTTTTATCACTTGAGAAGATCCATGGGAGTAAAAATCCAGCAAATATGTTAACTAAGGCAATGACAATTGAGAAACTGAAGCGTTGTTTAGCTTCAGTTGGTGTTCAAGCTTGAAGACAAAAGAGTGAGTTGCTGTGGTGTTTTACTATGTATGAAAGTATGTGGGAGTTGATAGTTTGATTTTTTATCAGTCTCTAAGTGGGAGATTGATGGGTAGTGTGGAGCCTGATAGATATTGTACACCAAGCCCCAACTCCACGGATCCAATTAAAAGTGGGGATTCGGGGATATTTTGGTTATTTCCGCACTTGTTATGTTGCCCTAGTGCGAGAGTATTTATTCATTCTAAATTCTTTGTATATGTATCTGTTTTTGATTATCATAGTGAAATCCCTATAACCCTTGGACGTAGCCCTAAATTTGGGTGAACCAAGTAAAATCTGTGTGTTCTTGTTGTGTGTGTGTTTGATCTATTTCTTATATTTTCTGTTTGATTTTGCAACACCATATAGCCCAGCAACAGAAAGACACTAAGCTAAGTAAACTTGACTTCTCCTCCAATCGGTGCCATTTTTGTACTAGACTCAACCACCATTCTGAAAATGAAGTAATGTCCATTGCCTCACAATCGATCCGAAGAGGGGAGAGTGTCCATACTGCAGCAGAGTGAGGGCATAGAAAAAGAAAATGTTCCATAGATCTCTCCGATAATCCATACCAAGGGCCAATGGCATCCTCCACAACCTTTCATTGTTGTATATATATCATTTTTGTAAGGTTATTGTGTTTATAATTTCAATTACAAGTTTATATTAGTTGAATTCTGTTAGATTAGTTTAGAAACTCTGGAATGGCAAAGGATGAATTGTTCCTTGAAGTGAGAATTATTTTGTTTCATTGAATATGATTAGTTGTGGCTTACTCTTTCCTCCTAGTGCTATATATGAATGTATGAATGATTTTGGCTCTTCAAGTCTTTATCAAAATGGTCATTACACATTGTCATCCCTGTTAATTGAGGTGTTTCGGAGGGGCAGATTGAATATAAAGATTTTTAATATTATTTGCGCAAGGTAATTACTTTTGAGATTCAAACCAGCATTTTCATGCTTGATGGTAAAGCATTTGAAATGTGTTGAATACTCGAACACTTTTCTTAAACTCATAATATTCTGCTGCAATGGTCCATAAATTGGGATATGTGGACAAATAAAACAAAGGCAAATAATTATCAATTAAGGGAATTTAAGTCGCAAGGTTGAATTTATGTTTTTGTAGCAATTTGGAAGATATAAATTTGAGAGTCACAGGGATAAACGTGTTAAAGAGTATGGGTTAAACACTTGCAAAATTGATGATGATGATCTCTCTCTCCCACAGGCGCACAAAGAAAGATAGAAAAGGTACATACGTAAATGACACTGCTCAGCCAAGAAAAATAAGTTAAATTAAGAAAAAAAAACTCCTCAATTTATATTTGTCCAGTTTTACAAATATCAATCCCGATTTATCAATTTTCCAAAACGCTAATATTACTCATTTATCTCATTGTAAAATTTTAACAAATATATATTATTATTTTATGACTTTTAGTATCTCAATGGAGAATTTAAAAAAAAATATTTTTTTCCTAATCACTATTTTATACCTAAAAATTTCAAAAGTAATTAGCTAATCCCAAACACATATTTGAGATTTGGTCTGATTCCTTAATTGTTATACTAACTTACAAAATGTTCCCCATCACTATTTTTACAAAACCAAATTTATTCAACTAACACCAATTTTAAAAGCAATCTACACACATATATATATCTATATATATATGCATATGCTGCTTGTGGGTTGTATGCAATTTCATTTTTATGTTGTATTTTTCTTGGAGTTATAAAAAATATGGGATTTATTTGATGTGTCCAGATAGAACTAGGAAAGTGGGCCTTGAAGGGGAGAACGTCCCCCTCCTTGGCATCTATGTTGCTTTCAAATCCTTGTGCTTACAATCTATTTTATGCAAGAACTTCTGTATCCATGCCCGTGGCTTTGAATTTGACACATTATTCTTCTATTATTTCAAATTTCATTGCACTTTGCTACCAAAATTCAGTTGGTTTACTGATATTAGATAATCAAATACAGTGTACGCGTCAATTGCAACACCCATTTAGAAATTCCTCAAAGCAAACATATATGCATTTAACACTTAATATGAAGTTTTTTAATATTATTTGCACAAGGTGATTATTTTAAAAATTCAAACCTGCATTTTCATGCATTTAAAAGGTGTTGAAGACCAGAAATACTTTTCTTAAACTCATAAAATTCTGCAATATTCTATAAACTGGGGAGGTGATGACAAATAATAATCCAGAAGGAAGTCATCCACTGTTTTACCGGATTTGAATTGTCATAAACGGTTATCACTTGCTTTGAGGCTTAGGCCTCTGTTGCCTTTGGGCTTTCTCTTCTTTCCTACTTTTGTAATTATGGGCCTGTGAGGTCTCAACTAACAGGCCCAATACTTTACATTTTCATTTATACAACACTAAGCTGAAAATTTGAAAAAAAAAAAAATAATAAAAAAGATTTATAGAATTAAAAAGTTACTGTAGTAATGCTACAAATTTTTCTCTTAAATTCATAATAAGAGACTAAGAATCCAGCATCAAACTTTGATGTTGATATTACCTTGTTATGAAATAAAAACCTAAGTTATGAATTACAAGGTTACAAATTTATTAACAAGAAGATGACACTGAAATTTTTTTTATTATTATTTTTTTCATAACGTGATAAGAATCAAATAAAGCTCGAATCTTGAGGACTTGATCATATGAATCAAACTTTTGTGAAGATTGTATTAGGAATGTAATTACATATTTGATATAATTCGTATTCAAAATCAATACATAAAGCTGTAATTTTGTTTCAGTTGGCTCTTTTACTGGTTCTACTTTTCATTGCACTTATAGAACTGGTCTCTGTTGTGTATATCTTGAGGCCAGTGTTCGCATTGACAAGCGTGAATCAGTGGTGATTCTAAGAGGTTAGAGTCAAGAACATTGAGACACTCTGGAGAATAGATGTACTCTAACTTGCTTACTCTTCTCTTATTATAATTGATTACTTTATTTGAGTTTTAATATTCGTTTTCTTTTTTCCTTCGGCCAGGTATTTGAAATAATTTTGATTCTGACCGACATACTCGATCACAATATGATGTACGAAAATTTACTGAATACTTATATCCAGATTTCACACATTAAGATAATAAGCATTTTATTACAATGAAAAAGATTAAATGAGCTTCAACACCTGAAGTAGCTTTGAATACCTTGTTATTTTAATTTAATTAAAGAAACTTGACACAGATCAACTTACGCAGAATTCTTCCCATTGTAAATTGTTTTTCCAATTTGAGTTTTCTTAATATTTCATAATTGGTTATCAGATAAAAACTTAGATTCAAATCATGGTTTCTAACTAATCTAAAAAAACAATTCACAATAAAAATTGAGATAACGCGACTCTCTGCAAAAAAGAGTCATCTTTGCAAAGCTTAATGAAACTCAAATTCAACTTAAAAAAAAAAAAAAAAAAAAAAAAAAAAAAAAAAAAAAAATCAATAATGATAATAACCAAAAGCTGACATATAAATAGAAAATTTGATGATGTAACATAAACTAGGCTTGAATTACGGAGTATTTGTTAAGATATTGACATGGTTCAACTCACACACACACACACATATATATATATATATATATATCTTTTCCGGAACTCATATACTATTTACCAACTCAAAATTAAGGAGAATTGCCGCCTGGACTGAGCCTTCGTTTCACTCCTTATCCCCTTAAAGCAAAATTAAATTGAATTATTTGTTAAGATCTTGACTTGGATTCAACTCACATTGTCTGTCTTTCTGCACCAAAACTAAAGGCCAAAGAGGAAAAATCATAGCAATTGCTAAGATGAAGATGGAAAATTCAACGCTGTTATGAAAAAAAAGATAGAGTAGGAGTTTATGAGAACAAGAAAAAAATAACGACAAAAAAATAAATAAAGCGTACACACAAACGAGACAAGGATTTACGTTGTTCGGCTGTACCTACATTCACAGGAAGAAGACAGAATAATATTTCACTATGGAAATAAGGAGATACAATACTTAAGTAGCTCAAACCCAAAACCCAAATACACCCAAAATCTCACACACTTTGCTTTGCAGTTACAAGCAAATTACTCTCAAATTTTTGGATGATAGAACCATGGAGATCAAGGCTATTTATAGCCAAAAAAATGTCATCACTGTTCTTGCTACTTGGTGATCACACATGCAGGCCGGACTTGGAGACCAAGAAAATTGCTTGTTGAGCACATCAACTTGGAGGCCAAGTATTTAGATGACATCATGGGTGATGATTGAGCCAAAAAGTCAACAAATCTCCACCTTGGCGAAAATTCAATAAGCCACTGTATCTATACAAAACAAACTGTCTTCTCCACTAAGCCCTAAGGGCAATTTTAACATTTGAGAATACCAACCAAGTCCAAGTAATGCTTGAACTTGAGAGTCGGAATGGACTTTTTCATCATATCCGCTGGATTTTCAGTTGTGCTAATTTTCTTCAATGTAGTAATTCTTTCTGATATGACATCCCGAATAAAATGATATCTGACATCAATGTGTTTAGTTCTCTCGTGATACATTTAATTTTTGGTCAAATATATCGCACTCTGACTATCACAATAACTAACAGTTGAGTTCTGCTGCAAACCCAAAACACTAACCAAACCTCTCAACCAAATGGCTTCCTTCACTGCTTCAGTGGCCGCCATATATTCTGCTTCTGCAGTAGAGAGAGCAACTGTAGATTGCAAGGTTGCTTTCCAACTAACTACACAACCTAAGAGTGTAAAGACGTATATTGTCAGAGATATTCTTCTGTCTAAATCACCAGCGTAGTCGGAGTCCACAAAACCAACACTGCCAAAATCATCACTGTTCTTCTGATAAACTAAGCCAATATCTGTAGTACCTTTCAAATACCGAAGAATCCACTTCACAGCTAGCCAATGCTCTTTTCCTGGATTATTTATATATTTTCTAACTACACTGACTACATGTGAAATATCAGGGCGAGTGCAAACCATTGCATACGTCAACCTACCAACTACACTAGCATAAGGAACACGTGACATATGCTCCTTCTCTTCTTCGAACTACGGTGATAAAGTTGCAGAAAGACGAAAATGAGCAGGAAGTGGTGTGCTCATAGGCTTGGAATTCTGCATGTTGAACCACTCAAGCACTTTCTCAATATAACTTTTCTGTGACAAACTTAATCTACCAGCTTGACGATCCCTTTGAATTTCCATGCCCAAAATTTTCTTCGCTGCACCGAGATCTTTCATCTCAAATTCAGTATTCAACTGAGATTTTAACTTGTTGATTTCTGACATGTCTTTTGCAGCAATAAGTATGTCATCAACATATAATAACAAATATATAAAAGAACCATCTGAAAGCTTCCGGTAGTAGACACAATTGTCATAACTACTTCTCAAGTAGCCATGACCAACCATAAAAGTGTCGAACCTCTTGTACCACTGCGTTGGAGATTGCTTTAACCTATACACGGATTTATTCAACAAACAAACATGGTCTTCTTTTCCCTGGACAATGAACCCCTCTGGTTGATGCATATAAATTTCTTCTTCAAGCTCACCATGTAGAAAAGCTGTTTTGACATCAAGTTGCTCAAGCTCCAAGTTAAATAGAGCAACCATGTCAAGTAATATGCGGATAGAGGTGTGTTTCACAACTGATGAGAAAACTTCATTGAAATCCACACCTTCTCTCTGACTATAACCCTTTGCCACCAAACGTGCTTTGTACCTTGCATCTTTAACACCTGGAGCTCCTTCCTTTTTCTTGAAGACCCATTTGCAACCAAAAATCTTCTGGCCTTTAGGAGGTTTCACTAACTCCCATGTCTGATTCGTGTGAAGAGATTCAATCTCCTCAGTCATAGCAATAGTCCACTTGGCATATTTATTTCCTGTAACAGCTTTTTGGTAGGTGGAATGCTCCTTATCTTCAATATTTTCTGCCACAGACAAAGCATAAGCAACTAAATCTGCATAAGCATACCTCTTAGGAGGTTTAATCTGCCTTTTCTGTCTCCCTGTAGCAATACTGTACTGTTACTCATCTAGTATTTGATCATCCTGTACCTTTTCAACATTGGGCTGAACTAGAGTGCTGTCTTGTTTCTTTAGAGCTTCAAAGTTATGCTCCACCTGATGCTTAACACCCTGAGATTCACCTGTAACAAAAGACTCCTTTCTCGGGAGAAGTAAAGCAAACTCATCAAAAGTAACATCTCTGCTGGTAATAAATTTAGGTAACTTGGGATCAAGACACCACAACTTGTATCCCTTCACCTCGGATGCATAGCCAATAAAAATATATTTTGATGAGTGCTGAAAAGTGCGTATTTAAACCCCTTAAGCTTAGGTATTCTAGAACCTTTATCTATCTTATTTTACCGTTTTATATTAATTTCGTGTTATTTTCATTTTCAGGTACTTATCCCCAAAATAAGCTAACTCAGCCAAATAAGAGTAGAAATGAAGCAATTCTGGGATGAATCAAAGAAAGGAGCAAAGTAGAGCAAAAGGAAGCAAATGGTGGAATTTCAGTAACTTCGATCGATCTCAAGAAAAGTTCGATCGATCCAACTTCCATCGATCTCAGCACTTCAAGATAGATCCAGACCATGATGTCATTTTCAGAGATCCCAAAAGTTCGATCGATCCAATATCATTATCCACATGCCTCAGCACTTTAAGATAGATCCAGACCATGATGTCATTTTCAAAGATCCCAAAAGTTCGATCGAACTTTCTTGTCCTTATCCACATGCCAGATCTTTTCTAGCTGTACCACCCTACCAACCACTTTTGTTCTTTTCCCAAAAATATCTTCAAAATATCTCAGATTTGTTTTTATCCAAAAAGGCGCTGCCATTGAGGATTGATCCAGCTTCAATTCGATAGATCTCAGCCATGTTCCATCGATCTCACCTCAAGTTCGATCGATCGAACCTCCCAAATCCCGAGAAAAATCCAAATTCTAGCTCATTAAAAGTTGTCTTATATCCAATCATTAGAGGATTATTGGTGTACAAGCCCAGCTCATTTGGGGTGATGTTTAACCTACCTATATAAGGAATATGAGCCACTTTTATACACATACTCATACACACATATTTAGAGAAAATAATACTTAGTGAGGAAGCAAAGAAGAGGAAGAGGCTAGAGACACCATTAGAGACTCTTTATCAACCAAGGAGTAGATTTCTTTCATGGAGCTTGCCCTTGAGGGTTGGAGGACATCATCCATGAGTGGCTAGACATCCTCTTAGGGCTAGAGTTAGCCCTAAGCATGCTTTCTACTTCTTGATTTATGTATTTTTTAGGGGATTTGTATTGTAATTCATGTCTTGACACTTTTATATATATAGATCGTGTTTATTCAATGATTTTATGTGGTTTAATGCTTCCAATTGATCATTTTATTCTATCCATATGTCTATGTATGTTAGAATAGATGTTCGTGTGTTTGTCTCTATTTCTTGTGTTATTGATGCATGTCTATATGTATTGATGTTATAAATCTAGAGATTGTTAAGACATAGTGCTTAATGTCATGTTCTTGTGGTTTATTTGATGGTTCATTCTCATTTCTTGATGGATTATACCTCTCCCTTAGTTTAATTAGTTTAATTTCATGTTATTAGCTTAGTTGTAGTGTATTTGTTAAATGGGAGGACAATCCATGCTTGCTGTTGATGTTCCATACTTATGAAAGCAAGTAACATATATCTCTAACCTTGTGATTGGATTGTGAGTTTAAAGAAATGATTAATGGCTTAATTTGATATGTTGTGTTATCCACCATGTTGTTTAGACAATATATGCTTAATTTGTCATTCATACTTATTGAAACAACCACACACACATTCTTTGTTGCAATACATGTCTTTCCCCTCATTAATCATTCATTAAAGGTGTAGAAAAGTATGCTTAGTGGTGATCTCTAAACCCCAAGATCTCTCTCTCTTTTATTCTCTCTATTGCATTATTGTTTATTTTAATTTAATTTGCATCTAGTGTAATCTAACCAACCAATCACTACTTTGATCACTTGACCTACTAAACCTAATCTTGATTCCTCAACCTAGTACGACACCTCAATCCCTTGGGACGATCCCTTCTCACTCATACTACATAGTATAGGTGTTAAGTGGTTTATAAATTTTAATTATGGTGCCCACTTGACACTAATTTCCAAACTCAAAGTTTTGTGCATTGTTTTGTGCACACGCTCGCGTCGACACCTTAGTTTTTGGTGCCGTTGCCGGGGATTGATTGATTGGCAACGTCGTATTTGTGGAATCAATTAGGAATTAGTACTCTTTTGTTTGTGTCTTTACTTTGTTTTTAATTTTTGTTACTTATTGTGTTTGTTCTTGTTTGACTAGGAGTATTGGGCTAAGAAGGTGAGCAAAGGAGTATTCCAAGCAAAGGAAAAAGGCTAAAATCATAAAAAAAATTGCTAAGCTAAAAGCTAAAAATTTGGAGTTGAAGTGCTAAAGGACCTTTGTGAGCTTTTTCTTACTCAATCTCTAGTTAAATCGTTGGCCCGTGTGGAGGCTTGTAATTCAAATCTTAGATAAATCGTGAGTTCATGTGGAGGTAATTTATTTTTCTTGCATATTATTGTTTAAGCATGGGAGTATGGGAACATTGTATGTGGAGGAAGTTTGTTGATTATTGATTTGTTGTAAAGGTGAAGTGTTTATCATTATTGCTTGTTGTGTTGCATTGTGCATGTATGGTCGTAGATCATTGAAACCCACTCTTGTTCCTTTAAATTTTCATCTTGAATCCATTGTTCGAAACCCTAGGGGAAGAGGTAGTTCTAGTCAATCCATTTCATCAATGGAAGGACACAATGGGGACCATGTGGAGGGCCTTGGTCACATAGACCAACAAGGTATCCTCCACCTCAATATGCATCATGATAACATGCAAGTCCCATTAGGCATGCCAAGGCTATTTGTTCATCTACCACAACAATAAGGCCAAGTTCCATTGGGAATGCCAAGGCCAATCTATGCTCCACCACCTTCCATCATTCAAGGCAATCAAGGTGCCCATGTTGTACCTCTAATTGCTAATCATTCCCTTACTTTAAGAGATTACTATGTGCCTAATGAATATAATGCACCCACATGCATTCAACTGCCACCATTTAGAGCACACCACTATAAAATCAAACCACAAACCATTCAAATGCTTCCTGACTATCGTGGACTTCCAAGTGAAGAACCTTACAAGCATTTGGATGAGTTTCTTGAAGTATGTTTCATCGTAAAATATACGGATATGCCGGAAGAGGTCTTAAGGCTTAAAAATTTTCCATTCACCCTTAAAGATAAGGCAAAATATTGGTTTTACAATCTTAGGCCTTTTTCAATAACTTCTTGGGCTAAAATGCAACAAGAGTTCTTGAAGAAGTACTATCCGGTTACTAAGACCAATGCCATGAGAACTTCAATTAGGGAATTTTCACATGGGGATGGGGAAACATTTCATAAGGCATGGGAACGCTTTAATGAATTGCTTAGGAAGTGTCCACATCATGACATGTCCCAATGGCAATTAGTTCAATATTTCTTTGAGAGCTTATCGGATAATTACAATGGCATGGTTGATGCTTCCATGAGTGGCTCTTACATTGATAGGTATGAGGATGACATGTGGCATCTTTATGAGAGCATGAGTGAAAATTCTTTGCATCATACTTTATCTTCGAAGAATGGTAGAAATTCTAGTGGTAGAAAGAGTGTTGGCTTACATTAAGTCAACCACTCCAATGAAATTACCGCCGAAATAAAATCATTATCTCAAAGGTTTGATCAATTTTTGATCAACCAAAACTCGGCGAATCAAGTATCTTCCTTCCCTAACCATTCTCATCATGCATCTAATGAGACATGTATGACTTGTTCAAGTGTTTTACGTTCTACTTCCAATTGTCCTCATGGACATATGCAAAGTGAGCATTATGAACAAGCAAATGTTGTTTTTGCTAATCAAGGGAACAATCCTTATGGTAATCACTACAATCTTAGTTGGAGGAATCACCCGAACTTCTCTTGGAAAAACCAAGGGGAGGGCTCAAACCCTTCCCAAGGTGGTTTTCAAGGAAAGTATATTCCACCTCCACTACAAAGCCAAGGTTCCCAAGGTTTTAGATCATCCTACCAATTACAAGGAAACCAATTTTCTAATTCTCATTTTCCTAATCAACCATCATATTTCCAAAGAAATGTTAGAAGTCCCGCTTTTGAAGAGAAAGTTTTGACCGCTTTGGACACTTTAGAGTGATAAGCGTCGAATATTACATATTCAAGCGCCCTTATTTGCATTAGTTAAGTCTATTATTTTATCATATTGCATATTCTAGCTTCATTTGCATGCTTTTGTTTATTTTCAGGTTGGTTCCCCAAAGAGAGTTAAAAGAGATGCTTTGACGAGTTCTTAAAGAGTCAAAGCACGCCGCTACCAAGGACCTTAATTTTAGCCAAGATTAATGATACCCGGGACTCATGACGCTCTATGCAAAAAGTTGTAGGAAGAATTACCGTGTCTTCGGGCCGAGCCAAATCATTTCAGGTTGCAAGTAGCAAATTGGTGCAAGGCTGTAACAGTGCGGGCACCGGTTGATATTCCATTAGACTTTGGCCTCCAATTTTGACCTTTTTCGTGTGTGAATTTGGTCTTTAGTAAAACATGAAATATGAAAGTCTATGAGTCAGCTTTCCATAGATATAAAGTTTGCCTCAATTGGATTTGTATCCAAAGAGTTATGTCATTTTTACCCTAGTGTGCAATGCTGAAATTTATAGCCTGGCAATAATGAAGTTCAACTTTTTTCTTCATTTTTGACCCACCACACTTGAGAATTAGACTCCCATTAAAACATAATGTACTTATATCTTTGAGTTATCTTTCCAAATTATTAAACAGTTTATCATTTGGAGTTCAGAGCAGGGAGTTATGGCCTTTTTGCCAAAGGTACGCAGAGCTGACAATCACCCGCAGGCGCCCGCCGTTTTGGGCAGATTCTTCGAGCTTCCGCGGGTGCCCGCCCTACGCATGCGGGCGCCCGCCGATCTACAGACAAGAGAGCATGTGCTCCCTTCTTTTCACCTAATGTTATCCCCTTAATTAGAGGATTGCTCTAAAATTGTCTAGAGGCTTTAGGACCATGAATTTGGAGTGGATGGAAGGCTAAGGTTGATATATTAGAGGCTTAAAGCATGTAAAAGGATATATATCTCATTTGAGGAAGGTTTTAGAGAGAGAAATATTGTGAGCAAGAGGGTTTGTATGTCTTGTGGCCTTGAGGTGCGAAAATGGTGGGGATGATGACCTCTTCTCCTTCCTCCATTGCTCCTATGGGTAACTAACCCCCTTTCTAAGGAGGTGATGAAGCTCCTCCTTGTAAGCATGTCTTAGTTTTGGTTTACTTTGGGAAATGAAGTGTGTATATATATGGTATTTTCATGATCTAGAGCTTGTATTTGATGTAATGGACCTAAATGTTTATAAATGATCATGTTTAATCTATTATCTTGTCTTGGATTGTATATTCTCATGGTTGTATTGCTTTCATTTTCATAGTGATAATGGAAATAAGATTGTGAAAATGTTTTTATTGGCATATATTTGAGAACCTTGTTAGTCCATGGCTTAGGGTCCCCCTTTGACGGATTTTTCTTGATTCTTGGCTCCATGTGCTATCACCATAGTATTGAGGGATTTGATAGTCCCTAGCATAGTGAATATGTGAAGCTACACTCTAATTTAGGTAGTCAAGCATATGAAACTTTGAGGGATTATGCTTAATTCTTGATCCTATGAAATTCTTGAAGGTAGTGTAGTAATCTTGAATTATTACATCTCATTGCCATATATATCTAATTTGTTTCCCAATTTAACCATAATCTAGCATGTGTATAGGGTTGGTACTGAATTCACTTCCCTAGTCCTCTCTACCTAGATTTCCTTCCTCTTTAAATTCTTTGCATTTATTGTTTTATACAATCTTTTATTCCATGTTACCAAGTGACAAACCAATCAAAAACCTTACACCACTTTTATTAAGCTAAAAGTGATTTTAGAAGCTTGGTTGCCATAAACTAGCAATCCCTGTGGTTTGACTTACCTAAACAATAGCCCTATTTTACAATGATTTGTGCTATTGCAAAGGGTTGATTATTATTATGATAGTCGATGATCGATCATAGAGGCAAACACACAATTACTTCATTCTTACTCTCAATCCATTGCTGAGCTAGAAACCCAAGTAGGGCAAATAGCTAGCACTTTAAATGCTAGAGAGAAAGGAAAAATGCCTTTGAATACCCCACAAAAGATAAAATGTGTTGTGGAGACTCATTCCTCATCGGAAGATCACACAATAGAACATGTTAATGTGGTGACTACCTTAAGAAGTGTGATGCTTACCCCTAGGTGTGCACAAAATAATGCACAACACTTTGAGTTTGAAAATTAGTGTCAAGTGGGCATCATACTTAAATTAATAAACTGCTTAACACCTATACTATGTAGTATGAGTGAGAAGGGATCGTCCCAAGGGATTATGGGGATCGAGCAATGTCGTAGAATCACAATTAAGGCTAGTAGGTCGAGTGATCAAACAATTGGTTGGTTGGTTGATTAAAGAGCAACTAAATTAAACTAAGTGATAGCAAAAGAGTGCAATTAAGAGTAAGTAAGAGAGACAGATCTTGGGGTTTAGAGATCACCACCAAGCAATGCATTTCCATATCATTGACAAGTGATTAATGAGGGCAAATGGTGTGTTGCAATATTGGTGTGTCTGTATTTGGTTGATTCAACAAGCAAGGATGATTAGTTAAGCATGTATTGTCTAAATATTATGTGAAAGGCATAATATATCTAAGCAATGAAGCATATATTGTCTAAATAACATGTGAAAGGCACAATAAATCAAAACAAGTCATTAATCATGTCATTAAGCTCACAATCCAAATACAACACAAGGATAGAGACATATGCTAATTGCATTCAAAAGCTTGGATCATCAAACAACAAGCATAGATTGTCCTCCCATTTAACACTACAATACAACTACACTACATCTACACTATTGGCATGAAAATAAACTAAGGGAGAGGCACAAACCATCAAGAGATAAGCATGAACCATCAAGAGAATCACAAAAGCATTCATTTAAGCACTATGTTTTGACAATCTCCAAATTTATAGCATCAATACACATAGACATGCATCAATAACACAAAATCTATAGACAAGCACATGAACATCTATTATAGCATACATAGACATATGGATAGAATGAAATGACCAATTGGAAGGATTAAACCACATAAATCATTGAATAAACAAGATCTATATATATCAAAGTGTCAAAACATCAATTACAATACTAATCCCTCAATAAGACACAAGATTAAGATATAGAAAGCATGCTTGGGGCTAACTCTAGCCCCAAGAGGATGTCTAGCCACTCATGATGATGATGCTCCAACCCTCAAGGGCTAATTCCATGGTTGAAATCTGCTCCTTGTTGATGAAGAACTCCAATGGTGTCTCTAGCCTCCTTCTCTTCTCCAAGAGATGATATGAAAATAATGTTGGCCTCCTTTTGTAAAAACAATCCTTATCCTTATATAGGTATATCAAAATGACACCCAAAATGAGCTGGGGTCGTGCACACAATATTCTCTAATGATTGGATAAAGGATAACTTTCAATGAGATGGAATTTTAACTTTTTCGCACTGGAGGAAGTTCGATCAATCGAACCTTGAACTTGGATCGATTGAACTTAGGCTGGATCGATCCAACTGGCTGAGTTTTTTTGGAAAAAGACAAATCCGAGATATTTATGGGAAAAGGACAAAAGTGATTAGTGGGTGGTACAGCTATGGATAGGATCAATCATTTGAATAAGGAAAAAAGTTTTTGATCGATCGAAGGATGGTGTTGGATCGATCAAACTTTTGGAACTTTATGCTTTTGGGTCAAGGCTTGGATCTATCTAGAAGTGCTGAGATCGATCATTGTTCGATCGATCGAACCTTGAACTTGGATCGATCGAACTTTGCTGCTTGCCACCTTTAGCTTCATTTGCTTCCTTCTTTCTCCACTTTGCTCATTTCTTTGTTTAATCCCAGAATTGCTTCAATTAAGCTCTTATTTGGCTAAGTTAGCTTATTTTCGGGATAAGTGCCTGAAAAAGGAAATAATACGAAATCAATCTAAAACGGTAAAGTAAGATAGATAAAGGTACTAGAATGCCTAAGCTTAAGGGGTTTAAATACGCACTTTTCAGTGCTCATCACACCCCCAAACTTAAATATTGCTAGTCCCTAGCATTGAGCTAGAAAGTAAAGGAATGAAATAAACAACTATACAAGTATTAATCTAGAAAACAATAAAAGGATAACGCCATTTTCGTAGGGAACACGATTGCACTTAACATATGCAATAAGCCTTTTAGACCCCTAGGTTACCTCTAGTGGGCGAGTGAAGTCTCGTGAGAGTTTCCAGAAATGGTACCCACAAACATTAAGCTCATTCTTTCAAAAGAGGCACCAATATTGCAAACAAGCATTGGGAGAAAACTACCTCAAGTATGAAAATTTTCAACCCTTTCTAAGCAATCTCCCAAAATTTCAACATCAAACAAACAAGTATGGTCATCCACACATCAAGAAAATGATTATGAAAATCAAAACAACTCTAGAACCCTTTTGAGTGGACCGGCATCAAATGTGTTGCTATCTAAGCCAACTAAAGAATTAATCACATCCCTACCCTCAAACTAGCATAAAAATCTAGTACCGATCATCAAGATAAAAGTGGACCTTTTATTAAAGCTTATTGTTCTAGATGCGCTTGTTCTTTTCACTTAATTTTTTATTTTTTTTATTGAGGATCAAAGATGGAAGTATAGTGTAATGTGTTGATCTATTAAGCTTTCTAGCGATTCATGAGGTCAAGCGTTAGGTCAATGACTTCCAAACCAGACGGTTTTAGGGCATTAGGCATTCAAATACCCCTACGGACTTACAAGCTCAAATCAACTAGGCTACAAATCAAGACAACAACCATCTAATCGTTTCCTACTTCTCACCTTTTTGGGAGAAGTCCTCACTTTTATTGCTTTTGGCTTTTTTTTTTTTTTTTTTTTGAATTCAATTATTAACCTAGAGTTTGGGCCCTCCACCTTTCGGCACGAGAAGTTCAGTGCTTGATGAGGCTAGAATCCCGGCTACTTAGTGAAAAGGGGTTATTATCCACCTTTATTAAGAATGAAAGCTTTCAATGCACTACTAGCTCAATTGGGATATAACCAATTCAATAATTAACAAAGCATATACCCCATAAATGAATGCCAGTGTGCGCCGGTGCTAGTGTAGAATCCTCGAATGAATCTCAAAATAATAATAAAATCAAGATGATGTGGACCACAAGTGTAGGCATGATATCAAATTTTTGAAAAATTTACTCCTAAATAACATTTATAAGGCATACAAGGAGTATTGGAATCTCAAGTCAAGCAATTTTTAAATTTTAAGCAATATAGTCCTCAAAAGATCAAAATCATAGCTAGATATAGATCAATCATAGAAATATCCCTCAAATACACAAGTCATGCTAAAATTTTGAATTTAAAACTAACACTGTAGAGCACCATTCCCCCCAATCTTAAATTGCACAATGTCCTCAATGTGCAAAGAGAACAAAGGAAAGAGTATACCAGTGCAACTAAGCAAGAATGATCGGGACTGAAGTATCCGAAGTGGGTGGCATTGCCCCCCCAAACTTGGGATGAACTGTGGTCCTGAAAATTGGCACTTGGATAAACTTATCAGATAACAAAATGGGATAATCAGTGCACAGTGGACATGCAAGTGTAAATAGGATAAAACAGATAATGAAATGAGAGAGGTATAAGGGTGGTCTTGGAAATTGGGTAGCACTCTCTCACTGAAGTCACTGTGATGCACCTGATGGAGTCAAACATACAGATATGAGAATACAATTATATGACATCCATAGCAAAAATAGATATATATAAAACGGATAAAGTGCATGTACAACAAAAATATCAAAGCCGACAGACTAGTTGTAAAAATAATACAGTGACAATAATAAAGTATCAAAAGGAGAGGGGGATCAAAAGATAGAAAAGACTAGGAGCTCAGGAAGATGAGGTAGGACGGGCAGGTTTAGCTTTGCGGATGTCTCTGGATAAATCTCTGAACATGGTTGCGACATCCGTGCGGAAGGCAACAAACTCAGCTCTGTGGGCTGTGAGGTCAGCTCGGATGGTAACAACAGCATCCTCGAGCATCTGCAGACGTACTCCAAAGCCAGGGGTCATATCTGAAGTCTCAGGCATAGATGAATCAAAAGAAAGCTCCTGAGTCTGCTCCTGCTCATGAATGGGTGACCTGGCTGGAGAGCCCTGCTCTGCATCGTCTACAAGGCGCTTTAAGTCAATGTCTAAATGCTCGGCAGCTGGATCGACTGGTGCGTCGTCCGCCGCGGGATGTGTTGCTGCTACCTCTACCGGTGCCTCTGCCTGGGCCTGTGCCTGTACCTGTGCCTGTACCTGTGCCTCCTCCAGCTCTAACTCTGTTGCAGCCAGTACCGCGTGGTCCTGTAACCTGGTAATATGGGAGCGGTAGGTCTTGTTCCAGTCCTTCCTGAGGAAGTGACAGGAACTTCTCTCGGGGTGCTCCTGAGGATAGATGGGATAGCGCTGGTCAATGAGAATCTGGGTGATGAGGTGGCTGAAAGGAAGAGACTTAGCCCATTCGGGCGTCTCCTTGCTGATGTACTTATCATACAGCTTCCTCATCACGCTCCAGATGAGCGCGAGAATGGACACCCAGTGCTTTGTGTAGAAAAAGTAACGGGCTGTCAGATAATCGCCCCTTCTCTGAATCTTGTGCCCCGCCATGTAGATATTCCGGTAAAGGACGGAATCAATAAACCATAGGTCGTCTGGAAGGTGTGTCCGGGTGGCGAAAGTCGCGCTACTGGCATGGTGACCTGTGAGGGAAATTGCCATGTCGGCATATGAATGCCTGAATAGCCTCGGATATGTGTCCTGAAGCTTTGGAGGATATCTATGTGGACAGCGGCAAGAGCAGGCTAAAGTGTCCACTATAATGGTGATCGGATGGCCATTGATAGAAGTGACCATCTCGGCTGTGGTACGCAGCGATGGTCGGAGGTTCTAGTAGAACAACCGAACCAGCCGTGGGTAAACCGGCTCTGTAACGGGGGCAAGAATAGCGGCTAGGCCCCTCTGAATAATATCCTGGTAGGTGGATTGGGTCAGCACTGATCGAGAGAAGAAGGCTGTGTTAAACTTCGACTCATAGTCGAGGGTCATGTGTGCATATTGAGGCGTGGGCCTATCACGCCGCAGATGAGCTGGCTGAGCAGGCTGAGGTGGTTGAGGAGGTATATATGAATGCTCAGCTCCAGTCTACGGTGGAGATGGTGATGGAGTGAAAACAAGATGAACCATAGAAGTGGATGGTATATGGTCATCCTCAAGCTCATGAGATGGTGACTGAGGCGGGGTAGCCTGTGCTGGCTCCCGCTGTGCATAAGAGGGCTCTGCGGGCTCCTCTGTCCGTGGCCTAGTATGGCGGGTGGGCCCGTGTTGCCCGTTAGCAACGGTCTTCTTCTTTACCATGGCCTGCAAAAAGAAAAAGAAAAAACTTGTAATGGGAGTTAGTGCCAGAATAAGAAATTTAAAAGCACGAAATAGAATCATGGATGTCAAGTAAAATAGACAATATGACATGAATCTATGCAAGTGGTAGAATATGAAACATGCTAAACAATGTAAGTATGAAATGCATCCAATGTGGAATATCACAGGCATTGGGCATAGATATGATGAATGAAGTGTGTGTGTGAGATCTGTGAAGTTCGATCGATCATAAAAAAAAGTGAGATCGATCACAAAATTTGGATCGATCAAAAGTAAGTGAGATCGATCTCACTACTTCGATCGATCGAAGACATGAGTTCGATCGATCTCTCAAGATCGATCGGAGATACTAGTTTGATCGATCGAACTGTGCAACGATGAAAACCCAAAGGTCACAGATCTGTGACCTTGGAAGCATGGGGCCCACACGAACGTGTTCATGGGCCCATCAACACAACAAATCAACACATCCCCATCACTAATCAAAGCCTAAACTCCCAAAATGAGATCAAAATCTGAAAATATGCAAAGTATATATACACGAAGCAACACACACATATATATATGGAAATACAGTGCTTCGAAGCTTTAAAAATGGTGGATTCGATCATCTAGGCATCCTAAATCAAATATATATAACATGTATGCATCAAATCAAATCAAGCTTCAAAGTAGATCTCGGTTCTTACCTCAACCGGAGAGAAAATTGGAGATGAAGAGGGAGAGATGAAACCGAGATGAGAGAGAGTGATTCGAGAAGCTTGATGACACCGGAGGGCTTGCCGGAGAAGGGGAAGATAATGATGCACAGTGACAGCGACGAGAGGGTCTAGGGTTTGAGAGAGGGTGAGATCGATCTAAATGATCGATCTTGAGAACCCTTGATTTTATTTTTAAAAACATTCCCGACAGAGTTCGATCGATCGAACTCAATTGTGATCGATCGAACTCAATTGTGATCGATCGAACTTTGATGAACTCTCTTCAAAGTTTTTTTTTTGCATTATTGAATAAACACTTAATAATTAAAAATTAATTAAGATATTTTGGGATTTTTTAAAATGTAATATAATAAAATGAAAATAAAATAAAGTAAAATGAAATAAAATAAAATAAAAATAAAAATATTTTTGGATTTTTGAAAATTTGAAAAGTCAAAATAAAGTTAAAATAATGAAATGAAGATTGAGATCGATCGAAACAAGAGTTCGATCGATCAGACAGAGAGCAAAAATATGCAGGTTTTTGGTTCAAAAATTTGACTAAGTGTTAGAACATGAGATCGATCGAACTGGGAAGTTGGATCGATCGAAGAACTTTCAGATCGATCTTGGAATGTTTCGAACGATCAGACAGAGAGCTGAAATATGCAGGTTGATGCAGGCTCAAAATTTTCCAAAGTGTTAAGTCATGAGATCGATCGAACTTGGAAGTTGGATCGATTGAAGGTCTCTTGATCGATCTTGGAGGTGGTTTGAACGATGGGACGGAGAGGTGATTTGGATGCAGGTTTCTGCAGGTCGAAAATTTTTCTAAGTGTTGGATGCAGAGAAGAGTTCGATCGATCGAACTCAAGTTTGAGATCGATCGAACTATGCAGAATGCTCAATAATGACATGAAAGCTTATGCAATCCTCACCAAAGCTCCTTGAAATGCATATGAACTAAAAACAAGTATCTAGACTTCGCAAGAAATGAAATGACAGATAGAAATAGGGGAGGAATAGGGTTTTGACACCCTACGAATGCTTTTGCTAGTCTTTAACGTCCCTAGTAAGACATTGGGCTCTTTTAACCCGGATCAAAGATCTTATAATACATCCCCTCCTTGTTGGGGTGATAGATGCTTTGAACTCCACCCAACAAATGGTTCTTTGAAGAACTTATTTAATTAAGCTCAAAAGAAGTCTTTGGTCCCTTGTCTATGCAATTATAACCTTTGGGCTTCCATGCCCTTTCAAAGCAAGAGTTTGAAACAAGACTTTTAGAATGTAAGGTTGAAGATGATCCTTTGGAAGTTTTGGTTTTACACAAAAGCTCATTTCTTTGGCATTGAAAATCATGACATTCATCTACAACATTAACTTCTCCTTCATATTTGTCAAATGAATTGGGTGTAGGATTAAAGATATTCAACTTCACCTTCATGTGACCAAATGAAATCTTCATTATCCCCGTCCTACAATTGATGTTGGCGTTAGCGGTTGCCAAGAAAGGACAACCAAGGATAACGGGAATTTGGCTCTTAGGATTAGGAACCGGTTCCGTGTCTATGACAACGAAATCAACCGGGAAGAAGAATTTGTCAATCTTTATCAAAACATCCTCAATTATACCCCTAGGCTTCTTAATGGATCGGTCGGCAAGTTGCAAAACTACCGACATCGGTTTCAATTCACCTAAGCCCAATTTGACATAAACCGAGTATGGAAGAAGGTTAACACTTGTTCCTAAGTCAAGAAGCGCCCGATTAATGATATGATCACCAATAATGCATGATGTAGTGGGTGAACCAGGGTCCTTAAACTTTGGAAGAGTGTTATGTTGCAAAATTGAGCTTACTTGCTCGGTCAAAACCACTTTTCTTGGTACTTGGCTCTTATTCTTCCGCTTTTGGGTGCACAAGTCTTTCAAGAATTTAGCATAAGCCGAAATTTACTTGATTGCATCCAATAGTGGAAGATTAACTTTCACTTGCCTAAACATTTCCATGATTTCATTGGTTTTTGCCTTTTGTTTGTCTTTTGAAATGGATCCTTTTAAGGCATCAGGAAATGGAACCTTTGGTTCAAACACTTTTTTAAAAATTTCCTTTGAACTCTCTTCAACACAAGAAGTTTTCAAATCATTTTTCAATAAAACCTTTTCAACATCATTTTTCAAAACTTCTTTTTCAAACACATCTTTTAAAACTTTCTCATTTACAAGATCATGTATATGCAATGAAGGAGGAATGGGATGTGAAATGGGACGGGTGACAACTTGAGGTTGCACCGGTTCACTCTCTTCATTAGACATTCCAATATGATTATCTACAATCTTACCACTCCACAAGGTAGTCACCGCATTAACATGTTCAATGGTGTGGCCTTCCGATGAGGAATGGGTTTCCACAACACATTGTTGCTTAGGTGGGGCATTTATAGGCATCTGTCCCTTCTCTCTTGCATTGAGAGTGCTTGCTATTTGCCCTACTTAGGTTTTTAACTTCGCAATAGATTGAGAGTGAGAATGAAACAATTGAGTGTTAGCCTCTAAAGTGCCCAAAGCATTCAAAACTTTCTCTTCAAAGGCGGGACTTCTAGTATTACCTTGGGAATAAGATTGGTTGGGAAAATGAGAATTATCAAATTGATTCCCTTGTGATTGATAGGGTTTATAACCTTGGGATCCTTGGTTTTGAAGTGGAGGTGGAATGTACTTCCTTTGAAAACCACCTTGGGAAGGGTTTGAGCCCTTTCCTTGGTTTTTCCAAGAGAAATTCGGATGATTCCTCCAACTTGGATTATAATGAGTACCATAAGGATTGTTCCCTTGGTTCATAAAAGCCGCATTGACTTGTTCATTAGGTTCACTTTGCACTTGTCCGTGAGGACAATGAGAAGTAGAATGAAGAACACTAGAACAAGTCATACATGCTTCATTTGATGCACGATGAGAATGGTTAGGGAAGGAAGATACTTGGTTCGCCGAGTTTTGGTTAATCAAAAATTGATCAAACCTTTGAGATAAAGACTTCATTTCGGCGGCTATTTCATTTTAATGGTCGACCTGATGTAAGCCAACACTCTTCATACCTTGTGAATTTCTACCATTCTTGGATGATAGTGTTCTATGCAAAGAATTTTCACTCATGCTTTCATAAAGACGCCACATGTCATCCTCATGCCTATTAATGTATGAGCCACCCATGGAAGCGTCAACTATACCCTTATAGTTGTCTGATAAGTTCTCAAAGAAGTATTGAACTAATTGCTATTTG
This sequence comes from Cornus florida, assembly GCF_030987335.1. Lineage (NCBI taxonomy): Eukaryota > Viridiplantae > Streptophyta > Magnoliopsida > Cornales > Cornaceae > Cornus > Cornus florida. The sequence continues at coordinate 76,643,587 of NW_026775575.1, read as the reverse complement.
GGCATGTCATGATGTGGACACTTCCTAAGCAATTCATTGAAGCGTTCCCATGCCTCATGAAATGTTTCTCCATCCTCATATGAAAATTCTCGAATTGAGGTCCTCATGGCATTGGTCTTAGAAACCGGATAGTACTTCTTCAAGAACTCTTGTTGCATTTCTGCCCAAGAAGTGATTGAAAAAGGCCTAAGATTGTTAAACCGATACTTTGCCTTGTCTTTTAAGGTGAATGGAAAAAGTTTGAGTCTTAAAACCTCTTTCGGCATGTCCGTATATTTTACGGTGGAACATACTTCAAGAAACTCATCCAAATGCTTGTAAGGTTCTTCACTTGGAAGTCCATGATAGTTAGGAAGCATTTGAATGGTTTGTGGCTTAATTTCATAATGATGTGCTCTAAATGGAGGCAATTGGATACATGTAGGTGCATTATACTCATTAGGCACATAATGGTCTCTTAAAGCAAGAGGTGGATTAGCTACTTGAGGTGCAACATGAACACCTTGGTTTTGAATTCCTTGATTATTTATGGGAGGTTGTGGAACATATATTAGCCTTGGCATTCCATATGGAACTTGGCCTTGTTGTTGTGGTGGTTGGTGAATGAATGGCCTAGGCATGCCTAATGGTACTTGTATGTTCTCATTGTGCACATTGGGATGAAGGATACCTTGTTGGTCTATGTGACCAATGTCCTGAACATGATTATCATTATGGTCATCCATTGAAAGATTGGCTCTATTTGAACTTCCTCTTCCCTTAGGATTTCTAATGATAGATTTAAGATGTAAATCAAGAGGGACAAGAGTTGGTCTCAATGAACGATACCCATGCATGCACAATATAAAACATAACAAACACAAAGAATGGCAAACACTATGCCTTCACAATAATGCAATTAGACTTTTTCCATAAACATTTAATTCATACTCCCATACTTTAACAATAATGATGCAAGATAATTAAAAATAAGCCTCCACGCGGGCCGACGATTTAACTAAGGGATTGAGTAAAGAAAATCTCACAAAGGTCCTTTAGCACTTCAACTCCAAATTTTAAAGCTTGGCTTAACAATTTTAGAATTTTTAGCTTTTTACTTTCTTTGTTTGCTTGAATTAAATGCTCAATGGCTCCTTTGCTTGCTTCCTCTCCAACAATGCACATAGTTAAGTAAGAACAACACAATAAGTAACCAAAAAGAAAAATAAAAATAAAGTAAAGACACAATCAAAAGAGTACTAATCCTAATCAATTCAATAAATCCGACGTTGCCAAATCTAATCAACAAATCCCCGGCAACGGCGCCAAAAACGATGATGCTTACCCCTAGGTGTGCACAAAATAATGCACAACACTTTGAGTTTGGAAATTAGTGTCAAGTGGGCATCATACTTAAATTTATAAATCGCTTAACACCTATACTATGTAGTATGAGTGAGAAGGGATTGTCCCACGGGATTATGGGGATCGAGCAATGTCATGGAATCACAATTAGGGCTAGTAGGTCGAGTGATCAAACAATTGGTTGGTTGGTTGATTAAAGAGCAACTAAATTAAACTAAGTGATAGCAAAAGAGTGCAATTAAGAGTAAGTAAGAGAGACAGATCTTGGGGTTTAGAGATCACCACCAAGCAATGCATTTCTATATCATTGAAAAGTGATTAATGAGGGCAAATGGTGTGTTGCAATATTGGTGTGTGTGTATTTAGTTGATTCAACAAGAAAGGATGACTAGTTAAGCATGTATTGTCTAAATATCATGTGAAAGACACAATATATCTAAGCAATGAAGCATATATTGTCTAAACAACATGTAAATGCACAATAAATCAAAACAAGTCATTAATCATTTCATTAAGCTCACAATCCAAATACAACACAAGGATAGAGACATATGCTAATTGCATTCAAAAGCTTGGATCATCAAACAACAAGCATAGATTGTCCTCCCATTTAACACTACAATACAACTACACTACATCTACACTACTAGTATGAAAATAAACTAAGGGAGAGGCATAATCCATCAAGAGATAAGCATGAATCATCAAGATAATCACAAAAGCATTCCTTTAACCACTATGTTTTGATAATCTTCAAATCTATAGCATCAATACACATAGACATGCATCAATAACACAAAATCTATAGACAAGCACATGAACATCTATTCTAGCATATATAGACATATGGATAGAATGAAATGACCAATTGGAAGTATTAAACTACATAAATCATTGAATAAACAAGATCTATATATATTAAAGTGTTAAAACATCAATTACAACACTAATCCCTTAATAATACACAAAATTAAGATACAGAAAACATGCTTGGGGCTAACTCTAGCCCCAAGAGGATGCTCCAACCCTCAAGGGCTAATTCCATGGTTGAAATCTGCTCCTTGTTGATGAAGAACTCCAATGGTGTCTCTAGCCTCCTCCTCTTCTCTAAGAGATGATATGAAAATAATGTTGGCCTCTTTTTGTAAAAGCAATCCTTATCCTTATATAGGTAGGTCAAAATGACACCCAAAATGAGCTGGGGTCATGCACACAATATTCCCTAATGATTGGATAAAGAACAACTTTCAATGAGATAGAATTTTAACTTTTTCGCACTGGAGGAAGTTCGATCAATCGAACCTTGAACTTGGATCAATTGAAAGTAAATGAGATCGATCGAGCTTAGGCTGGATCGATCCAACTGGCTGAGCTTTTTGGAAAAAGACAAATCCGAGATATTTATAGGAAAAGGACAAAAATGGTTAGTGGGTGGTACAGCTGTGGATAGGATCAATCATTTGAATAAGGACAAAAGTGTTCGATCGATCGAAGGATGGTGTTGGATCGATCGAACTTTCGGAACTTTATGCTTTTGGGTTAAGGCTTGGATCTATCTTGAAGTGCTGAGATCGATCATTATTCGATCGATCGAACCTTGAACTTGGATCGATCGAATTTTGCTGTTTGCCACCTTTGGCTTCATTTGCTTCCTTCTTTCTCCACTTTGCTCCTTTCTTTGTTTAATCCTAGAATTGCTTCAATTAAGCTCTTATTTGGCTAAGTTAGCTTATTTTTGGGATAAGTGCCTGAAAAAGGAAATAATACGAAATCAATTTAAAATGGTAAAGTAAGATAGATAAAGGTACTAGAATGCCTAAGCTTAAGGGGTTTAAATACGCACTTTTCAGTGCTCATCAAAGTGGAAAGATTGTGGACAACCAAGTAGGTATGTCCAATGAAGAGAGTGAATCGGTACAACCAAAAGTTGACACCCGTCCCGTTTCATATCATATTCCTCCTTCATTGCATGTGCATGACCATATAAATGAGAATGTGTTGAAAAGTGATTTGAAAAGTGATTTTGAAAAGAAAGATTTGCAAAATGATTTGAAAACTTCTTGTGTTGAAGAGACTTCAAAGAAAATTTCTGAAAAGGTTTTTGAACCAAAAGCTCCATTTCTGGATGCCTTAAAAGGATCCATTTCAAATGACATGCAAAAGGCTAAAGTAAATGAAATCATGGACGTGTTTAAACAAGTAAAAGTTAATCTTCCACTTTTGGATGCAGTCAAGCAAATTCCGGCTTATGCCAAATTCTTGAAAGACTTGTGCACCCAAAAGAGGAAGAACAAAAGCCAAGCACCTAAAAAAGTGGTCTTAACTGAGCAAGTAAGCTCAATTTTGCAGCATAACACTCTTCCAAAGTTTAAGGACCCCAGTTCACCTACCACTTCATGCATCATTGGTGATCATATCATTAATCGGGCTCTTCTTGACATAGGAGCAAGTGTTAATCTTCTTCCATACTCGGTATATATCAAATTAGGCTTAGGAGACTTGAAACCGATGTCAGTGGTTTTACAACTTGCCAACCGATCAATCAAAAATCCTAGAGGTATCATTGAGGACGTCTTGATTAAGATTGATAAATTCTTCTTTCCTGTTGATTTCGTTGTCATTGACACGGAACCGGTCCCAAATCATAAGAGCCAAATTCCCGTTATCCTTGGCCGTCCTTTCTTGGCAACCACGAATGCCAACATTAATTGTAGGACAGGGATAATGAAGATCTCGTTTGGCCACATGAAGGTAAAGTTGAATATTTTCAATCCAACCCCCAACTTATTTGACAAGCATGAAGAGATTAATGTTGTAGAAAAATGTCATAACCTTAAAAGTGAAGGAATTGAGTTTTTGTGTGAGACCAAAGTTTCAATAAGTCCATCTTCAACCTTGAAACCAGAGAAAGTTGTTTCAAAATCTTGTTTTGAAAGGGCATGGAAGCCCAAAGATTGTCTTGACCAATGACCGAAAACGTCTTTTGAGCTTAATCTAACAAGTTCCTCAAAGAACCATTTGTTGGGTGGAGTTCAAAGCACTTATCACCCCATTGAGGAGGAGATGCACTAGAAGATGTTTGATCCGGGCTAAAAGAGCCCAACGTCTTGCTAGAGACATTAAAGACTAGCAAGATGTGATACCCTCGGATTTCCGAATGCAGGTTGGCCAGGCCCACGCCCGAATACCCGAGGATATCAAAAATAAATCAGCAATAAACGAACACAGAGTACAAAAAAACATATAGAAGAATAAATAAAATGCTGATAAGAAACTAAAATGATAATCTAATAATAAATCTCATAATATATTTCCATTAATTAATAAACTCTTCTGATACAACTGATCCTCCAAAATACAACTCGGGAATCCATACTGTGTGGACCCCTAGAAAATCCAAACTAAATAAATGACAGCAATAACTGTCTAAATCAGGAAACTGAATCATAAAGGAACTCCTATGCAGTATCGGAAGAATGAAGTAGACTGATCCCCGCTCAGCACGAACAACCTCTACTCCTAACGAACTTCTGAAAAATAATGGTGGGTCAGGCCCACAAACAAGTTCTACTCTACTACAGTCTAAGCAGAGATCCGATACACGTATACATCCTAGTCAATCCAACAATAACTAGTAGTCCGTATATATATATATATATATACACTCTAAAGGAACCTCACTAGGCTATAGGGTTGTCTCAACCTGAATAGTAGGCAACATGCAAAACGCATATATAGTGGGCATGAGTACCTAGACCTACCAGGATACACAACTACACTATATCTAGCTACACATCCCTGGCGATATACGCGCCCTAACCACTGATCTTGAGACTCAAGCTCATATCATGGCACCATACTTATATATATAATCTAGTAACCATCCTATTCAGTATAAATTAATCCTCCATAAGTCATTCAACTTGTTCAGTTGACCTGACTTGAATATAAGTAGGACTTAACATTTTAGTAATCCATTCCCTTATATAATAAATTAATCCTCCATAAGTCATTCAACTTGTTCAGCTAACTTGACTTGAATATAAGTAGGACTTAACATTTTAATTAATCCATTCCCTTATATAAAATAGGTAGGACTTAACTGATAAGTTAATTCGTCCCTAGAATGCCACCGTCCCATACCGGTGCATTAAACCACACAATCCAACAATTAATGTAACGATTAAGAAAATACATCAAATAATCCAGAAATAACTATGATAATATGATATCAAGTTATCACAAAATAAGAATGACTTATTATTTATTTAAGCTTCCTATATCATATGTCCTACATAAACTGATTCTTATACATATGATCATATTTTATTATACCGTCAAATAAGCATTCTCCATATCCAATTCATCCTACACATTTAATCTCAATTGCTAAAACATATTAAAAGATTAAATTCATTTGTTTGTTTAAAACATTCAAATAGCAAGCATCATTATGACTGAGTCTATTTAAATTTATTTAAACCCAAACCTAGTTCCTATTTAATGTTCAGGAATCCTAGGCATGTTTCTACGTTCCATCATTCCACAGATATAAAAAATACATAATTTAAACATGTAAAAATTCACATCAAAAATCAAATCAAAATCATGCATTTATCAATTCATAACATAAGAACAGATATGAACAAAATTCATAAAACCTATGTTCTAATCCAATTAAACATGCATAATTATTTAATTTTATGTGTTTAATAAATCCTGGAATTTCCTAGGCATATATAGAAACACGAATCAAAGGGAAAGAGATAGAAGAAGAACTTGCCTTAAACTTTCGGATCGAAAGTTAAACTTCTTCTTCCTTGATCTTCTCTTTACAGGGTTTTTCTCCTCCTTCCTTTCTTTTCCTCCTTCCTTCTCTAACTCTCTCTCTCTAGAATATATCACATGAATATTTCTAACCCCCTTTAGCTATATATTTATAGGCTAAATAAAATAACCCTAACCCTTTTCCCAATCCACGTCAACTTAAAAAAAATAAAAATTAAAATATTAAAAAGGTAAGTAAAATATGTTACGTATATAATTTATGTATATCTTTATTAAATAAATAAATTATACACATTCCATTATTTATTAAGGGATTATCCAATAATACTGAAGTTACCATAATATTATAAAGTAACTTAAAACATAATACGTTTCAAATCTATGTATATTTTTATTAGTTAAATATAAAACGTATACATCAGATAAAATATTACTACCTAGGTTACCATAAAAGTAATTAATCAATTAATTTCCTTTTTATATATATTAGAAAGGTAAGTAAAATATGTTACGTATATAATTTATGTATATCTTTATTAAATAAATAAATTATACACATTCCATTATTTATTAATGGATTATCCAATAATATTTAAGTTACCATAATATTATAAAGTAACTTAAAACATAACACGTATCAAATCTACGTATATTTTTATTATTTAAATATAAAACATATACATCAGATTAAATATTACTACCCAAGTTACCATAAAAGTAATTAATAAATTACTTTCCTTTTTATATATGTATATAATATATATCTATATATATACATACACAATTATCCATAGGTAATAATCCATACACATCCAACCTCCTATCCAAGTAGTCCATAGGACCCAATTGGTTGGCCCATTACTACTAACCATAACCATAAAAGAAAAATAATATATATATATATATATATATATATATATATATATATATATAATTTACAATTAATCAAAATACCATTTAAGCACATAATCTAATTAAACAATTAACACATAGACAAATACAAATAATACATAGACACGTAATCAAATAATCAAGTTATACCTAATTCAATTAAACACATAAGTAATTAGTCAAATAATCAATTAAATAATTAAAAATGTAATTAAAACAAATAAATAAATACCGAGACTATCATTTTAAAATTAGGGGTATTACATAAGACATTTTGTAGGGTGTCAAAACCCTATTCCTCCCTCATTTCTATCTTTAATTTCATTTCTTGCGAAGTTTAGATATTGGCTTTGGGTTCATATGCATTGTTAGGAACTGTGATTAGGATTGCATGCACTTTTATGTTGAAATTGAGCATTTTGCATAAGTTCGATCGATCTCAAAATGAGTTCGATCGATCGAACTTCCCACCTACATCAAACCTGCATCCAAATCACTTTCTGTCCAATAGTTCGAACAAAACCTACATATTTCAACTCTCTGTCCCATCGTTCGAACTTGTTCCTAGATCGATATAAATTTCTTCAATCGATCCAACTTCATCTTGGATCAATTTGCAGTTCCAACACCTAGAAAAATTTTAAACCTGCATACACCTGCATCCAAAAGCCTCTTTGTCTCATTGATCAAACATTTCTTCAATTCTATGCATTTTCGATCGATCGAATGTATTCTGTGATCAATTTTGGAAAGATCGATCTTTGTTCTTTGATTTTTAATTTTGACTTTGTTTTGACTTTGTTTTAAATTCCAAAAATTTCAAATGTATATATATATATATATATATTACAAAAATATGTTTATTTAATGAAAAAAAAAATCACAAAAATACTTTGTCACTTAAGAGGAGAGATCGATGTCAGTTCGATTGATCTAAGATTCAGTTCGATCGATTGAATTGGCAAGGGAATGTTTTTAAAATCGATTCAGGGTCATTCGATCGATTCAACTTGAATCGATCTAAGACCCTTGTTCCCCCTTCGTCGCTGCATCCCAACTCTCCCCCATCTTTGGCGAGACTCCGGCGAGCATCCCAGGCGTCAAATCCCTCTCTCTCCTCTCAGATCTTGACTCACATCTCACTCTCCTTCGCATCTCCACTTCTCTCTTCACTCCGATAAGATCCGAACCTCCTTCTTGTGATTTCAAGCTTCAATTTGTTCAATACATGTTTTAAATGCTAGATCTAAGCTATTTGATGCTGAAAATCTCCATTGATGAAGTTTAAAGCTCTTTGTATATATGTGTATATATATGTATATATGGTTGTTTATATTTTGAGATTTGTTTCAATTTTTGGGAGTATGGGCTTCATAAAGTGATTAGGATTGATGTTTTGTTGTGTTGATGGGCCCACGACCATGTTCGTGAAGGCGCCGTGCCATCCACGTCATAGATCTGTGACTTTTCGAGTTTCACTTCACAGTTCGATCGATCGAACTTTTTATTTCGATTGATCTGTAACAGATCGTTTTAACTCATTCTTGATCGATCGAACTTGAATCGATCTCACATTTTTGTGATTGATCGAACTTCACAGATTTGTTTCACACATCTCACACACCATCTCTTGTATTTCATGCCATCTCATACATGCCCAATGCCTATGTTTTCCACATTGGTTGCATTCCATACTTATATTGTCTCACATGTTTCACATCATGTCAATTATTCTTGGTCACTTAAATAGATTCATGTTTCCTATCTGTTTTGTATATCCTATTTGACATACATGATTCTATGAACTGTGCTTTAATTCTTTATATCAGCACTAACTTCCTTTGCAAGTTTGTCCTTTTATTTTACAGACCATGGCTAGGGTTAAGACTGTAGCCCGCGGACATTATCACCGCAGGGGCAGGCCGAGTTTGGATGACAAGGCGGGTCTATCTCATGCTTAGGAGCGCACTCCACCTCAGTCTCCAGCTGACAGCCGCCTACAGTCTTCAGATGGAGCATCTTCTTCACAGGGTGATGCTGAGGCTGAGCACATACCATTTCTACCACCACAGCCAGCTCAGTCAACCCAGGAGTTAGACCAGCCATTACGTAGATACTCACGCCTTCGAGTGCCGCATGAGTCAGTCTTCGACACATATTTCTTTTCCCGATCGGTGCTTACCCGGTCAGCATATGATGATATCTTCAAACAGGGCATCTCAGCCATACTAGCCCCTGCCTCATACCCAGTGTACCCTAGGTTGGTCCGGATGTTCTACCAGAACCTCCGGCCTGCCTCGAGTAACCTGGCGGAGCTGCGGACCACCATTGATGGCTACCCGATCCGCATCACTGTGGACACATTGTCCAGATCTTAATAGTGTCCACACGCCTGCCCTCCAGAGCTACAGGACACATATCCCACTCTCTACAGGCCCACATATGCAGACATGGCCGTTTTACTCACAGGTCACTATGCCGGTGGTGAAACCTATGCCACCCGAACCTATCTTCTAGATGACCTGTGGTTTTTTTACTCTATCCTATTCTGTAACATCTTCATGGTCGGCCATAAGACATAGAGGTGCGGCGACTATTTGACAGCTCTGTACGTATTCTATACAGGGCATTGGCTATCTATTCCGGCACTCATCTGGAGCATCATGATGAAGTTGTATGTCGAACACATCAGTAAGGCCAAGCCCAAAAAGGCCAAGTATCTTCCATTTGGCCATCTCATCACCCAGATTCTACGAGACCAGCGCTATCCCTTCCAGCCACGGGAGCAGACTGAGTCTGGGGCCTGTTCCTTCAAAAAGAAAGATTGGGATAAGAGCTACAATGCTCTTATCAAGAGCCTGAGAGACAATGCTGTAAAGGCAGCTGAGGATTTAGAGGTAGAGGAGCAGGTAGCAGCAGCAGCAGACCCGGTAGCGGACGATATACCAGTCGATCCGGCTGCCGTACATATAGATATTGATTTGGAGTAGCCTGCCGAGGACGCAGAGCAGCACTCTCCAGTTGGGTCACCCATTCACGATGCGGAGCTGGCTCAGGATCATCATTCTTCCACTCCAGTGGTACCTGAGGCTCCAGCACAGACACCCGACTTTGGAGAGCGACTCCAGGCTTTGGAGGATGCTATAGCATCTATCCGCGCCGACACGGTCTCTCTCCGAGAGGATGCTGTCTCCATTAAAGCTGATATTGCTTCCCTCCGTACAGATGTCATGACTGCATTAAGAGATCTATCCAGAGACATCCGCGAAGCGCGACCTGCCCGTCCTACCTCCTCTTCCTGATCTCTCTATCCCTTTCCTCCTGTTATTTTATATATCTGTGATCTCCACATATTTTTGATACTGTTATATTATTTTTGTAGCCGTGTCTGTCGGCTTTGATATTGGATATACTGTACTTTATTTTTTATTTATATATATATTTTCTGTATGGATGTCATATTTTCATATTCTTATAGCTATCTGTTTGACTCCATCAGGTGCATCCCAATGACTTCAGTGAGAGAGAGTACTGCCCAAAATTTTCAAGACCACCCTTATACCTTTCTCTATTTTTCAGTTGCTATACCAATTACACTTGCATGACCATTGTGCACTGTTATTATTCCTTTTGTTATCTAATGAGTTTTATCCAAGTGCCAAAATTTCAGGACCACAGTTAATCCCAAGTTTAGGGGGGCTATGCCACCCACTTTGGATACTTCTGTCTTAGCTATTCTTTGCCTTAATTGCACTGGTATACTCTTTCCTTTTTGTTCTCTTTGCACATTGAGGACATTGTGCCATTTAAGTTTGGGGGTAATGGTACTTTGCAGTGTTTGTTTTTAAATTTAAAATTTTGAGCAAGTCTTGCGTATTTGAGAGATTTTATATGATTGGCCCATGCTAGCTATGATTTTGATCTTTTGAGGACTATATTGCTTAAAATTTAAAAATTGCATGACTTGAGAGTCCAATACTCCTTGTATGCCCTGTGGATGCCATTTATGAGTAAATTTTTTGAAAAATTGATATCTTGCTTGCACTTGTGGTCCACATCATCCTGATTTTGTGATTGTTTTGAGATTCACTCTAGTATTCTACACTAGCATAGGCGCACACTAGCATCTATTTGTGGGGTACATGCTTTGTTGATTATTGAATTGGTTATATCCCAATTGAGCTAGTAGTGCATTGAAAGCTTTCATTTTTGATAAAGGTAGATAACAACCCCTTTTTACTAAGTAGCCGGGATTCTAGCCTCATCAAGCACTGAACTTCTCGCGCCGAAAGGTGGAGGGCCCAAATTCTAAGTAAATTGAACTTGCTTTAAAAAAAAAAAAAAAAAAAAAAAAAAGGTTACAAAAGCAATAAAGAGTGAGGACTTCTCCCAAAAAGGTGAGAAGTGGGAAATGATTAGATGGAGGTTGTTTTGATTTGTAGCCTAGTTGATTTGAGCTTGTAAGTACTTAGGGGTGTTTGAACACCTAGTGCCCTAAAGCCGTCTGGTTTGGGAGTTATTGACCTAACGCTAGACCTCATGGATCACTAGAAAGCTTAATAGATCAACACATTGCACCATGCTTCCATCTTTGATCCTAAAAAAAAAAAAAATCAAAAATCGAGTGAAAAGAATAAGCGCACCTAGATGAATAAAGTTTTAATAAAAGGTTCACTTTTTGTCTTGATGATCGGTACTAGATTTTTGTGCTAGTTTGAGGGTAAGGATGTGATTAATTCTTTAGTTGGCTAAGATAGCGACATATTTGATGCCGGTCCACTCAAAAAGGATTCTAATATTGTTTTAATTTTCATGATCATTTTCTTGATGTGTGGAGGACCATATTTGCTTGCTTGATGTTGAAATTTTGAGAAATTGCTTAGAAATGTTTGAAAAATTGCATACTTGAGGTAGTTTTCTCCCAATGCTTCTTTGCAATATTGGTGCCTCTTTTGTGAGAATAAGCTTAATGTTTGTGGGTATCATTTCTGGAAACCCTCACGAGACTTTACTCGTCCACTAGGGGTAACCTAGGGGTTTAAAAGGCTTGTTGCATATGCTAAATGCAATCGTGTTCCCTACGAAAGTGGCGTTATCCATTTATTGCTTTCTAGTTCATAGTTGTATAGTTTTTCATTCATTCCTTTACTTTCTAGTTCATTGCTAGGGACTAGCAATATTTAAGTTTGGGGTGTGATGAGCGCTGAAAATTGCGTATTTAAATCCCTTAAGCTTAGGTATTCTAGAACCTTTATCTATCTTATTTTACCGTTTTGTATTGATTTCGTGTTATTTATATTTTCAGGTACTTATCCCCAAAATAAGCTAACTCAGCCAAATAAGAGCAGAAATGAAGTAATTCTGGGATGAATCAAAGAAAGAAGCAAAGTAGAGCAAAAAGAAGCAAAGGGTGGAATTTCAGCAACTTCGATCTCAAGAAAAGTTCGATCAATCCAACTTCCATCGATCTCAGCACTTCAAGATAGATCCATGCCATGATGTTATTTTCAGAGATCCCAAAAGTTCGATCGATCTAATATCATTCTCTGATCGATCGAACCTTCTTGTCCTTATCCACATGCCAGATCTTATCCAGCTGTACCACCCTACCAACCACTTTTGTCTTTTTCCCAAAAATATCTTCAAAATATCTCAGATTTGTTTTTATCCATAAAGGCGCTGCCATTGAGGATCGATCCAGCTTCAATTCGATAGATCTCAGCCATGTTCGATCGATCTCACCTCAAGTTCGATCGATCGAACCTCCCAAATCCCGAGAAAAATCCAAATTCCAGCTTATTAAAAGTTATCTCATATCCAATCATCAGATGATTATTGGTGTACGAGCCCAGCTCATTTTGGGTGATTTTTGACCTACCTATATAAGGAATATAAGCCACTTTTATACACATACTCATACACATATACTTACAGAAGATAATACTTAGTGAGGAAGCAAAGGAGAAGAGGAGGCTAGAGACACCATTGGAGACTCTTCATCAACCAAGGAGCAGATTTCTTCCATGGAGCTTGCCCTTGAGGGTTGGAGGACATCATCCATGAGTGGCTAGACATCCTCTTGGGGCTAAAGTTAGCCCTAAGCATGCTTTCTACTTCTTGATTTATGTATTTTTGAGGGGATTTGTATTGTGATTCATGTCTTGACACTTTTATATATATAGATCTTGTTTATTCAATGATTTATGTGGTTTAATGCTTCCAATTGATCATTTCATTCCATCCATATGTCTATTTATGCTAGAATAGATGTTCATGTGTTTGTCTCTATTTCTTGTGTTATTGATGCATGTCTATGTGTATTGATACTTTAGATCTAGAGATTATCAAGACATAGTGCTTAATGTCATGTTCTTGTGGTTTATTTGATGGTTCATACTCATTTCTTGATGGATTGTACCTTTCCCTTAGTTTAATTAGTTTAATTTCATGTCATTAGCTTAGTTGTAGTGTATTTGTTAAATGGGAGGACAATCCATGCTTATTGTTGATGTTCCATACTTATGAAAACAAGTAACATATATCTCTAACCTTGTGATGTGTTTGGATTATGAGCTTAAAGAAAGGATTAATGGCTTAATTTGATATGTTGTGCTATCCACCATGTTATTTAGACAATATATGCTTAATTTGTCATCCATACTTATTGAAACAACCACACACACACTCTTTGTTGCAATACATGCCTTTCCTCTCATTAATCATTCATTAAAGGTGTAGAAAAGGATGCTTAGTGGTGATCTCTAAACCCCAAGATCTCTCTCTTTTTTATTCTCTCTATTGCATTATTGTTTACTTTAGTTTAATTTGTATCTAGTGTAATCCAATCAACCAACCACTACTTTGATCACTCGACCGACTAACCCTAATCTTGATTCCTCAACCTAGTACGACACCTCAATCCCTTAGGACGATCCCTTCTCACTCATACTACATAGTATAGGTGTTAAGCGGTTTATAAATTTTAATTATGGTGCCCCCTTGACATTAATTTCCAAATTCAAAGTTTTGTACATTATTTTGTGCACACGCTCGCGTCGACACCATATTTCTTGGCTCTAGGCTCAAGTTTTCCTTCATTAACATGAGCATAAGCAGGACATCCAAAAATTCTTAAATTAGAATAATCAGCAGGAGTACCAGACCATACCTCTTCAGGTGTTTTGCACTCAATAGCAGTTGTTGGTAACCTGTTTACCAAATTGCAAGTTGTGTTGACTACTTCAGCCCAAAATCCCTTAGACAACCTAGCATTGAAAAGTATACAACGAGCTCTTTCTAATAGAGTTCTATTCATGTGTTCTGCTACACCATTCTGTTGTAGAGTCTTTCAAACTGTCTGGTGTCTGACAATGCCTTCATTTTTGCAGAAATCGTCAAACTCTCCCGAGCAAAATTCTAAACCGTTATCTGTTCTGAGATGCTTGATTTTCTTTCCAATCTGCTTTTCAATCATGGCCTTCTACTGCTTAAACTTAAGGAACACTTCATATTTTTGCTTCAAGATATAGATCCAGACTTTCCTAGAGAAGTCATCAATAAAAGTCAACATATATCGAGAACCACCAAGAGAGGGAGCTCTGGACGGACCCCAAAGATTTGAATGAATGTAATCAATAGTGCCTTTGGTCCTATGAACAGCTGTACTGAACTTGAGTATATTCTGCTTGCCAAAAATACAATGCTCGCAAAAGTCCAGCTTTCCTGTCTTCTGTCCACCTAGCAAACCTCGTTTGCTTAATTCTGTCAAACCCCTCTTACTCATATACCCTAAACGCATATGCCATAGATGGGTAGTTTCTAAATCTTGATCAACTGAAGTAGATACTAAAGCAGCGCCTGTCACAGTACTGCTTTACAAAAAATAGAGGCATTTTTCTCTGTTTTCCCTTAAGCATAGTAAGAGCACCTTTAGAAATTCTCAAAACTCCACATTCAGCTGAAAATTTATAACCATTAGAGTCAAGAGTACCAAGAGAAATTAAATTCTTTTTCAAATCTGGAACATGCCGAACATCAGTTAAAGTTCTAGCAATACCATCATGCATCTTAATCTGGATTGTGCCTATGGCAATAGTCTTATAGGGATTGTCGTTCCCCATTAAGACAGTACCACCATTAACAGAACGGTAAGTAGAAAATCAGTCCCTATTGGGACACATATGATAGGAACAACCAGAATCAAGAACCCATTCACTACTGGAGTGATAATCACTGACAGAAACTGAAAGAACATTTTCGACATCCGAGTAACTTTCCTCAGTAACCCCTGCAATATTAGAAAAATTACTAGTGGATTTATCCTTAGACTCCTTTTTATCCCTTTTATCTTTCTTCTTATTTTTTAATTTTGGACAATTCCACTTAATGTGCCCCTTTTGGTGACAATAATAACATTTAGTATCTTTATGAGACCTAGATTTAGATCTCGATTTGCCCCTACTACCATAGCCCTTTTTCTCACTTCTTCCCCTCATAATCAGACCCTCGGCCTGTTCATCTCCATTATTTCCGGATACCGTTTTTCTCAACTCTTGAGAGTTTAGTGAGGATTTAACATCCTCCATACTATTGATGACTTTTCCATAGAGCAATGTGGTAACAAAATGCTTATAGGAAGGAGGCAAAGAACACAACAAAATAAGGACTTGATTTTCTTCATCAATTTTAATATCAGTATTTTTTAAATCCATAATAATATAATTGCAATTATCAACATGTTCCTTAAGAGGCATACCTTCCTTTATACGAAGGGTGTAAAGTCTCTGTTTCAGGTAAAGTCTGTTGGTGAGAGACTTCGTCATGTACAGACTCTCCAATTTCAGTCATAACTTTGCCGCCGTGTCTTCATCAATAACTTCACGCAGCACCTCATCGGCAAGATTTAGGAGAATCGCATTGCGCGCCTTTTCATCGACCTCATCCTTGTCTTCATTGGACATAGTTTTTGGCAACTTGTCCTTCCCGAACAGTACCTTTTTTAGACCTTATTGAGTTAGCAGGGCCTGCATCTTGATACGCCAAAGACTGAAACTAATCTTGCCATCAAATTTCTCAATTTCATACCTGGTCGACATCTCAAAAAAAAACTCCCCCAAAAAATTCCTTGGTGAATAGTACCGTATTTGTGAACAGTACCTGAAAAGTATATGTGAACAGGACCGTATGTGTGAATAGTATGTGTACACAATACACGAACCGAGCTCTGATACCAGTTTGTTATGAAAAAAAAAAAAAAACAAGGATAGAGTAGGAGTTTATGAGAACAAGAGAAAAATAATGACAAGAAAATAAATGAAGCGCACACACAAACAAGATAATGATTTACGTGATTCGGCTGTGCTTACATCCACGGGGAGAAAACAGAACAATATTTCACTATAGAAATAAGGAGATACAATATTTAAGTGGATCACACCCAAAATCTAGATACATCCAAAATCTCACACACTTTACTTTGCATTTACAAGCAAATTACTCTCAAATTTTTGGATGATAGAACCATGGAGATCAAGGCTATTTATAGCCAAAAAAATGTCATCACTGTTCTTGCTACTTGGTGATCATGCATGCAAGCTGGACTTGGAGACCAAGAAAATTGCTTGTTGAGCACATCAACTTGGAGGCTAAGTATTTAGATGACATCGTGGGTGATGAGTGAGCCAAAAAGTCAACAAACGCTATTGAAAGAAAGAAATCAAAGGAAGAGTGGACCACCACGGAAGACAATAAGATGTACAACTCATAGTCTCTTTCATAGTCTTGATGTTATTTTTGTGGTTGACACCTATGCAATTATTTGGTGAAAATTGGATGGCAATTTTAATTAGATATTTGTGATCTGCGTTTTTTTTGCTTTATATATAAAGTCATCCAACTTGGCTCATTTTAGCAACTTTAGTTAATGTTACCCACAAAATACCATAAATGGTGGGGAAAGGCAACCAACCACTATAAATTGATTCTAATTTTGTTCCTTTTGTTATCATCTTTTTTTCATCTTAAATTGCTAATTTTGTAATTTTTTAAAAGTAAAAGCTTTAGGGTCTGTTTAGAAATAAATTTTTTATTTTATTTTTATAAACCTCGTTTTTTTTTTTTTTTTTTTTTTTTTTTTTTTTTTTTTTCGTGTTAACTATGAGACCACTATAATATGCTTATAATATGTAAATTGTTTATTATTTTTTTATAATATTCAAAGTGTGTTAATTTAAAACCTTATAATGTTCTCATGAAACTAAAATTATATCAGAGGTACTTAATTGAATCTATAAACAGCTTAGTATTGTTGGTCATAATCCCAATCTCATTACTTTCAAAGTAAGGATTATTAGCATTTCTCATTACTTTGGTCGTTCACCACAAAAAGTGTCGCGGAAAAGAGTGTCAAATTTCATGGTGAAAATTTGTGGGAGCATACGTGAAAAAGGCGTAGTGGAAAAAGTGAAGGTCTCTCACTTCAAAGCATTCTTGTTGTCCCAATCAATAGACCAGGTTAGGTGATGGATTCCATCCAAAGCCAGCTCATTTGCCTGCTCAAGATCTGATAACACGGATAACCTCTTTGGAAAAACTAAACTTACTGTAATTTTTTTTTGTTAATTCTTTCACCCATAAATATAAATCTAAGAAATTTAACTGATCCAATATCTTAACATCAGAAAGAATGAAATTACATCAAACTCTCTTATGATATGTCATAATTATAGAGATTTTTTTTATAATTTAAAATTTTATTTGAACCTCTCCTAAAAATAAAACTAATCTCCACGAATCTGAACTTCTCCCAAGGCGCATGGGTGCACCCAAACGAGACTACTTGTCCACTTGACCTTACTTGTCCACGTGACCTTATTGTCCATAATTAATGCAAATATTAAGAAAAAAATAAAAGGCGGTTTCAATTCTCCTACTTCAAATATGCATTATTGTCCCTCATGCATCATTGTGCTCAATTAGTAAGTGCATTCAATTACGGCCACACGGTATCAATGTAGTGTAAGAAATTGGTTAAACATCACCCGAATTCAATTATTGTCACTGACACTACCAAACAAAGTATAGGAAGTTTCGTGGACAGTCACAACATAAGCAAATTGCTCATCTTTATGTATAGTGCCAGGAAATTGCTAAGATTTGAACAGCCATCTAACTTGATGGCTAAGATTTTTTTGAATAGCATCTGTGTAGAATATATACACACTCTTGTTGCTCTCCAGATAAATCTCTAGCTCCCAGTAACTTGTCTCATTATTAAGCTAGGTTCCTATGGCTTCTTCTTTTTCTTCATCATCATCGCCGCGTGGATCTGAATATGATGTGTTCTTAAGTTTTAGAGGGGAAGACACTCACAAAACCTTTGTGGATCATCTCTACATAGCTCTGGTTGATAGAGGAATTAGGACCTTCAAAGATGACGAAAGGCTTGAGAGAGGAAAATCTATTTCTTCAGATCTTGTGAAGAATGTTAATGAATCGAGAATTGCTGTGATCGTTTTCTCCAAAAACTATGCGACTTTGTCATGGTGCTTGGACGAACTAGTGGAGATCCTTAAGTGCAAGAGGACCAAGGGACAGATAGTTTTGCCCATCTTCTACGACGTGAAAACATCGGAAGTTCGGTACCAGAAGAAGAGTTTTGCGGAAGCATTTAGAAAGCATAAAGAAATTCATAAGGTGGAGAACGAAACGATGCAAAAATGGAGGGACACTTTGAAGGAAGCAGCAAGTCTAAGCGGCTTAGATCTACAAGATGCAGCTAATGGGTAATATATATATATGTTCTGCTTCTATATATGATCAGTTATTACTAGCTTAGTTCAATATGTATATATACATTATTTTATTGGTTTGTGATAAAGAGCAGCAACAACTTTATAGATTTTTAACATCACAATGCAGTCTCATATCTTAATTGACTTCCCTTTATCTGATGGCAAACTTCATATTTAAGCAGGGCATCTATTCTGTTACTAACATGATGACACACTCTTATCGAATGGAAGTCACCGTATTCAAATGTCATTTTATATCTATCAAATGGGTTGTTACTTCTTAGAAGTATTTTTTTAAACTCTAATTTTTTTTGGGGGGACTTTAATTTATAATGAGTAAATACTTATTTCAACCTTTATATATTTCTCTCTGTTTTTCCTTTTTGTTTTTTTCCTTCTCAAGTCTTTGATTTTAAAGTGCTTTCTACTTAACAGGTACGAAGCTAAGTTTATCAAAATTATTATTCAAGATATTTCAGAAAAATTGTAGCCTAAACCATTCAGAGTTGCTAAGTACAAAGTTGGTATCGATGCACGCGTGGACAAAATCATTACATTGCTAGACCAAGATCAATTCTTTGTTGGAATTTGTGGAATTGGAGGAGCAGGTAAGACCACCGCTGCCAAAGCGGTTTTCAACCATAAATCAAAAGATTTTGAAAGAAGTTGTTTTCTTGAAAAAGTGAGACAAGAGTTAGCAAAAGATGGTGATCTAGCTAAACTACAAACCAAGCTTCTCAGGGAGACCCTAAGGGATCAAACTATAACAATATCAGATCCTGATAGGGGAATCAATGATATAAAGGATAGACTTGGTAATAAAAGGCTTCTTCTAGTGCTTGATGAGTAGACGACCAAAATATATTGGAGAACTTAGTTGAATAGGAATGGTTTGGTCGTGGTAGTAGGGTCATCCTAACAACTAGAGATAAACGATTGTTGGAAATGTACAATGTTACAACATACGATCTTGAGTTATTAAATGAGAGTGAAGCACTACAACTTTTTAGTTATCATGCATTCAAACGGGAAAATTTTGAAGATAATCATGAGGAACTTTCACACCGTGCAAAAGATTATGCCAAGGGCCTTCCACTTGCTCTCCAAGTTTTGGGTTCTCTTTTACACAAAAGAGGAAAACAATACTGGTCACGTATATTGGATAACTTGAAGACCAGCCCTCCCAAAGAATAAGAGGAAAATGTTTATCGTGTTTTAAAGATTAGTTATGATTGCCTTAATGAGGAAGAGATGGATATTTTTCTTGATATCGCGTGTTTCTTCAATGGATGCCATAAGAAATATGTCATAAATGTTTCTAAGTTGCCTGAATTTGACGTGGTCAATGGAATAAAAATTCTTAGTGAGAGGTCCCTCATTAATATATCAAAAGGCAATGTGGTGTTAATGCATGACTTGATATAAGAAATGGGCTGAGGAATTGTTCGTTAAGAATCTAAAGAACCTGGAGAACACAGTAGGCTATGGTCTTGTGATGACATCTGTCATGTATTCGCTGAAAATATGGTACGTGTTAAAGGTATATATGTTATTTTTCTTTCTACGTGCAAGATTTGCAAACAAAGAAAGTTTCTTGTATTGTATTTTACTTGTAGTCTTCTTTGAAGTAGTAGTATAATTATAGTTAGGTTCTTATTTCTCTTGGTTAATAGGTGATAGAAAAAATCGAAGCTATTATGCTACCCAAGAATGGATTATCTTTAGAGGGAGGGTTGCATGTAAGAGCTGATGCGTTCACAAAGATGAGGAAGCTACGAATACTCAAAATCAATGGTGTGCGGCTTGATGGGTTCCTTACAGATCTTTCAAATGAGTTAAGGTATATTAAGTCGGACGGCTATCCCCAAGAATATTTTACATACAATTTTCATCCAAAAAGACATGAGGTACTCCATTTACCTAATAGCCTGATCAAAGGGATTTGCATGAATTCAAAAGTAAGATAATTAATTTGCTCCCGCCGTTTCCCTTTCTATTAAAATTTTCTCTTTCGAATAAAATAATCTTCTCCACCTAATTGAAGCTGACTTATTTTTTTTTATATTATATTTTTTAACAAATTCTAAAGATGTTAAAAGTACTTAATCTCAGTAACTGCCCAAATTTGGTAAATCCAAATTTTCTAGAGTTCCCCTTTCTGAAGAATTTGAATCTTAAGGGTAGTGACAATTTGGTTGAGGTTGAATTTGAGGTAATGTTATTATTTAAGGTGCATTATTTTATCAAGTTGCTTGAAGAAGATTTATATCACAAGTTTTTTTTTTTTTCGAACAATATTTATATCACAAGTTTGTTTGCAAATAAATGTTACAATGAAAAAATTGTCAAGAACATCTCCAGATTCATGGGGCATAGTTAAAAGAATGTCCATGTAAATAATAATTATGATAACTATTATCATAATTATAATTAAATACATGAGCCTTAGGTTCATCACAGAACATTTTAAAAAATCTATGATTTTTCATAAGAAAAAATAAAAACCAGATTTAAATTAGATACTATGTCAATTCATTAAGTAAGACGGTTCTTTGTATGAGTTGATTCAGTTTCATTGATCAACAGTTCACTTCTAGTTCCAAACGTAGTCAGCATTTAGATGTCAAAAAATAAAAAAATAAAAAAAAATTCTATTGAACCCTAATGCGTGCATATATATATATATATATATATATATATATATATATATACTTATTTATTTTGATTTGATAACTTTTGTTGTCGTAGGCTTACATTAAATATGTTAATACCTGTTTATTTTGATTTGATAACTTTTGTTGTCGTAGGCTTACATTAAATATGTTAATACCTGTTATATATATATATATATATATACACTTATTTATTTTGATTTGATAACTTTTGTTGTCGTAGGCTTACATTAAATATGTTAATACCTATTAGATTAGAAACTAGGAACGCAATCTCAAATGGAAAATTGAGAAATATTTTATCTACATCATAGAAATTATGTTTATATAAGGCTTGATTTAAGTTAACCTATTATTTTTTGATTTTATTTTAGGATGAGCTCAATTTGTGAAGCTGGCCAATGCAAATTGTTTTTGTACAATCCAGAATGGTTCAGTTTAGGTTGTTTTTGGGTTGCTGATTTCAATTTATTCTTAAACAGTTATGATGAGTTTGGTTCTATAATTTTACCTTCTATACCAACTCAAACTGAAGCACACATCCGATGTTTTGGTCAAATCGGTAATAGACAAGGAGGCAAAATTTTGTTGGTCATTTGATTAGAATGAAATAGTATGAAATAGAAGGAAAGTAATTTAGTCATATTCAGCTAACTTCATTTCTTAAGAAAATTTTATGAGGTTATAATATTGTACTTTATTTTCTTTCAAGTTTCAAGTATTCTAAACTATGACATGGTATTTTTTCTAATTTTCTTTAAAAAAATTATATACTAATAAATTGCACATTGGAAAATTTATTTTCTTTACATTTACTCACTTCCTCTTACTTTTACTTTCACCTCTTACATTTCATTTAGCTATACACGACTGAATGCAACTTGAAATAAACTAATTGAACAAATGGTCTTGATCTAGTGATTGTATAATTTCAGTAACTTTCTCTTTCCCAAGTCTTTTTATTTTTCTTAAGTCTATTTTTTATTTTCTAATGTGAGAGAAAGAAAAGGAAAAGGAAAAGGAAAAGGAAAATTGAAAACTAAAGGAAACATGAAACTACTTGTAGTTGTCTTGTGTTTTCTATCTGGATTTTCTAATGAGATGAGAAGATTAAAAGTTAATGGTGAGGTTGTTACTTTAAATACATTTCCCCTTTTGTTGGATAATTATATTTTAGTTGATTGTAGTTAATTTCTTTTATTTTTTAATCGTTTGATTTAGGAGTTTCAAGATAAGTTAAATTTCGTTAATCTACGCTACTGCAAAAATTTGAAGAAAACTCCTAATTTGTCAAGGTTGCCATGTTTGGAGATACTGGATTTTGAAGGTTGTACAAGTCTAGTTGAGGTTCATCCGTCTATTGAATTTCTTGAAAGGCTTACTTGGTTGAGTTTCGAAAACTGTAAAAATCTAAAGAATCTCGCAACAAGAATTAATTTATAATCTCTTAAAACTCTTTATCTGATTGGGGGCTCAGCTTCAAAATTTTCTTCTCTTGGTATCTGGTGGAATTCGATTTGATCGAATCCATGGGAAGTAACTACCGCATCCTCTTTGTATTCTTTCATTCTTTTTTCCTTTGGCTGGTATTTCCCTGTCACCTGGTTCACTAAAAGCTGTGAGTTGCAAAAAATTTTCAGACATTTTACTTGAAGTTGCCTTGCCAACCGAATTTCGACTAACAAAGATTCGTATTCGTCTTCGTTGTTGTTAGTAGGGAAATCCAGAAGAATTGATTGCTACAGCATAGTTCCTTCGGGAGTTTTAATGACGATTCCTACCCCTGCGCCCGTCGGGTTCGAGGAGCCATCAACATAAAGTTCCCATGGTAGTTATGAGGGCTCCGGTTCTTCACGCTTATCCTCGTACTCCAGGAGGAAATCGGCCACGGATTGTCTTTTGTGTGAGACCTTCGACTTATAGGCGATGTCAAAGGAGCTAAGTTCAATAGCCCATTTTTGTGATTCTTCTGGATAGTTCTGGTTTGGATAAAATGGCACGTACCAGATAGTTTGTAAGAACCACGATGCGATGGGACTTGAAATAGTGCCTAAGCTTTCTTTTGGCATATTAATAGGGCTAAAGAAAAAATACATATATCAAGGCTAATATGATCTTCTCTGTTTTGATGTACTATGTTTCGGCGTCTATTATGGTCTTGCTTGTGTAAAAACTAGATACTGCTTTCCTTCTTCCTCCCGAATTAATGCCGCGCTTATAGCTATATTAGAGATTGCTAGGTACATGATGAGAACCTTATTAGGTTTTGGCGCAGATAAAATAGGAGGGTTGGCCATATAGAGCTTCAGCTTTGTGAAAGCCTCTTGTTGCTGTGGCCCCCAAATGTTCTTATCTTTTGCCCGTATAGCATCGAAGAATGGCTTACATTTGTCTGACAACAGGGATATGAATCGGCTGAGCACTGCTATCCTACCTGTTAAGACCTGCACGTCTCTATGGGTTTTCAATTCTTGATTCTATACTAAGGCTTGGGCCTGAGCTGGACTTGCTTTGATTCCCCTTTTGTTAACGATATGACCGAGAAATTGTCCTGATGATACAGCGAAGGAGCATTTAGAATGATTCAGCCTTATTTTATACCTTTTTAAAGTATTGAACACCTCTTAAAGATGTTCAAAATGGTTTTCTTTCTTCTCTTTTTTGACCACCATGTCATCGATGTATGCCTTTACTGTTTTTCCCAACATCTCGTTGAAGATCTTGTTGACGAGGCACTGGTAAGTGGCTCCGGCATTTTTAAGTCTGAAGGGCATGACTTTGTAACAAAAAGTTCCTTTCTCTGTTATGAAGGATGTTTTCTCTTCATCCTCGGGATTCATGGGGATTTGATTATATTCGGAGTATGCATCAAAGAATGTAAATCGCTCATAGCCTGTAGTAATGTTTACCATTTGGTCTATCTTCGTTAGTGGAAAGCTATCCTTGGGATAAGCTTTATTGAGATTGGTGAAGTCTATACACACCCTCCACTTTCCATTTTTCTTCTGTACCACCACCACATTTGATAGTCAATTAGGGTAATGAACTTTTCTGATGAAGCCTACCTAAAGTAACTTATCCATTTCTTCAGCAATTATTTGGCTCCTTTCAAGGGCGAATCTCCGATGGTTTTGCTTAACTGGTTTGAACGAAGGACTGACTCTGATACTATCATATGAGATCGACAGATTGATCCCTGGCATATCCATGTGGCCCCAAGCGAATGCATTCGTGTTCTTCTGAATGATACTGATCAACATTTCCTTTTCCTCGGCTGGGAGGGAAGATCCTATATAAGTAATTTTTTGTGTATCGCTTGGGACAACTTCGATGGCTTTAAGTGATTCTTCAGTGGACCTTCGTTGCTCTGCCTCTGTTAATAAACATCTAGGGAAGATGGTTCTATAATTGTTATTTAACAGTGTCCACGTTTGACTCGTGTAGTTTGTTGCCCTTCTGTGCTTCCTTTATTATTACCATGTAACACTCCTTAGCCGCAACTTGATCTCCTCAAATGTTAATGACTTCTTTACCTTTCGGAGATAAGCATTGCATTACCTGATGCAGAGTAGATAGAACCCCATTCATTCGATGAATCCATCCTCTTCCCATGATCAGGTTGTAAGAGGGATGAATTTATATTAGAATGAAGTTCTCCTTCAATATTTTTTTTATATAGCAGTGACTGGTAGATCTATTACACCGATAGGGTTCAATTTTGTTCCATCAAATCTTAAAAGTGTGCTGGACGTGGTCCTGATGGATGATGGTGGGATCTCCATTCGTTAAAAAGCTATTTTTGTTATGATGTTGGCACTGCTGCTAGGGTCCACCAGGACCCTTTTGATAAGGCAATTTGCCAATAGGAGGTTAATGACAAGTGGATCTTCATAGGGGAGTTCCACCCTAGATAAATCTTCATCTCCGAACTCGATCCTGATACTGCCCAATGAGATGAAGTTAACCAAGGATTGGTGGTTGATAGATGTTTACCAATAATAATCAACACTTGCAATAGCACAAATCATTGTAAAATAGGGCTATCGTAAGGGTAAGTCGAACCACAAGGATTGCTAGTTTATGGAAACCAAGGTTGTAAAATCACTTTGTTTGATGAAAGAGGTGTTTAAGGGTTGTTTTGTTTGTCACTTAGAACTAGGAAATAAAATTTGCATAAAATAGTAAATGGAATGAATTTAAAGTGAATTAAACTTATGTAGAGAAAGTTAGGGAATTGAATCCACCACACACCTCATATATATGCTAGCTTGCAATTAACTTGGGGAACTACTTATGTATATAAGCATGATATGTAGAAATGCATGATAATTACACTATCTTCAAGTAGTTTATACGATTAAGAGCTAAGTATAAACCATCTATGGTTGGCAAGGTTTATCTACCTAAACTAGGTTGTAGCATGAGCCTTCTTCCCTAGGAATGGCTATCAAATCTCTTACCTTGCATGGTAAATGCATATGTAGTCAAAGACTAAGCATAATCCATCTACGGTTGGCATGAACCATCTACTTAACTACATTACACTATGGGTGTAGTATGATTCATCTTCCCTAGGAATGGACTATCAAAACCTTCATAAAACATGCCAAGAAAACCTTTGCATAATCGCTCAGTGCTCTTGGTTGCCGGACGGGCATTCAGCTGGCTTTGGATGAGCGTTCGGTGCTCTTGGATGAGCGTTCGGTGCTCTTGGTTGTCGGGCGAGTGTTCAGATGCCTTTGGGCAAGCGCTTGGCTGATGAACAAGCGCTCGGCTCTCTTTGGACAAGTGCTCGGTACTTTTTTCGGATGCCTTTGGACAAGCGCTCGGCTGATGGACAAGCGCTCGGTTCTTTTGGAGGAGTGCTCGGCATTGTCTGTATGAGCGCTCGTTCAGTGAATGGATGAGCGTTCTACATGGCTTTGGATGAGCGCTCATTCGGTGAAAGGACGAGCGTTCTGCATGGCTTTAGATGAGTGCTCGTTTAGTGAAGGGACGAGCATTTTGCATGGCTTTGGACGAGCGCTCGTTTAGTGAAGGGATGAGCGTTCTGCAATGGTTTTCTTGGCATGTTTTATGAAGGCTTTGATAGTCCATTCCTAGGGAAGATGAATCATACTACACCCCTAGTTTAACTACATTACACTAGGGGTGTAGTATGATTCAGCTTCCTTAGGAATGGACTATCAATACCTTTACAAAACATGCCAAGAAAACCATTGCATAATCGTTCGGTGCTCTTGGTTGCCGGGCGAGCGTTCGGCTGGCTTTGGATGAGCGTTCGGTGCTCTTGGATGAGCGTTCGGTGCTCTTGGTTATCGGCCGAGTGTTTGGATGCCTTTAGACAAGTGCTCGGCTGATGAACAAGCGCTCGGCTCTCTTTGGACAAGCGCTCGGTGCTCTTGGTTGCCGAGCGAGTGTTCGGATGCCTTTGGACAAACGTTCGGCTCTTTTGGATGAGTACTCGGCATTGTCTATATGAGCGCTCGTTTAGTGAATGGACGAGCGTTCTGCATGGCTTTGGATGAGCGCTCGTTCAGTGAAGGGACGAGTGTTCTGCATGGCTTTAGATGAGTGCTTGTTCAGTGAAGGGACGAGTGTTCTGTGTGGCTTTGGACGAGCGCTCGTTTAGTGAAGGGACGAGCGTTCTGCATGGCTTTAGACGTCATATGATGCTAAGGCCTGGATTAATTTGATCTTCAAAAAGCCTTTAAGACTTCTATTTTATTTCTTTTTGGGAAACAAACCTGAAAATACACAAAAACATGAAACTGAAGATAATCTATATAAAATGATCAAATAATGGACTTAACTAATGAAATTAAGGGCGCTTGAATATGCAATATTCGGTGCCTATCACACCCTCAAACTTACATTTTGCTAGTCCCATAGCAAAACTAGAACGAAAACGCTTAATGAAATGATAACAAATCTCCTCTTTCGTGAGAGTGACGGTTGCATTTATCATATGCAACAAGCCTTTTAAACCCCTAGGCATCCGTAGAGGACGAGTGAAGTCTGGTGAGGGTTTAACAGGAATATTACCCACAAACATCAAACATGGTGCATGAAGATGCACAAAGTTCATTTGCAAACTTGGAACATAGAGAACATTGGAGATGGAATCATTATGAAGACTACCTTATGTATATGAAGCATTAATATAACAAAATGGCTAATCATCTTTCAACTCTCATGTATTAACATCATAGTCTATATAAATACTTCAATTGTCATATCTATAATAGAAATCATTTCAAGCTTCATTTAAAGTGAACCGGATTCCCAATATGCAGCTTTTACCCTCTTTTTCCAATTTCAAGAACACAAGTTTTCAATTCATTGAATTTCCTTTTAAACGAGGTCTCTAAGGCATGATTTTAAAACACAAATTTTTTTTTTCTTTTTAATGGTTGTGCAATGTCGAAGTCTCTTAAGCTTTCTAACCAACCCATGTAGTAAGTGTTAGGCCAACAACTCCCAAACCGGATGGCTTTAGGGTGCTAAGTGTAAGGACATTCCAAGGGCTTAATAACTCAAGTTAGCAAGGCTACGAATTCAAGCAAACCATATTTATTTATTTTTATGTTCGTGAATGACTGTGCAATGTCTAGGTCCCTTAAGCTTTCTAACCAACCCATGTAGCAAGTGTTAGGCCAACAACTCCCAAACCGGATGGCTTTAGGGTGCTAAGTGTAAAGACACTCCAAGGGCTTAATAACTCGAGTTAGTAACGCTAAGAACTTAAACAAGTCATTTTCATTATTCAGCTTCTTCTTCTTCTTCTTTTTTTTTTTTTTTTTTTTTTTTTTAACATGCCAAAGATATCCATTCATTAGGGTCATCAATTCAAATCAATTGAGTCATGGTCAAGGTAAATGGGGTTGCATGCCTCACAATTAAGTTTCCAGTGTGCATATGTGAAGTGTGAAGCATAGAAGAGAGTGATACTCGAAAATAATCTAATTGAAGCATTTATACAAACCATTTTGAATCCACATGTTCATTTCAGATTTTCCTTATTTTAAAATTATCATTTGCCTCTATACACAGAGTATTCAACACATGCTTTAATCTCCAATAAATTCCAAAATCATTGCTTCCATTTTTTTTTTTTTTATTCAAATTTTTAGTTTTATACCAATCTATTTGAACAAAATAGCAAATGCAAACATTATACAATACACAATACCCCCAAACTTGAATGGCACATTGTCCTCAATGTGTGAAGATAAAGATGTATAAATAAAGAGCATATGGGATAAAAGGAACAATAATACCAAGTGAGTGAGGCAATTTTGGCATTGTAGTTGCATGTAATCCCGTGAAAAGATGCCAAAATGATCTTCCCCCAAACTTGGACATAAGAACCTATGAAAACAATACTAAAACCCACAAGTATAAAAACATAGCTACACAAAAACAAACTGAAAATGTGCAAAGGAAACTAAACTATGCATATTCACAAGTTCATGAAATCAAATCCAAAATACCTAAACACAATAAAAATATCCTAAAGATAAAAATGACAAAAAGAGAAAAATCAAAAACTAAAAAAAATAAATAAAATCTAACTACAAATCTCAAACTAAGGTTTACCCTATATCATGTCTCTCTAGAGAGTCCTGCTTCCCCAAATAAGAAAGTTCTTTTAAAAGTGGAGGAAAAAGAGCTTGAAGATAAAATTTGAAAAAAGGTAACGGAAAGACCTCAACCCACTCTTCTTCCTCAATGAAGAACTTTGGATTATTTAGGGGCTGTTTTGGACTATGGGAAGGTGGATTAAGTGAGGGCACACCAAGCAAAAACTTGTGAAGGGTCATATTTAGCGCGGGAATTTTTGGAAAAACATCATTTAAACTTTCAACATCCTCCTCACACTTATCAGGTGGTTTGGGCTCAACATCTTGAGATAACTCAAGTGAAGGAATTGGAGGAGGTGCAAGCTCCCAAGAGAGAGATACGTTTGATGCTTCTCAATGAGGAGAGTAAATGAGTGGAGGAATATCAAGCAAAGAATTTACCTCCCAACTAGAATTGTCAACATCAAAATACTCATAATTGAAATGAGCGAAGCAAACTTTTAGAGGATCCTCTATTAAAGGAGGTATATCAAGCAAAGGATTATATAGGGGCTATTTTGGATTTTTAAGGGAGACAATCTCTTCATCATTATTTTCCTCATTTTGAATAAAAAATTCTTCATTTTTTTGTGTGGCAACAATTTGATCTTCCACCACTATTTTTTCATTTTCACATGTGGTAACCATTTTATCATTCTCATAATGAAAGTTACTTGGAGTAATCTCATCATTTATTGAATTTTCTTTTCGATTGGCCACAAGTTTAATTGGAAATTCTTCTTCCTCTTCATGATTTTGAACATTAACCCTTTGTTGAATTTGGGCTATTTGGTCATCTAGCTCAACTCTAGATTGGGAATGAGAATAGGTAGTGGATTGCATGTTAACAATGTCATCCAACATTTGCTTGTTGGAATCCATCATTTGCTTGTTGATAGGCTACATCATTTGTTTGTTGGCAGTAATTAACATATCCAATTGAGACGGTGAAAAAAAAGAAGAGGGATGGAAATAATGATCATTGGGTTGAAAATTGGCGTGAAAATGTTGCCCATGAGATTGTGGGGCTGAATTTTCCATGTCATGCCACAAGAAGTTTTGATGATCTCCCCAACCTGAGTCATAACCATTGAAGAATAGATCATTACCCGGTTCAAAGAAATTTACATTTGGTTGCTTTAGATAAAAATCTAAAAATTATCCCGGTGGACAATCTCTTGTATGATGTGTATGACTAGAGCAAAATGCACAAAACTCATGTAGTGCATGTGTAAAATTGAGTTGGAAGATAATTACCTTCCATCTAGGACTAATTCAACCACTTGTTTAAATACATTAAGATAAATTCATACAAAATATATATACAACACAAAAATGAATGTAAAACTAGAACATCAAACACTTACCCGAAGTCCTTAAGATTTCAGATTTTCAATTTCTCTGTAGCGAGGTTTGAGTTCTTAGGAAGAAACAGAAACACACAAAACACAAAAACAAAAAATATACACAAAACAAAATATTCACAATCAAACAAAAGGTAATATTTAAACCTCAGTTACAAAACTGTTTGCAATCCCAAGCAACGGCGCCAAAAATTGGTGATTGAAATATGTTTACCAATAATAATCAACACTTGCAATAGCACAAATCATTGTAAAATAGGGGTATCGTAAGGGTAAGTCGAACCACAAGGATTGCTAGTTTATGGTAACCAAGGTTGTAAAATCACTTTGTTTGATGAAAGAGGTGTATAAGGTTTGTTTTGTTTGTCACTTAGAACTAGGAAATAAAATTTGCGTAAAACAGTAAATGGAATGAATTTAAAGTAAATTAAACTTATGTAGAGAAAGCTAGGGAATTGAATCCACTACACACCTCATAAATATGCTAGCTTGCAATTAACTTGGGGAACTACTTATGTATATAACCATGATATATAGAAATGGATGATAACTACACTATCTTTAAGAAGTTCATACAACCAAGAGCTAAGTATAAACCATCTATGGTCGGCAAGGTTCATCTACCTAAACTAGGTTGTAGCATGAGCCTTTTTCCCTAGGAATAGCCTATCAAATCTCTTATCTTGCATGGCAAATGCACATGTAGTCAAAGACTAAGAATAATCCATCGACGGTTGGAATGAACCATCTACCTAACTACATTACACTAGGGGTGTAGTATGATTCATCTTCACTAGGAATGGACTATCAAAACCTTCACAAAACATGCCAAGAAAACCATTGCATAATCTCATCTTTATTCTCACTATAAAGATGTAAGGAGCATAATTATGAAGAAATGAATTCTAAGACAAGATAGACATCTTAACACAATCATTTATTGGAATGAAATTCAATTACAAAAGATGTAAATCTCTAGAATATGCAACTTGCTAAAAACATGTTCATTCCCCAAATCAAAATACAACTAGAGCATATTTACATGGAAGGGCTTCATCAACTCCCTAGGAAGGGAGTTAGTTACCCATAGCAGCAAACTTAATATTTCTTTCTTTAGGATTCTTCTCTAAAAATTCCATATCTTTTTACAATCATCACCTTTTCTTAAAATAGGCAAAATGTCTACCAAACCTCCTCAATTTTGAGGTTAATGTCCCCTAAAAGCAATTGACCAACAACCTCAATTAAGGAGGGAATCAAATTGAAAGGTTCAAAATGCCAGCTGGGTCTACATTGTCTGGATGAGCGCTCGTCCAGTGAAGGGACGAGTGCTCGTAATTAGCCTTCTCTATGTTACATAGATGAGTGCTCAGTGCTCTTGGTTACCGGCCAAGTGTTTGGCTGGCTTTGGATAAGCGCTCGGTGCTCTTGGTTGCCGGGCGAGCTTTCGGATGCCTTTGGACAAGCGCTTGGCTGATGAACAAGCGCTCGACTCTTTTTGGACAAGCGCTTGGTGTTCGTGGCTGCCGGGCGAGTGTTTGGATGCCTTTGGACAAGCGCTTGGCTGATGAACAAGCGCTCGGCTGATGGACAAACGCTCGGTTCTTTTGGATAAGCGTTCGGCATTGTCTGGATGAGTGCTCGTTCAGTGAATGGACGAGCATTCTGTATGGCTTTGGACAAACGCTCGTTTAGTGAAGGGACGAGCGTTCTACGTGGCTTTGGACGTCATATGATGCTAAGGCCTGAAATGACTTGATCTTCAAAAAGCCTTTAAGACTTCTATTTTATTTCTTTTTGGGAAACAAACCTGAAAATACACAAATACAAGAAACTAAAGATAATTTATATAAAATGATCAAATAATGGACTTAACTAATGC
Organism: Cornus florida; assembly: GCF_030987335.1. Taxonomy (NCBI): domain Eukaryota; kingdom Viridiplantae; phylum Streptophyta; class Magnoliopsida; order Cornales; family Cornaceae; genus Cornus; species Cornus florida. The sequence goes on along the minus strand of NW_026775575.1, from coordinate 76,611,232 downwards.
AATTAAGGGCACTTGAATATGCAATATTCGGCACTTATCAAGGATAATTTCCTCAATTTGTGTACTGCTCTAACTCTCGAGCGGTAAACTTTTTCCGATTCTTAATCTTCTTCGAATTTTCCACATATAGCGTAGATGACTTTCACTTGATTGCCTTCGGTTTTTCTAGGATTGACCTCCTTCAGCTTCAGTTATTCTTTCGGTCCAATGTAATCTACCAGGTCTTCTCTGGCTATCATGGATTCCACCTGTCTTCGGAGAGTCCTGTAATCATTAGTAATATGTCCATAGTCTCTATGATAGGCACAATGCTTACTTTTATCCCTATGCTACAGAGGTTGCTGGATTGGCTGAGGGCCCACAAACCTTATCTTATTCTCCTGGAATAATCGAGCCAAAGTTGTTCAGAGTGGGGTTTGCCTTTCATTAACTCTTTGATTCTTTTCTGGTGGTTGGACTACTGGTATCGAGTATTGTTGACCCCTCTGGTTCTTGGAGCCCGAGGCTTTATCCCGGGGCTTATTCTCCACCGTAACTAGGGTTGCATACTAATATTTATTGGCTATGTTTTCCTTAGTCGGACGTAAGTTTGCGCCTTGGTATTGAGAGTTTGTGTGTCTTCGGGAGAGTATTTGACCAAGGAAGTATGAAACTTAAACCCTTGAATCATGGAGATCTTAAATGCTTCCACAGCTGTTGTAGGATAACAGTTTAGGATTTTCAAAACTTCCATGTTATACCTGGATAGGAAATCTTGAAGAGGTTCTCCTTTCTTTTGCCTGATGGTGAAGAGGCTAGCAATAGTTTCTTCTGTTTCTTATTGTCGCAGTATTGTGCTAAGAACATAGTGCATAAACCTGTGAGGCCTATTTTTGAACCACTCTAAAGCTACTCCCGTCACTGGTTGGGAACACCTTGCACATGAATGGATCATTGTGATTATCTATGGCCATCTTTTGGGAATAGTGATTGAGGTGCTAAGAAGGATCCCCCGTACTATTAAACTAAGTGAAGACTGGCATGGTAAACTTATTTGGTCTTTCAATATGGTTTATCTCATCGGCGAATGGAGTTTTCATCAAGGAATCCTTGTGTTCTTTGGCCATCTCTGCTGGTGTTCGGATCCTTAGAAGCCTTCTTTCATTGAAAGCTTCTAGGGCTCCATTCAGTAATACTATAGGCTTTAGGGTGGATTCGACCTGTTCATCTTACGTATGCTGATGGGGATGGCTCTCCGAAGCTCCTGCTTCGTTCCTCGTCTTCTGCCCTTTTCTACCATCGTTGGCTTGGGCTTGGGCTTGGGCTTCTGGTGGTACTGCGCGGTTGAGAGGGGCTCTTTCGTCCTTAGCCTCTGGGGGCGCAACATGGTTGGGAGGGACTCCCTGGACCCTGTTTGGCAGAGTGGTGTTGCCTGGGGGTGGTTGGGCGCTCCATGGCTGTCTGGAGAATATCATTTTGTTGCTGTAGCAACGTAATCTAAGCCATGCTGGCTTTGTTCGCCTGTCTGAGCGTCTCGAACTGTTGCAGAAACTTTTCCCGCATCTTTTGCATCAATTCCATCTGTTAATTGGTTGTGTTACCTCCAGTTGACATTCCAGATCGTAATCGCATAAAACAAGTAACTAATCAATCATGGGGGTATATTTCTATATGTTTTCCCACAGATGGCGCCAAAGTGTAAGTGTAGAAATTCGTCAATTATAATAAATTGATGAATAAAAACAAAACACTCAGAATAATAGAAGTAATGCATAAAAGATACTTAGAGAAAATTTTGATATATTTCATTGTAGGCTTATGCCTCTATTTATACAAGAATATGTGATAAAATTATGGTAAGACTCACCTAGCTTGCCTTTTATATTTTGTTCCTTATAAAGATTTTCTTCTATTCTGAATTCCTTCCTTATGCAGATTCTTCCGTGTGATGCTTTTCTCCTAATACAGAGATTTTTCCTTATACAGATTCTTCCATGTGAGGTTATTCTCCAGATAGAGTTCTTTCCTTATACAGTTTGATCCTATCTATAGCTTGGATAATGTCTATCCGGGCAGTATCTTTAACTGAGAATAGATTAAGCTTTTCCTACGACGGGCTGACAATGTCTTCTTTGGGCTGGATCGAACTGGGCTTTGAAAGTCATATGGCCTAATAATAAAAGTAATGCACAATAGATACTTAGAGAAAATTTTGATATATTTCATTGTAGGCTTATGCCTCTATTTATACAAGAATATGTGACAAAATTATGGTAGGACACGCCTAGTTTGCCTTTTATATTTTGTTCCTTATAAAGATTTCCTTCTATTCTGAATTCCTTCCTTATGCAGATTCTTCCGTGTGATGCTTTTCTCCTAATATAGAGTTTTTTCCTTATACAGATTCTTCCATGTGAGGTTATTCTCCTATATAGAGTTCTTTCCTTATACAGTTTGATCCTATCTATAGCTTGGATAATGTCTATCCGAGTAGTATCTTTACCTGAGAATAGATTAAGCTTTTCTTACAACAGGCTGACAATGTCTTCTTTGGGCTGGATCGAACTGGGCTTTGAAAGTCATATGGCCTAAGAATGGACGAGTTATAAGTCATTGATGATGTGGCAGGTTTTTATTGGTAAGTAGATTTTTCCCTCCACAGTGGAAGTATACCATTTTTCAACATTTTAAATTACTTCCACCCATCGTGGAACCAACTAAGAAACAAAATTAATTCTATGAAGGTGTTGTGTCCGTTTGGACACTATATCAGATACCAATATTTCATGGACACTCTTGAAAATGTGTCCAACACTTCATGGCTGTGTTTATAATTTAAAGCTTTTTTATTATTTCAGACACTTCGCTGATACATTTTTGACACTTGATCGATACATCTTATACATTTCTTCAACACATTCTAAACACTCACCAATTCATCTCATTCTCTTCCTTTTACACAATAAAACACATGACAGGCAAAACAATATTTTGACATACATCAAAGTGTTTAACCTATTTTTCATTATAAAAAAATTGAAAATAAATACATGTTACAGTACGTAATGGAAAAATAACCAAAATAGCTAAAATAAAAAACTAATATCATATATAATGTATATATTTTAAAATATTTGAAAACTTCATTTTTTGATTTATGTAACTATAGTATAGAAATTATACATTTTCTATAGTTATGTTATTTTATAGATTTATGAATAAAATATTTTCTATATATTTTCTACTTGGTACTCACACACTCCCTCTAAAGAATTGCTTGCACCTAGAAACAAGAAAAAAAATTCTATTTTTATATTAGCCGTGATCTACTTTTTAAAAATTTAAAGAGTTAGTATATTCGTGCTCCTATCCATATCATGCCTTTTAGAGAATATATTTCAAATCGACTATCAATTAGAGTTTTTGATACCTTGATTTTAGTTCCGATCAATATTAGAAGGTCATTATCCTATTGAACCAAATCAAAGGCCCAAGACATCAATTTGGACTATAACCCATCCAATTATCCCAAATGATTCCAAATTGGGCCACACAATTGAGCAAATTTTGAGAAATTAGGGTTTTCATCCTGCCTTTCCTATTCCCAAATCCCCACCTTCTCATTGTTAAAGACTCAAACTGTTAAATTCAATTTACTTTCACCCCTTCTCATTGTTAAAACATAAAATTTATTATTTTATGCCGAAATTGCATTTATTTGACCTAAAAGCCTCCAATTCGCACATCGATTAAGTTGTTTTTAGCACTAGATTGTCAAAAAAGCCCAAATGGGAACGTCATATCGTAATAATCATAAAAAAGATTCTAGAAGGATTTTTATTTATTTATTTCAAATTAGCTGATTTTTTTAAATCGCAATTGGCCCAAGATAAAATTTGTTACTCAACTTTGGTGGTGGGTCCTTGGATTAGAAAGAAATTGAAAACTTTTAGGAGTATTAGGAGTTATAATTATTGCCTTTTTCATCTTGTTAAAATAAAATGAATTTTTGCGTAATTTTTGTATAAGAATGGTATAATAATTTGTACCTTTTTTTAAAGTTATTATTTGTGTCTCTTTTTGAATATCTTACAAAGTTATTTATTTAGTGCCTATTTGGGAAGCTTCCTAAAGGTTTGAAACGGGCTTCCAAGCCCATGAAATCATTTCTTAAAAAATGTTGATGCTTGGTGAAACAATGAAAAAGGAATTCTAGCAAATACGGAAGTCTTAAAAAATCCATTCAAGTTGTAGGTACAAAAATCCGTCAATTATTATAAAATGAAGAATAAAAGTAAAACACTCAATAAAATAATAAGAACAATAAATAATAGATATTCAGAGAATTTGTCGATGATCTTTATTAAAAACTTATGCCTCTATTTATACAAGATTTAATGATGAATTATGGTAAGACTCGTCTTGCTTGTCTGTCACGATTTATTCACCATTTGTCATTATGTTCCATGTAAGGCTTTTCTTCTATATAAGATTATTTCCTCATATAAATTCTTCTATGTAAAGCTTTTCTTCCTTGCAGGGTACTTGCTTCATATAGATTCTTCCTTGTGAGGCTCCCTTGAAAAAGTAATTGGCTTGATCCGAATCATGGATAATCTGTATCCTAGCTGCATATTTGGTTGAGGATAGATAGAGTTGAGCTAGTGTTGGGCTGATAATAGTCCTCTTGGGCTCTGTCACGCTGGGCTTAAAACTCATGTGGCCCAGGAGAAATGGGTTATAACTTATTTAATGACGTGGATGATATTTATTGGTAGGGGGATTTTTCCCTCCACAGTTTGCCTTTAATTCCCTTATAATTTGAGCAACGGTCCGTAATTAGAAGTAAATTGAATTTGCTCAATTTCTAGAAGTGTAAAAGGTGGTTTTGAAAGTGGTTATTGATATTTTGACCACAAAACTTCTCCAAAGCTTGCTCTCGTCTTCCCTGTGTTCGCAGCCTCGTCAATTTCTCAGGTCAGTTTATACTTTTCTTATTGTCTCCAAATTATGAACACTTCACCCACTCATGATCAAATAGAAGTTATGGATTCTGAAAGCACTCCTTCAGCATTGCCGTTCTATTTTGAATTCCTCCTCCAAAAGTTTCTACACCTTCTGAGATTTTGAGCGAAACCGTTGTGAGAGAAAATGAATCTTTGCCTCAAGCGGAAGAATCCACTTTTGGATCTAACAAAATTTTTACCCAAGATGAGAGGGAAATGATTTCGTCTATCCGTCATCTCAAGTTCTCTATTAATTCTGTAATGGAGGAATTTGAGATCCCTGAAGGGGTAAAAATAACCGAATACCCTTCTGACGCTGATTTCAGTTCTGGTGATGGTGTTGGTGAGAATGAGTTACTCTTATCTATTGGTCATCTTAATGCCTTTCATTTTCCCCTTCATCCTTTTTACCACTTAGTTTTCAATAGATTAGGGATTTCTTCTTTTCAAGTAAACCCTAACTTTCTTAGAATAATCTTCGCACTCCTTATTCGTCGAAGGCTAGAAAAGATTGACTTAAACCTTGCTGATTTATTATTCAGCTATACCATTTCTAAGCACTAAACTGAAAAAGGTCGCTATTTCTTTACTTCGTCTATTCAACAGAGGATATATAAAGACCTTCCTACTTTTGAAAAGAAATGGAAGGAGAGGATGATTATTGTTAGGGGGAATTGGTCGGTGCCCTAATCTAAAAACTCCCTATTCCTTGGAAGTTTGGGATCTTAGGTATAGAAGGGCTTTCTCCTTTTCATCTAGAATGTTCTAGTTGTTTCCTTTGTTAGGTTTTAGATTTTCATCGTATTAATGAATTTCTTGGTGTTTTTTCAGCATCGTTTTCATCCTCGGTGGCTAAGAAGAGACTTGATTTTCTTAAAGAAAAAGTTTGGAAGAACCCACTGTCCACTGAAGACCTCCTTACCTCATCTAATCTTAAAGAACTTGCATCCAGTGCTTCAGCAGCTACCCTTATGGATTTGTCACTTCCCTCTTTTAATAGTTTTCCTCTGACTAATGAGGAAAAAGAAAAGGGCTGAAGCTTTTAAGAAAAAAGTTGCCGAGAATGAACCTCTGTTGGTTGTACGCTCTACCGAGCAAGAGAAAGAGGTTGAGAAACTCCCTTTGAAGAAAAAGGCTAAGGTAAACCCTCCCTCTACTACCAAAGGCAAAGGCATTAACCTTGCAAAGAACAGGGGGAAAAAGATTGACGAAGCTGAGGCCGAAGAAGAGTTTAGGGCTTTTGTTTTGGTTGAAACAGGGGACCCTGGAGGCCAACTTTTTCAAGGGCCGATAAATCAGTTTTTCATTCCAATCACTCCATAGTCACGTATCCTTTTGCTACATTGGCGGTTGCCTGAGGGATGTGGCTTCCCCAGGATGAAGAGCTGATGGGAAATATGGGCCTGGATCAGCTCCTGCCTTTTGCTCCTGTGCGAGCTGTGGAGGTTTGTTATGCTCCTATTTTTTTTTTTCGTGGTGCCTTCATACCTTCTTTGTTTGTAGAATCTGTACCATACCATGGATTTGTGCGCAACTGGATATAAAAATTTGTTCAGGCGCAAGAGCTATATACAAGGGCAAGCTTGCTACTGCTGATGCCAAAGTAAAAAAGTTAGAGGCTGAAAATCAGCGTTGGAGGGAGTCGATCTTCACCTGTGTAACAGCTGGGAAGCAAATACAAGACTGTTATTCTTCCCTTGTGCGGTTATCCAGTACCAGAGCTTTTAGATTCGGCTTCGTCCAAGGCTCCGGTGACAAACAGAAGGATCCAGAGGCATTTGATAAGGATATAGAGGTATCTTTTCCTTATACCGAGGGTCCCAAGGCTCAAGAGGCAGAGGTACTGTTTGCAGAGATGGTGAAGAGTCACCAAATGGGTCTTTAAGCTCCTAGCTCTTCAAATATTACTCCGGCTCAGGCCTCAGGCCAGAATGTGGTAAATGCCTTTGCTCCTACTTCTTTCGATCCCCAAAGGAAATGAATTTTAACTTTGTAATCTTGTCTGAACAAGTGGACTTTTTATCTTTGAACAATGTAAGATATTTTTTAAAGTTTATATGTTTTTGATAACTTTTCATACTTTTTGTGAACCGAAGATAATTGTTTTTCCTCAGCACTTTTTTGTGTCAAAAGATTTTGCCCCTTTTAAGGCCTTCGAACCCTTTATGGACCGAAGATATTTCCTCGGCACCCTCTTATGCCTTATAAGACTTTCTTTAGGCCTTTAGATTTTTATGATCCGAAGATAGTCAAAAAATGAGGGGCAAGAAAGAGGTTCCCGTGATAGTTAGGTCATTGATTAGACACTGTTACACCACTTGGTGATCTATCTATCAAGGGACCCCTTCTTGTTATTCATGAGTTTATGTGGTGCGATTATATCAATGTTTTCTTTTTCTTATATTTTTTCGATGTGGGACAATTTGTTTGATAGACTTAGCTCTATTAGGCCAATCTTTTGGGCCTGATAGTAGAATGTGCACTAGGAGTATTTACCCCCATTTAGGTTCAAGCCCATTCTTTTATAAGGCCGCATGCCTTCGGATCCTCAATGTCCAAGGATTTAATGTGCCTCATCATTTATTTTATACCTAAGAGGAATGGATTAACAATTTCAGACTCTTAAAGTATGAGGATCTAATATTCTTTGGCATTCTTTTGTACCATATAGGAATTTATTGATAACTTTGGGCTCTTAAGGTCTGAGACTTTACTATTCCCTAGCATTCTTTTGTGCCTTAGAGGAATTTATTGATGCCTTCGGACTCTTAAAATTTGAGGATCTAACATTCCTCGGAGCTCTTTTGTGCTGTAGAGGAATTGGTTGATACCTTCGGACTCTTAAGGTCCGAGGCTTTAATAATCCTCAGCGCTTTTTTATGCCATAGAGGAATTGCTTGATACCTTCGGATTCTTAAGGTCCGAGGCTCTAATATTCCTAGGCATTCTTTTGTGCCTTAGAGGAATTTTTTGATACTTTCAGACTCTTAAGGTTTGAGGCTTTAATATTCGTCGGCATTCTTTTGTTCCTTAGAGGAATTTGTTGATACCTTCAAACTTTAAGGTCTGAGGTTTTAATATTCCTCGGCGCTCTTTTGTGCCGTAGAGGAATTTGTTGATACCTTCGGACTGTTAAGGGCCGAGGTTTTAATATTCCTCGGTGCTTTTTTGTGCCGTAGAGGAATTGGTTGATACCTTCGGACTCTTGAGGTCTGAGGCTTTAACAGTCCTCGGTGCTATTTTGTGCCTTAGAGGAATTTGTTGATACCTTTGGACTCTTAAGATCCGAGGCTTTAACATTCCTCGGTTCTCTTTTGTGCCTTAGAGGAATTTATTGATACTTTTGGACTCTTAAGGTCTGAGGATTTAAAAATGGGAGGAGGCCACGAAATAGAGTTACCTTGACTGGTTAGTGCCACAATCGATTTGGTTGACAGCTTACATTTCATGGAGACTCTTTTCTTGGTGTTTATTCGCTATCAGATGTGGTTTATAATAACCATTCTGTTTTCTTATTTTTATCCGATGTAGGACAAAGTAAAGTAAGTTTATCTCATTGGGCCAATGTTTTGGGCCTAAAAAGAGTGGATTATTGCAAAGAATGTCCTTTGGCATATGGGTTTAGGCGTAGCTTACGTCGGGCCTCCTTGTATGCCAATGGGCCTTCTTTGCAATATGATGACTCACAGCAGTAAACCCATAAATTAAGAGAGGGTAAAGTCCTATTTTATCCGATGTGGGATAAAAAGGCACTTGTTTTTGTTCTTGATTTTTTTTTTTTGTTTTTTGTTTTTTTTTTGTTTTTTTTTTTGTGTGAGGAACTTATTCATAATGGAATTCGGACTAATCTCTATAGAGTGTAATGGCTCCCCATTATAAATAATGTTCCTTCCATAGTGAAAAAAGGGATTAAAATAATTATTCTTAATTTGTGTTTGGCTAATTATTTATGGAGCATCCTAATTTTTGTACTTGCATACATAAGGATATGAAGGTATAACAAATTGAAATAACTTTGTAATAGATTTTATTATAATAATCATAAATGACCTTATTTATTAGAAAACAAAAAAAGGAACTATCCTACTAGCTCATGCTTAGTGGTAGTACCTTTTCAGATGTATTGCATTCCATGGTTGTGCAATTGTTTGGCCATTTTCCTCGGCTAACCTGTAGGCCCCTTTCCTTACTACTTCGGTAACCCTATAAGGTCTGGTCCAATTACGCTATAGCTTCTTAACGTATGCCGTTTCTTGCTTCAGCACCCAATCTCCCATAACAAAACTCCTCAGCTTGACCTGCTTATTGTAGATATTTCGTAGCTATTGTTGGTACGAAGCGAGTCTTATTGCCGCGACATCTCTTTTTTCTTCTAGGAGATCAAGAATGTGTTTCCAATTGCTGATTATTCCTTTATTCCATTAACATGTGGGTCCGCAGGGTTAGTACTTCTGTCTCTGTTGGAATTATGGCCTCGGACCCATACGTCATTGCGAAGGAACTCTCTCCAGTTGGCTTTCTTGGAGTGGTTCGGTAAGCCTATAGTACCATGGAAAGATTTTTATGCCACTTACTCTTAAGTTTCTCCAGCTTCTTCGTCAGACAGTCAAATATGGTTCGGTTAGTTATCTCGGCTTGTCTATTTCCCTATAGATGGCTTACTGCAGCTAACTTTTGGTGGATTCCATGTTCATTAAAGAATTTCATGGTATGCTTGTTATCCAAATTCTTGTCATTGTCCATTATGATAACTCTCTGCACTCTGAATTGACATATTTTGTTGTTCCACAAGAAGCTTTTTACCTGATCGTGAGCTATGCTTGAATACACTTCAGCCTCTACCCATTTTGTGAAGTAGTCAGTAGCTAATAACACGTACTCTTTTTGTTCAAAAGTTTTGGATAGTGGACCTACTACGTCAATCCCCCATTGAGCTGAAGGCCAAGGATTTGGCATCGCATGCAGATCTCCAGTCGGCTGATGCTTCATGGGGCAATAGCGTTGACACTTATCGCATCTTCTAGTGTAGTCTTTAGCATTCCTGGCCATGTACGGCTAGAAATAGCATTGAGTCAAGATCTTATGGACGAGGGATCTAGCTTCCACCTGAATGGTTGCCGTAATCCCCCTCATGTATCTACTTCATCACTTCGAGAGCCTCAGTAGGAGTCAAACACTTCAAGTATGGGCCTGAAAATGATCTTCGATAAAGGTGATTATTGATAATGGAGTACTTAGCCACTGTAGATGGTGGTTGTCGCACCCCAATCCAAAGTTTGTGCACTAAAAGATAGTGGTGTAGGGCTATGATGAATGTAGCCAAGTTTTACATTTAGAAATTGCCACTACTACCTTTCACTAAAAATATAGTTAGGGCGAGTAGGGATCGTCCCAAGGGATTGGTGGGTCGTACTAGGTTGTGGAATCGAGATTAAGGTTAGTAGGTCGAGTAATCAAAAGATTGGTTGGTGGTTGAATTACTCTAAGATGCAATTTAAACTAAAGTAGGTAATTAAATGTAATGGAGAGAAAATAAGAGAGAGATCTTGGGATTTAGAGATCACCACTAAGCATAGCTTTTCTACACCCTTAATAAATGATTAATGAGGGGAAAAACATGTAGTGCAACATAGTGTGCGTGTGTGTGGTTGTTTTAACAAGCATGGATGACAAATTAAGCATATATTGTCTAAGCAATATAGTGGATAGCACAATATATCAAACTAAGCCATTAATCCTTTCTTTAAGCTCACAATCCAAACACATCACAAGGTTACTTGCTCTCATAAGTATGGAATATCAAACAACAAGCATGGATTGTCCTCCCATTTAACATCTAAACTACAACTACACTGCAATTAAGCTAATGACATGAAATTAAATTAATTAAACAAAGGGAGAGGTATAATCCATCAAGAAATAAGTATGAACCAGCAAATAAATCACAAGAGCATTCCATTAAGCACTAAGTCTTGACAATCTCTAGATCTATAGCATTAATGCACATAGACATGCTTCAATAACACAAGAAATAGAGACAAACACATGAACATCTATTCTAGCATACATAGACATATGGATAGAATGAAATGATCAATTGGAAGCATTAAACCACACAAATCATTGAATAAATAAGATCTATGTATATAAAAATGTCAAAACATATATTACAATACAAATCCCTTCAAAAATACATAAATCAAGATATAGAAAGCATGCTTAGTGTTAACTCTAGCCCTAAGAGAATGTCTAGCCACTCATGGATGGTGTCCTCCAACCCTCAAGGGCTAACTCCATGGTAGAGATTGCTCATTTTTTTGGTTGATGGAAGAACTCCAAGCTTGTGTCTCTAGCCTCCTCCTTTCTTTTCTTCCTTACTAAGAATATATAAATTGTGCCTCTATCTACTCTCTAGTATATGCTCTCAAGTATATTTCTCAAAAAGTGGCTCATATTCCTTATATAGGTAGGTTAAATATCACCCTAAATGAGCTGGGTTCGTACACCAATAATCCTTCCAATGATTGGATATGAGATAACTTTTAGTGAGCTGGAAATTGGATTTTCTCGGGATTTGGGAAGTTCGATCGATCGAACTTGTGGTGAGACCGATCGAACTTGGCTGAGATCTATCGAATTTAAGCTGGATCGATTATCTATGGCGGCGCCTTTTTGGATAAAAACAAATCTGAGATATTTTGAAGATATTTTTGGGAAAGAGACAAATATGGTAGGTAGAGTGGTACAAGTGGATAAGATGGAATCTTTTCGATCGATCGGGAGAAAGTTAGATCGACCAAACTTTGTAGGATCTTTGGATAAGGACAAAAGAGCTTGGATCCATCTTGGAATGCTGAGATCGATGAACTTTCGATCGATCGAATATTTGCTGAGATTGATTGAACTTGCTAAATTTCCACCACTTGCTTCTTTTTGCTCCCACTTTGCTCATTTCTTTGATTCATCTCAAGATTATTTCAATTATGCTCTTATTTAGCTGAGTTAGCTTATTTTGGGGATAAGTACCTAAAAATGGAAATAATACAAAATCAATTTAAAGTGGGAAAATAAGATAGATAAAGGTCCTAGAATACCTAAGCTTAAGGGGTTTAAATGCGCACTTTTCAGCGCTCATCACACCCCCAAACTTAAATATTGCTAGTCCCTAGCAATGAATTAGAAAGTAAAGGAATGAAATGAACAACTATACAACTATGAACTAGAAAGTAATAAATGGATAACGCCACTTTTGTAGGGAACACGATTACATTTAGCATATGCAACAAGCCTTTTAAACCCCTAAGTTACCCCTAGTGGACGAGTGAAGTCTCATGAGGGTTTCCAGAATGATACCCACAAACATTAAGTTCATTATTTCAAAAGAGGCACCAATATTGCAAACAAGCATTGGGAGAAAACTACCTCAAATATGCAATTTTTCAACCATTTCCAAGCAATCTCCCAAAATTTCAACATCAAGCAAGCAAGTATGGTCCTTCACACATCAAGAAAATGATCATGAAAATCAAAACAACTTTAGAATCCTTTTTGAGTGGACCGGCATCAAGTATGTTGCTATCTTAGCCAACTAAAGAAATGATCACATCCTTACCCTCAAACTGGCACACAAATCTAGTACCGATCATTAAGACAAAGAGTGGACCTTTTATTAAAGCTTTATTCATTTAGGTGCGCTTATTCTTTTCACCCGATTTTTTTATTATTATTATTTTTTTTAGGATCAAAGATGGAAGCATGGTGCAATGTGTTGATCTATTAAGCTTTCTAACGATTCATGAGGTCGAGTGTTAGGTCAATGACTCCCAAACCAGACGGCTTTAAGGTATTAAGTGTTCAAATATCCCTAAGGACTTACAAGCTCAAATCAGTTAGACTACAAATCAAGACAACCTATATCTAATTATTTCCCACTTCTCACCTTTTGGGAGAAGTCCTCACTTTTTTCTTACTTTTGCAACTTCTTCTTCTTCTTCTTCTTTTTTTTATTTTTATTTTTTTTTATTTTTATTTTTTTTAACATTCAATTATTAACCTAGAGTTTGGGCCCTCCACCTTTCGGCGCAAGAAATTAAGTGCTTGATGAGGCTAGAATCCTGGCACTTAGTGAAAAGGGCTTGTTATCCACCTTTATCAAGAATGAAAGCTTTCAATGCACTAGCCCAATTGGGATATAACCAATTCAATAATCAACTAAGCATGTACCCCATAATTGAATGCTAGTGTGCGTTTGTGCTAGTGTAGAATACTAGAGTGAATCTCAAAATAATCACACGATCAGGATGATGTGGACCACAAGTGCAAGCATGCTATCAATCTTTCAAAAAATTTACTCCTAAATGGCATCCACAAGGCATACAAGGAGTATTGGACTCTTAAGTTAAGCAATTTTTAAATTTTAAGCAATATAGTCATCAAAAGATCAAAATCATAGCTAGTTATGGACCAATCATAGAAAATTCCTCAAATACACAAGTCATGCTAAATTTTTTGAATTGAAAGCAGATACTGCAATTAACACCATTACCCCCCCAAACTTAAATGGCACAATGTCCTCAATGTGCAAAGAGAACAAAAGGAAATAATATACCAGTACGACTATAGCAAAGAATAGCCAGGACAGAAGTATCCAAAGTAGGTGGCATAGCCCCCCCAAACTTGGGATTAACTATGATCCTGAAAATTTGGCACTTGGATAAAACTCATCAGATAACAAAAGGGATAATAACAATGCACAGTGGACATGCAAGTGTAAATGGGTTAGCAACTGAAAATAGAGAGAGGTATAAAGGTGGTCCTGAAAATTTTGGGCAGTACTATCTCTCACTGAAGTCACTGGGATGCATCTGATGGAGTCAGTCACAGAAAGATATATCAATAGAAGAATATGACATCCAAAAGATCATGGATAAAATAGAAAAACATAATAAAGTACAGTACATCCAGTGAGATATCAAGGCCAACAAACTGGCCGCAAAAATAATATACAGTATCAAAAATATGCAGATGTCATAGATATATATGAGGAGTAAGAAGATATGGAAATCATGAAGAGGAGGTAGGATGAGCAGGGTGTGCTCCGCGGATGTCTTTGGATAGATCATGTAATGCAGCTATGACATCCGTACGGAGTGAAATAATGTCAGCTCAGATAGAGACAGTGTCTGCTCGGATAGAGACTACGGCATCCTCCAAAGCCTGGATGCGCTCTCCAAAGCCGGGTGTTTGTGCTGGAGCCTTAGGTACCGCTGGAGCGGGAGAATGATGATCCTGAGCCTGCTCCTCATCCTGAATGGGCGACCCAACGGGAGAGTGATGCTTTGGGTCCTCTACGGGTTGCTCCAAGTCAATATCCATGTGCATGGCAGGCAGATTGACTGGTATATCGTCCGCCGCCTGCTCTACCGCTGCCTGCTCCAACTCCTCTCTTTCTAGCTCCTCAACTGCCTCGACAGCGTCGTCCTGTAGGCTCTTGAGAAGAGCCTGGTAGCTCTTATCCCAATCCTTCTTCTTGAATGAACAGGCCCCAGACTCAGTACGCTCCCGTGGCTCCCCCAAACAGAGTGAGTTTCTTGTATTGCTTATAGCTTATTGATGCAAATTTGCCTATTCCTATTATTCTGTTTAATATAAATAAGAAAAATTTAGATAAATAGTAATTATTATTATTTTGACTTTTATTTATTTTTGGTTAGGAACATTTATGTTACCGAAATTATGGAGTAATACTTTTTCATAACTTTTTTGGAACATTTCATGCTAATTAAATACATAATTAAAATTTAATATATTTTCATTGACTCTACAAAAGAGTTGGAAGTGATTGCTAATCGAAATAAACTAATTGAACACATAGCATGATCTTAGAAATTGTACAGTTTTTTAGAATGCCTCTGTTTTTTTTTTTTTGACTTTTCAGGACTCTATGTTTTCTTTTCCAAGTCTATATAATTCTCATTTGTGGAGGATAGAAAAGGGAAAAATTAAAAATTAAAACTAGTTGAGGGGAAGCTATTCCACTTATGTTTCTATCTCTCTCATCTTCTAATGAAATTAGAAGTAAACCCTAAAGATAAAACTTTACGTCCCTTTCCTCTTTGTGAATAATTTTTTTGAGTTGATTGAAGCTGATTTGTTTCATTATGTATTTATCTGTTTGTTTTAATAGGTAGTAGACAAGCTAAAATTCATTGATCTAAGTGGATGTGTGAATTTGAAGACGATTCCTAATTTGTCCCTGTTGCCATGTCTGGAAACATTGAATCTTAAAAATTGTAGAAATTTGGTTGAGGTTCATCCGTCCGTTAAATTTCATGAGAGGCTCGTTCACTTAAATTTAGCGAATTGTGGAAGTCTGGAGAGTCTCGCACCAATAATTAATTTGAAATCTCTCTCGTACCTTGATCTCAAAGGGTGCTTAAAACTTGAAAAGTTTCCAGAGATCCATGAAGATATGGTATCTTTGAAGAATCTTTGTTTGGATGGGACTGCAATAAAAGAACTTCCTCCATCAATTAAACATCTCACAGGGCTTAGGATTTTATATATGAGTGGCTGCCAAAAGCTTGAAACTTTGCCAAACACTATTGGCGAAATGAAGAGTTTAGTGGTGATTGACTGTGGAGAAAGTGGAATAAAACATTTGCCTCCATCAGTGATGCATCTCAAATCCATCAGTGGGCTGCAAAATGTTGAATGTTTGCCCAGCAATATTGGTGAATTGAAGAGTTTAGAGGAACTTTGGTTGTCAGGAAGTGCAATAAAAGATTTACCTCCATCAGTTGGTGAACTGAAGAGTTTAAATTCTCTTTACTTGGGAGGAAGTGCAATGAAAGATTTACCTCCATCACTTGTACAGCTCAAAGACCTACAGTTTTTAAATATTGGAGAATTAAAAGTGCTTAAAAGTTTGCCGAGCAACATTGGTGAAATGACGGGTTTAAGTGGTATAAAAGAGTTACCTTCATCCATTGCACAGTTGACTAACCTTGTTTGGGAGAACTCCAATTTAGATAAGGACTCCATTCTGAATCTTCCTCAGTATTTGAGGATTTTATCTCTAAAAGGCAACAACTTTGCTAGCTTACCAACAAGTTTCACTCAACTCACACAGCTTCACTCAATTTATTTGGATGGTTGCTTAAACCTCCAAACATTGGATTCCCTTCCATCATCTATACAATATATTAGTGCAATAGGTTGCGTATCATTAGAACGGTACACCATTCCAACAAGTGAAGGCAGTTCAGATCATCAAGAATGTATTTTTAGTGAGTGCGGCAAATTGGTCGGGAATCACGAAAACAACTGGCCAAATATATATTCAGAAAGTCAACTTCAGGTATGTGTACATATGTATCTATATATATCTATATATCTATACATCTCTTAATTATCCTCTCTCTCAAGTCTCAAGTCAGTGATTGTTATGATTTTTATGGAACAGGAAATTGGTGGATGTATGATGCTCCCAGGAAGTGAGGTTCCAAGTTGGTTCAACCATATATATGAGAGTGAAGATGATTTCACTTCTCCAGTGTATTTCAGGATGGATCCAAATTCTTCTTGTAACCTCAAAGGAGTTGTCGTTTGGGTCGTCATTGAAATCAATCATGAACCATGTGAGAATGAAAACAAATATTTTGGCCTTGGATATGAACTTAAAATCGATGGTAATGGAGTAGGACCGGGAGGTTTTATAGGTGACGAGGCTGACAGCATAAAATCAGATCACATCATCTTGTCTCATACACTACTTGTTACCAAAAAATGGAGTTCACACAACTTAATCCTTGAAGGTTAGTAAAACAAATTATTACTATATTTTCTTTTTTCTTATAAGATTTTTTTATTTTATTTTATTTTTTAAAGCTAAACCCGGGCCTAAATTTGTTTTGAACCAAAATTTCTAAAAATATGTGAAAAAGAACATTCATAATTTGTATATATGAAATAAGAAGGGAATGGACTGTCATGTCTATATGAATCAGCGCAGGCAACAAAGGCATTGAGATTTCAATTACTGGATTACCATTGAAGGTGAAAAAGTGGGGTATTCATTTTGTAAGATGAAGATGAAGATAATGAACATGAAGATGATTGATCCACTGATACGCTTAAACAATTAACACAAGGGGATTCTGAGTTACTCTCTTATATTGAACTACTTCTCGTGCTATCTGCGATTAATTAAGTTAGGCTTTTATCAATGATTCTATATTTTTCTGAATTTGGTGAAAAAAAATAGATGTCAAGTGGATCTGCAACCAAAAACAGGGTCATGGTTGAAGGTGAGTTGTGATTTTCCCAACACGTTTTTGGTGAAATTAGTAATTTTTTGTACAGATATAAAACACGATTTTCTCAGTTAATTATCTAGCACTAGCGCATCACTTACCAAAAAAGAAAAGATTTTCTCAATTAATTGCTGGAAATTTTTAAGATTTCTTCAAAAAATAAAAAATAAAAAATAAAAAAAATGTTTGCGCATGAAAAATATTGATATGAAACTTTTGAAATAGAAACAAACTATAAAAAAAGAACCCATAAATTTGTGACAGATTTAAATCATGGTCCAACAAGTAAGGGCCTTAAGCAGCAAGTAGGACATTGTGCTTCCGGAGGGGAAAGACACTTCTGATATGGGGCAGGGGCACCTTGTGTAGGTGGTGTGGGATCAATTAAATTAAGCTCCAGTACTTTCTCTCTCGCCTGTATTTCTTGAGATTCAATGGGATGATTAAGAATACTCAACATGATCAAACACATTATATGCATTTTCTCGTGGGAGATGAAGTGTCTGGGTTCTGCAATATTATTGCAGGTACCCAAATTTGAGTAGTTATTCGTACCTTGTAGGCCACCTTCTGGAGTACGAACAGCGCTTACACTAGGAGGTAGGTGTTTTTTCCCCTGGTTTATTTCTGACTTCTGAGGTGCAATGTTCATCTTGCCATTGCTGGGTATAACCCATAGTTTTGCTAAAATTGGTCTTTGGACTACTATTTGGTGTTTCAGGTTAAAGGTTTTCGCAACCAAGACGACCCATCATCATCATAGGAGCTACTAGTATTAAGGTGGTGTTATAACTTTTGGTTTACTACTAATAGTATTTCTTTTCCTGCTTATTAGTTACATGCTGGTGTATATCATCCATATTTTTATCGTGGATGGATATATATATATATATATAAGGTGTGGTTGAATGTTGATATATAATTCAAATGGTTACAATCATCCTGTTTCTATTTAATCAACAAATCAATATCTAAGTTTGTCAAGAGAGATAGATGAGGCAAAAAAAAATTGATTTTTTTTTTTAATAGAAGAATCTTTGATTTTCTGCCTGTTCAACCATCCTTTGCCCACTTTTCATGGTCTTGGTATGCTAAGAGTTGTCGGACTCGTCTCAAAATTTTATTTTCTGATTAATTTATAGTTTAGATGGATTGGTTGGACTCAAAAGTTTAAACCTTAGCTACAGGCCTACAACCAGTTCAGTGGTCCTGCTCCAATAAACCTTGAAAAAGTCCATGGTTTTTGGAGGAGCTTCAACTTTCCAGCAGTTCTTTCCGATGTAATATAAATCCCCATAGAAATAGCAGGAGCTTATGGGTCAATTCCTGATAAATCCCCACCGTGAAATCCCTGTTTCGTATCAACTATCAAAGCCCTGTACTGTTCTGATTCACGGCAAATTGGAATAATTTTACTTGGTCCTCTAGCGCCTGTTCTGACAATGTACCTTGCTAATTTAGACCTGAATGACAATAAGTTAAATGGGTCGATTTCTTCTCTCTCTGTGTCGAAATGAAATTTGCAGTTTGTGGATCTGTCCTACAATTCTGTGTCTTAGCATCCTTGGTGTTGTAATTGTAAATGGCATTCACATATCGAAATTTGAATATCGACTTCACCAAAGTCATGGAAAAAGTAGCTAACCCCCCTCAAACATTTTTTTGAACACTAGGTTCTGAAGCAGACAATACCATCATGCCCTCTGTTATAAGCTATTTTGTCAAGAAGCTTAATTAGAGAGACCACACTCTTGTCATTCCTTGTTGTGAGCAACCTTTCAAAGCTCGTTGAAAATAAAATAAAAATAAAAACCTGTCAAGCAAGCATATGACTTCTCAGTAGCCAGAGAAAGCACAAATGGCATTATGAAACCTCTGAAGGAAGCATAGTAAGGATAAATGAAATACAGCAAAATGAGATGTTCAAGTCATGATAATCAGGTGAACCTTGCAAAGAAGATATTTTTCCACTAAAGAAAACTTTGAGACCCAAAAAAAAGAAACATTGAGAAAAGGAGTAGAAAACAAATGATCAGTTATTCTGTCAGTGCCAAAGATATATGGCAACAAAGACATAGAGACCTAATAAGCCAATATCAATTGTCCTAATAAGCCAATATCAAATTTCCTAATTCAATGCCAAATGACAAATATGAATATGATGTCAAAAGAGAAGGTAATATTTAAAAATGTAATCTATATGAATTATCAACACTGTGTACTAGAGCAAAAACAACACATTCTACTAAGGCTACTTTGGCAATCCTTTTTTTTTTTTGCATGTTTTTTGTTTTTATCCGAAATAGAAATAACGTTTTTTCGCTGTGGAGTTTGTTCAGTAAGGATTGGAAACATATTTGATAATGTAAAAGTTTTTGCAAGATTTTTGAAGGGAGGAGATATTTGCAGTCCACTTACCTTTTCTTCCTTATTTTATAATGGTATAACTACCATTTATATAACTTTAACTTTTTTTTTTTTTTAACCTTCTTTACTTCCTTTACTATTTTTTTCCATCTCAAATAAGATAATTTATTCAATAAATATAATTTTATTTTTGACAGTAAAAAGTGATCATTTATTGGATAGTGACCTATTTTTTGTCCAATCAAAATAGATAATTTATTTAACAAAGTTAACTTTTTTTTTTTTTGAGGTATTTTTTTAAAGAGGTAAATTATTATTTTTTTATTTTGGTAATTTTTATGGGTCCTCTCAAAAGAGTTAATTTATTCAATAGAAATAACTTTTTTTTTGCATCAACCGGTCGACGCCTAAGGAAACACGTCGACCGGATGGGGAAAACCAGTCGACGCCTTGGTGATTCGATCGACCGGTTGGCTGAAACTGGTCGACCGGTTGTTGAACCAGTCGGCATGCTTGGCCAGTTTTGGGTTGTTCACTTGGAGCGCGTTTGGGGTTATTTTATTAACATCAGAGTATGTAAATTGGCCTAATAAATTACTGGATTGCATAATATACCTAAATATGCTAAGTATATGATTTAATTAATTGAAAAGTTAGTTAGCGGATGAGTATGATATTAAACTATTTTAAATCAAATGCTTGAAGTTAAATAGTTTAATTATGTTTTGGAGGTTTAATCAGTCTAATTGATGTGCATGTTAATTTCTTATTCTGTAAATTAAATGCATAGTACTTAGAATTGTTTTATTACTTAGATTAAATGCAATAATTGAATATATAATATTGCTCAGGATATTCTGCATTATTTGATGTTTCGCTTTATATTTGTACATCATGGATTGGATTGTATGATTTAATGCACCGGTATGAGACGGTGGCATTCTAGGGATGGATTAGCCAAAGAAGTTAAGTCCTGCTTATTTATTGTAAATGAATGGATTAACTATAGAGTTAAGTCCTCCTTATTCGTGTCAGACCACTATATTAGATGGATGACATTTGTTTTATACGGATCTTTCTATATATGATTATGGTGCCATGATATGAGCTTGAGTCTCAGGATCATGATTAGGGTGCGTATATTGCCAGGGATGTATAGTTAGATATAGTGTAGTTGTGTACCCTGGTAGGTCTAGGTACTCATGCTCACTATATGTGCGTTTTTGCATGTTGTCTACTATTCAGGTTGAGACAATCCTATAGTCTAGTGAGGTTCCTTTAGTATGTGTGTATATATATATATACAGACTATTAGATATTGTTGAGTTGACTACGATGTATATGTGTATTGGATCTCTGTTTGGATTGTAATAGAGTAAAACTTGTTTGTGGGCCGGAGCCGCTATTATTTTTCAAGTATTCGATAATTCCAGTCTTAGAAATTGTTCATGCTGAGCAGAGACAGTTATTCACTCTTCCAACTACGTAGAAATGGTGTTATTAGGGATAAAAAAAACTGTCCCTATAGGTGCCCAAGCTGTCCCTAATACCCTTTTGGGACGACTGATGAGAGCTGAAAAGTACACATTTAAACCCCTTAAGCTTGAGTATTCTAGGACCTTTATCTATCTTATTTATCCGTTTTAGCACTTATCTGTGTTTTTATCTATTTCAGGTCAATAATGTTAAAATGGGCTAAAATTGAGTTCTTAAGGCCTTTTTGGAGTCAAACTAAGTCTTAGCGATGATCTGGAGCAAAAAGAGGCTGATTTGGAGCAAAAAGAGGCTGATACTGAAAAGTTAAAAGTTGGATGGATCGTAGAAAAAGTTGGATCGATCGAAAAATTTGGATCGATCGAAAATAAGTTGGATCGATCGAACTGGACATGCTGGCAGTAAGCTGTCACTTTTTCCATGCGTGCTCAAAAGTTCACCTACCAAAAAGTTACGGGATTAGATATTTTTGGGCATATATTCTAGACTTAGTGACTAAGAAAAGGACCTTCTTTATAAAGGGAAGCAACCCATTTGTAAAAGAGGATTTTTAGATTTTATCATTTTATTTTCTAGATTGTAATTTTTATTTTCTCTCTCTAGAAAAGTTAGAGATTAGGGTTAGAAGAAAAGAGAGAAGTGGAGGCACATCTCAAGAACACATCTCTAAATCTACTATCTCTCCATCTCTAGAGCTTAAAAGAAGAAGAAGAAGAAGAGGAAGAAGAAGATGGAGCCATGTTTGGAGCTTGATTCCATGACTACATCCACCTCTTCCATGATTGACTAGATCTACACTTAGGGCTTGGATGAGCCCTAAGTATTGTGTAATCTAAACCCTTGTATTTCTATTTTTGGGGATTTATATATATATTGTTGTGATTAGTGTTCTAGCCTTGTGAATTTCATGAATCTTGGTATATTTCTATGATTTCCATGGTCTAATTCTTCCTATTAATTCTCTAGTTTATTTACATGTCTATGTGTGATTAAATTAGGAATTATGTCTCACATGATTCATATGGGTTAATTCTTCCATTAATTCTCTATTTTAATTACATGTTGTCTTATGTGTGATTATTTGGGGAATTGATCTCTACACTAGTTTTTCTATATTAATTGCATGTCTATGTGTGGTTAATTGAGAATCTAGTGATGGCTAGACATTAGTGCTTAATGGAATGCTCTTGTTATGTCTCTTAATGGTTCATACTTATTCCTTGATGGATTGTGCCTCTCCTTTAGTTTATTTTCATGCTAGTAATGTAGTTATAGTGTAGTGTTAGATGGGGAGACAATTCATGCTTGTTCTTTGATGTTCCATGTTTTTGAATGCAAGAAGCATATGCTCTAATATTGTGGTGTAATGGAATTTTGAGCTTAATGAAGGATTAATGACTTGTTATGATATATTGTATCTTTCACATGTGTTTAGACAATATATTCCTCTCCCAATAGATATATTGTGGCCTCTCACATGATGTTTAGACAACACATGTTTAACTAAGTCATCCTTGTGAATTATTTGGACTATGAGCTTAATGAAAGGTTTAATGACTTGATTTGATATTTTGTTCTCTTCACATGTTGTCTAGACAATATATTCCTCTTCCAATAGATATATTGTAACATTTCACATGTTGTTTAGACATTATACACTTGTTGAGTCACCTTTGCTAGTCGAACCAATTTTGTTCACAACAATGTATTCCCCATTAATGGAAAGCAAGTGGTTAATTACATGAGCTTAGTGGTGATTCCAACACCCTATGTCCTCTCTTCTCATCTCTTAAATCCCTATCTCTACTTAATTTTTTTTTTTTATTGCATTTTAATTAATTCTTTTCTAGAAGTAATCAACCAACCCAACTCTCTTTTGCAATCATTTGGTACGCTAGAGTCGAAGTTGAAATTCCAACACGTATAATCCTTTGGGACGATCCCTACTCACTCTTGCTACGTTAGTAGTGGTGTTGGTAGTGGTTTTTATAAATTTAAATTTGACATAAAAGGCTTTTCTTGAACTACACATTCACTACATTTAGTTTGGCGTTTACAAGCGACCTCGTCAACGACTAATGTAACCATCTCTATATACAGCGTCCTACAAGGGTTTTAGGGACGGAATTTGATTATCCGTCCTAATTGAGCTTAGGGACGGAATTAAATTCTGTCCCAATTGAGCATTTGGGACGAAGTTTTATTCCGTCCCAATTGAGCATTAGGGACAGAATTTAATTCCGTCCCAATTAAGCATTAGGGACGAAAATTTATTCGGTCCCAATTAAGTATTTGGGACAAATGTTTATGCCATCTCAAATTGGTATTTGGGACGGATGATGTATTTATTTTATTTTATTTTATTTTATTTTTTTGGCGTATGCTATATTATTCGATTCATATTCTGCTGCTATATCCATTCATAATCTACTTGCTATATCCATTCATAATCTACTTCTACACAAACTAAATTTAATGTCAACCATTAATTAAAATATATATAGGTTGTTCAAATTACACTTCTAGCAATTCTCAAAACAGTACCAAAAAAAAACATCATATGTAATCCCAAAAAATTAGTTTCTAATCAAAAACTTTCTTGGCCTTGCATTTGACTTTCTTATACTGCCTTTAGAGGAGGTGCAACAGCTACCACCTTTTTGTGTGCCTACTTATTAAGAAATGCTAT
Source organism: Cornus florida (assembly GCF_030987335.1). Lineage (NCBI taxonomy): Eukaryota > Viridiplantae > Streptophyta > Magnoliopsida > Cornales > Cornaceae > Cornus > Cornus florida. Next base: position 76,587,383 of record NW_026775575.1, on the reverse strand, counting down.
CAAAAACTTAGTTTCTAAACTTCAATGTCTGAAATCATTGATCATGTATTGCAGGCTCGGATTGAAATGGTTGGTACGAATGACCAAATGCCCCAAACATTGGTGGTTGAGGACTATTCAATAGACAGCCAAATGGTCCATAAGTTGATGATTGTTGCTGTTGCTGTCGGCTACCAAACGGAGGTCGATGCGCGCCAAATTGTGTGAACATAAGCTGAGAAGACATTCTGTTTTGATTCTCCGCAAGACTAGCCACAGTTGCCTTCAAATCATTTATGGACTTTATCATTCCATCATAGTTTTCTTCAGCTCTATCAGCCCTCCTCCTCCCAGCTTCTAATTCTGCCACCAATTCTGCAATATTGGCATTCCTTTTACGTCCTCATGGAGCCTTCTTTCCTTGACCAAACCCGCGGAAATAAGTACCCTTTCCTTTTCCAAGACAATTCTCTAATATCTGCTCATCCACTGGAATTAGACTACTAGCATCCACATTAATAAATTCCTTTGATTGGGCAACCATATTATCCTGCATTTTAAAATGTCAATGAAGTAATTTAATAAAGAAATTGATGCAACCTAGATAAGTAATAATTTCTATTGCTTTCATCAGGAAAACCAATTTTATTTAGAATTAAGGCAAAACTGAAGCGCTCTTAACTTTAAGGATGATGAGAATTTTAATTCAAATAATTGAAAAGAGTGATAAGTTTGCTATGCAGTGGTAAAAATTCCTCCTGTAACAACATCAATAAGACACAAAAACAGAGTCATACAAACACAAAGAGGTCAATCATGGCAAAAAAATAAAGCCCTAAGTCACTATGTTTATTTGATTCATGGGTTGTGTCTTTAGTCAACCTAGAATGAAACCTACTTCCAGTATTCAAATTTGAAGTCCAGAATTCATATCAAACCTATCAACTAGATCAATGCGCATGTTGTAACAATGCTGTGCAAGTTATTTCCTTGCCAGCTAATTGCGTATAATTGTCTCACAAATTTATATATATGATTCATTGTTGTGTGTGTCTAATCCGTGCAGCTTTAAGATCTGGAAAGATGATTATTCTGATACATGTTTATTGATTTTTCAATGCTAATAATTAGATTGAAATCTTAAAAACTGAAATCAAGTTAAATATATTTCAACTATAAGGGAATTTTTTTTTATTTGTATGCATTAACTGCAGTTCAGAGGCGATATTGTTTCTTAAATATATTTAAAATTAGAAGGGATTTTATGTTATACACCACCACCAGAAGTACATGACATAATGCAATCTTAAAACCTATTGAGCTGATGAAGGTATATTGCAAAGGGGGAAGTTCACTAAAAGCCATCAGTTGCTTAGTTATTGAATGTCCTCTGTAACATCATGGAGGCCATAGTCAGTTGATCACAGAAAGAGAGAGAGAGAGAGAAAGAGAGAGAGAGAGAGAAAGAGAGAGAGAGAGAGAAAGCAGTTAACTAAAAGAGAAGGTGGGGGTATTGCTGCATGGTAGAACTGATACAAATCCGTGCACCTAAAAAAGTGAGGTTAGTAGCTTAAGTTTGATAGAAGTGCGTTGAAACCAAAATTGCTGGAATGGTTGGATCCAGCCATAGCCAAAGATTAATGGAATTGTGGAGTAATCCCCATTGTCAAGGAAGTAAAGATTGAGAAGTGATTTATTTACAAAATTGGAACCGTGAACCCGGTGGATTTCCAGATTGTAGTTTCCAAAACCGTTAATGATGTGGGCATCAGGAGGATTGAACTGAGACAAGGTGTGGTTCATGCCAACAATATATTTCACGACACCTTCCCTTGAGAGGGTGGATTCTTGGTTATGGTTTCCCAGAACAGCAACCCATGGGATTTTAGACAATGTTGCGGGAGCAAATGTAGCAACCACTTCTAAAACAATATGAAATGTCCTTCCTTCTAACATACTTAATTAAAAAAGATCACGAATAACGTTTGAACTTAATCCTTCAAAATCTAGATCAGGATGCATTATATATGAAGAATACAATATGTAGTTATAACATAACCACAGTATGTTCTTTGGGGAAAAAGTCAATGCAATTTTAATCTAAGCCAATGTTCAAATTATATAACCAGTCCAGTGATTCTATACACAACTTCAAAGTTGTACACTAAACACCTACTAAACTAGAAGCTTTGGTTCGTTAGCATTTTTTGAGGTAAGTTAGTTGCTGGCTAATAAAAGCAAAACTCCATTAACCACAATTCAAATTCAAAATCAATTTCAAATTGCAGTCTGAAAAAAAAAAAAAAAAAAAAATCAAAACTCCTAATCATTATATATATGTGTATGCAGAGAGATATAGACATAGAGAAGACCAGGAAAAGTGGCAGATCTTCATGTTAAGTTAGATGATTTAAGTTCTATGAAAAATTAAAAAAAAAAAAAAACATTTCATAGCTTACATATGCTTTGCGAGCATCATCATTAATCCATTCAATCCCTTCCTTGAAATGTGCATTCTTGTACATTTTGATGGCAGGTCCTACGATACGATCCTCATTCTCTTCATCATTATCTTCATCATTTAAAGTAGCTTCCTTTTGTTTCTTCATTAATTATTTTTATATATTATAAGGTATGGTTGTTGAATGAAAAGAAAATAAAGAAATCTAAGTATAGTGTTAGATATTACATACCTCCTCATAATGCATTTTGGAAAAGGACTTTGACCCAACATAATGTATCACATTATTCTTTGACCTGTTTTCTTTGTTCTGGGCACTAATTTCCTACAAAGTAATTGAAAATGACACAACAAATGAAGGAAAGAATGAAACGTTGAAATCTTTGGAAAACGATATAAATAGAAAAAATGTAGTAAACTTAACTTGAAATTTTTTTGACATCCACCTATTGCACAAGATCTGCCAGTCCTTGTAAGTTACTTCAGGATGTGTGTTGCGGTGTGCACTTTCTTTTGTTTTGAATTGGTTAAAATGTTCTTTCAAACGGTACCTATACTTCCTATGAGCAATGGCTAATGAGTTATTTATGCATTCCTTAGCTTTTGAATCATTTTCACAATCAACTTTGAATTCTTCCTATAGTTTTTCACATGAATAAGCCATAAATAAATATCATTTTAAAGAAGTATAAGTAGTAAGATTCATAAAAATAATAGAATCCTGATTCTGGAAAGTTAAAAAGGAAAAATTACAAATTATTTTTCATATCATCTAAATATACAAAGAAATCCCACACAAAGATATGCATTAATTAAGTTAAACCTTTATTTTACAATATAAGAACTGTTTATGAGATTTCAGAATCTTCAGCCAATTGTTACAGCATAGTGGAATATAATCACGAGCAATGATCCCAAGCTCTCTCTCCTATAAATCTAAATGTTCTTCCACCGGTTTTGAATAATTGTCGTTAAACTTAATCGGAATGATCCCCCTATTGTGCTCTTTGATTTTATATATTTTTTTGTTTACAGCTTTTCCACGCTTCGGAAATTCTCTTGAAGAACCTGAAAAATAAAAGACATGAAAGTAACTTGTAAAAGTATTTTGAGACCTACTTTTAGTAAATTCAAAGACCAAGTGTAGTAAATGTAAAGATTAGAAAATATCACCTTCCACTATTGGTTGTGGCTGGGACGATGCAGGAGCATTTTGGGTGAGTTCTGATGAGCACTGAAAAGTGCGCATTTAAACCCCTTAAGCTTAGGTATTTTAGAACCTTTATCTATCTTATTTTCCCACTTTAGATTGATTTCATGTTATTTCCATTTTCAGGTACCTATCCCTAAAATAAGCTAACTCAGCCAAATAAGAGCAGAAATGAAGCAATTCTGGGATGAATCAAAGAAAGGAGCAAAGTAAAGCAAAAGGAAGCAAAAGGTGGAATTTCAGCAATTTCGATCGATCTCAAGAAAAGTTCGATCGATCAAACTTTCATTAATCTCAGCACTTCCAGATGGATCTGAGCTATGTTTGTCCCTATTCAAAGATCTCCAAGTTCGATCGATCCAACTTGATTCTCTAATCGATCGAACCATCTTGTCCTTATCCAAATGATTGATCTTATCCAGCTATACCACCCTACCAACTGCTTTTGTCCTTTTCCCAAAAATATCTTCAAAATATCTCAGATTTGTTTTTATCCAAAAAGGCGCCGCCATAGAGGATCGATCCAGCTTTAATTCGATGGATCTCAGCCATGTTCGATCGATCTCACCACAAGTTCGATCGATCGAACTTCCCAAATCCCAATCCAAATTCCAGCTCATTAAAAGTTGTCTCATATCCAATCATTGGAGGAATATTTGGTATATGAGCCCAGCTCATTTAGGGTGATATTTGACCTACCTATATAAGGAATATGAGCCACTTTTTAAGAGGAGGACATATATTTTTATACTTAGAGGGGAGATTTAGAGAGAATTCTTAGTGAGGAAGCAAAGAAGAAGAGGAGGCTAGAGACACCATTGGAGGCTCTTCATCAACTAAGGAGCAAATTTCTTCCATAGAGCTTGCCTTTGAGGGTTGGAAGACATCATCTATGAGTGGCTAGACATCCTCTTGGGGTTAGAGTCAGCCCTAAGCATGCTTTCTACATCTTGATTTATGTATTTTTGAGGGGATTTGTATTGTGATACATGTTTTGACACTTTTATATATATAGATCTTATTTATTCAATGATTTATATGGTTTAATGCTTCTAATTGATCATTTCATTCTATCCATATGTCTATGTATGCTAGAATAGATGTTCATGTGTTTGTCTCTATTTCTTGTGTTGTTGATGCATGTCTATGTGTATTAATGCTATAGATCTAGAGATTGTCAAGACATAGTGCTTAATGGAATGTTCTTGTGGTTTATTTGATGGTTCATACTCATTTCTTGATGGATTGTACCTCTTCCTTAGTTTAATTAGTTTAATTTCATGTCATTAGCTTAATTGTAGTGTAGTTGTAGTTTAGATGTTAAATAGGAGGACAATCCATGCTTGTTGTTTGATGTTCCATACTTTTGAAAGCAAGTAACATATATCTCTAACCTTGTGATGTGTTTGGTTGTGAGCTTAAAGAACGGATTAATGGCTTAATTTGATGCTTAGACAATATATGCTTAATTTATCATCCATGCTTATTGAAGCAACCACACACACACTCTTTGCTGCAATACATGTTTTTCCCCTCATTAATCATTCATTAAGGGTGTAGAAAAGTATGTTTAGTGGTGATCTCTGAACCCCAAGATATCTCTCTCTTATTTTCTCTCATTTATATTTAATTGCCTACTTTAGTTTAAATTGCATCTTAGTGTAATTTAACCCACCAACCACTATTTTGATCACTCAACCTACTAACCCTAATCTTGATTCTTCAACCTAATACGACCCACCAAGCCCTTGGGACGATCCCTACTTGCCCTAACTATATTTTTAGTGAAAGGTAGTAGTAGCAATTTTTAAATGTAAAACTTAGCGACATTGATCATAGCTTTACACCGCCATTTTTTGGTGGTACACAAACTTTGGTTTGGGTGCGACAGCCAACTACTATGTTTTTGGCGCCGTTACCGGGGATTGATTGAAGGCAACATCGTATTTGTGGAATCAATTAGGAATTAGTACTCTTTTAATCGTGTCTTTACTTTATTTTCATTTCAATTTTTGTTACTTATTGTGTTGGTTCTTGTTTGACTAGGTGCATTGAGATAAGAGAGTGAGCAAAGGAGCATCCAAGCAAAGGAGCTAAGCAAGCAAGAAAAAAAATGCTAAAATTATAAATAAATAAAAATTGCTAAGTAGAAGCTAAAAAATTTGGAGTTGAAATGCTGAAAGACCTGTGTGAGCTTTTTCTTACTCAACCCTTAGTTAAATCATCGGCCTGCGTGGAGGCTTGTATTTCAATTTTTGATAAATTGTGAGCCCACGTGGAGGCAATTTACTTTTCTTGCATATTGTTGTTAAAGCATGGGAGTATGGGAACATTGTATGTGGAAGAAGTTTGTTGATTGTTGATTTGTTGTGAAGGTAAAGTGTTTGTCATTATTTCTTGTTGTGTTGAATTGTGTATGCATGGTCATAGATCATTGAGACCCACTCTTGTCCCTTTAAATTTTTATCTTGTGTTGACCTTAAGGATTTCATCCAATGACAATCTAGATGTTTTGATGATAAAAAACATTAATGATGTTTAAGGACTAATGTTTACATTGAGTGTTATATAGATTATTCACATTCAAAGAATGACCTCAATGAAGCTATAAAGATCATTCCAAGTATTCCATTATTCAAGATCATATCAATGAAAGAAATGGATATAAAGAAGAGTTGAAGTTGCAAGGAACCAAATGCAAAGTCTATCCAAAGATAGCTTGGACTACAATGAGCAAGCAAGCAACTCAAAGAAAGGAAGAAAACAAAAGTACCTCAAAGCCTAAAGATCATCGACAAAGCTTGAAGAAAGGGGTAGATAGAGTGGTGAGTGTTTAGGATTAAATGTCAAAGTATTTATGAATCTATCTAAAGCTTATCTCTATAGGACCATGCATGTCATTACATCATTCATAAGTTCCTATGACCATTAGCAATAGACTATGCACTTCATTCACACATATAATAAACACATGAAGTCATTGCTAAAGAATGAGTTAGTTCAAGCTTGATTAAGCTTTGAAAGAGTTCATCACTTGTGCTAGAAATGTTAAGACCATGCACATCAATTACATGATTCACTTTGGTCTCTAGAAAGTAAATGTTAAGGCTTAGAACATATTTGCTCATCTATAAAGCCTTCATTACAATGACTTGGTAACCGACTTTAGGACCCAATATCTGCCTAATGAAAAACTGTCTTTTTGGCTAAGTATGAAAAATGAATTTTTGAAATAATGATTATTTCAAAATAATTTTTCCCGATAATAATTCATTATACTTCAAATAGCCTAAACTGATTTTATGGGATTTTTTCATCCATTCTACATTGGTCTACATGAGGATTCATTTTTACCAAAATTGTCGGAAATCCAAATTTGTACTAAAATTGAATTTCTACATTTTGATTTAGTTGGATTTCAATTTTCTTATATTTTTTATTGAATCCAAACGGGGGGTACTTCCTTATTTACATTGTAAACTTAAAGTAAATGGACATATAAATACTGTAAAGACATTTACTTGGACAGAATACACATCTTATGAAAACCATCTTGTAACCGGTTAGGAAAGTTTTTGTAACTATTTACTTACACTAAAGTAGAAAAGATCATTTTTCACATTGCAATTGTTGTAACCAGTTAGGAACCCTCTTGTAATCGAGTAGTTGTACTGAGACAAAAATGAGTCACTTCAAAATGCATCTGTTGTAACCGGTTAGGAAGAAGCTTGTAACCGGTTAGATATGATATGAATCTCATCTACTCAAGTAGTTTAAGCCTTGTAACCGGTTAGATGAATGGGAAGAAGCTTCCCAACGGCTATTTCAACCATCTGACTTCCTGGGAACTTACCACAATGCCCCCAAACGGCTATATTCTTCCAAGGGCCTATAAATACATAAGGTAAGGACATTGTGGGCATACAAGAGAGCCAAAACTTGAGAGATCTCATTAGGCATCAAAGAGAGCTTTTGTTCTTAGATTTTTTTCCTCATCTCTCTCATTCATTTATATACATACTTGAGAGATTCAACTAAGGATCAAAAGAGCTTTTGCTCTATTCTATACTTGAGAGATTTTATTGAGTTCATAAGAGCATTTATTCTTTACTTATATCATCTTCTCTTATCATATCATTCATAGAGTTTGAGCTTCATTGATATTCATATATACTCTAGTCTTGTGAGCTTACATTTGTATATTTATCTTGAGAGAGATTCAATCTTGTACTTCAACTACAAACTTTTCTACAAACCTGTAAGGGTTGGTGTGACCCAAAAGAAGCTTAGGAGAAGGGTATTCTCCTAGCAAGAAAGAAAAGTAAGGAGTTGCTTCATGTAAAGGTTTGTTCTCCACCCGTAAAGAGAAGCCATAGTTGATTGGGAAGTCTCAAGAGGGGTCTTGAGCCAAGGAGTAGGAGTTTCAGAACCTCGCTAAAATCGCCGAGTCATTGTTTGCAATTTCTCTTCCCTTATCTCTTTTACAATTGTGCTATTAATTGTTTACTTTCATATCTTGAATATTGCGTAATTGCTTAAGTGGTTGATTAGAAATTGTAAATCTATAAATTGGGAAAATTGGCCATTGACTTTATTTACCCCCCCTCTAGAGTCAATCCTTGGGCAACATCTTGAATCCGTTGTTCAAAACCCTAGGGGAAGAGGTAGTTATGGTCAATCCATTTCATCAATGGAAGGACACAATGAGGACTATGTGGAGGACCTTGGTAACATAGACCAACAAGGCATCCTCCACCCCAATGTGCATTATGATAACATGCAAGTTCCATTAGGCATACCGAGGCCATTCATTCATCCACCACAACAACAAGGCCAAGTTCCATTAGGAATACCAAGGCCAATGTATACTCCACAACCACCCATCATCTAAGGAAATCAAGGTGCCTATGTTGCACCTCCAATTGCTAATCCTCCCCTTGCTTTAAGAGATCACTATGTGCCTAATGAATGCAATGCACCCACATGTATTCAATTGCCACTATTTAGAGCACACCACTATGAAATCAAACCACAAACCATTCAAATGCTTCCTAACTATCATGGACTTCCAAGTGAAGAACCTTACAAGCATTTGGATGAGTTTCTTGAAGTATGTTCCACCGTTAGATACACGGACATGCCGGAAGAGGTCTTAAGGCTTAAAATTTTTCCATTCACCATTAAAGACAAGGCAAAATATTGGTTTAACAATCTTAGACCTTTTTCAATAACTTCTTAGGCAGAAATGCAACAAGAGTTCTTGAAGAAGTACTATCCGATTTCTAAGATCAATGCCATAAGAACTTCAATTAAGGAATTTTCACATGGGGAGAGGGAAACATTTCATGAGGCATGGGAACGCTTTAATGAATTGTTTAGGAAGTGTCAACATCATGACATGCCCAAATAGTAATTAGTTTAATATTTCTTTGAGAGCTTATCGGATAATTACAAAGGCATGGTTGATGCTTCCATGGGTGGCTCTTACATTGATAGGCATGAGGATGACGTGTGGTATCTTTATGAGAGTATGAGTGAGAATTCTTTGCATCGAACTTTATCTTCGAAGAATGGTAGAAATTCTAGTGGTAGGAAGAGTGTTGGCTTACATCAAGTCGACCACTCCAATGAAATTGCCACCGAGATGAAATCATTATCTCAAAGGTTTGATCAATTCTTGATCAACCAAAATTTGGCAAATCAAGTATCTTTCTTCCCTAACCATTCCCATCATGCATCCAATGAGACATGTATGATTTGTTCAAGTGTTTTACATTCTACCTCCAATTGTCCCCATGGACATGTGCAAAGTGAGCATAATGAATAAGCAAATGTTGTTTTTGCTAACGACGGGAATAATCCTTATGGCAATCATTATAATCCTAGTTGGAGAAATCACCCGAACTTCTCTTGGAAAAGCCAAGGGGAGGGCTCAAACCCTTCCCAAGGTGGTTTTCAAGGAAAGTACATTCCACCTCTAATGCAAGGCCAAGTTCCCAAGGTTTTTGATCATCATACCAATTACAAGGAAACCAATTTTCAAATTCTCATTTTCCCAATCAGTCATATTCCCAAGGAAATGTTAGAAGTCCCACTTTTGAAGAGAAAGTTTTGACCACTCTAGGCACTCTAGAGGCTAACACTCAATTGCTTAATTCTCATTCTCAATCCATTGCTAAGCTAGAAACCCAAGTAGGGCAAATAGCTAGTACTTTGAATGCTAGAGAGAAAGGGAAAATGTCTTTGAATGCCCCACCAAAGCAACAATGTGTTGTGGAGACTCATTCCTCATCGGAAGGTCACACAATAGAGCATGTCAATGCAGTGACTACCTTGAGAAGTGGGAAGATTATGGACAACCAAGTGGGTATGTCTAATGAAGAGAGTGAACCGGTGCAACCAAAAATTGACACCCGTCCCGTTTCATATCATATTCCTCCTTCATTGCATATGCACGATTTTTCAAACAAGAATGTGTTAAAAAGTGATTTGAAAAGTGATTTTGAAAAGCAAGATTTGCAAAATGATTTCAATACTTCTTGTGTTAAAGAAACATCAAAGAATAATTCTGAAAAGGTTTTTGAGCCAAAAGCTCCATTTCCGGATGCCTTAAAATGATCCATTTCAATTGACAAGGAAAAGGCCAAAACAAATGAAATTATGGATATTTTTAGGCAAGTGAAAGTTAATCTTCCGCTTTTGGATGCAATCAAGCAAATTTCGGCTTATGCCAAATTCTTAACAGACTTGTGCACCCAAAAGAGGAAGAACAAAAGCCAAACATCTAGGAAAGTGGTCTTAACCGAGCACGTAAGCTCAATTTTGCAGGATAACACTCTTCCAAAGTTTAAGGATCCCAGTTCACCTACCACTTCATGCATTATTGGAGATCATATCATTAATTAGGCTTTTCTTGACCTATGAGCAAGTGTTAATCCTCTTCCATACTCGGTATATGTCAAATTAGGCTTAGGAGACTTGAAACCGACGTCGATGGTTTTACAACTTGCCACCCGATCAATCAAAAAGCCTAGGGGTATCATTGAGGATGTCTTGATTAAAGTTGATAAATTCTTCTTTCCCGTTGATTTCGTTGTCATTGACACGGAATCGGTCCCAAATCCTAAGAGCCAAATTCCTGTTATCCTTGGCCGTCTTTTCTTGGCAATCGCGAATGCCAACATTAATTGTAGGATGGGGATAATGAAGATCTCATTTGGCCACATGAAGGTAAAGTTGAATATTTTTAATCCAATCCCCAATTCATTTGACAAGCATGAAGAAGTTAATGTTGTGGAAAAATGTCATAACCTCAAATGTGAAGGAATTGAGTTTTTATGTGAGACCAAATATCCAAAAATTCTATCATCAACCTTGAAACCAAAGAAAATTGTTTCAAAGTCTTGTTTTGAAAGGGCATGGAAGCCCAAAGATTGTTTTGACCAAGGACCGAAAACGTCTTTTGAGCTTAATCCAACAAGTTCTTTAAAGAACCATTTGTTGGGTGGAGTTCAAAGCACTCATCACCCCATTAAGGAGGGGATGCACTACAAGATGTTTAATCCAGGCTAAAAGAGCCCAACGTCTTGCTAGAGACGTTAAAGACTAGCAAGACATTTCGTAGGGTGTCAAAACCCTATTCCTCCTTCATTTCTATCTTTAATTTCATTTCTTGCGAAGTCTAGATATTGGCTTTGGGTTCATATGCATTGCTAGGAACTGTGATTAGGATTGCATGCACTTTTATGTTGAAAATGAGTATTTTGCATGAGTTCGATCGATCTCAAAATGAGTTCGATCGATCAAACTTCCCACCTATATCAAACCTGTATCCAAATCACTCTTTGTCCAATCATTCAAACAAAACCTGTATATTTCAGCTCTTTGTCCCATCGTTCGAACTTGTTCCTAGATCGATCCAACTTTATCTTGGATCGATCTGTAGTTCTAACACTTAGAAAAATTTTGAACCTACATCCACCTGCATCCAAAAGGCTCTTTGTCCCATCAATCGAACATTTTTTCAATTCTATGCATTCATGATCGATCGAAGGTATTCTGAGATCGATCTTGGAGAGATCGATCTTTGTTCTTTGTTTTTCAACTTTGACTTTGTTTTGACTTTGTTTTAATTTCTTAATTTCAAAAATTTCAAAATATATATATATATATATATATATATATATATATTATTTAATTTTTAGTGTCATTTTTATTTTTATTTTCCAAAAAATAATAAAAATACAAAATAAAAAATATATATATTTATATATATATATTTTTCAAAAAAATCCTAAAAATATTTTTACGTTTTTATTTTTCAAAAATCCCAAAAATACTTTGTCACTTAAGAGTAGAGATCGATGTCAGTTCGATCGATCTGAGGATCTAGTTCGATCGATCGAACTGGCAAGGGAATGTTTTTAAAAATCGATTCAGGGTCATTCGATCAATTTCACAAGAATCGATCTCAAACCCTCGTTCCCCCTTCGCTGCTGCATCTCAACTCTTCTCCATCTCTGGCGAGATTCTGGCGAGCATCTCAAGCGTTGAATCTCTCTCTCTCTTCTCGGATCTAGGACCTCATCTTCATCTTACCTTCTCTCTTAATTCCGGTAAGATCCGAGACTTCACCTCTTTGATTCAAGCTTCGATTTCATGAACACATGCTTTAACTGTTAGATCTAGGTTGTTTTCATGATGCCTATTGCAATAGATGAAGCTTCAACCTCTTTGTATATATGTGTATATATATATGTATATATGTTTTTATATTTTCTTGATTTTGATTTGATTTTAGAGTTATGGGCCGAATCAAGTGACCCAATTTGATGCTTTGTTGTGCAGAAGGCCCCGTGCCATCCACATCACAGATCTGTGACTTTTCGAGGATTACCTCACAGATCGATCGATAAAACCTTTTATTCGATCGATCTCACTTATTCTTGATTAATTGAACTTACATCGATCTCTCATTTTTGTGATCGATCGAACTTCACAGATTTGCTTCTCACATTTCACACACCATCTCTTGTGTTTCATGCTATCTCAAACATGCCCAATGCCTGTGTTTTCCATATTGGATGCATTCCATACTTATACTGTCTACCATGCTTCACATCAGGTCACTCATTCCTTGTCACTTGCATAGATTCATGTTCCTTATCTATTTTGTCTATCCTATTTGACATACATGATTCTATCAACTGTGCTTTAATTCTTTATGCTGGTACTAACTCCCATTTTGTAAGTTTTCCTTTTATTTTGCAGGCCATGGTTAGGGTCAAGACTGTAGCTCGCGGACACTATTATCGCAGGGGTAGGCAGAGTTCGGATGATGAGGCAGGTCCATCTCATGCCTAGGACCCCATTCAGGATAAGCCAGCAGAGCCCATTCCACCTTAGTCTCCCTTTTCTGATAGCAGACTACAGGCTTTAATCGAGGCATCTTCTTCATAGGCTGACGCTGAGGTTGAGCATATCCATCTCCATCACCACCGCCAGCTCAGCCAGCCCAGCAGTTAGACTAGCCATTACATAGATACTCACGCCTTCGAGTGGCGCACGAGTCAGTCTTCGATACAGACTTCTTTTCCCGATTGGTACTTACCTGATCAGCATATGACGATATATTCCAGAGGGGTATCTCAGCCATACTAGCCCCTGTCTCATACCCAGTGTACCCGAGGTTGGTCCGAATGTTCTTCCAGAACCTCAGGCCTGCCTCGAGTAACCTGGCGGAGCTGCGGACCACCATTAATGGCTACCCGATCTGCATCACTGTGGATATATTGTCCAGATCTTGCCAGTGTCCACACATCTGCCCTCTAGAGCTACAGGACAGGACTTATATCCCACTTTTTATAGGCCATCATATGCAGACATGGCCGTTTTACTCACAGGTCACTATACCAGTGGCGAGACCTTCGCCACCCGGACTTATCTGCCAGACGACCTGTGGTTTTTCGATTCGGTGCCATACCGAAATATTTTCATGGTAGGCCATAAGACACAGAGGCACGACGACTATCTTACAGCTCTGTACGTATTCTATGTAGGGCACTGGTTGTCCATTCCTGTGCTTATCTAGAGCGTCATGATGAAGCTGTATGTCGACCAAATCAGCAAGGCCAAGCCCAAAAGGGCTAAGTATCTCCCATTCGGCCACCTTATCACCCAGATTCTACGTGATCAGTGTCATTCCTTCTAGCCATGAGAGCAGACTGAGTCTGGGGCCTGCTCATTCAAGAAGAAGGACTGGGATAAGAGCTACAACGCTCTTATTAAGAGTCTGCGAGACGACGCTGCCGAGGCAGCTGAGGAGTTAGATAGAGCAGGCAGCAGCGGCAGCAACAGACCCGGCAGCGGACGATGTCGCAGTTGATCCGGCTACCATACACATGGAAATTGATTTAGAGTAGCCTGCAGAGGACCCAGAGCAACACTTTCTTGTTGGGTTTCCCGTTCACGATGAGGAGCAGGCTTAAGATCATCATTCTCCCACTCCAGCAGCACCTAAGGCTCCTGCTCACATAACTGACTTTGGAGAGCCACTTCAGACTCTGGAGGACACCGTGGTATCTATCTGTGCAGAGACTGTCTCCATCAGAGCTGTCATTGTTTCCCTCCGCACGGATGTTATGACCGCATTCAGAGATCTATCCAGAGACATCAGCGGAGCGTGCCCTGCCCATCCTACCTTTTCTTCATGATTTCCATATCTTCTTACTCCTCTTATATACCTGTGATATCTGTATATTTTTGATACTATTATATTATTTTTGTAGCCGTATCTGTCGGTTTTGATACTGGATGTACTGTACTTTATTTTCGGTTTATGTATGCTTTCTTTATGGATGTCCTATTTTCATATTCTTATATCTATCTATTTGACTCCATCAGGTGAATCCCAGTGACTTCAGTGAGAGAGCGTACTGCCCAAAATTTTCAGGACCACCCTTATCCTTTTTTCACTACTTTATTTGACTATCCCAATTATACTTGCATGTCCACTGTGCACTGTTATTATCCCTTTTATTATCTGATGAGTTTTATCCAAGTGCCAAAATTTCAGGACCACAGTTAATCCCAAGTTTGGGGGGGCTATGCCACCCACTTTAGATATTTCTGTCTCAGCCATTCTTTGCCTTAGTTGCACTGGTATACTCTTTCCCTTTTGTTCTCTTTGGACATTGAGGACACTGTGCCATTTAAGTTTGGGGGTAATGGTGCTTTGCAGTGTTTGTTTTTAAATTCAAAATTTTGAGTATGACTTGTGTATTTGAGGAATTTTCTATGATTGATCCATGTTAGCTATGATTTTGATCTTTTGAGGACTATATTGCTTAGAATTTAAAAATTGCTTGACTTGAGAGTCCAATACTCCTTGTATGCCTTATGGATGCCATTTAAGAGTAAATTTTTTGAAAGATTGATATCATGCTTGCACTTATGGTCCACACATCCTGATTTTGTAATTGTTTTGAGATTCACTCTAGTATTGACCTCTGTTGAGGCTCTCGAAGTGATGAAGCAAATACATGAGAAGGATTACGGTAACCATTCAGGCAGAAGATCCCTCATCCATAAGATCTTGACTCAAGGCTATTTCTAGCCATACATGGCCAGGAATGCTAAAGAGTGTACCTGGAGATGCGATAAGCGTCAACACTACGACCCCATGAAACATCAGCAGGCTAAAGACTTACATACAATGGCAAATCCTTGGCCTTTCGCTTAATGGGAAATTAACGTAGTAGGCCCAAAAGCTTTCGAACAGAAGGAGTACGTGTTATTGGCCACTGAATACTTTACAAAATGGGTAGAGGCCGAAGCATATTCCAGCGTAACTCATGATCAGGTAAAAAGCTTCTTGTGGAATAACATAATATGTCGATTCAAAGTGCCAAGGGTTATCATAATAGACAACGACAAGAATTTGGATAACAAATATACCAGGAAATTCTTTAATGAACATGGAATCCACTAGAAGTTGGCTACAGTAAGCCATCCACAAGGAAATGGATAAGCTGAGATAACTAACCGAACTATATTCAACTATCTGAAGAAGAAATTGGAGAAACTTAAGAGTAAGTGGTATGAAAATCTCTCCATGGTACTCTAGGCTTACCGAACCACTCCAATAAGGCCAACTAGGGAGAGTCCCTTCGCAATGGCGTACAGGTCCGAGGCCGTAATTCCAACAGAGACAGAAGTGCTGACCCTACGGACCCACATACTGATGGAAGGAAGGAATGATCAGAAATTGGAACATAGTCTTGATCTCCTAGAAGAAAAAAGAGATACTGCGGCGATAAAACTAGCTTTGTACCAGCAACAGCTATGAAATAGCTATAATAAGCGGGTTAAACCAAGAAGTTTTGCTGTGGGAGATTGGGTGCTGAAGTAAGAAACGACATATGTTAAAAAGCTACAGCCCAATTAGACCGGACCTTATAGGGTTATTGAAGTGGTAGGGAAAGGGGCCTATAGGTTGGCCGAGAAAAATGGCCGAACAATTACACGACCATAGAATGCAATATATCTGAAAAGGTACGACCACTAAGCATGAGCTAATAGGATAGTTCCTTTTTGTTCTCTATTAAATAAGGTCATTTCTGATCATTATAATAAAATCTCTTACAAAGAGTTATTTCAATTTGTTATACTTTCATATCCTTATGTGTGTGAGTACAAAAATTAGAATGATCCATAAATAATTAGCCAAAACACAAATGGAGAACAATTATTTTAATCTCTTTTTTTGGTTATGGAAGGAACATTATTCATAATAGGGGGCCATTACATTCTATAGAGATCTCCGAATTCCATTATGAATAAGTTCCTCACACACACACACACACACACACACCAAAAAAAAAAAAAAAAAAAAAAAAAAAAAAAAAAAAAAAAAAAAAAAAAAACGTACTTTCTATTTGTTGTTCCACACAAACATAATTCATATTTATTGGTTTCATGTGGGATACTGTTCCTCTCAATTGCTAGTACCCTAAATAGATTTTTCAAAAATACTTTTTCTTCAATACTTTCTCTTACAAAATTTATTTTACGTTGTCCCACATCGGTAAAATATAACCTAATAGTTCCCTTTACATAGGAAAACACTCAAACATATAATCTGGTTGAAAAACCCATTGATAATGGAGGGGGCTCACGAGCCATTATTAGGCCTTGTGTTTTACGCCTTATCTGTAAAATTTATTCTATTTTTGTCCCACATTGACTAGAAATAAACAGAGAATATGATTTATATAATCATACCTCATTGTAAATGGATACCAAGAAACAAGTCTCTGAGACGAATAGACTCCCAATCACATGTATCGAGGGCTACCCAGTCTCGGTAACTTTTTTTCTTGGCCTCTTCCTCTTTTTAAAGCCTCGGGCCTCAAGAGTCTGAAAGGATTAATAAATTCCTCTAAGGTGTATACTAATGCCGAGGAAATTCAAGCCTCGGACCTTAAGAGTCCGAAGGTATTAATAAATTCCTCTAAGGCAGAAAAGAATGCAGAGGAATACTAAAACCTCAGACCTCAAGAGTCCGAAGGTAGCAATAAATTCCTCTAAGGTATAAAAGAATATTGAGGAATACTAAAACCTCGGACCTCAAGAGTCCGAAGGTAGTAATAAATTCCTCTAAGGTATAAAAGAATGCCGAAGAATACTAATACCTCTGACCTCAAGAGTCCAAAAATATCAATAAATTCCTTTAAGGCATAAAATAATGTCAAGGAATGTTATAGCCTCAGATCTCAAGAGTCCGAAGGAACCAATAAATTCCTCTAAGGCATAAAAGAATGTCGAGGAATATTAAATCTTTAGACCTTGAGAGTCTAAAGGCATGCAGCTATACAAAAATGGGCCCAAACTCAAATGGGGGCAAATAATCCTTATGGATATCCTACTCTCAGGCCCAAAGTATTAGCCCAGCGGAGCTAGATCCAACAAATAATTTGTCCCACATCAAAAAAATATAAGAAAAAGATGACATTGATATAACCATAGCACACAAACTCATGAATAACAAGAAGGGTCCCTTGATAGGTAGATCACCAAATGGTGTAATCGTCTCTAATTAATAACTTAACTATCACGGGAACCTCTTTCTTGCCCCTCATTTTTTTGGCTATCTTCGGATCATAAAAATCCGAAGGTTTTCAAAGAGTAAAATTTCTTATAGGGCATAAGTACCGAGGAAATATCTTCGGTCCATAAATTGTTCAAAGGCCCTAAGAGGGGCAAAATCTTCTGAGACAACAAAGTGTCAAGAATAAACAATTAGCTTCAGTCCACAGAAAGTATGAAAAGTTATAAAAAATATAGTAAATTTTTTTTAAAAAACCTTACATTGTTCAAAAACAAAAAATATACTTGTTCAGACAAGATTACAAAGTTAAAATTCATTTCCTTTTGAGATCAAAAGGAGTAGGAGCAAAGGCATCTACCATATTCTGGCCTGAGGCTTAAGTCAGAGTAATATTCGAAGAGCTAGGAGCTTAAGGACCCACTTGGTGATGCTTCACCATCTCTGCGAATAGTACCTCTGCCTCTCGAGCCTTGGGACCCTCAGTATAAGGAAAAGATACCTCTATATCCTTAATTATCCTTGCCCGAAGCCGAATCTAAAAGCTCTGGCACTTGATAAGCACACAAGGGAAGAATAACGGTCTTGCATTTGCTTTACAGCTGTTACATAAGTAAAGATCGACTCCCTCTAACGCTGATTCTCAGCCTCTAACTCTTTTATTTTGACATCAGCAGCAGCAAGCTGGCCCTTGTATACATCTCTTGCGTCTGAACAAATTTTTATATTTAGTTGCACATTGGAGAGCTTCTTTTCCATATCAGCAAGATCCTTTTCCATTTTCTTAATGGAAATAGATTGAGCTTCAGCGGTTGCGCACAAAGCCATGGTATGGTACAGATTCTACAAACAAAGAAGGTATGAAGGCACCACACAAAAAAAAAAAAAAAAAAACAAACAAACCTCCACAACTCGCACTGAGGTAGAAGGCAGAAGCTTATCTAGGCCCATATTTCCCATAAGCTCTTCATCTTTGGGAAGCCACATCCCTCGGGCAACCACCAACACAACAAAAGGATCTGTGACTACGGAATCTCCAGAATGCAGAACAGACTTGTCAGCCCCTAAAAAAGTTGGTTTCGAGGGCTCCCCTTTATCTGCTAAAACAAAAGCCCGAACTTTTTCTTCAGGTTCTACTTTTTCGCCTTCCTTTCCTTTGTTCTTGCCAAGATTAATACCTTTGCTTTTGGCAGAAGAAGGAGGATTCTTTTTAGCTTTCTTCTTTAAAGAGGCATCTTTAGCCTCATTCTCCTACTCAGTAGAACGTATAACCAGCAGAGGAGTATCCTCTGCGGCCTTTCTCTTGAGAGCTTTAGCTCTTCTCTTCTCATTCTCAGTTAGAGGAAAGGAATCAAATGAAGGATCCGACAAGTCCATGAGGTTAGCTACTGAAGCACTAGATGCAATCTCCTTAAGGTTGGAGGAAGAAATAAGGTCCTCTACTGAAGGAAGGTTATTCTAAACTCATTCCTCAAGGAAAATAAGCCTCGTTCTACCCACCAAAGATGGAAATGATGCTGAAAAAACACCAAGAAAATCATAAATACTACGAAATAGCAAAACTTGGCAAGGGAAATGTAATACCCCGATATTTTAAAGAATTTATTAATTGGAATTAATTACTATTATTTTATTTTTAAATAATTTGTTTGATTTAATTGTGATTAATTACTTTTATTTTATTTTTAAATGATTTGTTTTATTTAAAATAAGTGCGTAGATTAATTGTTTTGTTTAAATTAAATTATATTTTGTATTTATATTTGTTGAATTGATATGGTATTTGATTTGTGGAATGCTTTAAGTGAATTGTTTATTTGATTTATGTGTATTTAAGCTTGTGTGATTTTATTGTGAATTATTTGTATTTAATAGGTTTAATTTAATTATTTTATTTGTTTAAGTTAATTGGTTTGGGCTTAAGAGGAGTGGGACCAATGGATGGGGTCTTGGGCTTGAATGAAGCCTTGTTGGGTTAATTAATAAAGGCCATGGATATGAAGATATTTAAAATAATTATCTTTATGTAATTATATATATATAATTATATGTGTATAAATATAATTAATTAATAATCATTATGGAAGGATATATATATTTATTAATATATATAAGTATATATATGATTTATTTAATTAATGATTATTTATAAAAGGAATATATTGTGATACCACTCGGATCCGAGACACAGGTTGATCAGGCCCAGACCCAAACCCTAGAGAAATATCAAACAATTAATACTTTAATGAACACAGAATACAAGATAAAATAATAAGAAGTAAATAAAAATGGCTGAAAAGAACTCTAATTGAAAATCCTCAAAATAATGTTATAAAAATCCAAACTCCAAAACCTCCAATTAATTAATAACTCGGGAATCCATTTAGTGGACCCATAATAAAAATCACAACTGTAAATGAAATAACTGAAATAAGATCCAAAGCTAAAAACTAAGCAGTCCTACTTAGTTGGTGGAATAAAAGTCTGTATCTGCTCTGCATAACCAAGCTCTAACCCTAGAACTGACGAGCACCTGAAAAATAAAAGAATGGGTCAGGCCCACATGCAAGTCCTAATCTACTACGATCCAAACAGGAATTCGATACGCATATACATCCTAGATAGACTCAACACTATCTAGAGTAGTCCATATATGTATAAATTACACACTATAAGACGCTCATTAGTTCAATAGGTCTGTCTCAGCCTGAGTAGAGATACCATGCAAATCGCACATTACGTGGTCATGTGTACCTAGACCTACCAGGGAACAACACCTATGTCCAGTTATCCATCCTAAGCGATATACGCGCCCTAACCATGGTCCTGAGACTCAAGCTCATACCATGGCACCATATAATAAATATATAAAGTCCGTACTCTTCCTAAAACAAAATACCATCCATCTGTGTAGTGGTCTGATATATGTATAATCATCCGTTTTGAAATCACATTAAGTCATTTAACTATTTTGTTGACATGACACAAGTAGGTGATGGACTTAACCTATATGGTTAATCCGTACCTTAATCCAAATTAGGTAGGACGTAGTGTTTGAACTAGTCCATACCTAGTATGTCACCGTCCCATACCGGTACATACAATCCTCCAGTTAACAAAGTTGACAAAACAATAATAGATACTTATCAACCATACTCCAGAATTAGCATAAATATAGTCTAACATGTGTATGAAAAATTATGCATCCAATATAAGATTTAAAAATCATATTCCAGTCTTTTATATAAATGAAGTAAGACTACACATTTAACTCCTACAAACAGTACCATAATTAATGTAAACAAACAGTAGAAATAAACATCAATTAATTCCATCTAAGCATACTTATTTTTCCAGAAAAATAACTATATGCTTATAACACAACTGAGACATGACTAACAATATTAAATCATACGAAGAAACCAAATTGCTTTAGAAAAATAGTAAGCAGTTTCAATTGATTACCCAACTTCCCACATGCAGGTTTATTGTTTAACCTTCTAATTTTTCATGCTTCAACATATTAGCATTAATATGCCTTTTAAGAGTTTTTACAAGTCTATAACGGGTCTATTCTTTATTCACAACATCTGGAAACACGTAGAACCAACCCCTACTGTCCAAACCAAAGCCAGAACACGGAAAAACCAAGAAAATAGGGTAGAGCCGCCTCTTAAAACAAAGGAGCCGGCTCTTCCCTTGGTGGAGCCGGCTCTATCCCTTGTAGAGCCAGCTCTACCCCTTGTAGAGCCAGCTCTCCAAGCCTTAGAGCCAGCTCCCTCTTTTGGTGAGCCGGCTTTCCTCCTTTGAGAGCTGTATACCCTAACTTGTTCGTCTTTTTCGCCTCCGGCGAAGTTTAAAGTCACTGTACAGTTTTTATAACTAATTTCAGGGCTCAATTGATGTCCTAGAATTAATTATAAGTATGCATCAAATCCCAAATACACCAAGGTTAAGCAAGATTAAAACCAATGCAAACAGATTCTTAAGCGAAAACAACTTTCAACACAAAAATAGATTTATGCAATGATTTAAAAATTGATTCAAATATGCTTACAAGATTAATATTAACTTCAATTTAATCTGTTTTAATGTTTGATTAACCCCTGGAGTCTAACTAGGCATGCATAGAACATGAATTAAAGGAAGGAATAGAACAGAGACTTGCCTTAAGTTTCAGTTTTGAAACTTTAAACCACCGTCTCTGAAGCTTCTGTCCACGTCTGAGACTTCTGTTTTACACTTCCAGTGCTCTTGGTTCAACCCGGAAGCACTCCGTCCAGTTATCCTTGAACCTCTCTGGGAATTTATCAAAGTTTTCTCTGTCTCACCGTAGTGAATAGGGTTTTGTTTGTAACCCTAAACCAATGTATAATACTGTATTTATAGGCTTCAACACAACCCTAATTCTAATACAAAACCAACCCTAAGTCGGCTAAATCCCTCATATGATTAATTAAAAACTAAAATAAAACCCTACATCTAATATACATAACAACCAAAACACGGACAACAGTTAATTTCAAAAAAATAATTTATTTAAATAGCCACATAAACACATAATTAAACCAGTCACAAATTAAACAAAATGCTAGTTAAATAAAATAAAAAAAATAAATAAATAAAACACACAATTCAATGAAAAATAACAAATAAACAATTAAAAACACACTTAAATAATTAAATTAAATGCCAGGACTGTCCTTTTAAAATTAGGGGTATTACATTCTTCCCCCCTAACAAAAGGAATTCCGTCCTCAGAATTTACTCTTACCTTCTTCCCATAACTCTAGAAACTGCGAGCGAATGACATCCTCCCGTTCCCAAGTGGACTCAGCCTCATTGTGATGACTCCACTGAACACGCACCAAAGGGATAACCTTATTATGAAGGATTTGATCCCTACGGTCAATGATTCGACATGGTGGCTCTAAATACGTTGCATCCAGCTGCAACTCAATCTCCCCTACATCGATATGTTGATACCGATCCTCATCTCGTAGAAATTTCTGCAACATGGAACACATTGTGGACGCGATCCAAATTATCCAGAAGTGCCAACCGATAAGCAACAGCCCCAACTCGATATATAATCAGGAATAGACCGACAAATCGCGGTGACAACTTCCCTTTCTTCCTAAAGCGCATGACACCTTTCATAGGCGACACTTTGAGTAGAGCCTAATCTCCAACCTTAAATTCCAAAGCACGAGTACGCCGATCAGCATAACTCTTCTGCCTACTTTGAGCAGTATGCATGTGATCCCTAATAAGAGCAATCTTCTCAAAAGTATCCTTAATAAACTCAGGACCTAAGAATCTGCTCCTCCAACTTCCATCCAACAAATAGGCGATCGACACGATCGACCATACAATGCCTCAAATGGTGCCATACCAATAGTCTTTTGGAAACTATTGTTATAAGTAAACTCCACAAGTGGCAAATAATCCTCCCAGTGAGCCCTTGAAGTCAAGAACACAGGACCGAAGCATATCTTACATGATCTGATTCACCCTCTCCGTTTGTCCATCAGTCTGAGGATGATAAGCAATGCTAAGATGTAATTATGTACCTAAAGCCTGCTGAAAGCCCTTCCAAAACCCTGACCCAAAGCTCGAATCCCTGTCCGATATTATAGACAATAGAATGCCATGTAACTTCACAATCTCTGAAATGTAAAGCCTCGCCAACTGCTCTGAAGTGAAATTAGTGCGAATAGGCAGAAAATGAGCTAATTTGGTCAATCTATCCATGATGACCCAAATGGAATTGTGATCTTTGAAATAATTGGGCAATCCTTCCACAACATCCATAGAAAAGCTCTCCCATTTCCACTTCGGTATCGGTAGTGGCTGTAGAGCTCCTGCCGGCCTTTGATGATCAATTTTAACCATTTGATAAGTACTACATTGAGAAACAAAAAGAGCAATGTCTCTCTTCATACCTGCCCACCAAAACTTCCGCTTCATATCCTGATACATCTTGTCTCCACCTAGTTGAACAAAAAACTCAGAATGATGAGTCTCAGTCAGCACGACCTTCCTCAAATCATCAGCAGAAGGTACCACTAAACGTCCCTTGTACCTCAAACCTCTGTCAGTCCCAACATGGTAAAATGGAACCTCCCCAGAAGCTATCTCTACAACCTTGTCAATGCACTGCTGATCCATGAGTTGTGCTTGCAGAACCTTGCGAATGATGGAAGGTGTAACCACCAAGCAAGCCATAAAAGCATCTGACAACTCATCCACATTCCTCAAAGCATTCCACTCAGTGGTGAATATAGCAGAAAGACTACCAACAGGTCGGCGACTAAGTGCATCTGCCACCATATTCGCTTTCCTTGGATGATACTATATAGAAAAGTGATAGTTTTTTACAAACTCCAACCACCTGAGCTGTCTCATATTCAGCTCTGGCTAAGTGAACAAATACTATAGACTCTTGTGATCACTGAATAATCTGAAGGACTCACCCAACAAATAATGCCTCCAAATATGTAAGGCAAAGACCACAGTTGTCAACTCCAAGTCATGTGTTGGATAATTAAACTCATGAAACTTAAGCTTCCGAGATCCATACGAAATCGGTCGCTCCTCCTACATCAAAACACATCCAAAACACTACAACGAAGCATCTGTGTACACAAGATACTCTATCCCACTCTGTGGGGTAGACAAAACCGATGCAGAAGTCATCTTAGTCTTCAGTTCATCAAAAGCTTTCTGACAATGTTCATCCCATACGAACCGTACACATTTCTTAGTCAGATGAGTGAGTGGCCCTGCTATCTTGGAGAACCCCTAGATAAACCTTATGTAATATCCTGCCAATCAGAGGAAACTCTGAATCTCGGTAGGTAAAATAGGCTATCCCCACTCAACCACTGCTGAAACCTTGGCTGGATCCACTGCTATTCCCCTTTCTGACACCACGTGACCTAGAAATTTCACCTCCCGCTGCCAAAATTCATATTTCTCGAACTTGGCATACAACTGGTGCTCACGAAGCGTCTGTAACATAATCCGAAGATGTCTATCATGATCATACTCTGACCTAGAATAAATCAAGATAACATCAATGAAAACAATGACAAACTGATCCAAATAAGCCCTGAAGACTCGGTTCATCAGGTCCATGAAAACTGCTGGTGCGTTAGTCGTCCCAAACAGCATGACATGGAACTCATAAGATCCATATCTCGTAAGAAATGCTATCATAGGAACATCCTGCTCCCTAACCCTCAACTGATGATATCCAGAACGCAGATTAATCTTGGAGAAGTATGTGGCTCCCCTTAACTGATCAAATAGATCATCAATCCTGGGTAAAGGATACTTATTACGAATAGTAACCTTGTTCAACTCCTTGTAATCTATACACAGGCGAAGCGAACCATCATTTTTCTTCACAAATAAGACCGGTGCTCCCCAGGGAGATGTACTCCTATGAATAAAACCCTGGCTGAGTAATTATTGAATCTGATCCCTCAGCTCTCTCATCTCCACTGGTATCATCCTATAAGGTGCCCTAGCAATAGGCGTAGTGTCTGGAGCTAAGTCAATCACAAAGTCAATCTCGTAACTAAGCGGCAACCCTGGAATCTCCTAAAAAACATCCAAAAAATCATGTACAATCAGTATACGATCCAATGACACAGTAACCTCCTCCTTTGTTTCCTTCTACACATGGAATAAATAAGTACTACCGCCCCCTTTAGAACGAGGCATAGCTACAACGTACATATCCTGACCAGGTATGGTAAATATAATAGACCTATCAAAACAATTAACTTGGGCATGGTAGTGAGATAACCAATCCATCCCAAGTATCACGTTATAAGTGTGCACGTCCAGGACCAATAGATTGGCTAGAAATCTGAGTCTGCCGATATCTAGTGTCACAGGCCCATCACTCTCATGTAGAATGGCTTTGTCACCCAATAATGTAGAAATACCCTGAGGTCTAGTGCATACCTTTGTCCTCATCCCAGATAAAACAACAAAAGATCTAACAACAAATGAATGTGTAGCACCCGTGTCAAATAATACATGTCCATATAAACCATGAATAGGAAACTTACCCTCAACAGCTTGAGGTGCCTACATATCCTGGGGCATGGGGTTGTACACCCTGCTATAGTGTAGCTGCTGTGGTACCTGTCCCTGAGGCTGCGGTGGTGCCGGTAAAGCTGGATATGTCTGTCCCTGAATCTGTGGAACCTGTGGAGCTAGTAAAGGCACTGGCGCCCTCTGCCCCTGCTGCACATGCTGTCCCTGTCCCTGTCCTACTTTAGAACACTACCTCGAGGTATGACCATACTCCCCATAAGTGTAGCAACTACCCTGGAAAGTTCCAAATGGCCTCCTCTATCGGTTAGCCAGTGGCTGACCCTGTCTGTGGTCCCCCATTCTGCTGCCTCTGAATAGGTGCCCCATTCCGGTGAGCATCTGAACCACCCTTGTGCTTCTTCCAAGGCTGCTGTCCTTGGAACTTGCCCTTATCATTCTGTCAGTGTCCATTGCTGTCCCCTTTCTCAGCTGACTGATTATCAGAGTTTCTATCACCCCGAGCTTGTCTGAAATCCACAGTCAACTGATACGGTTGCAAAGTGGCGTCCACCACCTGAGCATAGGTAGTATAGGCTAGATTCCCTATGATAGCTCGCTTAATAGACCATATCAGTCATTTGACAAAACTATTGCGCTTCTTTTCCTTTGTATCCACCTCCTCTAGAGCAAAAAGAGACAAACATGTGAACTACTGCTCATACTCTGCCACTGTCATGTTCCCCTATTCCAGATTGAGGAACTCTATCTTCATGGCTGCCCTGACTGTATAAGGGAAGTACTTATCTTCAAAGCGTGCACTGAACTCATCATAAGTCAATGTCATCCTCTCCTTTATGGTGGTAACTGACTCCCACCACTGTAGTGCATCCCTAACTAGCTTGAAGGTAGCAAGCATCTACTTCTAAACCTCCATGCACTGAACCAAGCAAAGATGTCGCTCGATGTCCTATTTCTACTGGTGAGCTGCTCTCGCATCGGTGCAGCCTGTGAACTCAGGTGGGCTCCCCTTTGTGAAAGAACTCCTGGCCTTCTCCCAAGTATCAGTCTGAATAACCGGTGTTGGTACCAGTGTTGGTAACGATGCCGGCTGTACCTGAGGCTGATTTCGAAGTGCTGTTGTTACCCCTGCTTCTATAGCCTGAGCAATAAGGTCGTTGAGGTGAGGAGGATATTCTGGATCTCCTCCCTGATCCCGAGTCTGCTGAACTTCCTCCTGCTCCTTATAGAACTGACCCTCATCCTCTTGACGCTGCCTACGGGCCACCTCCCTTCGTCGCTGATTGTTTCGTCTTGTTCTTGCGTTAACCATTCTGTCAATACAGAAAGACAGACATCAGTACGATTAAACCGAACTGGAAAGAATACAATAAATCCTAAACTTAAGCTTTAATCAAGAGAAAATGCTACGCGAAAGTCTTATACGATAGAATCCTAGAGACACTCGAACCTGGAGTGCTCTGATACCAACTGTGATACCCCTCGGATCCGAGACATGGGTTGATCAGGCCCATGCCCAAACCCGAGGGAAATATCAAACAATTAATACTTTAATGAACACAAAATATAAGATGAAATAATAAGAAGTAAGTACAAATGGCTGAAAAGAACTCTAATTGAAAATCCTCAAAATAATGTTATAAAAATCCAAACTCTAAAACCTCCAATTAATTAACAACTCGGGAATCCATCTAATGAACCCCTAATAAAAATCCCAACTGTAAATGAAATAACTGAAATAAGATCCAAAACTAAAAAGTAAGCAGTCCTACGTAGTCGGTGGAATAGAAGTCTATATCTGCTCTACACGACCAAGCTCTAACCCTGGAACTGACGAGCACCTAAAAAATAAAAGAGTGGGTCAGGCCCACATGCAAGTCCTGATCTACTACGATCCAAACAAGAATCCGATACGCAGATACATCCTAGATAGACTCAACAATATCTTCCAAACAAGAATCTGATACGCAGATACATCTTAGATAGACTCAACAATATCTAGAGTAGTCCATATATGTATATACTACACACTATAAGACGCTCACTAGTCCAATAGGTCTATCTCAGCTTGAGTAGAGATACCATGCAAATCGCACATTATGTGGTCATGTGTACCTAGATCTACCAGGGAACAACACCTATGTCCAGTTATCCATCATCCTAAGCAATATAAGCGCCCTAACTATGGTCCTGAGACTCAACCTCATACCATGGCACCATATAATAAATATATAAAGTCCGTACTCCTCCTAATACAAAATATCATCCATCTCTGTAGTGGTCTGATATATGTATAATCATCCGTCCTGAAATCACATTAAGTCATTCAACTATTTTGTTGGCATGACACAAGTAGGTGATGGACTTAACCTATATGGTTAATCCATACCTTAATCCAAATTAGGTAGGACGAAGTGTTTGAACTAGTCCAAACCATGTATGTCACCATCACATATCGGTATATATAATCCTCCAGTTAACAAAGTTGACAAAAGTAGACAAAACGGTAATAGATACTTATCAACCATACTCCAGAATTAGCATAAATATAGTCTAACATGTGTATGATAAATTATGCATCCAATATAAGATTTAGAAATCCTATTCCAGTCTTTTATATAAATAAAGTAAGACTACACATTTAACTCCTCCAAACAGTACCATAATTGATGCAAACAAACAGTAGAAATAAACATCAATTAATTCCATATAAGCATACTAATTTTTACAGATAAATAACTATATGCTTATAACACAACTAAGACATGACTAAAAATACTAAATCATGCGAAGAAACCAAATTGCTTTAGAAAAACAGTAAGCAGTTTTAATTGATTATCCAACTTCCCACATACAGGTTTATTGTTTAACCTTCTAATTTTTCATGCTTCAACATATTAGCATTAACACGCAGTTTAAGAGTTTTTACAAGTCTATAACGGGTCTATTCTTCATTCACAGCATCTGAAAACACTTAGAACCAACCCCTACTGTCCAAACCAAATCCAGAACACAGAAAAACCAAGAAAATAGGGTAGAGCCGCCTCCTAAAACAAAGGAGCCTGCTCTCCCCTTGGTGGAGCTGCCTCCACTTCATATGGAGCCGGCTCTACCCCTTGTAGAGCCGCCTCTCCAAGTCCTAAAGCTGGCTCCCTCTTTTGGTGAGCCAGCTATCCTCCTTTGAAAGCCGTATACCCTAACCTGTTCGTCTTCTTCGCCTCCGGCGAAGTTCAGAGTCACTGTTTAGTTTTTATAATTTATTTTAGGGTTCAATTGATGTCCTAGAATTAATTATAGGTATGCATCAAATCCCAAATACACTAAGGTTAAGCAAGATTAAAACCAATGCAAACAGATTCTTAAGCGATAATAACTTTCAACACAAAAACAGATTTATGCAACGATTTAAAAGTTGATTCAAACATGCTTACAAGATTAATATTAACTTCAATTTAATCTATTTTAATGCTTGGCTAATCCCTTGAGTCTAACTAGGCATGCACAGAACACGAATTAAAGGGAAGGAATAGAACGAAGACTTGCCTTGAGTTTCAGTTTTGAAACTCTAAACCACCATCTCTGAAGCTTCCGTCCACGTCCGAGACTCCTGTTCTACACCTCCAGTGCTCTTGGTTCAACCCAGAAGCACTTCGCCCCGTTATCCTTGAACCTCTCTAGGAATCTCTCAAAGTTCTCTCTGTCTCACCGTAGTGAATAGCGTTTTGTTTATAACCCTAAACTAACGTATAATACTGTATTTATAGGCTTCAGCACAACCCTAATTCTAATACAAAACCAACCCTAAGTCATCTAAATCCCTCATATGATTAATTAAAAACTAAAATAAAACCCTACATCTAATATACATAGCAACCAAAACACGGATAACAGTTAATTTCAAAAAAACAATTTATTTAAATAGCCACATAAGTACATAATTAAACCAGTCACAAATTAAACAAAATGCCAGTTAAATAAAATTAAAAAAAAATAAATAAAACACACAATTCAATGAAAAATAAACAATTAAACAATTAAAAACGCACTTAAATAATTAAATTAAATGCCAAGACTGTCCTTTTAAAATTAAGGGTATTACATATATATATACTATATAATATATATGTGTATATATATTTATTATTTAAAGATTATTATTTATTATTATTTTATTTGGTAGTCATAACTGGAAAATGATTTGGATTTTTTAATGTGCATAAATATACCATAAGACTTTAGGGTTTAGATATGTTTTCACGTTAGAAAAATAAGAGAGCCAGAGAGAGAAGAAGAAGGGCTAACGAAGAAGAGGCCGGATCAAAGAAAGAGGAAACTGGATTTAGAAGAGACAAGTGAGTTTTTCTCTACTTTTCCTCTTAGGACTCATAAGCATATCACCTTGATTATCAAAATTGTAGTATTTATTTTTATAGCGTTGATCTAAAATAATTTATTAATCGGAGGATTAGGATCACCTTTATTATTTACATATATGTAGATTTAATCATGTGTATACATGTATATGTTATCAGGATATTTTATTTTTAGTTTCTGAATTTTTTTAAAGGTTGATTTAATTATGTTTAGCATGATTAATTATATTATATGGGGTAAAATTAATATATGTTAATGTGGCTCTAAAATATTAATTATTAAGTATTGGGATTCTTCTAAAATTTTCTGGATATTTTATATAATTCAGATTTTTTTTTTAGAATTTTTTTTAATATAATTTTTAGTAAAATATATAATGTGTTTATAAAATTTTTGGGTTAATACATATAATTGGAGCATCATGGGGATCGGCGCATCCACAAAGGGGTTGGGATTCGATGCGGCAAAGTGCACAACGCCTTGGTGTACTTAAATTAGGACCATCAGATGGTCCTGATGATCAGAAGTGATTATGGGGTGGTGCAGCGCATAGAATTTGGGTACACAATAGATCTAGACCATTGGTAAGGTCCAGTCAACAACGAGAAGATCTAATGCGGTGCGGTCTAAGAAAAAATGGTGCGCCTATAAGATCTGACAACTGGATGCAATCTAAAGGGTGGATGAAGATTTAGTGTGGACGAGCTCAGCATGACAAGGAAGGGCAACCAATGAGGAGAGGCCAGCATGCGCAGAGGGCCAAATCAGGCGCGTGTGCAGCGCGTGTGGGCGCGTGCAGTAAATGTAAGAGAGCGTGGTGGCGCATAGGGGCGTGTGGGGCAATGTTTGGGGTCCCGAAAAGTTCTTATAGGGTCCGATGACGTCCCAGAACTAATTTTAAGCTTAATCGTGTTGAAAGCAACCACTAAAGGAGATATTTTTTTAGTTTGAGAGTCATAGAGTGTTACTAAGATATTTAGTTGTATTTATTTGCACAAGATAATTAATTAATATTTTGCCATTGAATGAGGTGTGTGTGTGTGTGTGTGTGTGTGTGTGTGTATATATATATATGGATGTTACTATACATATTTATATACTATATAATATATGTGTATGTATATATATCATTTAAGAGTATTAATACTATTACTCTTATTTGGTATAATAGTATGGTTAATTAAATCATAATAGGCTGGTTATTAAATTAATGTTATGCATATAATATGCATGGAATGCCTATGCATGGTTTGTTTTATTGTTAAATTAATTTTAAGGTTTGGTACATGGTTGAATTATAGGCATGGATGAGTTACCAAAGGCATAAATATATTGCCTACGTATTTGTATGAATAAAATACATATATAGGAAGCATGGATGAATTGCTAATTTAAAAGTATAAATATCTATACTTGAGGAGGCATGGTTGAATTGACAAGGTATAAATAAATAGGTTTATAATGACATGGTTGATTTGCTAAAGCATAAGTTAATGGCTATGTGCATTAGATGTTTAAATTGCATCTAGGGTTGTTGTATATATAATTTGGAGTTCATAGATATTCGTATACTAGAATAATTTATAATTTAAAAAGGGAAGTTGTATTATTTTATAATATTAGTAAAATAATAATAGTGAAGGCATGGATGAATTGCCAAGGCATGTATCGTTGCTATGTGATTTAGATAATCAAAATCATTGTTGGGATTTGGATTGAATGTATTATTCCTTTAATTGTAATTTATTGCTTAAATGATTAAATTTCTGTTTATGATGGAATTAAGGTTAAAGGAGTTTCTTTTTAAAAGAATAATATATTGTTGGATTGGTTTAGGTATGATTATTAATTAATCACTGGTTAATGGTTTTGAAAATTTAAGGAACCTATTGATGGATAGGATTATTGTATTATATAGAAGTATTTATATATGTGTGTATCATCGTACATTAAAGTTAAAACTTTATTAGCGTTGGTTTTGGTATAGATGATTTGTTTATTAGTTTTCATAGGCTTGGTGAGAGAACTTGCTCGTGGGTTTAACCCACTTTATTTTTATCTTTTAGGTTACTAAAGGTCCAAGTCTAAAGGTTGAGGATCCGCAACTGGAGGAATTGTCTATTCTTTTGAGTTATTTCAAAGTAGGATATTATTACTTTATTTAAAATTATTATTTATTTCTGAAATTCTGGATAGTGACTTTTGGTTAAGGGGTCCTTGAGTTACGAGATTCCCGAGTTGTAACCATTGGAGAATTATTAGTGGATTTATTATTTATTAGTTTTTGTTTTCTTCATCGTATTATTTATTCTTTATTTTATTTTGTAATCTGTACTTATTTAAATACTTCAATTGTTTTGATATTCCCTAATTTTGTGCGCGGATTTGATCAACCCGTGTTCCGAAATTAGGAGGTATCACAAGAAACAACCAGAACACTTTGGATGAAAGGAATAAAGGTCTTTTATACCTAAGATCCCAAATTTGCGAGGAATAGGAAGTTTCTCCGACTAAGGCACAGACCATTTTCCCTTAACAATGATCATTCTTTCTTTCCATCTCTTCTCAGAAGTAGGAAGGTCTGTGCATATCCTCTGTTAAAGAGAAGAAATGAAATAATAGTGGTCAAGTTCGGTTTGGTGTCTAGAAATGGTATAGCTGAACAATAAGTCAGCAAAATTCAGGTCAACACTTTCTAATCTTCAGCGAATAAGAAGAGCTGACACTATTATAAGAAAATTAGGGTTTACTTGGAGAGGGGCAATACCTAATTTATTGAAGACTAAGTGACAAAAGAGATGAAAGAGAAAACGAAGGGCATTAAGATGTCCGACAGATAAAAGCAGTTCATTCTCGCCTACCCCTTCACCGGAACTAAAATCAGCACCAGGCTCAACTATTTCTACTCCCTCGGGGATCTCAAATTCTTCCATTACTGAATCAATGGTGAACTTAAAGCGTCAAATTGACAAAATCATTTCTTTTTCTTGTTTGATAAAGATATCGATAGATCCAGAAGTGGATTCCTCCGCTTGAGGAAGAATTATCTTCCCTCACGGTAGAATCACTCGTAACCTTAATAGGGTTAGAAACCCTAGGTGGTGGAACTTTAAGAAGAACAGGAGATGCCGAAGGGGTAGTTTCAGAATCCATAATTTCTATTTTATCGTGAATGGGTGAAATGGTTATGATATGAAAGTAACAAGAAAAGTATAAACTGACCTGAGAAATTGACGAGGCTACGAACATAGGGAAGATAAAAGCAAGCTTTAGAGAAGTTTTGTGGTCAGAATGTCAATAGTCACTTCCAAAACCACCTCTTACACTTCTGGAAAACGAGTAAATTCAATTTCCTTCTAATTAGGGACCGTTGCTCAAATTATGAGGGAATTGGGGGCAAACTGTGAAGGAAAAAAACCCCCTACCAATAAATATCAGCCATGTCATTAAATAAGTCATAACCTAATTCTCCTAAGCCACATGATTTTTAAGCCCAGCTTGACGAAGCCCAAAAGAATTATCATCAGCCCAACACCAATTAACTTTACCCATCCTCAGTCAAATATGCAGCTAGGATAAAGATTATCCATAATTCGGATCAAGTCAATTACGCTATCAAGGGAACCTCACAAGGAAGAATCTATATGAAGTAAGTACCCTACATAGAAGAAAAGCTTTACATGGAAGAACTTTATACAAAGAAAGAATCTTATATAGAAGAAATGCCTTACATGGAATATAATGATGAAGGATAATGGTGAATAAAATGTGACGGACAAGCAAGACGATTCTTACCATAATTTACCATTAAATCTTGTATAAATAGAGGCATGTTTTTTCAATAAAGATCATCGACAAATTCTCTGAACATCTATTGTTTATTATTTTTACTATTTTGAGTGTTTTGCTTTTATTCTTCAATTTATTGTAATTGACGAATTTTTGCACCTACACTAATGAAAAAGAGGGAATACTTAAAATATATAATGTAGCAGGGTACATTTGATTAAAGTGATAAGAAATAATACCTTCTGAAAAAAAATTTCACTTCTCAGGCATTCTTTCCTTATGCATGACATGATCTTACAAAAAGAAAAGAAAATAAAAATAAAAAATTCAGAGTTTAACTATACAAACCTTCTGAAGCATTGTTTCAATATTTTCCCTTTACTCTTTTTTCCCCTCTTATCCTCCAAACAATTATCTGCAGTGTAATTAAGTTTAATTCAATATTTTGACCAAAACAAGAACACTTAACAAAATGATCAATATCCATGACATTTCATTAAAATGAAATAGTAATTTTTAATCCGTGAAAAAAATAATCTAACAAATACTAATGAAAGAGAGGGAAGCCCAAAATATATAATGTAGCAGAGTATATTTGGTTAAAGTGATAAGAAAGAATACCTTTAGAAAAAAAAAAAATTCCAATTCTTAGGCCTTCTTTATGCATGACATAATCATGCAAAACGAAACCAAAAAAAAAATTGAAAAAGAAAAAAAATCAGTGTTTAACAAAACAAACTTCTGAAACCATGCTTCAATATTTTTCCTCTACTCTACTTTCCCCTCTTATCTTCCAAACAATTATGCATGTGCAGAGTAATTAAGCTTAATTCATTAATATTCTGACCAAAACAAAAACAACTAACAGAATGATCAATATCCATGACAATTAATCAAAATTAAATAGTGATTTTTAATCAATGAAAAAAAAAAAAATCTAACAAATACTAATGAAAGAGAGGGAATGCCCAAAATATATAATATAGAAGAGTATATTATATGTAACTCTTGGGCAATTTAAAAAATTGTAATTATTGACTATTCAACTCTCAACATTTTTAATACACTTATAATATACATTTTTTTTCATTAGAATAGTATATATATATATATATATATATATATATATATATATATATATATATATATATAGAATAGATTATATAAACTAAAATTAACCTTTAATTATACTTTTAATGGGGCATGTTAATGTAAATGAGGTATAAATCATTAGGTATAGTTAATGAGACATTTTATGAAAGAAATAAAAATTAAAAAATGTTCAGAAATTCCTTACAGTTTTAGGATAATATATATATATATATATATATATATATATATATATATATATATATATATAAATAAATAGATAGATATATATGTCGTGAATATGCATTTTAACAAAAATAAATAAATAAATAAAATGTTGATTAAATAAAATAAATTACTATTAAAATAAATAAATGTTTAAACACATTTTTAGTTTTTCATTTTACATTATTTTGAGGAATAATTTGATGGATATTAGGATTATGTGTGGGATGTTCCTACTTTAATAGGGGATGACTTTTCTTTCGGTGGAGGTTTGATTTGTTTTCTTTTTCCAATTTTTTTTTTATTCATAATAGAAAGAAAAAAGAAAAAAGAATTTTGATCAAGAAAATCCTATAGCATATACATTTGGCAACTGATACAATTAATTTTATAAGTCTTCCAAGAGGCATGGGTATTTTATGGGAGATAAATGAGTTTCGTGTTTACCAAATTTACTTGCTTTCTTTTTGTTATATATATTTTCTTTTTTTATATCAATTTTTTTTTTAATTTTTATTTTTATCATTCTATGTTATAATCTTACTATATATATAGATATATATGTCGTGAATAAGCATTTTAACAAAAAATTCATAAAATAATAAAATAATTATTAACTAAAATAAATTGCTATTTAAAAGAGATAAATAAAGGTTTAAACACATTATCAGTTTTCTATTTAAGGAAAAAGAAAAGTTTTTCACTAATTAAATATGTATGTATATATTTATATGTGGGAGGTGCTATTTTTTTTTTGGAATTAATGTTCATGTCTGGTATGAATTATTATAGATTAATGAACTTTTTTATGTGAAAAAAAAAAAAAAAATCAAAAGTGTTAAGAAATTCCTTACATATAATAGTGTATATATATAACACAACTTATCTTATGCTATGATGTCTAACACATACTAAACTATTGTATATATATGCACCAATACATAATTCTAGAAAGACACAAAATATAAGACAATAAATAAGACACTGACTTTAACACATGTCTTTCATCTCCAAATGAGCTAGTTGTTGTATTCAACACATGAATTGGTTCATGTATCCTACACTTGATATTTTCAGCATTTGGTTTAATCTTCCAACAATGCCTCCCCTAAACCAAATTTGCTATTCATTCCCATCTTTACAAGGTTTGTGTTGAAAAATGTTTCCACCAAGAGGCTTTTTGTTTGGTGACAGATTAACCAACTACCATGTGCCATTCTTTTCAATGGCTTTGATTTCTTCATCCATTACTTTCTTCCACTTTTCTTCTTTGCAATTCAAAAGGGATTGGATCTCCCCCACTGAGCCTTGTAGCCGTTACATACATCAAATTTCCAATGCTTTCAAATGACAAAATCTTCTTTGCAATCTCATTTGATGTGCAAGCTTTGTATCTTGTCTTCTTCATGCTTCTAGTATTTTTCTTCACCTGATTGACCTTGAAACTAATTTCCAATGTTGTTGTTGAGATTCACTTCAAAATTCCCACACTTCCTGAATTTACTTTTGATTTGCTCATTTTAATGAAATTATGCTTCAATGTACACCCATGTCGTATCACTTGAGAAATATTCTATGCAAACGTTCTTTCATTTTTCTTTAATAATAACTAGGGGTACAACTTAGGTTGGAAAACCCAAACCCAACCCAAGCCTAACCCGGTTTTTCACAGACTTGGGCAATCATTTTTACAATTAGGGTTGGACTTAGGTTGAAGTGCTAGTAACCCGAACCAACCTGAACCCAAATTATAATATTAATTTTGTATATATTTTTACTTTAAAATACATTATATATAATATTTAAATTATGATTACCATTTTTCTTTTCACCTTCCTTTGTTAAATCTTAACTTATTGTATGTTAACATTTAGGATAATCAATTTTCTAAGAATTTGTTTGTAATTTATTAAAAATCTACAAAAAGTCTTTGAACTTTTTCTTGTTTAAGAGTAATTTAATCTCCAACTAATGCAAGATCGTATTAAATTTTCGGTGTGAAGATTAGCTATATGAGTAATCCGAATTAACCCAAAGTTTTAACAAGAAATCTAAGTCCGTAGAGTAATGGGTTGGGCTCGATTTAAGTAGTTAGGGTTGAGGATAGGGTTAGGGTTAGGCTTGGGTTTAGCATTTCATATGGTGGGTTAGGCTCAAGTTATACCTCAACCCCGCCCAACCGTGTAAGTTGCAACCTTGACAATAACATCATCCAATTAAACATATTATGTTTCTTCTAAAATTGACTATATTGCTCCATTCGAAATTTTAGACCATTTGTTTTCTTCACCAAGATTTGATATTCCAATTTCTTCACCAAATTCTCGAAATTCAATTCCTATAACTTGTCTTTTTGTGATCACTTCACTATCTTCACTATCTATTTCTTATTTTTCTGCTTCAATTTAATATTTTTCAAATTCTACCTCTTTGACTACGTCGCCATTAGTATTTACTAATTCTTCTTCTATCTCATTTTTATCACTAAAAAATTTTCCTTCAACAATATCAACTCCTTCTCTTATTTGTTTCTTCAACTCCATTTGACAATTTTCTCGCCTTCCATCTTTTCACTTTTCTTATCAAATTTTCCTTTCTCAAATTCTTTTGTTTCAATTTCATCAAAATTTTCTTCATTTTCTTCTTCCCAAATAATTTTTTTCAAAAAATTCATTTTCATCATAATTTGGAACCCAATATTCAATGGATAGTGTATGGACTTTATAATTGGATGGAGACATAAATTCAAGCTTTTGCCATACCTGATTTGGAATTTTCAACATGCTTCCAAACTTCTTCATGAATTGCATTCTCGAATGTCTTGAGTACGTGTTCTTCTTTCTTTTTCTAAACTTTGTTTCCTGACAGCTTTTTGGATTTGTAATGACACCAAACCATAAATCACATGCTTTAAGATAAACAGACACTATATTGCTCCAGTACGCATAATTCGAGAGAATCAAATTTTTATTTTTTATTTTTATTTTTTTGTGCAACAATTGCTAGCTAACAATCCGTTCTTTGAATTTTCTTACGACACATACTCCTTGAATCTTCTTTGAATTAGTGTTTCAACGAGCCATATACTATTTTGCTTCAGGCTCCAAGATCATTCCCCCTCTGAGACTTTCGGACTCATACAATCATTGAGGCTCTGATACTGATTTGTAGGAGGCACTCAATTGAAGAAGGAAAAAACACACAATTTATAATAACTCTAAAATTCTGATATATATTTCTTCTCACTTCTTACTTACAAAATAATTCAAGAACATATATATATATATAAGCACCAATACATAATTCTAGAAAGACATAAAATACAAGACAATAAATAAAACACTAACTTTAACACAAGTCTTTCATCTCCAAATGAATTGGTTCGTGCATATATTCCACAGTTGAATTGGTTCACGTATCCTACACTTGATATTTTCAACATTTGGTTTAATCTTACAACATATTCCAAACATTATGTGCTTCCATCCACACTTGATTGACACCAAAATTATCCAACACAAAACTAAGTTCCTGATAGACGTTGGGTAAGTGAAATATATAAAAATCCAAACTTGTATATAAATTTGAAAAAGTAGGATTTTTGGTTTGCGATTTGATGCACACAAACCAAAGATGAGTCTCCTATGAAATGGGTTCCAAGGTAGTGAAGAAAACCTCTTAAAATATTTTGAACAGATAGACGGAGAGATCAAGAAATTTAAGCAGTTTGAATGTTTGTGTACCATTTTGTATGGGTGGACCCATACTTTCAATAGTCACACAGTTTGAGGAATGAAAAGCATCACTTTGTTTTTAAAAACAAAAAATAAAATACAGAATAGTTTAATAACAGAGAAAATATATTTCTTATAAGCCGTGTTTGAATTTGACAGTGTGGCTTCTTAAAATAAAAGAACACAACTTGCAAATAAAATATATAAAATATTAATTTTAATATAGAAGAGGTGCTTGTAATTCTCCTTTTTTTTTTTTTTTTATATCCCTTTCCTCTCAAAGAGGTATCACTTTTTTTTTTTTTATTATGATTATTATTATTATTATTATTTTGAATGGTTCAAAGAGGTATTATTAGTAGTGAAAAAAGGAAAATTTTCAACCATTTTATTTGTTGAAGTGAAATTCAGCACAGCTCAGGACGACACCGTTTTCTACAAAGAAAATAGACTAACCTTGATGGACATCGATGTGGTGCCTGCCAAGAACTCTCCGACGATCAAGTCAATCACCGGCGCTCTGAAATAATGGCAGTAATTTAATGTATTCAATTGTCTCATACCTGTTCAGTAGTCAGACTTCATATTTACATATGGCGATTCTCCCAGTATGTTGCAATCTATTGGGGATTCGAAGATATTCTCCCGTACTTGAATTTGAACATTAGCGTTATCGTTAATTTAATTTCAAACTTTGGGATATTTTATCTTTTTCTCTCTTTGACTAATATCCATCTTAAATTGGCTCATTAGTTGCCCCTATTCTCATTATTCGCTTGTTGAGTATCGAGAATGTTAAAAGTTATTTTTTCCTTCTTTTGGAAGGGAGCTCTTTTTATTTATTTATCGACCGAGCATATTGTAGATTGTCACGTAATTAAGTGCTCATAACAACATGTGTTGGCCACTTAAATAAAAGAGATTTTACGAGCTCCACTTAGCTCATTCTTTAATAATGGATAGATTTTACGAGCTTCATTCAGCTTGCTCTTCAATAATGGATAGATTTTTTGAGCTTGAATCAGCTTGCCCTTTAATAAGGGATATATTTTACGAGTTTCACTAAACTCCCCCTTTAATAAGGGAATAAATTTTATGGCTCAATCATTTTGAAGAGAGCGTTGAACTTAAAACTTCCAATACAACAATATATATATATGTATATATGTGTGTGTGTATATATATATATATATATATATATTGAAAGTTACGAGAGTATCAAACATTTATTTTAGACACGGGAGTTAGAATTTTTTTTTAGATTGTCGTTGTAGCTCATCTCCCCAAATATATAGTTATATATATATATTGAAAGGATAATGATTTGTAATTTCAACCAGGTGGGACATGGCCAAAATAATAGACTATACAAAGAAATCATTACTCTTCATTTTGCATTAGTTTCCTTATATATCTTATAATAGAATATGTGAATCATATCACCGAACATTTTTTTTAGCACATTTCGATGAATTAGCCATGTCATGCACAAATAAATGAGCAAAAACGACTCAATGTTCATGATTTTGACATTTAACATGCAATTTCACACTAACTTTATCGGCATGCAATATTGATTTTGGAAGAGCGGGCTTGATCTTCAAGCCTTGGAGATGGATCAATGCTCCCCTTCTTATTTATTATAAATAAATAAATAAATAAATATATATATATATATATATATATATATATATATATATATATATATATATATATATAAGAGTTTTTGAGTGAACCAAGTTACATGGCCTACTACCGTGATGTATGGAGACGGTATAAGTAATTTTTGTATGCTATAATTATGATCCCACGTAAACCCGAGACACGTCCTCTCATGGTCTAAGCAAATATTTTGATATATATCAAGTACTATCACAATAATAAGCAACTTAACTTGCCATTTGTCCTACATATATAATTTTTTGTGAATAAATATACATGATTTGGATGATCTTCAATAATTTCCCTTGTAAGTCAAAATATGCTAGTTGTATAATGGCACATATATAGCATAACATATCTTGAGGCTTCGAATAAGAGTTTTTTGACTTATGTCCCTGGCCTTTAATTGTTCGAGCTGTTCGAGCTATGCCCCTTTGAGTAATGTGTTGCTTGGAGTTGTGTTCTCGGATTACGTTCTCGATTTGACGTTATGATAGGAAAAAATAAGTGAATTTGAATACATTTTGCATCCATTTGCATATCTGCTGATTCTCACAGACAACGCCAGCTGTTAAAGCGACATTCAACATGGATTGGGACGACTCCATTTCCCTACAAAGAAAAGAGATGAACCTTGACAAGTACTGGTTTGGTGTCTGCCATGAGCTCTCTAACAATAAAGTCAGTCACCGAAGTTCTAAAATAGTGGCAGTAATTTAATGTATTCAATTGTCTCGTACTTATTTAGTAGTCAGGTTTCGTAGTTATATATGATGATTCTCCAATCTGTTGCAATTTGTCAAGAATTTGAAAATATTCTCCGTATTTTGAATTCGAACTTCAATGTTATCTTTAATTTAATTTCAAACTTTTAGATATCTTATCTTATGTTGACTAATGGCCCATCTTAAATTGGCTCATATATTTTATATTTTTATTAAAAAGTATTAAAATCCAAAAGGTAAAACCTTTGGCAATCCCAAAACATTTATAAGATATATCAATTTGAAAACATGAAAGTTATATAATATATATATATTTAAGGAAAATGATAGTTAAACCGAAACAATATACCGATTTGTCTGACCGAATTTATGTGTCTGCTTGGATGGATATCTATGTCAGAAATCAAAATAGTAACTTTAAATTCTCTCTCTTCCGTTTTTCTCTTTCCTTTCTTATCTTCCCCGCAAAGTAGTAAATCAGTTTTTCTCTCTCCTTTCTCATCTTTACCACTACTAATCTCTTTTGTATCAGGCGATCTAATCCATTATATGAAAGATATAATATCCATAAATATGGTATATGAAGTTATAATAAAAAATTGCATACGGCAAACTGATATTTTTCTTGATTGATGAAGATAATCATTTAAAATTTAATTTTAAAGAAAAATTGCACGGATGAGAGATAATGTTATGGTCACTTTTTAGTGGTGGTTTTGGATTTCGAATAGAATAAGAGAAATAATCAATCTTCTCCTTAATCACAAGTTGTTGTTGAATCAACCTCCGCTTCCATCAAAAAAAATAAAATAAAATAAAAAATAAAAAAATAAAATAAAATCAGGAAAAAAAAGGTTTTTCTAATGAAAAAAAGAGATTTAATTTGTGATATTTTTGAAATTAAATTTGCATGGTTATAAGCAGTGGTGTTTTAGTAATTATTTTAATTAAGTGTTTTAAAGTGCATATAAATATTATAAATTCTATCCACTTTTAGTTGGAGTATAGATAGCAGATATACGAATATATGTTTTGGGGAAATAGACTTTTATTGAAGAACACTGTACTCAATATACAAACTTTATATAGCAAAGCCAAATATTGGAATATATATAAATATATCAAACACTATATATAGCAAGCAGTACGCCATAGAAGGAAGGTGACAAAAGGGAAGACTGAAAAATAAATCCAATCCGAAGATTATTTAGAATAAAAACCAATATATTGCTTAAGATTTCAGTCGGACATTGACAACATACATCTAGAAAGCCAAAGGGATTTAATTAATTCTATCCATATGCATGTATTCAAATGACTCCGTCAACATAATCTAATGACCTTTACCAGAAAAAAAGGCCAGTTGTATAAATGCGCGGGCGCGCGCACACACACACACACATATATATACACGTAGCAGAACGTATATTTGAGGATTCAAATGGGAGTTAAGAGACATTAATCAATTCCTCTAGATCTATCTCAACCCATATATTACAATGTTGATCTTGCTTAAACTTTTGTTTCAGTTGGTTTCATTGCTTTCTCTAATCTCCTCAACCATTGTGTCTGCAAAACCATATAATATACCAAGTCTCGGTCTTTCCGGAGGAATTTTCCTGAAAGGAGGTGGAACGAAGACAACAAAAGCAGCAGCACAAACAAATGCAGAAACCCCAAAAAACGACTATGAGATATTTTTCTACAATCAAACACTTGATCACTTTAGTTATACCCCTGAAAGTTATACCACTTTTCAACAAAGATATGTGATTAATTCCAAACACTGGGGCGGTGCCAAGGAAAACGCGCCAATCTTCGTTTACCTTGGTGCTGAGGACTCGTTATTTGATGGTGATGTTGCTGATATGAGTGGTGGGCTTCTAACTGAAAATGCCCCTCGTTTTAAAGCTCTCTTAGTCTATATAGAGGTATAGTACCTAATCCAACACCTCTAGCTAGCTTTATATATATATATATATATATATATATATATATATATATGTCATTGTTTTAGCATTAAGTTAAACTACATGCATGTTTAATTTGTTTGCTCATGTATCAGCATCGGTTCTACGGAAAATCAGTTCCATTCGTATCATTTCAAAATGCGATAAAAAATGCTACTCTTCGCGGGTATTTCAATTCGGCTCAAGCAATAGCAGATTATGCATCTGTAATCACATACCTCAAGGAGAAATTTTCTGCTCACTACTCTCCCGTTATTGTAATAGGAGGATCCTATGGAGGAAGTAAGCAAGCTAGCAAATATGTGTAATATTAATTAACCATTAATATATTTCCCAATCATATAGATATATATACACACACACACACACATCATCATCATCATCTAATTATTTCCCATACTATACTTGAAAATTTTCAGTGCTTGCGACATGGTTTCGATTAAAGTATCCCCACATCGCCCTCGGAGCTCTAGCCTCATCGGCACCTGTTCTTTTTTTCCATGGCGCCCTCCCATATAATGAGTATTATGCTGTTGTTTCAAAGGATTTCAAGGTACAAGTTAATTAAATAAATAAATTTAATTTCACTATATATTGTGTTTTTTCTTCCTTTCAAGCTAAATTAATTTGAGCCTATGGAATGGTATAATGAAGTAACTATATATGTACTATTGTTGCAGCAAGCTAGCAAGAGTTGCTTTCATACTATAAAAAACTCATGGTCAGAAATAAATAAAGTTGCTTCTCAGCCAAATGGTCTTTCAATCCTTAGTCAGAGATTCAAGACTTGCTCGTAATTAATTATATACCATATTCATTCTCTATCCACTAATTAGTTTTATAATAAATTTTTCTTAACAAAAATGAATAATTTTCAAATTGGTTCAGCCCCATAAATGGATCGGAGGAGCTCAAGGACTTCATATCAGGCATCTTCATGGATGCAGCCCAGTATAATTCTCCACCAAAATATCCTGTAACTATGATCTGTCGTGCCATTGATAGAGCATCTAATACAACCGATATTCTTGGTCGGATATTTGCTGGTGTCGTTGCCACTAACAAGACTAAAGAATGCTTTGATACGAGGCAAAACCTGACTTCTGGTACCGAATCAGATGGGTATGCTTGGCAAGTAAGTTGCATATATACACACACAGAAACACACACACACATATATATATATAGTTAATTGTCAATAATGATATGGTGTATTATCATCGTAGATTTGCTTTAAAAATCACAGATGCTCATTATTCAACTTATTATAATGCATGTAGCAGTTAGAGAATCCTAATCCTTCAAATTTGACATACGAATTTGTTTTATAGAAGAGAAATTATAAAGACCACTATTGTTAATTTGTTATTGGTGATATATTGTGATGAATATTATGGTTTTTTTTTTTCTTTTCCGGGTAAACTTTTAGGAGACAAATAGGAAAAGGGGAGAAAATCACAAAAGATAAAGGGATTTTCTCCATCTGAGAATGTCTCTCTCTATACCATTACTCGGTAAATATTATGTGTGTGTATATATAATATACG
Source organism: Cornus florida (assembly GCF_030987335.1). Classification (NCBI taxonomy): domain Eukaryota; kingdom Viridiplantae; phylum Streptophyta; class Magnoliopsida; order Cornales; family Cornaceae; genus Cornus; species Cornus florida. The sequence goes on along the minus strand of NW_026775575.1, from coordinate 76,542,444 downwards.
TGATCAAAGTGGAGTCTCTCTATTTTTTTTTTTTTAAAAAAAAAAAAAAAAAAAGGAATGAGAATTTTCATGCATAAAATTGCTTTTGGAAAATTATAGAAGAATGTTATCCGAAACAATCAACAAAATAATTTCTTATATCCTATATTTATTTATGTTCTAAAAATTGAATCAAATAGAGCTTAAAATTTTCTTCATTGGAATTTAGTTGTTGGTTGGTGTACTTAGAGATGCAGTGAGTTAGTTGGGCCCTTTGGAGAAAGGGGAGACACTATGTTGGAACGTGATAATTCGACTTTAAGTAACTTCACCAATGGTTGCATCAACTCCTATGGCGTCCCACCAAGACCTCATTGGATCACAACCTATTTTGGAGGCAAAGTATGTACTTCTGATTTTATTTTATTTTATTTTTGTCAATTAATTATATTTCAAAGTTCTTCCCATAACTGTTATAATCATTTTACTCTTATATACTAATTAATTACTTTTAGAGGTTTACCATGTGCTTTTCAATGGCTCATTGTAGGATATTGGATTGGTTCTCCGAAGGTTTGGTAGCAACATCATTTTCTCCAATGGACTAAAAGATCCTTATAGTGCTAGCGGGTAATTGAAAAGGACATTTTTTCTTTTTCAATCCTTGTAAATAGATAAAATTAATTCACGTATCCTAGTCTAGTTGATCTAATATGCTTATTTTATTATCTTATTACAGGGTGTTGAAGGACATCTCAGACACTATTCTTGCCATTCATACAGTTAATGGTAGGTGGACCCTGTCAATCTGGCCAAACAAATTATATATAAACCCCTCTAAATCAGTTTACAATTTATATGCACTGCACAAAATTAAGACAGTAGATGATATGCATCTATGTGTGTAAGTATATATACATATATATATATATAGTTGATGCTAGTTAATATGTGACACTGATAAGTTAACCAACTGCTCTAAAAAAAAACTTTTACATACAGAGAAACTGAAAATATATATATATATATATATAAATAACCCCTTATACTATTCCAAAAATATGTTAGTACTCTCGCCATTACAATCGTGACAATAAAATGACAGTTTTGGACTTGAAATCTTTATAATTCCTTTCTTTATATATTAATCAAAATGACCTAGGATTATAATTAGATCCATGAATAGCCAACGTAAGGTAGCTGTTATGTATACAACCCCCTTTTTTTTTTGTGTGTCATAAAGTGTTTCATTGGCATTATACAACCAATGTTATTCTTAGATTACGTTTCCTTAGGGGTGAAATGGTAAATTAAAAGAAAATGAACAACACATTAGGGACAATAAGTTACAATTTTAAAATTGTTGAGGGGTTCGCGGCTTTACCAGGGATATTTTCAACACGGTGAGGTTATGTTCGGTTGCAAGAAATTGAAAATTTAGGGAAAAATTTTTTTTTGGTGGAATTAGAGACAAGCAACTCAAAATATTGAACAAAAAAATTCTCCACTTTCACCAATTTCAATTCCAATGCTCTAATTACATGCAACCGAATACACCTTAAAAGTTACTAGTTAATAAAAAATATTGTTTTGTAGTTAACCTTAGAATATATTGATATATATGTGTATAAGTATTTACCCAATTTACTCCTAGATTAAAATAACATTGATGTTTCAAGAGATTTACTATATCTACTTTAATTTGCAGGATCTCATTGTTTAGACATAGTGGGAGCATCGCCAAATGATCCAATTTGGTTGGTCGAGCAACGAAAGAGAGAGTTAGATGTCATTGAAGGATGGATCAAAACCTACTATGCTGATCTTTCATCCTTCAAGAAAACAAAATAATTGTTGAGCATTTTAGTATTAATAGGGATGTACTCGAAGTCACCCTAGAAAATTAAACATGGGCGATGTACTGCAAAATGATTTACTGTATATATGGAAATAATTTTCATTACTGCAAAATGATTTACTGGAAACAATTTTCATTCCAAAGTTGTTAATTACAAGGTTTAAGATACTATTCCTCATAGCCCCCAGCACTATGGGGAGCACGGGGATACCATTGTTCATCAAGGGCAACCCCAGCCAGGGGGAGATTGTCTAAAGTTAGGCAAAAATACTTCTTATTTTTAACAAACACACTAAATATTTTGGAATATATTGTGATAGAGGTTACTCAACCTGCTCACCAAAAGTGTTTAACATTTTTTTTTTTTTTTTTTTCTGAGTAATACAATTACCATTTGACTAGATAATCGCCATGATCAAAAACATCTTATCAAATTTGAGAAATAATATAATAAATATTAGGATAATTTGTGCTTACACTCCTCCAAGTTTGTAATAAGAACAGGTAGATACAACTTGGGGAGAATGTCATCCAATTGCTTCATTAAGTCTGCAAACTTGAACAACAACACCCCAACCATGATAACAATACCTAATTACCCTTTAACTTCTGAATTGACCCATTTAAATTATTAAATTACAATATTAATCTTTATAGGTCCTTTTATTTGACCAAAATGACCCTTAGCAAAAAATAAAAAAATAAAAAAAAATATCAAATTCCACTACTGTGGCTACCAATGCCATTTGCATACCGACAGGGGCGGACCCAAGAATTTTTAATTGGTGGGGCCAAACTAGAATTGTAAAATTAAAATTTTAAAATAACATAAAATCATTATAAGAAATTTTTTTGTGCAAGTTTAATGTATATTGTTAAAATGTGCGTATAAATAATATGCAATAAAATTGAAGAGAACATTGCACGAACTCTTAGGGCCCCTTAACAACCCGACTAATTCCCGAGGACTTGGAAGGGCGCCTCCCCAATCGGGTTTAGTAAGTCACTGCAAGGCAGCAGAGACTACCAACAAAGAACACCTGGCGGGACTCGAACCCTAGACTTTGGCTTCCTAAGCTCCAAAATTCAGCGAGTAAACCGCTAAGCCATATCCGAAGTGGATCAATTGAATCATTGTTGTTGTCAACTGAATAATTTTTTTTTTTCTTTCTAATTCATAAAAAATAATATTTATGTATGTGTGAATATATGTGTACGTAAATCTAGTATGTTGTTATAAGGATTACCATAATAATTAGTATTTTTTTTTTTTTTTTTTACTAAATTTGATCTTTTACAGCAAGAGGTTTATTGGAATTTTAAGAGGTTACAAGTAATTTCATTATTAAACTATATTTAATATCAAGGAACAATATAGAATTTAAAAATATATATATAGAGAGAGATCAACTTTAATTTTACATAGAAAACAACTATTAATATCTATGATTTAGTACCATAAATAGAGTGTTACAAAAAAAATTAGGGGGCCAACTTTAATTTTTATGTAAAACATTATCATAAATAATTAAAACATTATCATAAATAATTAAAATTTAATACTATAATAAGGTTTTGCGAAAAAAATTGCGAGGGCCATGGTGGAGTTTTTTTTTTTTTTTTTTTTTTGTCAAATTTTGATCAAATCAAAGGACTTGTAAAAGATTAATATTGTACTTTAATGATTTAAATGAGTCAATTCAAAAGTCAAAAACAATTACATACTCTTATCATGATTTGAGTGGTGTTGTTCAAATTTACAAATTGGGGGGTAATTGGATCATACTATTCCTAAATTATATCTACTTATTTTTATTACAAATCTCAAGAAACACCTCAAGAAGTGTGAGTGCAAATTACCCTAAATATTAAAATGATGAAGCAATAGTTGGATACCTTTTTTAAAATGATAAGACTTGGCCTATAAAAGAATTGATAGTTGATGTCGAAGCTCGCGATTCCATCCACGCACGCATGTCAGCTGTCGTGCCAAATTGTGAACCTAAATACGATGAAGGGCTAAAAGATAATTATCAATGAATAAAGCCGATGTCTTGTGTATTTGGAGTTAGGAATCTAGAGAGCGGATAAAATCAGCTGATCCGGAGGTTAGATTATGAATGGAAAGATGTTAGGAACCCATAAACTTTTTGCCAAATATAGATACTTATTTTACCTTTCATATTGCTTGTGACTTCTACAGATGTTAAACCAAATCAACATCCGAAGAGATCTAAGGCTTTAATAGGCTTGGGTGGTAACCATCGATCTGAATGATACAACCGAACCCAAGACCCCCGGGTTGTCCAAGTTTCATAGTCATATACATGGATGTCATGGTGGGAATCAGATTGACCATATCTCAATTACGGTGAAATAAAGGCCCAAGGATGAATGGACATACGAGCAAGGGCGGATACAGCATTTTTGAATGGGGTCGGCTAATTTTGGATTGGGCTAATTTGGGATGGGCAATCATTACTATTTTTTTATCTATTTATTTATTTATTTTTTTTTGGCTGGACTTAAAAAATAAAAAATAAAAAAATAAAATAAAATATGGGGTGGGTTGAAGCCCACCTTCGCCCACCCTTGGATCCGCCTATGCATACGAGTTTTAAGAGATGTCAACATAAGTGTTGGATTTTTTTGTCGTGCTGGAAACTTGTCAATGTGACGATCACAGCAGTGCCATAGCCAAAATGGAAAAAACGGCCAATTTTACGGGTCGTTAGGTTTCTTAAATTTTAAATGTGGTCGAGGTGGAAGGTGTGATATACGAGAAACTATTCGTTGCAACCGTTGCCACAACGACGTGGTGCAACATACGGCTATCAATATTCTATCAAAGCAAAGTAGACTTACAATAGAATCAAAAGGCTGATATATGTACAGGGACGGATCTAAGAATTCATATGAGGGGGGGCAAATTTATATAGAGTGTTTTTTATAATTTTAGTGAGGGCAATTTCAAAATTTTATGTGTATAAATGTAAAAAAGTATAAATTTAGGAGTGTAAAATGCAATAATAAAAAATTTACTTGTTAACGGATCGGATCTGAATGCAATAAGCATTTTATATTATCCGATCCGATCTGATAATCCGACAGATTATTTATAGGTGAATCCATATCCGATTTGTTTATAAACGGATATCCGATCCGATACGCAAAAAGTGTAAATTTTTTATAAAAAAAAAAAAGAAAAAAATTAATATCAAAAGAGAATTAAAAACAATTATTAGAAAAAAAATAATGGAAAACAAAAGATAAATAAAATATGAAAGGAAAAGAAAATATATATCTCATTTACTCTTTGTTAGTGAATAAATATTATGACATTCTTAATATGTATATTAGAAGATTTATTAGCAGGCACGGACCCAACATAGGACCAATGGGGGCATTGATGCCCCCACTGGATTTTTTATATTTTCATTTTATATCTCAAATTTTTTAATATTTATGAAGATGCCCCAATAAAATTATAATTCGCCCCACAGGATTCTTTTTTTTTTTTTTTTTTTTTTTGTATTTTATACTTCAATTTTTTAAAAAATTATAATTCACCCCACAGAAATTATTATTATTATTATTTGCATCTTATACGTTAAATTTTTGAAAATTTATGAAAAAAAACCCATTAAAATTATAAAAATAGATGCACTATATAAGTTTGCCTCCACAAATTAAAAGACTGCCCCCCTTTCACAAAATTTTTTGGGTTCGTTACTATTTATTAGTATGTGGGTGAAAACACCACACTATTATACATATATATTTTAATTATTATTTTTTTTGTTTTTCGGTTACATCTAATATAAATCTGATAGGAGTATTGTATTGTATAATTTATAATATAAAATATTATTATATATATTTAATCAAATCGGATTATTATCAGATCGAATCAGCATAAATCCATATTCGATTTGTTATGAAATCAGATTATCGGATTCGGATCGTAATCGAGTTATTGGGTTTTTTGTTTAATTCATATCCGAGTAGTCGGATCGAATTCGGGCTAGAATCCGATCCATTGACAGGTCTAGATATATGTGCTTTGATGGAGTGTTTGTAGTCGTCCATTGCACCACGTTATCATTGCAACGAATAATTTCTCGTGATGTAGAATAATGGGTAGGGCGTGAGCCAATGTGTTCGAATTCATCAACTAACATTAAGTTTCAGTGTGTTAGATCACCTAAGGAACTCTAATGAGTAAAACGGGAAGGAGTGTAATGTATGATTCTCTACTAGTCAGTGTGAATCAAATAAATGGATCCGGGGTTCGATTACGCTTGGAGAAGGTGTTAAGCACTTAGGCCAGCCCTAGGCATAGGCGACCTAGGCGGTTACCTAAGGCCTCAAATTTAGGATTATTAATATAGGAGTATATATATACCTGTTTCCCATAATCCCACATAACTAGTAACCAATTAAAAGCTAGACACATATCTATTTCAGGTCATAATTAAAAGTCAAACTTATAATATCAATATATATATATATATCGGTAATACAATAATTTGTTTATGTTCCTTCCTTCAAAAGAAAAAAGAATTTTTTATATTTAAACTTAGAAACTAGTTTATTTTATTATTATATTACTATGGGCTCATCTGCATGCATGGCAGGATCTGTTAAGCCCAGTTCAAACAACCAAAATTTTAATTCATGGGTGTAATCAACTATCACAAATTTTCTAAAACAACCTTGAATATCTCCTAAAACCTGATATGGTTTCTGATATTGATGGGATAAAATTATTTTCAGAAACCCAAGAGAATCTTTACCAAGAGGAACAAAAAAGGCAATTAAAGTATTAAATTTAATAAAATGCCAGTTTATTATTTTGCCAAATGCTTAGATTGCATAATAGAGCTAAGTCACATAATTTGCTCAAACCACTTGCGCTCTATCGCTCCGCGCGCGAATTGGTGTTTTGAAAGTGAATTCGCCAAAAATTCACGCTCTCATGTTTTTGAATTCGCAAATTCATAATTTTGAATTCGCGAATTCAATTTAAGAATTTGCCGGTTTTTAAAGTTCAATTCGATGAATTGTGTAAGGTAAAATCACGTATTTTGTTTAAGAATTCGACGACTTTTGACAATAAATTCACGAATTTGGTCTGAATCTTGAGAAATTTTGGTTTTACCCCCAACTTAAATAGACCAAATAAGGTTAATTATGTCAAAAAGTAATCACTTTAATTTAATTTAGTAAACTCTGTCAAAAATCAAATAATATAAGTTATATAACAATATACTTAATATTTAATAATACTTACGTAACTTACCTTCATTAGACAATATTTATTAGTAAAGAAATAAATGAATGAATAACATTTCATATTCTGATTGTGAATTCCTAAATCTCTGATTTCTCAATTTTCTATCTGCTATTAAGTGTTGGGTTTGTGATTCTTGAACTTCTTTCATTAGTAATTAACTCTTGATTCACTCTTATAGTCATATTCTCGTTCCATCATTTCATATTCTCTCTGCTATTACATTTAGGGCTCTTTGAACTGAAGGAAATAGGAATGATTCGAACAAATCTTTGATTTCTTGAATATTCTCTCTGCTATTACATTTAGGGCTCTTTGAACTGAAGGAAATAGGAATGATTCGAACAAATCTTTGATTTCTTGAAGAGCAATAAAAGGTAAGGAGTAAGGAATAAGGATGGCCAAGTAACTCATTATCTTTTCTTCTCTATTCTTAGTTCTTTTTTTTTTTCTTTTTTTTTTTTTTTTTTTCATTGTTATTTGGTTTGATTTTTACTCTGTATTCTTTACTCGCTCTCCATATTTTGGGTCTTTCTTTCTATCAAACTAGTTGTTTTCATTTAGTTCTAAGTTCTAAACTTCTAAGTTATAACTTCTAACAGTTTTTTTATTTTTATTTTTTTTTATTATTATTAAGCTTTTAATGTACTATTTTACAGTTTTCACTCTGATGAGCGCTGAAAAGTGCATATTTAAACCCCTTAAGCTTAGGTATTCTAGAACCTTTTATCTATCTTATTTTACCGTTTTGTATTGATTTCGTATTATTTCCATTTTCAGGTACTTATCCCCAAAACAAGCTAACTCAGCCAAATAAGAGCATAATTGAAGCAATTCTGTGATGAATCAAAGAAAGGAGTAAAGTAGAGCAAATAGGAAGCAAAGGGTGGAATTTCAACAACTTCGATCGATCTCAAGAAAAGTTCGATCGATCCAACTTTCATCGATCTCAGCACTTCAAGATGGATCTGAGTCATGTTTGTCCTTGTTCAAAGATCTCAAAAGTTCGATCGATTTAACTTCCTTCTCTGATCGATCGAACATTCTTGTCCTTATCCAAATGATTGATCTTATCCAGTTGTACCACCCTACGAACCGCTTTTGTCCTTTTCCCAAAAATATCTTCAAAATACCTCAGATTTGTTTTTATCCAAAAAGGCGCCGCCATTGAGGATCGATCCAGCCTAAGTTCGATAGATCTCAGCCATGTTCGATTGATCCAAGTTCAAGATTCGATCGATCGAACTTCCTCCAGTATGAAAAAGTTAAATTTCTAGCTCACAAAAAGTTGTACTTTATCCAATCATTGGGGAATATTTATTGTACGACCCCAGCTCATTTTGGGTGTCATTTGACCTACCTATATAAGGATAAGGATTATTTTTTTACATCATATCATATCATACCTTGTAGAACTCTTAGGGAGGAAGCAAAGAAGATGAGGAGGCTAGAGACACCATTAGAGACTCTTTATCAACAAAGGAGCAGATTTCTTCCATGGAGCTTGCCCTTGAGGGTTAGAGGACATCATCCATGAGTGGCTAGACATCCTCTTGGGGCTAGAGTTAGCCCTAAGTGTGATACCCTCGGATTCCCGAATGCGGGTTGGCCAGGCCCACGCCCGAATACCCGAGGATATCAAAAACAAAATCGGCAATAAACGAACACAGAATACAAAAGAATAAAGAAGAATAAATAAAATACTAACAAGAAATTAAAATGATAATCTAATAATAAACCTCAGAATATATTTCCATTAATTAATAAACTCTTCTGATACAACTAATCCTCCAAAATACAACTCGGGAATCCATACTGTGTGGACCCCTAGAAAATCCAAACTAAACAAATGACAGCAATAACTGTCTAAATCAGGAAACTGAATCATAAAGGAACTCCTATGTAGCATCGGAAGAATGGAGTAGACTGATCTCCGTTCAGCACGAACAACCTCTACTCCTAACGAACACCTGAAAAATAATGGTGGGTCAGGCCCACAAACAAGTTCTACTCTACTACAATCCAAGCAGAGATCCGATATACATATACATCCTAGTCAATCCAACAGTAACTAGTAGTCCGTATATATATATATACACACTAAAGGAACTTCACTAGACTATAGGGTTGTCTCAACCTGAATAGTAGGCAACATGCAAAACGCACATATAGTGGGCATGAGTACCTAGACCTACCAAGGTACACAACTACACTATATCTAGCTACACATCCTTGGCAATATACACACCATAACCACTGATCCTGAGACTCAAGCTCATATCATGGCACCATACTTATATATATATATAATCTAGTAACCATCCTATTCAGTATAAATTAATCCTCCATAAGTCATTCAACTTGTTCAGCTGACCTGACTTGAATATAAGTAGGACTTAACATTTTAGTTAATTCATTCCCTTATATAATAAATTAATCCTCCATAAGTCATTCAACTTGTTCAGCTGACCTGACTTGAATATAAGTAGGACTTAACATTTTAGTTAATCCATTCCCTTGTATAAAATAGGTAGGACTTAACTGATAAGTTAATCCGTCCCTAGAATGTCACCGTCCCATACCGGTGTATTAAACCACACAATCCAACAATTAATGTAACGATTAAGGAAATACATCAAACAATCCAGAAATAACTATGATAATATGATATCAAGTTATCACAAAATAGGAATGACTTATTATTTATTTAAGCTTCCTATATCATATGTCCTACATAAACTGAATCTTATACATATGATGATATTTTATTATACCATCAAATAAGCATTCTCCATATCCAATTCATCCTACACATTTAATCTCAATTGCTAAAACATATTAAAAGATTAAATTCATTTGTTTGTTTAAAACATTCAAATAGCAAGCATCATTATGATTGAGTCTATTTAAATTTATTTAAACCCAAACCTAGTTCCTATTTAATGTTCAGGAATCCTAGGCATGTTTCTACGTTCCATCATTCCACAGATATGAAAATTACATAATTTAAACATGTAAAAATTCACACCGGAAATCAAATCAAAATCATACATTTATCAATTCATAACACAAGAACAGATATGAACAAAATTCATAAAACCTATGTTCTAATCCAATTAAACATGCATAATTATTTAATTTTATGTGTTTAATAAATCCTGGAATTTCCTAGGCATATACAGAAACACGAATCAAAGGGAAAGAGATAGAAGAAGAACTTGACTTAAACTTTCGGATCGAAAGTTAAACTTCTTCTTCCTTGATCTTCTCTCTATAGGATTTTTTTTCCTCCTTCTTTCATTTTCCTCCTTCTCTCTCTAACTCTTTTTCTCTAGAATATATCATGTAAATATTTCTAACCCCCTTTTACAACCTATAACTATATATTTATAGGCTAAATAAAATAACCCTAACCCTTTTCCCAATCCAAGTCAACTTAAAAAAAATAAATATTAAAATATTAAAAAGGTAAGTAAAATATGTTACGTATATAATTTATGTATATCTTTATTAAATAAATAAATTATACACTTTCCATTATTTATTAATGGATTATCCAATAATACTTAAGTTACCATAATATTATAAAGCAATTTAAAACATAACACGTATCAAATCTACGTATATTTTTATTATTTAAATATAAAACATATACATCAGATTAAATATTACTACCCAAGTTACCATAAAAGTAATTAATAAATTATTTTTCCTTTTATATATATTAAAAAGATAAGTAAAATATGTTACATATATAATTTATGTATATGTTTATTAAATAAATAAATTATACACATTCCATTATTTATTAATGGATTATCCAATAATACTTAAGTTACCATAATATTATAAAGTAACTTAAAACATAACACGTATCAAATCTATGTATATTTTTATTATTTAAATATAAAACATATACACCAGATTAAATATTATTACCCAACTTACCATAAAAGTAATTAATAAATTACTTTTCTTTTTATATATGTATATAATATATATCTATATATATACATACACAACTATCCATGGGTAATAATTCATACACATCCAACCTCCTATCCAAGTAATCCATGGGACCCAATTGGTTGGCCCATTACTACTAATCATAACCATAAAAGAAAAATAAAAGAAAATAATAAAAGAAAAGAAAACATTTAATTTACAATTAATCAAAACACCATTTAAGCACATAATCTAATTAAATAATTAACACATAGACAAATACAAATAATACATAGACACATAATCAAATAATCAAATAATACCTAATTCAATTAAACACATAAGCAATTAGTCAAATAATCAATTAAATAAATTAAAAATACAACTAAAACAAATAAATAAATACCGAGACTATCCTTTAAAATTAGGGGTATTACACTAAGCATGCTTTCTACTTCTTGATTTATGTATTTTTGAGGGGATTTGTATTGTGATTCATGTCTTGATACTTTTATATATATAGATCTTATTTCTTCAATGATTTATGTGGTTTAATGCTTCCAATTGATCATTTCATTCTATCCATATGTCTATGTATGCTAGAATAAATGTTCATGTGTTTGTCTCTATTTCTTGTGATATTGATGCATGTTTATGTGTGTTGATGCTATAGATCTAGAGATTGTCAAGACATAGTGATTAATGTCATGTTCTTCTGGTTTATTTAATGGTTCATACTCATTGTTTGATGGATTGTACCTTTCCCTTAGTTTAATTAGTTTAATTTCATGTCATTAGCTTAGTTATAGTATAGTTGTTAAATGGGAGGACAATTCATGCTTGTTGTTGATATTCCATACTTATGAAAAGCAAGTAACATGTATCTCTAACCTTGTGATGTGTTTGTATTGTGAGCTTAAAGAAAGGATTAATGGCTTAATTTGATATGTTGTGCTATCCACCATGTTGTTTAGACAATATATGCTTAATTTGTTATCCATGCTTGTTGAAACAACCACACACACACACCTTGTTGCAATACATGTCTTTCCCCTCATTTATCATTAATTAAAGGTGTAGAAAAGTTATACTTAGTAGTGATCTCTAAACCCCGAGATCTCTCTCTCTCTTTTATTCTCTCTATTGCATTATTGTTTACTTTAATTTAATTTGCATCTAGTTTAATTCAACCAACCAACCACTATTTTGATCACTCGACCTACTAACCCTAATTTTGATTCCTCAACCTAGTACGACACTCAATCCCTTGGGACGATCCCTACTCACCCTATCTATATTTTTAGTGAAAGGTAGTAGTGGCAATTTCTAAATGTAAAACATGGCCACATTGCATAAACTTTGGGTTCAGAGTGCAACAACCACCAAGTTTTTGGCGCCGTTGCCGGGGATTGATTGATTGATTGGCAACGTCGTATTTGTGGAATCAATTAGGAATTAGTACTTTTTTGATCGTGTCTTTACTTTGTTTTCAATTTTGTTACTTATTGTGTTTGTTCTTGTTTGACTAGGAGTATTGAGCTAAGAAGATGAGCAAAGGATATTCCAAGCAAAGGAGCTAAGCAAGCAAAGGAAAAATGCTAAAATCATAAAATAAAAAAAATTGCTAAGCTAAGGTATAAATTTAGAGTTGAAGTGCTAAAGGACCTTTGTGAGCTTTTTCTTTACTCATCCCTTAGTTAAATCGTCGGCCCGCGTGGAGGCTAGTATTTCAATTTTTAGATAAATCGTGAGCCCGCGTGGAGGCAATTTACTTTTCTTGCATATTGTTTAAGCATGGGAGTATGAGAACATTGTATGTAGAGGAAGTTTGTTGATTGTTGATTTGTTATGAAGGTAAAGTGTTTATGTCATTGATTGTTGTGTTGCATTGTGCATGCATAGTCGTAGATCATTGAGACCCACTCTTGTCCTTTTAAATTTTCATCTTGAATTAATTGTTCGAAACCTTAGGGGAAGAGGTAGTTCTAGTTGATCCATTTCATTAATGGAAGGACACAATGAGAACCATGTGGAAGACCTTGGTCCAATAGACTAACAAGGTATCCTCTACCCCAATATGCATCATGATAACATGCAAGTACCATTAGGCATATCAAGGCCATATGTTCATCCACCATAACAACAAGGCCTAATTCCATTGGGAATGCCAAGGCCAATCTATGCTCTACCACCTCCCATCATTCAAGACAACCAAGGTGCCCATGTTGCACCTCCAATTACTAATCCTCCCCTTGTTTTAAGATATCACTATGTGCCTAATGAATATAATGCACCCACATGCATTCAATTGCCACCATTTAGAGTACACCACTATGAAATCAAGCCACAAACCATTCAAATGCTTCCTAATTATCATAGACTTCCAAGTGAAGAACCATACAAACATTTGGATGAGTTTCTTGAAGTATATTCCACCGTAAAATACACGGACATGCCAGAAGAGGAAGAGGTCTTAAGGCTTAAACTTTTTCCATTCACCCTTAAAGACAAGGCAAATTATTGGTTTAACAATCTTAGGCCTTTTTCAATAACTTCTTGGGCGGAAATGCAACAAGAGTTCTTAAAGAAGTACTATCCGGTTTCTAAAACCAATGCCATGAGAACCTCAATTTGAGAGTTTTCATATGGGGATGGAGAAACATTTCATGAGGCATCGGAACGCTTTAATGAATTGCTTAGGAAGTGTCCACATCATGACATGCCCAAATGGCAATTAGTTCAATACTTCTTTGAGAGCTTATCGGACAATTACAAAGGCATAGTTGATGCTTCCATGGGTGACTCTTACATTGATAGGCATGAGGATGATGTGTGGCGTCTTTATGAAAGCATGAGTGAAAATTCTTTACATCGTACTTTATCTTCGAAGAATGGTAGAAATTCTAGTGGCAGGAAGAGTGTTGGCTTACATCAAGTCGACCACTCCAATGAAATTGCTGCCGAAATAAAGTCATTATCTCAAAGATTTGATCAATTTTTAATCCACCAAAACTCAGCGAATCAAGTATCTTCCTTCCCTAACCATTCTCATCATACATCTAATGAAACATGTATGACTTGTTCAAGTGTTTTACATTCTACTTCCAATTGTCCCCATGGACATGTGCAAAGTGAGCATCATGAACAAGCAAATGCTGTTTTTACTAATCAAGGGAACAATCCTTATGGAAATCATTACAATCCTAGTTGGAAGAATCACCCGAATTTCTCTTGGAAAAACCAAGGGGAGGGCTCAAACCCTTCCCAAGGTGGTTTTCAAGGAAAGTACATTCCACCTCCAATGCAAAGCCAAGGTTCCTAAGGTTTTAGATCATCATATCAATCACAAGGAAACCAATTTTCAAATTCTTATTTTCCTAATCAACCATCATATTCCCAAGGAAATGTTAGAAGTCCCACTTTTGAAGAGAAAGTTTTGACCGCTTTGGGCACTTTAGAGACAAACACACAATTACTTCATTCTCACTCTCAATCCATTGCAAAGCTAGAAACCCAAGTAGGGAAAATAACTAGCACTTTGAATGCAAGAGAGAAGGGAAAAATGCCTTTGAATGCCCCACAAAAGCAACAATGCATTGTGGAGACTCATTCCTCATCGGAAGGTCACACAATAGAGCATGTCAATGCGGTGACTACCTTGAGAAGTGGAAAGATTGTGGACAACCAAGTGGGTATGTCCAATGAAGAGAGTGAACCGGTGCAACCACAAGTTAACACCCGTCCCATTTCATATCATATTCCTTCTTCATTACATGTGCATGACCATATAAATGAGAATGTGTTGAAAAGTGATTTGAAAAGTGATTTTGAAAAGAAAGATGTGCAAAATGATTTGAAAACTTCTTGTGTCGAAGAGACTTCAAAGAAAAATTCTGAAAAGGTTTTTGAGCCAAAAGCTCCATTTCCGGATGCCTTAAAAGGATCCATTTCAAATGACAGGCAAAAGGCCAAAATAAATGAAATCGTGGACGTGTTTAGGCAAGTGAAAGTCAATCTTCCACTTTTAGATGCAATCAAGAAAATTCCGACTTATACCAAATTCTTGAAGGACTTGTGCACCCAAAAGAGGAAGAACAAAAGCCAAGCACCTAGAATAGTGGTCTTAACCAAGAAAGTGAGCTCAATTTTGCAGCATAACACTCTTCCAAAGTTTAAGGACCCCGGTTCACCTACTACTTCATGCATCATTGGTGATCATATCATTAATCGGGCTCTTCTTGACCTAGGAGCTAGTGTTAACTTTCTTTCATACTCGGTTTATGTTAAATTAGGCTTAGGAGACTTAAAACCAACGTCGGTAGTTTTACAACTTGCCGACCGATCAATCAAAAAGCCTACGGGTATCATCGAGGACGTATTAATTAAAATTGATAAATTCTTCTTTCTCGTTGATTTCGTTGTCATTGACACGGAAACGGTCCTAAATCCTAAGAGCCAAATTCCCGTTATCCTTGGCCGTCCTTTCTTGGCAACTGCAAATGCCAACATCAATTGTAGGACCGGGATAATGAAAATCTCATTTGGCCATATGAAGGTAAAGTTGAATATTTTTAATCCAACCCCTAATTCATTTGACAAACATGAAGAGATTAATGTTGTAGATAAATGTCATGACCTTAAAAGTGAAGGAATTAAGTTTTTGTGTGAGACCAAAGTTTCAAAAAGTCCATCTTCAACCTTGAAACCAAAAAAAGTTGTTTCAAAATCTTGTTTTAAAAGGGCGTGGAAGCCCAAAGATTGTTTTGACCAAGGACTGAAAATGTCTTTTGAGCTTAATCCAACAAGTTCCTTAAAGAACCATTTGTTGGGTGAAGTTCAAAGCACTTATCACCCCATTGAGGAGGGGATGCACTATAAGATGTTTGATCCGGGCTAAAAGAGCCCAACGTCTTACTAGAGACGTTAAAGATTAGCAAGACGTTTCGTAGGGTATCAAAACCCTATTCCTCCCTCATTTCTATCTTTAATTTCAATTCTTGCGAAGTCTAAATACTTGTTTTTGGTTCATATGCATTGCTAGGAACTGTGATTAGGATTGCATGCACTTTTATGTTGAAATTGACCATTTTGCATAAGTTCGATCGATCTCCAAGGAGTATTCGATCGATCGAACTTCTACCTGCATCCAACACTTAGAAAATTTTCGACCTGCATCCACCTGCATCCAAATCACCTCTTTGTCCCATCGTTCGAACTTGTTCTCAAATCGATCATAAGTTCCTAGATCGATCCAAACTTCAAGTTCGATCAATCTTGAGTTCCAACACTTAGAAAAATTTCCGAATCCAAAACCTGCATATTTTTTAGCTCTCTGTCAGATCGAACGAACATTTTGTTCAGATCGATCTCTGTCTCATTACTTTGACTTTGTTTTGACTTTTTAATTTTAAAATTCCAAAAATATTTTTTTTATTTATTTTATGTTATTTTATTTTCCAAAACTCCCAAAAAGATTTTATTTTATTTTAATTCTTTAAAAATCCAAAACAATTTATTTTTAATTTTTTAATTTTTAGTTTTAAATTTTTGATTTTTAATGTTTATTCAAAAAAAAAAAAAAAAATTCAAAAATTTCAAAAAAAATTTCAAAAGAGAGATCATTTCAGTTCGATCGATCTGAGGTTTCAGTTCGATCGATCGAACTGGTTTGGGGAAGTTTTTAAAAATGAAATTGAGGGTTTGTAGATCAATTCCAAAGATCGATCTAACCCTCTCAAACCCTAACCCTCGCATTGCCGCTGCACCCATCCACTATCCCATCTCCGGTGAGCTTCATCTTATCCCGAATCTCTCTCTCTCCTCTCGGATCTTCATCTCATCTCCATCTCATCTCATCCTTCGATCTGGGTAAGATTCGAATCTCATCTTGTATTTCAAGCATCCTTTGATACATACATGATTTCAATGTTAGATCCAAGCTATTTTAATGTTGAAAATCTCCATTGATGAAGTTTGAAATTATATATGGTTGTATTTATTTTCAGAAATTGATTTATTTTTGGGAGTATGGGCTTCATTAGGTGATTAGGATTGATGTTTTGTGTGTTGATGGGCCCACGACCTTTTTCATGAAGGCCCCGTATCATCCACGTCACAGATCTGTGACTGTCCACGTTCTTCACAGAGTTCGATCGGTCGAACCTATTTCTCAGATTGATCTAGTGAGATCGATCGAACTTAGTTTCTCAGTTTCTCAGATCGATCATGTGAGATCGATCTCACATTTTTTGTGATCGATCGAACTTCACAGATTTCATATACACATTCCATGCATCTTATCTTGTGTCCATGCTATCTCATTCATGCCCAATGCCTGTGATTTTCCACATTGGATGCATTTTACACTTATATTGCTTAGCATATTCACATCCTGTCACTTCTATAGATTCATGTCATTTATCTGTTTTATTTATCTTACTTGACATAAATGATTCTATTTTGTGCTTTAAATTCTTTATTCTGGCACTGACTTCCCTTGCAAGTTTTCAATTATTTTACAGGACATGGCTCGGGTCAAAACTGTAGCCCGCAGACACTATCACCGCCAAGGCAGGCAGACTTTGGATGACGAGGCCGGTCCATCTTATGCCCAGGACCCCATACAGGAGAAGCTAGCTGAGCCCACATAGTCTCCCCATTCTGACAACAGATTACACTCTGATGTTGGCGCATCTCCTTCACACAGTGACGTTGAGGCTGAGCACATACCATCTCCACCACCACAGCCAGCTCAGCCAACCCAGGAGTTAGACCAGCCATTATGTAGATACTCACACCTTCCAGTGGCGCATGAGTCAGTCTTCGACACTGACTTCTTTTCCCGATCAGTACTTACCCGATCAGTTTATGATGATATACTATGGAGGGGCCTTACAGCCATTATTTCCCCTGTCACATACCCGGTGTACCCGAGGCTAGTACGGATGTTCTTCTAGAACCTCCGACCTGCCCCGCATAACACGACGAAGCTGAGGACCTCCATTGATGGCCATCTGATTTCTATCACTGTGGACATATTATCCAGATCGTGCCATTGTCTACATGACTGCCCTCCAAAGCTACATGAGACATATCCCAGGCTATACCGGCCTTTATATGCAAATATGGCCGTTCTTCTCATAGGTCATTATGCCAATGGCGAGACCTTTGCCACCCACACATATTTGCCAGATGACTTGTGGTTCTTTGACTCAATCTTGTTCTGCAACGTCTTCATGGCCGGCCATAAGATTCAGCGGAAAGGTGACTACTTGACCGCTCTGTACGCTTTCTATACAGGGCATTGGCTGTCTATCCCTGCGCTCATCTGAAGCATGATGAGGAAGCTCTATGATGATCACATTAGCAAGGAACAGCCCAAAAGGGCTAAATCTTTCCTATTTGGCCACCTTATCACCCAGATCTTGCTAGACCAGCGTTATCCCTTCCATCCACGGGAGCACCCTGAGAGAGGATCCTGTACCTTCCAAAAGAAGGACTGGGATAAGAGCTACAATGTCATTATCAAGAGATTACAGGAAGACGCAACCGAGGTAGCAGAGGAGCTAGAGGCTGAGGAGGCAATAGCAGTAGCAGACCCGGCAGCGGACGACGCAGCAGTCGATCCGGCTACCGTACATATGGACATTGATTTAGAGCAGCCTGCAGAGGATGCAAAACAGCACTCTCCAGCTGGGTCACCCATTCACGCATAGGAGCAGGCTCAGGATCATCATTCTCCCTATCCAGCACCTGAGGCTACAGCACAGACACCCAGCTTTGGAGAGTGTCTTCAAACTCTAGAGGACTCAGTGATATTTATCCGCACAGAGATTGTCGCCCTCAGAGCTGACATTGTTTCCCTCCGTACAGATGTCATGGCCGCATTTTGTGATCTATCCTGAGACATCCGCGGAGCGCGACCTGCCTCATCCACCTGAGATTCCCAGTCCCTCTTCCTTATTATACTTGATATTTGTGATACTTGCTATATTTTTGTCACTGTATACTATTTTTGTAGCCGGTCTGTCGGTTTTGATTTTATGATGTACTATGCACTTTATCCTGCTTTATATATATGCTTTCTTTATGGATGTCATATTCTTATATCTGTCTGTTTTACTCCATCAGGTGTATCTCAGTGACTTTAGTGAGAAAGAGCACTGCCCAAAATTTTTAGGACCACCTTTTTACCTCTCTCTATTTTTAGTTGCTATCCTATTTACACTTGCATGACCACTGTGCACTATTATTATCCCTTTTGTTATCTGATGAGTTTTATCCAAGTGCCAAATTTCAGGACCATAGTTAATCCCAAGTTTGGGGGGGGCTATGCCACCCACTTTGGATACTTCTGTCCTAACCATTCTTTGCCTTCATCGCACCGGTATACTCTTTCCTTTTGTTCTCTTTGCACATTGAGGACACTGTGCCATTTAAGTTTGGGGGTAATGGTGCTTTGCAGTGTTTGTTTTTAAATTCAAAATTTTGACCATATTTTGTGTATTTGAGAGATTTTCTATGATTGGTCCATGTTAGCTATGATTTTGATCTTTTAAGGACTATATTGCTTAAAATTTAAAAATTGCATGACTTGAGAGTTCAATACTCCTTGTATGCCTTGTAGATGCCATTTAGGAGTAAATTTTTTGAAAAAATGATATCTTGCTTACAGTTGTGGTCCACATCATCTTGATTTTGTGATTGTTTTGAGATTCATTCTAGGATTCTACACTAGCACAGGCGCACACTAGCATTCAATTATGGGGTACATGCTTTGTTGATTATTGAATTGGTTATATCCTAATTGGGCTAGTAGTGCATTGAAAGCTTTCATTCTTGATAAAGGTGGATAACAACTCATTTTCACTAAGTAGCCGGGATTCTAACCTCATCAAGCATTGAATTTCTTGCGCCGAAAGGTGAAGGGCCCAAACTCTAGGTTGATAATTAAATTTAAAAAAAAAAAAAAAAGAAGAAGTTGCAAAAGTAATAAAAAAGTGAGGACTTCTCCCAAAAGGTGAGAAATGATTAGATGGAGGTTGTTTTAATTTGTAGCCTAGTCGATTTGAGCTTGTAAGTCCGTACGGGTGTTTGAACATCTAATGCCTTAAAGCCGTCTGGTTTAGGAGTCATTGACCTAACGCTCAACCTCATGGATCGCTAGAAAGCTTAATAGATCAACACATTGCACTATGCTTCCATCTTTGACCCTATAAAAAAAAAAAAATAAATAAAAAAAAAAAATCGAGTGAAAAGAACAAGCGCACCTAAAACAATAAAGCTTTAATAAAAGGTCCACTTTTTGCCTTGATGATCGGTATTAGATTTGTGTGCTAGTTTGAGGGTAAGGATGTGATTAATTCTTTAGTTGGCTAAGATAGCAACACACTTGATGCCGGTCCACTCAAAAAGGATTCTTGAGTTGTTTTGATTTTCATGATCATTTTCTTGATGTGTGGAGGACCATACTTGCTTGCTTGATGTTGAGATTTTGGGAAATTGCTCAGAAATGTTTGAAAAATTACGTACTTGAGGTAGTTTTCTCCCAATGCTTGTTTGCAATATTGGTATCTCTTTAGAAAGAATGAGCTTAATGTTTGTGGGTATCATTTCTGGAAACCCTCACGAGACTTCCCTCGTCCACTAGGGGTAACTTAGGGGTTTAAAAGACTTGTTGCATGTGCTAAATGTAATTGTGTTCCCTACAAAAATGGCGTTATTCATTTATTGCTTTCTATTACATAGTTGTATAGTTGTTCATTTCATTCATTTACTTTCTAGTTCATTGCTAGGGACTAGCAATATTTAAGTTTGGGGGTGTGATGAGTACTGAAAAGTGCGTATTTAAACCCCTTAAGCTTAGGTATTCTAGAACCTCTATCTATCTTATTTTACCATTTTGTATTGATTTCGTATTATTTCTATTTTCAAGTACTTATCCCCAAAACAAGCTAACTCAGCCAAATAAGAGCATAATTGAAACAATTCTGGGATGAATCAAAGAAAGGAGCAAAGCAGAGCAAAAAGGAAGCAAAGGGTAGAATTTCAGCAACTTCGATCGATCTCAAAAAAAATTCGATCGATCCAACTTTCATCGATCTCAGCACTTCAAGATGGAGCTGAGCCATGTTCGTCCCTGTTTAAAAATCTCAAAAGTTCGATCGATCCAACTTCCTTTTCTGATCAATTGAACATTCTTGTCCTTATCCAAATGTTTGATCCAGTTGTACCACCCTACCAACCGCTTTTGTCCTTTTCCCAAAAATATCTTCAAAATATCTCAGATTTGTTTTTATCCAAAAAGGCACCGCCATTGAGGATCGATCCAGCCTAAGTTCGATAGATCTCAGCCATGTTCGATCAATCCAAGTCCAAGGTTCGATCAATCGAACTTCCTCCTGTGCGAAAAAGTTAAATTTCCAGTTCACAAAAAGTTGTTCTTTATATAATCATTGGGGAATATTTGTTGTACGACCCCAGCTCATTTTGGGTGTCATTTGACCTACCTATAGAAGGATAAGGATTGTTTTTTTACATCATATCATATCATACCTTGTAGAACTCTTAGGGAGGAAGCAAAGAAGCGGAGGAGGCTAAAGACACCATTAGAGACTCTTCATCAACCAAGGAGCAGATTTCTTCCATGGAGCTTGCCCTTGAGGGTTGGAGGACATCACCCATGAGTGACTAGACATCCTCTTGGGCTAGAGTTAGCCCTAAGCATGCTTTCTACTTCTTGATTTATGTATTTTTGAGGGGATTTGTATTGTGATTCATGTCTTGACACTTTTATATATATAGATCTTATTTCTCCAATGATTTATGTGGTTTAATACTTCCAATTGATCATTTCATTCTATCCATATGTCTATGTATGCTAGAATAGATGTTCATGTGTTTGTCTTTATTTCTTGTGTTATTGATGCATGTCTATGTGTGTTGATACCATAGATCTAGAGATTGTCAAGACATAGTGCTTAATATCATATTCTTGTGGTTTATTTGATAGTTCATACTCATTGCTTGATGGATTATACCTCTCCCTTAGTTTAATTAGTTTAATTTCATATTATTAGCTTAGTTGTAGTGTAGTTGTTAAATAGGAGGACAATTCATACTTGTTTTTGATGTTCCATATTTATGAAAAGCAAGTAAAATGTATCTCTAACCTTGTGATGTGTTTGGATTATGAGTTTAAAGAAAGGATTAATGGCTTAATTTGATATGTTGTGCTATCCACCATGTTGTTTAGACAATATATGTTTAATTTGCCATCCATGCACAACCACACACACACCTTGTTGCAATACATGTCTTTCCCCTCATTTATCATTCATTAAAGGTGTAGAAAAGTTATGCTTAGTGGTGATCTCTAAACCCCAAGATCTTTCTCTCTCTCTCTTTTATTCTCTCTATTGCATTATTATTTACTTTAATTTAATTTGCATCTAGTTTAATTCAACCAACCAACCACTATTTTGATCACTCAACCAACTAACCCTAACTTTGATTCCTCAACCTAGTACGACACTCAATCCCTTGGGACGATCCCTACTCACCTTAGCTATATTTTCAGTGAAAGTTAGTAGTGGCAATTTCTAAATGTAAAACTTAGCCACATTGCATAAACTTTGGGTTCGGAGTGCGATAACCACCACACTCTCTAATTTTTTATTTACTTTGTAGGATTACAATGACTAAAGTTAATGGAGCAGAAGGCTTGGATTCTATTTCCATGGACAATTCAGTTGGTGAAGAGCATTAATCATTGGATGACATAACTTCTACCCCATTAAGAAGGTATGTAACAATGGTTGGAACTAAAAAGGATAATAAATGGATATGCAATTTTGGTTGTAAATTTGAACCTTATATTGAAACTTATTGTTATGACCCGGTCATTTTCCTTCCTTTCTTTTTTCGGAAATTCTTTTTTTCGACTTTTCCCTATTTCATCCTTTAGTTGTTTTTTTATTTTTCCATGCGTAACCTCACTTTTTGTGCTCAAATGTGATTCCAACTTAGCATACATCCATGATATTTCATTTCCATGATATCTACATTTTTACTTTTGTAGAAAAGCATATTAAATGTTTATTTTCTTTGTAAAGTGCATGAAAGCATGACATTTTGGTAATTATCCTAAACTTGAGGGGTTTTAGTGTAATTAAGAAAAGTAATTATTTTTCGTCTTAGGGACCATTTTGTAATTTAATTTGGAAGATATTTTCAAAAAGGACCTTTTTGCAATTTTTAAAAAATGTGACAAGTGTCACATCCCAAAGGTGCCACTTGTTGGTCTTGTGGTGGAACTACTTAGAGGCTTAATCTCTTGGCACATTGAGGGTGGAGATTCACCCATTTGTTGACCTAGGATTAGACCACTTGTTGGCATAGATGGTTAACAAGTGTAGATTCAATATTAAGCCTAAGAAGTTACATAGGATGGTGACAAGTGTAGGGCTCACCTTTAGTCTCGCATTAGTGTGTCTGTGAGAAGTAGTGCAAGAGCACATAGTTAGTGGAGAATCCCACCATTTTAACTTAGGATTTGCATTTTTATTCATTCATCTCTTTCCTCTCAAGAACTCTAACTTAGCCTCCATTGAAGGAAAAGCTTGACCAATAGCTTTGACTTCAATTTTGGTGCCCGTCCACTCACCTAAAACCATTAAACTTGGAATACTTAAGTTTCCTCTCACTCTTCTCTATAAAACCCTTGTTTAATTTTCTATTTTTAAGCTTGGTTGCCTTGGATTATAGAGATTCTATTCTCTATTGAGGTAGGGGGTGTTATAGTATTAATTTGGCATGATTTAAATGAGCTTTTATATCTAGAAAATTAATTAATTTAAATTGATTTAAATTCTACTTAATTGTACCATGCTTTAATTCCATTTTAGACTTGATATATGACATGTCCATGAGTTACTCCTTGTCATATATTTAATTGGAATCATTTGGACAACTCTTGAAATCTAGAGAAATTACTTAATTAGTTTAATTAATTTCTATCTTATTGTTCTAATGATTTAGTCATTCAATTCATGGAACTTGTTGTGTTTTATCACATATCATGACTTGTTGCTCTACTTATTGATTTTGGAGACTTAGGATATTATCAAGATCTTGACTAGGCTAGGACTTGGTTCTAGTACGGGAGATAGAGAGCTCCCTACATTATAGTGCGCACTATGGGAAGGTACCCATAGGTTAATAGCCCTAAAGTGATCCCAAGAGTACGGTTTTAATCCAGGCGATATCCAAGTATCCACTTTGGTTTGATTTCGCATTTAAATTCCAAATTGTTAACTTTGCGAATTTACATCTCATTATGCTATGTTAAAAGTTTTAATGTCACTTTAATAGCATGGATTAAATTGTATTGAATTGCAAACCTTGTATAAAGATAAACCTGTGCATTCCCTACGAGTAAACTTGTTTACTCACCCCAAAGTTACCGGGTGTTTTTTAGGTAAAAAAAGCTATATTGTGGGATGCACAACAATCTTAGACTTGCTAGACTACTTGAAGCATCTTTACTATGTTAGAATATGTGTTTGTTAGCATATCACACCTTATTTTGGTTATTATGTTAGAAACTTGTATTTATTGTTTAAGACATGTAATGTGCATGTAAGTGCACCTTTTGATACTATATGGATGTGTGTGTAATGAGGCCAAGGGCCAAATATGTTTACTTTAACACTTGTAGTCATTTGGAACCATCCTTTTCTTTAAAAATGTTTTTAAACCAACCTTGAGGGTTTGGCATATGAAATTCTTGTAATGGACATGTATAAGGCTATAAGTGGTTGTAATACATTCATTTAGTCATTTCAAGGTTGTTGGCATGTTCACATACTCAAAATCTCATTGAAAATCAGTTTTAAACTTTCATTTTTGAACCAAATCATCATAGGATTCAAAGCATGGGTTGAACCATAACACCTTTGGCATATAGCAGGACTTATAGCAGCTTTTCGAGGTGTTTCGGTTGAACTAAATAGCCTGCATATGCACAGCTTCTAGATTTTGTTTCAATATTGGTCTTCCAACTTCAAAGGGTCATAACGTCTTCATTTCTAAACCAAATAGGGTGATTATTGAGCCTAAACTCAAGGATTTTGAGTCAAATTTCCAATGGTACCAATCACATTCTCAGATTCCAAACACAGTGAGAGATATGTATGTTTTAGTGAAGTAGTGTCAGTTTTCACTTAAACTGGGAAAGGATATTTTGCGGGAATTATTATCCAAAGTTCTTAAAACCTCTTGGAATATTAGAAATGATTAGATTAAGTTGTATTCACCTTGTTTGACTTGTTTAGAGTCAATTTTCTCCTTTTAATTGTGAATTGACCATTTTGCCCTTGTTTGACGGATTTAGCCCATTTTAACTCTAGTTTCCCCCTTTTCTCTCTTTAGCTTCCATAACCACATGGAATGTCACATTTGTGTCTTAGACATGATTTATATCTCAACAGACTATGGTTTCATCTTTTGCTTCAGCATCTGGATCCGTTAACGGGTCAATCCTCGGTTCATCACTTACCCACCGGGTTAAAAAAAACCCGGGTCGTTACAAGTGGTATCAGAGCTCCTAGGTTCGAAAACCTTAAGACAACGGGTTTTGGGTGCATATCATGTTTTTATTGGTGTACTTTGACTTTATTCATATGCCTTGATAACATGTTTTAGTATTATAACATGTTTACGTGCTTAGTTTGATGACATGTCTATGTGCTTATGTGCTTAAGTGCCTAGAAGATTTCCGCATCTGTTTAGCATGTTGTATATGCTTACCTATTTTAGCATGACTGTATGTCACATACATTGACATGCTTCTTGTTTCGTGCATCCATAGTGTGTGTTGCATTCGGTCATAATAACTTGCGTTATTTTTGACCTCTTTCTTCTCGTGCATTTAGTATCATGGTTGTCACGCGTGGAGAGTCTTCATGTCAGGGCATTAAGGAACAGGTGGATGATACTGAGTTTACGAGGGGTCCGAGAAGGCCTAGGATTCTGATAAGTGCTTAAATGTTGCACATTTCAGCACCTAAGCTAAGGTATTTCAGTCTTTGCATCTATCTTAATTTTATGTTTTAGTCCTAATTTATGTTTATGTGTATTTCAGGACAATAAAGTTAAAATGAGCTAAGAACGGTCCAATTAAGCCTTTTTGGAGTTAAGCAAAGATTTTCAGACAATGGCACAAAGAGGTCAATTTCGGGCCTTTGATGATGTTCCCAAAGATGGAGAAGCAAACCAAATAGCCCGGGGCAAAAATGGAGCTGAATAAGGCTTAAAGGAATTTGTCAACTCTGGGGGGATCGATCCCCAGGGTGGGGGATCGATCCCCCAGGACTTAGCAACATTACAGTTTTTATTTAATTTTTGGGCTCATTTTAGGAACTGTCGGGCTTTAATGAGATTGTTACTTAAGGCCCAGTGAGCCATTAGATTAGGGTTAGTTTTAGTTTTTATTTAGGTAAAGATTATTAGAGAAATTAATTAAGTTTTATTTTTATTTTTTTTTTCTGTATCGTAGTATCGTATTTTCTCTCTGGAAAAACACGCGAAAAAAGAGAAAAAGTAAGAACAGGCTAGGGTTTGGAAGAAAAGTTCAGAGAAGATGAAGCAGATGATGGGGATTGTCCTGTCTTCGACTCCATCAACCATGAGTGGCTGATTCTTCTACTTAGGGTTGGATAAACCCTAAGCATGTAACCTATTCTCTCTCTCTTTTCATACTTTTTGGGGATTAATTTATGTAATTAGTGTATAGTCTTGAATATTATGAATTAAATTCTTCCAATTGATTATCTGTATTAATCTCATATTGTCTTATGTGTGGTTGATTGATAAACAAATTTTACACATGAATTCTTTGTTAATTGATTCTTGTGATGGCTATGCATGGTATTACTTAGTTGTAATTGTGTTTCAAATTGATGAAAAATGCTTCCATTTGATGGATGGTACTACATGTTTAGGTTAATTTGTTGTCTAATTAGTTTTAAATTCATGTTTAATTAGTTTAATTTAAGTTTAATTAATTTAATTGCAATTCAATTATTAGGTAAGTAGACCATCCATACTTATATTTGAATTCCATACTTTTTGTCATAATTACATTATCTTCTAGATTAATGTGTGTTAAATTTGAAACTTGGATTGATAAATCATGCTTTGAATGGGTGAATTGCACTACACTTAGTTTAATTGTCATTAGGTAGTTGATTCATGCTTGAAATTGATGGTTTACACTTTTCATTGCACTTGTTAGCCACATATAGATTACATAGTATTATTTCCCCAATTAGTTGAAAGTGAGTGAGTTAGGGAATGTGCTTAGTGGTGAATCCTACACCCTAAGTCTCTTTCCAATCTCTTAAACTCTATTTCTTTATTGCAATCATTTAGTTTAAAATTAGTTTCAATCACAAACAAAACCCTTTTGGCAATCACATAAGCACTAAAGTAGAATTCAATTCTGGAAAACCTATAATTGTTTAGATCTCTTGGGACGATCCTTGCTCACTTCATACTCCATAGTATAAGTGTTTAGTGGTTTTATAAATTTTAAAATATGGTGCCCACTTGACATTATTTCTAAACCTAAAGTGTTGTGCATTATTTTGTGCACACGCTCGGTCGCACCATAGTTTTGGCGCCGTTGCCGGGGATCTAACGGTTTTGAAGAATTGAATTAAACATTAGTTCTTTGTTGATTGTCTACTTTTAAGTCATTTTAATTTTTAATTTTTTTTTATTTGATTTGTCAATTAGGTACTTGAAGCAAAGTGGAGCAAACGCTGGACTTAGAAGCAATTAAAAAAAAATTTGAAGTTGCTTAAGGACCATCTGTAAGTTCTTTTTAATTTTAGTACTTTAATTGTATACCAATTTGCATGCTTTGGACAGCCCAAGTAGAGGCTTAAATTGAATTGTTTTATTTTTAAGTACAAGCATACCTTCTTGTAGAAGGCATCGGCCCGTGTGGAGGCATTTATTTGTTTTAAGTGCATTGATATTATTGAGGAGTTTGGGAACATCGTATGTGGAGGTTGAAATTTTGAAATGTTGGTGTGTTGACTTGTTCTAGTGCATGCATGGTCGTAGATCACTTAATCGTGCTCTTGCTCTTGTAAATCAAAATCTCGAAATTTTTCTTCGGCGTTTAAGAAGTAGTACTAGGGATAGTCATCTTAATCTTTTAAATTTTGATCTTCCATCACCTTTAATGGAAGATCCAATTGAAGATCCCATTGTAGATCTTGGTCATGTGGATCATAATGGTGTGCACCACCCACCACAAGTTCATATTGTGGATCCTCAAGGTGTGCATCCACCCTTGGGAATGCCACAACTAGTTAATCATGCGGTGCAACAACCTAATCTAGGGATGCCAAGGCCATATGTTGTTCCCCCAATTGGTGAGCAACAACAACAATATGTTCAAATGGCAAACCCTCAACAAGGTCAAATGGCATATCATCAACAAGGTCAAATGCCATATCCTCCTCTCAATCCTCTCAATCCTCCAATGGTCCTTAGGGATCGTTACACTCCAAATCAATATAATGCACCTACTTGCATTCAATTGCCAAATTTTCGTGCTCATCATTATGAGATTAAGGCTTCCACCATTAACATGTGCCCCCTTTTCTATGGGTTGAGCAATGAAGAGCCTTATAAACATTTAGATGAGTTCTTGGAAGTTTGTTCCACCGTGAAAATCACGGATGTTCCGGAAGAAGTCCTAAAAATGAAGCTTTTCCCTTTCACTCTTCGGGATAAAGCTAAATATTGGTTCAACAACTTGCGGCCAAATACAATCACCTCTTGGGCACAATTGCAACAAGAGTTCTTAAAAAAGTATTACCCCGCAAGTCGAACTGATGCCATTAGAACTTCCATTTGTGAATTTAAACAACAAGAAGGAGAAGCCCTTCATGAAGCATGGGAACGTTTGAATGACTTGCTACAGAAGTGTCCACATCATGACATTCCTAAGTGGCAATTAGTTCAATGTTTCTTTTCAAGTTTATCCGATGCCAATAAGGGCATTGTTGATGCTTCTTGTGGCGGAAGCTACATTGAAAGAAATGAAGATGAAATTTGGCAACTTTTCAAAAAAATGAGTGAAAACTCAATGCATAGATCTTCATCTTCTAAGGGTAGTCACCTAGCACATATGGGAGGAAAGAAAGCTATAAATCAAATAGACTCTTCCATAGAAATTGCCGTTGAGGTCAAAAATCTTACTCAAAGGTTTGATACATTCCTTTTGAATCAAGGTCCGGTAACTCAATCATATCCTCACCATTCCAATGAAATGTGCATGACTTGTTCTAGTTACACTCACCAAACTTCAAATTGCCCTCTTGGACAAATTATACCAAGTGAGTCTCAAGAACAAGCAAATGTTGCTTTCATTCATCAAGGGAACAACCCTTATTCCAATACTTACAATCCGGGGTGGAAAAATCATCCAAACTTTGCATGGAGAAATCAAGGAGACGGTGCAAACCCTCCTCAAACTCAAGGTTACCAAGCAAAGTATGTTCCCCCACATCTCCAAAATCAAAATCAGAATTCTCAAGGTTACCGTCCTTCATTTTATCCTCAAAATGTGAATCAATATTCTCATCCACAAGCATCAAATCCTCAGTCCTACTCTCATCCTCAAGCATCAAATTCTCAATCTTACTCTAATCCAAATCAAGCGCCTCCTAAGAGTTCCGCTTTTGAGGACAAAGTCTTGCAAGCTTTAGGTAATCTTCAAAAAGATAATCAACTGTTTCATTCTCACTCTCAATCAATTGCAAAGCTTGAAGCTCAAATTGGGCAATTAGCTAATTCTTTAAATGTGAGAGAGAAAGGTAAGTTGCCTAGTCAAACTGAGACCAATCCTAAAGGGCAATTTATGGCGTAAGCAAGTCCTTCATCAGAATTTTCTGGAAATGAGCAAGTTTAAGCAATTACTACCTTGAGGAGTGGTAGGAAAGTGGATAATAAGGTAGAGGTACCTAAGGAGGATAATGAATTGGCACAACCAAGTGGTTGCATCTATCTCATTCCAAATTCTATTCCAATTTCCTTGGATGCTAGTGGTTCCAAAAAGGACATTCCATCATCTTCATCATCATCTCCCCAATTAGAGAAGCCTTATGAGCCAAAAGCTCCATTTCCTCAAGCTTTGAGAGAGACTTCATCATTTGGGAGACAAGAAGGAAAAATTCATGATATGATGGAAGTGTTTAAACAAGTGAAAATCAATCTTCCTCTTCTAGATGCAATTAGGCAAATTCCACCATATGCAAAGTTCTTGAAGGACTTGTGCACACAAAAGAGGAAGAGCAAGGGAAGGGACCTTAAGAAAGTGCTTTTAACAGAACAAGTGAGTTCCATCATTCTTTATAACACTCCTCCTAAGTTCAAGGATCCGGGTGCTTCGACTATTTCTTGTGTTATTGGAAACCAAGAGGTTCGTAGAGCTCTCCTTGATTTAGGTGCAAGTATCAATCTCATTCCATACTCTGTTTACTTGCAATTAGGATTAGGGGACTTGAAGCCAACATCGGTAGTCATCCAACTAGCCGATAGATCAATTAAGAAACCAAGGGGGATTGTTGAGGATATTCTAATTAAGGTTGATAAATTTTATTTCCCGGTTGATTTTGTGGTACTAGATACTGAGCCAGTCCCTAATCTCACCAATCACATTCCAGTCATCCTAGGAAGGCCATTCCTTGCCACCGCCAATGCCACTATTAATTACAGATCTGGCATTATGGATATCTCATTTGGCAACATGATGGTTAAACTTAATGTTTTCAATGCAAGTCAACATCCCACAGATGAAGACGAGTGTTTCCTAGTAGATGTCTTAGATGAAACCATAGAGGAGACTCTTCCCTCTATTCTATCTAAGGACCCTCTTGAGGCGTGCCTTTGTGAAATGTTTGAAAGTTGTGGTTTTGACACAGAAGGATCCATAAGTGAGGTGAATGCTTTGATGGACTTTGTGGCCACTTTGGATTACCCACCTTAGAAAAGCAAGAAAGAACCTCTTCCTTCACTCTCTAGTACTCCACCAGTTCCATCTCTCATCTCTCCTCCTATTCTTGAGCTTAAGCCTCTTCCATCAAATCTGAAATACGCCTTCTTAGGCCCAAAAGAGACTATTCCGGTCATCATTGCTTCCAATCTTGAAAATGACCAAGAGAATGATCTTTTGGAAGTGCTTAAAGCTAACAAAGAAGCCATTGGATGGAGTGTGGCTGACCTAAAAAGCATTGACCCTTCTATTTGTATGCATCGCATACACATGGAAGAGGATGAAAGGCCATTTAGGGATGCTCAAAGGAGATTGAACCCAAATATAAAGGAAGTTGTCATGAAGGAGGTTGTGAAACTTCTAGATGCAGGAATCATTTATCCTATCTCTGATTCCAAATGGGTTAGTCCAACTCAAGTGGTTCCCAAGAAGTCAGGAATCACAGTTGTTAAAAATACTAAGGGTGATCTCATCTCGAAACGCACCGCCACTTCATGGCGTGTTTGCATAGATTACCGAAAGCTGAATTCTGCCACTAGGAAAAACCATTTTCCATTACCTTTCATTGACCAAATCTTGGAAAGATTGGCTGGGCAACAATACTATTGCTTCCTAGATGGTTATTCGGGGTACAATAAAGTGGCCTTAGATCCATTGGATCAAGAAAAGACCACATTCACATGTCCTTTCGGTACATTTGCTTATCGACGGATGCTTTTCGGATTGTGCAATGCTCCTGCCACTTTCCAAAGGTGTATGATGTCAATTTTTTCGAACATGGTGGAGAAGTATTTAGAATTCTTCATGGATAACTTCTCGGTTTTTGGGTCCTCATTTGATTCGTGTCTCCAAAAGCTCAAAAAAGTGCTTCAAAGATGTCGTGAGACTAATCTTGTGTTAAGTTGGGAAAAGAGCCATTTGATGGTTCAAGAAGGAATCATGCTTGGACATGTCATCTCTAAAAGAGGAATAGAAGTAGATAGAGCGAAAGTTGAGCTAATTTCTGAATTATCTCCACCTACTACGGTGAGAGAAATCCGCTCCTTTCTAGGACATGCCAGTTTTTATCGCCGATTCATCAAAGACTTTAGCAAAATTGCTGGACCCTTGTGTAACCTTCTTGCCAAGGAGACTCCATTTGTCTTTGATGAAGCATGCCTAAATGCTTTTCATCAACTTCGCACTCTTCTATCATCCGCTCCTATCATGCAACCTCCAAATTGGTCCTTACCATTTGAGATTATGTGTGATGCTTCCGACTTCGCAATGGGTGCTGTTTTGGGGCAAAGGGTAGGTAAACTACCATATGCTATATACTATGCGAGTAAGACTTTCTCAAGTGCCCAATTGAACTATTCTACCACCGAGAAAGAGTTACTTGCCGTAGTATATGCCCTTGATAAATTTCGGTCATATCTCTTACGATCCAATGTAATTGTGTTTTCCGATCATGCCGTTCTTAGGCATCTTTTAATGAAAAAGGAAACCAAACCTCGCTTGATAAGATGGATTCTACTTCTTCAAGAATTTGACTTTGAAATCAAGGATAAAAAGGGCTCCGACAATGTCGTTGCCGATCATCTGTCTAGATTAATGGTTGAATCTTCTCCAAATCTTGAAATTCATGAATCATTTCTGGATGAACAACTCTTTCAAATCTCAAATGGGACGTTGCCTTGGTTCGCCGACATTGTTAACTATCTTGCAACCAGCAAACTTCCCATTAATTGGTCAAAACAAGAAAATGACTGATTCTTTGCTAACATCCGGAAATACTATTGGGAAGATCCCATTCTGTTTCGTTGTTACCCGGATCAAATCATCAGGAGATGTGTGCCGGAAAGTGAAGTTCCGAGCGTCCTTGCGTTTTGTCACACACTTGCTTGTGGTGGGCATTTTAGTGAAAAAAAGACCGCTTTGAAGGTTCTTCAAAGTGCGCTCTTCTGGCCCACTATCCACCGAGATGCCTATAACTTTCGTAAGGTGTGTGTTCGGTGTCAAAAGTTGGGATCAATGTCAAAGAGAGACATGATGCCCTTAACTTTAATCTTTGTAGTTGAAATCTTCGATGTATGGGGCATAGACTTTATGGGACCATTCCCAATGTCTTATGGCTTTCAATACATCCTCGTTGCCGTTGATTATGTTTCAAAGTGGGTTGAGGCTTGTGCTACCAAAACGAATGACCACTCCGTGGTAATTGCATTCGTTAAATCAAATATCTTTGCTCGTTTTGGTATGCCAAGGGCTATGATAAGTGATGGAGGAAAACATTTCTGTAATCAATTCTTAAAGCAACTTTTCTTGAAATACTCCGTCACACATAAAATGGCCACTCCCTACCATCCCCAAACAAGTGGGCAAGTCGAGGTGTCAAATAGGGAAATCAAGCATATTCTTGAGAAAACTGTCAATCCGACCCGAAAAGATTGGTCAAGAAAATTGAACGATGCTTTGTGGGCTTACCGGACAGCTTACAAGACTCCAATAGGCATGTCTCCATATAAACTTGTTTATGGGAAGCCTTGTCATCTTCCGGTTGAGCTAGAACACAAAGCACTTTGGGCAATAAAAAGGCTCAACTTTGATCTTGATAAGGCTGGAAAGGACTGTCTACTCCAACTCAATGAGCTAGAGGAATTGAGAAATGATGCCTATGACAGTTCAAAAATTTACAAGGCAAGGACAAAAGCATTTCATGATAAACATATTGTGAAAAAGTCCTTTGAAGCCGGTCAAAAGGCTTGGTTATTCAACTCTAGGCTCAAATTTTTCCCTGGAAAGCTTCGAACCAAATGGGAAGGCCCTTATCAAATTATCTCCGTCTCACCTCATGGGGCTGTTGAACTTAAAAATCTAAAAGATGAAGGGACCTTCAAAGTTAATGGTCAAAGGCTTAAACCATACATTGATGGACAAAATTTTCAAAGAAATGTGGAATCTGCCCTCTTGGTAGATCCCATTTACTTTGAAGATTGAGAACATCTCACGTCTTTTTAGCGACGTTAAACACTAGTTGTATCGAGTTTCTCCTTCCTTGCATTTTAATTTACATTTTATTATTATTTTATTTTTATTTTTTCTTTTGTATATTTATGCATTTTTAAATTTAAAAAAAATTAAAAAAAAAATTGTAAATGAGTAATGTAGGTTGGTGTTTGATTTTATTTCTATTTTATTATTATTATTTTTATTATTTTTGTATATATTTCATGTTAGTTTTGATTTATTCAAAAACATAAAAAATAAAAAAATAAAAAAAAAATAAAAATTAAAAAGTATTAATTAGTATAGGTTGATAAGTGATTTTATTTCAATTTTATTTATTATTATTTTTATTTTATTTTTTTATCTATTTTTCATTTTAGTGTATATATTCTTTTTAGTTTTGTTTTGTTTTATTTTTTTGTTTATTTTATTTTATTTATTATTATTATTATTATTTTTTTTTTTTAAAAAAAAAAAAAATTTTAAAAATTGAGAAAAAAAGGAAAAAAGAAAGATCGATCCCCAAAATGGGTAGGAGATCGATCCCATTTTCTTGGCAGAGAGCAACAAAAAAATAGGCCAAGTGGATTGATCCCCCGTCCAAAAGGATCGATCCCATTTTACTTATGTTTCTCCCTTCTCATTAAACAGTGAAGGGGACATTTTTTGCCTAAAATTGTCGATTCCCCGTCAAAGCAGATCGATCGCCCCTTAGCTTTGTTATGCCCTACCTTCAATCTCCAAAATACATTCCTCTCTGTTCTCTCAGTTTCGAGTCGCCACTCTAAATTTCCTCCTGGCGTTCACGATGTACAGGAACCCACAATCTTCTGCTGATCTCTTCTCCTCTTCCACGGTGTCGCGGCTGTTAAAAACGGCGCCATGGTTCTGAGTTCTTCTCCGCCGACGGTTTGAGTTTGCCGTTGGCTTCGCCTTTTATTTTTCGACGCGGCTGTTCGTTGCTTTCCGGCGTCGTATCTGGGTTCGTCTTTCCGACGCCGTTTGCCGTTTTCTGGGTTCGTTAGCTGGTAATTCTGGCTGGTTGGTTCACGGCTCGTTATTCTCTAGCGAGGTCGCCGTTGCATCGGCGTCGTCTTTCCGGCGAATTTTTGGATCGCCGAATTCTTGCGGCGGTTGGTTCTTCCAACAGCGGTCGCGGCTGTTCATCTTCTCCGGCGAGCTTTTGGCTTCGCCGTTCTAATTGATACATAAATAAAAAAAAGAAAAAAAAAAGAAAAAAAAAAAGAAAAGAAAAAATTAAAATAATAAAAAAACAAAAAATAAACAAAATAAAAACATAACATAAAAATTTTAATAATTAAAAAGTATATATATATATATATATATATATATATATATTTGAATTGATTTATTAAAAAAAAAAAAAAGTAGATAAAAAATAAAAAATAAATAAAAAAAAGAGTAGCATTGATGTTTAAAATAAAAAATAAAAAAAAGCTAAGTAGAATTTGTAGTAGTGTTTTTAGTTATTTATTTCTTTATTTATTTTTGATAAAAATAAAAAAATATATATATTAAAATAAAATATAATTTCAGTAACATTCTGTCTTGCTAGAGACGTTAAACTTAGCCCATTTTTCTTATTTTATTTTGTTGGTTGTATATACATGTTCTTTTCCTTTGTAAAAAAAAAAAATTGAATTGATTTATTTTAGTATATATTTATTTCTTTTTAGTTTAGTATATATTTTTTCTTTTTAGTTTAGAATATTTTTCTTTGTGTTAAAAAAAAAAAAAAAAAAAAAAAAAAAAAAACACTGGGATATCAATCCCATTCTTGAAATTAAAAAAAAAAAACATATCACAAAAATTTCAAAAATATGTGTCCCCGTTATGCCTTTCTGCTTAGTTATGCATGTTTTCATCTTTTACAAAGGGCTTGATATCATATCTCTTTACATCTTATTCTATATTGTTTTGGAATGTATGCTTTACTTATCCCATTTGATATTTGATGTGAGTTGCTAATGTGGCTTTTCTAGTAGGTTTTTGCATCCAAGTTCGGGGGAGACCTCTTTCGTCATGGATCATTGCCGGGCGTCATTAACTTTTGCCATCATGGTATACTCTTTCCATTTCTTTCATTGTTCTCATTGCACATTGAGGACAATGTGCAGTTTAAGTCTGGAGGTAACGTAGCCTTGTTATATTCTACTTTAAGTTGAGCTTTAAATGCATGATTGAGATTTGAGATATATTTGGCAATGATTTTGAACTTTTGAAGCAAAGTGCCTTTAAAAAACAAGTTGTTAGAGTCTAATACTTCTTGTATGCTCTAGGATGCCATTTAGGGGTAAATTTTAATTTTTGACATCATGTTTGCTTTTGTGGTACACATCATCTTATTGGTTGAAAATACTTTGAGAGTTGATTCTAGAATTCTACATTTGCACTTGCGCACACTAGCATTCAATTTATGGGGTACATGCTTAGTTGATTATTGTCTTGGTTTGTTCCAATTGAGCTAGTATGCTTTGAAAGCTTTCATTCTTGATAAAATGACCTTGCAAAGAAAATAAAGAAATAAATTTAAAAAAAAAAAAAAAAAAAAAAAACTACATTCTTTCAACTTGTCAACTGATTAAAAAGGAAGACAAGGAAAGAATGTAAGATGTATGATTAGTTTGAGTTCGTAACCTAGTCATTCTGAGTCATTACGCCCTTAGGAGTGTCTTTACACTTAACGCCCTAAGACCATCTGGTTTGGGAGTCGTTGGCTCAACGCTTGTTACATAGGGTGATTAGAGAGCTTAATGAACTTGGACATTGCACATAGTCATACATAAAAAAAATAAAAAATTAAAAAAAAAATGAAATCAATAAAAAGATGTTTGATTGAATAACAAGGTTCATTCAATGTCTTGATGTCTGGTACTATATCTGTATGTTAGTTTGAGGGTAAGGCTATGCCATTACTTTGATTTGCTAAGATAGCAACACATTTTGATGCCGGTTCACTAAAAAAGGATGATAGAATTGATTTAATTTGCATGATTAACTTGCTTGATGTGTGGAGGACCATTGTTGCTTACATGATGTTGAAATATTGAGAATAGCTTAGAAATGGCAGAAATTTGCATACTTGAAGTAGTCTACTTTAAACACTTATTTGATATATGTCGTTACTTCTCAAGTAAGAAAGAGCTGTTGATGTTTGTGGGTATCATTTCTGCAAACCCTCACGAGACTTCACTCATCCACTAGGGGTAACCTAGGGGTTTAAAAGGCTTGTTGCATATGCTAAATGCAACCGTGATCCCTACGAAAGTGGTGTTATCTTTATTTGCTTTATTAGTTCATAATTGTATATATGTTTGTTTCATTTCCATGTTGTAGTTTATTGCTAGGGACTAGCAATATCTAAGTTTGGGGGCGTGATAAGTGCTTAAATGTTGCACATTTCAGCACTTAAGCTAAGGTATTCAGTCTTTGCATCTATCTTAATTTTATGTTTTAGTCCTAATTTATGTTTATGTGTATTTCAGGGCAATAAAGTTAAAATGAGCTAAGAACGGTCCAATTAAGCCTTTCTGGAGTTAAGCAAAGATTTTCAGACAATGGCACAAAGCGGTCAATTTCGGGCCTTTGATGATATTCCCAAAGATGGAGAAGCAAACCAAATAGCCCGGGACAAAATTGGAGCTGAATAAGGCTTAAAGGAATTTGTCAACTCTGGGGGGATCGATCCCCAGGGTGGGGGATCGATCCCCCAGGACTTAGCAACATTACAGTTTTTATTTAATTTTTGGGCTCATTTTGGGAACTGTTGGGCTTTAATGAGATTGTTACTTAAGGCCCAGTGAGCCATTAGATTAGGGTTAGTTTTAGTTTTTATTTAGGTAAAGATTATTAGAGAAATTAATTAAGTTTTATTTTTATTTTTTTTCTGTATCGTAGTATCATATTTTCTCTCTGGAAAAACACGCGAAAAAAGAGAAAAAGCAAGAACAGGCTAGGGTTTGGAAGAAAAGTTTAGAGAAGATGAAGCAGATGATGGGGATTGTCCTATCTTCGACTCTATCAACCATGAGTGGCTGATTCTTCTACTTAGGGTTGGATAAACCCTAAGCATGTAACCTATTCTCTCTCTCTTTTCATACTTTTTGGGGATTAATTTATGTAATTAGTGTATAGTCTTGAATATTATGAATTAAATTCTTCCAATTGATTATCTGTATTAATCTCATATTGTCTTATGTGTGGTTGATCGATAAACAAATTTTACACATTAATTCTTTGTTAATTGATTCTTGTGATGGCTATGCATGGTATTGCTTAGTTGTAATTGTGTTTCAAATTGATGAAAAATGCTTCCATTTGATGGATGGTACTACATGTTTAGGTTAATTTGTTGTCTAATTAGTTTTAAATTCATGTTTAATTAGTTTAATTTAAGTTTAATTAATTTAATTGCAATTCAATTATTAGGTAAGTAGACCATCCATATTTATGTTTGAATTCCATACTTTTTGTTACAATTGCATTATCTTCTAGATTAATGTGTGTTAAATTTGAAACTTGGATTGATAAATCATGCTTTGAATGGGTGAATTGCACTACACTTAGTTTAATTGTCATTAGGTAGTTGATTCATGCTTGAAATTGATGGTTTACACTTTTCATTGCACTTGTTAGCCACGTATAGATTACATAGTATTATTTCCCCAATTAGTTGAAAGTGAGTGAGTTAGGGAATGTGCTTAGTGGTGAATCCTACACTCTAAGTCTCTTTCCAATCTCTTAAACTCTATTTCTTTATTGCAATCATTTAGTTTAAAATTAGTTTTAATCACAAACAAAACCCTTTTGGCAATCACATAAGCACTAAAGTATAATTCAATTTTGGAAAACCTATAATTGTTTAGATCTCTTGGGACGATCCTTGCTCACTTCATACTCCATAGTATAAGTGTTTAGTGGTTTTATAAATTTTAAAATATGGTGCCCACTTGACATTATTTCTAAACCTAAAGTGTTGTGCATTATTTTGTGCACACGCTCGGTCGCACCAGATTCCAGTTCGTGGCACGGTTCCTAATCCACCACGAGCGCCGACTTATGAAGAACAGATTGCATAGGGAGTGGTTCTAGGGATGTCAGAGTCCATTCAACAGATGTTTCGTCAGCATATTGCAGGGATGCAAATTCTGGTACCGGCACCAGTTGCTAATGAGGTATTGGATTACTTCATGAAGTTACAGAGGGTTAAGATCGACCAATTTGCATGGAGTATGGATCCGCTTGCTTCAGAGGTATGGCTAGATCTCATGGTACGCAAGCTTGATAGGATGGCAGTGCCTACAGACCGATTGAGGATCTCCTTGACAGCTTTTATGTTCATGGGAGATGTCGATATTTGGTGGAGGTCTATGACCAATGTCCACAATGTTGAGTTGATGACTTGGAATGAGTTCAGAGGTTTGTTCTTCGAGCACTTCTTTCCTAGGGCTATGAGGCAGGAGATGAGAATACAGTTCACAGGTCTTTATCAGGGCACTATAAGTGTCATTGAGTATGAGACACGATTTACTTCTCTCTCTCGTTATGCCGAGGACATGGTGGCGACAGATGAGGCCAGGGCAATGAAATTTCAGGATGGACTATATCTTGACATCAGGCCCCGGGTCTCAATTCTTGATTTGAGGACTTACAGAGAGGTGGTCTAGAGGGCAATGTTAGCTAAGGCAGAGGAACAGGATCAGTTATGGATCAAGGGTTCACACAAGCAGCCTCGCAGTGACATTCCGTCATCTTTCGGGAATCAGTGGAAGAAGGCTAAGGCCGGGGACAGTTCACGCACTCAGGGACAGTCACAGCAAGCTCTGTCTGCACCCACAGTTCCTGTATCTTCGGGATCAGCCTGTGGAGTGATTTGTCACCATTGTCAGCAGCCGGGGCATATCAAGCCTCGCTACCTGCAGCTTTAACCACAGACCAGTCAATCACAGGCTAGTAAGCCTATAGCTTCGACAAAGGGGTTTCAGGGGACTTGCAATTATTGCAAGCAACCGGTCACATAAGGAAGGATTGCCCTCATCCACGGAGCAGAGCACAGGGTGGCACTGGTTCACAAGCCACACCAGCATAGTCTGCAGTTGTTTAGTCGGGTTTCAGGGTGCCTCAGGCACCATAGCTAGTGGTGCCACCAGTTAGTTCTTATTCAGGTAAAGGTTCTACGCCTACTGCTTCTGGACATCAGTCAGGCCACCAGGGCAGTTCTCAGCAGTCAGGGGCTCAGGGACGAGCTTATGCATTGCCACAGGCTGATACCTCCACAAGGACTTCTACAGTTCGAGGTATCTTTCAGTATTCAGTTCTTGGGCTAGAGTCCTTATTGACATAGGTGCATCACATTCATTCATATCTGCATCATTTGCACATTCTTTGGGTCTGGAGGTTACGTAGCAGGATGGTTTCGTTTGTGTTGACACGCCAGTTAGTGGTCTAGTGTTTTTAGACCATATTTGTCGGGGTTGTGCTATCGAGATAGCTGGGCGGACTTTAGAGTTTGATTTCATCATTTTCGACATGACAGGCCTTGATGTCATTCTCGGGATAGACTGGTTGTCTTTCTTTCATGCCATAATTGATTGCTTCCATGGGCAAGTGTCTATTTGCACTCCCACGAGAGATCATTTTCACTTCGTGGGAGATCGGAGCGATTCCCACTCGACGATGATTTTTAGTATTGGTGACTAGAGTCGCCACAGGTCCTACTTGGCTAGTTTGCTAGTCGATGAGGATAGTTGTTTGGGCCATGTTCTTTCGGCAGTTGTTGAGGATTTTGTTGATGTCTTTCCAGAGGAGCTGACAGAGTTACCTCTTCTTCGAGAAGTTATCTTTGCCATCAACGTCATTCCCGGTACAGCGCCCATCTCTATAGCACCGTACCTTATGGCACCGGCAGAGCTTGATGAGCTTAAAGCTCAATTGGATGATTTAAAAGCTAAAGGATTTATTCGTCCTAGTGTTTCACCCTGGGGAGCACCGGTTCTTTTTGCGAAGAAGAAGGATGGGTCCTTGAGACTTTGCATCGATTATCGCAAGTTGAACCACGTCACAATCAAAAATAGGTATCATTTGCCGAGGATTGATGACTTGTTTGATTAGTTGAAGGGAGCCACTTACTTTTCGAAGATTGATTTGAGGTCGGGTTACTATCAGTTGAGGGTTAAGGATGAGGATGTATCCAAGACCGCTTTCCGCACACGGTATGGCCATTATAAGTTTCTGGTGATGCCATTTGGTTTGACTAATGCTCCAGCAGCTTTTATAGACTTGATGAACCCTGTATTCAGTGACTATCTTGATCAGTTCGTAGTGGTTTTCATCGACGACATTCTTGTATACTCAGCTTCGGTAGAGGAACATGAGTATCATTTGAGGACAATATTACAGATCCTTAGGGATAACCGGTTGTATGCCAAGTTCGAGAAATGCGAATTTTGGCTACCGGAAGTAAAGTTCATTGGACATGTTGTGTCAGGGGGCGGTGTTGCATTAGATCCGTCAAAGATCGAATTAGTGATGGATTGGGAATGTCCGAAGACAGTGTTTGAGATTCGGAGTTTTTTTGGCCTAGCTGGCTACTACTGGAGATTTGTTCGGGATTTCTCTCGTTTAGCGGCACCTATGACTCGACTTACCCACAAGGGGGTCAAGTTCGTATAGAACGAGGCTTGTGAGTTTGCTTTTCAGGAGTTGAAGGTCAGGTTGACATCGACTCCAGTTTTGATCATTCCTGAACGTGGTTTGGGTTATGTGATCTTCTGTGATGCTTCGTGGGAAGGTTTGGGTTGTGTCTTAATGCAGACAGAGCGGGTGGTTACTTACAGGTCTCGACAGCCAAAGACTCATGAGTTGAACTACCCTACACACGATTTAGAGTTAGCAGTAGTTATCTTTGCCCTGAAGGGGTGGAGACACTCTTTGTACGGGGAAAAGTTTAAAGTTTTCTCCGACCACAAGAGTCTTAAGTATCTCTTCTCTCAGAAGGATTTGAACTTGAGACAGCGCAGATGGGTTGAGCTCATGGAAGACTATGAATTTGAGTTACAGTACCATCCGGGTAAGGCCAATGTGGTGGTTGAGACATTGAGTAGGAAGTCACGGGGGACTCTTGCTAGCATTTCCATTCACAGATGAAAGATGTTAGAAGAACTTGTAGATCTTGGTCTACAGTCTTACGAGGACGCTTCATCGGCTATTTTGTTTAGCCTTGTGGCTCAACCGGCTCTTATTAGCAGAGTTATTGAGGTACAGTTGGAGGATGGGGAGATGAAGGCCATCTATGTTCGGATTTCAGGCAGCAAGAATGTAGAGGGTTGTACCTTACATTCACATAGTGGTCTCAGGTACAAAGGAATGATGTTTGTTCCTTTGTCTTGTCGTGAAGATGTTCTTAGAGATTTTCACCACTCCTAGCCTGCAGTTCATCTTGGTGGTATGAAGATGTATCACAATCTGCGGCGACAGTTTTGGTGGCAGGGCATGAAATGAGATGTTTCACAGTTTGTGGCTCGATGCCTTACTTGTCAGCAAGTGAAGGCAGAGCATCAGTGACCGGCGGGATTGTTGCAACCATTACTAGTAGTTGAGTGGAAATGGGATCATATCTCTATGGATTTCGTAACAGGACTTCCAAAGTCTCAGGCAGGGAATGATGCCGTTTGGGTCATAATTGATAGGTTAACTAAGACGGCTCACTTCTTGCCCATGGCAATGACAGATAGTGCAGAGAGATTGAGTGGACTATATGTGAGACAGATTGTCAGGCTTCGCGGGGTTCCTGTATCCATTGTTTCAGATAGGGATCCGCGGTTCACATCTCACTTTTGGCAGAGTTTTCAGGAGGCTCTTGATACAGGGCTTCATTTTAGTACGACATTCCATCCTCAGACTGATGGTCAGTCAGAACGCACCATTCAGATATTAAAAGATATGTTATGGGCTTGTATCTTGAATTTCGGTAGTAGTTGGGATGACTACTTGCCCTTGGTTGAGTTTGCCTACAACAACAGTTACCAGGCCTTGGCATGGCACCTTTTGAGGCACTGTATGGTAGGCCTTGCAGATCTCTAGTTTATTGGACCGGGGTCGGTGATACCATTGCCTTGGGTCCCAACATTGTTATTGAGACTACAGAGAAAATCAAGTTGATTCGGCAGCTGTTAGTTACCGTACAGAGTAGACAACAGAGTTACGCTGACAGGAGGAGACGATCCTTGTCTTTTGAGGTAGGAGACCATGTCTTTCTCAAGATTTCTCCACAGAAGGGACTTTTGAG
The DNA here is from genome assembly GCF_030987335.1 of Cornus florida. Taxonomy (NCBI): domain Eukaryota; kingdom Viridiplantae; phylum Streptophyta; class Magnoliopsida; order Cornales; family Cornaceae; genus Cornus; species Cornus florida. Next base: position 76,499,003 of record NW_026775575.1, on the reverse strand, counting down.
ATTTTGACAGACTGGCAAGCTGTCTCCTAGATTCATTGAACCATTTGATATTTTAGAACGCATCGGTAAGGTTACTTATCGTTTGGCGTTGCCGCCAGACCTGGATAGAGTCCACAACGTCTTTCATGTCTCTATGCTGAGGAAGTACGAACCGGATCCATCACATATTTTACGATGGACAGATGTTGTTATTAATGAGGACGTAACCTACGAAGAAGGTCCAGTCTAGATTCTTGATTCACGGGAACGGGTCTTGCGGACCAAGACCATTCCATTGGTTAAGGTCTTGTCGAGACACCACGGCGTCGAAGAGGCTACCTGGGAGTTCAAACAGGAGGTTTGCTTTCGGTATCCCCATTTGTTCTCTCTTCCAGGTACGATTCGATTTCGGGGACGAAATCCTTTTTAAGGAGGGTAGATTATAATGACCTGGTCATTTTCCTTCCTTTCTTTTTTCAAAAATTCTTTTTTTCATCTTTTCCCTATTTCGTCCTTTAGTCATTTTTTTTTTTCCCCATGCTTAACCTCACTTTTTGTGCTCGGATTTGATTCTGGCTTGGCATACATCCATGATATTTCATTTCTATGATATCTACATTTTTACTTTTGTAGAAAAGCATATTAAATATTTACTTTCCTTGTAAAGTGCATGAAAGCATGACTTTTTGGTAATTATCCTAAACTTGAGGGGTTTTAGTGTAATTGAGAAAAGTAATTATTTTTCATCTTAGGGACCATTTTTCAATTTAATTTGGAAGATATTTTTAAAAAGGACCTTTTTGTAATTTCTGAAAAATGTGACAAGTGTCATATCCTTAAGGTGCCACTTATTGGTCTTTTGGTGGAACCACTTGAAGGCTTAATCTCTTGACACATGGAGGGTGGAGATTCATCCATTTTTTGACCTAGGATTGGACCACTTGTTGGCTTAGATGGTTGACAAGTGTAGGTTCAATATTAAGCCTTAGAAGTTTAAATAGGAAGGTGGCAAGTGTAAGACTCACCTTTAGTCTTGCATTAGTGTGTGTGTGTGAGGTAGTGCAAGAGCACCTAGTGAGTAGAGAATCTCACCATTTTAACTTAGGATTTGCATTTTTAATCATTCATCTCCTTCCTCTCAAGAACTCTAACTTAGCCTCCATTGAAAGAAAAGCTTGACCAATAGCTTTGACTTCAATTTTGGTACCCTTCCACTCACCTAAAACCAATAAACTTGGAATACTTAAGTTTCCTCTCACTCTCCTCTATAAAACCCTTGTTTAATTTTCCATTTTTAAGCTTGGTTGCTTTGGATTATAGAGATTCTATTCTCTATTGAGGTAGGGGGTGTTATAGTTTATTATTCAAGTCAATTATTGTTTTTCATAATAATATATAAGTTGTAGGCAAGATTGTATTAAATTGAGAAACTAATGATAAATGGTAATGATAAGCGCCGAATATTGTATATTCAAGCGCCCTAAATTACATTAACAAAGTCCAGTTATTAATTATTTTATGTAGATTAACTCCATTTGCATGTTTTTATGCATTTTCAGGTTGAAGTGCAAAAAGGAAGCAAAAATGAGGCCTTGTGGAATTTTGAACAAAAAGGATGCCATTTCTGAATTTCTGGCAGCAGTGATCCTAACTTTTGTCGCCATTTTTGACCTAGCAAACTCAAGAACTAGACTTCCATCATAACATGAAAGATTTAGATCTCTGAATCAGCTTTCCAAATCTTCAAGTGGTTCATCATTCGGAGTTCGGAGCAGAGAGTTATGATCTTCATAATAGAGGTGCGCAGAACTGCCTGGCAGCACTGATGTACTGCCTTTCTCCCCATTTTCGACCAACCAGACTTGAGAATTGGGTCTTCATCAAAACATGAAGTTTTTAAAGCACTGAATCAGCTCTCCAAATCTTCAAACAGATCGTCATTCAGAGTTCGGGGCACAAAGTTATAGCAGTTTTACCAAAATAGGTCAGGGCTGAGCAAGAGGAGCATGTTGCACATTGTACTAAGTTAGAGTGCTCGAGATCACCAAGCGAGTGCTCGAAAATCAGGAAGAATGCCCTTCGGAAATGGCTCATTTCAGCCCACTTGCACATTGGTTTCCTCAATGCCATCTTCCTTCTTTATGAAGTGGTTGGAGGTGTTCCTTGGAAGAGAGAGGGTGTTGTTGGAGCATAAAAAGCTACCCAAGGGCCACACATTAGGAATCTTTGATCTTTAGCAAGATAGAGGAGAGAGAAGAGAGCAAGAAGAAGAGGGTTCTTGGAGCAAAAGGAAGGGAGCTCGAAAATGGAGGAAAAGGGCAAGCTTCTTCCTTCTCCTAGCTCACTCATGGGTAACTAAACCTCATCTAGGGAGGTGATGAAGCCTCCCCTTTTGTTCATGTTCTAGATTAGGTTCTATTTTGGGGATTATAATGTATAAACTTTGGTCTTTTCATAGTTTAAGAGCTTATTACTTCTTGTAATGAACATTCATGTTTAAATGATTCATGTGAGTTATTTAGCTTGTCTTGATGATTCTTACATTAGTCTTATTGCTTTTATTTTCATAGTGACAATGAAGATATTAACTATGAATGGTTTTCAAGGCATGTTAATTTTGAAACTTGATATTCCATTGCTTAGGTACCTCCTTTGATGGACTATGCTTGATTCTACTTTCATGTGCTTCATCATTTGATTGAATGCTTGATGGTCTTTTGCTTAAGTTAATGTATTTGATACTACACCCTAGTCTAGGTAGTCCAAATGTGTTGTCTTTTGATAGACCATTCTTGTTTTAATCTCACGAGCTTTTTATTGGTTATGAAGCAACTATGTGTTGCTACATAATTCTTGATCATTGTTTATATAGTGTTTATCCCTAATTTAGTCTTGATTTAGCATGTATTTAGGGCGTAGGTGGATTCACTTCTCTAGTTTCCCCTTTTATTATCTCTAACTCTCATTTACTAGCACTACTATTTCATGCATTCTAAGTTCTAAGTTTAAGTGACAAACAACCAAAACCCTCTATAAACCCATTATCATTCTAAGAACAATTCTAGACACTTAGGTTGCCATAGACTAGCGCAGTCCCAGTGGTTCGACTTACCCGACCAATAGCCCTATTTTACAATGATTCGTGCTATTGCGAAGGTTGATGTTTAGTTGATCAACCGATCAATTTTTGGCGCCGTTGCCAGGGACTGCAAACGGTTTAGCAACCAAAGTTTTAGGGTTAAACTTAGTGTGATTGTTAATATTGTGTTTTGTGCATATTTCTCGTGTGGTTTAACCATTTTTATGTTGTAAGATTCTAGGGACTTGACTCTCGCCGTGGGAACGCTAGCAAAGTGTAAGTCTAGAGGACCCTAGGTAAGCTTCTTGACCTTTTAGTTTCGCATTGTTATATTTTGTGCATGTGTTACGCTTAGAAGTAGTTAATTTATTTGCAAGCCCTTGTTGAGGCTATATTATTGTTTTAATTTTGTGTTCAACCATCGGTCCTTGTCGTAGCCATTTATTTTCTGTCTTGATAATTGAGGAGAAAGGGAACATCGTATGTGGAGTTGATGATAAAGATTTCTTGTGATGCTGTTGTTGTGAATTGTTGATGTTTGGCCGTAGGTCACTCTCTCTTCCCACACTTGACTCCCCTATTGATATAAATTCACTTGAAAGAACTCTTAGACGGAACCTTAGGGAACCCACTCTTACAAGGGACCTTGAAACTGAATTCAATATAATGGGGGATAACGTAGGAAATCCGGGGAATGAACAGGCTGAAATTCCTAATGTAGAACCAATGACTCTTAGAGATCATTTCATTCCTACCACCTATGCTTCTCCTTCTTGTATAGTGATGCCAAACATCGATGCAGCTCAATATGAGATCAAGTCTAGTACCATTCAAATGCTTCCATCATTTCATGGCTTTGATAATGAAGATCCATATAGCATCTTAATGAGTTCCTTGAAATCTGTTCGACCATCCGGTTGAGAGGTTTTCCGGACAATGCACTTCATCTCCATCTTTTCCCATTCTCCCTAAAGGATAGGGCAAAATATTGGTTGAACTCCCTCGCTCCCAACTCTATTACTTCTTGGGCTCAATTGCAACAAGAATTTCTTAAGAAGTACTATCCGGTGAGTAAAACCAACCAAATGAGGCGTTCCATTCTAAGCTTTTCTCAAGTTGATGGAGAATAACTCCACGAGACTTGGGAAAGGCTACAAGATCTTCTTCGAAAATGTCCTCATCATTTGATCCCAAAATGGCAATTAGTGCAAGCTTTCTATGCTGGCTTGACCGAAACCCATAGATTCATGGTTGATTCTTCTTGTGGTGGGATGTTCATGTCCAAGAATGCGGATAAGGCTTGGACCTTACTTGAGAATTTGAGTGAAAATTCACTTCAACACAATTCTCGTAGGGCTCCGACCGCAACCACTCCAAACAACACCAACCCTTGTCAACCAAAGTCAATACGGGAGGAATCATCTCAAGTGGATGCCATCGCTCATAAATTCTACCAATTGATGGCACCACATCTTCCTCCTTCATTGTCTCAAAATTCGGCAAGTTCAGTTTGTGCTTCCTGTACTAGTCCATTCCATCTCTCGGAAGATTGCCCCACACCGGAGCAATTTCCTAGTCCCAACCAAGAGCAAGCTAATGCCATGTTCTCGCGGCCCGGGAACAATCCATATTCCAACACCTACAATCCGGGTTGGCGAGATCATCCGAATTTCTCATGGCGGCAACAAGCCCCACAGAATTCCCAATTCCAAAACCAAGGGCGGCAAAATCAGCCCTCTTCTCAATATCAAGGTAGACCTTTCCAAGCCTCTTCAAGCTACCATCCTCCTTACAATCCAAATGTCTCCAATCAACCTCCTGTGTGTCCAACTAACGAGATAGTAGCTGCAAACAAGCAAATGATGGAATCATTAAATAAGCAAATAATGGATGCCAACAAGCAACTCTTGACATCCTTGCAGCCTACTCTCCAAATGATTCACTCTCATACTCAATCCATAGATAATCTCAAAAATCAAGTGGGCCAAATAGCTAACTCGGTGAATCAATTGCTTCAAAAGGACAAAGGTAAGCTTCCCTCTCAACCTTTTGAAAATCCTAGAGGAATGCATGTGATTGACGAAACCCCTCCTCCGAGTGGGCCGACTCATGAACAAGTTCAAGCTATCACCACCCTTCGGAGTGGTAGAGTGGTTGACAACAAGGTCGATGGAGACAAAAGTGAGGAAGTTTCTCCGTTGAAAAATCCAAATTCAAGCTCTTCTAATCCAAATTCTTGTCCCAATACCATTCACGGAAATCCCACACATGTCTCCCCAAATGTGGAAACTACTTATGAGCCAAAAGCTCCATTTCCTCAACGTCTTCAAGAGTCGACACATTTTGGGAACAAGAATTGTAAAATTCAAGACATGTGGGAAGTTTTCAAGCAAGTGAAGATTAACTTGCCCCTGTTGGATGCTATCAAGCAAATCCCTCCCTATGCAAAATTTCTCAAAGATTTGTGCACTCAAAAGCGCACTTCAAAAAATCATTTGCCAAAAAAAGTGAGGTTGACTGAAAATGTTAGTGCTATCATTCAGCACAGCACTCCCCTGAAGTATAAGGATCCGGGTGCCCCCACAATCTCGTGCATCATTGGTGACAGCAAAATCGAGAGGGCCCTCCTTGACTTAGGAGCTAGTGTGAATTTAATTCCATACTCGGTCTACCTACAACTTGGTTTGGGAGATCTTAAGCCGACTTCCGTGGTTTTGCAACTTGCCGATAGATCGGTCAAGCATCCACGAGGTATCCTTGAGGACGTTATCATCAAAGTGGACAAATTCTACTTCCCGGTAGATTTTGTGGTTCTTGATACGGAACCAGTCCATGACCCAAAAAAGCACATTCCCATGATCCTTGGTAGGCCATTTTTAGCCACGGCTAATGCATCAATTAATTGCCGAACCGGGGTGATGGACATTGCTTTTGGAAACATGCAAGTCAAACTCCATATCTTTCATGCAACTCAACATCCCTCCAATGAGGATGATTGTTTTCTTGTGGATGTCATTGATGAAGTGGTCGAAGAATCTCTCCCCTTCATCCTAAGCAAAGATCCCCTTAAAACTTGCATGTCCCATTTTGACTTCTCAAACTTTGATGTTGATCAAGCCATTCAAGAAGTCAATTCCTTGCTTGATATTAATGCTATCATGGATGTACCTCCTTGGAAAATTCCAAAAGAACCACTTCCCCAACTTTCCACCACTCCTCCGGTCCCATCATTGTTATCTCTGCCACAACTTGAGCTTAAGCCGCTCCCAGCCCATCTCAAGTATGTGTTCCTTGGTCCAAAGCAAACCCTTCCGGTCATTATTGCCTCGGACCTTCAAAAAGACCAAGAGACCAACCTTTTAGCGGTGCTCCAAGAGCATAAAGAAGCTATTGGTTGGACAGTGGCGGATTTGAAAGGAATTGACCCCTCCATTTGTATGCACCGCATTCATATGGAGGATGACGCAAAGCCTACTAGAGAGGTCCAGCGCCGGTTAAATCCAAACATGAAGGAAGTGGTCATGAAAGAGGTGATCAAATTGCTAGATGCGGGAATCATCTATCCTATCTCTGATAGCAAGTGGGTGAGCCCCACACAAGTTGTCCCCAAGAAATCCAGGCTCACCATTGTCGAAAATTCAGCGGGCGAGCTCGTGCCACAACGAACCACCACCGGGTGGCGTGTGTGCATTGACTATCGTAAACTCAACTCGTCAACTAGGAAGGATCATTTCCCACTCCCATTTATTGATCAAATCCTAGAAAGGTTAGCCGGCCAAAGCTTCTATTGTTTTCTTGATGGTTATTCCGGCTATAACCAAGTGGCCATCGCCCCCCAAGATCAAGAGAAAACAACATTCACATGTCCCTTTGGTACTTTTGCCTATCGACGCATGCCTTTTGGTCTATGCAATGCACCGTCAACGTTCCAAAGGTGCATGATGTCCATATTCTCCGATATGGTTGAAAGGTTCTTGGAAGTTTTCATGGATGATTTTTCCGTATTTGGCTCCTCCTTTAACTCGTGTCTCCAAAATTTATCTCTTGTGCTCCAAAGATGTAAAGAGACGAATCTCATTCTAAGTTGGGAAAAAAGCCACTTTATGGTCCAAGAAGGCATTGTTTTAGGACATGTCATTTCTAAGCGGGGAATCGAGGTAGACAAGGCCAAAGTTGAGTTAATCTCTAATCTTCCTCCTCCGAATTCCGTCCGTCAAATCCGTTCTTTTCTTGGCCATGCCGGATTCTATCGTCGCTTCAACAAAGATTTTAGCAAAATCTCACGGCCCTTGTGTAATCTCTTAGCCAAGGATGTTCCGTTCAATTTTGATGACGCTTGCATGGAAGCTTTCATCAAACTTCACATTCTCCTCTCCTCTGCCCCGATCATGAAACCCCCTAATTGGTCTCTTCCCTTTGAGATCATGTGTGATGCATCCGACTATGCATTAGGGGCGGTTTTGGGCCAACATATGGATAAACTTCCGCATGTCATTTATTATGCTAGCAAAACTCTCTGCGATGCCCAATTGAACTACACCACCACTGAAAAAGAATTGCTAGCTGTGGTGTACGCCTTGGATAAATTTCACTCCTATCTTCTTGGCTCCAAGGTCATCGTCTTTTCAGATCATGCCGCTCTTAGGCATTTGTTAGCGAAAAAAGAGACAAAACCCCGCTTAATTCGATGGATCCTCTTACTTCAAGAGTTTGACATTGACATCCGGGACAAAAAAGGGACCGACAATGTTGTCGCCGATCATCTCTCTCGCTTACTTATTGAGAAATCTTCAGAATTTGCAGCCATCCGTGATTCCTTTCCGGATGAGCAACTTCTTCAAGTTTCACATTCTACTCTTCCATGGTTTGCGGATATTATCAATTATCTTGTGGTTGGCAAAATTCCAGCTCATTGGTCCAAACAAGAGAGGGACCGATTTTTCTCCCAAGTCAAGCATTTCTTTTGGGAAGATCCAGAACTATTCAAGTATTGCCCGGACCAAATCATCCGGCAATGTATTCCTAAAACCAAGGCCACAAGCATTTTAAATTTTTGCCATACTCTTGCTTGTGGAGGCCATTTCAGTGCCAAAAAGACCGCTAACAAAATCCTTCAAAGCGGATTCTTTTGGCCTACCTTGTTCCGGGATGCATACAATTTTTGCAAATCGTGTGAACGATGTCAAAAACTTGGATCCATGTCCCGAAGAGACATGATGCCCCTCACCAACATTTTAATTGTTGAAATTTTTGATGTGTGGGGGATTGACTTCATGGGACCATTTCCATCTTCTTATGGCTATGAGTACATCCTTGTAGCGGTGGATTATGTGTCTAAATGGGTTGAAGCCGCGGCTACCAAAACCGATGATCATAAAGTCGTGATCCATTTCATTCAATCTCACATCTTTAGTCGTTTTGGTACGCCCCGAGCAATCATTAGTGATGGCGGATCTCATTTCTGAAATCGTTATCTCAAATCCGTCCTTGCTAAGTATTCAGTCATTCATAAGGTTGCTACACCTAACCACCCTCAAACGAGTGGTCAAGTAGAGATTTCTAACCGGGAGATTAAGCACATTTTAGAAAAAACGGTTAGACCGGACCGCAAAGATTGGTCATTAAGGCTAAACGATGCACTTTGGGCTTACCGGACAGCTTATAAGACACCCATTGGCATGTCACCATATCGACTTGTCTTTGGCAAAGCATGTCATCTCCCGGTAGAATTAGAGCACCGTGCTTATTGGGCCATAAAAAGGTTCAATTTTGATTTCAAACAAGTCGGCTCTAATCGTGCGTTGCAATTAAATGAACTTGAGGAATTGCGTAATGACGCGTATGAAAACGCAAAAATTTACAAGGCAAAGACTAAAGCTTTTCATGACAAACACATCGTCAAAAAGTCTTTTGCCCCGGGACAAAAGGTCTAGCTTTTCAATTCCCGCTTGAAACTCTTTCCCGGTAAACTCCGGTCAAGATGGGATGGTCCATACATTGTCACAACCGTTTTTCCTCATGGAGCAATCGAACTTCATTATCCTGTAAGTGGATCACTCTTCAAGGTAAATGGCCAAAGGCTTAAGCCTTGCATTGACGGCACAATTCTAACCCGAAAAGTTGAGGAAGTCCTCTTGACGGATCCAATTTATGAGGATTAGTGCCTGCTCTAGCTTGGTCTAGCTATCGACATTAAATTTAGCAAAGCAAGGGAATAAATTCTTTCGATGTTCCAAGCTTCCTTCTCTTTGAAATTGCTCGTGCCTTAAAAAAATTTTCTGGGAAACGGTTTAGAAAAGCCAAAAATTTGATTTTTCTTAGACCTTCTCAACTCTAATTTTCATTCCCGGAAGTCTCCATCGCTTTCTAGCAATTTCATTTGATTTTTCAAATGCGACTCATGTGCATATTTTCTCATTTTTACTAAAAAGTTTGAAAATTTTCTCAAAATTCTTCATGCATTTGAGATGTTTAAAAAGTTGAAAAATTGCAAGGTTTCAAAACAAAACTTTCACAATTTCCCATGCATTGGAATGGAATGAATTTGCAAGTTTAAAAATTTTCTCCAGAAATTTCATTCATGCATTGTGTGATGTTGCAAAGGTTTGAAAATTTTCTTACATCCACCCATGCTTTGTGTGATGTTCTGAAAGTTGGCATTTTTTTTTTTTCCATGCATTAGATATTGCAAAGTTTTAAAAAAAAAAAATAAAAAAAAATAAAAAAAAAAAAAAAAATTCAATAATTTCCATGCATTTAAGATGATATGCAATTTCAATTTTTCCCTCCTTGCATTAGAATGGATTGGAGTTCAAAAGTTTGAGAATTTCCCATGCATTGGAAAGCAGTTGAAAAGTTTTCAAAATTTTTCTAAAAATCCATCCATGCACTGGATTGGAATAATGTGCAAAGTTTCAAATTTTCCATGCATGGCTTGAATTTAGGACTGACATACAAATTTTCAAAAATTCTCTATGCATGAAAATTTCATTTTTGCAAATTCAATCCAGTTTGCATAAGGTTGCAATGTTTTGAAGCTTGAAATTTTCATTTTTGAGATTTCCATCCAATTTGAATAATGTTGCTATGTTGCATAATGTTCCTCACTTTACAACTTCCATCTCAATGTTGCATAAGTCCATTTCAATGCGTCAATAGCCTGCTCACTGCCTCCAGTTTGAGAGCTCTAGCACCCATTTAGAGTGCTCGACAGTTCTAGCACCCATTCCGAGTGCTCAACATTTCATCCCACAATCCTCCTCATTTCCCCGAGCTTACTGATCCAATTTCGAGCACTCGAATTGGCATTTCGAGTGCTCGACATTCCTACCACATCTTGGCCAATCTCACTGCCCAGAGCTCGAGCACTCCAGCTCCCATTTAGAGTGCTCGAGCCTAACCAACATCTCACCAAACCAACCCTCACCTTCTCTCTCTCGCAACTTCACTCTCACCACCCAACTTTCTTCCTCTCTCTCTCTTCACCCAAGCAACCACAATGCATGAATCACCATGCATCCAACCGAGTCACAAACCAACTTCCCTCTCCACCATGCATGCATGCAACCATGCAGGTGCCACCATAAACCACTCTCGGCTACCACTAAACCCAATCTCACTTCTATCTCTTCAAACCATGCACCCCATTCCCAGCTCCGGCCAACTTCCCTTCATCAACCAACCAACACCATTCCCTCCACCTCATGCCTGCCCAAAACCATCTCTCTCTCTCGGCACTTTCATGTAACTTGCATGCACCTCGAAAAACAACTCCAACCACCATGCAGCCCAACCTCCATCAACCATGTTCCCACGTCCTCCATGCATAACCATGCACCAACCAACCTCACAACCCACCCTCTCGGCATCTCCATCCACAACCCCAACTCTCTAACAACCCACTCCATGCCAACCCCAAGCCACCCCACAACCTACAATTTCATGCACAAAGCTCCCCTCACCTCTCTGCTATATTTTCGAGCACTCGAAGCCAAGCTTCGAGTGCTCGCAATTGCTTGAGTTCTCACACAACAAACACCCGAGCCCACAGCCCCATTTTAGAGCACTCGAAGACACACTTCGAGTGCTCAAACCAAGCCACTTCTCTTTTAAAAAAACCACCCCAGGCCACCCTCATCTCTCACTCTTGGCTCCAACTCCCCACCCACCCTTACCACCACCCCATTCGACCACCAACACCCACCACCTCAAACCACACCACCCACCACCTTACCAAGCCCAACTCTCAAACCCAAGCACCATCACCCACCTCCTACCCATCACCACCACTTATCCCACGCACAAAGGGCCTTTGGTTCTCCATTTTTTGGTAAGTTTCTTCTTTATCATTCTCTTTCACATTTTTGGTATAAATGGAGGATGGGCTTGCATGTAATGGAGATTTGTGATTGTTTGGGAGTAGCTAGAGCTTGTTTTCTTGCCAAAATTTTTGGGTTTGCTCCTCCATCCCACTCACTTTCACCTTCTCCTTTTTGTGGTGCACGCCAGGTGTTCGCTGAAATTCCTGAACCAAGTCCACCTCTCTAAATGTCTCGTGCCAGTCCTTCTCGCCCTCCTAGACCCTCTGCGGGTGCCCGTGCTGTCAATCGTGAGCGACCACATGATCCTTGGGTTGGCAAACAACTCAACTACGAGCTTTCTTTTCCGCTCACGGATGCCTTTGACATTCTACCCACTACTTCGTGGGCTGTAGCCGAATTGACTAACCGGCGTCTGCAGCACATTTGTGCGCCCCTTGCCAGGGTTGCATACCCCCGTGTAGTGCGCCTCTTCTACCAGAATCTCCAATGCCCTGAAGAGCCACCCATTTCTCTCACTACATCCATTGATGGCACCGCCTATGGTTTCACTATGACCGACATCATTCAGGTTTCTGGTTGCCCCATTGAGTGCCCCGATGACATTGTCAATCGTGAGAATCTCCTTTTATATGAGGAGCCGGATACATTAACTGTGGCGCAGATTGCCGCTGCCATTTGCACTATTGACGATCCTACTCGGCCCCGGTCTTTTATCCGCAAAACCAATCTTCCGGAACGCCTATGGTTCATTGACACTGTCTTCAAGCACAATGTCTGCCCTTTGGTGCATAGCACCGCGCGTCGGGGCCTCCTTCTGCAAGCCTTATATGCCATGGACCAAGACCAATGGTTCTCCATTCCAGAGCTCATTTGGACCACATTTATGAAGTTTTGGAATGATGCTCATAATACACGGGCTCCGCGAGTTGAAAATCGGAAATTGCCTTTGCCGTTTTTCATCACTCGGCTCCTTCAGCACAAGGGTTTCGTTGTTCCTCCCCATGAACCAAAAGGCGACAAAATTAAAAATTTTACCCAGCGCCGGTGGATCAATGTTCTGAGCCATTCTAGTACCCCTCCGCCTCCTGCCCCCCTGTTCATCCACGCTCCACCTCCTCCTCCTTCTGAGGCAGTTTCCACCACCGCAGCCGCTGCAAGGGTAGAGCCTCCGATCGACTCTCACCAGGACCAGGCTTTCATCCGGGCTTCCATTGCCGGTATTCATGAGCGACTAGATCGTTTTGAGAATTCTTTGTCCGCGTGCACTCAGACTCTATGTGAGACTTCTTCACGTGCTGAAGAAGATCGTCGTCTTGCTGCTGAAGACCGCCGTGTCGCTGCTGAGGACCGTCGTTTGGCTTCCGCTGAACGACGTAAGACGCAATCTCTCCTCCATTCCATCCTCGCCCGTTTACCTTCTGGACAGTAGCTTGTTACGAGTGTGGACTTTCTCTTTTTGTTTCATCTGTAACTATTTCTCTTGTATCTTTTGTTTTCCTTTTAAACTGTCAGAATTTGCTATGTATAGGTTGCTCTGGTCGACATGATCCCTGTATAGCTCTTTTTGTCATTATGTAAACTCTTTTTGCAATGCAAATTCTTTATGTTCTGTTAACTTTCGCTACATTCTTTTTCTGTATTTATGCTTGTGCTATTAATGCTGTTTGTGGTTGTTTCTTTTTGTTCTTCATGTTGCTCTCTAGGTTGCGCAGTCCAATTCAAGTTTGGGGGTTTTTGTCTCAAAATGCCGTTCCCTCCCCCTGGGTATTGTTGTTCCTTTTATACTCTTTGTCCTTTTTGTCTCTAACTTGCCTCCATGTCCCACATTGAGGACACTGTGTAGTTTAAGTTTGGGGGTGCATCAAAGCATTCTTGGCATATTTTTGGTTCCATAATTTTTGCTAAGCAATGATAGTATAACTTGACACTTGTCGGAGATGAAACATATGTTTAATACCTTGTGTATAGAAGCAATTGAAATTTTTGAAAATAAAGAAAAATTTGAGTAGAAATGATCATGTAGATTGAAACTAGTCTGTATAAATGTTTCAATTAGATTCTTACTGGATTTACACTCTTATAAGCTTCACAATGCACAGATGCACATTGGAAACTTAACTATGAGGCATGCAGCTGATTAACCTTGACCTTGGCCTAGTTAATCTGATTTGATGGACCTGATAGATGAATATCTTTGGCATGATTTAAGTAGTTAAAAAAAAAAAAAATGAATGAAAAATGACCAGTTGACGTTCGTAGCCTTTCCAACTCGAGCTATTAAGCCCTTTGGAGTGTCTCTACACTTAACACCCTAAAGCCGTCTGGTTTGGGAGTTGTTGGCCTAACGCTTGCTACAAGGGTTGGTTAGAAAGCTTAAAGGACTTAAACATTGCACGGTCATTCAAAAAAAATTGTAATAAACATGGTTAGCTGAAGTTCGTAGCCTTTCCAACTTGAGCTATTAAGTCCTTTGGAGTGTCTCTACACTTAACACCCTAAAGCCGTCTGGTTTGGGAGTTGTTGGCCTAACGCTTGCTACATAGGTTGGTTAGAAAGCTTAAGGGACTTTAGCATTGCACAACCATTCTATGTTTCGCTTATGTGTTGAAATAAATTGTTAACAAGCAACAAAAGTTGTCTTGAAAATAAAATCATGCCTTAGGGACTTCATGTAAAAGGGAATTCATTGATTTGAAAACTTGTGCCTTGGAATTGGACAAGAAAGTAAAAGCCGCATGTTGAGAATCCAATTCACTTTCACTGGAGTTTGAGTTATTTCCATTTAAGAGATGACAATTGAATTATTTATATGGACTATGATGTTGATGCATGCATGTTGAAATGGTTTTTCCCATTTTTTGTATCAATGCTTCATATATGCAAAGTAGTTTTCCCAATGACCCCATCTCCAGTTTTTGTCTGTTTCAAGTTGTATTTGAGCTATATATCTATCTCATTTTACCATGGATGATATTTTTGTAGTAGCATGCCCATGGTTGTCTTTTCAGTATGTTTTTCATTGTAGTTTTGCTAAGGGACTAGCAAAATGTAAGTTTGGGGGTGTGATAAGCGCCGAATATTGTATATTCAAGCGCCCTAAATTACATTAACAAAGTCCAGTTATTAATTATTTTATGTAGATTAACTCCATTTGCATGTTTTTATGCATTTTCAGGTTGAAGTGCAAAAAGGAAGCAAAAATGAGGCCTTGTGGAATTTTGAACAAAAAGGATGCCATTTCTGAATTTCTGGCAGCAGTGATCCTGACTTTTGTCGCCATTTTCGACCTAGCAAACTTAAGAACTAGACTTCCATCATAACATGAAAGATTTAGATCTCTGAATCAGCTTTCCAAATCTTCAAGTGGTTCATCATTCGGAGTTCGGAGCAGAGAGTTATGATCTTCATAACAGAGGTGCGCAGAACTGCCTGGCAGCACTGATGTACTGCCTTTCTCCCCATTTTCGACCAACCAGACTTGAGAATTGGGTCTTCATCAAAACTTGAAGTTTTTAAAGAACTGAATCAGCTCTCCAAATCTTCAAACAGATCGTCATTCGGAGTTCGGAGCACAAAGTTATAGCAGTTTTACCAAAATAGGTCAGCGCTGAGCAAGAGGAGCATGTTGCACATTGCACTAAGTTAGAGTGCTCGAGATCACCAAGCGAGTGCTCGAAAATCAGGCAGAATGCCCTTCGGAAATGGCTCATTTCAGCCCACTTGCACATTGGTTTCCTCATTGCCATCTTCTTTCTTTATGAAGTGGTTGGAGGTGTTCCTTGGAGGAGAGAGGGTGTTGTTGGAGCATAAAAAGCTACCCAAGGGCCACACATTAGGAATCTTTGATCTTTAGCAAGATAGAGGAGAGAGAAGAGAGCAAGAAGAAGAGGGTTCTTGGAGCAAAAGGAAGGGAGCTCGAAAATGGAGGAAAAGGGCAAGCTTCTTCCTTCTCCTAGCTCACTCATGGGTAACTAAACCTCATCTAGGGAGGTGATGAAGCCTCCCCTTTTGTTCATGTTCTAGATTAGGTTCTATTTTGGGGATTATAATGTATAAACTTTGGTCTTTTCATAGTTTAAGAGCTTATTACTTCTTGTAATGAACATTCATGTTTAAATGATTGATGTGAGTTATTTAGCTTGTCTTGATGATTCTTACATTAGTCTTATTGCATTTATTTTCATAGTGACAATGAAGATATTAACTATGAATGGTTTTCAAGGTATGTTAATTTTGAAACTTGATATTCCATTGCTTAGGTACCTCCTTTGATGGACTATGCTTGATTCTACTTTCATGTGCTTCATCATTTGATTGAATGCTTGATGGTCTTTTGCTTAAGTTAATGTGTTTGATACTACACCCTAGTCTAGGTAGTCCAAATGTGTTGTCTTTTGATAGACCATTCTTGTTTTAATCTCACGAGCTTTTTATTGGTTATGAAGCAACTATGTGTTGCTACATAATTCTTGATCATTGCTTATATAGTGTTTATCCCCAATTTAGTCTTGATTTAGCATGTATTTAGGGCGTAGGTGGATTCACTTCTCTAGTTTCCCCTTTTATTATCTCTAACTCTCATTTACTAGCACTACTATTTTATGCATTCTAAGTTCTAAGTTTAAGTGACAAACAACCAAAACCCTCTATAAACCCATTATCATTCTAAGAAAAATTCTAGACACTTAGGTTGCCATAGACTAGCGCAGTCCCAGTGGTTCGACTTACCCGACCAATAGCCCTATTTTACAATGACTCGTGCTATTGCGAAGGTTGATGTTTAGTTGATCAACCGATCAGGTAACTTGCATGTAACTCATTTTAGACTTGATATATGGCATAGCCATGACTTGATCTTTGTTGTATATTAATTTGGCATGATTTAAATGAGCTTTTAAATCTAGAGAATTAATTAATTTAAATTGATTTAAATTATACTTAATTGTACCATGCTTAAATTCCATTTTAGACTTGATATATGGCATGTCCATGAGTTACTCCTTGTCATATATTTAATTGGAATCATTTGGACAACTCTTGAAATCTAGAGAAATTACTTAATTAGTTTAATTAATTTCTATCTTATTGTTCTAATGATTTAGTCATTCAATTCATGGAACTTGTTGTGTTTTATCACATATCATGACTTGTTGCTCTACCTGTTGATTTTGGAAACTTGGGATATTATCAAGAACTTGACTAGGCTAGGACTTGGTTCTAGTACGGGAGATAGAGAGCTCCCTACATTATAGTGTGCACTAGGGAAAGGTACCCATGGGTTAATAGCCCTAAAGTGATCCCAAGAGTACGGTTTTAATCCGGGCAATATCCAAGTATCCACTTTGGTTTGATTTCGCATTTAAATTCCAAGTTGTTAACTTTGTGAATTTACATCTCATTATACTATGTTAAAAGTTTTAATGTCACTTTAATAGTATGGATTAAATTGTATTGAATTGCAAACCTTGTATAAAGATAAACCTATGCATTCCCTATGAGTAAACTTGTTTACTCACCCCAAAGTTACCGGGTGTTTTTCAGGTAAAGAAGCTATATTGTGGGATGCACAACAATCTTAGACTTGCTAGACTACTTGAAGCATTTTTGCTATGTTAGAATATGCGTTTGTTAGCATATCACACCTTATTTTGGTTATTATGTTAGAAACTTGTATTTATTGTTTAAGACATGTAATGTGCATGTAATGTGCATGGATGTGTGTGTAATGAGGTCAAGGGCCAAACATGTTTACTTTAACACTCGTAGTCATTTGGTACCATCCTTTGCTTTAAAAATATTTTTAAACCAACCTTGAGGGTTTGGCATATGAAATTCTTTTAATGGACATGTATAAGGCTATAAGTGGTTGTAATACATTCATTTAGTCATTTCAAGGTTGTTGGCATGTTCACATACTCAAAATCTCATTGAAAATCAGTTTTGAACTTTCATTTTTGAACCAAATCGTCATAGGATTCAAAGCATGGGTTGAACCATAACACCTTTGGCATATAGCAGGCCTTATAGCAGTTTTTTTAGGTGTTTTGGTCGACTGAAACTCCATTTCAGTCGACCGATGGCAATTGGATTTGTCTTTGCACAGTAATTCATCATTCTAGTAGCCAATTCTACTGTTCAAGGCCTATTTCAGTCGACCGAACCTTTATTTTGGTGTACCGAAACAACCAGCACTTAGATGCAGGTTTTCAGCACATTTTTTTGGTCATTTCGGTCGACCGAAACTCCATTTCAATCGACCTAAATAGCCTGTATATGCACAGCTTACAGATTTTGTTTCAGCATTGGTCTTCCAACTTCAAAGGGTCATAACTTCTTCGTTTCTAAACAAAATTGGGTGATTCTTGAGCCTAAACTCAAGGATTTTGAGTCATCTTTCCAATGGTACCAATAACATTCTCAGATTCCAAACACAGTGAGAGATATGTATGTTTTAGTGAAATAGTGTTAGTTTTCACTTAAACCGGGAAATGGCATTTTGTGGGAATTCTTATCCAAAGTTCTTAGAACCTCTTGGAATGTTAGGAAATGATTAGATTAGGCTATATTCACCTTGTTTGACTTGTTTAGAGTCAATTTTCTCCTTTTAATTGTGAATTAACCATTTTGCCCTTGTTTGACGGATTTAGCCCGTTTTAACTCTTGTTTCCCTTTTTCTCTCTTTAGCTTCCGTGACCACATGGAATGTCACATTTGTGTCTTAGAGATAATTTATATCTCAATGGACTATGGTTTCATCTTTTGCTTCTGCATCTAGATCCATTAACTGGTCAATCCTCAGTTCATCACTTACCTACCGGGTTGAAGAAAACCCGGGTCGTTACACTTATTCTTGTATTTGAGCCTATTTAATTGGATTGTTTCCGGGACAAAAAAAAAAAAACCAAGAGTTGCAATTTGATCTAAAGTGAAAAAAGATGAGAGCGAAAAAATAAAAAAGGAAGAACTTGCAGCTAAAAGTCTTTATGGAAGTAACTCACACAAGCCTCCTCTTCCTAGTTTACCAATTGTTCCACCTTCTTCGACTGCCAATTCAGTAGGGGCACTTGGCACACAAAATATTGGTAACTTGTTCAAATTATCCTCTAGAGATGAAACAGATAGTATAGTTGCAAAGTATTATTATAGTTGTGGAATTTCTTTTAATGTAGCAAGATCCCCTCTTTGGACGGATGCAGTGAGAGCCATTAATAATGCTCTAAGAGGATACAAAGCACCAAGTTCTGAGAAAATAAGAATCATATTGCTTGATAAAGAAAGGACCAAAATTGATAATGCATTGATGCCCATCAAACAAAACTGGCCTAAGTATGAGGTTTCAATTGTATCTGATGGTTGGTCTAATTGTAAGAATCAACCACTTCTTGATATGTTGGCTGTCTTAGGAGGTAGGCCTGTATTTGTTACTACAGTTGATTGCTTTGGGGATGAAAAAATTGCATAATATATTTCTGAGATTTTGCTCAAGGTTATTGAAACAGTGGGAACATATAATGTTGTGCAAATCTTAACTGATAATGCATCTGCTTGCAAAGCTGCTGGAGATATTATTCAAGCAAGACATTCTCATATTCTTTGGTCTGGTTGTATGGCTCACACATTAAGTCTTCTCATGAAAGATATTGCAAACTCAATAAACCTGTTATTAACTTTAGTTGGTACTTGTTATGCCAAGGCAAAAGGGGTGGTGAATTATATAAATAATCGTAGTTTTGCTTTGTACATTTTCAGGACTTTTTCTACTTTAGAAGTAATTCAAGTGAAGAAAACAAGATTTGGCCATCATTTTATTGTGCTAGATCGTCTTTTTCAGGTGAAAAATGCTTTGATAAGTACAGTTTTATCTGAAGAGTGGGAAGCACTTAAGAAAGGAACCTCAAGGTCAAAGCTAGAATATGATCAGATTAAAAAAATTTGTACAAGATAATGAGTTTTGGAAAGATCTAAAATTTGTTTTTTCATTTACAAAACCAATTTGGAACATGATTCATTTTTGTGACTCCGATAGGGCAGTTGTTGGAGAGGTTTTCCAAAGAACAAAGGATATGCTAGGACATATTGAAGCGGCATTATCTAACAAATTTGAGATGTGTCGCACAATGGTGAAGGATGAATCCTCATTTACATACACTTGCTTATGTGTTTACTCCTTTTTATTATTCTAACTCTTGGTTGACAAGTGTAGGTCCAAATGGAAAGGAAAGGATGAAGCCTCATACTAATTTATTTGTGCAAGGTTCCTATTTAAATGTTGTTGATAAACTTGTGAGAGATCCATAGATGCACCTTTAATTCGGCAACAACTTAGTGATTTCACAAGTGATGAAGGTGTTTTTGCTTGACCTCAATCAATTGAAGATAGAAAAATGATGAGTGCAGTAGCTTGGTGGAACTTATATGGTGTTATAGCTCCCGAACTTTATGCTTTAACAATTAAGGTGTTATCTCAAACTGTAAACACATCTTGTGCAGAGAGAGTATAAAGTACTTACGGGTATATCCATAGTGTCAAAAGCAATAAATTAAATGCTAATTGTGCTGAGTCATTAGTTTATGTTCATTACAACAACAGATTGTTGACAAGGTATAGAGAAGACTATGAGAAGTCTTACAAGAACTGGGATGATTTTGCTTATGAAGATGATTTGGATAATGATTTAGAAAGTATTGATCAAAGGGAACAGGCTACACTTTATGCTGATAAGATTAAGGCTTCAAGTGTTTCTTTAGATAATGCAACATCTAGTACTTCTTTGCCATCCACTCAAAAGGCTAACATGTCTCAAACAAGCCGTAGAGAGGAAATTTCCCAAGGCAAGAGGCCACGGATCAACTAGATTGCAGCAAAATAATCTGCTGAGAGGGCCTGTTCTCTTTCTTAATGTTTTGTTTTTGTAATCTCATTTTGCTTTTGGGTTTGGAAGTTTGTATATTTCATGTCTGTTTTAAAGTTTAGTAGTAGAATTTGCAAACTGAAGTATTGTTGTCTTTTTCTTTTGCTTTTGAACATTGCTATTTCAAAGACAATGGTTGTCATCTTGAGAGCTTAAAGCAGGTTAAATGTATAAAAGACAATGCTTTTGAACATTGCTTTTTCTGTTATACCCTATTCACTGTTATGTTTTTATTTTTATAAAGCAGCTTGTTTGATTGTCATGTTTGTTAATTTACGCATTTTTATAAAGCAGGTTATATTATTTGTAATGAACTCATATTTAATTCACTATTTTATCTTTTTATTTGCATGAAATTTATTTAAAACATATATTTATTATTATTAATTAATATTTTATATAATTATAATGTGGCGCTTCCGCTCTAAGATTTTTTGGGATATGCCGCTCTCGCGCTCCCTCTTAGGGATGTCAATTTTTACCTCCCCGCCGGGGCCCCGCCCTATCCCACCCCGTTAATAACGGATATGGGAACACTTTTTATACCGTTGGAGCGGGCATGGATACAAATTTTGTACCCATCGCAGGTCATGGGGCGGGTAAGGGTTCAATATACATATCCTAGGGGTCCCACCCCGCTAAACATATATATATATATATATATATATATATATATATATATATAATATTAATAACTTATTTTAGTGGTTTACCCAGTTACCCATCTCTTACAATCCTAATTTGGGATATAAACTTGGTATTAAATTTGCTTTTATTTTAGTTATGGTGGAAGTTGGAGCTTAGAACTTCTTGTGATTTGGTTGTATTAAACTTTTATTTTTGTTTATTATGTTCTATGAATTATGTTATGTGCATGTTATTTTTTTTATTTTTGTTGGGATACATAATTTCATTTATGTTGTGCCATTCCCAGGCTTTCCACATTTAAATAGCAGAAGCTTAAGTTCCAAAAAGTGGGAGAAAAAAATTTGTTAGCGGGGCGGGCACGAGGGTAAAGTATTTCCAAACGGGGTAGGGCTGGACATGAAAATCCAACCCGTCGCGGGTCTCGAGGCGAGCATGGACTTGAAAAAAATTAAAAGGGCTGGGGCAGGATTTAGGGAAACCCATTCCAAACCTGCCCCGTTGCCATCCCTACTTCCGTTCCTGCTCTCGCTCCTGCTCCCGCTCCCTCTCTATGTGACTTAGTAATAGAGTAGTATTGATTATCCCAGTTAGAAAGAAGATTTTCAAAGTTGAAGTTAATCAAATTTTACCTCCAGTCAAGGATATCACAAGAGAGATAGAATGGATTGATTGTGATATTTATTGCAAAATATATGTTGAAGAAACTTGATTGAATCACTTTAATTGACAATTTTGCACCTCAAATTGTAAGACGATCACATTTACTTTAATATGAAGTTGAATTTTTATTTTTGTGGCTAAGTTGTTTTGAATATTTTTTCTAATTTTTTTTTAATGGAAATTGGACCGTGCTCTTTATAAAGTACTAAGACCGGATTTTGTTTTGTGTTTTTTTAACGTTAATATATTTTATGTGTTTATCGTCTCATTTGAATGAAAATTCCGCACTTATAAATTTTTTGAGCATGTGAAACCTTATGTATAAAGGGTCTCACATTTAAAAATTCACCTAGAGCCTCTCAAATTTTTAAATATCTCAAGACCGAACCTGTAAGCACCCCAAGTACAATTATTTACTTTACCTTTAATATTGCTTATGAATGTGATGACTACTTCAATCTGTGAATGAGTCTAAGTCCTATTTAGGTGAGCATGGAACATGGAAATGAATGTGGGGTGACTAAATGGGAATCCATTCAAGTTGTCTATGTATCTCAAACATATTTTTTTGGTAACCAGAGGGATTTTCTCAGAGTTTTAAACTATAAAATGAACACTAATATATATATATATATATATATATATATATATATATATATATATTGTTAAGCTACAATTAGTGAAGTGGGGACACATGGAAAACAAACTAAAAGGCTAATAAAAAATAGTTGATAGAATTTATTATTTAATGATACATAGCAAGTTCTTGTTTCATGATTCAATTACTTGAAATCTAGTTCTTGTTACAGCATAATTAAGTTTAAGAGACCAAGACAATCCAACAATTTGGATTTTATTCCTGATGTGAGATTTTTTTTTTTTTTACCTCGGGTCACTATTCCCGAGGTGAATAGTACCTTAGGGTATTATTCCCGAGGTGGGATTTTTTTTTTTACCTCGGGTTACTATTCTTGAGGTGAATAATACATCTTGGATCTTGTTTCCCACGTAAACAGTACACCTTGGATTTTGTTCCTTAGGTGAAATAATACAAATACCAAATCAGGGTTCTGTTTTGTAAGAGCATGAGTTCAAACCCCATGGTCAATAACTCTTAGTAACGTACGACTGGATATTTTTTGGGAATCCGATATGCTGTTGGTATGTTTTACGAGCTTCACTCAGCTCATCGTTTTGATAAGGGAATAAATTTTACAAACTTCACTAAGCTCATCCCTTAGATTAAGAAATGAATTTTACGACTTTACTCAGCTCGTCCTTTTCGTCAGGGAACTATTTTTACGAGCTTTACTCAGCTTGTCCTTTTAGTAAGGGAACTATTTTTACAAGCTTTACTCAACTCGTCCCTTTAGTAAGGGAACTAGTTTTTCAAGCTTTACTCATCTAATCCCTTTAGTAAGAGGGTTTGGTTTCCTGTTATCTTTATGTTTTAAAAAAACACATTGGTCATTCACAAGTAACTAAAAATATAATATTTTATTACATAAACATGAGGAATCATCCATCTTATTGGTGATGGTGACTTTATTGAAACATAAATGAAAAACGAGAGAGTTATCCTCCCTCCAAAGAACTTAATTGGCATGCCCTTGATCTTTACTTTTAATGACTTTGTGACGACCTTAGATTTTTCAACCAAGTGTGTCCTGTGATGAACCAAAAGAATGACCCGATAACGGATCTGAAATGCGGAAACGAAGGAAACTAAGTGGCCAATAGAGATGTACGTCATCCCTAAGGCATCAAAATGACCCCCCATGGCATGATCAAAATGCATTATATGCTATTGTGTGATGATGTAAACATACACGCAAGTGTAAAATGGTATTTTAAACATACTACAATGGCCTATGGCCTTATTACAACTCATTTACAACATTTGACATGTCAGACCTCTAAGTTAGAAAAATTACATTTCATAGACAAATCATGAACATGCTAACACTTGCATGTGAACAAGAATGTTTCTAAAGAAACTCAACTCAGCAAATCACCCAAGCAATTGCAATCTCCAATCTTGTATCCTGTACCTGAAATATGCCCCAGTATCGTAGGGGTGAGTAACGTAAAGCCACTCGTAGGAAATGAGCATGCATCGACCTACGTTTTACAAGTGTACATAATTTAATCATTGTGGTTCATTCCACCTAACGTCTATGTCAAAGGTGAGACTCATGAAGCATCCTAGCTACCTAAGATCATTTCTAGCATAAAACACATCCTTTATGCAATTTCAACAACACAAGAGCATGCTACACGTAGCAACAAGATACAACATGCTTACACAAAGCAACTAGTTAGAAACATGCTTACACAAAGCAACCAGATAGAAACATGCTTACACAAAGCAACTAGATATAGATTATCAAAGTTATCAACTTGAAATCTAAATGCTAAATCAACTAAATATAGCAATTTAGTATGGATATACTTAACAACATCAAATCGCCAATAGCCAAAACCACAGTCACAATATAAACATGATTGATAACTTGGAATTGAATGCGAAAACAAATAGTGGAAGACTTAGACATCACGTCTCGGACTAAACTAAGAACAAATTGGTTATTCCGTGCATTAACCCGCTGGGAAGACCACCCTAGTGCGCACTCTCTCAATTGGGGAGAACTCATACCTCCCATACCAAAGCCGAACTTTAGCCATATCACAGTAACAATGTCCCAAGACTCCAAAATAATCAAAGAAGTTCACAACTTATACGTAATTTATATAATGCACTAAGTCACCTTTCATGCACAAGTAGATTGTATCCACACAACACATGCTCTAAATCCACAACTACTATAGGATGACAATGTCGAATCTTCAAAGTGCGATTCATTACATGCTATAACAATATAATCCAATATTGAAAATATAAACTCATAAATTCATTATAAGTCAAAAGTCATGTTTTAAACATACTATCAATGTCAAATACATGAGTTAATCAATAATACCATAGAAACGGAATTTAATCTATAAACTAATTAAATTCCCTAGGTTTCAAATCTCAATCAAATGGACTCCAATTAATACATGATAAACAATATAGCATGGTCATTACATACACCACATCAAAACTCGATTAGGCCATAAGAACAATAAAGTGGAATTTAGTTAAATCATGATAATCAAATCCCTAACTTCTAAAACAACATCAAATAAACATAAGTCATAGTTATCACAAATATCAAGTTAAACACTTAATTAGGCCAATGGAACCCTTAATTAGATTTTAATTAATCATTTCAAATTAAAATATCTAGCTTTTCATACTTATCCAAATGCTCTCAAATTAAAGTATGTTAAACAATATGCCAAGACATAATTTAAAAGCATATCACAAGTCAATTTCATGCAAGGTACGGCCATGTGATTTAATCTTTCACAAAAGATAAATATTAAATAAAATATGCAATTTTTATTCAATCAATGCCAATTTAATATATGTTAACCAACATATTAAAATATAATTTTCTAGCATGCCACAATTCAAATCAAAGTTATATATCATCATAAATTTTAAATCTTATACAAAGAAATAAAAATTACCAACTTTCTAAATTTGATACAAGGCATACATATAAGTTATATAATCATGAGAAATACTCAATACAACACATATAAATCCTAAAACATTTCCTACCTCAATTGGAATGAAAATCCCAATTACCACCGAAATGAAATCGCCCAAAATTTTTGGTCCGCAAGACAGATATTTCAGCTTGTTGCCTTCAACTTGGGAAATTCATAAAAAATTCAATTCTACTCCAAATTGAATGAATCCAAAGCCCAATGAAATCTTAAACACTGTAATTTGATAATATCAATTTAGTTTAGCAAAATATTTTCCCAATTGAAACAGTTTTGACCCACAACTTTGAAACAAATTCTGCCCAGAAAACACATTTTCAGCCTGTAGCTTCCAACTTTGAAAATTCATGAAAAATTCATTTGACATCCAAATTGGGCAAACCTAATTTATTTTGGAAGTAAACATATGAGAGTATAAAACTGGAAATTTAAGCCATGATCCAATGTCAAAAGGTTAGTGAAATAAATCATCTAAAAATATGTTTTCCAGCTGTAATAAAAAACATGGATAGCAGATAGTCTCAGATTTTTTAAAAAAATTAGAAATGCTCTAAAATCGTGAAAAAATTCTGAGTAGTGTAAAATCCATGGGGAAAGTTCCAGTAAAAATTTCAAGGTAATTAAAGCACCACAGCTCCATATAAAAATTCATTTTCGGACCAGATAAGAAAAGATCTAAATTTCCAACAATTAGCTTGCAACTTCAAAAATTCATAACTAATTCATTTTAAATCCAAATTACATGAACCCAAAACTAAATGGAAGATAATTGATTATATTTTCATATTATATATTTAATTTGACAAGATTAATTTCAAGTTAAAACAGTTTAAGGGCAGAATACAAGTCCTTCTCTTCTATGCATGTAAAACACTCAATAATGACATAAAAATACTTCAAAAAAATAGATCAATACCTCACTATAGAATTGAATCTCTAGATACCAAAGCAAAACTAGGAGTTAGGCTAGATCTTTCAAGTGTTTTGAAGAGGAGGATGAGGGGAACAAAAAGTATTCCAAGTTTTATGGTCTAAAGTAAGTAGAAGGGCCTCAAAGATCAAGGTCAATGCTAAAAGGTTCAAGCTTCATCCATGGATGCTAGGGTTTTGTGGTAAGGAAGAAAGAGATGAAATGTGAAAATGTGTAAGTGGAGGAAATAGAAATCCTCTACTCACTATGTGATCCTACACCATGGTCAACACACACATCTATGGTCAATTGCATAAAAACCCTCCTTTAAAACCATAATCTCAAAGTGGCCCAAAGATATTTGCAAGACTAAATTGTGAACCTACACTTGTCACCAATCAATGGCTCCTTCCTAGGCTTAATCCCACACCTACACTTGTCAACCATCTAAGCCAACAAGTGCATCAATCCTAGGCCAACAAGTGGGTGAATCCTCACCTTCCAAATGTCATCATCTAATGCATCAAAGTGTTTCCACACAAATGTCAACAAGTGGACCAATGAAAGTGTGACACTTGTCACACTTTTCAAAAATTACAAAAAGGTCCTTTTTGAAAATATCTTCTAAATTTAATTGCAAAATGGTCCCCAAGATGAAAAATAATTACTTTATTTAATTACACTAAAACCCCATAAGTTAAGAAGAATTACACTAAAGTATGCATTAATGCCCCTTTATGAAGGAAGTAAGCAATCAACATGCTTTTCTAGAAAAGTAAAAATACCACTATCATGGAAATCAAATATCATGAATGCATGCAAAACCGGAATCAAATCCGAGCACAAAAAGTGAGGTTGTGAAAGGAAAAAGGATAAACGAGAAAAAGACAAAATGTGAATAGTGTTCAAAAAAAAAAATATATGGAAATGACACAATCCCCAAAGGAAGTTGTCAATTCAAGGAAAAGAGTCTCAGAAATCATTCCAAAGCACTCGAGACGACATCAAGTGATGAAAAACCAAACCCAAAAAGGAAAAGACAACGGAAAAAAATTATCCGTGAAAATCCGAGTTATTACAGACTTGATGAGGCTGTTTTTAGTTGGGGAGTCAACTTTTATCATGTTATCCCCATGAGCCGAGTTGGATTTGTCGAATCTAAAACTAATCTTAACGTTTAGATGGCATGATCTAATCGTTTAGATCAGATTGGATCTCATCTTATCATTTACATGATGCATCTATTTGTTTAGATGAGCACATCTGTTCGTATAGATCAGTGAACTGTGGGTACATATTACTATTTTTATATGTCCATTTGCTTTAAGTTTACAATGTAAATAAGAAAGTACGTCCCATTTGAATTCAATAAAAAATAAAATAAAATAAAAAATTGAAATCCACCTAAATCAAATTGTAAAAATTCAGTTTTAGTACAAAGTGGGGTTCCCGACAGTTTTGATGAAAAATATTTCTTCACGTAGACCAATGTAAACTTGATAATATAATCTCATAAAATCAGTTTAGGCTAATTAATATGTAATGAGAAAATACTGGGAAAAATTATTTTAAAAATATCTTTATTTCAAAAAATCATATTTTCCATACTTAGCCAAAAATTCAAAAATAGTTTTTCATGAGAAATGCCCAAGTTGTAAAGTCATTTACCAAGTCATGGTAACAAATGCTTTGTAGATGAAAAAGTAAGTTCAATGTCTTAGACTCTACTTTCTAGAGACCAAAAGAAAACATATTGATGTACATAGTCCTAGCATTTCTAGCTCAAGTCTTGAGTTATTTCAAAGCTTATGCAAGCTTGAACTAACTCAATATTTAGCAATGACTTCATATCTCAAATGTGTGAGATATAATTTTAGTAATTGGCTAATTTTGATGTCAAAATAAGTCCGATCGAGTTGTAATTCTCAACTTACCATATCAAGATCAAGATTGGCTATGGAATTGGAAGGTTGTTCAAGTTTGATAAACTTTTATCTACGAAAAATGTATGAACAACACTTTAGGAAGTTGTTTCCCACTTAGAATATTATACCTACAAGGTATATTCTTCAAAGTTACCAAAATAGAATTTTTTTCAAGTTTTGATCCCTCTTTAGAATTATGTCAAGTAGGAACCGGTTCAAGAACCTTTGCTTCGAAGAAACCATTATGTCCTTCGGGAACCGGTTCCACTTCCTGGTTACCGTTTCCAATTGCTGATACAGTTTAGGTAATTGTTTCCTGTTCTTTCTAAAACTTCCATTTTGGTTTAGAATTCTTCCAAAATTCTTATGCACGAAAATTACCTTTTCCTTTGCATATCTAGGTCTTTGAAAATTCTATATAAACCTTGATTTACATTTAGTTTTATACGGATTTTGCATTATATCTTCTGATTCTTAAAAAGCCTATCTGAGAGATATTCTACAAAAAATCAAATTTGATTTTTTAGTTTTTATTTCTAGAACATACACAAACACATGAGTGAGTTTAGAGTGTTTGTTCAAAACCTGATCGTGATCAAAGTATTTTGAATCTTGCATCTACAACTATCAGAAAAAGCAGATCTACTTTTTCTACATCAAATCTAGATCTTGAAGAACAGAAGTGAAGCGATCACACTTTGAAGGGTCAAAGCATTTGAAGAGTGTTGTTTAATCTACCAGCAATTCTTCTACAAAGATCAAGAGTAAGCCTAAAGTCAAGAGTTGTTGGATGGGACGTCGCAAAGCCAAAGGATTATCAACTATTGGTATTTGGTAAAATGATAAGGTGTGAGACTGAGTCAAAGTTCATTATACTTTATTTCAAACATAGTGGATTGATTTACTTTGGACTGTACAGTCCACGAGGTTTTTCTCGCAAACAGTTGATCTATTCTACAAATTGGGGTTTCCTCGCTAAAAATCCTTGTGTTATCTCTAACTCTATTACTTTACTTTATTTTATCTTGCATGAGATTAATTGATTAATTGCTAATAACTAAAGTTAGAAAGACACAAAACTGTTTTTAAAATAAAAAAATTTCTACACAAGTTATCTTCCACAGCATAACTCACAAAATATATATATGTTCGTAGCTTTCATGGATTGACGACCTTTCATCGCATATTCATTAGGAATTTTAGTAACAATGTGGCTCTTATTACGGAGTGCATCAAGAAGGAAAAATTCTAGTGGAGGCACGAGCAAGAAGTGGCCTTTGTTGTGTGATCAATGAGAAGTTGTCTACTACTCTAGTTTTAGCATTGCCAAATTTTGAGAAGTTGTTTGAGGATGAGTGTGAGGCTTCTGTCATAGGCATAGGTGTTGTTCTTTCTCAAGAGGGTAGACTAGAGTTTTATAGTGAAAAGCTTAGTGAGGCGAGACAGAAGTGAACTACATATGAGCTGGAGTTTTCTGTTATAATCCAGGCTTTGAAACACTGGGAGCACTATCTAATTCAAAGGGAGTTCGTGATTTACAATGATCACCAAGAGCCGAAATTTATTAAGATGTAGAACAGTTTAAACAGTTTGCATGTCAGGTGGATTACTTTTATAGCAGAAGTTCACCTTTGTGCTGAAACATAAATCGGGGCCACAGAATAAAGTTGTTAATGCATTGAGTTGTCGGGCAGCCTTGTTGATAACCTTGAGTGATGCAGTTGTTGGTTTTGATTGTCTAAAGGAGTAATATGAGACTGATGAAGATTTTTAGGCAAGCTGGGCCAAGTGCAGTTCACGGCAACCTGCATCAGATTTTCATATTCAGGATGGTTATTTGTTTCTTGGCAATCAACTTTTTATCCCAAGCTCATCATTGCGAAAACAAATCATTCGCAAGCTACATAGTAGCGGTTTGTGTTGATATTTGGGCTAAGATAAAACAATTGCGCTAGCAGAAGAGCGTTACTATTGGCCACAGTTGAAACGCAGTGTTGGCAAGTTTGTGCAAATGTGTCCAGTATGCCAAAAAAACTAAGGGCCAGATGGTTAAAATGTGGTGTTGGCAACTTTGTATAGATGTGTCCAGTGAGCCAAACAATTAAGGGCCAGATGAAATATATGTTGGAGTTGCTCTGCACAATCAACCGGTTTTGATACCAGTTGTTGTGGCAGAAACGCAAAATAACAATGCGCGTTGTTCGAGAAATAATCAAGCAATCATAAAGAAAAATCATAAACAAGAACACAAGATATACATGGTTCACCTAAATCTTAGGGCTACGTCCATAGAGCACACCGAACAACTTCACTATGAATAAGATGAAAAATTACAATGAGAATTTTCTCTCAATCTCTCTCAATTGCTCTCTCTTGTGTTAGCACAAATTAATCATACAACACATATGATTTCTCTCTAATTTTCTCCACACCCCAAAAATACTAATTAGGGTTGATATATATAGCCCTATACAATGGAACACAAATTGTCCAACAAGAATTGCCTTTTGTAGAGTCCAAAACCAATAAGGAAAGTAAATCACGTAGGTTTCCAGAAAAGTTGAACCGGTACTAGGAATTGGCTACCGGTTCCCAATGTCCAGAGACGAATCTTCTTTGATTCTAGAACCGGTTCTAGAATTGGCTACCGGTTCCCACTGGACAGTGGCTGATCAACCTTTCCTTGATTTTGGTTATCACTTAGTAGAACCGGTACCATATCTCTGAACCGGTTTTAACGCGCCAGTGGCCAAAATTAAAATTGGTAGTCGTCATGAACTAATAAGTTAAAACGTGTTAAAGAGTGGCCAAGTTTGAATTTATAAAGTGCCACTACTACCTTTAACTACTAATATAACTAGGGTGAGTAGGGATCGTCCCAAGGGATTGGAAACAATATTGATATGGAAACAAGGTCGGATTAGTAGGTCGAGTGATCAAAAGGTGGTTTGATTGGTTAATTAAACTACAATATTGAACAAATTCAATACAAAGCAATTAAAGTAAATAAAGGGTAGAGAATAAGAGAGGGATGTTAAGACTTAAAGGTCACCACTAAACATCACCTTTCTAGACATTTAATGTGTAATGAATGAGGGGGAAATATATGTTGCAATACTAATATGTGTGATTGATTGAATCAACAAGCATAGATGACTAATTAAGTATACATTATCTAGACAACCTAATGAATAGCACAATATATCAAACAAAGCCATTATTCCTTCCTTTAAGCTCACAATCAAAACACATTAACAAGCTAAAGAATTATACTACTTGCATTCATAAGCATGGAACATCAAACAACAATCATGGATTAAACTAAGGTAGAGGCACAATCCATCAAGAAATTAGTATGAACCATCAAATAAACCATAAAAGTATTCCATGAAAGCTCCATGCCTTGACAATCTCTAGATTCATAGTATCAACACACATAAACATTCATCAATAACATAAAACCTAGAGATAAACACATGAACATCTATTCTAGCATACATAGACCTATGAGTAGAATGAAATGATCAATTGGAAGTATTAAACAACACATATCATTGTAGAAACAAGATTCATATATAAATCAAATGTCAAGACAAGAATTACAACACAAATCCCCTCAAAATACAAAACATCAAGATCTAAAAGGCATGCTTAGGGCTAACTCTAGCCCCAAGAAGATGTTTAGCCTCTCATTGGTATAGTCATCCAACCCTCAAGGTCCATCTCCATGGTAAGAATGATCTTCTTCTTGATGGAAACCCTAGATGAATGGAAGAACTCCCAAATGATGTGTATCTCTCTAATCTCTAGACTCCTCTAACCTCTCTCTAAGATTGTATATTTTCTTCTATCTTCCTCTTCTCATGTAAAAATGGCTCAAAATCCTTATATAGGTAGCTCAAGTGTCATACCCAATGGTCAGGCTTCGTGCACTAGGGCCCCTTCAATAATTGCACCACGAGCCATCTTTTAATGAGCTAGACTCTGTTTTTTTTTTCTGAACTTGAGGGGGTTTGATTGATCGAACTTTGGGGAGATCGATCGAACCATGGTGGTGCCTTTTTGGAATACTGATAGATCTGAGATATTTTTGGGATATTTTAGGGAAAAGACAAAAGTGGTAGGTGGGGATAAGATCAAAGAAGTTCGATCTATCGAAAGGATGTTGGATCGATCGAAGATGGAAATTCTCGGGGATAAAGACAAGAGGCTCGATCCATCTTGATAAGGCTGGATCAATCACTGTGAGATCCATTGAAGATTTTTCTGATCGATTGAAACTTGTTGTTTTCCACCACTTTGCTTCTACTTTCCTCCTTTCTTCCATTTAGCTTAAGATTGCTTCTTTTATGCTATAAATTGGCTGAATTGACTTATTTTGGGGATAAGTGCCTAAAAAGGGCAATAACATAAAATTAATCTAAAACGGGAAAATAAGATAGATAAAGGTTCTAGAATACTCAAGCTTAATGTAATTACCCCTAATTTTAAAAGGATAGTTCTGATATTTTTAATTAAGTATTATGTTGCATTTTTAGTTATTTAATTATTTATTTATGTGATATTTGAATTAATTGACTTTTATTTGTTTAATTGAATAAATGGACTTAATTGTCATTATTTGAATTGGTTGCATTAATTACATTATTGGATTTAACTTGTTTAATGGTGTGTCCTTAAGTGGTTTTTATAATTGTCTAATTATGTAATTAAGTTAAATAGGGTTTTTTTTTTAATTACGTTAATTACTTACAGTCTTTTGGAAGTCACGTATGTAGAGCCATAGATTATAACTTAGGTACCGTAGATTATAATTAGGTTTTGTTCTATGGGCTGACTAGGATTTAATTAGGGTTTTACTCTAATTATACATGGACTGGCATTCTGTTTTAGCTTATATATAGAATAGAATGGTCTGCTAGGGTTAGCAAAAACTCTTTTCACTTACCTGGGATATTGAGAGAAAACAGAGTAAGGTTGTGAGAAGACCAGAAAGGGTACAGTCAAGGTTTCGGCCGTGGATCACCGGACGGACCTAGGAAAAAGGAAGGTAGAACAGTAGGAGGTTGAGTTGACAGTAGACAGACATCGTCGGAAAAGCTTAGAAGGACGACGACAAGGTTTTGGTTACAAAACTGTACAGGAAAGTTCTATTCTGTCTCTCTCCCTTTTGGCCTGTGTTCTGTGCATCATTAGATGATCTCTAGGATCTTAATTGGATTTTACTTGAATATTACATGCTTAACAAATGATAAATTACTTGACTGTATGTATTTAGCTTAAACGGAAATAGTTTCTGAAAGTTGAACTATATTGCCTTTTGTTAAAATGTAATTAAATCGGCAATGGTTTTTATGGTTCTTTTTTATACAAACTTGTTGGAATGAATAACTAGGATATTATTGGATGCATATTAGACTCCTAAAGTTAATATAAATGAAGAATAGAGGGGTTGGAGTCAGCTGGAAATGATGCAGACGAAGCAAGAAGGAGCAGCGCTCTCAGAGAGGGGGAGAGAGCCAGCTCCAGGAGTTAAGAGCTGGCTCCCCTCTTCACAAAGCCGGCTCCAAGGTTATGGGAGCCGGCTCTAGGCTAGTTAGAGCCTGCTCCATGGTTTTAAGAGCAGGCTCTGTGATCTTGTGGTGTACTGGAGCTTGGTTGCACACTGTTTGGTTCAAATTGGGTTGTTCTGAGCTGTGTTTGGGCTATTGGGATGGTTTTAAACATTAATTCATGGAGTATTAAAGCCGTAGGATGCATCAATATATTTATATGCTAATGTTTTAAAAAAAAAAATAGGAAAGCATAAAACAAGTCGCAGGCTGTTCACGGACGTAAGGGATAGGAAAGATTTAATTGCTCAAACTGTGTTTAGCAATTAAATGGATTGAAACATTGATTCTAAACATTATACCATGCTACATTAGAGCCACATTTAAGAAACTAATGTCTTTGTGCTCATGGATTTAACCGTAGGAAAGTATATAACGGTGCAGACTGTTAACGGATGGAAAGAGTTTAATTGCCTAATTTAATTTTAGCAATTTCATGGAATCTATATTTGATTATAAATATTATTTTGGTTGCATGCTAGGGTCATATATTTATTAAGTTTGATTTGTGCATACCTTGGATGTTAATGGTTGAAATACTAAATTCTTTTCTGTAATACATGAATTTAAGCTTGGGATTTTAATTGCCGTAATATAAAGCATTACTCTGCAATTATTTGGATTATGGTTTGGACTTAAATTGCTGAACTACTACTTAGGTTCTGTCATGGTTGTTGGCCTGGAGTTAACTGATGAATTAATTATATATTTTATGTTAATTACCTGGATGAATGCTGGATTTTAAATTGGCAAACAATTAAACTTGGTCTCATTAATTACATTGTTATTATTATGGATATTTAGTTGATGAACTGTTTCAAATCTGTATTTATCAACTATGTGGATTAGATGGACTTTATTTGATGTACTGCTTAAAATGTTGCATCATTTATGGATCATTTTGCATGGTATGCACCGGTATGGGACGTGGCATACAAAGGGACGAATTAGGCCACAACGTTAATTCCTACTCATTCATACATACGGAATAGATTAACTAAAACAGTTAAATCTTACATGGTTTCATATCCTATCAACTAAAACAATTGAATGACATATTGGATGGTTGTTTATATTTCTGTAATAAGAAGGATAGGGATTTAATTAAAACATTTAAATCCTAATTATGCGTCGTGTCTGGACGACGAATAGTTGACCGACACAACAAATTATTTGAAGGGAATTTATATACACGTAATTTATGTTAGTCTGTGCGGCTGAACAAGCTGAACGACTAACTGGATTTCTTATGGATGGATAAGATCGGACTTTAAATATATATTTATGGTACCGCGGTATGAGCTTGAGTCTCAAGATCGTCGGTTAAGGAACGTATATGCAGTAGGATGCGTATCTGGTTATGCTGGTTGAGGTATACCATGTTAGGCTTAGGTAGTCATGCCCACTCAGGTGTGTTTTGTATGTTGCCTTCTATTCAGGTTGAGACCTTCATCATAGTCCAGTGAGAGTCATATAGTGTGGATATATATCTATTTACGGACTATGTAGTTATGGTTGAGACATCTAGGATGTATCTGCGTATCGAGTCTCTGTTTGGATTGTAGTTATGATAGAACTTGTTCGTGGGCCTAACCCACTATTATTTTTCAGGTAACGGATGGTTCCAAGTCTTAGAGCTTGTTCGTGCTAAGCAGAGAAGACTACTCATTCTACCGATGACGTAGGAGGTTTCTTCATGGTTTAGCATTGGACTTCTCTTTGGTTGTTC
The DNA here is from genome assembly GCF_030987335.1 of Cornus florida. Classification (NCBI taxonomy): domain Eukaryota; kingdom Viridiplantae; phylum Streptophyta; class Magnoliopsida; order Cornales; family Cornaceae; genus Cornus; species Cornus florida. The sequence goes on along the minus strand of NW_026775575.1, from coordinate 76,463,610 downwards.
ATTTTTCCAGTGTTGGTTTTTTTATTAGGGGTCCACCAGATGGATTCCCGAGTTGTATTAAAAATGGAGAAGTTAGATGTATCAGAATAATTTTCTTATTTATAAAATTTTATTCTGAGGTTTCAGTTTTAGATTATCTTCTTAGTTACTATTCAACAATTTTATTTATTCCTGTTTATCTTGATTGTATTCTGTGTTCATTTATTGCTAATTGATTTGATATCTTCGGGTAATTGGGTGTAAGCCTGGCCAACCCGCATCTGAAAATCTGGGGGTATCACAATTGGAATCAGAGCACTCCAGGTTCTAGTGTCCTTATGAGTGTTTTCATTATAAGACTTCCGCGTTGCGTCTCTTAAAACTTAGAGCCATATTAGGATTCGTTGTACTCTATTGACGGTTCGTTAGGAGGAGCTAATGTCAATTGAATTCTGTAGATACAGAGTGGTTGGCACTAGGGGGAGGATGGGGTTCAAGGCGAAAGCGATAGGGACCCAAAAGTGTAAAAAAGTACGTTATCGAGTTCTTTGCCAAAAGCAGAACTTGGGATCAAAGGTTTAGTTTTGGGGTTGGCACTACTTCAAAAGTATAAGCCAAGAAAGGATTAAGGTGTAGGTGTTAGGTCACCGCATATAGGGGCCAACACAACTTCAGTTGTTCTCGAAAAGGAGACCAGCAAAGAGTATGAGTCCGAAGAGGATCCTAAGAAAGGAGATTTTAGCGTATCCCATGAAACGGATAGTAGCTTTTGACGGAATCACACAAAGGTGATCTTATTCGCTCTTAGCATAGTGAACGATACTAGTAAAGTTGGTGTGGACCAATCTACATATGGTTGAATTTTCGTATTATCTCTCAGAGAGTTACTTGAGAAGTACTCTTCTAAAGGGTCAGAATTTGATGGAGATCTTATCGAAACAAAGACATGATTTTATATCACAATCAAGGGAGTATGGGGATTAGGTTATGATGTTCAAAGTTGCTTCATAAGGCCACGTTAGGTGGTTTGAATTCTATATATAAGGAGGATGAGGGTTAAGGCCTTTGGGTATTTGCTTAGGCAAACGATTGTGCAATTAAGCTATGTTTAACAGATAGGTTTCAAGGTTGGATAAAATGAACTTTTGTGGAATAATTTGGCAACTTGAGTTCAAAGGAGGTTTTCTTCTCTGGAATGGGGGATGTCTTAAGTAGAATTATATTATAATGTGTGTATTTATGTGTTTCATTTTCTTATTACGTGTTTTATTTTGTTATTATGTGTTTCATTTTTGTTAATTAGTTCAGGATTGGAAATGTAGTTTAGTTGAAGACACAAGTGTGTGATCAGCCAACTATCGTTTTGGAGGAATAACGTTAATTACGCTAGGATTTTGGGCATGTGGTCATAGGATTTGGTAAGTATACCTACCTTTAGCTAATCTAATGAACCTAGACATGCGGAATTTTGGTATGTTTTCAGGATGGGATAATTAAACCCGCAGTACGAGTCAAATAATCTAGATTCGTTTGATATACTTTAACGCCGCGATGGTTTACCGGAGGAATTGACTTTGTTGAACATCTTCTTGGAAATTTCAAAAAGTCATTCCCAAGTCGGCAGGAGAATTTTGTACTGATTTAAGTACTTGTTGTAATGACACCGACTGAGGATAGTAGACGGACTAACTAGTCATCAGTAAATTGTTAATTAAGAATTTTGTTCATAAGGGGGGTGTCATTAGGAGGAGTTACTGGAGTTACATAGTAAGGAGGAAGCAAAGTCTCTTCATTTGCACAAATAATATAGAAATTTTTTTTTTTTTAAGTCACTGTTTGTAACAAATAGTTGTTGCTAGGAAATTGCTGATTTTTTTTAAAGGATGGAAACAAAAAAAAAAAAATTCCATATCCTTTTGAAGTTAGACAGGAAGTCTATTAGACATTTACTTGTGTTAGAGAAGTAGGATGTCAAAGACTTAAAGGTAAGACTGAACATCTAAATAAGGAAGTTGGTGCTAACAGACTAACGATAATGTTGTTAGACAAATTGGAAGGAGGATGTAAGGACTGAGGTTCACAACTCTTAGTTCTTTATTTCTCCTGGAGGAAACATGATGTTTCACAGAAGGACGCAGATGTTGGAGGCCAATCAGGAGGAGGGACATAGTTAGTATATCTCCAAGACGGATACCTATTAACTGATCCAGATGGACCATTAGGGATCACTAGATCCTTGCAGTCATCTCTATCTTGAAGCGGGACTGACAAATGGGAATTGGTCTAATCAGGAAGAGATGGTTGGTAGAAATTACTGATATTAGTTAAAACTTTAATTCTATATGGATTAAGTGTGGTGGATAAAGCAAGTTCGCTTGTGGACGTCACTTTAGTGGTGTTTACCTTGGTGTTTTATGTCGGTGCTACATTACACTGATAACGGAGTTATAGCATGTGTTGATTTCATCTAGTCGATTAATAATGTTATGTCAAATGAATTTTCTGAAGATGTTGGAGCAACAACTATGCTTTGCATCTTTAGACGGGGAATTTGATCGAAATATTATATTTGATCATGGCGGATATGCTTAGAATATATATCCTAGGTTTGCATAAGTAATTGAAAGTGTTACTTTGCTTTTCAGTTTTTCTGGGCTATTCATGACACAAGGAGGGTGGTGCGACAACGTTTGGGGTTTTGACTATTACGTAGGGCAAATCTCTCACTCGTTGGTCTGGCATGGACGCGAGATTATATAATAAGACCTTGCCTTTATTTATGGATACATCGGAGATAAATACTCTCTTTTGTAATGATTGTGTGTAGTTTGAAGGCGACAATCGGATTTTGTACCTAGTTGAACTCGTGTACCCGAGTTTTCTATCAGGAAATGGTTGGTTAGAATGTCTTCCATATAGGAAGTAATGTGCTTTGTGGAGGAAAGTCAGTTCTAAATATAAAATTGACTTTTCATAGATTTTGGTTATCAGTTTAGGCAGTAGCCTATAGTTTAGCGTTACCAACTTGTTCAGCGCTACATGCATCAAAATTTTGTGCATATATTCTATGGCTTTTGGAGGATTATGGATTTGTACCCTAGTATAGATACCGGATGCAAAATAATTGAAGGCCTCGGATTATTTTGTCGACTATCGGGATTAAATTCTTCGGAATAGGGATTGTGCCTTTAGTGCATGTTTCTGTAGGGTCATCACAATGAGGTTCAGTCTACCTAAAAATAGGAGGATGTCATTCGCTCGCAGTTTCCTGAAATCAAGGAAGAAGGTAAAAGCGAATTCCAAGCACAGAATTGCTTTTGTTAGGGGGGAAGAATGTAATACCCCTAATTTTAAAAGGATAATTCTGGTATTTTTAATTAAGTATTATGTTGCATTTTTAGTTATTTAATTATTTATTTATGATATTTGAATTAATTAACTTTCTATTTGTTTAATTGAATAAATGGACTTAATTGTCATTATTTGAATTGGTTGCATTAATTACATTATTGGATTTAACTTGTTTAATGATGTGTCCTTAAATGGTGTTTATAATTGTCTAATTATGTAATTAAGTTAAATAGGGTTTTTTTTTAATCACGTTGATTACTTACAGTCTTTTGGAAGTCACATATGTAGAGCCGTAGATTATAACTTAGGTACCATAGATTATAATTAGGTTTTGTTCTATGGGCCGACTAGGATTTAATTAGGGTTTTACTCTAATTATACATGGACTAGGGTTCTATTTTAGCTTATATATAGAATAGAATGGTCTGCTAGGGTTAGCAAAAACTCTTTTCACGTACCTGGGATATTGAGAGAAAACAGAGTAAGGTTGTGAGAAGAACAGAGAGGGTACAGTCGGGGTTTCGACTGTGGATCACCGGACGGACCTAGGAGAAGGGAAGGTGGAATAGTAGGAGGTTGAGTTGACAGTAGACAGACGTCATCAGAAAAGCTTAGAAGGACGGCAACAAGGTTTTGGTTACAAAACTGTACAGGAAAGTTCTATTCTGTCTCTCTCCCTTTTGGCCTATGTTCTGTGCATCATTAGATGATCTCTAGGATCTTAATTGGATATTAATTGAATATTACATGCTTAAAAAATGATAAATTACTCGACTGTATGTATTTAGCTAAATCTAAAATGGTTTCTGAAAGTTGAACTATATTGTCTTTTGTTAAAACGTAATTAAATTGGCAATGGATTTTATGGTTCTTTTTATACAAACTGGTTGGAATAAATAACTAGGATATTACTGGATGCATATTAGACTCTTAAAGTTAATATAAATGAAGAACAGAGGGGTTGGAGTCAGCCGGAAACGATGCAGACGAAGCAAGAAGGAGTAGCGCTCTCAGAGATGGGGGAGAGAGCCGGCTCCCCTCTTCACAGAGCCATCTCCAAGGTTATGGGAGCCAGATCTAGGTTGGTTAGGCCTGCTCCATGGTTTTAAGAGCAGGCTCTATGATCTTGTGGTGTACTGGAGCTTCGTTGTGCACTGTTTGGTTCAAATTGGGTTGTTCTGAGCTGTGTTTGGGCTATTGGGATGGTTTTAAACATTAATTCATGGAATATTAAAGCCCTAGGATGCATCAATTTATTTATATGCTAATGTTTTAAAATAAATAAATAAATAGGAAAGTATAAGACAAGTCGCAGGCTGTTCACGGACGTAACGAATAGGAATGATTTAATTGTTCAAACTGTGTTTAGCAATTAAATGGATTGAAACATTGATTCCAAACATTATACCATGATATATTAGAGCCACATTTAAGAAACTAATGTCTTTGTGCTCATGGATTTAATCGTAAGAAAGTATACAACGGTGCAAACTGTTAACGGATGGAAGGAGTTTAATTGCCTAATTTAATTTTAGTAATTTAATGGAATCTATATTTGATTATAAATCTTATTTTGGTTGCATGCTAGGGTCATATATTTATTAAGTTTGATCTATGCATAACTTAGATGTTAATGGTTGAAATACTAAATTCTTTTCTGCAATACATGGATTTAAGCTTGGGATTTTAATTGCCGTAATATTAAGCACTACTCTGCAGTTATTTGGATTATGGTTTGGACTTAAATTACTGAACTACTACTTAAGTTCTGTCAATCTTATGGTTGTTGGCCTGAAGTTAATGAAGAATTAATTATATATTTTCTGTCAATTACCTAGATGGATGCTGGATTTTAAATTGGCAAACAATTAAACTTGGTCTCATTAATTACATTGTTATTATTATGGATATTTAGTTGATGAACTATTTCAAATCTGTATTTATCAACTATGTGGATTAGATGGACTTTCTTTGATGTACTGCTTAAAATGTTGCATCGTTTACGGATCATTTGCATGGTATGCACTGGTATGGGACGGTGGCATACGGAAGGACGGATTAGGTCAGAACGCTAATTCCTACCCATTCATACATACGGAATGGATTAACTAAAACAGTTAAATCCTACATAGTTTCATATCCTGTCAACTAAAACAATTGAATAACATATTGGATGGTTGTTTATATTTATGTAATAGGAAGGATAGGGATTTAATTAAAACATTTAAATCCTAATTATGTGTCGTGTCTGGACGACGAACAGTTGACCGACACAACATATTATTTAAAGGTAATTTATATACATGTAATTTATGTTAGTCTGTGCGGCTGAACAAGTTGAACGACTAACTGGATTTCTTATGGATGGATAGGATCGGACTTTAAATATATATTTATGGTACCGCAGTACGAGCTTGAGTCTCAGGATCGTCGGTTAGGGAGCGTATATGCAATAAGATGCGTAACTGGCTATGCTGGTTGAGGTATACCCTGTTAGGCTTAGGTAGTCATGCCCACTCAGGTGCGTTTTGAATGTTGCCTTCTATTCAAGTTGAGACCCTCGTCATAATCCAGTGAGAGTCATGTAATGTGGATATATATCTATTTACGGACTATATAGTTATGGTTGAGACATCTAGGATGTATCTACGTATCGGGTCTCTGTTTGGATTGTAGTTAGGATAGAACTTGTTCGTGGGCCTGACCCACTATTATTTTTTAGGTAACGGACAGTTCCAGGTCTTAGAGCTTGTTCATGCTGAGGAGAGACGGCTACTCATTCTACTGATGACGTAGGAGGTTTCTTCATGGTTTAGCATTGGACTTCTTTTTGGTTGTTCGTTTTTTCAGTGTTGGTTTTTTTATTAAGGGTCCACTAGATGGATTCCCGAGTTGTATTAAAAATGGAGAAGTTTGATGTATCAGAATAATTTTCTTATTTATAAAATTTTATTCTAAGGTTTCAGTTTTGGATTATCTTTTTAGTTTCTGTTCAGCAGTTTTATTTATTCCTGTTTATCTTAATTATATTCTGTGTTCATTTATTGCTAATTGGTTTGATATCCTCATGTAATCGGGCGTGGGCCTGGCCAACCCGCATCCGGAAATCTGGGGGTATCACACTTAAGGGGTTTAAATACGCATTTTTCAGCGCTCATCAAAAATCATTAATTTCGCAAAATCTTCACGTGATCAGGCTCCACCAAAAAATACAACAATCTCCCACTTGGAGGTTAGAGCACTTATAAACCCATTCCATCTTCTTCTCATGCATGTCGGTGTGCTTTTCTCTGTCTTCAAGCTAGAAGATCAACTGAAGTTATGCGCAACTTCAATTTCTCCATGGTCACTGTCTTGGTCAACATATTAGCCGGATTCTTGGTGCCAAGTATTTTCTCAAGTGTCAACACCCAATCTTCTAACAAAGAGCTAATAAAATGATACCGAAGTCTTATATGATTAGTCCTTGAATGAAATGCTGAATTATTTGCCAGATGTATTGCACTCTGACTATCACTGTGCAAAACATTCTTCTCATGTTCAAATCCCAACTCTGTCAACAAACCTTGTAACCAAATCATCTCCTTACTGGCTTCTGTCATCATCACATACTCTGCCTCTGTAGTAAATAACGCTACAATCCTCTGTATTTGTGAAACCCAGCTAACTGCAGTTGTACCCACTATGAACACATACCCGGTAGTACTTTTTTTGTGGTCCACCTTACCAACAAAGTCTGAATATACATAACCATGTAGCTTCACTTCGACCATTTTGAAACATAAGCATCTGTCTGTGGTACCCTATAGATATCTAAATATCCACTTCACTGCTTCCCAGTGTAGTTTACCTGGATTCTTCTTGAACCTACTTACTGCTCCCACTGCATATGTAATGTCTGGTCTTGTGCACACCATGGCATACATCAAACTTCCAATGGCTGAGGCATATGGAATTTTAGCCATGAAGTTTTTCTTAACCTTTATCTTCGAACACTGATCTTGAGATAATCGGAAGTGATTAGCTAGGGAGTACTTACCCCCTTAGCATTATTCATGTTGAACCTCTTCAGAACCCGTTCAATGTACTCAACCTGAGACAACTGCAAAGTACCTTTCTATTTTCTTTGCTAATCATCATCCCAAGAATCTACTTCGTTGCACCAAGATCCTTTATCTCGAATTCACTAGACAACTACTTCTTCAATTTACTGATTTCTTTAAAATCAGAACCTGCCACTAACATGTCATCAACATAAAATAAAAGGATAATGAAACTTGACTTGAACCTCTTGAAGTAGCAGCAATGGTCAGCATTGCACTTGCTGTAGCCATGTCGCTTTATAAAACCATCAAACTTCTTATACCACTGCCTCGGGGCTTGCTTCAAACCATACAAGTTTTTCTTCAACTTGCACACTAGTTTCTCTTTCCCTTTGACTGAGAAACCCTCCGGTTATTACTTGTAATTCTCCTCCACAAGGTCACCATAGAGGAAAGTAGTTTTGACATCTAACTGCTCGAGGTGCAACCCTTCTGCTGCAACAATGCTAAGAACTGGGCGAATGGTACTCAATTTCATAATAGAGGAAAAAAATGTCTGTGTAATTAATGCCTTGCTTTTGCTAAAAGCCTTTGACCACCATTCTCGCCTTGTATCTCTTGGAACCATCATGTTCCTCTTTCACCTTGTACACTCATTTGTTGTGAAGAGCTTTCTTCCCCATGGGCAACTTGGCTAGTTCCCATGTTTTGTTGGAGACAAGGGATTTCATCTTATCTTCCATTACAAGCTCATACTTGCTAGCATCTTCAACCTGACATACTTCATCATAGCATTTAGGCTCACCATCATCTGTGGCGATATATAATCTAAATACTTCCTATTCGGTACATGAGGTCACGTAGACCTTTTGGGTGCAGGCATAGGAGTTGGAATCTGTGGTAAACTATGCTCTGTGAGTTCTGGCCAAGAACCCCCATCTGTCTGCTCGGTGTCAATACTCTCTGGATCATCATCCAACTCAATAAACTCAGGCTTACTCTGTATAGGACTAGTTAACTGTGTTGCATCTTTATCCTTGTACATCACCTTTTCGTTAAAAATCACATCTCTACTTCTAATGATTCTCTTGTTCTGATTATCCCAGAGTTGATAACCAAATTCATCTCCGCCATACCCAAAGAAGATGCATTTTAGTGACTTGGGGTCGAGCTTTCCTCTAGCATGGTCACTAATATACGCATATGCAATACAACAAAAACTTTCAACCATGAAAGATTTACCTCTTTTCCACTCCATACCTCCTCTGGTATTCAATGCTCCAAAGGCACCGATGGTCCATGATTAATTAGGTAGGATGTTGTATTGACTACTTCTACCCAAATGTATGCATATGCTTCTGGCTCTTTCTGTCAATGTTCGGTTCATCCGTTCTGCCACCCCATTTTGCTGTGGGGTTCCTTGCACAGTTCTTTTTAATTTGATCCCATTATCAAAATTGAACTTCTTGAACCCAGTGCCTTCATACTCACCACCATTGTCTAACCTTAACCTCTTGATTTTCAAACCTGTCTCATTCTCCACCATGGCCTTCCACTTCTTGAACACATCAAATACCTCAGATTTGTGCTTCAAAAAATAAACCCATACCTTCCTCGTGTGATTATCAATGAAAGTCATGAAATAGGATTTTTCGCCAATGGATGAAACAGTGGCTGGCCCCCAAACATCTGTGTGAACTAGCTCATGTTTCTCCTTTTTGAGATCTCTACCACTCTTCTTGAAACTGACCCTCTTCTGCTTGCCCATCATGCAACTCTCACAGAAGTCAATATCAATTGCCCGTATGCCTGGTAGTTTCCCCTTTGAGTGCATAATCTTAAGCCCCATTTCACTCATGTGACCTAATCTTTGGTGCCAAAGGTTGTGATCTTCTCTATTTTCTGCAACTGCTATAAACCCACAAGCACTGGTAGTTGTATAGAGAGTGTCAGATTTCTTACCACGTGCAATGGTCATAGCGCCTCTGGAAACTTTCCACGAGTCTCTATTAAAGGTTGAAACAAAACCTTCCTCTGATAATTGTCCCACCAAAATCAAATTCTTCCTTAAGTTAGGGATATGTCTCACATCCATCAACTTTCAAGCTGACCCATTCAACTTGATTTGTACTTCACCCTTACCAATGACGCCGCAAGGCTGATCATCACCAAGATACACCTTGCCAAGGTTACCCGATTCAAGGCTACTAAATAGCTCTTTGCTTAAGATGGCATAAAATGATACGCCAGAATCTAAAACCCATGACTCCGCCTTGCTCTCCAAAGAGCATATCAATGCATCATCTAATTCTTTTGAGATAACGTTTGCTTCAGTTTTTCTTTTAGTTCCCTTCTTTAGAAGTCTGCAATTAACGCGGTAACGACCCTTCTTTCCACAATTCCAACACTCAACATCACTGAGATCTGTGGAATTCCTGAAATTTTGAGACTGTGTACTCCATTCTTTGACTTAGATCTGCCTCTGTTTCTATTACCGTTGCCTTTTTTCTTGTTTGAACCATTGCCTCTGCTTTCAACAGTCAATGCCGAACCACTGGTGGAAACCCCTGTTGTTTGCTTTCTGATTTCTTCAGTCAGAATCGTGTTCACGACTTCATCAAACTTCAACTTGGTCGTCCCTGCAGAGCTATTGATCACTGTAACTGTGCCACTCCAACTCTCGGGTAATTGCCCTAGAATTAGCAGTGCTCGGACCTTGTCTTTGAAGTCGATATCAATAGACTCTAATTGCCCAACTATCTTGTTGAATGCATTTAGATGTTTGTTGAACTTACCACCTTCGACCATCTTCATGTTGAACAACTTCTTGATCAAGTGTACTTTGTTCGCTGCAGAAGGTTGTTCATACATACTAGAAAGGGCTGCCATGAGACATCGTCGTCTTCTCGTTCTTGATGTTGAAGGCGACTGACTTTGATAATGTCAATTTGACAGTGCCAAGAGCCTTCCTATCAAGTAATTCACAATCTGCATCCTTTGTATCCTCTGGCTTCTCACCCAAAGGTTGATACAGATTTTTATGAAACAAAAGGTTTTCTATTTCCATCTTCCAGAAAGCAAAGTTTGTGCCATCAAACTTCTCGATCATGGATGTGGATATCTTATCTTCTGATGCCATTACTCCCACTCAAACGGACAAATCTGATCGAAAGACTTTCGAAATTTCGTCAAACACCTTCTATGCCCTAGGTTCTCAACCAAAGGCTCTGATACCAGTTGTTGGAGTTGCTCTGTACAATCAACCGGTTTTGATACCAGTTGTTGTGGCGGAAACGCAAAATAACAATGCACGCTGTTCGAGAAATAATCAAGCAATCATAAAAAAAACTTAAACAAGAACAAAAGATATACATGGTTCACCCAAATCTTAAGGCTACATCCATGAAGCACACTGAACAACTTCACTATGAATAAGATAAAAAATTACAAAGAGAATTTTCTCTCAATCTCTCTCAATTGCTCCCTCTTGTGTTGGCACAAATTAATCATACAACACATATGATTTCTCTCTAATTTTCTCCACACCTAAAAATACTGATTGGGATTGATATATATAGCCCCATACAATAGAACACAAGTTGTCCAACAAGAATTGTCTTTTGTAGTGTCCAAAACCAACAAGGAAAGTAAATCACGTAGGTTTCAAAAAAAGTTAAACCGATACCAGGAATTGGCTACCGGTTCCTAATGTCCAGAGATGAATCTTCTTTGAATTGGCTACTGGTTCCCACTGGACAGTGGCTGATCAACGTTTCCTTGATTTTGGCTATCACTCAATGGAACCGGTACCATATCGCTGAACTGGTACCATATCTCTGAACCGGTTCTAACACACTAGTGGCCAAAATTAAAATCATTAGTTTCCCAAAATCTTCACGTTATCAACACGTGATCAGACTCTACCAAAAAAACACAACAATATACTAGGTTATATACTCCACTCCCCGTGCCAAAAAACATTAGGGAGGATTTAACCACGGATTTCAAAGGGGTATGGATTCTATTTTTGTGGTTGTTGACAGGTTTCCAAAGATGACGCACTTTATTCTATGTCGAAAAACCTTGGATTCCACCCACATGGCTAATCTTTCTTTCAAGAAATTGTGCGTTTATATAGAGTCCCGAAGTCTCTTACTTCAGATCGTGATGTCAAGTTCCTTAGTCATTTTTGGAGGACTTTGTGGCAGAAATTTGGTACCTCCCTGAAATACAGCAGCTCTAGTTATCCGCAAACAGATGGTCAGAGAAAAGTAGTGAACAGAATGCTGGGAAACATGATTCGGTGTATTATTTCAGGTGATAAGCCAAAACAGTAGGATACTGCTCTTCCTCATATTGATTTTGCTTTCAACAATCAACCAATTCACTGGAAAGACAGTGAAATCATCTAAAAATGGATTCGTCGAAATCATCTAAAAAAATTGGTTAGCCCGCCTATTTAACCTTTTGACCATCCAAACAGTTTCCAACATCTTCAGCTATTTGTTTTGCATCAGGAATGACAAAGCGTCACATTTTCTTTTTTAAAAAATACAAAATAATTTAATTAGGGAGATGAAATATATTTTAATTGAAAGAAAGTTATTTAATACCACGTATGAAAAAAGAAGAAGTTTTTATAAGAGATGTTTGAATATCAGAGTGACGCTTCTTCAGAAAAGAAGATAACTTGCTCAGCAAAAGAAATATATATTTATTTATTTATTTATTTATTTTAATACAGAAAATTTTCAACCATTTTATATCTTTTTTTAATTAAAAATTATTGGAATTCAAAAGTAGAAACCTTTGGGAATTCAAAAAGATTTATTAGAAATGTCAAATTGCTCAAAACATTAGAAGTTATGTAATATATATATTTTTTAAAAATTAAAATAAGTCTTTTAAAGTGCATATAAATATTGTAAAGTCAATCAACTTTTAATTGGAGTACAGATATAGAAATATATATTTTGGGTAAATAGACTTGTAGTAAAGAACTGTACAGAATATACAAACCACTTTGTAAACAAAAAGTATATCCGACGACCCAAAGGCTCATAAACATATTTCAAACAAAGGATAATTGGCCACATGCCCACAAGTATAAAATATAATATGTATATATATATATATATATATATATATATCAGACGCATTTATAGCAAGGAATACGTCATAGAAGGAATGTGACAAAAGGGAAGACCGAAAAATAAATCCAATCCCAAGATTATTTAGAATAAAAACCAATGGAAATTGCTTAAGATTTCAGCCTGAAGACTCGGTCAACATAATCTAATGATCATTTCCCTAGTGAACCAAAAAAAGTCCAATTGTAAAAATGCACATATATACAAACATATATATATAGCAGAATTTATCTTTGAAGATTCAGATGGGAGTTAAGAGACAATAATTAATTTCTCTAGCCCTATCTCAACCCAGATGTTAACAATGTCGATCTTGCTTAAACTTTTATTTCAGTTGGTTTCTTTGCTTGCTCTAATCTCCTCAACCATTGTGTCTGCAAATCCATATAATAGAGGAAGGCTCGGTCTTTCTGGAGGAATTTTCCTACAAGGTGATCAAACAAAATCAACAAAATCATCACCACACACAAATCCAGAAACCCCAAAGAAAGACTTTGAAATCTTTTTTTACAACCAAACACTTGATCACTTCAATTACAAACCTGAAAGCTATACCACTTTTCCACAAAGATATGTGATAAATACCAAATACTGGGGGGGTGCCAAGGAAAACGCGCCAATCTTCGTTTATCTTGGTGCTGAGGCGCCATTAATTAAGAATGAAACTGCTAATATGACTGGTGCGCTTCTAACCGATAGTGCCCCTCGTTTTAAAGCTCTCTTAATCTATATTGAGGTAGAGTAGCAAATCCAAGACCTGTAGCTTTATATATATATATATATATATATATATATATATATATATAGCATTAATATTAAACTGCATGCATAAATGCATGTTTGATTTGTTTGCTCATGTATCAGCATCGGTTCTATGGAAAATCAGTTCCATTCGGATCATTTGAAAATGCGATGAAAAATGCTACTCTTCGTGGTTATTTCAATTCAGCTCAAGCAATAGCAGATTATGCAACGGTTATCACATATGTCAAGGAGAAACTTTCCGCTCCCCTCTCTCCTGTTATTGTAATTGGAGGATCTTATGGAGGAAGTAAGCAAGCTAGCAAATAATAATATTAATTAACCATTAATATATTAACCCAATTACACATAACTAAGATATATATCATTCAATTATTTCTCATCCCATTCCTGAAAATTTTCAGTGCTTGCAACATGGCTTCGGCTAAGGTATCCCCATGTTGCCCTCGGAGCTCTAGCCTCATCTGCACCTGTGGTTAACTTCCATGGCCTCCTCTCATATAATGGGTATCGTACCATTGTCTCAAAGGATTACAAGGTACAATTTAATTATTGAATGAAAATAAATAAATTAAATTTTCCTATATATTGTGTTTTTTTTCTTCCTTTCAAGTTAATTAATTTGACCCTATGGCTATATAATGAAGTAACTATATATGTACTGTTGCAGGAAGTCAGTAAGAGATGTTACCGGACTATAAAAAAATCATGGTCTAAAATTGATACAGTTGCTTTAAGGCCAAATGGTCTTTCAATCCTTAGCCAGAGATTCAAGACTTGCTCGTAACTAATTATATACAATATACATATAGTCAATCCAAATTAATTATTAATTTTCTATCCACTAATTAGTTTTATAATAAATTTTATTAACAAAAATGAATATTTTCAAATTGGTTCAGGCGCATAAACGGATCGGAGGAGCTCAAGAACTACTTGCTCGAAATGTATGAAGTAGCAGCTCAATATAATGCTCCACCAAAGTATCCTGTTACTGTGATCTGTGGTGCCATTGATGCAGCATTGAAAAAAACCGATATTCTTGGCCGGATATTTGCTGGTGTCGTCGCCATTAAAAATAATCAAACTTGCTATGATACGAGGCCCGACGCAACTTATAGCGAAACAAATAAGGGGTATAATTGGCAAGTAAGTTGCATATATATATATATATATAGTAATATATAGAACAAAGTATAAACCATGAAAGAGAGTGAGGGTTTTTTACATCTGAGAATGTCTACCATAATTTTGTAAATATTATTTATTTATATATATATATATATATATATATATAACCCAAACAGACTTTAAAATTTTCTTCATTTGAATTGTTGGTTGGTTTATTCAGACATGCAGTGAGATGGTTCAACCCTTTGGAGCGGAGAGAGACACTATGTTCCAAATTGATCCTACGGACAATGTAGTTAACTTCACCAAGGATTGCATTGACACCTATGGCGTCCCACCAAGACTTCATTGGGCCACAACCTATTTTGGAGGCAAAGTATGTACTTCTGATTTGTTTGTTTTCAATTCTATTTCCAAGTGCTTCCGATTATTATTTTATACATTTTAGTTATATACTTACTAGTTACTTTTAGAAGTTTAACAAGTGCTTTTCCATGGCTCATTGTAGGATATAGGATTTGTTCTTCAAAGGTTTGCTAGCAACATAATTTTCTCCAACGGACTAAGAGATCCGTATAGTGTTGGCGGGTATTTGAAAAAAACATTTTTCTTTTTGTAATTAGTAGATAAAATTAATTAATATGTCTTAATTTAGTTGACCTAATATGCTTGTTTTCTCCTCTAATCACAGCGTGTTGAAGGACATATCAGACACTATCGTTGCCATTTCTACAATTAACGGTAGGGGAACCCTGTCAATCCAGCCAAACAATTTAGATATAAACCCCAAACAATTTACAGTGCAGTTAATCCTAGAATATATATATGTGTGTGTGTGTGTGTGTGTGAATATTCACCCAATTTACTACCAGATTAAAATTGCATTAATGTTTTAAGAGATTTACAATATCTACTTTAATATGCAGGATCTCATTGTTTAGACATAATGGGAGCAAGGCAAACTGATCCCGATTGGTTGGTCCAACAGCGACAGAGAGAACTAGATGTCATTGAAGGATGGATCAGAAAGTACTATGTTGATCTTTTGTCCTATAAAAAATAAAATAATTGTTAAGCATTATAGTATAAATAGGGATGCACTCGATGTCACTCTAGAAAATTATATAAGTGTGGTGTACAGCAAAATGATTTACCTTATGTATCTAAATAATTTTCATTCCAAGGTCATTATAAGGTTTAAAGATACCATTGTTGATAATTTTGTGGAGCATTTTACTATATGCTTCTTTTTCTTTTTCTGTTTTGTTTTTCCATTCAAACGTTAAAGAAACACATACTCGCAAAATGCCCATAAGCGCTTACTCATACTCTAAATATACAAGGAGGGCAGAGATCATTCCATGCACTAACCTAGTGGTAAATTGTCTTAAATTGGGCAAAAATACTTCCTAGTTTTAATTTAAAAACTTAATATTTTGGAACATATCATGGTAACTGGACTTCCAACAAATAAACATATCATGGTAATTAATGGTACTCACCCTGGTCAACAAAAGGTTTTGTCATTTTTTTTTTCAACTAAATCAACTACCATTCTATTATTTAATCCTAAAGATCAAAAGCATCTTTTCAAATTTGAGAAGGAAGAGTGGGTCGTTATAAATGGTATTAAGCCTAACCCAGCTAAAAGTATGGCCAATGAGAACGTTGGATCCCTAAGGGGGTGATTATGACAACCTATGGGCGATTTGATGTGAATGGGTATGAATAGGCACTGGGTGATTAGCGCTGAAAGTTGCACATTCAAACCCTTAAAATTGCATACATTAGCACCTTGGTGATGCTTTTGTAGTAAGACTTATGTTATTTTCTTGGATTTGGTTATTTTCAAGTATTCACCTCCACAAGAGGTTAATTCAGCAATAACTTCAGGCTTAATTATGACGGTGTTTTTAGGGTTCGAGGAAGATATCGATGTGTTCGGGATTGATTCAGAACTCAAGAAGGCCAACAAGACAGATTTCTGCAGTTTAAGATAGGTCCTACACTACCTACAATCGATCTCAATGCCACAAAATTTGAATTCCAGGAGTTAAAGAATTGTGAACGATCGCAAAGCGATCAATCGTAATCCATTGTGCACGATGAAAACTTCAAAAAGATCGACCGAAATCATTCTAGTAGTTGTGAAAAGTTTCTTAGGATTCTGCCAACAAAATGATCGATCATTTCCTTTGTGAGATCGATCGCAGGAGGACTAAGATCGATTGCAAACTTAGTGCGATCAATCCATTAGATACAAATCCTAATAGCTGTGAGAATTCTCAACTTTTCTCTCTACTTGCCAAATAGGGGTCGGATCTCAACCAAAGTTAGGAGAACGTACTCAAGGCCCAGTTGAAGTTGATTTAGGGTAGAATTACTCTAAATTGAAAGGAGGAAGAAGATTGGAGATAGTGGTTGGTTAGAAAAAAGAATTGGAGGCTTAGGAGAATTAAGGTGATTCTGATCAATTTTCAGTCCATGGAGATGGTATTCACCACACCGATGAAACTGTCTACCTTTTCCATGAGTAGCTAAATTATTTATTAGGGAATTGATGTAACCATATCCAAGTAATATGGTCTAATTATACTTGTTTTGGGGAAATTTTCTAGTTATGTATATTGATTGCATGGTTTAAAGAATTGATTTAGTTGTACTAAGATTGAGATTTAATGTTTATATTCAGTTTTAATTGAATCATTATCTTGTCTTAGATGAATTGATTTTATTTTAATTGAAATTAAATTACTTTTATTTTTTATGATTATGAAGTAATGATCATGCAATGGTTTTCATTGAATATGCAATGGTTTTCATTAAACAAGTTGTAGACACTAAAATTTTAGTGGACTTTGATTTGGACAAATGGACCCATTAAATATGGGCCTAATGTTTAATTAAGTTATTTAATTGGCCCAAGTTTGGTCCACTTAAATTATTTAATTAAGCCCAGTCCAGATGGTTGAATAAAAAGAATAATTATTCCTAATAAAATATATTTGGAATAATTATTTTTAAGGATAATTATCATAATATATCCAGCCCGGCCCAGTTATGATATTTTCCTTATCAGAGAGGACACGTGTCATCATCCTATGGATCCAAGAAGCTTATAAATAGAGGCCTAGAGGAAAGGAGAAGGGGTACACAAAGTCAGAATTCAGAAATTTAGAATTCCAGAGAGAAATACAGAAACTCTCATCCCCAACATCCAAACCCAAAAGCGAAGAACACTAAGCACATCAAATAGTGTCGTTCTTCATCAAATTCCACGGTGATCAACAACAAGCATAGCCAAAGACGTGCCGTTCTTCATCAAATTCCACGGTGATTCAAGATCAAACCTGTGCAGCCCTTAGATCCAACCAACCAACAGAAAAAGGAGATTTAATCAGAGAATCAGTTCTTTCTTTTTGTAAAGAATATTACAGAGGATTGTACCTCATGTTTTATAAATTAATAAAATTATATTATTTGCTCCATATTTTGTTTCTATTGCAGACTTACAAAATTTGTGTGTACAAATTTCTGGCACGCCCGGTGGGACATCCTTTGCTTCTCATCTCTTTCTCCTATCAGCAAGTTTCTTCTCTATCCGACTCTATGGCTCCCCCTAAGACTCAGACAAACAAGAAAGCCCAAAAGAACATCGCTACCACAAAGGTCGACGCCAAAGCCACCATGAAAAGTGGCACGAAGGCCAAATCAAGTGATGGAAGTACCTTGGCGGGCCCTATGACACGTAGCAAGTCCCAGGCAATGGCTTCATCCAAACATTAGCAAGACTTGGTGAAAACCAATCCTGCAAAGCCGGCAAACGTGAAAACCCAACATGTCAAGAACCCTGACGTTGTTCCAGAGGAGATTCCGCCACCAGCAGATTCACCTCATTCTATCTATGATGCTCGCTCTAGTGTCGGTTCAACCCCAGAGTCACCACGTCAGACTTCAGAGTATTCAATCACTTCAAGAAACGTTGACTCTCAGGGCCTATCATACTCAGATGTGGTCGCTGCTATGATGACTAGAGCTGCCATGGTGGAGGAACAACTAGCAACTATATCTCGTGCCATTGAGACCCTCACAAAGACTGTTGAAGAGAAAGACTTACAAATCGCTACGCTGATGAACAAATTGGAAGTTCAGACCTTCGGTGAATCACCAGTACAATCTGGGCATCCTGTATCTTCCACACCACCGCCAACTGGGAATCGTGCAACTTTCACACCACCACCGTCTAGGAATCCTACATCTTCCACAGCAATACCGACGGAGAATCTTAATTCTACCGTACAAGGTACTCACATGGAGGACCCCAAACAGACGCCGGTCACAGAACAGGTGGCTAATCAAAACTAGACACCGGTGACAGAACAGGCAGCTAGTCAAACCAATCATGCTTCTTCAGTCTCTTCATTATCTGTTGCACAATTGCAAGATATGATAATGAATACAATCCGAGCCCAATATGGAGGCGTCTCACAGAGCACTCTCATGTACTCAAAGCCTTATACAAGGAGAATCGACAGTATAAGGATGCATGTAAGATACCAACCTCCGAAGATTCAGCAATTTGACGGGAAAGGTAACCCCAAGCAACACATTGCCCATTTTGTTGAGACTTGTAACAATGCCGGAACAGAGGAGGACTTACTAGTTAAACAGTTTGCCCGCTCCCTTAAAGTTCGAGTGGTACACCGACCTAAAGTCAGAATCAATTGATAGTTGGGACCAAATGAAACGATAATTCTTGAACAGGTTCTATAGCACTCGTCGTACTGTTAGTATGATAGAGTTAACTAACACGAAGCAATGAAAGGATGAGCCTGTAGTCGACTACATTAATCGGTGGAGAGCACTCAGTCTTGACTGCAAGGACCGATTGTCAGAAATCTCTGTTGTGTAGATGTGTATGCAAGGAATGCATTGGGGACTTCTTTACATTCTGCAAGGTATAAAACCTTGCACATTTGAAGAATTGGCAACAAGTGCCCATGACATGGAGATCAGTATGAAATCCCATGAAGGCAAGAGTCCCGTGGCCATAGAACCACGCAAGGATAAGAAAGACTGGAAGAAGGGCGATAAGTCGTCAAAGACCGCTGCTAAAGATTCTATGGCTATCTCAACCACCCCAATCAAGATATCTGTTAAAGATGATAAGAAGGATGATAAAAAGCCTCACCAGTTTCAAGAGAGGGAAAGACAGCGTCCTACGTTAAAGGAGTTAGAGAAGAAGGAATACCCCTTCCCCGATTCCGATGTCCCTGGCATCTTGGAATGTTTACAAGAAAGTAAAGTTGTAACGTCTGTGTATATTTATTTGTGTGTGTGTGTGTGTGTGTAATTTAAACAAAAAAGAAAAGACAAAAGAAAAGTTAATGGGTGGGACCAACAAGCATTTAAATGGTTATGAGACCATCTTTGCTTTCTTTTTTTTTTCATTCCCGCAAGGTCATCTCTCTCGTCCAGAAACTCCTTTTTTTCTTTTTTGGTTCTAATCTTCAAGCTTTGATTCCATCTTCATTACTTGCCGGATTTAGGTGCCGTTTGAGGCAAAACGACGAGTGTGACGAGCTCTACGCGTTGATGCAAGCAATTTTCAGTTTTGAGCCTTCTTTGGAACTAGAAAATTTAGACCCATTTCTATGGTTTTGGTGCAATCTTGAGGTAGGGGCATCTTAATCCACTCTCTTCTTGTTCCATTGTGAGTTATGCTCTTTTGTTGTGCTAGACATGCTAAATTTGAGAATTAATTGCTTCAATGAGGTGTAAGTGATGTTTAGAAAAAATTCATGTCTTAGGGTTATGACTTGTCTATGTGAAAAGCATGTATAAATGATGGCTTTGTGGTGTTTTTTGTGAATCATACCTCTTTTATGTGCTAACATGCTTTACTTGGGGATTAATTGTGTTTATGATTATTTTAATGTTGTCTAGAGAAATGTATGTTTATGCACATGTGATGTATTATGTGAAAAGCTTGCCTATGTGTTGAGTTTATGTCTACAATGTGTAAACTTGCTGAAAGTGATGTATGAGACCATGCTTAATTGTATTGTGCCAAAATTTCACATTGTCATGATATTGAGATTATATGTACATTCTTGGACATGTCATTGGGATGCATGAAATGGGAGAATTTGTCTTGAAATGAAAATGAGGAATTTTTTGGGAAATGATAGTTTTTGTGAAATGGTTTTGATAAACCCGGTCGCTGCGAGGTTACCAACGGGCCGGAGGTTAATATAGCCTAGAGGGGACTAGGGAGTCGCCCTAGTGTGGTTAAGCTAGCTGGGCCCCATAATGACGCCGCGGGGTTACCAAGGGTCAGGGACACTAGCCAATCCTCCTCTCGTGTCGCGGCGGGGTTACCAAAGGGCGGGCTGTATTAACGTTTGAAAGTAATGGTTTTGAGAATGAAAATGGGGAGTGTCATTGACATGCATTGCATTTCATTGCATTGCATTGCATTGTTTATAATTGGAATTGAATTGTATGTTGTATTTGATCCCCTACGTTGTATGATCCCTATCTCCCATTGGCCTATGCTTTGCTTGAATTCACAAGGACACAAGATTTGTGTCTTAAATGTCTCTGCTGAGCTATATGCTCACCCCTATATCTATATATTTTTTTTCAGGTCTTGGAAAAAAACCAGTGGACGACAATCCACCCCAACTTTGAAAGTTGCTAGAGGAGCATTTTCCTTGTTATTTTGTAATAGACTACTCCTTTGTTCATCCCTCATTTTTTGTAAAATTCCAAAGGTGTAATGATGTAAATTTCTTTTGAAGAACCATGATCATGTAATACACTTATGATACTTGATGACATATGGGATACGAACTTGATGATATGTAACTTGTTGATGAATGGAAGGATAATCCTAGCTTGAAGCATTGTCTAGATTAGTAGGTTGTATCATTATCTTTTGTTGCCGTGAATTCGGAAATTAGTTGCATGACAGGTTAAATATGCATTTAAACAGGTTGCGGTAGGTCCATTTTTAGGGGAGGTTATGCCAAATTTTTTTAAAAAAAAAAATTCTTGGCATTAGTTTTGGGATCGTTACAAATTTGGTATCAGAGCCAAGGTTCGAAAACCTTTAGGATGACGGGTAGAGGCCTACATAGAGTCGTATGGGATGTTGTTTGTATTGTTTACTTGACTATTTGCTACGTGGTATCTTATTTAAATGAACATGCTTAACTGCCTATGTGCTTACTTGCTTACTTGTTTATGTAAAAATGTTTCTTGCATAGTCTTGTATGCCAAGTGTTGTACGGTATTAATTCTTATTGAGTCGTCCACAGTGGACCTTAGTGTCATGTTTCTGAATCGTTTTCTCGTTTTATAGCACGATGTCACGGCGTGAGGAACCTAGAGAAGTTGGCCCTAGGCCAACAAGGGGTGATATTGGTGAGAGCTCCAGCTCCAATCCAGAGGAGCTAAATGATGAGAACATGCTTCTTAGGGACTTGATTCCCCCAAGAGCTGTTCCCCCAAGAAGAGAGAATGTTGAAACACCCGTAGAAGTGGGTGAAGGTTCTGTGGCACTGGAGTTTAATCGTTTATTGCAAAATGTCGGGAGGGCAACGATTGCTGCTCAGTCGTAGTCGGCACCACAACCTACAGTTCAAGTTGAGGAGACGCCAGCTCAGAAGCGTCTCAAGATCATTAAGGGGTTTTCTCAGCTGATGCCGGTTATGTTTGAGGGCGGTGCGGACCCAATGGTAGCCGACAACTACATGGATCAAGTCGAAACTCAGTTGAACTCAATGGATGTGACAGAGGATCACTTGAAGATCATCCTAGCAACTTACAAGTTTACTATGGATGCCAAGGTTTGGTGGAAGTCGATCACTAACCAGTACAAGATTGAAGAGATGAGTTGGGACAGGTTCAAGGAACTGTTTTATGAGAAGTACTTTTCGCTTTCCAAAAGATGGGAGTTACAAGACCAGTTTCATAATCTTATTCAATGGAACATGTAAGTGGCGGAGTATAAGAACAAGTTCACCTCACTCTCCCATTTTTCTCCAGAAGTGGTGAGAGATGAAGCTAACAAGACTCGGAAGTTTGTTTCTGGTCTTAATGATCGGATGAGGCCGTTGATCACAGCACAGTTCATTAAGGTTTACTCTGAAGCAGTGGAAAGGGCTTTGATGCTGGAAGCTGATAATAAAGAGAAGGATGCAAGAAGAGAACAGTTGAAGCAAAAGAGGGGTGCAAGGCCATCTTCAGAAGGATCTTCTTAGAAAAGGAACAGGGGCGGTCCATCTCAGTTTTAGGGACAGCAGTCTGTACGATCTGCTCCTACCACTCCGTTGCCAGCTAGGTCTGATAGAAGTGCAGTTGTTTGTTTTCAGTGTCAGCAGCCCGGACATTACAAGTCCAGTTGTCCGATGAGATCGTCTTCAGTTTCGTCAGCTCCGAAGGCTTATTATGGGTGTGGCCAGCAGGGCCATTTGATTCGTGATTGTCTGAGTCAGAGAGCAGGCACCATTAGTGGCAGAGGGTCACAGTAGAGGTCATCACAATCGGCTACAGTTCAGTCAGGTTTCAGACCACCACCACCACAGCCTACTATGTCTTCACAGGGTTCACGATCAGTTAGGAGGGATACTCCTACTATGTCAGTGCAGCAGTTAGGTGTTCAGGTTGGCAGTCCTCAGGCACAGGTACCACAGGGACGTGTTTTTGCACTGGCACAGACCGATGCATCTTCTGGACCGTTAGTTCTTCGAGGTATATTTCCAGTGTTTGGTTGTTGGACCCGTGTTTTGTTTGACTCTGGTGTATCTCATTCTTTCATTTCATCATCATTTGCACTTGCATCGGGGTTAGAGGTTAGTTTCATGGATCAGGCGTTATGTGTTGATACGCCAGTTGGGGTTTCAGTGTCATTGAGCCGAGTTGTGCGGGATTGCTCCATTGTGATAGCCGAGCGGACCTTTGTGTTTGACCTTATCCTCCTGGAGATGACTAGCTTTGATGTCATTCTCGGGATAGATTGGTTGGCTTCATTTCATGCCACGATTGACTGTTACAGAGGAAGGGTTACAGTTTGCACTCCCGAGGGAGACTGTTTCTTTTTCGTGGGAGATCGGAGTGATTCCCATATTTCATCGTTTCATGGAGTTCGTGGACGAAGTCATGGTGATTACTTCTTAGCTAGCCTTATAGCCGAAGAAGATGATGTTGGGAAAGAAGTTTATCCGGCGATTGTTTATGATTTTCTGGACGTGTTTCTGGAGGATTTGACAGAGTTGCCTCCACACCGAGGAGTGGAGTTCTCTATTGATTTGATGCCAGGTACTGCACCGATTTCTATGGCACCGTATCGTATGGCACCAGTTGAATTGGAAGAATTAAGGAGGCAACTTGATGATTTGAGGATGAAAGGTTTCATCCGACCGAGTGTGTCACTGTGGGGCGCACCGGTCTTGTTTGCTAAGAAGAAAGATGGTTCTTTAAGGTTGTGCATTGATTACAGGAAGTTGAATTATGCCACCATCAAGAATAAGTATCATTTGCCAAGGATAGATGATTTGTTTGATCAATTGAGAGGAGCCAGTTGTTTCTCGAAGATTGACTTGAGGTCTGGCTATTATCAGTTGCGGGTTAGGGATGAGGATATCCCGAAGACAGCATTTCGTACACGGTATGGACACTATGAGTTCCTTGTTATGCCTTTTGGCTTGACTAATGCGCCAGCGGCATTCATGGACTTAATGAACCGCGTCTTTCACGATTACTTGGACCAGTTTGTGGTAGTTTTCGTGGATGACATTCTTGTGTATTCATGATCTCGGGAGGAGCACAAGATCCATTTAAGTATTGTTTTACAGATTTTGCGGGAGCACCGGTTGTATGCCAAATATGAGAAATGTGAGTTTTGGCTACAGGAGGTGAAGTTTTTGGGGCATGTTGTTTCAGAAGGTGGAGTATCAGTTGATCCATCAAAGGTTGAAGCAGTTTTGACTTGGGAGCGACCCAAGAATGTGTTTGAGATCCGCAGTTTCCTTGGTTTAGCGGGTTACTATCAGAGATTTGTGAAGGATTTCTCCCATTTGGCAGCTCCTATGACCCGTTTGACCCAGAAAGGGGTCAAGTTTGTTTGGAATGAGGCCTGTGATTCATCTTTTCAGGAGTTGAAGACGAGGTTGACTACGGCTCCAGTGTTAGTGATACCTGAGCGTGGCCTGGGTTATGTGATCTATTGTGATGCTTCACATGATGGTTTAGGGTGTATGTTGATGCAGGATGGCAGAGTAGTGGCTTATGGGTCTCAGCAGTTAAAGACTCACGAGTACAACTACCCTACTCATGATTTAGAATTAGCGGCAGTTGTATTTGTCTTGAAGTGTTGGAGACATTACTTGTATGGCGAGAGATTCAAGGTGTACTCGGATCATAAAAGTCTCAAGTACCTTTTCTCCCAAAAGGACTTGAACAATAGACAAAGAAGATGGGTTGAATTCTTGGAAGATTATAATTTTGACTTGCAGTATCATCCGGGCAAGGCGAATGTGGTAGCGGATGCCTTAAGCCGGAAATCTCGTGGAACTTTGGCCAGTTTAGCTATTCGGAAGTGGAAGATGCTTGAAGATCTGGCAGAGATGGGATTACAGTGTTGTGATGATGATGCTTGCAGTGAGTCGGCATTCTTATTTAGTCTTGTGGCTCAGCCTACTCTTGTTGTACGAGTGATTGAGTCACAGAGACAGGACCCGGACTTAGATGCCATCCACGCTTTGATCTCTAGTGGTGAGACAGTGAAAGATTGGGCCTTGCATGCAGATGGGGGTCTACGGTTCAGGGGTTTGTTGGTGGTTCCCACATGTTGTCGTGAGGACGTCTTACGGGAGTTTCACACTTCCCGCTTTGCAGTTCATCCAGGTGGTACCAAGATGTATCACAATTTGAGACGTCAGTATTGGTGGAACGGGATGAAAAAAGATGTTGCACAGTTTGTGGCTAAATGCCTTACCTATCAGCAGGTGAAGGCCGAGCATCAGAGACCAGCCGGTTTGTTGCAACCATTACCTGTAGCGCAATGGAAATGGGAGCATATTGCTATGGATTTTGTGACAGGTCTTCCAAGGTCACGAAGGGGCAATGAGTCCGTATGGGTCATCATTGACAGATTGACCAAGACGGCTCACTTTTTACCTATTAAGGCAATAGATGATGCAGAGAAGCTTGGTGTTCTTTATGTGAAAGAGATTGTAAGGTTGCATGGAGTTCCTATAACCATTGTGTCAGATAGGGATGCTAAGTTCACTTCGAAGTTCTGGGAAGGACTTCAAGCAGCGTTTGGTTCAGCGTTGCATCTTAGTACGGCATTCCATCCACAGACGGACGGTCAGTCGGAGCGTACTATCCAGATTTTGGAAGATATGCTTCGGGCATGTGTACTTGATTTGGGAGGTAGTTGGGAGGATCACCTTCCACTTATTGAGTTTGCCTACAACAACAGTTATCAGGCGAGTATCCAGATGGCTCCATTTGAGGCGTTGTATGGTAGACCTTGTAGGTCTCCTGTTTGTTGGACTGAGGTAGGTGAGACAGCCGCCTTAGGACCCGACATTGTACTCGAGACTACTGAGAAGATTAAGTTGATAAGATAGAGGTTACTTACAACTCAGATTCGACAGAAGAGCTATGCGGATAAGCGGAGACGATCGTTATCCTTTGAGGTGGGAGACCACGTTTTTCTACGGGTTTCTCCACGGAAGGGATTGATGAGATTCGGAAAAAGTGGCAAGTTGTCGCCACGATTTATTAGACCGTTTGAGATTTTGGACCAAGTAGGAGAGGTTGCCTATAGGCTTGCTTTACCACCACAGATGGACAGAGTTTACAATGTCTTTCATGTATCAATATTACGGAAGTACGAACCGGATCCATCTCACATTTTGAGTTGGGTAGATGTGGACATTGATGAGGATGTTTCCTACGAGGAACGACCAGTTCAGATTCTTGACACACAATAGAAGGTGTTGAGGAACAAGATGATACCAATGGTGAAAGTCCTTTGGAGACACCACGAAATCGAGGAGGCTACTTGGGAGCTTGAATAGGAGGTTCGCTCCAAGTATCCAGCGTTGTTTTATTCCTCAGGTATGTCTTGATTTCGGGGACAAAATCTTTTAAAGTTGGGGAGAATGTAACGTCTGTGTATATTTATTTGTGTGTGTGTGTGTGTGGTGTAATTTAAACAAAAAAGAAAAGACAAAAGAAAAGTTAATGGGTGGGACCAACAAGCATTTAAATGGTCATGAGACCATCTTTGCTTTCTTTTTTTTTTTCATATTCCCGCAAGGTCATCTCTCTCGTCCAGAAACTCCTTCTTTTTTTTTTCTTTTTTGGTTCCAATCTTCAAGCTTTGATTCCATCTTCATTACTTGCCGGATTTAGGTGCCGTTTGAGGCAAAACGACGAGTGTGACGAGCTCTACGCGTTGATGCAAGCAATTTCCAGTTTTGAGCCTTCTTTGGAACTTGAAAATTTAGACCCATTTCTAGGGTTTTGGTGCAATCTTGAGGTAGGGGCATCTTAATCCACTCTCTTCTTGTTCCATTGTGAGTTATGCTCTTTTGTTGTGCTAGACATGCTAAATTTGAGAATTAATTGCTTCAATGAGGTGTAAGTAATGTTTAGAAAAAATTCATGTCTTAGGGTTATGACTTGTCTATGTGAAAAACATGTATAGATGATGGCTTTGTGGTGTTTTTTGTGAATTATACCTCTTTTATGTGCTAACATGCTTTACTTGGGGATTAATTGTGTTAGTGATTATTTTAATGTTGTCTAGAGAAATGTATGTTTATGCACATGTGATGTATTATGTGAAAAGCTTGCCTATGTGTTGAGTTTATGTCTACTATGTGTAAACTTGCTGAAAGTGATGTATGAGACCATGCTTAATTGTATTGTGCCAAAATTTCACATTGTCATGATATTGAGATTATATGTACAGTCTTGGACATGTCATTGGGATGCATGAAATGGGAGAATTTGTCTTGAAATGAAAATGAGGAATTTTTGGGAAATGATAGTTTTTGTGAAATGGTTTTGATAAAACCGGTCGCTGCGGGGTTACCAACGGGCCGGAGGTTAATATAGCCTAGAGGGGACTAGGGAGTCGCCCTAGTGTGGTTGAGCTAGCTGGGCCCCATAATGACGCCGCGGGGTTACCAAGGGTCAGGGACACTAGCCAATCCTCCTCTCGTGTCGCGGCGGGGTTACCAAAGGGCGGGCTGTATTAACGTTTGAAAGTGATGGTTTTGAGAATGAAAATGGGGAGTGTCATTGACATGCATTGCATTTCATTGCATTGTATTGCATTGTTTATAATTGGAATTGAATTGTATGTTGTATTTGATCCCCTACGTTGTATGATCCCTATCTCCCATTGGCCTATGCATTGCTTGAATTCACAAGGACACAAGATTTGTGTCTTAAGTGTCTCTGCTAAGCTATATGCTCACCCCTATATCTATATATTTTTTTTCAGGTCTTGGAAAAGAACCGGTGGACGACAATGCACCCCAACTTTGAAAGTTGCTAGAGGAGCATTTTCCTTGTTATTTTGTAATAGACTACTCCTTTGTTCATCCCTCATTTTTTGTAAAATTCCAATGGTGTAATGATGTAAATTTCTTTTGAAGAACCATGATCATGTAATACACTTATGATACTTGATGACATATGGGATGTGAACTTGATGATATGTAACTTGTTGATGAATAGAAGGATAATCCTAGCTTGAAGCATTGTCTAGATTAGTAGGTTGTATCATTATCTTTTGTTGCCGTGAATTCGGAAATTAGTTGCATGACAGGTTAAATATGCATTTAAACAGGTTGCGGTAGGTCCATTTTTAGGGGAGGTTATGCCAAAAATTTTTTTAAAAAAAAAATTCTTGGCATTAGTTTTGGGATCGTTACAAAAGTTATAGAACTCCCTGAATGCAAACGCCCTCAAGAGGTGGGACGTGTCAATGATCCAAAATACTGCAAATATCATTGTATTGTTAGTCATCCAATTAAGAAGTGTTTTATCTTCAAGGAGGTGGTGATGAACCTGGCAAAACAAGGAAAAATCTTGTTGGACACAGACGAAGTTGTAACTTCAAATCATACTACTGTTACTGTGACAACCTCTGTCGAGGGGAGTGCTTGTTCTCAACTTTCAACTTCTGAGATGTATTGCACAACCATCTAGTTTGGCTCATTGGAACCAATCCCCATCTCTCTTGGCAAAGGGAGTGCACTTAACGTTTCAACCTTTGGAAGGGTCTTTCCTTAGGATGATGAAGAATGATGGACTTTGGTGACAAGAAAGAAACCACAGAAGCAACGAGCTGACATTTTTCAGACTAGTTATTCTGACAAGGGGCAAAGGAAGAAGAAACTTAGGCGAACTTTCAAATGTGAAGCTGTGGCGACTTTATGGGTGGGTGAATTTGTAACGACCCACTCCACCACATGGTATGATATTGTCCGCTTTGGGCCTGAGCCCACACGGTTTTACTCTTGGGCTTTACCCCAAAAGGCCTCATACCAATTGGAGATAACATACTTACATATAAGCACTTCACCTTTCCTCTACCCAGGCGATGTGGGACTTGTGCACCCGTAGCTCACTAGTGTGGTAGCCTGACAGTGTCTCTCACACCCGCCCACGGCACACCCACCCAAAAGGTCATCACAATCCACCCCCCTTGGAGGCCCGATGTCTTCGTCGGCACACTTCCTGCTGGGTGTTTATAATGACCCATTCCACCATATGGTATGATATTGTCCACTTTGGGCCTGAGCCCGTACGGTTTTGTGCTTGGGCTTCACCCCAAAAGGCCTCATACCAATTCGAGATGACAAGTCCACCCGTAACTCGCCAATGTGGTAGCCTGACAGTGTCTCTCACACCCGCCCACTGCACACCCGCCCAAAAGGTCATCAGTAAGCTACTACACTGGGCGAGCTACAGGTACACAATCCCACATCGCCTGGGTGTGGATAGGGAAAGTGCTATATGTATATTCAACACCCTTCTATGACACAACGCGTTTTAAAGCCGTAATAGCCGTGAACCTACCAAAATTCCAGAGTTAAGCGTGCTTAACCTGAAGTAGTACCAGTATGGGTGACCCCCCGGGAAGTCTCTGGTCCGGGGGAGCCAAAAGCGGATAATAATGGGTCTGGCTAGGGTGAGGGTTGTTACAAATGGAATCACCCAGCCAGAAGTATGGCCAACAAAGACGTTGGCCCCAAAAAGGGGTGATAGTGCGACCTTATGGACAGGTGTGTGTAAGCATGTGCAGGTGGCACTAGTAGGCTACCACACTGGGCGAGCTATAGGTGCATAATCCCACATCGCCTGGGTGTAGATGGGCAAGTGTGCTTAACCTTGAGTAATACCAGAATGGGTGACCCTAGGGAAGTCTCTGGTCTGGGGGAGCCAAAAGCGAACAATATCGTGTCTAGCTAAGTAAAGATTGTTACAGAGGCCCTTTATACATCAGGCCCTTTTTTTTTTGCCCATACCCTAAATTTGAGGCCCTTCCAAATTGGAGGCCTTAGGTGACCGCATATGTAACATTTTCCTTAGCAAAGATTTTCAACATTCTTTTCATTTTTTTTTTTTTTCTTTTCATGCTGAATTTTTTTCATTAATTTTCTTTTTCAAAAATAAGATCTATTTTTTTTAGTAATAACCTCTACAGTATTTTTAAACAATATGACCTAGTCAGCTTCACAATTATTTTTAATTAAATTTCTCAGAATTAGACTAGTGCACACCAAAAAAATAAAAAATAAAAAATAATAATAATAATAATAGAACTCAAGGGACTTATCTCTAAAATAAATAAACATAGCAAATTAACTTTCAAAAAATAGATTACACATTCAAAAACTTCATCCATTTAACAATCATGTGTCCCAATTTGTATTCATAATAATATAATGAATTTAAGAGAAATAAATATCACTCGTATAAAACAAAGAAAAACATGATCTTTTCATTCCCAATGAAAAGAAAAAATAAACAAAACCCAAATCTTAAACTACTAGATATGGTTTAATGAAAGAAGATAGACAATATATAAAGTACATTCCATGACAATAAAAATTCCTTAGGATTTTACTCAGTGAGTTTTGCACCCAATGACCTATTAGGAGCTAGTCACATAGTAAAAATTGGCACATACAACAACTTCAAATCCTCTTTTTTCACCCAAATTGTTTTAACATTTAACTTTTAAAGAGACTTTTGAGGAACATCAAGAGTAATCTTTTTCTTATTTAAATTCCTTTTAGCTTGAGATTTTCTAGATTTATTCTAATTATTTTTCTTTCTAGCGTGAAACATATTCTGTGCACAGGAATAATAACCATGAAATTCAAAAAAAAAAAAAAAAGAATATTCTATTTTTATAATAATAGTATTGACTATGTTTAGTTTTACCATAATAAGAACAATGAAACCTATTGCACACATTCTTAGCAGGCAAAGACTTAACAATAGATTTAGGCTTAGCAGCAGGCACATTCAAGTTCTTCGGTTTAACAAAAACAGTTTAACCCTTCTTACTAAATGACGCCTCAATGAAACATAATCCAGTTTTATCACATACAGATTTACCAACACTAATCATCTCATCAAACTTAATATGCCTAGAAGTAAAAGTAATCAATTTCTCTTGTAATTTTTTCAATTCATGCCCAATATAACTTAATCTAGCAATAGAGTATCTCTAGCAGATTTAACATGACATACCTTACCTTCTAGGAATTACTTTACCCTAATTAAAGACTCTAAATTTCAATTTTGTTCTCCTCAAGTACTTTCTATTTTTACGCATTCTCATTCTTCAAGGCATCTCTCTCATTCCTTAAGACATCATTCTCCTTTTTTCACAAGCTTTAGCTCCTTAGACTACTTCTTATAAGATTTTGACAGTGCCTCAAAAGCTTTTTGCAAATTGCTTTCAATTAGTTCTATATCAATTTTTTTACCATCCGAATCATAAGAACCAACGTCGCTCGATGTCACAAAGTTGGTAGAATTCTTTGCCTAAGATACAGAATCATTAGCAATATCAATATCAATATGAGCAAGAAAAGCACTAGAAACATCTTTCTTACTTTTCTAATCTTTAAATTTAGAAGGATCTCCTATACTACAATTTTTATTTTATTTTTAAGGAGCTTTCCAAATTTTTTAAAGAAAACGAGAAAATTCCTCATCAGATCTTAAATTATCAAAATGTAGGAATTTGCTGAACTAATCCACCCTCTTTCATAGGATTTTCCATGTGATCAATTCCTCCTTCCTTCAAACTTTGAATTGGTTAAGGCAAAATAAGGACTCTGTTTTTCTGAACGAAATCTCATAAGTCTTCAATATGCTTGAACTTAGATTAAATAGATAACATCTCCCTAATTTTCACTAATCCACCCTCTTTCTTATGTATGTGCTCTCAATAATAAAATCTAAAAAATCAGATTTGATTTTCTGAATTAAAATATATCTTAAAGACTCTCTCAAAATTGTTGAAAATTAAGTTCTAAAAAGTCAAGCCTGAACTTAGAGAGGAAAAGTGTATATATAGATTTTAGAAAGACCTAAAAATACTTGGAAACCAAGTCAAATTTGTGCAAACACAATCCCCTAAAATAGGATAAAAAGGAATCCCAATTGGAATAAAATTGCAATTTCCATATTAGTTCCATGGCAGTGCAACTGGTTGTGAAAAGTGCAACTAGTTCCGCATTGGTAATGCAACCAATTCCACTTTAGAAGTTTTTAATATTTTAAAAGAGAATTTCAAAAATCAAACATTGGGATTGGTTATGTATAGCACAACCGGTTCCATTTTGATAGTGAACTTTGAAAAATAGAACTTTAAAAATTTTCCTAAATGCCTAACTCCAAAACTCACCAAAGATGAAAAATAAAGTGTCATCAACAGCATACCTTCTCTAACAAGATGTTCTCATATGAATCAAAGTTGAATGCATACTGGTTGCACATATTGTTTTGCTTCCGACTTTAAGACTCAAAAATAAAACAAAAATTATAACTTGATCGGATATGTTTTGACACCGAATATTATCAATTACAAAGTTATATCTCACATAGGCAGATGCGAGGCACTGGTAAGCTCCCACACTAAGTGAGCTATAGTTGCACAATCCCACATCGTGTGGGTGTTGAAAAGGGAAGTGCTATATATGTAGGAGTTCCATCTCCAAATGGTATATGGCCTTTTGGGGTAAAACTTAAAAGCAAAACCATGCGGGCTCGGACCAAAAGGAAATAATATCATACCATATGGTGGAGTGGGTCATTACAAATGGTAATGAAGTCAGAGCCCAGTCGAAAGTTTGGCTAATGGGAACGTTGGACCTCTAAAGGGGGTTATTGTGGTAACTTATATGGGTAGGTGTGAATAGGCACTAGGCGAGTTACCACACTGGGCGAGGTATAAGTTCCACAATCCCACGTCGCCTAGGAAAGTTGAAGGTGTTATAGGTTGTACAATCTCACATCGCCTGGGTAAGATAAAGGTGAAGTGCTTATATGTACCAATTCCATCTTCAAATGGTAAAGGCCTATTAAGTAAAACCAAATAACAAAATTGTGCGGGCTTCGCCCAAAGCAGATAATATCAAACCATGTGGTAGAGTAGGTTATTACAATAGGCCTTAGTGTTTTGACTCTCAACTAGCATGCATTATTCAAATCAATGGATCCAGGGGTTAGGTTATTCTTGTGGAAGGTGTTAGGCACCCCATAAAATCCATGCTAAGTACAGTTACTTTACCTTTCATGTTGCTTGTGAGTTTTAGAGTTGTAGTAATCAAGATATTTTGTTCGATGTTACCTAAAAGCTAAACCAAATCAACAAGTGAAAAGTTCTAAGGCTTTTAATAAGCTTAGCTGGTTAGACTTGGAAATGTTTGGACTTGGGAAAGGTTTTTGAATTTTACAACTATGAACCTGAGACCTACCAGAGTTACCTAAGTATTATAGTCGTGGATGTCATGGTAAGAATCAGGTTGATCATAGTTCGATTATGGTGAGCTAAAGGCTTAAGGATGATTAGACATATAAGTTGTAATACCCCTAATTTTAAAAAGGATAGTCCTGGTATTTAATTAATTATTTAATTACATTTTTAATTGTTTAATTGTTTATTTGCCTGTTTATGTGAATTAATTGATGAATTATTTTATTTAAATGAATTGTTTTATTAAATTTTATTTATTTAAATTAATGAATTGTGTTATTTAATTGTATTTTGATTTTTCTGTAATTAAATTAATTATATTATTATTATTTTCTGTCATTGAAGTAATTATTTTAATTATTTAAATGCGTTAATTGGATTACTATTAGGGTTTTGTGTTTTGGCATCGTGGGTTAGCCGCCTTGTGATTAGTGTGGTATGAAAATTAGGGTTTTGTAGAGACGCTTATATGTATACTATCATATTATGTTTGTCTAGGGTTTAAGACATAAACTACGAATAGAGAGTTTTGAGAGAAAAAGAGAAACAGAGAGTGAAACATGAGAGATAAACAGAGGGGTTCAAGGAGGATGAGACGGATTGCTTCTTGGTTGAACCAAGAGTAACTTAGGTGTCAAACGGCAGTCTAGGAGGTGGTCAGAAAATTCAAAGACGGAGGTTTAAGGTTTTAAACGGAAACCTAAAGGCAAGTCTCTGTTCTAACTCTTTACCTTAAACATGTGTTCTGTGCATGCCTAGGTAGACTCCAGGGTTTTAATTAATGCTAAAATATATCTTTTATGCATGATTAAACTGTAATTAGCTTCGTTGAAATAACTGGTATGAAAATTCTTCAAGTTATTTTTAATTGATTCCTGTTGTCCTTAATTGTAAGCTTTGTGTAATTAATGTTGTTAATGCATAATGATGTCTTTTAAATAATATGGGACATTGAATGAACACTAGAACAAGTATTTAAAACATTACAGAGGCCCTGGGTATCGCCGGAAGCGAAAGAGACGAAGCAGAATCGAGTAACGGCTTCAGGGAGTGAGAGAGCAGGCTCCCAAAAGGAGGGAGCCAACTCCGACAATGATGGAGCCGGCTCCCAATGGTAGGGAGCTGGCTCCCAAGTTAATGGAGCAGGCTCTCAATTTGTGAGAGCCTGCTCTCGCCCAGAATTA
Organism: Cornus florida; assembly: GCF_030987335.1. Lineage (NCBI taxonomy): Eukaryota > Viridiplantae > Streptophyta > Magnoliopsida > Cornales > Cornaceae > Cornus > Cornus florida. Next base: position 76,428,977 of record NW_026775575.1, on the reverse strand, counting down.
CGTATTGACTGTTTTTAGGCTGCGTTTGGACTGTACAGGGTATTTTCACTTCATTTAAACTGCTTTAAATGATGTATGTGATTGCCATAAACCTGTAAAATTATGGGGAAACATTAATTCATAACTGGACTAAAGAATGGGGCAAGATGAACTTAAGGAAAAACTTGTAGGTGCACACTGTTTGGTTACTTAAGCTAATTGCTGGAACTTGGAGATTCTTTTATATAAAATTTAATACTATTTAATCATATTTAAATAGAGTTATAAGTATAGTGAATTACTTGCAATTAACTATGCTTGGTTTGGAATAAATTGGTATTTAACTTGCTTTTAATTGCATCAATTTATGGACGATTTGGACGATTTAAATGTTTTGATTTATTTTAGCAATTTAAATAGTTGGAACATGATTTTTAGGTTCTATAATGAATGCCTGATATCATTGTATATGTATTAATCTATATTGATGCAAATTTTGGAGAATGGTTGATGAATACCTAGTGATATTTTATCAATTATGTTAATTGGAGGATTGTATGCACCGGTATAGGACGGTGGCATACTAGGGATCGATTAGTTCAAATACTAAGTCCTACCTAATCTAGATTGAGGCATGGATTAACCATAAAGGTTAAGTCCTACTCATATTTGTGTCATGTCAATAAAACAATTGAATGACCTACTTTGGTTTCTGGATGGATTGTTATACATATATCAGGCCACTATACCAGATGGATGATATTTTGTATTAGGCTTATACAGACTTTATATATTTATAGTTATGGTGCCATGGTATGAGCTTGAGTCTCAGGATCATGGTTAGGGTGCGTATATCGCCTAGAATGGATAATTAGACATAGTTGTTGTTCCCTGGTAGGTCGAGGTACACATGACCACATTATATACAATTTGCATGGTATCTCTACTCAGGCTGAGACAGACCTATTGGGCTAGTGAGCATCCTATAGTGTGTATTTATACATATATGGACTATTCTAGTTATTGTTGAGCTATCTAGGATGTATCTGCGTATCGGGTTTTTGTATGGATCGTAGTAGGATAGGACTTGCATATGGGCCTCACCCACTCTTTTATTTTTCAAGTATTCGTCAGTTCCAGGGTTAGAGCTTGGTCGTGCAGAGCAGATACAGACACTCATTCCTCCGACGACATAGGATTACTTTCCATGTTTAGTTTTCTATTTTGTTTCAATTATTTTCTTTCCAATTTAGGATTTTATTAGGGGTCCACTTGATGGATTCCCGAGTTGTTAAATTAATGGAGGTTTTGGATTATTGGATTTTAACAATAGTATTTTGAGGATTTTTAATTTAGAATTCTTTTAGCCTTTGTTTATTTATTTCTTATTATTCTCTTTGTATTCCATGCTTAATTACATATTAATTGTTTGGTATCCCTCGGATCTGTGCTCGGACTTGATCACCCGTGGCTCTAGAATCAAGGGGTATCACAGTTGGTATCAGAGAACTCCAGGTTCAGTGTCTCTAGGATTCTATCGTATAAGACTTCCGCATAGCATTTTCTCTTATTTAGAGCTTAAGTTTAGGATTCATTGTATTCCTTTACGGTTCGGTTTAAATCGTACTAATGTCTGTCTTTCTATGTTAACAGAATGGTTAACGCTAGAACCAGACAGAACAATCAGCGACGAAGGGAAGCAGCCTGTAGGCAACTTCAGGAAGATGATGGTCAGTTCTACGAGAAGCAGGAGGAAGTTCAGCAGACTCAGGATCAAGGAGGAGATCCAGAGTATCCTTCTCATATCAATGACCTCATTACTCGGGCTATAGAAGCAAGTGTGACAGCTAAACTTCGGAATCAACCACCGGTTCAGCAGGTGCCCATACCAGCACCGGTTGTTCAGGTTGATACTTGGGAAAAGGTTAGAAGTTCTTTCACAAAGGGGAGCCCACCTGAGTTCTTGTGATACCCCTCGATTCTAAAGTCACGGGTGATCAAGTCCGAGCACAGATCCGAGGAATACCAAACAATTAATATTTAATGCGAACACAGATGACAAAATGAAATAAGAAATAGAATTTAAGCTGAAGGAAAATCTAAAGTAAAAACCTTTAAAATTAAATACTTAAAATCCTCTAATAATAAAGATTAAATAATCCAAACTCCAAAACCTTTAATTAATTAACAACTCAGAAATCCATCTAGTGGACCCCTAATAATAGTCCCAACTATAAAATAAAACATAGCTAAAATCAATATCCAAAACTAATAAGATAGTAATCCTACGTAGTCGGTGGAGTGGAAGTCCGTATCTGCTTTATACGATCAAACTCTAACCCTGGAACTGACGTGCACCTGAAAAATAAAAGAGTTGGTCAGGCCCACATGCAAGTCCTGATCTACTACGATCCAAACAGGAATTCGATACGCAGATACATCCTAGAAAGACTCAACAATATCTAGAGTAGTCCATATATGTATAATTACACACTATAGGACGCTCACTAGTCCAAAAGGTCTGTCTCAGCCTGAGTAGAGATACCATGCAAATCGCACATAATGTGGTCATATGTACCTAGACCTACCAGGGAACAACACATCTGTCCAGCTATTCATCCTAGGCGATATACGCACCCTAACCATGGTCATGAGACTCAAGCTCATATCATGGCATCATAACATAAATATATAAAGTCTGTGTCCTCCTAATACAAAATATCATCCATCTGATATAATGACTTGATATCTGTATAACAATCCATTCCAAAAATCCAATTATGCCATTCAGTTATTTACTAACCTAACACTAACAGAAGTCGGACTTAACTTTTATTATTAATCTGAACCTCAATCCAAATTAATTAGGTAGGCTTAGTGTCTGAACTAACCCATACCTAGTATGTCACCGTCCCATACCGGTGCATACTACCCTCCATTTACCGTGGTTGACAAAACAGTATAAGTAGTTATCAACTACATTCCAAAATAAGCGCAAACACAATTTAACATGTGTAAAACTAAATCATGCATCCCAGAAAGGATTTAGAATCCTAATTACAGTCCATTAAATTGGCAAAGTAAGACTTTGCACTTAACTCCTCCGAACAGTGCCATAACAGATACAATATATAATAGATTAAATCATCAGTTAATCCCAACTAAGCATACATATAATTAAACATCAGTATGCTTATAGCACAGCTGCAAAACATGATTCATAATTTTAAGTCATGCAGAGAAATTAACTTGCTAAAACAATAAGCAGTTATAAGATAAGATCCAACCATCCTCATACAGGTTCAATTTTAACCTTAAATTAATTCCATCTGTAATGTCTGAATACCACCATGCTTCCCATTATATTTCTAAGTCTTAAGCAACGTATTAAATCATCCAATAGGCTTTAAACAGTTTTAGAAAACTCAATCTCAGCCAAACAGACCATAAAAATCCAGTTTCACGAATTAACAAGAGAAAGAGAAGGCTCTGAAACAAAAGAGCCTTCTCCATTTCAAGGAGAGCCTTCTCCATCTCAAGGATAGCCTTCTCCATTTCAAGGAGAGCTTTTTTCCATTTCAAGGAAAGCCGTAGTCTGTTCTTCTGTTGTCTTCTCCAACTCCGGTGGTTTCCAGTCTTTGAATTCAGTTTTATTACATGTTTTAAAGTCCCATCCTCATCCTAGATTGATCACAAGATAGAGTTATACAACTAAGAATTTAATTACACATCAATGTTTAAAGCAACGACAATCATATATAAACTAAACTTGTAACAACTAAAAAACAGATTTAATTCAATGATGCTACAAACTGATTCAACATGTATAAACGATGTAATTAAGATTTAGTTTAATTCCTAGAGTCTTCCTAAGCATGCACAGAGCACAGATTAAAGGGATAGAATAGAACAAAACTTGCCTTTGAGACTTTGGATACAAATCTCTAACTGTTGCCTCTATCTTCTCCGGCCACGTTGGTTGTGTTAAATAGCCCTTGCTGCTCCTATTACAGTCCAGTAGCACACACCAAACTTCCCTCCTTGATTCTGTTTTGTGAATCACCCAAGTTCACTCTCTGGTTCTCTCTCTGTTTCCCCTCTGTATCTTACAGTCTCTGTTTTTTTTTTTTTTACAAAACTTACGTTTATTTTACTAACCCTAAACCACCTTATTGCATATATTTATAGGTGTATTTTAATAACCCTAATCCATGAATAATTAGACTAAGCCCTAAATTCAATCCTAGTCGGCCTATGAAACTATCTATGTTTCCTTATGGCGGCTTACCTATATGTGAATTATAATCCAAAGTTAACTGTAACCTAAAAATATTCAATAATTAAATTAATGCTATAATTTAAAATCCAATTAATGAAAATACATAATTAAAACCCAATTAAATAATTAAATACACTTAAACAATTAATTCCAATTAAATAATTAAAAATAACTCAATTAATTCAATTTAATCACCACAATAAAACAATTAAACAATTTATTAAATAAAAAATGTAATTAAATCAAAAATTAAATACCAGAAATATCCTTTTAATATTAGGGGTATTATAGTTCTCAGGCTCCACCGATGCGAAAGCAGCTCGCCAATAGAAACAGGACATCGAGCGACATCTTCGCCTGGTTCAGTTCTTGGAGGTTCAGAAGTAGATGCTTGCTACCTTCAAGCTAGTCGGAGATGCATTACAGTGGTAGGAGTCAGTTACCACCACAGAGGAGAGGATGTTATTGACTTATGATCAGTTCAGTGCACGCTTTGATAAGAAGTACTTTCCTTATGCAGTCAAGGCAACTATAAAGACAGAGTTCCTTAATTTGTAGCAGGGAAACATAACAATGGCAAAGTATGAGCAGAAGTTCAACCACTTATCTCTTTTTGCTCCAAATGAGGTGGATACAGAAGAGAATAAGCGAAATAGTTTTGTTAAGGGACTGATGTGGTCTATTAAGCGAGCTATTATAGGTAGTCCAGCCTACACTACTTATGCTCGGGTGGTGGACGCTGCTTTACAGCAGTATCAGTTGACCGTGGACTTCAAGCAGGCTAAGGGTGAAAAGCGGGGTGATAGAGACTCTGCTAATCAGTCAGCTGAGAAAGGAAATGGCAATGGACACCGACAGAATGACAAAGGAAAATTCCAAGGACAGCAATCTTAGAAGAAGCACAAGGGTTATTCAGATGCTCACAGGGATGGGGCACCTATTCAGAGGCAACAGAATGGGGGACCACAAGCAAGACATGGTCAGCCACCGGCTCACTGACAGAGGAGACCATTTGGCACTTTCCAGGGTAGTTGCTACACTTGTGGAAAGTGTGCTCATACTTCTAGGCAGTGTCCTAAAGCAGGATAGGGACAGAGACAACATGTGCAGCAGGGACAGAGGGCACCGGTACCTTTACCCACTCTACAGGTTCCACGGATTCAGGGACAGACATATCTGGCTTTACCAACACTGTCACAGCCTCAGGGACAAGCACCGCAGTAATTGCATTATGGCAGGGTGTATAACCCCATGCCACAAGATATTCAGGCACCTCAGGCTATTGAGGGTATGTTTCCTATTCATGGTTCATTGGGGCATGTTTTATTTGATATAGGTGCTACACACTCATTTGTATCTAGATTTTTTATTGCTTTATCTGGGATGATGACGCGGGTATGCAGTAGACCTCAGGGTATTTCTACACCTTTAGGCAATACAGCCATTTTACATGAGATTGATAGGCCTGTGACACTAGATATTGGTAGACTCAGATTTATAGCCAATCTATTGGTCCTGGACATGCACACTTATGATGTGATACTTGGGATGGATTAGTTATCGCACTACCATGCCCAAGTTAATTGTTATGATAGGTCTGTTGTCTTTACCATACCTGGTTAGGATTTGTACGTCGTCACTATACCACTTTCTAACGGGGTCACTAGCACTTATTTGTTCCATATGGAAGAGAAAATGGAGGAGCGAATTACTGTGTTATTGGATAGCATACCAATTATACAGGACTTTCCGGATGTTTTTTAGGAGATTCCAGGGTTGCCACCTAATCGCGAGATCGACTTTGTGATTGACTTAGCTCCAGACACTACGCCTATTGCTTAGGTACCATACAGAATGGCATCAGTGGAGATGAGAGAGCTGAGGGATCAGATTCAGCAATTACTCAGCCATTCATTGGAGTATTTCACTCTGGGGACCACCAGTTCTGTTTGTGAAAAAGAAGGATGGTTCGCTTCGCCTGTGTATAGATTACAGGGAGTTGAACAAGGTTACTATTCGTAACAAGTACCCTTTGCCCAGAATTGATGATCTTTTTGATCAGTTGAAGAGAGCTACATACTTCTCTAAGATTGATCTGTGTTTTGGATATCATCAACTTAGGGTACGGGAGCAAGATGTTCCTAGGACAGCGTTTCTTACTAGATATGGTTCTTATGAGTTTCGTGTCATGCCATTCGGACTGACTAACGCACCAGCAGTGTAACGGCCCTGGATTTTTCAACCCAGTATGTCCTGTGATGACCCGAAACGGATCCAAAATGCGGAAGCAAAAGAAGGAAGGTGACCTCTAGAGATGTACGTCATCCCTAAGGCACCAAAATGACTCCATATGAAGCTATGGAACTCAAATGAGCCAAACAATGAAACAAGAATGCCAAACCCGAAAAGAAATGAACCAAGGGGTAAAATGGTCATTTCATAAAGAAATAGCTGCTACCAAGCATACCATTAGAAATACAACGAAAAATTAATGAATTTAGACTCAAGAATCACCTGATTCGGAGTCCGGACAACAAAGATATCAAGTTCTGAAGTCGAAGGAAGGGAAACCCTATCCCGGTTCGAACCAAAAACAGACACTATCTTACTAAAACTTGAATATCTTGAGCTACAAATGGAATTTGAAACTGAAATTAGTATCATTGGAAAGATTATTTCGACGCGATCAATTTAGACTTAAGAATGGACCAATTCAGAGTTAAAACGAAGAAGATATGATAGTTTGAAGTCGGAGGTGCAGTGCTGAACCAAGACACAAACACACACACACATGAACAGTACCCCGAGCGCTCGTCCAAGGGCACTCGTAATTAGCCCCGAGAGTTCTGTCCAAAATTGGAGGGCTCGTACGCCCCTTGGAGCGCTCGTGCTGCTGTAGGCTACATCTGAAATGCTAACTTGAAATGCAATTTTGAGGACTTTCTGGGCCTTTTTGAAAAAAAAACACAAAGACGAAATCCCCCTCAAAATCATGTTTTCTAGCCAACTATGCCAAAAGAAAACTTTATTTTTCATGTGAAAACCCTTAAATGCCCTTATGCTCAGTTTAGGCTCAAAACGAAAAAAAATATGAGTTTGCACCAAACATACATCTAACCCCAAATGCACTTCTAGGCTGAAATGGATATGCATGCAAAAGTAATAAGTGATTTTGAGCACGCGGGAATGGTCCACGGCTCCCGAAAATGGCCGATACAAAATCCGACCCCTCGACGGCCAACAAGGCAAAAATGAACTTGAAATGGAAATTTTGAAAACCAAAATTAATAAATGATTAAAAATTAGCGTTTGGCCATTGGCCACACTTCATACATGATTAATGAATGCTAATGGATGAATCTCATACATAATGCACACTCCGGTGCAAAATAATATACTAAAATGCAAAATTTTCATATATTCTCATTAAGGGGAAAATTTAACATCCACGACATATATGTGATTTCAAAAGAAGTTTGGCCCTTGGCCTCATGTCATATACACAAAATGAGAATCAAAAAGTGTGCTTAGGCACACACTACAAGTTTAGAATCAAATATACACATTTAACAAATAAGGTTACAAATGGCATTCCAAACCAACCTTCACAAAGATGGAAACATCCAAGTCCACAAACCATCCAAGCATAATGAGAGTCTCAACTTTAATTCCTGTACCTGAAAAATGTCCCCACAACGTGGGTGAGTAACATAAAGCTACTCGTATGAGATGAGCATGCATCGACCTAACCTTTTACAATTTTATCACCTTAAGGTGAAACATGTTAAAAATGCTCATGCCACCTAACGTCTATGTCAGAGTGTGACCCAGGAAGCATCCTAAGCTACCTAAGATCATTTCTAACACAAATCACATCATTCGTGCAATTCAAGTAACATGGGAGCATGCTATACAAAGCCACAAGATATATATTCTCAAGGTCACTAACTTGAAATCTAAAATGCTAAAACAACTATAGTGGATCATACCACCTAAAGTCTATGTTCCAAATAAATCTATAGGATCATTCCAAAGTCACATTTGAACAACAAAGCACAAATCATAATATCTACGTAATTAACCAACATAGAAGCATGCTACACAAGTATCAAGATATAGATTCTCAAGGTTACCATCTTGAAATCTAAAATACAATAACAACTAAATATAACAATTTCGTACAATTAGAATTTCTAATACCACACATCAAGACATAGATTCTCTAAGTTATCAACTTGAAATCTAAAAGTGTGAAAACAACTAAATATAACAATTTAGTATGGATGTACTTAACAACATCAATCGCCAATAGCCAAAACCACAAATCACAATTAAACATGATTGTCAACTTGGAATTGAATGCGAAATCAAATAATGGAAGACTTGGACATCACGTCTCAGATTTCCGCCGAGAACTAAATGGTTATTCCGGGCATTAACCCGCTGGGAAGACCACCCTAGTACGCACTATCTCAATTGGGGAGAACTCATACCTCCCGCACTAGAGCCAAACTCTGGCCATGTCACTTGTAACAATGTCTCAAGACTCCAAAATAAACCAAATAAGTTCACAACTTATACATAAATTATATAATGCACGAAATCACCTTCCATGCACAACTAGGTCGAAACCACACAATCCATGCCTTAGAGTTTAAATTCTAAAATGGCATATATAATGTCAATTACAAAGTGTGCAATTCATTACACAAGGGAACAATATATTCCATAAAGAAAACATGTTTTCATGAATATAAATATAACAACAATGTTATCCAATGTTCAAAACACAACCAAGTGAATGTGCAACAAGTCCAAGTCCATGATTTGAATATAGAAATAACTTCTAAAACACAAATAGATCCATGGAGCCATTAGATAGAATTTAATTAAACAAGATAATCAAATTCTCTAGATTTCAAATCAAATTCGAATAATCTCAAATTAATATATGTTAAACAACATAGCATGCTCATTACATATATCAAATCAAAAGTGTCAAATGAGCAAGATAGCATCATATAAAATTTAATTAATTTAAATTAATCAAATCTCTAGATTCCAAATGTTATTCAAATGATCCCAAATTAATATATATCAAGCACCAAATCATGGTCATACCATATCTCAAGTCTAAAATGGAATACAAGTAAAATACAATTTACTAGAATTTAAATCAAATTAAATCCATTTAATCTCTAGATTTGAAAACTCATCTAAATCATCCCAAATTAATATATATCAAAGATCAACTCATGGCCATGCCATTTACCAAGTCTAAAATGAGTTATATACAAGATATGATAAATCACTAATTTCTCAAATTAACAAAAGAAATGCATACAACTTATATAAGCATCAATAGCATGCAAGAAACAAAAATATAACCCTATAACATCCCCTACCTCACTAGAGAAGTGTCTCTCTAGAATCCAAGGCATATCAACACAAAATGGTAAACCCTTCAAGGGTTATGAAGAGGAAGATGAGGAGAACAAAAAGTATTCCCAAGTTCAAGCTTGGAAATCAATGGAAGGCTCTCAAAAATCAAGGTCAATACCTAAGGCTTCAAGCTCCATCCATAGAGGCTAGGGTTTTTGGTGAGGAAAGAATGAAATAATGTGAAAATGTGTGAGTGGAGGAAATAGAAATCCTCCACTCACTATGTGCTCTTACACCATGGTCAACACACACATCTATGGTCAATTATACAAAAACCCTTCCTTAACCATAATCCCAAAGTGGCCCAAAAATTAATAGCAAGATAAAATTTGGTGCCTACACTTGTCACAAATCCAAGGCTCCATCCTAGGCTAAATCTCAAACCTACACTTGTCAACCATCCAAGCCAACAAGTGCACTAATCCTAGGCCAACAAGTGGGTGAATCTCCACCCTCCACATGTCCTCATCCAAAGCCTCAAAGTGTTTTCACACAAATGCCAACAAGTGGACCAATGAGAGTGTGACACTTGTCACACTTTCCAGAAATTGCAAAAAGGTCCTTTTTGAAAATATCTTCCAAATTAAATTGTAAAATGATCCCTAAGATGAAAAATAATTACTTTACAGTAATTACACAAAAACCCCAAAAGTTAGGAAAATTACAAAAAGATTATGCGTCTATACCATTTACAAGAAAAGTAAGCACTTAGCATGTTTTTCTACAAAAGTGAAAATACATATAGTATGGAATTTAAATATCGTGGATGTATGCAAAACTGGAATCAAATCCAAACATGAAAAGTGAGGTTATGCCAACAAAGTGACAATCGAGAAAAAGACGAAAGGTGAATAGTGTCACAAAAGTGAAAATGTGAAAATAACTCGGTCCTCAAAGGAAATTTTCAATCCACGGAAAAGAGTCTCGGAAACCATCCCCGAGCACTCAAGATGACACTAAGTGACGGGAAACCGAACTCAGAAAGGAAAAGATCAACGGAAAAAAAAATATCCGTGAAAATCTGAAAAAGGAAAGGAAAAAAAATGACCGGGTCATTACAAGCAGTCTTCATGAATTTGATGAACTGAGTCTTCAAGGCTTAATTAGATCAATTTGTCATTGTCTTCATTAATGATATTTTGATTTATTCAAAGTTAGAGGACGATCATGCTAGACATCTTCGTATAGTCTTGCAGACGCTTCGTGAGCACTAGTTATATGCCAAGTTCGAAAAGTGTGAATTTTGACAGCAGGAAGTGAAGTTTCTGGGTTACGTGGTGTCAGAAAGGGGAATAGTGGTGAATCCAGCCAAGGTTTCAGCGGTGGTTGAGTGGGGACAGCCTACTTCACCTACCGAGATTCAGAGTTTTCTCGGATTGGCAAGATATTATCGTAGGTTCATCCAGGGTTTTTCAAAGATAGTGGGACCACTCACCTACCTAACTAAAAAGGGTGTACGGTTCGTGTGGGATGAACAATGTCAAAAAGCTTTTGATGAGCTAAAGTGCAAGTTGACTTCTGCACCAGTTCTATCTACTCCACAGAGCGGGATTGAGTATCTTGTCTACACAGATGCTTCTTTGCAAGGTCTTGAATGTGTTTTGATGCAGGAGGAGCGACCGATTTCTTATGGGTCTTGAAAACTTAAGCCTCATGAGCTTAATTATCCAACACATGATTTGGAGTTGGCAGTTGTGGTCTTTGCCTTACGCATTTGGAGGCATTATCTGTTGGGAGAATCCTTCATATTATTTAGTGATCACGAGAGTCTGCAGTATTTGTACACTCAGCCGGAGCTGAATATGAGGCAACCCCGATGGTTAGAGTTTGTTATTAAAGCTGATGTGTTATTTTTTTATTGGAACACATAAGGTATGAGTAGGGTGTCGGATCGACCCGTTTTAATTTGGTAATCATCCTTTCTCTTTTCTATCTCTCTCTTTCATCGATTCTCAAACCCACGTCTTTCTATCTCTCTCTTTCATCGATTCTCAAACCCACGTCTTCCTCTCGCCATTGTTCTTCTTCACCCTTTCTCTTAGTGAAGTGTACCACCAATGAGTTCAAAATTTAATAGCAGAATAGAATAGAGAAAATTCACATTTTTTTTTCTTACGTAAAGTAGAAATTAAATATATTGATATGAACATTATAGTACAGAAAGCCACAAGGGCATGCCCTTGGAAGAAACATCTCAAAATAAAGGTAAACAAAATATTGAAAAGAAAAAACAGACTCAGATAAAGGCAAAACTCCAAAACAAGGAAGCATCAAAAGTCACCCAAAGCACACAACACGGACCAATCAAGCACCAAGAAAATGTACAACAGAAGCATGAGGCCCAACCTAGCACTGTAGCATAACACCTTTCCACTACCAAACAGAACAATTGACTGCAACCACCAAGCCCTCAAGCCGGCCAGCAAACTACCATAAAATTACAACCTAAAATTAGGGATCGAAAGCACCAAAAACCGCCCAAAACTACAACCTAAAATGCGGTAGAACGAGCAAAATTTCACTTCTAATTAAATCATCATACCACCTCACCAAGCTATACAGCCTATAATCTGCAACCGAGCACAAAGCACAAAAAATTGAGTACTGTAAACCAAACACAAAGTACAGCAAACAGAGAAAATCCACATTCTCTTTGCAAAACCACATTTATTTTGTAGTAACACTTAGAAATCAAATAGAGCACAAGATATGTTAAATATTGACATAGTGGTAACAGAAACTTGAAAAGCCATGTATGTTTATTCAATGGTCAAACCGAGAAAGCAAAAGAGGGCATGGGTTTGGGAATTGATGAAAGAGAGAGAGAGAGAAAAGAGAAAGGGCGATTACCCAATTAAAACGGGTCAATCCGACTTTTTTCTTCTTTTTTTAACATTTTTGCTGATTTTGTTATTAATTAAGCTTATGTGTTATTTTATTATTGGAACACATAAGGGGTGAATAGGGTGAAGCTACTCACCGGTGAGTAGTTAAGCATTATCCTTTTAAAAAAGAACACCTATATATATTGTTCAGTAGCAATTAATGAAATAGAGACACATGGAAAACAAACTAAAGGGCTAATAAACAGTAGTTAACAGAATTTGGATTCAACGATACATACAAGTACATGTTTCATGATTCAATCACTTGAAATTTTGTTTATGTTACTGAATAATTAAGTTTAACATACCAAGACTATCCAACAATTTGGATTTTTTTCTGAGTGCATTGAAGGTTGAAGAACACAACATCAACCAACACCACACACTCGACTCTAATGCCTATGATCTCTACCGGTCGTCCTTCCCACAACACCTCACACTCATGGTGGATCTGGTTCGCTCCTACTCAACACGGAGACATGGAGAACAACGCGTACCCTTAACAACAATGGCAACAAGGCAACGTGACATGTCACTATTCAGTCTTTTCGTTTCAAAAGCGAGCATAAAATCTATAAGTATCGGTTTTGTATTTTATCCCTGAATCTTCTACAAAGCTCAAGAGATTGTCCCTCTGTGACTTCGATCATTTGTATGTGAATCCACAGTTATTTTGTTTTTGTTTTTGTTTTTTAATTTGTTTTATTATTGTTCTATATGAGCCATAAGATTTACAAAGTTTTTTTTGTTTTTCACATTGTTCCAATGACGTAGTTACTCAAACCAGAGAGCATCTCTGTTAGTAGCATTGTAAAGAGTGAAATAAATAATTTTTAAGAGGGAAAGCCAAGCCTTGACAACTGTGTGAATCCATGAATGTATGTAATAACAAATATGACTAGATCAATAAATATATAGAAGTCACCACAAAAAAAAAAAAAAAAAAGGGAGAGAGACACATCCACAAATATTAAAGTCACCGGAAAGAGGGAAAGACTGACCAGAAAATGAAAATAGAGCGAGGGAGAAAAATGGAGAGGAGGGGACAATTTGATATTTTTCATTTTTTTTTTTTTTCCTTTTATTTTGTTCTATGGATATTTAGACATTTATGTGAGTTGTGGAGCGAAATATATTGTGAAAAGTTTAAGTTTTTATCTAAAGAGAATTTAATCACTGTGTTTCTCTATTCAACTAACTCTTCTAAAATTACCAATTAATTAAACTATCATATGCAAAATAAAAGCAAGTAAAGTTTAGAATGACACCTGATTTTAGTGAGGAAACCAATTGAAAAATCTTGAGGTTTTGTGCGGTAAAAAGATCCACTATGTATGAAGTAAAGTAAACTAAACTTTGACTTAGACTCAAACCCCTCCGCTCTACCGAGACTCAATATGCTGAATGTCTCTAACTTTGTGACTTCTCATCCAATAACTCTTGGCTTCAGACTTATGTCTCAAATCTTGTAGAAGAATCGCTGGTAGATCAATAACATTCCACAAATTGTGATACCCCCAAATTTCCGGATGCGGGTTGGCCAGGCCCACGCCCGATTACCCGAGGATATCAAATAAATTAGCAATTAACGAACACAGAGTACAATTTTAAAGTAAATAAGAATAAATAAAATTTGCTGAATAGAAAACTAAAATGATAATCCATTGAATGAAATCCCGAAATAAAATTTCATTAGTAAACAACCTTTATGATACAACTGATCCTCCATATACAACTCGGGAATCCATCTAGTGGACCCCTATTCAAATCCCAACTGTATTCAAAAGAACTGGAAATAAAACTCAATTCTACCACATGAAATACAATCCTATGTCAACGGTGGAGTGAATGACTGTATCTGCTCAGCACGATCCAGCTCTATGACTGGAGTTAACGAACACCTGAAAAAAATAATAGAAGGGTGGGTCAGGCCCACGAGCAAGTTCTAATCTAACTACAATCCATACAATGACCCGATACGCAGATACACCATAGATACCTCACAATATCTATCTAGTCCATACATAAATATATCCACACTAGAAGACCTTCACTGGACTATAATGGGGTCTCAACCTGAGTAGAAGGCAACATGCATAAATGCACCCAAAGGTGGGCATGAATACCTAGACCTAACAGGGTACACCTCAACCATCATATTCAGCTATGCATCCCAATGCATATACGCTCCCTAACCAACGACTCTGAGACTCATGCCCATATCGTGGTGCCATAACATATATATAAAGTCCGTCTAACCCAAGGTATGCCATTTTATTGTTTATTGAATTGACATAAGAATTTTAATCCAGTTTAGTCATTCAACTTAATCAGTCGATCTGACTTAAACACAACCAACATTTAATCCAGGTAGTCATTCAACTTAATCAGTCGATCCGACTACACACAAACACAATTAATCCAGATAGTCTTTCAACTTAATCAGTCGATCTGACTAAACAAGGTTTAGGATTCAATATTTTACAATCCTTCCCTTAAATCCAATAGGTTAGGTTTATGCGTTTTGAGTTAAACCATTCCTAGTATGACACCGTCCCATACCGGTTCATACCATCCTCCACAACCATGTAATTGACAGAATCTATTAATTCAGCAATTAAAATTCCACATATATATATAATCGTTTAGCGATTTATAATCCAAAACCAATATCCAAGTATTTGTAATTAAATCCAAGCATTTAAACCATATAGTTGTAAGGAATGATTTCATAATTCAACAACTAACATCCAGAGCATGCATAGATCACATCTAATACACCAATGACCCTATAATATATTTAAACCCCTTTTATAAATATATTAAATCCCATTGGAATGCCTAAAAATAAGCTTAAGCATTTAAAACTTCATCCATCCACTAACCGTATACAATTGTACATAAGTGTTATACAGTTTGATCCGTTAATTTAGAATTAACCTTAAATCAATTTAAGGTCTTAATAACACCCAAAATTAACTATTTAATCCCTCCGTGAAGTCTCATTAAATTTCTAAAATTTAATCAAGCCATTTAGTTCCTTTCTTCTGTTAGTAGCATACACCGTTGTATATTTTTACACTGCTACATCCTTTGTCTTAGAGACTTAAACCATACAATAATAAGTTTAATAACACTTAAAATTAACTACTTAGATCCTCTGTTAAGTCCCTACAGTTCATTAGCATCACTCAAAAGCTCAAACAGTGCTCAAAACACCAAACAGAGCCCTAGAAAACACTTTCTGGACGTAAAACAAATTGGAGCCGGCTCTTGGAATGGAAGAGCCGGCTCTTCCCCTATTGGAGCCGGCTCCAATTCCCTAGGAGCCGGCTCTTGCTGAAGGAGAGCCGGCTCTTGACTTTCTAGAGCCGGCTCTCTCCCTCTTGAGAGCCTCCAGTTCACCTCTGCTCCGTTTCCGTCAATCTGCTCCTTCTCCGATCAATTCCTACCCCTCTGTTGGTTTCTTAAACTGATCTTAAGGATCTAATACCCTCCTAATAGCATCCCCAGGGTTTGATTATAGCAATTTAAATCAATTACAAAGCTTAAGTTTGCTACCCAACTTAACATGCTGTTAGTATGAACATTGGAACCATGTGCAAATTGAAACAGAACGGATTGCAACAAGTAATTAAAATAGAATAATAGCATCCCTATGAGTTTTATATACCCCAGTAGCATTCTTATACTTTGTTTACAATAGTTTAAATTAACTACAAAAATT
This sequence comes from Cornus florida, assembly GCF_030987335.1. Lineage (NCBI taxonomy): Eukaryota > Viridiplantae > Streptophyta > Magnoliopsida > Cornales > Cornaceae > Cornus > Cornus florida. Next base: position 76,412,665 of record NW_026775575.1, on the reverse strand, counting down.
AAAGTTACAACATGCTTAAAAGGCAGAAAACTGGAACCAGTGTTACATGCTTTGTAACAGATTTGTTTTAAGGCAAATATATCATCAATGAAATATATATATATACACGTAAGTTCCAATTACTGATTAGTTAAACCCTAGAGATTATCTAGGTGCACAGAACACGGCCCAAAGGGAAAGAGGAAGATAAAACTTGCCTTTCGGTTCCGATTTGAAACCTTTTAACGTCGTCTTCCTCCTAGACTTTCCGGTGACCACTGCAACACTGTCTAGCCTCCTATTACCTCTGCCCTTTCCTTCTCCTAGGTTTGGCCTTGAAACCTCAGTCGAGAACTCACAATTTGCTCTGTTCTCTCAAACCTTACTCTGTATCTCTCTGTGTTTTGCAGAACCCTCTACGTGTATATGCTATGTGATATATCGTAAAACCCTAGCTTAACGCATAATGATGTATTTATAGACTAAAAACTAAAACCCTAATCCTTGTCACATTGAGATAGAGCCCTAAACTTAATCCGAGTTGGCCCATAACAAAAACCTACAATTAAATTCCATTTAATAAAACAATAATAAATCAATTAAATCAAATTATCCAATTTAGTCAATTAATGCAAATAATGTTAAATAATTCAACTAAGGCAATTAAACCAAAATAATAAACGCAAATAAATAATTAACAAATAAATCAATTAATACACACAAATAAACAATTTGCCACATAAGCATTTATTCATAAAATTAATAAATAAAATAAAAATGCACATAAAATAACATTTAAATTCTAATTTTATTCCTTTTTAAAGTAGGGGTATTACACAAATGTCTTGATCCCTTCAAAGTGTGATTTGAAATTCTTCTTAGTTGAATTTGAATTTGATGTAAAATAAGTAGATCTGTTTTCTCTAATCGTTGTAGATGCAATCTTCAATAGACTTGAACAGGATTAGGGTTTGAACAACACCCTAAATTCACTCTTGTGTATATAATTTGTATGCTTTTAAAAATTCTCACAAAAAGGCTTTTAAAAGATTGATGAGAAGTTTAATGCAAAAGCCACAAAAACCTAGATGAGAAAATATGTTTATATAGACTTTCAAAACCCTAGATATACTTAGAAAATATGTTAAATTTGTGCACAGGTTTTTGCACTTGAACCAATTCTGGGACCTTGAACCGGTTCAAGTTGGCCAGTATTGATTTTGTTTTAAAAAAAAATAACGAAGCTATGCATCTTGAACCGGTTCAGCTACCTTGAACCAGTTCAAGTTTGCCAGACTTGAACTTGAAGATTTAAACACCCAGAAAAAATTTAGCAACGTATATTTTGAAAAACATACAATGTATGCAAGTGTTCTAACCTATCTTCCTAAGGTGTTATTCTTACATTTTCGTAGATTTCAAGCTATCGAATATGAACAACTCTTCAATTCTGCAACCGATCTTGAACTTGAATTTTAAACTTAGAAATACAACTCGATCGAACTTGTTTTGACACCAAAATTAACCAATTACAAAATATATATTTCACAATTTCAATCATTAAATTGACATACGGGTTATTTTATTGCACATTACCCTACTAAAAAAATATACCCAACCACCCAAATGCTCAAAAACATATCTGGAACGAAGGCTACCAAACCACAAGTATAAAAAAAGGATCAAACACTATGTATAGCAAACAGAAGGTCATAGAAGGAAGGTGACAAAAGGGAAGACTGAAAAATAAATCCAATCCCAAGATTATTTAGAATAAAAACCAGTGCAAATATATTGCTTAAGATTTCAGCCTAATGATGGGCATTGACAACATACATCTAGAAAGCCAAAGGGATTTGATTAATTGTTTCCATATATGTATGTATTAAAATGACTCGGTCAACATAATCTAATGCATTTCCCTAGTAAACCAAAAAAGTCCAGTTGCATAAATGCATATATATATGTATAGCAGAACGGATCTTTGAGGCTTCAAATGGGATTTAAGAGATCACATTAATTCCTCTAGCTCTATTTCAACCCATATACTACAATGTCGAACTTGCTTAAACTTTTATTTCAGTTGGTTTCTTTGCTTGCTCTAATCTCCTCAAGCATTGTGTCTGCAAATCCATATAATAGACCAAGGCTGGGTCTTTCTGGAGGAATTTTCCTACAAGGTGATCAAACAAAATCAACAAAATCATCACCACACACAAATCCAGAAACCCCAAAGAAAGACTTTGAAATCTTTTTTTACAACCAAACACTTGATCACTTCAATTACAAGCCTGAAAGCTATACCACTTTTCAACAAAGATATGTGATAAATTCCAAATACTGGGGGGGTGCCAAGGAAAACGCGCCAATCTTCGTTTATCTTGGTTCTGAGTCGCCATTAATTAAGAATGAAACTGCTAATATGACTGGTGCGCTTCTAACTGATAGTGCCCCTCGTTTTAAAGCTCTACTAATCTATATAGAGGTAGAGTAACAAATCCATGCCAAGACCTGTAGCTTTATATATATATTTCATAGATTTAGTATTAATGTTAAAGTGCATACATGCATGTATGTTTAATTTGTTTGCTCATGTATCAGCATCGGTTCTATGGAAAATCAGTTCCATTCGAATCATTTGAAAATGCTATGAAAAATGCTACTCTTCGCGGTTATTTCAATTCAGCTCAAGCAATAGCAGATTATGCAACAGTAATCACATACCTCAAGGAGAAATTTTCTGCTCGCCACTCTCCTGTTATTGTAATTGGAGGATCTTATGGAGGAAGTAAGCAATCTAGCAAATAATATTAATTAACCATTAATATATTTACCCAATTACATAAAACTAAGATATATATCATTTAATTATTTCCTATATATCCCATACTTGAAAATTTTCAGTGCTTGCGACATGGCTTCGGCTAAGGTATCCCCACATCACTCTCGGAGCTCTAGCTTCATCCGCACCTGTTGCTAACTTCCATGGCGTCCTCCCATATAACGGGTATCGTACCATTGTTGCAAAGGATTTCAAGGTACGTACAATTTAATTATTTAATGAAAATAAATTAATTTCATTTCACTATTTATTGTGTTTTTTTTTTTTTTCTTCCAAGTTAATTTTACCCCATGGATGGTACAAGGAAGTAACTATATATGCATTGTTGCAGGAGGCTAGTAAGAGATGCTATCGGATTATTAAAAAATCATGGTCTAAAATTGATACAGTTGCTGCTCGGCCAAATGGCCTTTCAATCCTTAGCCAGAGATTCAAGACTTGCTCGTAACTAACTATATACTATATATATTTGATCCTAATATATTATTAATTCTCTATTCAATAATTAGTTTTATAATAGAGTTTATTAACACATATGAATCATTTTCAAATTGGTTCAGGCTCATAAACGGATCGGTTGAGCTCAAGGACTACTTAATGCATATATATCAAAGAGCAGCTCAATATAATCATCCACCAAAATATCCTGTTACTGTGATCTGTGGTGCCATTGATACGGCACCGAAAGGAACCGATATTCTTGGCCGGATATTTGCTGGTGTCGTCGCCAATAATAATAACCAAACTTGCTATGATACGAGACCCAACGCAAGCCAAACAAATGTGGGGTATAATTGGCAAGTAAGTTGCATATATATATATATATATATATATATTGTTAATTATCATAATATATAAAAGTGTGAAATTTGGACAAAATAGGAAAAAGGGAGAGAAAACTTGGAACAAAGTGGGAATTAATAAACCATGAAAGAGAATGGGGTTTTCTCCATCTGAGAACATTTACAGTAAATCTGTATATATTGTGTGTGTGTGTGTATAAACCAAACAGACCTTAAAATTTTCTTCATCTGATTTGAATTGTTGGTTGGTTTATTAAGACATGCAGTGAGATGGTTCAGCCATTTGGACAGGGGAAGGAAACTTTCTTCCCGCCTGATCCTTCGGACAATTTAATCAACTTTACTAAGGATTGCATTGACACCTATGGCGTCCCACCAAGACCTCATTGGGCCACAACCTATTTTGGAGGCAAAGTATGTACGTTGGATTTTTTTTTTTTTTTTTCAATTCTATTTCTAAGTGCTTCCTATAATTATTATATTCATTTTAGTTATATATTACTAATTAATTACTTTTAGAAGTTTAACAAGTGCTTTTCAATGGCTCATTGTAGGATATAGGATTTGTTCTCCAAAGGTTTGCTAGCAACATCATTTTCTCCAACGGACTAAGAGATCCTTATAGCGTTGGCGGGTAGTTGAAAATGACATTTTTTTTTTTTTTAATCCTTTGTAAGTAGATAAAATTAATTTAACATGTCTTAGTTTAGTTGACCTAATATGCTATTGCTTTTCTCCTTTGATCACAGCGTGTTGAAGGACATATCAGATAGTATTCTCTCCATTTCTACGGTTAACGGTAGGTCAACCCTGTCACTCCGACCAAACAATTTATATATAAACCCCAGCTAGCTCAATTTACAGTTACATGCAAAATACAAAATTAAAACAGTAGATGATATACATCTGTGTGTACGCGTGTGTATATATATATATATATTATTCAAGAAACTTATAATATTAAATCAAAAAATTATCATATATGTATAGTCGATGCTAGTTGATTAATATGAGACACTGATAAAGTTAACCAACTGCTCGAACATATTTTTACAGAAGATATATGGTAAACTGCAAATATATATATATATATATATATAGATACATATATGTATGTATAAATATTCACCCAATTTACTCCCAGATTAAAATAGCATTAATATTTCAAGAGATTTACAATATCTACTTTAATATGCAGGATCTCATTGTTTGGACATAATGGGAGCAAAGCCGACTGATCCCGACTGGTTGGTGAAGCAACGACAGAGAGAGCTGGATGTCATCGAAGGATGGATCAAAAATTACTTTGAAGATCTTTCGGCCTTGAAGAAAATAAAATGAGTGTTGAGCATTTTAGTATTAATAGGGAGGTACTCCAAGTCACTCTAAAAATTAAACGAGGGTGGTGTACAGCAAAACCATTTATCGTATATATGTATCTAAAGTCGTTACAAGGTTTAAAGATACTATTCCTCAAATTTTGTAGAGCATTTTATCAGTTTTCTTTTCGACTAGTACAAATTATTTGATCGATCAAAGCATCTTATCAAATTTGACAAGGAATATAAATATTCAAATTAAGTATTGTGACTTTAATAATGCTCCCAATTAAGTGCAGGATGTCGCGAAGTGATATATATTCGGTGAGTCGAGGGAAAAGGGAAAACAACAATTTATGTTGGAAAAAATAAATTTTATTTTAAAAGTTTTGGATAGTCGTAGGGTTGATAAAAAAAAAAAAAAAAGAATTGATTTGGATAAAAAGACAATATTTTAAAACGCTAAGGTTTCATAATTTGACAAAACTAGAAATTGGATTCGCAGGGAATTCTAAGCAATCGTCGTGCCTAGACACGATAAATCAAAAAATTATACAGAATAAATACTTTTCCTAAATAGTTGAATCAATTCAAAATTATGAAATTTTATATTTACACCATATATAATCGTTAAGCAAACACCATATCAATGTTGTGGCTTCAATCTTAACCTTAACAAAACATTTAACTCATAATAATAATTTAAAACTAAAAAAAATAAATAAATAAATAAAGAACGATAGATGAGAGATATAGTTGGTCCCTAATCCAGTGTAGTGGTTTGCCTCTTTAATGTCAAAATGGTTTTTAACGTCCATTTCTACTGTGCATTGTCATGTGTAAAGTGATTTCTATGGCTCTGTCACTTACAGAGTTAATATTGTAATTTCCTATATCGATCTGTGTGGTCATTTTTATGTCATTCAGAATGCTAAATTGTGTATTCATACTTGGAAAAATTCACTACCGGTGTAGTTTCTACTATATGTGTTGTCCGTCCTTTACAGGGGTAGTTTGGTCATTTTCTATATTGCTAGACATGTGCATTGTGGTCCTGCAGTAAGAAAATTCTTAGGTCCTTGACTTCCAGATTCAATGCAAATGATATTCTCTACCAGACATTTTCTTTATCTAGAAAAATGGCACCTATATTTATTGTTCAGCAGCAATTTACTGAAGTGGGGACACATGGAAAACAAAGTAAATGGGTAATAAATTAATTGTAGTTAAACAGAATTTATGATTCAATAATACATAGGAAGTACCCATTACATGATTCAATGACTTGAAATTGTGTTTCTGTTGCTGAATTTAAGTTTAGCATACCAAGATTACCCAACAATTTGGATTTTTTAAAGCCCAAACAATTCGGGTTGGGCTCGGGCTCAACCCGAATCCAACCCAAAATTTAAAAATAAAAATTTATTTAATAACAAATAAAAAGAAAAAAGTTTTTTATTTTTGTATTTAAAATAAAATAAGGAAAGTTTTATTTTTTTTGTATTAATAAAATAAAAAATTAGAGTTGAAAAAACGCAAAAAATAATAATTGAATACTTCACAGCCATGACACTAATAGTTTGATAAGATTTTTAAAAAAAATTATTAATGAATTAAAATTTTCTGGAAATTTTGAAAAAACTTCCATTTAAAAAAACTTCCATATTTTTTTTTCTTTTTTCTTTTTTCTTTCCTTTCAAATATTTGAGATATATATATATATATATATATATACACACATGTGAAGTGTCTATTTCTTTTGCCGAAAACACTAAATTGGTCTTTGACATATATATGTGATTGGAGAGAGAATAGGTAAAGAGAAAAACAGCATATATATATATATATATACACTCTTGCCTATTCTGGTTTTGCTATTGCCCATTCTGAGTGGAGCTATTGCCCACTCGGCATCTATAGAATTAGATATATGTATACGAATTGTTTTAGGGTTTTATTCGGAGTAATTTAAAAATAAAATTTTATTTAATAACAAATAAAAAAGAAAAAGTTTTTTTACTTTTATATTTAAGATAAAATAAGGTAAGTTTTATATTTTTGAATTAATAAAAATAAAATTAGAGTTGAAAAACCTAAAAATTAATAATTGAATATTTCATTATGTTTCAAATTGGAAAAGAAACGATGTAATTTGCATATTTGTTCGTAAGAAAAATAAAATAAAATAAAAATTGAACGGGTCAACTCGTCCAGCTCAAACACATTCGAGCTGGCCCAACCCAACCCGACTTCGAGTTGAGGTTGGGTTGGGACCGGGCTGGATTGAGCATGCCCAACTTGTAGCCCTAGACACATCTAATCATGGTCATTCAATTTTGGCTTATACAATTTAGATATATATTGTCACACTATTTCACATCGAAGACCTATCCGTGAATTATTTTTTCCATTTAGATAGGGTTAGGAACCATCCTAATAATTCTTTGCTGCAAACAATGGGGATATGGTTTAGCAGGGGAATGGACCCCAAACTAGCTCTCGACCTACTCACCCAGGGTGAACATAGTTTGTTTGTTCTTGGCCAAGCAGAAGAAAGTAGTAGTACCATTACAATGCATTAGAACCGACTTTAGGAGATGGAAAAGACTGCGTCGTTTGGCAACCGTTTTTGCTTTGTATTTTTATTTTGACTCGAAGTTGCTTTGTATTTTTATTTTGATCCAAAGCAAAAACAATATTTCTAGTTTAGAGTGTGTTTATAATTTATTCATTGTTCCAAGATTTTTGAAAATAAAAACATAAAAATGTTTGGTAAAAAGTGTTGCAAATTTAATTTTGAATGGTTAGTTAAAAATGAAATTTTTTTTTTTTTTTTTTTTTTGACAGAATCAACCAAAAGCATCATTTTTATGCTTCCGATTTTGACCATTTTTCCGGAAGCGCTCCAGTACGCAACAAGCCAAAAGGGCCAAAGTGGGAGAATATATAGAAGGCATGGTTGAAATGTAATTGAAATTGTTACAATCATTATTTATTTGTTTCTGTATAGTCAGTCAACAATGATAGAGAAAAAGACTAAGGTAAACAATGATAATTTTCCTCCCAGGGCGGGATTTGGAAGAGAAGTTCTTAAAGTTTTGCTTTCGAATCGCACTCTGGACTTAAATCACACTCTTGACTTGAATAGTGCATGCGTTGTAATGCCGAAGGAGAAAAAAAATAATAATAATAATAATAATGATAATTGAACACCATTAGCTTCATTAGGAAATTGAACAAGCAATAATAAGATTGATCAAAACTTCTACCCTGTGACAACTGCATTAAACATACACAAAATACTAGCAATTACTTCTCATGAATATTTACGGGATATCAATTTGGAAACGTAAGAGTTCCCACGTATCTTGCTAAGATCGTTGACAGTTGTAAATATATGACATTATCAAACACTATTAGCTCACGTAAGAATTGTACAAGGAGAGATAACCATGCCAATAATATATATATATTCCCACTATTATTTATATATCTATGCTGTACAACTGAACTGTGGAAATAGTAATTTGCAGTCCACCATAGAACTTTCATTGTACCTGATCAGTATAGAATATTCAGAAATACTATATATGCTAACAAAAACTTATTTAGAAAATAGTGAAGCAGACTTGGAACTAACTACCCCAAATAACGTATCATAGAATCTGTATAGTTCTCTCATTCTGTTTTGTCCACAATGCATGGAGTTCAAATGTAGAATTCGCGGTTGTCAAAAAATTCCCATCCATCCTCCACAAGTGCCTTGCCATCATCTTTAGCCCCCTCCCCTACAAGGAAAAGCTGGTCATCAACAGAGGCATTTGGGCTCGTCTTCGTTGGGGTCTCAGACGGCTCATCTTGCTCAGGAACCTGATCTGGTGCCAAGCTTTTCAGGGATGAGCCTGAAGAGGCTAAGATGCAGCTTGTCTGACTGGAAGAAAGAGATTTGCTAAGTGGAACGCGCTCATCAAACTTCTCTTTCAGCAACAATACATCCTGGCAAATGACAGAGATTTCTCCTCTGCAAAAAAGAAAATATATATATAATAAAAATGGAAAGTAAATTGTCTGTTAACCAAAGTTTTCAATAAGCAGCAGCAGGATGTAAACAACCAACTCTACAACAATTCACTACCAATGCTTTGCCTGCCTAATTTTATTCTTTGTTTTACCAAGCCTTTTGGCTCAAGTGGTATGTCCTCCTTCCAAATGGAAGGTTGAATCCGGTCAGCTCAAGAGACATAGTGTTTGTGTTTTGTGTAAATAGCTTACCCACCAAAACAAAGGGGAAAAAATGTGCTAGGCAAGAGTAGAAGCTGCAGTAGCCAAAGAAAGCACAAATATTGGCATTATGAAACCTCTCGAGCAAGATATAGTCAGGTGAAGTCTGGTCAGAAAAATAGGCTCATCGGTAGGAACCTTGGTACTTATTTTAGAGTTATCCTTCAGTCAAATGGTTTCATATGATACGGTTTTATGCATCAGCCATTATGAATGGACATATAGCCAACAAATGGGGAACTACAAACTTGGAACTTGATTTTTTTATGAATGACAGAACTTACTGCAACATATCGACAACACGGCCACGGTCCACAAGGAACTCTTGTAACTGCAATACAGAAAAATGACAAGTTCAAGTCATGGTGATAATCACGTGAAGTCTGCCTGAATTAAAAATATCAACACAGTTACATGTATGGAGAGATTTTCTACCTTGGAATTCTCCTCTGCTTCTTGCTTCAGTATCTTCGACTCCTCAACCACCTTCTCCATTACAAGTTCTTGCTCAGCAAGTGCATTTTGTGCAGATTTTACCTTTTCTAGCCTTTCCTGCTCCGCTGCTTCTCTAACTTTTTCTGCTGCAGCTAATCGTAACTCGAGAGTTTGACGCATCTGCAGAAAAAATGGGATACCATGTTATTTCTCCACATTATTCTTTCTTTATTACAAATAAATAAACTGAGACTATATCAATGGAGTTGGTAGGCCATAATAAGACTTAAAATTCAAAAGCGATATGGAGCAAAGACTCTTTCAGATCGTGCTTTAGCAAAGTCAAATGACCAGACAGGAAACAGTTCAAGATTCAGAGAGTCTACTCAACAATTCAAAGCAGAAAGGAAGGGTACAAGAATCTATATCACATGGAACTTGAACCAATTACTCATCAAATACACGTAATAAAGTACATCAAAACCACTTTCACAGTTGACGGGTAGACTGGGGAGAGCATTACACCAAAACTTAGCAAGTTGGATGCATAGAATTCAATCTTAAAACCAAATGTAACAAGTTGCTGCATCTTGTAGAGAATTAAGGCTAACATGAATATAAATAAGGGTGTTCCCAATGCCAAAGAAATAATGGATATTGCCAAAGCAATGTATAGATTTGGAGTAGTTTGTACAACTATCCACAACACTTTACTTCCATAGTTCCATATATGCCAAAGTTACTTTAGCAACTGTGGGAGCTTATATAATTGATAGCATACCAACTTAATTGATTTATTAAAATATAACAACCACAACCAGGACAACTAATTATTTTTGTTAGATTATGCGCACAAACACAAACTAGCTATGTGAATATATATATATATGAATTACCAACACCAGTGTACTAGAAGCAAAAACATATATTACTAGAACACATTTTTGGCACGTCCTACCAGATATTAAAGTTTATATTAATGTGTAATTAATTGCTATAGAAGTGACTCTAAAATGGAATTTAAGCGTGTGGGGCGAAAGAATATAAATAATAAAATGTAAAACAGCACCTCATCAAGAATTGCAAGGGATTTGTCCCTTTCATCTGACAAACTAAGCAGGCGAGATTGAAGTTCCTTTACTTCAGTAGCTAGAATGGCCTTCTCTCCATATACTTCTCCCGCATGCTGCAACAATAGGAAAGTAGACCAAAATTTTATTTTAATTAGTCAAAGAACAGCTAGATTCTCAAATCATTGAATTAAAATTTATATTGTAACAAGTGCACAACCATGTCATTTGCTTCCTTTGCATTATGCAGCATTTTTTTGAGGTCTTCCACCTTGGTGAGAATATCCAAGCCCCCTCTAATAGCTTCCTCCTTGGCTTGTTCTGCAGCATTCTCTTGATCTTCCACTTCTCTCATCAAGCTGATAACTGACTCCACAGCTGAAAACAAGGTTTTCTGCACCATTTTTCAATTATAAGAATCCAAAACAGCTCTGTCCCACAACAACAAAAAGACAAAAGGCAATTTGTAACAGGTACTCCGTTCACCTCTCTTCTCTATGTTTGTATGTATATGCAGTGTGTTTTATAATAAATAGTGGAACGTCTGAAAACACAAAGCCCAAAAACCAAAGATTGATGGTTGGATTACAAATGGTTGATCAACCTTACTAAATTATCACAGGTCATCCCAAACTACAATAGCAACCAAATTGACCAAAACACTTTGTTTTTTAGTCAAGGCTACAAGAAATACCTGTCTTGAAATTTATTGATTAAAAGGGGAAATCTTCTAATCCCAATATTGCAAATCTTTATAGCTTACAAGTCCAACACAGAATTTCTTCAAGGACAGTTCACAGGTTTGTGCTAGAATCACCAACCACCATCTAAAGTGTGAAGGAAAAAAGGCTTCAGCAGTAGTCAACATAAAATAATAGAGAATGCAGTGTAGAACTTGGAAAAAAATGAAGAACAACGAAAAAAGTTAAAAGAATTTGTAAGGTAACCTAAAAGCAACAACCCTGACTTCTATAATATCATAGATCTTTATGGAGTGTCAATTTAATAAAGATTGGGACATTGACAATATAATAATAGCACTCCAAAACGAAAAGATTACTCAAAATAACCACTTTTGTTATCAAAGGAACGATAATACAAAAGGATGGAGAGATAGATAGCGAAACAGTGATGTAACTAGTAGAATTGGAGCGGGTTGGACAAAATAAATACAAGCTAGATGGATTTTATGTGATAAGAATAACACATAGGTTAAAGGGAAAATTGTACAAGGACCGTTATTAGACCATGTTTTATAGAGTGGTCCGAGCAGAGTGTTGGGCCCTAAATAGTAAATAAGAATGCGGATGAGTGGAGTAACTAGGAGAGAGAGGGTAACTAATGAAAGTGATCACTAATGAAGGTGGTCACTAATGAAAGTGTGACTATAATTAGATGTAGCTCCCATTGGTGAAAAAATCAGAGTAGACTTTGATGGTTTGGACAAATACATTGGAGACCTAGAGACACGCCAGTCAAATGAGGAAGACTAGTTTTAATAGAAGGTAAGAGACGGGGAGGGCGACCAAATAACATGGGATGATGTTGCTATAAATGATTTTAAAAAGTTAAATATAGTAGGTGAAATGGCATGTAATTAAGAAGCTTGGAGAGAGAATTAATGTGGCTGACCCCATTTATATGGGATTAAGGCAAGGGGAAAAAAAAAAAACCAGCCACAAGAAACGATATGAAACTGAAACTGGATGCAGAAAATACTCTTGACAAAGTAATTTATACTAAACTGAAAAAATATGCCAACTAGCTATTATCAATTCTCCTTCCTAAGATACATAAATCAGCTTGCTCTCCAACCTCACGCCAACCCACCCCCCAACAACCCAAAAAAAAGAAAGAACATATTTTTAATACAATCTAGTGTAAATACTTTTATGAAAATTTCTTACAATGGGAAATTATGGACTTTTTTTTCATAATTAAAATAATGGACATTTTCAGCAGCCAAGGAAAGAAAAAATTGGAACATGAAATGGCCATTTCGGTAAGAATGCAAAGCCACATAGACTTATATATCTATTAGAATTTTCCCCTTTAATTTGATTACTACTCTATAAACATGGAGGCAGTTTACAGAGTATTAGATATATGCAGCATGTGGCTCAGATCATGTGGAACATATGCCAAGTGTATATGAGTAAAGTTATAAAATTATAAGCCTACTCTAGTAATGCTCCCAATTTTTCTCTTAAATTCATAATAAGACACTAAAAGCCAAGCAAATTTTGATGCTGATAATACCTTGTTACTTCTTGCATCTTCAATAATATTCTCAAGAAGATCAATTCTACAAATTTGGCCAGATCTGGTAACACTAGTGTTCAAGGTTGACTCATCCTCCAGAGCAATCATTTCACCAACATATGTATCTTCCTTGGAAGCAACATCCAAAGAATCACTTGGTTCTGGTTTCTCACAACCAGTAATTAGCAAGTCAGACACAACTACCAACTGATCACTGGTTTTAGGAGAAATCAGTGTCTCTTCTTGAACAGGTGATAGAGCCAGCTGAACCACAGAATTTTCAACCTCCAATGCATTTCCCTCTAAACAAGATTGATCTTGACTGTTTCCCTCATCAACAGCCATATTACAATGACAAGCACCACATCCTTCAGTACCTTCACAATCAGAATGTATTATATCATTTATGCTTCCATTTACACCACGATTCTCATGCTCCAAAGTGGTTGATGAAACAAGTAAATTCTCATCAGAGCCAACGTCGACACTACTTTCCTGATACTTCCCTACTGAAATGGCTACTTCACTTTCAGTGTTTCCACCTACTTGTTCATGATCATCGTTTGCATCATTTTCATCTATCAATGTGATTGATGAGACTTGGGAGGTCAGATCAGATCCAACTTTGACGCTATGTTCTTCACGCTTCCCTAATGAAGTCAATTCCTCAATTCCATTAGATCCGCATACTTGATCTTGACCAACATTTATATCATAATATGAAGAACCATTTAAAGACTCATCCCAGCTTGTTGAACCTGCAATAAGAGCACTATGAGTACATGCCAAGTGGTTGCCACCTTCCCAGCTAATAAAATCAACATGTTATGTCAACTACAACATTTACAAAAGCTAAATTTAACTGAAAAGAACACATATTGATTACCTTCCACAAGGAATTTAATTTAAAGACTTATCTGACACGTGAATTTTAGAAAGCTGATCAATCAACATACAACTTCTAGAAAAGGGTAAAAAAAAAAAAAAAAAGAAAAAAGAAAAACTGATGTCTCGACTGAAATTGGAAATTGAATTTAAAACTGTATGAGCATTTCAACAAACATAGGAGCAAAGGAATTACCTCTTGACTGTTGCAGCAAAACATCATTCTCATTAGAAGAGCAGGGTGATGAGGACCGTTTCGCAGAGGTATTACCTCTTGACTGTTCCAGCAAAACACCATTGTCATTAGAAGAGCAGGGTTCCGGGGACCGTTTGGAGATATAGGGGATGACCTCGACAAGAACAGCCTCCACGGCTGCATCAGCATCCTTAGAGTGCTCAATAGCTACAGCCCTTAGTATCCGAGCATCAAGCTGTTCAAAATAACATTTGAAACGTGGTCTACGTTGATAATGACACAAAAGTGAAGAAAGGTTGCTAAATTTTTGCATTGATTTTACCACAAAACAATGTAACCAGTTGGTATGCAATCATAAAAGTGATTAAAATATCAACCTCACAAAAAATAAAATAAAATGAACTCATAATAACCTCACAATTCAATGGAAGCTCGTCAACACCAAAAGAGTTGTTATATAATTTAAGTAATTAATTATTGTAATCTTAAAATTTTCAATATAGTTACCCTATTAATAAATGCTATGTTGAGTGGAAGATTTTCATAAGTTATAATCACTAGTACCTTATAAAAACATGAAGAAAAGGATTGTTAAATATACTATCATGAATTTGCATTTACCCACTACAAACATACATCTCCATACTTCTCCATGATTCTAGGACAAAATCTAAACAATACATCATTCATGATTAACCACAAATCTCAACTTGAATCAAGCAATTAAAGAAACAAACTAAAAACATAAAAACTTAGCAGTAATATTACCTGTGGAAAAACCTCCTGCAATGCCTTATAAACTGAATTGAAACCCATCTTCAATAACTACTAAATCTACACAGAAAAGACAAAAGCAAATTTCAGAAAATACAGAACATTATAATAACAAAATAAATTGAATAAATATACAAATAATGACACATGAATAATTACAGTTTACAATAAAGAAATAAGTAAACAAAAAACTTGTGTTAAGTTCGAAATTTTTTAATCTTTTCTTAAAAAGCACAAGCCCTAATCCTCCGTTGGGTTGCCAAGAAAACTAAGTATCATACAAGAAATAAATATTGAAGAGATTTTCTAAAGATCTATCTCTAAATTAACACAATAAGTTGTTTTTGGTTACTGGACTGGAGGTTTTTGTTCTCTCGAGTCGAAACAAGAATAAAAATATAAAAACTGAAACTTCCAATTTCTTTTTCCTTTTCTTTCCTACCTTTCTCGGCAACCAAACGATTGGAAAAAATCAAGATCAATGTATTTCACAACAAGAAGAATATTACAGAAACCCTAGAAATAAATAATCAAAGGGTTTGAGAGGAATACGAACCTTTCGGACGCTTAACGTTCCCAATTCTCGCCCTACGAGAGAGAGAGAGAGAGAGAGAGAGAGTAGTAGTGAAAACAGAGAGAGAATTCTATTTATTTAAATATATTTATAGAAATGTAATATATAAATATATGTAAGATACGTAATTGTAGATTTGTTTTGATGAGAAGAAGTCGCCGATTAATACGAGACCCATGCTGCTAAGAAATGGGGTATTCGTGTCAATTAATATTTATGGAAGGGTATTTTCGTCTAATGATATGGGAATGTTTGACTTCTGTGGCGCTACGTGGAGCAGATTGTATGGTGGAGAAACAAGCCAGTTCAATTGGGTATGAAGAGATTGGATGTACGATCCTAGTCAGCAGGACCTTTAGGATTATTTGTGGGGACAACTTTCGGGCTTTCAAGAAGTTTGTAGGCAGTGTTTGGAAGATTGTGCAATGGGCCAAAAGGCCCAAACCAAAATTTATTAATACCTCTATTATTAATAAAATGCGTGGAATTAAAGAAAATTTTAGTTAAATTTTATGAGTTGTTTTTTTCATATTTCACCAATTATAATTTCAATTCCATGCCTGACAAACATATAGCAATGGGATCGTGTGAGATGGAAAGGATGTGATGCTACATTTGGTATGCAATAATAAAATGGAATGGTCATTCTCAATCTATTATTTGGTTGCAAATATAAAATGTGTAGGAATGAAATGATAATAACTATTCTAATATTTAGTTGGACCCATTTAAAATTCATAATGAATGAATTTCAAATTAAATTTTCAAAAATGTCCCTATATATATATATATATATTTTAAAGAAATGACAACGGTGGTAGATGATGGTGGAGGTAGAAAGCGGTAATGGTATTGAAAGATGGCAGTGGTGTTGGTGGAAGGCGATGATAGTGGTAGTAGTTGTGGAATGCGGCAATGGTGTAGGTGATGAAGGTAAAAGGCAATGGAGGTGACAGTAGTAGAAAACAGCAATGGTGGTGGGTGGAAAGCAGTGGAGGTAATGGTAATGATGGGAGTCGACGGGGTGTTGGTGGTGAAAAACGATCACCCCAAAATCTTAAATACATAAACTCTTGTCTAGTATTAAAATCTGGCATGACTTTCTTTACACAACCACAATTTTACAAAAAAAATAATTAAATAAAGAAGTAGATGTAAATCACCCACTAATTTATTAAATCGATACAACTATAATAACAATCAACCTTGTCACAATTAATCCATGACAACTGAACAAAATGAACTAAATCCCAAAATATATCGTCATTCTTATTACAATGCGAAATTGAACTAAACCAAAGAATACGACAAGCTAGCCAAAATCCATCACCACCATGTAATCCCATCACGTTCCTACTCAACGTGAACCTGAAATGTGATAATGGGGTGAGCTCACAAGCTCAGCAATAAATGCTAAACACAATCATCGTTCAGCAAATTAACCTTACCTTGTATTCATGTATATATAAGCAACTCAAATAAGTTCATTATTCAAATGTGTATAACCCAGTTAATTATAAACTTAATAAATAACCATCTTTTATTTTTAATAAATCTGCATATCTCACATGAGCCACGGGCTCCCGTCCAATAAAATGGTGTGAATCGTATAGTCCCTGACTACCAAAAACACACATGTGGCTGGATTGTACGTCTATTCCCCAGATGATCCTTGATCACGTCCACACAATAAAGGCTCATTAGATCCATGGCCATAATAAAAGGGTAGTGCACTCCCAAATAAGTAGGTCCCTGACCATACCCAAAGTCATCATAGCGTCAGTCCCTGACTGCCCTCCGACTAATCCAAACTCATCATTATTAACTATGGTGAATTATGAGGGACATTATTAGTTAATAATTTAAATTAATAAGTAATACACCCAAACACACTTTTAATTTAAAACAGAACCCTTAAGACCCAACTAGTGGGAGTACAGAAATTCTGGACACACTTTAATATCAGATATAAATCCCTATAACATTTTTGAGTCAAACCTTTAATAATTTTCCGTACTCTCCATTAATAGTTTTTTTTTTTTTTTTTTTTTTGAAGTTTTAATTTGGTT
This sequence comes from Cornus florida, assembly GCF_030987335.1. Taxonomy (NCBI): domain Eukaryota; kingdom Viridiplantae; phylum Streptophyta; class Magnoliopsida; order Cornales; family Cornaceae; genus Cornus; species Cornus florida. The sequence continues at coordinate 76,395,176 of NW_026775575.1, read as the reverse complement.
AAAGTATCTAAACAGTATCTACAAATCAGGATTGCATCACAATTGATTTCAATATGCTTACAAAGAGTAATATAGAATTTCTTGTAATTTTGAAATATGATTACTATTTTTCTTTCCTAACTTAATTAAATCAAGATCACTTAAAAGAAAATAATAAGAAAAAAATATTGAATCTCTATGGACACAACAGTGAACCCAAATTAACAGATTTAGAGAGTGAAATGGAAACCCAGTTAAAAACGCATATGGGTCTCTCTCTCTCTCTCATTCACTTGTCCCTTGACTGTGAGTGGTTACACAAACCCACTACATCACCATCATCCGAATTTGATTCCCAATATGCTACTAGCAAATTAATTATGGAAATCTATAGTTGCATCTAATCTAACCCAAAAGCAGGCCCACAACAAGTTACTGGAGTCATTCTATATAAAATTACTTATATAAGATGTCTAACATGCATATATACGTACATAAATATTCATATATATATGTGTGTGTGTGTGTGAAAATATATTTTGCACCTTCGCAGTACTCCAACAAAGTTAACAGAGCAGGTTCACGCCCCAAAATTCCATGATATGCTTCCACAATTTTCCTCAGTTATTCAACCATATATACCACATATATTATATCCCATATATACAAATAGATCATAACGGGAACCCATCTATAATAATCATTGTAATCCTTTGAATGGAAACAGTATATTGCATTATGTAAAACTTTAAATTCAACTTACCAATAATAGCATGCCTAGACTAAACCATCCTAACTAAATCCTTGATTTTAAGTTCTACGATCAAACTTAATTTAATTATTTTAAAACAAATAATTTCCTTTATTGGAACCCAATAATTCAAGAAAACAAGTGCACATTTGTACTAGTATAATCCTAACTTTAAGAATAATATTTCTACAATTTATTTAAAACACACAAATTAGATTTTTTTAAGACTCATCATAATCAAGTTTCAAATATATATAAAAATACAATGCAAGATTAACTTGCCTGAAAAATTGCTAAACCTTCCTTTTACACAATTGTCTGATCACTGTCCTTTCTCCCGGTTACACCGTCCTTTCTCCCGACTACTGCAGAAGACATGACGTTAGATAACTCTCTCTCTGGGTCTCCGTCTTATCACGCTGTATCGTGCCAATATTATTATTTTTTTTTTAAATAATATCCTCGTAGAACTGATACAACATGAAATATAAAGATAACTATAACTGCATTTGAGATAGTTTAGGATTCCTATTTAAATTTAAAAAAAAAAAAAAAAAAAAAAACTCTAATATCACTACTATATTTTTAAATTCAAACATAGATAACAATTAAATAAAATAAAATAAATAAATATATGTATGTGTGTGTGTGTGTATATATATATATATATAAATTTATACACGGGTCTTACATTCTACCCTTATAGAAAGAAATTTCGCCCTCGAAATTTGCGTACCTTATTCGAATAGATGTGGGTACTTTCCCTTCATTTCTGACTCTAGCTCCCAAGTAGCCTCTCTCTCATCCTGATGATTCTACTGCACCTTCACCAGAGGTATCTCTGCCCGCCTCAACTGTTTCACCATACTGTCAACAATGCAAACAGGCGTCTCAGCATAGGTTGCATTAGGACGCAACTGAACCTCTGTGCAGTCAACAACCTGAGTTTCATCCCTTAAGCACCTCCTCAACATGGAGACATGGAAAACATCATGAACAGCTGATAGTCTAGATGGTAGAGCCAATCTATACGCCACCTTCCCAATCCTCTCTATGATCTTAAAAGGTCCAATGAATTGAGGAGCTAACTTCCCTTTCTTTTTACCAAATCTCGTAACCCCCTTCATTGGTGATACTTTCAAGAACACCAAGTCACCCACACTAAACTCTAAAGCACGACGACGTCGATCTGCATAACTCTTCTGTCGACTCTGAGCTGTGCGAAGTTGATCTCGAATGATGGTAACCTTCTCCATAGTCTCTTGCACCAACTCTGGCCCCAAAAAACTACCATCACCAACCTCAGCCCAACATACAGGTGAACGACAAGGTCTACCATAAAGTGCCTCATACGGTGCTATGTCGATACTAGCTTGATAGCTGTTATTATAAGCGAACTCAACCGGTGGAATGTGATCCTCCCAACTGTCCCGAAAATCTAGCGCACAAGCACGAAGCATATCCTCCAACACCTGAATGACCCTCTCGGACTGGCCATTGGTCTAAGGATGAAAAGCAGTACTCAAACTCAAAGGAGTACCAAAAGCTGCATAGAAACTACTCCAAAATCGAGATGAAAAACGAGGATCGCGATCTGAGACAATAGACACCGGCACTCCATGAAGCTTAACTAAGTCTCTAATGTAGATCTTACACAATTCCTTTACAGTATCAGTAGCTTGAATGGGTAGAAAATGAGCTGATTTAGTCAATCGGTCCACTATCACCCACACTGTATCATGGTTATGTATCGACCTCAGTAACCCCACAACAAAATCCATCGTCAAATGCTCCCATTTCTACTCAGGCACAGGCAAAGGCTGTAATAGTCCTGCTGGTCTCTGGTGCTTAGCCTTCACTCGCTAACAAGTGAGACATCTAGATACAAACTCTGCCACATCACGTTTCATACTTTCCCACCGGAACTGTCTCTCAAGATCATGATACATCTTAGTGCCACCTGGGTGCACTATGTACCTAGAGTGGTGTGCCTCCTCTAAAATCTTTCTCTTGAGTTCTGCTAAGTCTGGAACACATAGCATACCTCGAAATCTCATACCACCATCAGCTCCATACGTCCAGTCAACATTACCTTCATCATTAACAGCCTCAACTGCTTTGGTCTGTAACCTGTTATCCTGAGTCTGAGAATGAATGATCCGGCTGATCAAAGTAGGTTGTACAGTCAAACTACAAAGAAGAGCCCCTGTACTCTGAGAACTCGGCATGATAGAAAACTTTGCCAATACCTCTAACATCATCCACTCCTGAATCATCATAAAAGCAACTATTTCTGTTGGTTTCCGACTCAAGGCATCTGCTACCACATTCGCTTTTCCAGGATGATACTGAAGGGTCATATCAAAATCCTTCATCTTCTCCATCCACCTCCGTTGTCTCATATTCAACTCTTTCTGAGTGTAGAGGTACTTAAGGCTCTTGTGATCAGAGAATAACTCAAATTCCTCGTCATACAAATAATGCCTCCACACCTTCAATGCAAGAACCACTGCTGCCAATTCCAGGTCATGTGTAGGGTAATTCTGCTCATGTAGCTTAAGCTGCCTAGAGGCATACGCTACCACTTTATCATCTTGCATCAAAACACAGCCAAGACCCTAATATGATGCATCTGTGTAGATCACAAATCTTTTACCACTAACAGGAATGGTAAGAATTGGTGCTGAAGTCAGTCTCGTCTTCAGCTCCTCAAATGCCTACTCACAACGGTGATCCCAAACAAACTTCACATCCTTTCGAGTCAAACGGGTCAATGGTGCAGCAATCTTAGAGAAACCCTCCATGAAGCGCCTATAGTATCCTGCCAGTCCTAAGAAGCTACGAATCTCAGTGACAGTAGTAGGCCATTTCCAACTCATCACAACCTCCACCTTGGCAGAATCCATTGAAACTCTATCCTTAGAGATCACATGCCCCAAAAACTGAATCTGCTCCTGCCAAAAATCACACTTCTCAAACTGAGCATAGAGCTGATGCTCACGCAAAGTCTGAAGTGTAATGCTTAAGTGTCTCTCATGCTCCTCCTTAGTCTTGGAATATATCAGAATGTCATCAACAAATACCACAACAAGCTGATCCAAGTAAGGTCGAAACACTCGGTTCATCAAATCCATAAAAACTATCGGAGCGTTAGTCAATCCAAAAAGCATGACTAAGAACTCATAGAGGCCATAACGAGTCCTGAAGGCAGTCTTAGGAATATCCTCATCCCTAATCCTCAGCTGATGGTACCCAGTCCTCAAGTCAATCTTAGAAAACAACTGCGCCCCTCTGAGTTGATCAAACAAATCATCGATGCGTGGCAATGGGTACTTGTTCTTAATAGTGACCTTATTCAGTGCATGGTAGTCAACACATAAGCGGAGTGACCATCCTTCTTCTTGACAAATAGAACAGGTGCTCCCCAAGGTGATGTGCTAGGTCGAATAAACCCCTGATCTTACAACTCTTGAGTCTGTTTCTTCAACTCACTTAATTCAACTGGCGCCATTCTGTAGGGTGCCCTAGAAATAGGTGAAATACCAGGAGTGAGGTCGATGCAAAAATCCACTGCCCTCCTAGGAGGCAAACCCAGAATATCTTGAAACACATCTACATACCTTGACACTGTAGGCAACTGCTCTATAGTCAAGCGTTGCTCAACCACCTCAATGTGTGCAAGAAATCCCATAGTTATGGTGCCCTCGAACTCTCCACACTTATATCGAGAAGGTAACTGTCCCGAAATTGAGAATACAATAATCCTCTCATGACAGTCCAACTGAGCATGATATCTAGTCAACCAATCCATACCCAGTATAGCATCAAAGTCTCTCATATGTAATACTATCAAATCAATAAGGTACTCCAACTCCCCAATTGTAACAGGACAAGTACGACATATTCTATCAAGTGTTGTCGCGCTCCCGAGTGGAGTTGTAATAGATAAGGCATTACTCATATGTCCAGGTTCTAATCCCAGTGTGTCCACAAATGATAGTGCAATGAAAAAATATGAAGAACCTGAATCAAATAGCACTCTAGCTACACTGCCATAAATAGTAAGTGTACCTTCCACTGCTGGTGGTGCACGGTCCTGTCTCCCATCTGGAACAACTGCATTAAACCTTGCACCTCCATGCTGCTGTGGTGCTTGACCTCTCTGCTGGTTATTCTTGTGAGGCTTGGGACAATTACGAGCCAAATGTCTTTGCTCACGACAATTGTAGCAATGTCCGTTGAACTGATATGGCTGTGTATCATGAGGCATGGCTGGTACTAAAGCTGTGGATTAATCACCTTCACCAACTCTCTGCCGTTTCCCTACTTGCCAATCTTGTCTGCCTCTCTGCCAAGACTGACCTTGCCAGTTTCTCTGAGCCTGCTGCTGTTGACCCCTCTGATTCTGTTGAGAGTTGCTCTGATTTTATTGAGAGCTGCTAGCCCTCTTACTTTTCTGTTCTGCCCTACGCTCCTTCTGTTTCTGAAAGGCAATGTTATTATTCTCCTCTACTGCCATGGCACATTCCACCACTTTAGCATAAGTGTCAAAATGATGACCCACCACAAACTTCTTCACATGAGAGATCAACCCCCGCTCAAACTTTCTGACCTTGTGTAATTCATTCGCAACAATGTGAGGAGCGAATTGGGATAGCTCTGTAAACTTTCTCTCGTACTCATTGACTGTCATATCATAATTCTTTTCCAGCTGCATGAACTCAGTTGCCTTCTTCTCCTTCACTGATTGTGGAAAGTATTTGTCATTGAACCGAGTTTTAAAATCATCCCAGGTCATAGTTGTAATGTCCACAACCATCCTGGTCTCTGACTGCCACCACTGATGCGCCTCACCAGATAAAAAAAAATGCACCAATCTTCCTTTTCTGCACCTCAGTGCAGTCCATCATCTCAAAATATCTTTCCAAATCTTCAATCCATTTCTCGGTATCAAGTGGATCGGTAGATCTGACGAAATCAACAGCCCCCAATTTGCGTATATCTCTGATAAATCCAATCATAGGACTCGGTACATTTGGTATGTAATAATAGAATGAAATGGTCATTCTTATTCTATTATTTGGTTGCAAATATAAAACGTGTAGGAATGAAATGATAATAACCATTCTAATGTTTAGTTGGACCCGTTTAAAATTTATAATGAATGAATTTCAAATTAAATTCTCAAAAATGTCCCTATATATATATATATATATATATATATATATATATATATATATTAAAGAAATGACGACAGTGGTAGATGATGGTGGAGGTGGAAAGCGGTAATGGTGTTGGAAGGTGGCAGTGGTGTTGGTGGAAGGCGATGATAGTGGTAGTAGTTGTGGAAGGCGGCAATGGTGTAGGTGATGAAGATGAAAGGCAATGGAGGTGACAGTAGTAGAAAGCGGCAGTGGTGGTGGGTGGAAGGCAGTGGAGGTAGTGGTAATGATGGGAGTCGACGGGGGTGTTGGTGGTGAAAGATGATGGCAATGGCAATGGAGGCGATGACGGCAATGGAAGGCAATGGAGGTTGCGGCGATGTGGTGGTGATGGAATGTGGCAACAGTGGTGGCAGTGGTGAAAGGTAATGATGGTGGTAACAACGACAGTAGTGGTGGCGATAATGGTGACGGTGATAATGGCAATGATGGAGGTAAAAGGCAATAAAGGTGGCAGTGGTCGAAGGTGATAGTGGTGGAAGTCAGTGGTAGTGGAGGTGGCGATGGTGAAAGGCGGTGTGGTGGTTGAAGGCGACAACAATAGTGGTGATGGCAGTAACTTTATTTATATTACTTGGGAATAGAATGGTCATTTCATAGGTTTAGTAACTTTAGTTGTAGAATGGATTTTTTTTCCTAATGAAATGACCATTTCCAATTTAAATTACATTCCAAACAAATAAATTGTTGGAATGAGTATTTCATTCCTCACACAAAACCCAACATGAAAAATAAAATAAAAAAATAAAAAATAAAATTTTGCTATACGGATAGTTTTTCAATAAAATGATCATTTTATACTTTGAGAATTGTGAAATTTATCATAGAAAAAGAGTATTATTGCGAGTCCATAAAATTTTCTCAACAAATCAAAATAGTTTTATGAGAAAATTAATAAATGGTTATAATTTTTCTTTTAATCATAATTAAAATTTTCATTTCTTTACCTTTCTTGCTATATTCATTTAACCAAAGTGAACATTAAATCTTATAAATAAGGACATCTCAATCAACGTTTGACACCTACAAATTAGTATTTTATGAAAAATGTTTATAAAATTTGAACAAAAATTTTTTCAATTTCAATTCCAATGAGCCTGTTCGCAAACACAATATAAGTTTAAATCTTGTCGGAACCATCTATCAAAGCAATAGTTACTGGTTTGATTTTGATTGCTTTTTATGAAATTATTTGGACCAAGTCAATACGCAAGGTTTGAACAAGATTATGTTTTCAAATATGTCTATATCTTTTCTACCTTTTTAAAATGGATGATGAGAAAAATATTCTCAAGAGAAAAATAAATGTGTAAATGGAGAGTGTATTTTTTACCAATTGAGAAAAAATGAAAAATTTCTCGTGGTACCTTTATTAACTACTACTATTACAGTATTATCATAAAATACTGTGTAGGTCATTGCCAATATGTCTAGATCATCGGGCCATTAAGGCCTCTTTTGGACTGACTTTTCATACACTAATCCGCCAATTACATGATACCATTTGGACATATGTAAATAGCTTCCACATCAACAACTCGTTTTTGCTTTTCATCGCAAAAATGTGGACAATTAATCATAGATAATGGTTATCTATTCCCTGGTGATTAGGGTGAAGTTACTCACCTTTATGTGGTCAAATAATAAAATAATACATCATATTTAATAATAAAATAATTCACACCTAAAAACACGTTTAAAGCAGATAAATGTGTGAATTATTTTATTATTAAAGATAATGCGTTATTTTGTTATTAGACCACATATGAGTGAGTAGTTTCACTCTACTCACCAGTGAGTAATTAAGCATTGTCCATTAATCATTAAATGACGCTATATAAATGGGCCAAATAATTCCACATATTAGCTAGTGTAGGATTTTATGTTTGCATATTGCACTTAGAACAATGCAAGATAATTTATTTATTATTATTTTTTTAATCCGCGATGGTACTATTGCACCTCTTAAAATACTTCATCACAATTAATGAGTCAGTGGCCTAGCGATATCATGCCCTTACTTCTCAAAGAGAGGTCAAAGGTTCAAGTTTCAGTGAAAGCATAAGTGTGTGAGTACCAACTAAAAAAAAAAAAAAAACCTCCATCACCCAGCACATGCAATTCTCAATCTATGAATGTTTAACTAGCTAAAGAAAGCCTTAAATCTCCAATTATATTATCTAATTCAATATGTACGCATATAATTATTGACTTATTGACGTGTATATAGGTCTGCATCCTCGTATATGTTAGCTTGAACTTTATCATTGAACTTGGCCGGCAATCTTTTTATCTTATAATCAAGTGTAATGACTTTACCACATTCTTTAATATCTCGGTAATAGGATGAGTTGGGCATATATAACACGACATTAGTAACGCGGACTAAATAAAAATGCACCATATTAGTTATGATAGGTTTTATAAATCCATGGAACCAATTTCATTATATGGTATATTTCTTCACTCGGTACACGGGTATGTCCTGCTCACGCGATATATTACAATTATTTTTCTCCTTCATGTGGTAGCTAGAAACAAAGTTGGCATTGCAAAACCTAATTGGCACTTAGCACCTCACCAAACAAGTACTCCTCACACAGAAAGAATGAACAAGCTAGGCACTCTAATTATTTCAGAACCTAAACTCCTCCATCACTTCAACTACTCTCTTGGTCACTCCATTTTTTGTTTTTTAATCAACCCACTAGAGCACCTAACTCGAGGAAATGAGAAGGTTATGAATGCCTTAGTATATAAGTAGAAGCAATTAGGGCTACATTCAATTACTACTCTTTCTTGTGTTCTTCACATTTGTTAGTGAAAGTGATCACAAGAATGGGTATGACCAAGATTCTCAAATTGTCAACCCTCTTCATGGCATTCTTGCTACTCAATCCCAAGATGGAGTGCGTGCCAACTCGCCCGCTCTGCCTCTCGCAAATTTCGCTCGTCAACCATGCTTGTTCATTGCTGCCATTCCACCCTGCAGGCCCCCCACCCTCCCCGCCTGACGACGCGGCTGAACACGGACACGGACACGGACATGTGCACCAACATGGACATGGACATGAACAAGGACAAGGACACGGGCATGGACATGGACACAGACACAGACATGGACACAGGCACGAACACCATGAGACACCCGTAGAAGAGGAGTGTTGCCATTGGTTGAATGCCATGGACGACGAGTGTGTCTGTGACCTACTGGTTCACTTGCCCCCGTTCCTTGCCAGGCCCGCACACCAGTACTCCATTATGGTTGATGATTCGTGCACCGTCACATTTCAATGCGGAGGGCGCATAAGGATCTAAATTAATGTTACATTTTCATTTGTGATGCATCTGAATTAATGTCCGAGTTAATTGGGAAATTATGGTTTTCTTGTTTGGTTATGTATTGTCTTGGCTTGAATTGTAAGTTTGAATTAATAGTTATCTGAATTTCCTTTTAGATGAAAATAGAAAACCTCTCGTCCTATGTATGTTTGTTTGCTGCTGCATGCACTTATTATACTTTGGTGACTGTTTGAAGCTGTGAGCGTGGTTTGGGAATACATGTCCAAACATTACATCAATGTCACATAAACTTTAGAATTTCAAGTTCCAATGTAAGTTTATCGTTGATCCACCTTCAATTCAGTTATTTCGGAGTAATTTAGTTGAAAGTTTAAACTAAATTTAATTCAATTTCAATTGAAGGCACCGTGATTCTAAACACTTGTAATTTTAGTGTACATATTTGAATCAAAAAGTTATTTAAGCTGAGTTTTAGATCGTTTTGGACTTGTAACATGTGACAACTTGACTCTCAGAGAGTATTTTTTTTCCAATTGGTTTTGTGTAATTTTGGAGAACAAAAGATAGTGATTGATGATTTGTTAAGAGCTTATCTTTGTTTTCTGAAGAATATCTACAATTGAATAAATTTGTGTAATTATTGTTTTAATCATGGCAATAACTCTCTTATTTTTAACGTTGAGAAAATATTATTAGAATTTGATAGTCCAAATAAATAGTTGATAAATGAACCATAATTGTGAACAATAGGATGCTTTCTTTCGTTTCCATTTGTCATATTTTTCAAATATGAATGTTATAACCAAAACAATATAAACTTCTATTGAAATGGTATCCTGAATTCTTATAGTTGCAATTGATGCTTTACTTTGACAGTATAGATATTTTAATTTCCATGTAAGTATCTGTTTTTTTTAGAGTTTTGTAATCTAAATTATTGATGGATTGAACTATTGGAATTTAACTAACTAATTATCTAACATTACAAAAACATCCATTACAAAAAAATTATTTCTAAGTTAGCAGTAGTTTTTAGTACCAGGGTGATCAATGATTAGGCAACCTAATCCAATTCGCTCACAAGGAATTGATAAAATCTGAATTCACCATCAATTCGGACAAATCTTGATCTGTTGATCCAAGCAGTAAGATATCGAATAGGCAAATGAGATGAAATGATACATAGGCTCAATTGTCCCTACTAACCCAATTTCGTGGATCCATCCTGATCATTAAACTCCCTCAACTTTCAAAATCAGGCATAAAACTCCCAATATAATTAAAAAATAAACTAACAAAATTTATCAAATTACTTCCAAATCCGTGACCGACACATTAAATTAGTTGTGAACTATCAAATTTGACCTTACTCTTTAATATTAAATTAAAACCTATAATTATTATTTTAAAATTACAAAAATAATACTGGGGGAGAGAAATGGGTCATCGATAACTAGTAAGATAACAACCTTTCTAACATTAAATAATATTATTATAAAGGAACATTTTTATAATTTTAAAATAATAATTACAGGTTTAAATTTAATATTAAATAACAATATAAAATTTGACATTTTACAATTCATTTGACGGTTCGTTCACCAGTTTAGGGGGGTAATTTAATAAGTTTTATTAGTTCTGGAGATTTTCTTTTAATCATATTAGGAATTTTATACATGATTTTTATAGTAGTGGTTTTTTTTATTAATTTATTATTATTTTTATTAATTTTTTTTTTTTTTGAGCAAAGAAATTTGAGATTTGATCTTGGATTTGATGTAGCGATAACTTAAAAAACATCAATATCCTCTATTTTAATACATATTAGAGCATCTCCAGCGGTATGTTAAAATACCCATTTGTGTAAAATATACACTGCCACTTATGATGTATAAATTTTTTTCATTTCCTATGTTACGATACATTGTCACATCACCAATGTGTAAAAGGGTTGTGTAAAATACACAACATTTTTACACGGCTAAATCAACATATTTTATTTTTCATCCCTCTTTCTCATTCCATTAAAGAATCAACCATATATTAAATAAGTTTGTAAAAGTTATGTGGGTCCTGGCATGACACATGGTTAATCGTTATTGGGAGATATATTTTTACATAAAAGGTATAAAACAACTGTTGGAGTTAAAATTAAATAATTTTTTTTTTTTTTTTTGTCTAAATCCATGATGACACATCTGATTTACATAAAAATATATATATATACACGGTTGGAGATTCTTTTACACTTTATTCTTTTATCCATTTGTGTTTCCTATTTTAGCAAACTAAACGAATTGTTGGTAGAAGGAAAGGGAAAGAACGAAGGATTACATAGGTTTCTCTCTCTATCTCTAATTTTCTGTTTCTCTCTCTATCTCTAATTTTCTTTTCTCGACTATTTATTATTATTATTATATATATATATATATATACTCTTCTTCACTATTTATATTTTTCAATTAAGCTATATTTGTTGAGTATCTCTTTTTAAATTAACCTTAATTAGAAAATACCAAATCAAAATGCAATATAAAAAGTTTAAGTTAATTATGTAAATTAGAGTTCTTATTAATGATAAAGAAGTCGTTCATTCATGTTAAAAAGTATAACATTTAGTTTTAATTATTTGAAGATTTAATAGGAGTGGGTTCAAAAAGAGATCACTCATTAATGGTAAAAAATTATAACTTCTATTTTTAATTATTTGAAGATTTAATAGAAATGGTCTCACGAAGATATATACCGGCAGAATTGAATTGAATTATTAAGTTATGATTTGGATGCAATAATAGTAAATTTTGCTACTCTTTCCAATATTAATATATTTTCTATATTAAAAAAATAACTTTTTTTTTTCTAGTGGAGAATCACGCACATTGCATCCACGCTAAGTTACAAGCCTGTTAGTAAATTACAAAAGGAGGTCAGGATTCGAACAGTTAAATAATTTGACAAATAAGCAACTACCTAATTCAAGATAATCAAAATTTGTGTACAGATTTTTTTTAAAAAAATATGATTTTAACCCTACATGTTTTTTTTAGTTGAATTAACCCTACATTTAATTTCTTCATTGGTGGTCCATTGACTTGACTCAAGTCATTTTTATTTCTCAATTTGTTTCACCAATCGCCATAAGCCACGTGTAGGCCTACTGGGATTACTAGTAGGACCCTGGGAGGAGAGAGAAAAAGGAAGAGTATATAAACGAAGGGAAGAATAGACGCTAAAGATGAAGAAACTATCATCGCGGGATCGACGAGACGATGATGTTGAGCTGAAACTTCACACCGACATTGATAAATATAGCCCACATTTACATCATATATATATATATATATATATATATATATATATGATACATATATAGATAGATATATTTGGAGTGACGAGAGGAGGGTAGTTTTGTGTGGGCTAATATAGAGGACGAGGGGTACATTTCTATAGGCTAAATCTGGCAAACGCAGGGGGTTTGAGAGCAAGGTCGTCGTTGAAGCAAGAGATCGCCAACAACGACGACGACGAGGATTGTCGGCCTTGGCGCCGGAGGATCTTATCGTCAATGGCGGTGTCCTTCACTTGGTCCGCCGCCTTCCGCGTCGCTCTCTTCCTCCTCCTCACCGCCGCCATTGCCGGAGCTTGCATTTCTCTGCCCGTCGAAAAGGTCCTCATTTTATCTCTCAATCCCTATACCTATACCTATACCTATATTACATTATATTTGTCGGATATCTTGATTTTTTTTTTTTTTTTTTTTTTAATTTATTCACATTATACAATAATCTTTGTTTTTGGCATGCAAGATTAATGCTTGTTTGAATAATTTCTGATTGGTATTTTAGGGTTTGGAACAAGAATTTACAATATATACTCTGAAGTATTACTTTTGACTTTTTGGGGATTGTTTTTGGGGGTAGAGTTGTTATTGTTTTTTATTGTTGGAACTTAGTTCTTTGGTCATGCAAATAGGGATTTTGTTTGTTTTTATCTTGAATGTTGCTTGATGCCCCCAAAAGTTTTGAATTGTGGCAGCAATTGTTACAAGGAAAAAAATGTGTAGTGAAAAGGATAAAATGTATGATTTAAGTACAACAAAAAACAAATGAAGACTTAAAAAGGATGGGGAAAAGGATTACATGATACACTGGAACAAGCTTCTCTAGGTGTTCAAAATAAAAACAAGAAAGATTTGAGTATAATTTACAAATAGCTCTAAGAAAATTGAATTGCCTCTACAGGAAACTTGAGGTGATGTGTTGTTTCTTGATTGCATCATATCAGCCTCACTCCTTAAGTGTGTATCATCTTGGTCAGTCACTTACCTTTTCAAAGCCACATAGAAAGAGCAACTGGGTCAGACTTAAGCCCTTTGTCCAAGGATGTCCCCTATACATCTCCACCTAAATCTAGTAGTCCAGGGAAGTTTAGCTGGATATCATTTCTTCTAGGTCAATCAATGGACATTTGAGTCTCGGAGGGAGCAATTTTATACATTCATTTTAAAGAAGCCATTTGAAGAATTGGGCCAGGAGGGGATGCATCAAGCACAAAAAGCTTGAAGGCGCAGGAGAAATATTATGGGTTTTTGGCTTCTAAGGGTGTTAAAAGTGCTATCTTTAAATTATGAAGTATCATCTACCCAAAATGAGGCACTAATTGTTGAATTTTTTAAAGAAGTCCTGAATTTTTTTTAAATGACTTTATTTGCAGATTACCATAAGATAGCTAGAGTGGCACAATTCCATGGAACTATTCCTCAACCTCAGAAATTTATAGAAGCAAAAAAATGGTAATGTTTTTAGGGAGAACCCAACTAATACTTGCAGTCCAAAGATAGAAAGCAGAAGGTTTAAATGGGCAGAGGAGGAATAAATTATATATATATATATATATATATATTTTCTGTAATTATATTTTTCCTCTTTTTTTTTTTTTTATTCTTCTTTCTAGTACATAGTGCAGGTGATAGATGCTGCTTCATAGATTTGGAATATGTTTTGTCATGTATGTTATGTGCCTTATGTTTTCTTCTCCAGTGACAAAAAAAATTCATGATCTATGTTTTTCTTTACTGAAAGAAATTGCTATTGCAGATTTTGAAAGATTTCTTACAATGGGTTAAGGAAGAGCTTGGACCTTGGGGTCCACTTGTATTGTAAGTCATCCTTGATGCCCAAATATGTCAATTTATTTATGTTGTACTTTGCAGTAAATTTCCATTCTTACATTAATTCAGATTGACTGGTCTTAAGGTTGTCTTTAACAATCTGATTGCAGTTCATGTGTACATATCAATAAATTTGGAATTCCAAAAGTATAAATCAGAAATAAGGCCAGATATATTGCAACTAATAATTTATTTCTTGCAATCAATTCATCAGGGGATAACTCTTATAGTTCACTATGCAATCTACTTCACATTGTTCTTGCCTTAACAGTTTAACATGTTTATAGTTCATATTCAGTATTGGGTGGTCACTAAAATTTCTGGATCATTCAAGATTCTGAATAACTGCTACTACAAATCTGTTTTAAAAATGTTGCTCCCGTGATTCCATCTGTTGTATATGTCCATTAATTGGTTTTAAGAAACTTAAGTGCCATTTGTTATCATTCCTCTTAGTTTTGTTGGAATTGCTAAAATTGTTGACTTCAGGGTTTAGAATTAGAAATTAAAATCAATTGATCGGTGGTGGTTTGGCTAATATATGGGGACCACTTATTTCTTTTTCTTGCAAGAATATATGGGGACCACTTATTTCTTTTTCTTGCAAGAATATATGGGTCTGTATATAGTTTTCCCGTCCTGCTCCCCACATGGACGGGACCATCACAGGGTAGGAGTGGTCGATCTGGAGAGAAGAAATAAAGAGTTAAATATATTGCGAGTAGCTTTATCTTGGATTCTCGGTGCTTTACTCATTGTGGATGTAAATGTCCACTTCGTCTCTTAGATCTATTAATAGAGAGAATAGGATGTGATTCTCAACTTTATATGGTTTTGCTGTGGTTTAGCTGTTTTTGGAACTCTGGAAGCATTGACGTTTTATGACATTCCAAAGAAACTAAGAAACAGAGGATAATACATCTGACATAAATAAATAAAAAATTGTTTTCTGTAATAGCAGAGGGCCAAGACTTTATGTTGTAAGCTATATAGTACCTTGCTTTGGCATCTTCTTCCTTTTCTTTTCTTTTTTTTTTTTTTTTCCTTTTATTTTTATTTATTTTTTCCTGGGTATCAATATAAATGTAATATTAAAGCAAGGAAAATTTATTAGAATTAGGTTATGATATATAGTACCTAATTGCATTTTTTAGAATAAGAAAGTACAAACTAGTACAAGAAATATAAATGAGGTTATGATAAATTTGTCCAATTAGGTATAAGAATAAATTGTTTCGTTATCAGGTATGTTCTCGATTTTCTTCCTTGCATCCACTAGTCTTTAATCTCTCTAGGCTAACCACATAGGATGAGATTTTGGCTAAGGAGAGCTACACGAGCAAGATGATTTTTTGAATACAAATAGATTCAAAGCATTCTCCTTCCTGGGGAGAAATTGGCAACTAATTGTTGTTCTTAAAAGGTTTGAAATTGCTCATGAAATTAAGTTTTGTATAGTAGAGGTCATAGTTCTAGAAAATTCTTGTAGTTTGTTCAAGTCAAATTGTTAGGTCTGCTCCCAGTTGAAAAAATTCTTTTGTTTATCTATGATTGTAATAATGCTCTTGGACGTGACTGCCTGGACATTTGTTACGCTTAGGTCATTGAAATCTCTCCTGGATTCCAGGTCGCGAAGTGGTGTTCCTGTAGTGTTATGCAAACTTGATATTGAGAAAGCATATGATCATGTAAATTGGAATTTCTTTCTTTATTTGTTGCAAAGAATGGGGTTTGGAAGCAGATGGAGGAAATGGATTAAGACTCGCCTCTCGTCAGTAAAGTTCTCAGTTCTTGTGAATGGATCACCCGCTGGTTTTTTTGGGTGCTCTCGGGGTTTAAGATAAGGAGATCCTTTGTCGTCTTTCCTTTTTCTTGTTGTTATAGAGGGCTTAAGCAGACTTATGCGACGTGCTGAGGATCTTGGACTTATTAAGGGCTTCAAGGTGGGAAGAGATGTAGTCCATCAGGTGGAGATCTTTCATTTACTCTTTGCGGATGACACCTTGGTTTTTTGCAATGCTGATGTGTCTCAACTTAGATATTTAAGGTGTATTCTGGCTTGTTTTCAAGCAGTATCAGGGCTGAAGGTTAATGTGGCTAAGAGCGTGCTTGTCCCGGTAGGGAATGTTCAGGATATTTCTTCTTTAGCTGCACTTCTTGGATGTTGGGTGAGTTCTTTTCCCATTCCTTATTTGGGTCTGCCTCTAAGGATTTCTTCTAGGAGAGTGGGCAGTAAGGACCCTGTGACTGACAGGTGTGCGAAGAGATTAGCAGGTTGGAAGAAGCAATACTTGTCTAAGGGGGGTAAAGTTACTCTTCTAAAGAGCACTCTATCAAGCTTACCCACATATTTCTTATCCATGTTCCAAATTCTATGCTCCGTTGCTGATAGGATTGAAAAAATTCAAAGGGAGTTCCTTTGGGGTGGAAGAGGAGAAGAATTTAAGTATCATCTTGTCAGATGGGATTAAGTTTGTAAGCTTATAAAATTGGGAGGTATTGGTATCAGAAGACTGGTTCCTTTTAATGAAGCTCTCTTGGGCTAATGGTCGTGGAGATTCGGGAGGGAAAGACATCGTCCTTGGTGAAGGTTAGTCTCATGTTGGTTTGGGGAAGAGATTGGTGGCTAGTCTACTTCTTCGGTTACCCTTACGGGAGGAGTTGGCATGTGGAAATCCATTAAGAAGGGGTGGGTCGTCTTCTCTTCTCATATTAGATTCAGAGTTCGTGACGGCAAATGTGTTCGATTTTGGGAAGATATTTGGTGTGGTGATCATCCATTATCTCGTACATTTCCCAGACTATATAGTATTGCAGTTGATAGGCAAGCTTACGTAGCTGACTGCTATCAACTTGATAGCAGTGGGATTACGTGGAATGTGCACTTTTGATGTCCCTTTTAGGATTGGGAATTGAACGAGGTTTGTATTTTCCTGGATCAGTTGTATCGGCAGGAAGGAGTTGGTAGAGGTAGTGACGATCTGACATGGATTCCCTCTTCCCATGGTCGTTTTGAAGTGCGATCTTTATTCCTATGTCTATCTAATTTTGATCGTCTTGACTTTCTGTGGAAGACCATTTGGCATTCTATGGCCCCAATTAGGGTAGAATTTTTTTATGGATCATTGTTTGGGGTAAGATACTGACGATTGATAATCTAAGGA
This sequence comes from Cornus florida, assembly GCF_030987335.1. Classification (NCBI taxonomy): domain Eukaryota; kingdom Viridiplantae; phylum Streptophyta; class Magnoliopsida; order Cornales; family Cornaceae; genus Cornus; species Cornus florida. The sequence goes on along the minus strand of NW_026775575.1, from coordinate 76,377,587 downwards.
AAAGGGGGAATTGTATTGTCAATTGGTGCTGCCTATGTAAGCAAGATGGTGAGTCAATTGATCATATCCTCATGCATTACCCTGTAGCACATGACTGTTGGAATCTTATTCTTGGGTTGTTTGGCATGAGTTGGGTAATGCCACGTTCTTCTAAGGAGTTGATTCATACTTGGAGAGGATGTCGTGTGGGAAGAGAAATACGTGATTTTTGGAGAGTTGTTCCACATTGCGTATGGTGGTGCATATGGAAGGAAAGAAATAGCAGAATGTTCGAAGGGAAGGAGTTGTTTACGGCGACGCTGAAACTTTTTATTATTCGTTCTCTCTTCAATTATGTGAAGAGGAGTTCTTGCTTTTCTTCTTATGATTTAATTTCTTTCTTGGATTCCTTGGGGCCTTAGCCCCGGTTCCACTATTGTCTACGGGATGCGTTCCCCTTTTGAATGCCTTTTTATTTCTTTATTACTTATCAAAAAAAATAAAAAAATTCTCACCTTTTCTTTTTCACTTTTGATTTTACCTTTTAAATCATAATTCTTGGATTTTGCAGGGCTGTTGCATATATTCCTCTTACTATCCTAGCAGTTCCGGCCTCAGTGCTTACAGTAAGCAATGAACTTCTAAATTTAATGCTTTGTTAGCTTATGTGCACCTTCTGTTATTTAAATAATGGAGAGTGACATTTATCCAGACTGTTTTAGATTAAAAAAAAATATATATGAACTTACATATATTGAGACTTGTATTGAACTTGCAAACCAGTGCAAAAATGACCCAATTACCAAGTCCCCATTCTTCTTGGTTTCATTTTTTTTTTCTCCCTCCGGAAGTTAAACAAACACACACCCACACCCCCAACATGCCCCTTGCAGTGGTTTCTTCATTCTTGGTTTTAATTGAGATTTCAAAATCTTGATGAGTTTGGCCAATAAAAAAGGTCACGGATTGAGCTAAATGGCAAAGAAGAATTTACGTAGACGACCTCTACTAATTTGCAATTAACTTTTGGTAACATCGAAAATCTTAGATGTAATTACACTGGTTTAACTTGATTTTAAGTCGTGATGCATATGTTCATAAAGTGATACACGTTATAAAAATTATAATGATGCAATGTTCAATTCTATCATGTTGGAGGAGCTCTTTTTGCAGCTTTTAAAGGCCTGGCCTCATGGCCATTTCCTTCAACGAAATACTACTTCCACATCAACATAATGTAATACTTAGAAAAATAAACAAAGACAACAATCACAATAAACAAATGTCACCATTGCAAACATACTGCCATTAGTACGTAGCCACCTGGCCCCTACTAAAAAAACCAGCACAGCATTGTAGGTGAGAATTGTGTGTGCATCCACCCTTACTATTTCCCTTATTGGAATTGAAGAATGCTTTGAAATTGAGAAAAAAGAAAAAACATATGAGAAAGTAAGAATTTAAGGGTGCAAAAATGACTTGGGGTCCGCCTGCCAGCCTGAGCCCGTGGAGGGCTAGCCCGCCCCAACCATATAAGATGGGTAGAGCCTGGGTATAGGGTTCAACCCCCGGCTTGGCCCGTTGTCCCGGGCCACTGGCCCACCGCACACTGCCCAGCAATAGTAGCCCCTCTTCCCCAGCCCATCCCCCATCACCCATACCCCCAAATCTAATGATAACCCCAGCCCAACGAATTAGTGAAAACTGTATACTTTGAATCACGTTGCACAATATTCCCTTAAAAAAATGACTTTGAATGCTTTGCCTTTTTATTCTTTTTACTGTTTTTTTCCCGTTGAGTCTCTCTCTCTCTCACACACACACACACACAAAAAAAAAAGACTGGCAGTATTCATTTTTCCTTTTTATTCCAACCCATTCCTCATAATGATTTTTTACTTCAAAGTTTATTTTATTATTCCATGTAAACTTGTAAAGATAAGGCAAAAAGTACACTCTTAAAGTAATATAATATTATACTTCTTTAGATTTCATGCATCCCATCCTTTTTTTCCCCTTTAAATCAAGCCCAACTATAATGAAGTCCAAGATAAAAATCAAAAGTCCGTTCCAAGTCCGCAGCATGTCATCTCAATTCCCGCAGGGCCGGCTTGGGTTTGTCAAAATTCCTCTTGGCTTAGCCCGGGCTGTTATGCACCCTTAAATTATGACAACTGTAACAATCAAGCAAACAAACCAACCTTCAAATTATGCTAGTTTGTACTAGTTAGTCTGGACCATTATAAACTTTGGGAAAAAAAACTCTGGACCAGGTATACTTCATCACAGAAAAAGGAACAATTCTATATAAACAAGGACCAAACTGCGCCAGAATCTTGGTTCCTAACTCAATCGGTCACGTTCCATATTCTTTTTCACAGCTTCTTTAATATCTAATGACTTTAAACATTTCCAAATTTGCCAGAAGTTTAGGTTTTTTTATTTATTATTATTTCCAATAAGAGTTTTCATTTTCTTACAATTAGAAACTATTATCTCAACATTATTATTTTAAACAGGATGTATATGTTGTGCTTCAAGTTATGTTTATTAGCAGTTGTGTAGCTTGTTTGTCTCCAATCATTTTCATTGATTATTTTGATTTATATTTATTATTTTATTTTAAAATTTTGGTTCTCTTGTTTCAAAATATATTTATATGTGTTACTAAAGGAGATCCATTATATTTTTGAGTAGCACTTGTATTAATTGGTATTTATGATCACTTATGTTATCATGCTCCTCTTCATTTTCTCCCCCGTCCTATCTTATTATCTGCTGACAACTAACTTCTTTAAAGTTGTGTGCAAACCTGATTTTCCTGTTTACTTTGTCTGGTTTTATAATTCTTAACTTTGCAGCTTGGAGGTGGTTATCTCTTTGGATTGCCAATGGGGTTTATTGCCGATTCTATAGGTGCTACCATTGGTGCAACAGCTGCCTTCATTCTTGGTAGAACAGTAAGTCTCTTTCTTGGTTAGATCTTTCTTTCAATGAGTGTGCGTGCTTGAATGCTTTCTGAAAAGGCAGACGCCCAATCATTTAATTGTTAACCACATTTTTGGATTTGGACCAATATATCTTTGTTGGGTCAGCTGAACGCACTCTATAAATTGGAGGTTTAGATGCAAATCATCATTTTGTTTGATGCATCTCTTTTCTATGTATATTTTTCATGTGTATAACATTTGTAATTTTGTAACTATGCAGATTGGAAGATCATATGTCATTTCTAAGTTAAAGAATTACCCAAAGTTTCAGGCAGTTGCTATCGCAATTCAGAGATCAGGCTTTAAGGTTTGAATTTCTGTGAACTATTCACGCATCATTCCATTCTTTTTTATTTTTATTTTATATTGTTTTTTTAATATATATCTCCTTTCCATGTGTTACATTAACAATAAAATTATTTTTGTTTTTAATTTCCAGTTAAACCACAATTAAGTCCTCGCTGAGTTGAGTTAGTGATGAAACCCTGAAATGTATCAACTAATTGAGAATCAGAATTAGATATGTTTTAGTGAATTCTACAACATATTCTTACAAGTAATAAGAATTTTGAACGAATAACTTACATATAAGACGAGAAGCAAGTGCAAATGGTTTAGGTAATATTCAGAATAAAAAAAGATGTCTAATAAGAACTTTGTGTGTATCTTAATCAAGCCTCTGAAAGGCATGTGGATTTGACTGAATTACATTTTTAACAATAAAAAGTTGAGTAATAGCAAATGTTGAATAATTGGCGAAGTTGTTCAAATGGTGAAGTACCATAGAGTCTGGATAGTAAATTGGTCCCATGTGTGAGTCCCTTTTGAAACATTGTCCTAGACATCAAGATGCTAAAATGATTGTCCTAAGGAACATTTCCAAGATTCCTTGATAATAAATTAATAATACATTGCAGTATGTTTCTTAATCAACCCTTCGAGAGGCATGTGGATTTGACTGACTTACATTTTTAGCAAGTTGAGTAATAGCAAATCTTGAATAGTTGGCCAAGTTGTTGAAATGGCCAAGTACCATAGAGTTTGGATAGTAAATTGGTCTTATGAGAAATTTCATATGTTCCTCCTATTCATGAGTGAAAAAATAAAAAAATGAGGGTATGGAATACGTTTATGCCATATTTTGAACATTAAGCTTGTTATCTTCTTTTTATTAAATTAAGGGAAGATACTATCTTAAATAATCAATTATATGATTTCATTTGTGCTTAATATTGTTTTAGTTGATTGTTGTAGTTCATACTAATAGATAAGAGTTTGTTTCCTCTCTCTCTCTCTTTTCAGTTTCTTAACTAGCACTTAGAAACATGTGATAGCTAGAAGCTCCAGGCTAATGATAGGCAGCTCTTAGGATATGATGTTGTAAGATGTTGTAAGATATAGGAAATTTTTATATACAGTATTATCATTACTGGGGTTGTTGTATTGCACAAGAGATAATCAATACCCAGGATTTGGCTTGCTACAGGTCAGGGAACATAAATTAATATTGATTTACGAGGTAGTCTCGTTGTTGTCATCTTTGCCTGTGAATGGGGGCGGCCACATGAATTCTCCTTTTCCATTCTTTTTTGTTACAAGTCATCTCTCCTATAATTTTGAACTTTTTAGAATCATTTCTAATTATTTCATGCCATGTTAACTCCGGTCACCCTCTTTGCCTCCTATTAGATTTTCTTCGGATATGTGAATACCGCCTTACTCTATCTTCTCTTATCTTATTACTAATAGTTGTCACTCCTAAATTCTCCCTCACATTTTGATCAGTAACCCTTCACCCCTGTCATCCACCTTAACATCCTCTTTTCATCACACGCACACATGTAACTATTTGATGTGAGCTCTATATTGTCATTATTTTTAACTTTACGAGGGAGAGAGATATTAGACTATTATCGATGATAGATCAGTCATTCCTAGTATTTTGGATTAGGAATAGGATATTGAGAAGCCTCCTGTTGGATGTATTTGGTACAACTATATATAAATAAACATGAGTATTATCAAGTAGGTTATTAATAATTAATAGGGATATTGTTGTCATGTTATATTCTAAGATATGTATTAAATTTTCAATCATAGAAGGGAGAAGTCTTATTTATCAAAAAAATAGAAGGGAGAAGTCTTATTTTGTACGGAAATTAGTTAACTGACCTGTGGTTCTAACCATTAAGCACTCTAGAAGAAACCAACTTTTACATGGTTTTCCTCGAACCTTTTTTGATGTAGATCTCAAGTTTGTCTTTCTGTAACTGGATTGATAACAAATCTGTGTGCCTATAATAAAATAGGAAGTTAAAAGCTTGCAGGTTCAACACTAATTAAAAAAAAGAAAGAAAGAAAGAAACTTGTAGGTTTAACTTTCTTGCATTGTTCTACAGTCCAAAATTCATCTAAAGTTGGCTTCAAGATTCAGTGACAATAGAATTACGATTTTTTGACAAGAGACCTCTGTTTTTTTTTTTTTAACTTCCTAGTAGGATCCAGTCTCAAAGTAGAAGCTTTACGTAATATGAACAGCTTCAGCAACTATAGTTCATAGTGTGATGCATTTGAGTTTTCCAAACATGAATTTGACATAATGCTCTTGCTTCTATGTTTCCTGAATTTTAAATTCTGTGGCGATTTCTTCTATGTCTCACTGGGTTTGTCATTTCTGTTTGTTTTTAATATGTTGATATGTAATCCTTCATAATTTCTAATTCATTTGTCTTTTTCCTCATTCAACAGATTGTTTTGCTGCTTCGGCTTGTTCCCTTACTTCCATTCAACATGTTGAATTATCTGCTGTCTGTGACTCCTGTTCGACTAGGGGAGTACATGCTAGCTTCCTGGGTGGGAATGATGGTATTCTCTCCTTTTGATTATTCCTGATCTTATTGATAAGCTACAGTTAACTATATTGATATTTCAAGTACATTATTTTCAATAAAAGCTGCAGAGTTTTACCTTTAAGATCTACATAATCGTTAAGCATAATGATGCATGTCCCAACATTTAGCTTTGACAACACAGCCCTCTTCAAAATTTCCAGCCTATCAGGTGTCCACTTCAGTTGGAACGTGTGCTCTCTGGTGGCTAGAATCCAATTCCATCCTTTCTTCTTTGATCTTATCCTATCTTTCAATAGTCTTTATTACTCAACCCCACTGGTGATTTTGAAAATTTCTAGGCTATCTGAATTCTTTATTCTAGCACCTTTTCAGAGTTACTTTTCACTTATTTTTGGTAGGTATCTCACGTGCTTGCAAATACACTCATATTTGATCTTATTATATGACCTAGGCTCCTAGTTATGGTTTGAACAACATGAAATGAGCCAAGCAGAATTGTGGAATGTTTGAGCTCATCTTGATGAAACAGAACATGTGCAAGCTTGGCTGAAGCTCAGAAACTTTTGTTCTATCTCGCCTTATGGTTGGCTGGCTTTTCTGGATGTTCAAGAGTCAAGCTAGCTTTTCTGGGTAATATGCCCTATTGGTTTAGAGGTTTAAATTATATTCTACCAAATGGCACACCCCTTTGTTCTAAGATTAAAATTGAAATTAGTCAAAGTAATAAAGAATGAATTATATAGACAAGTCAAGGTGACATCACCTGCAATAATAAGTCAAGCAATTTGCACTTTTTTTCTAATAGTTCTTTAGACTTCATTTTTTATTTTCTCGACATAACATGCATAGGTGTACAAAAGAATTTTTCACTAATAAAATATATATATATGTATATAAATATAGCACATAACAATGCACGTACACCATATGCACTCCTATTACACTAATATACCTCCATTCATTGACAAACCCACACTCCCTTTACCTGTCACACAACATACACACTCGCACTGATATACACAATATCCACATGACTGCTCAAACACATTAACACACATTGCACACCACAACCACAACCACCCACATACCCCAGCGAAACAACACTTCATGTTACACTACAATTACTTTTATTCTTTACTATTCTTAAGCACAAGATGTATTTGGAATTATCACAATGATTAACAGTCAGAGACGGATAAGATTTAATGCAGAGAGATGGCTAATTGTTCTTTGATTGCCGATGAGGTTTGCATCATTCCTATGGCTACCATCATATTTCTTTTTTCTTGTCATAGAACCAAGTTAAATTTAAGAGTTTAGGCTGTTCAAATGGATTTCTAACAAAAGTTACCAAACAAGAATAATTGTACAAGAATAAGAAACGACATGAGCCAAGTATCAGACGTAGAAGAGACCAACTCTGTACTACTATAAATTGTATCTGATATAACCTTTAATGTATCATTATATTGTATATGTTTAAATTGAATCTGCAAAATATTAAATAGAGAGATATTATATACTAAATAAAAAATAAAACCTATGGCACACCACTTTTATAAGTGAAATAATAATTATAGTAATTGTGGGCCTTCCCCAATGAGACCTTCTGCAAATGCCCCATTCTCCGAAGGCTTTAGCAGCCCTGTTAGCAAGACAAACACTTAGAAAATTGGCACTCAATATTGGAAATATAACCTAGTAAGTACTGTTTTCTGGAAGAAAATTAGTTACAAAATTTTGGAATTGTAGTCATTTGTTCAAAGTTCAAACCAAAAATTGAGACAAGCTTGCTTTTGTTTTATCTCTCTCCACATTTCAGTTGCTTAAATTCTCTTGGGATATGTTTGATGCAACTAAATAATCTAGTTGCTTCCCAACATTATTTTCTTTTTGGTTCTATCAGTTAAGTCAAGATGATCAATCTCCTCATAATTTTTTTAAAGATTTGTTTGAATGTGTTAATGATAACTTCTTTTTTTTCTTCATATTGCAGCCAATCACATTGGCACTAGTATATGTTGGAACAACCCTAAAGGATCTTTCTGACGTAACACATGGATGGAGTGAGGTTACAACAACTCGTTGGGTAAGAGCCAGCCCATCTATTCTTTTTTGGCTAGCTTTAATCTGGTTGTCCTTTATTGGTAATAAAGTTCTGCATTGTAAAGATAGTCTACCGCAGTTATTGGAGTATCTACTATGGAATTCGGGTGTATCTTTATATATAAAAATGAATCATATAACAATAATATTTTTATTCTAAAATGAAAACTGAATTTTTACTTTATATGAGGTTGCAGCTTTATACGTCTCTCTGGACTTGGTTTCTAATGTGTGTACCAGTGGCTAACTGTGCATTGCTAACAGCATTGAATGCTGATTGTATCACAACTTTGCACTCAAGCTGGTCAGGATGGGTAACACAAATAGCATGTATTGGTTATATCTGATAATCCTCAGTTTGCCATTCTTTTGGTTTGATCAAAAGAAATATCTATAACGTCACTCAACTTCTCTCGTAATGAAAATAGTACTCTTTGTTCTTAAGATGCAGCTGAAGTGTTTTATTTTCCGTTGGGCGTTGATACGGGGATGGAAAATTTTCATAAAGTTTCTGATGAATATTTTCTTCTTATTCTTCATGAGATGCAAATTTAGGATGAACACATTCATGAGATGCGAGTAGAGCATCAATTGGAGATAAGATGGCAGAAAAAACAGTGAAAGTGGTTTGGCGAAAATCAATAACTGCATTAGTTTTAACTTTTGAAGAGTGAAGTCCGCATTGAAGGAACTATAGGTGAAGTTCGCATTGATAGTGGGTGGTTTGGCTAGGTTATGATGTTAGGTAGAGTTGAATGACAAGAAATATTCAGTAACTGACTCAAAGAGTTGAGAAAAGGTTCTGTTGAGTTGGGTTCTGATTCTTCTGTCCAAATGGACTACACTTGCGCATAAACAAAATTTTCTTTAGTAACACATTCTCCTCTTCGTATAGCAACTTTGGTTTTTAGGTCTCTAAAGGAGCGTTATGTTCGTAATATTTTTCCCTACAATATTATCCAAAGCTGTTTTGAGTTTTGGAAGCTGCCTTGTGTTGTTTATCCCATGAAGACATGTTGGTAAGATTATTCATCATGAGGTCTGTTGACAAGCAATTTTGGATTTTATTCCTGATGCAAAATATTCCCTGAAGGCCTTCAAAACCTCATACCTAATTGTTTACTAGCTCAATGCTTCCGACTTGAACATTTTTAGTATCTTGTGAATATTTTTGGAATCTGTTGAAATTTTGACAGTATGATGGAAACTTATTCTCCCCCTCATGTGTTGGTTGTAGTCATTGTTCTTACATCTCTTAGTTTTGGCATGGATCTTTCATATATTGTATATCTTACCCAATTCTTATTTAATTGTAATTCTGTAAATTTTGTACTTCTTTTTAAAGAGTAGAAAAGATGTGAATAAGTGGATGAAGTATGTCAATATGTTATGCATGATACATGGTAGAGGAGTACGATTTTTAACTTTAGTGACACTTTTGGATTATATTTTATTTACTTGTTAAAATCAATATTAGCTCAGCATATTTACCGTGAAAAAGGGAATAGCTCAGCTTATCCACTACCAAGTTGTATGGAGCCTACCAATGCAGATAGAGACGTCAGCTTAGGAGTGTTATTTTTATGATTTTCAGCCGTAGATGCCATGGACTGGCTCTGGTAAATGGTAGGGCTAGAAAGTGTGAGAACACCAGTTCTATGAGGGAGATGCTTAGTTTAAATAATTAAAAAAGTTCAATGTGTAGTGACCTCCTAATACCCTCGATTGAGACTTGACAGGGTTCAATTTTAGATAATGTTTTTTTCTTTTTTGCCCCCATCGTACCAGGAACATGATTGTTTAGCAGATGAGGGGTTTATACATGGGTCACCTGGGATAAATGAAATTCATGGGGCTCATACTCTCTACTGTTTTAGCTTGATTTGTGTTGCATTTTTATGCTTCTCGTCTATTGTTCTGACTACTGCTTATGGATGGCAGGTAATTATGGCATCGGGCTTTGTGATTTCTGGTAAGTCAATTTATTTCAATTCCATTGTCTTCCCACTTGCCGCTTTTATCTGAGGGAGCAACTAAATTTTATCATTCTTATTGAAAATGTTGTTAGTTTGTCGACGTTCCTAATCAGAGAAAAAGGAATGGCTGAATACTGTAAACCATGAGTCCAACCATAACTTTAGCTAAAATCATCTACATTTCTTGAGGGGGTGGATTAGATTTTTTGTGAATTTATCGGATCGTGAATAAAGTCTGATCCTTGCTGGGGAGGTTAAAACATGAATCAGAAAGTTGAGTGTTACACTCTCTCCGCACCGCAGGGAATATATTTCATATGTAATAACCTTTTGGAAATTTATTGATTTTCCTGTATTGTTGGTTTCAATGTAGTTATTCTTATGGTGTATATCACTAAAGTCGCAAAGGCTTCTTTAGACAAAGCATTAGCAGAAAATGCCGACTTAGAAGGCATCTTGGGCTCGCCAGGACTACCCATTGTAGCAGAGCCACCTCCCGATTTCGAGAAGCCTCTCTTGATCAAGATAGACCCATCCGGAGACGATCATGTTAACTAAATTATATGTAAATTCTTTGTTCATTGCTTCCTAAATTGATCGTCTTAGATATGAGGAGAGTTGTTAGGAATGAAGAGTTTGAAGGAATAGAAGGGGGATAAAAAAAAGGATAAGCAATTTATTCTCAGCTTTCATGTACAGTACACTACACCATTTAGTTAGCCCTTCTCTTTTACATGTAATGTTTGTACATGTAATTTTTTACAGAGAAATGACCAAAATCCCCTCGGTTGATGTGTTTATGCATTCAGCTTGTCGACATTTTTTTTTTATTAAAATAATTGTGTTAACTGATAGTGCCCTTTTCTTTTTGTTCCTTTGGACGTAGTTTTAATTATATTTACTTTTTTATTTTTATTTTTTTGAACATGTAATTCGATATACGACATTGGTACATGTATTACTTCTTTCCTCCCATTACTTGGACCACAAATATAGAAATGGTATTTAGTATGACAGTAAAAAATAATTGACTTGATAAGATGCCATTTGTGCCTATCGCACAACCAAAAATAGATTTAATAGAAGGCTGCTCCACAGCTGCAGTCAAAATCGCATCTTCTTGAGTTTGGTTTTTTTACATCCGTAGTAACAAAACATATACTGGTGGTGACATCATCAAATGGTTCTTTGCCTGTAAAATTTTAAGAACCATGGAAACTAAAAGGAGAATTTTGATTAACTACCGAAGGTTAGCATGTCGGGAATCTAAGCAGTTTGGCGGAATCCTTCAGCCAGACCCGCAGGCATCATAAAGAGATGCCTGCTCTCAAGCAGCTTGAAAGCTGCTGGTGGATTCATCTCCAGCAACTTTCCCAGTATCTCTTCCAGAGGTTCACCCAGCATCTCTTCATGAAAAAGGTAATGACCATATCCCTGCGATTCATCCAAAGAACTATCAAAATTCCCATCAAAACATTGAAGAGATATATATATACATTTAAAAGTAAAGAATCATTGCAAGGTTGAGATGACTGGGATAAACAATCTGAAATGAGTTTGCAAAACTGTTTCCATTTAGGGCTGTGATGAGTTGTACCTCAAGGAAAATGAAAGGCTCAGAAGTCGATTCGCCTGCCAATTTGCTCTTACTTAAATCCTGCACAAACAAGTCCCCATGAAATTCACTATGATGTTTTGCTAACTAAAAGATTTGATGCTAAAAAATAATGGTGAACAAACTATTATACATTTTCCGTGCTGAAGCAATTGGAATAAGTCCTATAAAGGAGAACAAATAAATAAATTCGCAGCAAGAGAGTTCTGAACTTCTGATAGCAAAACACATGAACTGTAAGAGGTAAGAGTAATGGTCTAAAGAGAGGTTCATGGCCCCATGTTCGTTCGGGAGTTGCCAGTCCTGGTTGCAGAAATCTGAACAACAGTTGGCACACATTCAGAAAATGAAAAATCTAAGTATTCTACAAGTTGTTCAAGATGGTTAACGAGATATCAGGTGTTGACAGTCCCGCTTGCAGAAATCTGAACAACAGTTGGCACACATTCAGAAAATGAAAACTCTTTTAAGTATTCTACAATTTGTTCAAGTAAAGATGATCACCACCGCACAGAGTATCTAAAATAATGATAGCATTATACACCACAACCTCTGTGTTGTTGTTTACTTTGTCGATGATAAGATAGTTCTGAATAGGGAACCAGTTCTCAAATATTTCAAACTATTCCTGGAACACTATGTTAAGAAGCCAAAAAGGAACCCCTGGAAATATGTAAACTTGTTTTCTGTTGTAAGGTGGCTTTCAGAAAGTAAATATCAATCTTCATGAAATCAAATAAAACAATTCAAGAATCAAAACTCTGATTATTTAAAAAAAAAAAAAACATTTATCTTCTTATCCATCGACTGTGATGCATGTGTCATTTAACTGTTAATCTGGTCATCAAGAATATGAGTGTAAATGCCTGCCTTTATCTGACGCTGCAAAGACTTGATATGGTCAATGATATCATCCATCACGGACGCTTTACAACCCTGCAAAACAACAACTTCACTATTTTAATTCCAGGCAACACACATTACTTGTTGGTTCAGGTCTCTCTGTCATGATTATTTATGCAAACATTGGTTGAAATAAAGGCCAACAAATATCACAATGTGTCAAATCAATTGTGGCACAGTGATAAAGGTGCAGATATCATCAAATCTAAAGGGAGGGGTGGGGTTCGAATCTTGATTCTCATTGCTTGTCAACTAAATATATGCTTGTCAACTCAATACATGGGTTTGTATTGCAATTCATCTATAATTTAGGTCTCTTATTCTAGAAATCTGATGTCCCTTTAAATCAATATTCATGCTTTTTGTGATGCAGAAGTTACCATTCGATGCTCACATACAATACCTACATTACTCTTATTAGTAAGGACCTGAAGATTTGAATTTGTACAAATAGTTGGACAGTTTTAAACAATATGAGCTAACATCATGCTCAAAGCTTGTTAGATCTTTTAAAGGTTTAACCATTTTCCTTTGCATCATCTGCAATCAAGATTCAGGTTCCTGCTTTTGTAAGAGCCTGTTGCCCTTCGTTATGCATTATCAACCGGCAACCTTACTTCACTTTGTGCAAAAATACGTCAAGGGTTAGGTCTATCTCGAATCTTACCCTCCCTGCACCTCACCGTATGTGGTAGGTGGGACTCAACACTAGGTCAATATTCTTTTTGGTAGATAACACACACCCATTTGTCCCATTGGGAACTCAAACCCTCGATCTTCCATTTGGAAGGAAGAGGAGATGCTTCTTGGCTACAATCTTGGTGGTAAATTACAGACAAGATTACTAAAATAAATTTTGCTCTTCCATCAAAAATCACTCAGCAATATTACAGAACATTTTACCCACCTAAACTTCATTTATATTCTCCAATGATGCTAATTGAAGGTTCAATCACGTTCAGAATATTTTGTTGTTAAATCAGCTAGTTTTATGTGTGTGTCAAATTTTATTGGTAAGATAAGAGTAGAGCAAAGAGATACAAAGAGAAACTGAAATATAAACTCCTATTCTGTTATATAGTGGACTCTGTTAATCATATTAATGATTGGACTCCTATCAAAAACTTTCTTTTAAAATTCATGAATTTGTGCATGTGTACATGCACAAAACACCCCATGTATTTCACCTCTTTAGAATGTGGCGGAAGCAGTTCCTGCAATGCATCAAGTTTCTCAGCAATCCTCAATCTGCGATTCTGAAGAGAAAAAAAAAGCTGCTAATTAAGGAAGTTGAAATGCATCCAGGCAAGAGTATGATGGCATCCAATTGCAACAATGCTTTAAACTTTGTTCCAGTTACACATAACATATATTATTACTATTTTGTTAAGAAATGAGAATATGTGATTGAAAAACTTGGCGAGTGAGTTCAAACTTTATAAAATTTTGTAAGTTAATGGAATTCATCCAGCAATTGTTTACCGAAGAGGTTTTGCTTACACGATCAACAGCAGTGGCTCTCTCTCTTGAGACTTTACGACCTTGTTTGAGTGGTAAACCTTTTGCTGCAGCTGCTATGCTTAAATGAGGTTGAAAAACATTACCATAATCTTGACTTGATTCTTGTTTCTGTGAAGCATGACGATATTGCAAGATATTTATATTGCATAACGTTGCTGAAAGTTATTAAAATCTCATATGAATTTGGAAGGCAGTAAGCTCTGCTGGGGGAAACTTAAATTGGAGTTAAGAACACAGATAAGAAAAGAATCCAAACCTGAATGTGGATCTGACCTTCTGCACTTGTGAATTTCATTGGTCCAACTTCATTGTGTGGCCTAAGATATCTTACCTGTTGAACACACAGCATTCAGAATTTCAACTTTTAGATTGTTAGTGAAGCCATTAGTGAGATATATGACACATATATTGTGCATCATCGTCTTGCCACAAGTTAAGTTCAGTGGACGGAAGGATTCTTGTACCATGGGGACGTAGCATCTCCCCATATATTATCTCAATTTGGTCAGAACTCAAAAAACCTGCTAAATATATTGAAGCTTCACGATTACTGCTGTTAAGCATATGGATGGATGGTTTTACCTTCTGATCACCCATGTCAAGGGATGGATAAGAATGTTCAGAACTATAAAGCATTCCAGAATTGTTGTATGATACCCTTTCGCTTTGGGTTTCAGATACCCCACTTTCTGTGAGAAGCTGGATAAAACTGGGCGATGTTTGCTGGCAAGGAATCCAGTGGGGAAGAGACAGAGGAAAAGGGTGGGCCTGACTTCCTCCGGCTGCCATAAAGTAGTGCTGGTTAGGATCATTTCCAGGTGAATGAGACACATCTCTGGCATTCCCATTAAAAGCAAATGACATCAACTGCACAGGGTTCTCGTGGCTGCTTTGTCCTTCCATGCTATCCAGAACAAGAGCTTGCTTGAGGATTAACCAGTCAAAGGCAATGAAATAGCATGAACAACTGTCAAGAGTGCACATAAAATAGACAGAGAGCACTTCCAATCAAGATAACAGTGAATATATGTGTGTATGTGCGCACACACGCGTATTGGTTGATTAATAAGCTAACAAAATACATGTAATTCTACTAAAATGATAAAAAATAACTTAGATGATGATCGATGATCGCGAGACAACAATATGATTTCTATCCACTTAACCAGGAGGGAAAGAATTAAAAATAAGTAAATAAAACTAGGCACAGAATTGGAACAGAGTTATTCTATGTAGTGAAATTGATGATTAGAGGAGTAAAACTGGGATCATATCTCGCACCATTTAAGGAGGACAACATGACAATCATTTGGCCTCAAATGCAGAAGAGGTTGATTTTTAATCTAAAATTCACCTAAATGTTCATTCATTCAACTATTTAACCTAACTCTAGCTTGAAGGCATGTAATCACATTGAGAATCTAAAATTAGGCCCTCAAAGATTTTTTGTAATCACAGCCAAGAGATTTTGCCTAGTGAAAATTGAGAACAGTGCACATGAAAAGAAAAAGACATAAATAAATGAATTTTAAAGACTGTAATAAGTTCTTTATGCCAAGAAAACATGACTGAATGAAATTTGAAATCTCATATCAACTTATGGTTAGGTTAACTGTTATATAAAAATTCAAGTCTTCCTAGAACTCAGTGACAAGCAAATGGAGCTAAATGCCAATAACAGCTGGAAACAAGTTTCTGAGAAATAAAAAGGATCCTTGCCAAACCTTTTTCTAGAGAATGCCACCTTCTGTTACAAACAAAAAATTAAAATAAATCCTCAGAGTATGCACAATGAATTGATACCAATGTTTTTTAATCTAATTTTAGGACCAGTCTGAGCATGATTAGAAATAGAACAATCCCACTAATTATCAAAGGAAAATCATATCAAAACTACAAAGCAATTAACAAATGGATCTGTCACCACCAATGACAGTCAAATTTCAAACCACAACCACATATTACAATTTAAAACAAAATTATAAAGCCTGAAATATTCATAACAAACATGATTCTAGTCACCACCAAGGGTTGTAGCCTAGTGGTGCTTCCTCACCTTCCAAAGTAGAAGGCAATGGGTTCGAGTGAGTTTCAACTAGGAAAAAAATACATGATTCTAGTCTACTTCCTCTTCTCAGAGCAAAATTACCAAATAATATCAATGCATAAGCTATCAAATGCTCTGATTAGCTGCTGCAAACAGCTCATGATCATCAAATAAAACAATCAAACTCAAAAACTGAGCCCTGAACAATATGTGTGTGTCTATATATATATATATGAATATATATACTAAGAGAGACGCACATGTATATAATCAACTTTAAGAAATGAGGTTTTCCGATCTGTTGTTCTATAGTGAACGAATAATTGAATCGACAATAGTACTCCAGCTGTACACAGATTCAAAGAGATTCTTCATCTAATGGTGATGTAGTTCTGATAAATAACCTAAAACTTGATATGAGATAATCTTATAATCAAACGAAAACGCATATATGCATATATATATATATATATATACACACACACACTTACATACACACACGCATATATATATATATATTGATTATATTAGACTGACAGGAGAAGTATAGAGAGAGAAGTAGCAAGAGAAGGATATTCGTTTAGACAGAGAGAGAGATTCTTACTAAATGTTAGGGTTTCTTCAGAATGCGAGAGAAGGAAAATGTGAGGAGAAAAAACAAATAAATTGGGGGCTGAAATGTGCTTGCAATTGCTTGCTCTGTATTTTGTACTGTCTGTACGTGCGTGTAACAGACTAATGCAGGAGCTGGTTCTGGAAATAGTGGGGGTGGGTAGGTGAAAATCCAAAAGTACCCCTTAAATTCTTGATTATGAAGCGTCTTAGTGACAACGTGGAAAGGTCAGATGTAAGGAGACAGTCAGAGAAAATGTCTTGGACGACTATATATATATATATTTTATGTATTTTAAATGCTTATATTATTACTCCTGTTTTGGAGGTTTTATTAAATGCCAATTTGATTACCTTGCCATGACTTTTTAAACTTAAAAATGAGTTTAGTTAGTTAGATTTTTGCAAAGTTACTCACAATGGAAAAACAAAAATAAAATAATTCACACCCCATTTTAAAAAACAGGAGGAAAAATAAAAATGACCGTCAATTTCTAAATTTTCACTTTCTATCGTGTTGATAAAGAATCGTGAAATTTTAGTACCAAAAAAAAAAAAAAAAAATCAAATTATATTTATATTTATATAGTTTTTTTGGTAATTTTTCTTCATAAACAAGTTGATTTCTTATATGTATTTAAATAAAAAAAAAAAATCTCCTTTTTTTTTTTTTATATTTAAATACGTATAAGAAATCAACTTGTTTATGAAGAAAAATTACCAAAAAAACTATATAAATATAAATATAATTTGAAAGCATTAAATTTAACCTTCAACTAAAATCTTTAGTAAAAAACCTCTCTTCAAAAAACAGTAGTGTAGCTCATTCAAATTATTACTGCATAATTGGCAAGACTATCCGTGGATGGATCTAGTGGTCCAATTAATAAAAGGTCTCTTCGGAAAGAATCATGATCTCAACTCTTGTCTGGTAACCTCTATTGTTTCGTATTTTTATATTAATTCGAAATAAAAATAATATTTTGAAATGTATTCAATAATAATCGGAATTATGTTTGATAGCATTATATTTGTTGTACGATTTTTCAAAGCAAAAATATAAAACATGTTTAGTAAAAGTGTTGCAAGTTAATTTGATAAATAAAATGGTCAGTTCATTACTTTAGTGTTTTTGTTACCGTGCTGAAGTTTTGCGAAATTAAATTAGAAAATACAAGAAATAGATCAAGTATACATATAACAAGAACACATGGATTTACTTAGTTCATCCAAAATTCAGAGTTACGTCCAAAGGTTGTAGAGATTTCACTATGATGATCAAAATAGCAGTGGATACAGAAAGTTCAGAATAAATAAATACCCTCGCACTAGGCCAACATAACAAGTGCAAAAATTATCAAAATACCCCCAAAAAAATTCGCGGAGTTGGGCGTTAGTGTACAATATCTATCAAACTCTACACTACCCATTAGAAGTAACTGGAAACACCAATTTGGTGCTTTTAGTTTTGGCCTCTTTTTCCAAAAAATAATAATAATAATAATAATAAATAAATAAATTGGTACTATTAAAATCGTAACAAAAGTTAAATCTTAACGGCAATGGTGTGGTGCCTACCAAGAACTCTCCGACGATCAAGTTAGTCACCAGAGGTCTAAAAGAAAGGCATGGATTTAATAATAATTTTTTCTTCCTACCTTATTACCTAGTCGTCATCCTATTTATCGTTATTTCCCTTATTCTTGATAAGGGAATATCATAATCCTTATCCCATGAAAATCTTATCCTTAATAAGATTTGTCATTGTTATCCTTGATAATGAAATATTATCTTTCGAAAGTAGAAGAGATCTGGCGGCTGGTCAATACTTAGGGCCCGTTTGGGAAGTGTAGTGTGATGTAGTGTACTGCTCTAGTTTAGAACAGAACAAGTGTTTTTGTACTTTTACCTATATATGTATATATATCTCACGGATCGAAATTTTAATAGTTCAATCCGTAATCCGATCCATAAACTATGGATTCTATATTATTGAATTCACCACCGATCTGTAAGTCTGACAATCTGATTCGATCCGCTCGGATCAGATCGGACACACGGATTGGCGGATTAAACACCCATATAGACTATGTATTAGCTGGTTGAAACTTTGCCCCACACATGGCCTAAGTCAGAAGGCATCTTGACAAGGCCTTTAATAACCATCATGGGGGCACAAATGGCAGTCAAAGGCACATTGCATGTGGTAGTGGCAGTTTCATAAATAAGTGAAAAACTTAAGTTCGAAAATACATGGAGGAAAATTACAAAAAATTTATGGGAGCATCTTTAAGGCCGTAGAATATCATTTGTGAAGATGGATTTCAGTTTTGAGGCCTGGGGAATTTTATTTCCCTATTATGACTCATCATACATACTTAATATCTACTCCTGACAGAGCTCTAACTTCTCAAAAATGCATATATAGGGGGGTATGAGGTTGAAGCCTCCCCTCATTACCCTTATCATTCAGCATGGTTATGGCACGTCTTGCATGGAACAGGTCTTGGGAGCTTAGCCAACATATTTAGGCATGGCACGCACCACCCCAGGTGATGGCTCGAAGAACCGACACTCGATGGCGGCCAGAGATACCAAGGGCGAGCAACGAGTGCAAGTAACGTTAGGCTTGCACACGTGCGTGCATACTCTCTGTGTGCCCCGAACCTAGTGCATGGCTCGGCAAGACTTTCACCCATTGGCCTTTTGTGTGTGCTAATTTGCCTATAGGCAAGTTGTGGCTTAAATGGACTTAAAGTATGGGCATGGCTCAACGTTATGCCCTAATTGACCAAGGTGCAGATTACGCTTCGTCAAGGCTTAGGCTATGGCTTACATTGCAAAGAAGGGAACATCATACTGGTTGGCTTGACTCAGATTGCTCGGTTTATGTACCATATCTTTACATAGCTAAGTGGCTTGGGTTTAGTTGTGGGTTCCAGCAATTGGGAATGGTTCTGAGCATTTCCCCCACATGTGCACACATGATGGAGTGGTGGGAAGAGGTGCAAGCACCTATGATAGGTGGCATTTGTTAGCCTCTTGACATTTGTCCAAGGGAAAATATAAACATTCAGGGCCATGCCATGTCTTGGGATCACATTGGCTCTTATTTGAAACATTGGGCTGAGTGGGTAGTCAGCATGCACAGAAGATCCTCAGTGTGCACAGAAGGATGCTCAGTGGCTAGACCTGTCAATGGATCGGATTCTGATCCAAATCCGATCCGATTAGTTGGATATGGATTGAATAAAATATCCGATAACCAGTTTATGATCCGAATCCGTTAACCCGTTAGCTTAACAAACAGGATTTAGATTTTACCGATCCGATCCGATAATAATCCGATCCGAATTAAAATTATATATATATAATAATATATTATATATATAATATTATAAGATTCTAGCCCCAAACCCATCTCCAAGCCTATATATATATATATAAGAGTCCAGCCCCAAACCTATCTCGAAGCCCACTTCTTATTCCCAAACCCATTCCTCATTTAATCTATCTAAACCCTAACTCATAACAACATTACCTATTCTCTCACGCACACAGTTACGCTACTCTTACTGCAAAACCACCATTTCCCCAAATACTCCCACAGTCCCAGTAGCTGATCTGTAACACAAATCAGAAAAATTAACCTATCGATCGGCGACCGCTACAAAATATTACCCCTTTCAGGTTAGTGTTCTTCTTTTCTCTCTCATTCGATCTCACTTCTCTCCTCTTCATATTGGCATGATCGAAATTGGAAGGTTTTTTTAATTTTTTTTCACGGTGTGAGATTTAATGGAAATGAAGACCAGTGCGTACACATGCATAGATTCACATATGCAGATTTATCTTTTAATTATTTTTTTATTATTGATATATATAATTTACATGCCCTATTTTGCCCTAATTCGTGTTCTTTTTTTCTTTTAAATATGTGCTTTGCAACACATTGCATAAATATATACTCTAGTAACTGCTCAGTTTCTTGTTCAATGAATCATTATTATTTTCTTTTTGAAAATATTTGCAGTTGGGAGTTCACACACAGTGCGTACATTTGCATATATTCGGATCGGACTATCGGATCAGACATCCGATAATCAAACAAATCGGATACGGATTGACTCAGTGAAAATTCGTCAGATTGTCGAACCGGATCGGATCACTCATTATACTTATCGGATTCGGATTAGATTGACCATGATCCGGTCCAAATCCGATCCATTGACAAATCTATTAGTGGCATTTTCGTTATTATGATGAAAAATGAAGTTTGGAGTTTGGAGTCGAGAATTTAATGGGAGGTGTTTTGAGACTTAGAAGACTGTTGGTGAAAACAGAATTCAGACAGAGTCCCAATATTTACCTTAGCTAAGTTGTAGAGTGGAAGTTGAAGCTCAATAGTTGTGTTCATCAGCTAGGCTATGGCATGCCTTGCTTAGAGGGCTTTGCCAACGTGCATGGGCACGAGTTGCACCACTCCAAGATGGTGGCACGAGATGGGAGCATCCAAAATACTTAAGGGCGGACCAGCGTGCAGCAGCGCGCGCAAGAGCGTGCACACTGGTGCACGCACGGGCGTGCACACGATGTGCACCCAGGGAACCTTATGTGTGGGTTCAGATTTGTAGGCTTGACTCAGTGTATCTTATGGACCATGGCTAAGGCCATGGCACTTAGTTGAGATATAATCAGTGACTTATGATCAGATGTTCTAGAGAAGCTTTGTGACTTATATTCGATTGTGATAACGTATACATATATGCTAGATGACTTATGATCAGTTATTGCTGTGGCATATTGTCATTGGCCAATTTCTTATAAGTTGGGGGATGTCCAACTGAATATAGATATCTATAAGTCTGACACAGATAGGTGGTTGAGGGAGAAACCTTTATGCTGTGCTGCACGAGTTTGATTGGATTATTTGGCTAGAAGGTTGGGCTTGTCAACCTTATCTGTTGTGTTTAGATACAGACACATACATGCCAGTTGTAGGCAGTTTTCTCTGAGTGTCTATATATTGGGATGCATGGGGCTTGGATTAGGCAGAGAGTGTACATTGCAGTGTATGCAATGAGAGCCTTGGTCTCTTGTACGACATTGTGTCTTTTGTATTATGTTTAATAAGATCAAAGGTTGGGATTTGGTCTTGTAAACTGTGTGTGCCTATATTTGTATTTTCTGTATTGTATGTGTGTTGTGTTGGCTAAGATTTGGTGGCTCCAAGTGCCATTACAGAGGAAAAAATTCGTAGTGTGATTTATCCCTGTAACATATTCTCTGGCGGTTCACCACATAGCAGTTGTAGCAGTTCCCTCCATTTTTTAAAACATGGCTATGTTCTAAAGATATGGGCAGTGTTATGTAATATGGAAATGTTGGAATGAGCCAGCACACCCATGTAGTTGGCAGTTAATACAAACAATATCCTATAGTGGATGGGATGTCTCTACTACCTTTGTTACAGTTGTGGTTGGTTTTCATGAGTGGACTATAAATTGTAATGGAGGGGTCTATCACAAAGATTGAGTGATACACTCTGTGAGCTTGTGCAGTGAGGATTCCTTGTAACTATTTTGCGAACAATAGTGAAGGTTGGAGGGTTTAGCCTCTGTATATGATGCTTCTCTTGTGCCTTTCTGAAATTGAGTTGTGCATGTGTTGAGTGGTTGACTACGTCAGATTCGAAATTGTTTTTATTTTTGGCTTTGTGTCATCATAGGGCGAGTATTTTGATGCGAAAAATTGACCAATGTGACCGTTAGATATGTCCCCCGTCATATCTAAATGAGAATTGAAATGGGTATAAATGAGTGACTATACAATACTACCTAATAACTTAAACTTTTGGATTCGCGGGTAAATGCTTACCCGTTACACAATGCTTAAATAATATAAAATTATGGACAATACTTAGGTCCTAACTAATAAGGATATATTATATATTTGTAGACCAACAATAAATGGACACGTTCTATTTTAATAATCAAATCATAGATGGTAATATCTCATTTGGTAAATAAATATTCTTATCGTATTTAATTTAGTAATTAAAGATTACATATTCATTTATTATTAGTTCACATTAAAAGTGAGCATGTTTAAATTATTATTCTTGGTTCGAAACTTAGAAAGCACAAAAGTAACTGGTTTAATCAGATAATGAAACTCGCTCCATAGGTGTCACGCCCTCTCTATTACGTGTCTGTCAAGAGTCAACCCATTAGAACAAAAAAAACAAAAAACAAAAAACAAAAAACAAAATAAAACAACCTTCGAATTAGCATCGCAACAACATATTCCTGTGATCAACTTCCCAAAAAAAAAACATATTCCTGTGATCCTATCTGTATCTGTGTTTTCTAAGGTTGTGTGTCGTTCTGCTCTTTCCCTTGCGTTCCTCTTTCCTCTCTCTCTTCGTCAAACAAGCTTCAGAAAACCAAATACGATCGATTCATCAACAAAGAGATCTTCATTTTCTTCAGAATCAATCATGGCAACCCCTGAAGTTTTGCGAAGAGAACAAGATCTTCCTCTATTTGACCATCCCCAAGGTAATTTATTTCACTTCATTAATCTCCTTCTGATTTATGCATCTAATGTCATTCTATATTTATTCATTTATCAATTTCATTTTTGATTTTTTTTTTTGGAAGCAATTTAGTACTTTTAGTGTGAATCAAGCTGACCCAGATCGTCTTTTTGAGTTTAATATCCCTAAATTGGTAGTTTTGGATCATTGTATACATAGTCGTTGATCTGCTGTTTCTGGGAAATTCAGTTAATTTTTCTATTGTTGGTATGCAGGGGAGAATCTGAAATCCCGAGGACTGGATATTGAGAAGAAAATCGAGATCCTCGAGAGCTTGACTGGAAAAGTAGTTTATGATTTTCTTTGAATGAAATATTGATTTTTAATATTTTTGTACTTGTTACCTTTTCTCTTGAGATTCCATTTATTAGGCAAAGCTTTATGCTTTTTGTGTTGACCTCTTGATTATGCCAATTTACAACAATCGTTGTGATTTTCCAACTGTCCCAAACAATTAGATCTCAAGGAAACTTCTGCTTTCTACTGAAATTTGGAACTGATATGACTAATAGTTTTGATAAAAGTTTGTGTTTCATCTAACAAATGATTTTGTTGGTGGATTAGGAAATATATATATATATATATATATGTTTGTATATGTAAATGTATGTATAATTTGCTCTGCTAAGAGAAATTAATTCCTTTTGGTTCATTTGTAGTTTTGTATTCTTATACAGGCTATACAGCCCATCTGAAGAGCCGTGGATTCCGTTAGGTATTTTTTACCCGGGCTAGAAACTTTTTGAGACCCCTGTGGACATGAATAAGAACATTTCATGTGTGTAAATAAATCTGTAAACGCATACTTTGATGAGGGTATTACTCTATATGTTGAAAAGTTATACAATTATTTAGTATTGACCATCTGTAGCTTACTGCCAACATTGCTTTACTGAATTGGAGGCTACAAATGTTCTATCCTTAGTGTAGAACTTTCGGATTAGTTGTTCTAGTTTATAACTTTAGGATAAGTTGTTCTTAAACCATTTGGGGGAAGCTACTTATTTTTTCCTCCAAAAGGAGTGTCAATCAGTCTTCTTTAGTGGGCTTTTGAGCTCTAATTTAGTCGTTTTATTGGAGTTTTCTTTATCATGTTTATGTTTCTTCCAAAATTGTTAAGGCTGTTGCTTATGTTTTTTTGACAGATACATCATCCTCATTTTGATATATCCTTTTCTGTTTTAGAAAATTATTAATGATAAGTACGGTTTCTCATTAAAAGCATTCTATGGTAATTTAATAAGTGGAACATTTTTCTTTGCTTGTTTCAAGATATTTGTTGCTGATACCATTTGATTTTCATTTGCAACTTTTATGCACTTTGATAGTTGGATTATCTATATTGGGGTATTGGCTATAAATCCCCATTTACATGTAGCTTTGGAGAACAGAAATTCGTAGTTTTTTCCAGCCTACTTCTGCAAATTCTTGAGCTAAGGGATTTTACTTGCTGCAGGTCAGCAACCGCAGATCTCGCAGATGGTTGAATGATCGCCTGTTGATGGAACTTGTTCCTCGTCTAAATGCAGAAGAAATCAGAGGCTTGTTTGCTCCACCACCTTGGGGTAAGATACATTCAGAGAAGCAGTCCTATTTCCATTTTATGTGCGTCCACTACTATTTATGCATCTAGAAATATATGTGGTTTAAATTATTGTTTTTCTCATCGTTGCTTTCTCAACTGTTCAGACTCTATATATTTCCAAAGTTACCTGCAGACATATCATTCTCTAGGCAACAAATTTGCTAAGCAGTAAAACTAGTGGATGAGGGTCTTTGAAGCCAAACTATAAGAGATTGTCATTTTTAGGCCATCTTTTTTTCCCGTAGAGATGGATTTGATATTTATCTGACTATTGAGCTCACTGGTTTATTCTTCTCTACCGTTGTGTGAGAGTGGAAAGTAGCCCCACCACTTAGAATCTAAATTTGATATTTCGTCAAAGGTTCAAAGCTATTTTCAAAAACTTTTCCACAAATATTTCAGCTTAATATAAACACTTCAGAAAAAATTGCTAAAAAGTTGGTAATTAACAATATTCTACTTATTTACAGACTGGTGATCTTTTATTTCAACTTTATGAGAAAGAAAACCAATGCTGGAATTAATTTTTTAAGTGTTGTGAATAAGGTGTACTCATTGTACATTTTCTTTAACAAAAAAAAAATTAATGGAAAATTTAATATAAAAATTCAATTTTAGGAGTTGGCTTGCTGGGAATGTATTAGGTCAAAACATTTCCCACGCGTTTAGGGCTTTGATCTTG
Organism: Cornus florida; assembly: GCF_030987335.1. Taxonomy (NCBI): domain Eukaryota; kingdom Viridiplantae; phylum Streptophyta; class Magnoliopsida; order Cornales; family Cornaceae; genus Cornus; species Cornus florida. The sequence goes on along the minus strand of NW_026775575.1, from coordinate 76,352,121 downwards.
TCTTCTGACTTTACTTTCAGAGTGTTAGATTATTGTTCTGTGTGACTTTTGCTTGTAAGGTCTACTAGATGACATCACAGATTGGTTTACTTTGGTAGACCGCACAGGGCATGGCTAATTTTTAGAAAGCAAAGGACTTAGTACCTGCTTGCAGCGGTCTTCTTTTGTGAACTATCATTTTCCGTTCATGTTGAAGTATTAATCTGGAATTTATTTTACAGGTGATGATGTACCGCTGTCACCATTTTGCATGACAAATGTGGGGGAGTGGGACAAATTTAGGAATATAGACATGGATAAAGAGGTTATTCACTTCTCTTATTCACCAAAGCATGTTTCACTCCCTCATAATTCTTGCAAGACATGCTTAAAGAAGTAAAATTAATTATTGAGACATCACTGCGACTCGCTTTAATTCAATAATTGATGAATGTTTATGACCTGCATCATATTGCTTTTTCACTTTTTGGATTTGAAATCAACTCATTTTCCAAAGTGGATTGCATTTTATAAATGAACTGAAAGGAAGGGTATATAATGGTATTGACAATGATAAATACATGGTTACCTACATGAATTATCCAACTGTTACAATGCGTGGGATGATTTTTTCTCTTTATTTTTTCTCTCACTCTTGCTGCAAGTATTTTGGTGTTTCTATGGGCTGCATTTCTATTTTTGTAAAATTTAGAATTGTATTATGTATGATTGAGGAAACCTCAGAAAAAAACCTGGCTGCCATGCTTGTAGTTCAAATTGGGTAATGTGATGTGTCACACACTGCAGTTAATAGGTATGTGCAAGAATAATTGGTTTACTAGGATTTTGCTTGAGCATGAAATTAGATTAACTGCAGTATAATTTGTTATATTCCTGACATTGGTTCTTGATAGCTTCTGGTGCTTATTAGTGCTTTCTTCCTGAGGAAATTTAGTTAAAGAATTTGGTTGCATTTCAGAGTAGGGAACATAGAGCCTGGGAATGGTTCTTGGAAACTCATAACCTTGTCACGTTCTCGGTGTTTCTTTGTCGATAGTTAGTAGCAGTTTCTGTAACTCTTCAGAATGAAAGAAACTTATTAGTGCTTATTAGTGCGTTCTTCCTGAGGAAATTTAGTTAAAGAATTAGGTTGCATTTCAGAGTAGGGAACATAGAGCCTGGGAATGGTTCTTGGAAACTCATAACCTTGTCACGTCCTCGGTGTTTCTTTGTCGATAGTTAGTAGCAGTTTCTGTAACTCTTCAGAATGAAATAAACTTAGCTCAGTGTCTTTCTTTCCGAAAATAAGTTAGCTGTGCTTTATGAACAATACAGAATACCTTGCTTAGCAGAATTATTACAACCTTTTCTGGCTATTTTTTTCTTCCTAAAAGACAATCGTTGCTTTGAAAAATTATAGGTTGAAGATGAAGAAACTGTATAGGAACGCATGTAAAAAATTGCTAGAGTATAATGGGCTGGAAAATTAGTATGTATGAATAGGGGCGTGGTTAGGATTTTTTATGGTGACATGATGACATGATGTGTACACCGTATCTTTGGTCTTTTGCAAATTCTTAGGGTAATTGGGGAGCCTATACCAATTTGCATGCTGTAGATTATTGATATATTATGTGTTTTTGTTTCTTCTGGATGTGGAATACAAATGTTCTTGTAGAACATGTGATTGGTGCTTGAAAAATGATATTTCCCTCATATGAGTATGACAAAAAATACATGTTTCACTTTTATGTTTTTTTGGAAATATTGGTATGTAATGTGGTAACACACTCCGATAAGAGTAGTTACCTTGTTCTGTTCTGGCAGGCTACGATGATTGAAGCCATTGAAAGCTCATCATCAAAGAGGAAAGTTCGTATGGATGCTGACAAGATGGCTGTACTGAATGCATGGCATAGAGTAGATTCTCGAACCAGAGAGGCACTTCGCCGGAGCTTTCTTTCTGAACTGATTGATGGTTACGAGGTAGATTATATATATAATATAAAACGGATAAGCACGTCATTTTCTTAATGCGCTTGTACTTCCTCTAGTTGTGTAATTTAACCATTTCTCTCCATGAATTGATATACTTGTCAACCTTTGTATGTGTTTCTCGTCATATATCTCATGCATGTTCTACACCTCGTCAATTTCTTCTTAATCAAATTCAAGTTAATTACATGTGTGTAATGAACAAGAGCTATAATCTTTTGCTTTTAGGTATGCATACGGGCTTTCATCAACGAGAGTAAAGATGGAGAAATACTCGTGTTACATGTTCAAGATCCTTTTCATAGATTGTTGCTGCATGGCGTCTGTGAGGTATATTTTCCCATTTGACCAGCTAATCAATATGAAGCCTTATTTTATTTTATTCTAATTTTTTGCTGGGATTTGGAGCTATAAATGATCGTGTTCGCTACAATTGGTCAAACCAAACCATATTGGGATATTATTTGCTGTCTTCATAATTTCTTTTCGCACTCAATAGAAATAAGGGAAATCGATGAACTAAAAGTCTTATCATTGAATCGTCAACCTCCTTATTGATTGTAAACAAAATGTATAAAATTCACTCTGTTAGTGTCTAATATTTCCTAAAACTCTTTTGACAGTTCTACAACCTGGTCTCGGCCACGGTCACACAGTCGAAGGGCACGAAATTATCGAAGATGACCAGGATAAAGAAAAAGAAAGCGGGTTCGTATGAGCTACCAAACATCACCCTTTGCCATTTCCTTAAACTGGCAAAGGAAGGAACTTGGTAATTCGGTTGGCCAGGAATTCGATTCATCACATGTATTATAAATGAACTTTGTGCATGATTTTAAATTAGTGGTACTGTGTCTGGATAAAGATTAAGCTATTCTGCTTCTTAGCATGTGTAACAATAGTTGATTGCACAGCTTGAATGTCGTATCAATGTAACCGTAAATAATATCCAGTTCAGTTTTTAGTTGTGTTTTTTAATTAGTCTAAACTCTAAAGTGACATGGTAAGGACTTGGTGTTGAGGTCTAAACAAATTTAATGTACAGTTTGGAATTTTCCCTCCCTCTGGTTTGGTTTTCACTTTTCAATTTCTGCAGTTCTCTTTCTTTTTTTCATGTTTTCAGACGGAAATATAGCATTTTACCTTTCATAAGGTTAGTCCACAACAGGCAATCTGAAATAATAACAAAATTTATGGCAGTAATTTATAACTTGTAACAAAAAGATATACCAACCATTTGATGTTTAAGACTGAAAATAAGACATATATATATATATATATATATATATATATATATAAGTAAAATTCAAGTACTATAATTATTTTATTCTAAATTTTCGAAGCAATTGTGTTAACTACTATGAATCTATTAAAATTTTAGTTTTATTTTACATAAACAATGTATAACCTTAAATATATAAAAATTACATATATATATATATATATATATATATATATATATATATATATATATTGTAATTGAAGTTTTACTTCAAAATAAATTTAGGCTCTAAAATTTAAATTCATCCTCACGTCTCCCCTATTTTCTATCTCATGCTTTCTCGATGTTCACACTCTGATTATGTCACAATTGGAAAATATCATGCAAAAAAAATAAAACAAATTACATTGACTTCTCTTTGGTCAACATACAATAACTCTGTTTGTCAAATTACACTCACCTAACAATTAACAGAGTCAAAAATGAAAAATGTTAATGTCGCAATTTTGTAACTTTCAAATTACATTGTTAGTGCAATAAAATATAATATATATACAAAAATGTAATTACAAATACAACAAATTTTAAATGGACGGTCAGTGTAATGCGGGCATTAAGAAGGGAGGTCAGGTTAGTGTATATTAACAAAATTTTAAAAAAGATTGGTGTAATTTACCTAAAAAAAAAAATAAATTTCATGTCAATCATCTTTGCGACTTACATGTTGTTTTATTCGCGCTTAGCTACGATTGTACTCCCCTCATCCCACAAAAAATATGTCTACCCTTCTATTTATTGCAATACTATTTTGATCATTTACGGAAGTAAAAGAACTAAAAAAAGTCATTACCTTTTAAAGTATCATTTCTCGATAGTATCATTTTCCATTTTTACCCCTCCAATTTATACTTTATTACGTTCTTATGTAAAAGGAAGAAAAGCTTTCCCATCTCTCTAAATAATTTTCAGAAATCTTGGGGGATTCTGCTAACAATGGGAAGCAAAATTTGATCTGTGCAACGAGCCTCTCTTTCACAGAAATAATCTATTTGGTAAGAACGTGGGCATTTTGCTAACTTAGCTACATGCATATCCATTCTTAATTTGATGAAGTTGAAACCTATATGATCTTAACAAATTTTTATTTTATTTTTTTGGATTCAATATTGTATTCATAGGGATGGAATTTAGTTTGAAAATATTTCATATTGAGGGTATTGAGTCATTTTATTGAAAAAGATTGTTATATTGTTACATATTTGTCGTGCATGTTACCTATTCAACAAAATGGTTAGCTGGTTTTGAGTCATATTTTTGTTGTCTTCCCAGCTATTCACAATTTACCTTGTACACAGATTTACAACTACATGCATGCACTTTACTTGTTTGAGAAAATGCTCAAACGGGTGTGTTTGTTAGATGTGCTTTTCTCTTAATTGCTTGTTGATTTTCCAGCCTAGCACTTTTTGTTTGGATTGGATCTTGGCTTGCTTGCCTTGTGGTCCCTCAAGGTTGTGAGATATCTTTCTCTTCTCTTTTTTTTATTTTCTGTGGCCGTGCTTGTATTCTTGTTGGTCCCTGGGGTAATTATACCTGTTCATTTTCCCGGGAAAGAGTGAGAGAGATAGAGCGTGACCGCGCGTCTTATATAATGTTATATGAGAAATTATTAGATGGTCTCAAAAGAAAGGTCAATGCAAAGAAATATGTTAATTTTTTGATTGCATAGCTTCTCCTGATTGATTCGGATCATTTTATAATTTTTCAGTAATATATGAAAAAATTATTACATAATTCCGAGACCATGTAACATTTTTTTTGATTTATGGAGTCGGATTAGTGTTTTGAAGAGAGAAAAATCTTCAATACAGAAACAGAAAATAACAAATATTGACACCAAGTTGGGAAAAGAAGACGGTTAATGGCTAAACTATTATTATGTTCATTACTATTTTTTGCTAGGTGAGAAACTATTTAGTTGTTTCTTGATGGAAAAAAAGAAAAAAAGAAAAAAGAGAGTTGATAATGAAGTCGTCCTCCTCCGTATAGAAATACGTAGTACTTGTTTTGTCTGATACACGTATGATGCCAGATTTGACATTACCTTTGACTTGGACTTATCTAGACCCCTATATGAAACATCCATCATATCCCTAATTAGATTTTTTAATTAATTGCTTTACCTTTTTCTTACTGGAATTTTATTTTATTTTATTATTATTATTATTTTTTTATAATGAATTTGAGGAACGATGTTTTGATACTTATCTAAAGAAAATTCAAAATCAACACAATGTTTTCAATATTTAAAATTTTTTGAATTTTTTTTTCATTTACAAGAAAACACACACCTTTATTATTATTATTATTATTATCTCTCACAATCAGGTTTTAACCTCGGTTTTTTTTTTTTTGGTTGTTCATTTTGTATGTCTGTATTTTTTAAGTTGGAGTTATTATACCATCAGGCTAGATATCTTTTGATGAATTTAATTATCTACTTTGATTTGAAAAGATTTGGTTAATTTTGAATTTAATTTTGATATTTTTTTCAATCTCTTTCCCTGCTAACATATATTTATATATATATACACACGCACGAAAAGTTTTACCATTAGGTGTCAGAAAAGTTGCATGTTAGAGTAAGTTTTTTACATTGGAATAAGAGCTGATGCACGTTGTGAGATCTACACGGAATTGAAATGTGTATATTATGGTATGACAAAACTGTTAAAAGTCAAAATAATAAAAACAATAATAATAATAATAATAATAATAATGAGAATGGTTGATGAGAAAGTTAGGAAGGAAGAAGTGGAGGGGCCACCTACAAACATAGCTGGACGATTTCCATGCATTTACCTACCAGTACAACGTCTCCTGTACAACACGTGATATTAGGTGCTTTCGTATATGTCACAAGGTTACGGGTGTATATATATATATATTTAATATAGACTTTACTTCTAGTATTCTTTTAAATAATTTTTAAAATAGACTTTACTTCTAGTATTCTTTTAAATAATTTTTCAAGGTTACGTAAATATATATATATATATATATATATATATATTTAAAATAGACTTTACTTCTAGTATTGTTTTAAATAATTTTTCAAGGTTACGTACAAAAATATATTTATATTTAAAATAGACTTTACTTCTACTATTCTTTTAAATAATTTTAAAAAAAATTATAATCTAATGATATTTATTACCGAGTAAATGTTTAAAGGGGGAAGGTGAGAACTCAAGTCCTACAACATTTATGCATTTTTGTAATTGAATTTTGATGACAAAAGCACAACGAATCTAGACTTCTATTTTTCAAAGAAATATTAGGGGTTTGAGTCATGTGTGTGTGAGTATCAATTGAACAAAAAAAATAAAAATAAAATAACGATTGCTACCATAGGGTAATAAGGGATAACGCTGTTGTGATTTATTGGTGAAATATATCGGACTGAATTGTTTGTTATTCATAAAATAGTTCTTAGCAATTCATAAAATAGAAAATTATAAAAAAAATAGTTCTATGAAATTATACTTTTTTATAATTGAATTTTTATAAAACAATTGTAATCAACTAGATTTTTTATACGATTTTCTGATTCAGTAAACGAAGAAAACACAAGGTAAAAAAACTAAAAACCCATATCGGAGCTGTTACTTTGGGTTTCATGATAAAAAAACATTAGCATGCCATTTTCTTTTCTTTCTTTGTAAAATTATCTTATCAAATATATAATAATATATGTTCAGAACTCAACTCAAGTGTACCTTGAAAGCACAATTGAGTTGACCATGTCGTGGAACTAAAATCTGTACTCTGCAGTACAGTTTTCTTCTCCTTTTTTTTTAAAAAATAAAAAAATAAATAATTTTTGTGTCAGCTTGACAAAATTAGTATTTGAGCTTGAACCCCTCCACAATTAAAATATCCACAGTACATAAACGAAAAATTATTCGATTGACTGAGAAAGTAGTACCACATCGAATTAATATTTGGGTAGATGGAAATGTATGAAAAATCTATGTAGTTGCATACAATTCAATTTGGTACGATTTTCATGTTAAATCAGAACTAAACTGTTCACAATGATTTCTAAAAAATTCAAACCGAAAGTTGAGACACGAATCTGAAACGAATTCGGTTATGAACCAGTGTCTCTTTTTGATAATATTGTGGAAATAATTTGTTTACTTTTCGATATAATATATATATATATATATATATATATATACACTGTGAAAACAAATTCACTGTCAATCGGATGCCAAAATAAATAGAAGTTTAGAGTTTATACAATAACTGGGGCAATCCTCTCAAGCAAAGGCAATAAAACATATTTGTAATATAAAAACAAAGGCTATTATCCTTTTTTCAAAACAATTACAAAATTCAACAGTTTTCAAACAAGAAGTACATGACATGTGTTAATATATATAAATTTTTTAGTTTAAAAGGGTAAGCTTGTATATATAAATAAGTGCGAAGTGTACATACAATCCCACAAGGTGGAAAACAAAAGGAACAACTTCTTTTGCAACAACAAAGTAAGCACTAGCATAACAACAAAGACAATATCAGCAAAAACAAGGCACCTTCTCCATCCTTCTATCATGGCAGTGTTTAACCATGCACCATCATCTCTTTTGCTTAGAATAGGTTCTATGGCTGACCACTAGTTGTGGAGCAGGCCTGATGGAAGAGAGTCTGCAGCTGTGAGGGAGAAGAGATTATCTTCAATTCTAAGCTACTCCTGAGTTTGAGTGAGGCAAGTCTGCTTCTTACACATATTTTGATCTGAGCAATGATGCTGTGGGCAGTGGAAGATTGATTCCTGAATGCTCTAGCATTTCTCTCCTTCCAAATGAAGTAAACTGCAGCAGCCCACAGCAGCTTGTGAAGCAAGAATTTTGTTGAAGCCCAGTGAATTGAGCACCAAAGCAGTAAGTCAGCCCAACTGTTTGGCATGATATAAAATCCAACAGTTTCTTGGATAAACCTCCAAATATGTGAAGTGTAGACACATTTAAAGAAGAGATGATCTAAGGATTCCCATGCTGACTTACAGAGATAGCATCTGTTTTTGTAGTGTTTATACATCACTGGTTTTGCATCAAGCGTATATAATCTACCTCTAGCAGCCATCCAAAGGGTAAGGCTGTGCTTGGGTATGTGATGTTTGAACTACACTACTTTATGCCAAGGAAAGATTGGGGATGGAGGACAAAAGTAAACAAGTGTATGTGACATTGTAAAGATCTTGGTAGGACTAGGTAACCATTCAATGCAATCTAGCTTTGCAGAAGGTTGGGGTAATTCATGTAATTGTGAGATGAAGCTTCTTGTTTGGAAAAAGTTGTGCTGCTGGATTAAGTTTGGATGAACCCATTGGTGGTTGGAAATTAGGCTATCAACTAGGATATTGTTATCTAGTTGAAGAATTTCCACACCAATGAGACTCAATTGCTACACAATTGCCCCATTAGGTAGCCAATAGTCTAACCATAAACTAGTATCTTTCCCAGCCCCAACCCTGTGCCTTATCAGTCCTCTTGCCATGTATCTTAACCCAATAAGCTTCCTCCAAAAGCCTGAGCTCAGTCCAGAAACCTTCACTAACCAGAAATTCTTTGCTTTGATAAGGTAGCTAAGTGTCCAAGCCACCCAAAGACTGTCTTTCTTCGAACAAACATTCCAAATGTGTTTTAAATTGGCAACCCTATTGGGTAATTCCAAGTCAGGAAATCCAAGTCCACCATTAGCTTTAGGCCTACAGATAACTTGCCAAGCTACGTTAACTCTATTTTTCATATCCACCTCAATCCAGAAGAATCTTCTGAGAATTTGGTTGATTTGCTCTATGACCTTCTTTGGTAAGACAAAGGCTTGGGACCATAAGCTTATATTGAATAAAGCACAGACTTGACAAGTACAGCTTTACCTACATAAAACCGGAATCTAGAAGTCCAGCTACCTACCCTTGCAGTAATTTTCTCCACTAGGGTTTGACAGTCCCTAGCTTTGATTGAGGTAGAAGATAGAAGCAACCCTAGGTAGGTAATCGGCAGTGAATCAACTTCAAATTGAAGAAGTTGCAAAATTTCAGTCCTCAATGCATTATCAACACCACTAAAGAAGACTTTAGACTTTGCTCTGTTGAGATGCATTCCAGAGATATTGCAAAACTGATTTAGGGCATCCATTAGAACCTGAACTGAGGCTGTGTTGGCATGGGAGAACATCAAAATGTCATCTGCAAAAGTAAAGTGTGAGATTGACAGTTTCTTGTATCTGCAATGATATTTGAACCCCAGATTAATCTCAATGTGCTTGTTAACACACAAGGTCATGACCTCCATTGCAATGACAAACAACATAGGGGATAATGGGTCCTCTTGTCTAATACCTCTCTTCCCTTTAAAGAAACCAAATAGTTCCCCATTGAGAGAGATAGAAAATGATGTTGTGGTTATGCACTGTCCAATCCAATGTATGAAAGTAGGAGGAAAACCAAACAAATGTAGAGCATCCAAAATGAACTGGTAGTGCAATGTATCAAAGGCCTTTCTTAGATCAATTTTGAGTGCACAGTTTGGAGGATGGTTAGCTCTATGATAGCTATTCATCAGCTCATGAGCAAGAATAATGTTGTCTGAGATATGTCTACCCTTAATGAAAGCATTTTGGGTATTGCTTATAAGTAGGGGAAGTACATGTGCAAGCTTAATTGATAATAGTTTAGAAATAGTCTTGTAAATATGGTTGCAACATGAGATGTGCCTAAAATCATTAACTGATGAAGGATTAGGAGTTTTTGGCACCAATGCTATATAAAAACAATTAATCTCTTTCAACATTCTCCCTGAGATGAAGAAGTCTCTAACTGCAGTAGTGACATCTTATCCAACTATTGGCCAAGCATTCTTGAAAAAACAGGAATTGTACCCATTTGGTCCTGGACTCTTATAAGGGTGGAATGAGAGGATACAGGACTGAATTTCTAGGTCTGTGGGAATGGTTGTGAGAGTTGGTAAAAGCTAGAGGGACAGACTTAGAAATTACTTGCTTAAATGAACTTATACCTAGATAGCTGCTGCTACATTGGCCAGTATGGAAATGAAGTGGTTGAGAAGGTTCCTTTGCAGCTCCTTTCCTTGAATCAAGTTACCATTTGAGTCAGAAATTGATTGAATCTTCCTTCATTAGCCTTGGAATTGAAGCTCTTCGTGAAGAAGGTAGTGTTTTGATCCCCTTCTTTGAGCCAATGATCCTGTGATTTTTGTTTAAAGAACATTTCTTTTGCCAAAAGCAGCTCAGAGAGTTTCTGTGAAAGCCTTTTCTCATTAGCCCTAAGGGCATCAACTATTGGGTTAGCATCAATCCTCCTCTGACAAACATACAATTCCTCTTTACAAGCTGCAACCCTTTCTGAAATAACACTGAACTCCTTCTTGTTAAACAGCTTAAGTGGTTGTTTGAGTGCTCTTAGCTTCAGCACAAGTCTAAACATCCTTGAACCTTCAACCTCCATATGCCAAGATTGAGCTACTGTGGGAAGGAAGTTGGGGTTAAGTGTCCAGTATTTAAAGAATTTGAAGGGAAGGTTTCTCTTGGGTGAAACTGTGGCAAACTTAACCACCATAGGGGAATGGTCTGAAATACCATGGGGAAGGAACTGACATTCAGCTTGTGCAAACTTGGCCATCCATGGTTGGTTAATCAGCACCCTATCCAACTTTCTAGATATATTTGCACACCCAAAGCTGCCATTGGACCAGGTGTGGAAAATCCCATTGTATCTCAGGTCCTCAAGACCATTAGCAATAAAAAAATCTTTGAACTCAGTCATACTAGCTGTCCACCTCAGAGCTCCCCCATAAGAATCATTAACATGTAATAGAACATTAAAGTCCCTAAGAAGTATCCAGGCTTATTTGTAGAGGAGTGCAGGTTAAGAAAACTCCACAAGGCTCTTCTATCAATAGCAATATTTGCAGCATAAATAAAGGATGCCTTACACTTCAGTTTCAGGTCCTTGAGGAAAATAGCACAATCAATAGCCTGACTGTATTCAGTGGCTGCCAAGATATCTATTTTGTGTGAGTCCCACAATATCCAAACCCTTCCCAATACAGAAAACTCATAGTTACATCTAATTTGCCAATGAGGGGCTACAAATCTATGAACTGCAGCCACATTATCCCTGCTAACTTTAGTTTCAAAAACTACCATGAGACTCAAAACTTTGTCCCTTATGAGTAATCTAATCTCTTCTTGTTTGAGGGGAAAGTTAAGCCCTCTTATATTCCATGCTCCCCAAATCATTGGGAAGCTGTCTTGAGGTTATATATCCCTCTAAACCCTTTTAGGGTAGTCAAACATTTTGCCAATCTTGCTCTCTTGTCAATCTTAGAGTGCTTTGTATGGACAGGTCTCCTTGGTTTCAGTAGTTTCTCAACTGCAAGTGAGTATGCAGGATCATTGTTCCTTGAGAAAGTATCACCGTCTGAAGATGAGGCTAAATCCACTGAGTAGTCATTATCTTCTTACAGGTTCTCAACAGGAAGTACATCAAAGGGGTTTGAGGTTTCTATTGGTGCAGTGGTAACTTGCTTCCTTCTTATTACTTTGAGATTTGAGAGGGTGAGGTCAATCACAAAGTTTATAGCCTTTTGATTATGAGTGGTGGGGGTTGGAATTTCAGGTATTATCAATTGGATTGGGATTTCCTGCAAATTGCAAATTGGCTCTGGCACTGGGGGTAGAGTTTGCTCTGGATTGGTAGCAGAGGGTGAATTTGATTTGTCAATCCCTCTATCATTGTCGGATGTGGATGCAAATTCCACTAGCTGTTGTGGTTTGTTGGCTTGGAATGGGTTAGGGATAGGGTGGCATTGTAATCTTCCCTTGCTTCTTGTAACAATCTGCCAAGAGTTAGTGTCAGGGGCTGTTTCTTGTGGGCTTAAACTGCTCACATGAATCAATACACCTCAGGGGAATCCAAGGGTAATGCACTCTTATGGTTTCGAAGCCATTTCCCAATTTAACTTGGAATGATGAAGGAAGAGGTGGATGACAGAGATATTTCCACACATAACTTGACATGTGGTAATATTATTATTTATTAATATTATATATATATATATAAATGGGTTGGTAAAAACGATTTTATTTTGCAGAATGTCAAAACGTTTTGTGAATAGGGGCCAAAAATTGAAACATAATTCGGTGTTTTTATATATTTTTGCACGGTAGTGTTTGGTACTGTAGCCATGAACATTAATTTTTTTTTTTTTTGAAAAACTCTTGAATGATATTTTAAAACTAACCATTATAATTTTCAAACTTGCAATATTTTTTTACCAAATATGTTTTCATATTTTTTATTCCAAAAATTTTACAATATGGATGATACCAAACATGCTTCTGATTAATATTCAAAACGTTTATTTTGTTTCGGGTTAGAACAAAACGCCTAAAACAAAATGCGTACCAAACAGAGGCCCTACATGTTTTGTTTTTAGTCAAGTACTCATGTAAACTTTAATTAATTCGTGTTAAGTCATTCATCATAAATAAACATGAATCCCATAATCTTAGAACTTCATTATTCTCACATATCTATAATGCATAAATAAATATAGTTAGATATAAATACCTCGATCTGTGATTGCAAATATCGTAGAGATCAAGTCCAACGTCAAGATCCTTTCTGCGGAACGAACAACGTGCTAAATTGCAGTAGTCAAAACATGAAAACCGATTTCTCTCTCTTGGCCTCTTGCACACATAAAAATATTATACGTGTTGTTTTCATTAGCGTACATAATTGATGGAGTATATGCACTTTTATAAAGGTAAAGAGATGACCAGTTTCCCTTTTAGTAACCTAATTCCACTTCCCATTAAAGTCAAAAATACGAAAGGAAAATACTGCTCCAATAAGTAATTACCAAAAAGATAATTTATAAGTTGACCAAATAATATAATATTAATCTGATATCTATTTTATTTAACTACCAAATCATATGTCACATGTTCAAGTTATGTGGGCCACAATTAAATAAATAATCTTACATTCTCCCACTTGGCACATATGATAACTTCTGTAGTGGTTTAGTAAAATAGTCATTAGTGTGCACCATAAATCAGATTGACTCATTAAGTTGGACATCATAAATACCATGGTAAATAAACTACTGATGCGAGTCATGGCGGTTATATGTCCCTAAATGACACAGTCCCGTCCATGTACCACAACACTAGTAACCTATTCAACATAGTCTATAAATGAGAAATATCAATAATGATCTAACAATAATGTCATTTCCAAGACTATTCCTATTACCATTTATTAAAGCAATACGTATATGTATATTAATTAATAGGAAATATCAGAAACACATTTAATCAGCGCAAAATGTCAAATATATATAAGCACTGTTAAGCAATCCACAATTAAAAAATAATCATCATTGATTACATTCAAGACCCATTCTTTCAACATATTTCATAAATGTCTTGGGTGGTAATTCATTCGTTAATGGATTGCAATCATAAGTTGTGTGCTTATATGTTCAATAGACATTCGTTGTTTCTAAATATCTTCTTTAATAATAAAGTATTTTAACTTTAGAATACCTATCATTTTTCATACAAGAAGATAAACCCTTGCAGCATAAATTTTCAGCAATTTGAAAATGGTACTCATAACTCCAAGTCCTAAAATAAATTCTGTAATCATAAATTGTAACCTCAAAACATGTTACAAATTAAAAAATAAAATAAAATAATAATAGACAAAATAATAAAAAATTACTTTGCATTTTTTCATAATATTGTTTCTTCAATCAAAATAAACAAATAACCAATTAATCTTTTATTCTATACCAACTTGTATATACATCAAATTCCACAATATATGTATAAGGAATATTTTTCATTTCTTTACCCTCTAGCTAACTCATCCTTTGAGATTGCATTAGGTTGAATTTATCCCCTTTTCTATATGGAACTATACTAGTTGAACAATGTTCCATATCAAATCTTTCTAGAACTCCTTCAACGTATGCTTTCCGAGACAATCCTAAAAATCCACGTGATTTATCATGAAATATTTATATTTCTATCACGTAGGATATCTCATCCATATATTTCATTTCAAAATTCTTAGAGATAACTTTTAGTTTCATATAACAAACTAAGATCACTACTAACAAACAAAATATCATCAATATATAGAATCAGAAATATAAACTTACTCCCACTAACCTTCTAGTATATACACTGATCAACGGTGTTTTCCTTAAAATCAAAAGAAATAATGGTATCATTAAACTTAATATACCATTGTTAGGAAGCTTGTTTAAATCCATATATTGGCATCTTAAGTTTACAGACCATGAATTCTTTACCCTCTAATGTGGAGCCTTCAAGTTATTCCATATGGACTTCCTCTTTTAAACTTCTATTCATAAAAATTGTATTCATATCCATTTGATGTAACTCTAAATCATAAAAAGCTACTAATGCCATGATATTTTAAAAGATTCTTTCTTAAATACTAGAGAGAATGTTTCTTTATAATCTCTTCATTCATGACACTAATTCATTTAGTAAAATCATTACTGTTAATGGCTTGTGAATATGTAACCGGATCCGTATATATCTCACTATATATCAAAATCAGATTCTTACAGATATATCACATAGTCATTCGGAATAGTAGACATCCTTTCTCTTTGAGATCGTGTTAATGTTATTCCTTATGATTTATCTATAATCTATTCATCGGTAACAATCTCATTATGGAATTGTTGTTGATCATTCAACTGTTTTTCGTTTATACGGTTCAACAACTAAAGGAACAATTATTTTCTTAGAAATTATGGATAAATAAATTTATACCATAACTTCTTGAATGATCACATTCTTATTTTTATCACTCCCGCTAACTTCACCATTCTCAATGAATCTGACATTACCGGTTTTAATAATTATCGTACTATGTTTAGGATAGTAAAACTTGTACCCTTTAGATTACTTAACATCCACAACATTATGGGTAACGAGGAATTACTTAACATACTCCTAACCATATCCGATTACGCCTTTCAGCTAGACGCTTCTACTGTGGCATGTATAACAGAGTGTATTGAGCACAAATGCCATACATTTTAAGGAGTTTAGCAAACGGTTAGAGTATTAACTCATTTCATCATACTTTCCATAATATTCACCACCTTTGTACGACCTTATGATTTTCACTTTTCTATCTAGTTGTTTTTCAATCTCATTTATGTATACATCAAGAGTACTCACTGCTTGAGATTTTTCATGCAACAAATAGATATATCCATAACGTGAAAAATTAACTATAAAGGTAATAAAATACTTTTCTCCACCAAAAGATGAAATATCAGAAGGTCTACAAATGTCTGTATGAATAATTTCAAGAAGTCCTATACTTATTGTGGCTTATTTCTTTGTGTGTTTGGTTTGTTTACCTTTAATACAATCTATACACACATCAAAATCAGTAAAGTTTAGATTCAGAAGAATCACATCATTTACTAATTTTCCTAACCTTTCACTAGATATTGACCTAGTCTTTTATGTTACAAGAAAGATAAATTTTCTATTAATTGAGATATGGTTAATTCTAACATTATGATGTAAGATCAAAAGATTTTTAATAAATAAATTATCAAGTTTGAATTTACAGAAATCATCAATAATAATTCCATAACTCACAAATTAGAATTTCTTGAATAAACATCATTATCAAATTTAAATGAAAAACCATTAACATAAAGTTTTGAAATAAAATCAAATTATGGGAAATTGAATAAACATAAAAAATTTAAATAAAATCCACTGCCTAACATTAAACATAATGTAACGACCCAGGTTTTTATTCAACCTGGTGGGTAAGTAATGAATCGATGATTGAAGCGAAAGATAAACTATAGTCCTTTGAAATATAAATCATCTCTAAGACACCAATGTGACATTCCATGAAGTCACGGAAGTTAAGGAGAGCAAAAGAGGAAACTAGGGACAAAACGAGCAATTTCCGCTGACTAAGGGCAAAATGGTCAACTCACAAACAAAAGGAGTAACTTGACTCTAAACAAGTTAAACAATGTGTATACAACTTAATCTAATCATTTTCCAACATTCCAAGAGGTTCTAAGAACTTTGGCCAAGAATCCCGCAAAATGCCCTTTCCCGATTTAAGTGAAAACTGATACTACTTCACTAAAATATACATATCTCTCACTGTGTTTGGAATATGAAAATGGGATTGGTATCATTGGAAAGCTGACTCAAAATCCTTGAGTTTAGGCTTAAGAATCACCCCCATTTGGATTAGAAACAAAGAAGTATGACTCTTTGAAGTTGGAAGACCAATGCTGAAACAAAATCTGGAAGCTGTGCATATGAAAGCTATTTAGGTCGACCTAAAGGGAGTTTCGGTAGACCGAAATGACCAAAAAATTTGCTAAAAACATGAATTTGAGTGGTGGTTGTTTCGGTAGACCGAAATAAAGTTTCGGCCGACCGAAATAGGCCCTGAACAGTAGAATTGGCTTTTGGAATGATGAATTACTGTGTGTTAATGGTTCCATTTGCCATCGGTCGACTGAAATGGAGTTTCGGTCGACCGAAACATCTCGAAAAGCTGCTATAAGGCCTGCTATATGCCAAAGGTGTTAAGATTTAACCCATGCTTTGAATCCTATGATGATTTGGTTCAAAAATCAAAGTTTAAAACTAATTTTCAATGAGATTTAACCTTGAAATGACTAAATGAATGTATTACAACCACTTTTAGCCTTATACATGTCCATTACAAGAATTTCATATGCCAAACCTTCAAGGTTGGTTTAAAAACATTTTTATAGAAAGGATAGTACAAAATGACTATAAGTGTTAAGTTAAACATGTTTGACCTTTGGCCTCATTACACATACATCCAAAGAGTATCAAAAGGTGCACTTAAGTGCACATTACATGTCTTGAACAATAAATACAAGTTTTTAACATAATAACCAAAATAAAGTGTGATATGCTAACAAGTGCATATTCTAACATAGCAAAAATACTCCAAGTAATTTAGCAAGTCTAAGATTGTTGTGCATCCCACAATATTGCTTCTTTACCTAAAAAACACACGGTAATTTCAGGGTGAGTAAACAAGTTTACTCGTAGGGAATGAGCATGCATAAGTTTAACTTATTACAAGGTTTGTATTTTAATATAATTCAATCTATGCTATTAAAGTGACATTAAAACTTTCAACATAGCATAATGAGATGCAAATTCACAAAGTTAACAACTTGGAATTTAAACGCGAAATCAAACCAAAGTGGATACTTGGATATTGCCCGGATTAAAACCGTACTCTTGGGATCACTTTAGGGCTATTAACCCATGTGTACCTTCTCCTAGTGCGTACTATAGTGTAGGGAGCTCTCTATCTCCCGTACTAGAACCAAATCCTAACCTAGTCAAGTTCTTGATAATATCCTAAGTTTCCAAAATCAACAAGTAAAGCAACAAGTCATGATATGTGATAAAACATAACAAGTTCTATGAATTGAATGACTAAATCATTCGAACAATTAGATAGAAATTAATTAAACTAATTAAATAATTTCTCCAGATTTCAAGAGTTGTCTAAATGATTCCAATTAAATATATGACAAGTAGTAACTCAAAGACAAGCCATATATCAAGTCAAAAATGGAATTTAAGTATGGTGCAATTAAGTAGAATTTAAATCAATTTAAATTAATTAATTCTCTAGATTTAAAAGCTTATTTAAATCATGCCAAACTAATATATAATAAAGATCAAGTCATGGCCATACCATTTACCAAGTCTAAAATGAATTATATGCAAACTACCATTAATCATTTATTTCCTAAATTAACATGGGGCATGCATACAATTTGTATATCATTTCAAGATCAATTAAATCACTTGGAAAATTAAATTATAACACCCCCTACCTCAATAGAGAATAGTATCTCTATAAACCAAGGCAACCAAGCTTAAAATTGAAAAATTAAACAAGGATTTTATAGAGGAGAGTGAGAGGAAGATAAAGTGTTCCAAGATTATAAGTCTAAGGTGAGTGGAAGGGCTAAAAAAATGAAGTCAAAGCTAATAGTGAAGCTTTTCTCTAATGGTGGCTAGATTAGGGTTCTTGAGAGGAAAGAGATGCATGAACTAAATGTGAAAATCCTAAGTTAAAATGGTGGGATTCTCCACTCACTAGGTGCTCTTGCACTACCTCTCACACACACACTAATGCAAGACTAAATGTGAGTCCTACACTTGTCATGAATCTAAGTAAGCTTCCAAGACTTAATATTGAACCCACACTTGTCAATCATCCATGCCAACAAGTGCACCTACCTAGGCCAACAAATGGGTGAATCTCCACCCTCCATGTGTCAAGAGATTAAGCCTCCAAGTGGTTTTACCACAAAACCAACAAGTGGCACCTTAGGAATGTGACACTTGTCACATTTTCCGGAAATTGCAAACAAGTCATTTTTGAAAATATCTTCCGAATTAAATTACAAAATGGTCCCTAAGACGAAAAATAATTACTTTACTTAATTACATTAAAACCCCTCAAGTTTAGGATAATTACCAAAAAGTCGTGCTTTCATGCACTTTACAAGGAAAATAAACATTTAATATACTTTTCTACAAAAGTAAAAATGTAGATATCATGAAAATGAAATATCATGGATGTATGATAAGTCGGGATCAAATCCGAGTACAAAAAGTGAGGTTATGCAAAGAAAAATGAAAAAACGACTAAAAGACGAAATAGGGAAAAGACTAAAAAAAGAATTTCCGAAAAAAAGAAAGGAAGGAAAATGATCGGGTTGTTACACATAATGTCACAATGATTTCAACAAAACTTTTTTCCAATTATCATAAATAAGAAATTCTTGCATCTATTAGAAACATAAACATTAGTACTTAAGTTAACCTATCATGTATTAGAAATAATTTCAATAAGTAATTCGAAATATACAAATGCCAAAAGTTTACCATTCTTTTTCGAATCATTCTTTATATTTCTCAAAATTACCTAATAAAATTCAAATTAACACCCTTGTGCAAAGAGTTTTAGTATTTACTTATTAATTGATATAAATTCTATAAAACTCAAAATTACGTAATAAAATTTAAATTAATTCAAATTAACAAAATATAAAAAGAGTTTAATTCAAATTACAAAGTGCCACATTGGTTTTAAGTAAAAAGGTTTTTCGAAAAAACTTGCTTGGTAAAATTATTTTGTTTTGCATAGGTTTGAAACGTTTTGTAAATAATCGCTAAAAATCAAAACACATAAAAAAATTGAAAAATTCTTAAATGACATTTTTACACTAACTAGTATATTTTTTAAACTTGAAACACGTTTTTACAAAACATGTTATTATATTTTTACTTAAAAAAATCTTGCAACAAATGAATGTTACAAAATATGCTTCTAATTATTTTTCAAAACACTCTACAACAAACATTGGCGGATCTAGGGGTGGACTTAATTTTTTTTTTACTATACCTAATTTTAGCCCAGTAAAATTATTATTATTATTATTATTATTATTATTTTTTACTACTATTAGTCTACCCAAAGAAATATTAGCCTGCTCCATTGACAATTCCTGAATTCGCTTTTCATAACAAAAATAGTTATTTATCAAACAAAGTTGCAAAGTTTTCATATTGATCAAGAAGGTAGTTCTTATAAAATAATAATAAAAATAATTCAGATATTTTTTTTTCTTCTTTTTAAACCGTTGACCAAACTTTAATCCGATAATACATTTTCTCTAAAGGTGGTAAGCAGGCGGGTTGAGTCGGGTTTGGGCAGGGTCACATATGGCCCGCTTGTAATGTGTTAAATATGGGTTGGGTCAAAATGAGCATAGTCCAACTGTCATGACCCACCAACCCGTTTTAGAAAAAAAAAAAATGTTATTATTTTGGATAATCTCATTATTATTGTTTTTTATTTTAAATGAATAAAAACTTGTAAAAATATGTAATTGTAAATCTTTCAATTTATTTTGAAAATTCTTTAAATTTATATTATTTTATTTTATGACTAGACATGCATGAAGGTAACATATATATATATGAAATCATCTATTAAGTTTTTTATAGAATAAATAATTAAATAAATAAATCGGGTATTCCTATATATATAATACACACGAATACATTGTATATGTGTTGTGGATGTAGCAGAGCAATACTATAGTACCACAAAGAATTTTAGAGATAGAAAGAGGGCGATGAGAGAGAATCTTAGAGATAATTTTAGATTGAGAGAATTTGGAATCGTATGAGAAAATTTTAGAAAGGAAGAAGAGGTGAATTTGAGTCAAATAGATAATGTAAAATTGTGTCTCTTATATAATGAGTGAAATATGAGTCAAAATGAGTGATTCATATTCAACCCATTTAACTCTCTATAAAAATGAGTTGAATATGAGTCACCTATTTTAACTCATCTTTTAAAATAATTTATCTATATTCATTTTTAAACGGACAAATATGAACAAATTGATAGGTCCGGACCCATTTTATCACCCCTAATTTTCCCCTACGTGGGAGGTCCTACTTGTTTATTCCTCCTGGAATCATGGACGTCACCAAACTCAATAACCTTTCCCGTTCAGATCCAACGCCCAGTCACTCGTCACCTAATCTCTCTCTCTGTCTCTCCTCTCTCTCTCTCTCTACATACATATATAAATATACAAAAGATCCTAATATATATATATATACTATATTTAGAATAGCAATACTTGACGTCAACTTTCAAAGAGAATTATCTCAGCTACAAATTTTGATTGATATTTGTGAATAAAAATAACCAATCAAATTTTGTAAGTTAAAAAATTCACGACGGGACAAGTCTCCAGTAGTTCCGCTGAGACTGAAACATGTGACCATAAAAAAAATTATTGCTGTTACATAAAAGATAAAATTAGGTGTTGGAGTAAAAATATATATAAAATAAAAATATATACACACACTACTAGCACTAAAACACACGTGGATATAGAAAGGACGTAAGATGACACACACTGAATGGTAGACAACTAACAAACCCTCAGCACTGACAGAAAAAACTGTCCGGTAGACCAACCAGTCAAAACACACACACACACACGAACGCACTCACACACGCACGCACACCCCCAATCTATCACATTCCTTCCCTTCTCCAACCCTAACTACTCTTTCTCTCTCTAAAATATTACCCCTCTCTATCTCTACAACGCTAAGCTAACGACCTTTCTTCAATTCCATGTCCATGTGGATTATCAATTATTACCTCAATGAAATCTCTTGGTAGTCTCACTCTACGCTCAAATCAATCTCTCCTCAAAGTCATCATCTACCTTTTCCTTCTCACCTGCAAGTCTGCGCAGGACACCTCCTCTTCTCTTCTCTCCTCTCCTCTCCTCAAAGTCATCTACCTTTACTCTCTCTCTCTACCTCTTTGTCTCTCTCTCACACACACTCACACACATACTTTTTAGTTGATAAAGGGTTTGATTTTTAGCTAATGCTCGTTTGAGCTGGTCCATTCTAAATCTCACATATATTCCATCTAAGCAAGATATATTCCTTTTTTCTTTTCTTTTTTTTCATTCTCATTTTTCCTAAAATTCTTGATGTGGGTTATGTGAGAATTCGATTCATATATAAAGATATTTATAATTGTTAGAAAATTTAAAGAGAGTCTGGTGGTGATAAGTGGCAGAATGGCCGCGCCGCCAAGTAGCCGGCTGCAATATATGCTACAGACGGCGGTGCAAGCGGTTCAATGGACATATAGTCTCTACTGGCAATTATGTCCCCAACAAGGGTAACTTCATTAAAATTCATTCAAAACCCATTCTTTCCGATATAATTCTATGCTTTTATATATCTGAATTCATGTGTCTCGACAATTTTGTGTGTGTGTGTAGGATTTTGGTATGGGGAGATGGGTATTACAATGGTGCAATCAAGACTAGGAAGACGGTGCAGCCCATGGAGGTGAGCGCGGAGGAGGCGTCGCTGCAGAGAAGCCAGCAGCTGAGAGACCTGTACGATTCGCTGTCCGCCGGGGAGACAAACCCGCCAACACGACGGCCGTGTGCCTCCTTGTCACCGGAGGACCTGACGGAGTCGGAGTGGTTCTACCTCATGTGTGTGTCTTTCTCATTTTCTCCTGGTGTGGGGTAAGTTCAGCTCAATCAGTTTTTTTTTTTTTTCATTGAATTGAATTGAATTGAATAGAGTTGGTTAAATTTGTTTTTCCTTTGATAGAGGACTTTACTGCACAAATCTGCAAGTAATAGTAATGGAATTTATGAGCCATGAATGCTCTCTTTGTTCACAGTTTCATCTCATATACATGCACTTAGCTAGTATGTGTACCACATCATCATCAATTCTTCATTATAGATTCGATTTTTACCTTTTGAATGATTAAAATGTGAAACACAAAAATATCACTAAAATGTGAACACAATTAATACAATACTTACTATATATAATATATATATATATGTGTGTGTGTGTGTGTGGTGAAAATTAAGTGAAATGGAGTAGTACTGAAAGTAAGCGAAACAATTTAAGGAAGGAGGGTTCCGTACAGTGAATGATAGGATGGAAAACTGTTAAGAGTTTTAAGTGCCGTCTATTTCGGTGACCCAAATCTATATAACAGCTAAGAAGAAGCAGAGGATTTATTATTATTATTATTATTATTATTTTTTATTTTTAGTTTTTTTTTAACATTAAGCTCCATAAATCTACCGGTTCATGTTTGTGTGGACACCTCTTAACTGTGTAGATTCAAAGCAAATAATATCTATACAGCGAAACCGATCATGAAAGAAAAGAAAACCGTGAGCATGGAGAGTGTACAAAGCAAAGGAGGACAATATTTACTTAGTGACAAAGTGATAGAAGCTTAGAGTCATATTCTTACAAAAAGTTAGGCTAGAGCCTTCTTGCATGTCTTCATCTTAAACACAGAAGCTTCTGGGATTCTCTATGAGAAATTAAAGGTCACATAGTTTTGGATTTTGACAAATTTGACATTGAAAATGATATATCATAGAGACAGGAAAGGTGTATTTGTGTGTGTGTGTATATATATATATATATTCACGAGACAGTGTTGAAGAGCATGGTGAGACTTGAATGATAGATAGGAATTGAACAATGGCTCGCTAAATTTTGCAGCCAGGGAAGCTTATGATGTCATGGGGAAAGGGGAAGACAGATTGTATGATCCATTATTATCACGCAGTTCATCAGTCTGCAATATATATTAATGTTCACGAATCACAAATCTCTCTATTCTCTCTCTCGTCGATTCCAAGCAACACACATATTCTTCTGTCCTCCGTACACATTTTTGTTTTGTTTTTATTGATTGCTACGTAATTGTCATAGCAGTTAATGATATATTTAGTGCTTGCAGTATGATCACTCTCACACCCAAAATTCAAAAAGACACTGGGTTTTAATTGCATTGTAGTACAAATATGAACAATTTCATAAATATTGTTGGTCGCAGTGACAGACCCATAAAATTTTGTGAGGGTGGTTCGGCTTTTTAATTTGTAGGTACAAAATTATATGATGGTTTCATTTTTTTAATTTTAATAGGGTTTTTTTCATAAATTTTATAAAATTTAAAGTATAAAATGAAAAAAAAAAAAATCAGTGGGTCAAATTATAATTCTAGTGGGGGCATCTTCATAAACTATCAAAATTTGAAGTATAAAATGCTAAAAAAAAGAATCCAGTGGGGGCGAATTGTAATTTTAGGAGGGCATTTTCATAAATTTTTTAAAAATTAAGGTATAAAATAAAAATATTAAAAATTCAGGGGGGCATCCGCCCCCCGGTCCCATTCTGGGTCCGGTGCTGGTTGGTCGTATATAATTGGCTAAACCCTATTCGTGTGAGTTTAAGGGAAGAGCACTTTTTCCACCTTTCGAAATAGAATGTCTATGGTTCAAGTCGTAAAAGCGGGTGCGTGAGTTTTGCCAAAATAGTTTATTTAACTTGGAAAAAAAAAAAAAACGAAAGAAAAAAAGAAAAAAGAAAAGAGGAAATCAATTTGAAACCCCATATATATATATATAAAATAAAAAATTGTAATTCCAGTTACATTGGTATCATTGAAGTTATTGACTTAGAAGTTATTGACTTCTTATGAATTAACTAGCCTAGTATTAAGGACAAACAATTCATACTTTTTTTTCTTTTCTTTTTTTTCTTTTTTTTTTTTGGGGTTAAAGAATAGTAATTTTAGTAATTTCTTTAAGTAAATAATTATTTGATTTCTGTCAGGAATCTTAAGCGGCAACCATTGTCTACATCTCTATGATACTCATATTAATTATCTAAAATTGCATTAAAAAAATGCAATGTTTTTTTTTTTTTTTCTAATTGGGGTACTCACACACACATGCCTCAATGGAGGCTTGAACTCCTGATATTTCTTTGAAAAGTAGGGGCTTGGTACCGTTAGACCACTGACCTGTTGGTAAATGCAATGTTTCTCTACTCCTGATGGATATATATATATATACTGTATAATTGTAATACTCATTTTGTTTTATTTTTTGCTTGCTTTACTCAGACCTAAATTTGAAAATTTCTTCTGTTGTTGTCATCAAACTCCTCAAGTTATATATAGAAGCCTATATTTTCATCTCTCTCCAGCATACATATATATATATATATATATAGAGTCCTGATCTCTTGCTCCCCATGGAGCAAGAAAAATAATCCACACTTTTTATATAGACCGTTAGATTAAATCTAACGGTCATTTTACAAACCCACATATGATCTTTCTTTTTAATACAAAACCACTTTCACCATTTTTTTGGAAAAAAAATTAATTCCTGTAACTTTACTTTTATTTGTCGTGGAAGAGTTTACTTTAAGGCTTTGAGGATTAAATATTTTTAAATTTTGTTAAGTTTCATCCCTTTACGAATAGATTAAAATTTTTGTTTTTGTTTTATTTAGTTTAAGCTTTAACAATTTTGAATAAAGTCAATATCATATGATTTCATTATTCAGTTGTATAATATTGTTATCCACACATACACGCACAAATAACTATAACAATAATATTGTTTTCCATGAGAGCTTTGGTTCTGAAACAACATGAAACACCTCTAAATCCCGGAATCGTGCACACCGCTTAACATTTCAGCTGCATCTTTCTTAATGTATTTTCAAGCCTCTCCTTGAAAACCCATATATACATATTCTCCGTATCATGCTGAACCATGAAAACATCAAGCTTCAAGTCTAATTTATCATACCCACCAACCCCAATACTCTCCCAAGTGATCTTACTCTTTTATTTCTCATTCAAAGTTGGTTTAAAAAAAAAACCTAAAAAAAAACCAGGCATCCCAGACACTATCAAGTCTCTTAGCAAAATGCGGGTATTATTTTTCTTTCAAAGAAATATTTAAATAAAAACAAATTTATTAGTAAAATATACGGGAATTAATTTTTTTCATAGGTTTCTATTTTAATTTTGATAATTATCTTTTATTGTAACAGTAGGTGGTAATGGTAAAATTAATTATAGAAACTAAAAATAGGGTGAGGGTGGTTTTGTGTTGAAAGGAAAGGCCATAGGTGGGTTTGTAAAATGACCGTTAGATTTAATCTAACGGTCTATATAGAAAGTGTGAATTATTTTTCTTGCTCCATGGGGAGCAAGAAATCAGGAGTATATATATATATATATATTTTGTGTTTATGTATGCATTTGCATCTACATGCAAGTAGACCTAACAACTAAGCATTGTGACTTTATAGATTACCCGGAAAGGCATATGCAAAGCGGAAGCATGTTTGGCTTACCGGGGCAAATGAGGTTGATAGCAAAGTGTTCTCTAGAGCTATTCTTGCCAAGGTACTTTCTAATTTCTTCCATATATATATATATATATTATTCATTCCCTCAACTTGAATATAAGTTTTTTAGTGGACTAACTTTTTTTTTTCTTTTGTTTTTTCTTGTTCCTGTTTTTGAATTGAACTTCCTTGTGATTCTACCAGAGTGCTCGCGTACAGGTAATTTTGTTGTCCATTTCATAGACATGAACTTCTGCAAATGCTTTTTTTTTTTTTTTTTTTTTTTTTCCGGTAAATAAGTTTATTTTCTGATTTCGAAAAACCTGATCATTGTTCTAATCATGCAGACAGTGGTGTGCATTCCTCTATTAGATGGGGTGGTTGAACTCGGCACAACGGAAAGGGTAATACGAATGTTCTTCTACTAAATTATGATGTCTTCTGATTAATTTCTTTAGATATTACATATACGGGTGCCAGAAGGTTTTAAAAAATTATAAAACACATTTATCTGAAAGTGTTTTTAGAGAAATTCTGAAGAACTCAAAGAACAAAAAATAGTTTTTAGAGAATTATAAAAAATCGTTCTCTTAAAACAAACATTTTTATAATCGAATTTTTCATAAAATTAAACCAAGCAGAGTTTTATTTTTATTATTTTCATAGTTACAAACCAAGCAAGTCCTATATTTTTTAATTGAATTGTCATAAAACAGTTTTCAAAAAGGATAAGGGAAACAAATTTTTACACAGTTTTTTGATTTCCAGTTAGGAAAACAAAATTTTGTTCAAAAAATAGTGAACCAAACAACCCCATTATTTATCACAAAATCAAAATCAATATTACAGTATTTATTGAAAATTTACTAAACCTTGTAAAAAACCCTATTGCCGCCATTTCAGGTTCCTGAAGACCTTGGATTCATCCAACATGTAAAGAGCTTCTTCATTGACCACCACCAAGTTCACCCTCCAAAACCCGCCCTCTCCGAGCACTCGACTTCTAATCCGGCCGCATCAACGGACCACACACGTTTCCACTCTCCACCAGTAATGTATGCACCCATTGATCCCCCAACCAATGCTAATCAAATAGACGAGGAGGAGGAAGAAGAAGAAGGAGAAGAGGAAGAAGAGGAAGAGGAGGAGGAGGAGGAGGAAGTAGAAGGTGAGTCGGACTCGGAAGCCGAAACGGGGCGTAACAGCCGCTTATCCGGGCTTCAGAACCCTCACAGTGTAGCTCAGGGAGTAGTTGTGACTCATCCGGCGGCCGAGCCGAGTGAGCTCATCATGCAACTTGAGATGTCTGGGGATATTCGACTCGGCACACCTGAGGATGGCTCCGACAATTTGGACTCCGATTTTCAAATGATTGCTGCTGGCCAACCCATCAACACCCTAGCCGATCATCAACCCGGTGCTGACTCGTATAGGGCTGAGTCGACTCGCCGGTGGCCAGTAGTCTTACCAGACCCGTTGGACAGCACTTTGCAAGCTCCAACTTCAGGTATATTGGTAGTTAATTAGCTTGTTTTTGAATTACTCAGTTGCTGCACAACACTTGGATTAATTAAGCAATCTTGGCCCTTTGATAAATGCTATCAATTTAGGGTTCACAATGAAGGCCCTTCTTCTTTAACCAAAAAAAAATAAAAATAAAGGCCCTTCTACTCTCAACAAAGATATTATACACACACACACACACAAAAGAGCAGTGATTGACCCAAAAAAATTTGTGAAGAGGGCGGCCTTTTAATTTGTTGGACAAACTTATATAGTAGTTCATTTTTGTAATTTTAATGAAGTTTTCTTCATAATTTTTTAAAAATTTAAAGTATAAAATACAAAAAAAAATAATAATAAAATAAAATCAGTAGGGACATCTTTATAAATTTTAAAAATTTTGAAGTATAAAATGCAAAAAAAAATAAAAAAAATTCAATGGGCGAATTGTAATTTTAGTGGGAGTATCTTTATAAATTCTAAAAACCTTATGGTATAAAATAAAAATATAACAAATCCGCCCCACTGATCCCATGTTAGGGACGTGCCGGAACACGAGTAATGATTTTTTAATCATAATAAAAAAAATATTCGCCACATACTGTGACCGTTGTATATAATTATTATATTTATTTGGTATCACATATCCAACTATCACCATATTACATGTTTGGAATAAATTTCTTGTTCAAAGATCATTTATTCATATGTATGTGTGTGTGTATATATATATTCTGTTTTATTTTAGATGTCGTCTTAGAGACTATAACTCACAAATGAATCACAGTTCCCGAAAATAATATTTAAAATGAGACAAAAGGAGTACTCCCTCTGACCCTTATTAGTAGTTCATTTTTCTCTTTTTACATGTGCCAAATTAGTTGTCCTTTTTGAAAAGTTAAAATATCTTTTCTTTATATTTTCATCATTACCCTTTATCTTTTTAAAAAATTTAAATCTTCATAATTATATATATTTAAAATAAAAAAGATAATTTGATAATTTTAAAAGGAGACAATGCATTAATTACATGTCCCCTTAAAAGGTTATAAAATCAAATATGAAATAAGGGACGAAGGTAGTATAATTTAAGAGAAGGGTGAATGGTAATCTATGATCACACACAGATGCTCAGTCTCATCCATGCAAACCATGCAAAAATAAAAAAATAGAACTTCTACGTACAAAGAAGACTACATTTTGTCATGTGGATGTGGGTCCCATATTAGATACTACTCGACATCTAAATGCAAGACAATTTTTAGCTATTAATTAATCTTAGAAGTGAAGGGGGCAAAAGGAAAATGTTAGCTTTATTAATTTATTTTCAAAGGTGCTCGTTATGAAAGATGTGATATCATCTGTTGAATGGAGATGCATCATGTAGCTCAATGATTTCTGATCAAATTTTCAAAGTAGAGAATTAAGGTTCAAGTTAGTGTGTTATTTGTTAGAACTAATAATAATAATAATAAAATAAATAAATACAGTAAAAGCATTATTGTAGGTAGAAAATGTTGTTCTGGCAACAGTAAAAGCATTTTCTGCATGAATTTTTATTTATTTTTTTACTTTGTGCATAGAATTTCTGCATAATTAAACTGTACTTAACTTTATGTTATTTGCACAGGAGCCCCTCCGTTCCAAGAATCCACTCAAGAGGACACCCACTACTCCCATACAGTATCCACCATCCTCCACCACCAGTCCACACGGTGGTCCGACTCATCCTCCACCATCGCTGCCGCCCGCGTCATGTACTCTTCCCAATCATCTTTCTCTAAGTGGACAAACCGCGCCTCCGACCACCACCACCACCTCCTCCACCAGGTCCCCTTCGAAGCCACCTCCCAATGGCTCCTCAAGTACATCCTCTTCACCGTCCCCTTCCTCCACACCAAGGCCCGTGACGACACCTCCCCTAAGTCCCGCGATGCCAACTCCGACTCCGCCTCCCGCTTCCGCAAATCCACCCCCCAAGACGAGCTCAGCGCCAACCATGTCCTCGCTGAACGACGTCGCAGAGAGAAGCTCAACGAGCGCTTCATCATACTCCGGTCTCTAGTCCCCTTTGTCACCAAAATGGACAAGGCCTCCATCCTCGGCGACACCATCGAGTACGTGAAGCAGCTGCGGAAGAAGATTCAGGAGCTGGAGGCGCGTGCGCGTCAGACGGAGAATGATCAACGGTCCAGATCCACGGCGGAGCCACAGAGGACGAGCAGCATAAACACCAAGGAGCAGAAAAGTGTGGTCACGGCGAGGGCGGTGACTGCTGCGCCAACAGATAAGAGAAAGATTAGGATTGTGGAGGGGATCGGTGGAGGCGGCAAGGCAAAGGCGGTGGAGTCACAGCCACCTCCTGCACCACCGAAGCCGGTGGAGGGGGTTGAGGTGCAGGTAGAGGTGTCCATAATTGAAAGTGATGCATTGGTGGAGCTGCAGTGTCCATACAGAGAAGGGTTGTTATTGGATGTTATGAAGATACTAAGAGACCTTCGTGTGGAGATCACAACCGTCCAGTCCTCCTTGACCAATGGTGTATATGTTGCTGAGCTAAGGGCTAAGGTTCGATACTACTATCTATTTTCTTACCTATGTGTGTGCGTTTGTCTCTCTGTGTGCGTGTGTGTGTGTGTGTGTGTATATATATGTACTTACAATGTTATATTTCATGCTCAGGTGAAGGAGAATGTTAATGGGAAGAAAGCAAGCATTATGGAAGTAAAGAGGGCAATACGTCAGATAATACCTCCCAGTAGTGAGTCAAGTATATATAGTTAAAACTTAATTTTATAGAGAATTGATCACCAAATTGGTCATTGATTGATCATTCCATGTAACATTATATTATTTAGTAGGTTGTTCATGATATATAATAGGTATCCCACTGTCCCCTTTTCAGCGTAATCTAACAAGCTTTATGCTACATCTAGCCCTAAAATTACCAAAAGATTAGATGAATTTGACTCTACTCATGTTCGGTGTTAGAATATAAATAGCAGTGAAAACTTCAGAAAAACA
This sequence comes from Cornus florida, assembly GCF_030987335.1. Lineage (NCBI taxonomy): Eukaryota > Viridiplantae > Streptophyta > Magnoliopsida > Cornales > Cornaceae > Cornus > Cornus florida. The sequence continues at coordinate 76,321,445 of NW_026775575.1, read as the reverse complement.
GAATGAAACTGAGGTTCAAGGAGAACTCCTTGTTGTAACTCATAAACAAATTGTAAACAGCATTTGGCAAAAAGACCAACAAGTAGAACAAGATAATTTTTTGTTCTCAGTATCTTGGATGAGCCACGGACCTCCTCGAATTGAATAATTTTCCCATATCAGTATGGAGCAATAGGCCATTGGTGGTTTAATTATTTCTGAACGGTACAATTTGATAGGAACCTAAATTGTTTTACAACATTTGAATCATGACGGGAAACCATAACAGCCTACGAAATAGAGAACTGTTCAAACAAGTATCTCAGTTGCACCAACCTATGAATTTAAAAAATCTATGGATGATTACTACTACTACATACATGACTTGGGGAGATGTCTAGTTCTGTTCTGCAACTTCCGTCCAACTTGAGGCCGGAGAAGTGACAATGTCATTAAACTGCAATGTAATCCAAGGAATCGAACAATATAATAGAGAGGATGTCAGAATATTGAACGACCAACCTTCTCACTCTTCTGTTGTCGATGTCTTGCAAGCTAGGCCTTTGAGTATATGTCGACATTGAAACCTGGAATTGATTAAAAAAAAAAAAATGAAAAACCAAATTCACAACTAAACATCCTTAAGAATTCCCTCACAAAAGGATAGGGACTTTACTTGTTTTCACCTCTTGATGTAAAAGGTTAAAAAAAAAAAAAAAAAAAAAAAAAAGGGAAGATAAATTGAACAGAACAATTCTTAATTGAATAAATCATTAAACAAAAGGCACTTTCTGTCCATAACCACTGACTCTTAAAGTAAATCGTGAGCACTCATAGATAATTACAGTGTCATGATTTTGACCAAACAGAACTCTAGCAATTAATTTAGTCACAAAATCTTTAGAAGCAACATAATTTGACAACTAAATCCCATTAAAGTATCAGCAGCCAGTCTCTCAAATCAGAATTGTCCAATGATAAAGCTAAATAGACTGCATTAATCCGAGCAGTTACTAATTTTGGCAATACATGAGAAAGAAGGTGATCCGCAAGGTATTATTTTGATACATTGATCCCACACGAATGCAACAAAATCCCAATTGCACGAGCTTAGCTTAATGAAAGGTATCAAAGTGTTAAATGATTATGAAAAAAGCCTTAGGAAACCAAGTACTTAATCATAAACTTCATGTGTTAAAGGGAAAGGAGCAAGATAAATTTGTACTTGGCAACAATTTCTGAATAAGGAAAAGCATAATTTATAGAGGATTTATTACTTTAACATTTAAGAGATTGATTACCAGAGCAGATCATTTGAAGTAGAATCCACCAATTTTGTAGAGCTAGCAGCTTCAGAGTCATAATGTGAAGAATCCATTTCATGATTTTGGGTTCTGCACTTAAATCGTAACCTGAAAGGCACTACCTGTGATGGAAAATGCAGAGAGTATAATGCAGTGTTGGTAGACAATATCAAAAGGATAGTTCAAATATTATGATTAAAGCTTTTCATATAAGGAAGCTTCAAGATACATTACAAGCTACCAAAAATTTCTGCCAGGTGCCACGAGGTGATGGTGAATGAGGGCAGCCCAAAAGATATATCTGGTTATTTGAACACTTTACAATCTTAAACATATGACTTACTTATGTAAGAATTAAGATACATATTAAATCAGTCAAAATACCAGATATTAATGGCTACAAAAGAGCATAACCAACTATAACAGCAATAACAACAATACAATTTATAATAAATGATGCAATACATGACCTGTTGGTAACAAATATTTAATGTTGGTTTTAAATGAATTTTATAATGTAAATTAAAGCTCATATTGGCTATGAATGTTGTGGGAACCATTAATAAATTATCTCAAACAGAGAATAAATCCAAGCTTGTACGCATTTTACTAACTCAATTAGCCATTATGCAAAACATGAACTGTTATTCAGACTGACTTGAGCAAGTTGCTTATCTAGAACCTCAAAATCAAAAAGGATCAGAATATCCTGGCCTCAGAACAAGAATTTGCCTAAGATTCCTTGAACTAAATGCAAAATGGCATGCATCCTTAAACAATTCAAAGAGTTTCTTGTATTTACCAAGGTTTTCACAATGATCGAATGGGATAATCCTCTAAAACAAATAAAAGCAAGCATATTTATGAATAATGTAAATAAGTGTGCTACGCCTGCCAATTGTTACCTTTTTGCTGTATTTGAAGTCACGCTTGGGAAGAAAATGCAAAGGCAGACTGAAAGAAGAGGGAGCTTTAACCAGCATAAATAACTTGGTAGGACCTGCAAGAAAATGAAAATAGTGCTTCAAGTTGCAGAGATATCAAGCATTAATTATTTATAAAAACAGGTAGATGCTCAATAAAGTACCTGGATAAGAATCAGATCCTGCACCCTTTGAGATCATCGTCCGAATAGCCTGTTCAAAATGTGATATATAAGCCCAGGCAAAGATGTATACAAAGTAGAAAATAGAAATAGTGAGAAGAACCTTTCTTGAAAGAGCTTCTGCTGCTTTGCTTTTAGTAAAATCACAGGCACCTTTAGAGACGACCTTCCCGTGTGAAAAGCAAACCTGATAAACATGTTGAGGTCGTAATGGAGTAGCTCCAAGGGCTAAAATGATTTCTTGGATATTGGGGTTCTCACTGATCATCAGTTGCAGAGCAGTCTGAAGATTGGAAACTGTATTCATCAATTTCTCCAGTCTTCTAATCTCCCGTTTGACATCTCTCATTCTCCCAGCATGCTTTCTCCTTAGAGATGCCTTTTCTTCAGTTTGCGCAAGATCTTTCTCCTGAATTGAAAATTCTTAGGGTACAGAAATAAAGCAAAAATTTTATGATACAATCAACCTTCACTTAGCTAACATACCAACTCTTTATATTCAGTTCGCAGTGTATCAAATTCCACACAGATGTCCTGAAAAATACTGCATAATAAAAATTACTCCCAGAGACAAGTGTCAAACAAATAAATCCTTCCGTTTTTTTCTTTTTTCCTTTATACATAATTCAGCAAATTAAACCAAATCCACTACCTCAGTATCAATATATAAAACCAGCATCTTAACACAACTTGGGTCATATCAATAAGAAAATAGAGAACGAAATAACGAAAACTAGATATTGTATTTCTTGGTGAAAGTAAAATAACTGCAATGATCTTAGTAAGTAAAGAATGAAATAAAAAACAGTCAGTTATTTTTTAGCTCTAGCATACAACTTATGCAATTATAACATCCCATTTCCCAACTGGATTGATTAGTTGATTAGGGATTTTAATTGATACTCAACTGATTTAATTAGCTGATATTGATTATTGAAATAAAAATGAGATCAGGGAAATAGTCTATCCTTCTAGATAAAGCAACATTAAACCCAATGCCCAAACTCCAATTCACCCAATAAAAAAATCTCATGCTATGTTTGGCAGCACCGAATCAGTGCCGGATAAAATTTAGCACAAATTTTGAACTAAACCTCCTCCAATCCCAAATCTAAGGCACGAATTCGTGCTCCCAAACATAATTTCATTCTACATGCATACTGTGAGAGATTTGACTTTGAAGCCAAAATGCCATTCTTTAGCATAATATTGAATATCTAACCAGAAAGGTGATCAACATGTAGATAATAACTCCCTCATATGAACGATCAGTATTCTCTCTACCTCTGAGTAAGTGCATGAAAGAAATCAATATAGCCTTTCAATGATAAGAAAATCACTTCAGAGAGCAAAATTTAACAAATGCTTGTGGTTTTTTTTTTTTCTAAATGGAGCTGTAATTACCCTAAAATCATAAAATTTGGGGCAGAAGAGAACTCAGCTTCTTCTAATATTTCATAAAAATAAAAATAAAAGCTTTTGAGATCAGCAAACCTTGTTCTTCTACCGAATAACGATTCATATTAGAGCGATTCTGACATTAAACGTTCTTAAATTTCAATTTTGAGCAAACACCTAGAATTAAGGTTCTTAATTTTCAATTTTGAGCAAACACCTAATATTTTATTACAAAAATAAAAAACAAAAAAAAAAGCTAAAATTTAATGAAATTGAGAACTTACGAAGGGATTTGCTGGTGCATGTAAAGGACGAACCCTAGGATGTCCGTAACCACGTGGAATATAACAGAGCTGTCAAGAGAGTCCGCGGAGGTCTCGATCTCCGTGTACTCCATCTCCGACCTCCCCTCTCCTTCTATCGCCTGCATATCTTCGCAACTGCTTGTGTGTGTGTGTGTGTGAAAGAGAGAGAGAGAGTGTGTGTGTGTTCCTAATTTGAATCGCTACTGTGCCTCTGTGGATATATTTGAAATGAACTTAGGCGGGTCGAGTGTGGTAGATGGGAGAGAAGATCTTGTTTGGGAACGAATATAGAGTCGTCATAAACTGGAATAGATGTTGCCGTGGATTGATTATTTTTAGTAGAGAACTTATCATATTTTATTGAGAAATGCTACAAAGAATTTGTCCTTCTTTCAAGTACGCTGTTTTAACCTTTAAGCTAATTTTAGGTCTCAGCTATCGAGGTGTGAAGAAATTATTGCGTGATTCAGGCCGATCATAATTTAAAATTGTTGTAAATATATTAAAACTGTGTTAACTTTATTTAACTTTTTATTTGGATGTGAAATGATGATTGGTACCTACAATAATTTTTTCAAAACATAGGTTTATATGAAAACTTAATTGTGTTATGTTGTTTATTTTATTTATTTATTTATGGTAGGTAAGAGGGTTCTTTTTCCAACATTTTATTTGTAGACACTCTAAGGAATAATTTAGGCTCCGTTTGTTTAGACGTAAAATATTTTTTAAAAAATATTTTTTTTATTTTCTAGTGTTTGGTTGTCGTAAATTATTTACGAAAAAAAAAATTAAAATTTAACAAAAATAACTTATCAATTAATTTTCGACAAGTTATTTTACATGGCCCGCCCGATGGACTCAATCTCGACCTCAACGTAAACTTTTACCAAACACCAACAAAGAAAAAATAAAAAAATATTTTACCTAAAAATATATATATATTTTTCAAAAAGAATATTTTACATTGAAACAAACGAACCTAGTTAAAAATATTTTTCGTCCGTCTTGTGATTACAAATGAATGTTTTGATCATCTTTGTGGCCCAAATGTGACCCATATATTTTCTATGACGGTCCAACTGGACTAGGCCTAAGTGAATCAAGCCCAACGTCTCTGGATCCAGCTCCACCTCCCAAGATAAGGATAACAGCTTGAGTCCAACAAGTCCATGAGCAGTGGTAAGACTATCCATGAAATTATTAGATGGTACTCCCTATTAAATTATGGAGTAGTGATAAAACTCTCAGTTTAAGTAATCGCCTAAGAATCATTTTTCTAGATTATGTGGTACAGTTCAATTAAAAGTTTAAAACTCTCCAATTAAGAAATATAGTAACAAAGAAAAATTGTACATCCTTTGAATTTGAAGGATGCTAACATATTTGACATCTTTCGAATTCGGAAGATGTATCATTTGCTCATGGTATAAAAGTTGATAGAGCTAGAGTCCGGAGCTAGGATCAAACTTCTGGGAATCGCAAGAAACACCTCTTGCAGTTGGTGATAGATGTCCAACGGCACCCAATAAAGTACAAAAAAAAAAAAAAAACAAACTAAAATAAAAAACATGAACATATGATTTGATTGAACTTGACCACCATATAATCCAGGACTATCTAATAGTTTCTCAAGACCAAAATCGCCTAAAGTCGCATTTTATACATGGATACTTGTGTGTGAGAATAACAAATGATTCGGCCAATATACATTTATACATAGGGCTGCATTACAATAGAGCCCGGTCGACATTTTTGGAAACCCAATCCTATTCAAGCCCAAGCCCCCGCGCTTTGACTCTTCAATATCACACTGCAATGGTCAAATGAAATAAATCAGTGGCCTAGTTGTTAATATGTTCAAAAAAAAAAAAAAAAAAAAAAAAGTAAATGCAATGGCCCGCCACAGGCTGGATTGGGTTGAATTCGGGCCGGGCTTCGAGTTGCTTTTGCCCGCCAATGTGTACATATATGTATATAAATTTTATGCTGAGTGGGTAACCATTTGCACAATTGATCGGCGCTCAATTATTAGGTCTGTTCAAGGAAATTGATTCAAGTAGACTTGTAGCAAATCTTGATTGGAATTTGACTCCATCCATAGCCACCAGCCAGGTACCAGACATATGTGTATGTGTGTGTGTGTATATATATATGTGTATATGTAAGCACAGATACATATGATCCATATATATTGTATGAATACATCAAGATAATTTGAATGGAGATCTTCTCAAGATAAGGGAGATCATGCGGGCAGCTCTGAAAATTTCACTTTTGTCAAAAAAGGTGAAGCAGCAGTTGATGTGAAAGGAAAGGATTTTGGTAGAGAAGGAAAGGATTGTGGTAGAGAAGGAAAGGGTTAAAGAAGATCTACTCTGTGAACAATATCCATCACTCCCAATCAGAAAACTCGCATAGTCAAGTCCCTCTCTCTTTCTCTCTCTCACACACACACACACAAACACACGTTCTTACAATAAAAAAAAAGTTTCTCTCTCTCTGAGTCTCTGCTACTATATCTTCTCACGTGCCTTTAATTTCATTGTTTCTTCATGCAAGTTTCAGGGCTAATACGTTTCATACTACCATTGGCTGCGTGTATGAAGGATGCAATATGCCTTTCAACTTTCAAGGCTGATTTTGCAGGCATATATATGTACGCCTGCTGATTCGAAGGAAATTTTGTCTCCCATTGTACTCGCACATACGTTAAAAACTTAAAATTTACCTTTTCAAACGGTATCACGATGTAAATTTAATTGCGCCCGTTATATTACTGATTTGGTATTACCGTCTCATTAAATATTAACATTGGGTAAAGTATTTTTACCGTGACAAGATACAATTAGCTGATGGCGCAAATAACGAATTAAAAATGTAGCGAAGTACTTACAAACAATTAGACAACAAATTTTTTCAATGAGGACCAAACATAATTGGGAAGACTTATTAGTGATGCCATGTCATTTAGGGATCGATGATTTTTTATATTTCTATTTTTGTATATATAAAATTTACCATTCAGATGAGGATCACTGATTGTATTAGTGTCATCTTCTTATTATGAATTGATTAGATATTGACACGTAATGATTGGATCTATTAAAATACAATACTTTTACTTATATAATACGATATAATTAATTGATGGTACAGATAACGAATATTAAAGATGCATAGAAGTCTTTCTGAATCAAGAGCAAGTAAAAAAAAAAAAAAGTGACCAACAGGTCAGTGGCCTAACGATATCAGGCTCCTACTTTTCAAAGAGAGGTCAGGGTTTAAACCTCAGTAGAGACATGTATGTGTGACTATCAACTAAAGGCAAAAAAAAAAAAAAAAAGAAGGTCATTGGAATTTTTTTATATTTCTATTTTTTTATATATTTAATTTTAAAATTCTAAAATTGCCAATCATTTTTTTATTTTTTATAATATATGTATAGAATTTTGAAACCTAATCATTTTCTTCAAACGCGTGCCTCTTGATTGTTTTGTTCATGCAAGTTGCAGGGCAAATACGTTTCATACTGGCATTGGTTGGGTGAATGAAGGACGTAATATGCCTGATTTTGCAGGCACGTATTGTACGTAGGCCTGCTCATAACGTATACTCACACATACGTTAAAAACTTAAAATCAACCTTTCATATTGCGGACCAAGAGAGCTCGCTCATAAATAATTGTACAACAAATTTTTTTTTATTTTTTATTTTCAAATCAAATATTTATCTACCAATATTTATCTATTAAAATATTTAACAAATACAAAAATATCTTTCTTACGAGAAAAACTTCAGTGTATCAGTAATACCATGTCATTGAGCCGAAATTAGATGAGATTAGGAGGTATAGGCGTCCTTCAAATTTTTTAGCATATTTCTGCTTTGCTATATATAAAATTTTAAAATTCTAAAATTACCAGATTAATCATTTATTTTATATTTTTATTTTTTATATAACATTTAAATATATATATAGAAATTTGAAACCTAATCATTTTATTCTCAGGTACCTTTTTATTGTTCTCTTCATGCAAAGTTTCCGGGCTAATACGTTTCATACTACCATTGGATGTGTGTATGAAGGTAGTAATATGCCTTTCAACTTCCAAGGCCGATTTTGCAGGCATTATATGTACGTTCGCCACATCATAATGAACAAAGTTCTATCTCTTATTATTAGTCACATATACGTTAAAATTGCCTTATCTGATCATTTATTTTTTTTAAGTTTTTTATTTTATATATTTTTATCTTGTACAAAGAGAATTTCGACACTCCATAGTCTTTCAATATCTTTTTTTTTTTTTAATGAAAGTTTTTTTATTTTTTCAATCTAATAAAAAATCACAATCTAACTTGAAGACACATATTATAAATCATGTAACCTTCTTATTTGCTTGGTTCAATATTATTATCAGTAAGTTTTTTATTAGAAAAACTTGACTAAAAAAATTCAAGTTCCGAATACATATTCAAGTTTTATTTATTAATTTTTCATTGTTTTTTTTTTGTATTTTTAGTTAATTCTGAAATGTCTAGGAAGGCACAAACCCTTAGCCTTAACAACCCGATTAATTCCGGAGAACCTGGAAGGGCACCTCCCCACCCGAACCGGATAAGTCACTACATGGGTAGCGAAGACTAGTCACAAAAAGCACCCCAGTGAGACTCTAACTCCAAACCTTGAGCTTGCGAAGTTCCAAATTTCAATGAGTAAACCACTAGACCATATCGGAAGGGGATTAATTTCTAATTTTGTTAAGTCTTAACTCTTAACTAATTTGAGTTATTGAAAAATTCTTGTAAACGTCATAAGAGAGAATGAGGGATACCCTAGAACACACGCATATAAATTTGTTTTGTTTTTGTTTTACTTAAATTTACATAGTTTTTCATTCAATTTGTATGAAAATTTATGTAATAAATGAAATCTATCTTTAGCTTATTATTCTTCAATGCCATTCCCTCAATTGAATTTTTGGATCGCTGACACCCGTGTCATCTGCCAATTATATTATATCGCAAAAGTAAAAAATCCTTTACTTTAATGAGCTCTATCACACTAAGTATCAGCATTTATTTATTAATGTTGAAAAATATAAAAGTTGAATAGAGAAATTAAACTTGAAGAACACAAAGATATATCGTAGTTTTGACACTAGGACTTGCATCCAGGACACACAAAGTCCAAATGACTACCTCTTTTTCATTACATTCTCTCTTAATATTGTTTATAATGAGCTCTAATCAATATTCTATCAAGCGAAAATTATTCCTATGATATTTTTCTATTTGAGTGCATGAGAAAAGAAAAGAAAAAAAAAAATATTCCTATGATATTTTTCTAATTGAGTGCATGAGAAAAGAAAGGAAAAAATTATTCCTATGATATTTTTCTAATTGAGTGCATGAAAAAAAGAAAAAAAAAAAAAAAAAAAAGAAAAAAAGAAAAAAAAAAAGAAAAAAAAAAAAAGAAGTAGAGTGATAATATCATGTTCATGCGTAAATAAGTGAAAATGGGAAAAGCAAAAGCCTATTACTGTTTAACAAAGCAAACATAGAAAGACCTAGCTAACTAGTAAAAATTTCCAAATTAATAATCCGAAAAGCAAACATTATTGCGTAATGATTGTCCAGATCTCAAACAAATTCACGTTCATATAGTATAGCGATCAAATTCTGCAAGTATTTTTAATTATTATCGAAATAATTATGATTAATGTTGCTTCATATAGTTCAATATTTGTTTAACAAAGCAAACATGGAAGACTCCAAATATTTTTCTTTATTGCAAATTTGCAATATCTCAAATTATGGTCATTCTATAAGTATTTTTTTCACTAATAATTTATTTTCTATATATTTTTTTAAAAAAAGTTCTAGCAAAAAAAAAAAAAAAAAGTTGCATAGTAATTATTTTTGAAGGTTTGTTTCTCAAATTATTCCCTTCACTATAACTACGAAAATTTCAGTTCCTCACACAGAATTTCACATAAATATATATATATATATATATATATATATATATATATCATCTATATCTCAAATTAATAAACAGCGATACCTGCAGAATCTACATGGAATAGTAATATGTTTAGTCGGTAAGAGACATGGACGGCTAGGATTCCTTAGATGTAATGATCATCGGTTGTAAGTTGAATAATACCATTTGGGTGGGCCATATCTAATGATCAAAGGGTGGACAAAATTTACATTTACAGTTGGGTGCATATATCTTTCAGTTTATAATATACTAGTAACACTGTGGAACACATATATGAATAATTGCATGCAAGAAGACAAGAATCTCTAATTGATTCCCCAACACAGCATAGGATAGATTTCCAGAATCCTATTGGCTATAGGAAAGTAGGACCCACTATGGATACCCTAGTGGATCTTGTACCAGTTCCTCTCTCATCAATTGTCAACCATTAGAATAAAATTGGTGAGGTTACTTCAAAAAGTTTATACTTCCACTTTTATATATATATATATGTATATATATATATATATATTATACGCTCCGTATATAAGATATATATATGTGTGTGTATGTTATTGGCTCATGCCACCCCCAAGCTCTTTCAGAACGCGTGTAAGGGCATTCCTCCTACTCATGCATGTCTGCATGCATGGGATCCTTTTCCTGTAGGAGTTTATGACTGCACAGGTTATTTCTCTCTATATATATCTCTCTCTCTCTCACACACACACACACCACACACACACAGACTCATATGCATGGGCCTATTCAATGAAGAAAAATTGACTTAAAACATTTGCTTGTCTGTCTATTGCGAGGCCATCAACGACCACGGCCCAAGGAATTGTGAAACCATTATTTTTTGGAATTTCTATTGAAAATATGTGAATCAAAGCCACTAGTGCCTAGTGGCCTTGGTTGAAAGCGCCCTTCCGTGGCTAGCTACCTTGTGGTCCTATTCTTTCCTGACAAAGTTATTCTGACCTAATAGTTTAATTGAGAAAGTTAGTTGAGAATTTCTTAATTCATGTATACATTAGATAAGATTAAAATTTTCTAGGCTCGTTTACTAAATGAGCTCAACTTAAATAGTATTGAGCTCGTTTCGTATAGACTTGTATATGTTCGTAAAACTAGGCTCGTATAGAATCGTATGAGTTCGTGAACACATTCATAAACATAGACTTGAATAGGTTCATGAATGTAATCTCATGAATATATTCATAAATATAAATTTGTATAGACTCGTATAAATTTTTGAACAAGCCAAAACGATTCTGAATACGAGCTTAACTTAAATCCGAATGAATACTGACGAGTCGAGCCCAAGTTAAATCCACAAACGAATGAGCCAACTAAGGCAGAACAAACTTAAGTTCAGCTCAGCTTGGTTCATTTATAATCCTAATTTTAGATATACATGGAATGACACTCAAATATATACGTTGAATTTAATATACAATATTCAATCCAAGCATTTTTTTTAGCAAAATCTATATATATCTATATATATCATCACATATTTATATTGAGTCAAGAGTACTTTATAATACTTTTGTTAGCAATTGTAAAACTTTTGTTTAGAAGCCAACGTAGAATGGATGAGGATTAAGCAGATAAATTATTGGATAAGGTTGATGACATGGGAGTGGGCAACTACTACATATGGAAAAGAACCGATTAATTAAAAGATTGGGGTCCACAGAATACATGTGGAGGGCAATAAAGTTGAACACGTAGGAACAGTGGGCAACAATAGTGGTAGACCACAAGAAATGGTGGGGGTACAATGGTCCGTGCTGGCACGATGAGGCCTGGCCGACCACAACCCTTGTCCATCCGAGTTGGGTCTATCGGGTGCAATTCCTCTTTAACACGTAACACATCCGTGTCATGTGGTGGATTTTTCAGGTTAATGGCTTGTCGTCGACAAATGGACAACTTAATTAAAACCCTAGCTATATATATATATATATATATATATATATTGAGAGATAGAGAGAGGGGAAGGGGCCCACCATAATGTATGATTGGCAGCTGAAAAGGGGAATACGTTCAATTTATGTAATTGTCCCGTTTTTGGCTAATATAATGTGGTTTTATTTTATGTCCAAGGTTGGGTGGACAAATTGCTTCTGTTGTTCTGTGTTGGATGGATGAGTCCGATAAGGATTCGATTTTGATGGTCTAGTGTATAGGACAGAGTAGAGATCATTCACAAATACAGAGTGGAATCCCGCGCACTGAACCTCACGTGGATAAAAAATTATTTTAATAATGTAAATTGATTAAATAATAAAAGTGTGTAATAATATTGAATCTTTAAAAAATAATAATAAATCGCGTAATGAAAGTGTGTAATAATGTCGAATAATGATTCGTACATAATTCTTCTACGAAAATAAGGTTAAAGTTGATTTTTTAATAATATTCTAAATTGTTGATTATGCTTAATACTTTCTTTATTTCTTAACAAAACAACATCTTCTCATGCGGAATAGGATTATGCATTCTTCTCATGTGAGAGTAGGACTATGTACATTTAATCTTCGTAAATTTCGCAATGACGGGAGTAGAATGGTGCATACACTAGAATAGTCCATACCTTCTTTACTTCTGAAGGAGCTTTATACAAACACTTCTCTCTGTATATCACTCAGTCTCTCTCCATCCAATGTGTGGATGTAGCAAGGAAGAAGAATCCAATGACCATTATTTAGAAAAAAAAAAAAAAAAAAAAAAAAAAAACAAAACAACCCTGAAAAGTATTGATAATAGCTAGATTGAAGTTTAAGGAAAGAGTAACGCTATTTAAACAACGCATATATACACACACACACACCCATCAGAATTTATTTATCACTTTTCTTTCCATTTCATTATAAGCAAATTTTTTTTCATTTTATAAGGCAATTTTCATAAGAAAATTAAGGATAAAAAGATATAACCAAAATGACCAACAGAGTAATCATCAAGTAGAGATTTAAAAAAATAAAAAAAACACACACACACACACCAGAGTCTTCAATGAAAAGCACCATCACCGTATCATGTCCTTTTGGGCAGAATTAAAATAGGCACAGAGAATTGAACGTTATGGCCCCTCAAGTTCAAAAAAACCCGAGGCACTGTGGTAATTTTAGCAAACTATGAGGGCTTTAATCAACTCATCGATCCTTAGTCACACTTAATAAGGGTGTCATTAGTCCCCAACGAGCAATCTAACATACTTTATATGTTCAGTTATACGTAGTATAATTTTTTGAAAGATGTATTTTTAAATAATTGTCTTTTATAAATTTTTAAAAATAATTGTTTGCTGCTGTTTTTTTTTTTTTTTTCACAAAAGGAAATAAATAAAAAATCCTTAAAAATACACTAGGCCCCCAACGTTCAACATAAGCCTACACGAGAAGCTAGTGAATTTTCTTGTGGGGGCCTACTGAAAATGAAGGTAATGATTTCTTTGTATGGTGGTTGCAATATCTGCAATTGGAATGGGACCATTTGAATAAAAGGAGTAGATGTAATAAGTAACATAAATAGCTAAGAAGAATATATATGAAGAGTTGAGGGGGACCAATTTGGTTATTGTGTGAGAATTGATGTCACTTTTCTCTTTCCCCCTCCTAACAAAGGTTTCAATGGGACCCTACATGCCAACAAGTACTTGTTGTAATGACACCATTGATTTTTTCAAAAGGGTTACGCGTTTGGTCACATGCACAATACGCAATTGGAATCACACAGATCAAGTGGTGTGAAATGAAAGGTGATTATTTTTAGGGTAAGGTCAAATGCCATTAATTATGGATAGGGTTAGATGATAAGTATAAGAAGAATGATTTATATGCAAAGCTTAATTACTAGGTATATCTTGTTAGAAATAAAAATAAATAAAAATATATGAAGTATATTAAATGAAGTTTGTATATATGTAAGAAAAGATTTGGAGCAGGTGAGTGATGATCAAGTCAATTATATATAGTAGCTAGGTAAATGAAGATATACATCGTAATTGGTTAGGTGTAAGTGTGTAAACCCTAATTTGTAGGTAAGAAATATTATAATACTTTTATAATCTAACACGTCTAATATAAGGTCATACTATCGTGTAAGGAATCTGCTCTTATCTATCGATCTAACATGGGACAAGAATTTTTTAATTTTTTTTTGTCAGAACTTGGAACATCCTTGTTGCAATCCGACTACTATGCCTACCCGTTCCTCTTATAGGTGGACCCTAGCTTAATAAGGATTAAGGACTTGGTCTTTGTAGCGAGTTCCGCGCTTGCCTTCAAACCCTTTATATGCTCAAGACCTTTCTTATTTGTATACGACGTGGACAAGAACTCTCTCAAAGTAAGTCAATATTCTTAAGAATTTGATATTTTTACTTTATAGATAAAACATTTATGGCTTACTTGGTTCAATGTTTTGGAGAATGAAGTTGTTTTTTTTTAGAATAGTTTTCTGATTTCTAATAACTAAAAATTAAAAAATTATACCAAAATCTACTTGGTTAACGATTTCCGAAAATTGATTTTTGAAAACGTTAAAAAATATCTACTTTCATATAATTGGATTTTCTACTTAGTTCAACTTTTTAAAAATTCTATGAGGGACGAACCAAACAAGCCTTTAAGATCTTAATTCAATTACTTGAAAATATACATACATACATACATACATGTATATATATATATATATGTATGTATGTATGTATGCCCCTTCTGGTGGGAAAACAGCCGCTTGAGGTGGTCCTTGGCCCGACCACTTGATTCTCTTTGTTATGAAACAGAGGATGACTGCATACCAACAGACACATGGGTGAGACCAAGTCCAATCGACCTTCCCCTACATTTGGGCTCCATTTATACAATAATCATGATGTAATTAGAGTAGTTGAACTATATTTAAATGAATTACCGACTAAACACTGAAGTTTGTTTTGGAGATGTGTTTTAGACCCATAAAACCATTATGCAATTCCATATAAACAACCATATTAGGATATATTGGAGTGGGGAACTTCTCCCAACCTAGCTTGAGGTCACCATTACATCAATGGCATTGTGAATTTACACTTTTGGCCTCCCTCATTGCTTTTTATGATCAAATATAATCTGATTAATTAAGAGCATAGCAGTTTCATAATTGTGCCAAATTGATCAAAAGCTTAAATAAGGGAGTTAAATGATGTTGATGTCGAACTTTTACAAGCACGTTAAGCCAACAATGTCCTCCTGTCACGTTGCTCCAATGACATGGTCTCAAGATTATTACCTTAAGATTTCAAGTTGGAGTCTAGGTTTAAGAGGTATTTGTGATTTGTGAGTAATTGTGTATATCCATGGTTTACGTTTTAATAACATATCCAAAGAACGTCTAAATCGTTTACGAAAGAACAAATATTATTTTTCATCCAAAAAGTAGAGTAAACTTGAATCCACAAAATTGAAGAAAACTTGCAAATTTTTTAAAATATTATTAATAATTGAATGAGTCACTCTGTAATACATGTATTTATAAATGAAAACCCTAATAGTATAAAAAACCCTAAAAATAAATAAAAGTAAACTAACAGTATAAGGAAACGGTTCAAAATCAACCGTTCTCCAGAAGAAAAAATAATAATAAATAAATAAATAAATAGAGTAAGAAACCTAATTGGTACTAAATATTAAAAAGGAAACAAATTCGAATCCGTTCAGACTTGTACGAAAATCATGAAATATTCAAAATTGGAGAAATTCAATTCCCGAGCATTAAACGATTGAAATTGGTCGAAAGACATCCTAACTCAGCAACAAAACTATTAATTTTTGCCAGTTAAGTCATTTCCGATCAAACTGGGCTCTTTGCAAGTCAAAATGGAATCACCTATTTAGTCTTTTGACGGTCCAAACAGACTCAAAACTCATCAGCAATCTGTTCTACATAAATTTGATTGGAACAATTTCGCAAAAAACAAAGAAAGAAAGTACTGTTTTCAAAAATAATATAGATGCCCATGGCATCGCCTTCTTCTAAACATTCTCATGTTCCTCACAAACTCACCATTACCCTCTCAAAATGTTAAAACAAAACTTGGACAACAAGTGTGATGATAATTAAGGTACCAGACGTATAGAATCAATTTTTTTCTCAAATACAAACTTGTCATTTGTTTATAAGAGATTTAATCCATTAATTGTTAAGACCATCTTTGTTTCATTTAAGTTTTTCTTGCATAGATTAGTGAAAATTAATGAGGAGACATGGTCACTTGGCTAAAGATCTTGCTCATTCCCATGGTGATATGGTGAGAGAGGCTAGTCGTGGGTAATGGACCAGTGGGTTCTAAATGCACATGACATATAGAGAGACACAATGATGTATTAGGCATGTTGTACATGCACTTGTATTATCCATCTCTCTCCCCCCCTATCCTCTCACAACTCACAACAAACAATGTATGGAAGCCCTAACTCCACGCTGGGACACTGCCCTCCTCTTTTAAGGAATGCTACCCACTTTCCTCACCCGGCCCATGTGTCCATTGTCAACTACCAAATACACCCCTACACCGTGCACCTCAAAAGACCGTCTTACCCTTTTTTACATTGAGCTATTCGATAAAACCATGGAGGGTGTCTTGGTAATTTTCTCACAATATGTTGTAAATTAAGGCGATAGATGATGGAGGACGTCTGTATGAAAGATATTGACAGTAGAATGTTAAGAATCTTGAAAGAGGCCCTTGGCACATGGTCTCACGGTTCATTTTTATGTGAGGTCAGTGCATGTTTGTCTCTGTGGGACCTATTCTTGATAGTTACCACATATACGTACTCAGGTCGTACCATTTCCCACTTGCTCTCTGTTGATTACTATTGGATACAAAATTTCCAGAATGCCAATCTAATCCTTGTTTGTTACAGAGTTGGTAAACATTATCTAATTGTCCTTCTGGTTATTTTTATATAACCTTGATGAATTCTAGTGAGTTTGAGTCGTTTGGCAGGGGAAAAGCGTGGAGGGAAATGGGGGAGAGAAAGGGAAAGGACAGAGGAACTTCCCCCTATTTGATAGAGGGGAGGAGCTCTCCTTGCTAGTTGCTACATACAAAAATGCAATCTCTCGGAAAGTGAATGAAAAGAGATATCTTCTCTCCTTTTTTCCGACTATTTGCTTTACAAAAAAAAATGTGACCTTTTCACTGTTCTTTTATCGTATCTACTTTCCTTTTCATTTAATTTATCTTTTGTATCAAATAAGATGTTGAGGAAATGAGTCTAAATTCTCTACTGTTACAACACTTACGTAAAAGTGATTCAAATTGTCCAACTTTTATATCATGTGTGTTATAATAGGAGAGGATCCAGACTCTAAAAAAATACCTAAGATATGATGTTTCTCATATTGTCGTAATGATCATAAAATTAAAATAATAAACTTAACGTACCCCATGAAAGTGATAATCTCGGTGAAATAAGGCATTGCAGTATTACTATGGTTATGGTAGTTGGTGAATCATGCCAACCTTCTTGACATCTGAACTCTGGAGTGGTTGGTTATGATGTTGTTAAGCCCATAATTATTCTCACTAGTGTATTTTGTTTATACATCACATAAGGGTATAATTGTAATTTTGTAAGGTAATCCATCAAAGATGGTTTTGAAGAAACACACAGTAGAGAGAGAGACAGCACTGAATCATATCCAATAACCATAATAACTACCATTTATGAAATCCAAGGTGCAGCAAGGAAATGGAAACATAGAAATCAATAGTGATTCTAGAGAGAGAAAAAAAAGAGAGACAGACAGACAGAGTTCCAACAGAGAGCTTTAAGCATTCAAGAAATAGCCACCCAAAGTGGCCCCCAACTTGGCATCCCTTTGCTCCCACTCCCACTTTCCTTGCACCTGCTTGGTCTTGGAAGCTCTCCAACCTCATTTTCACTCCCACTCTTACCTCCTATGCCCTCACTCCAGTAATCACCATCACCACCATCCTCATCATCATCATGACCATCATCATCATCATCATCATCATCATCATCACCATCATCATCACCATCAAAATATTCTTCTTCGCCATCAGCTTCAGCTTCAGCTTCATCTTCATGAACCCTGTCATGTTCTTCAACAACAACAACTTCATCACTTCCTACTTCTTCTTCTTCTTCTTCTTCCTCACTGTCCACACAGCACTCCTTCAACAAAGAGATCCTAAGCCGGCCATCGACACGCTCAGCTTGGAAGTAGCTGCTACAAGAAGAGACAGCTACAGCTTTTATAACCAACCGGCCACCTTCGCGGTGAGGCCTCACTTGAACACTGTCTGAGCCACTAATGGAGCTCAGGGGAGGCGGAAAACTGCCTCTGCGATTCAATTTCTTCGCGAATTGCCGGGATTTTAATCTCTGTATGGCACGGAACTTCTGGCTCTCCGACGAGAAAGAAGTGAATTCATCGCTGCTTTCGCTAATGTCACTACCAGTTTCACTTCCCAAACTTTCAGTGCACATTTCCAAGCTTTTGTTGCTTAGCATTGAGGAAGAGCGCTTTACGAGAGGGTGGACATAGACTTTCTCACTCTCAGTCACTTCTTTGCAGTTGGGAGATGTGTTGGTGAGAGCTTGTATGAAGCTCCACCCACCCAAATCACCATTGCTGCTGTTTTTGCTGTCACCATCACCACAACCACTGTTGTTGTCGCAGTTTTTGCTTTGGTCGTTTTTGATTTCATTGGTTTTGTTTTTGTTATCGTCATTTTCGTGATTGGGGGTCTCTTGGGGTTCTGGCTGTAGCTGCATGGAAGAAGGCATCTGAGGCCATGAAAAGGATTGGGAAGAGTTTGATTTGGGTGGTGACAATTTGTGCCTCAGAACTAGTGGTTCAACAAGCCGAGGCTCGAGACAAGATTGCAACCCTTGACACACCACACTTGAGGACATATTGTCAATGGTGAATGAGATGTTGATAAAACAGGGTAGAAACAGAGCAGAAACAGAGGAATTTGGTCTTACGCTCGAATAAAACAGAGTAGAAGAAACAAAGCAGAAACAGGGGAAAAACAGAGGAGTTTGGTTCTTATACTCAAATGCTAGAATTTTGGAGCTTGAATGGATCAGAAGTGAGTGATGAAGATGAAAATGAAAATTAGAGGAAAACCCACTGTTTGGTTTCTAGAGAGAGAGAGAGAAAGAGGGAGAGAGGAAGTTGGAGAGGAAAGAAAGGAGGGAACATGAAAGAGAGGTGAATGTGAGGGTGAATATATAGGTGGAAAAAAGTGTTCACGGAGGGGACCCTGTTGTGGTGACTAGAGAGAGTGGAGCTTTTTATTCCACTAGAAATATTCAGCTTTTGCCCTGCCACACATTATAGTAAGCAATAGAAACAAAGGAAAAGGTTTACAAAAAAATTTGATAATTTTAAAGATTTTAGAAGTGGGAAATGTTTATTTATTTTTTTTATTGTTTAAAGGAGTTGATGGGCTTGTTCTGAATCTCTTAATTTTATTGGTCCATTGGGAATACTTTATAAAATGATATTTAAAAAAGAAGCTTTCCATAGGTATTTCCCTTTTTCATCCAAAAGGGCTCCAACAGAAGAACAAAAACAAAGTATTCTTTATGGTATTGTATTCATTGATAGGGATTGCTATTTGCTTCCTCAATTGTTGCTTTATATTTGTCCCTGTTTATTTTACAGTTGAGTGACGTCCTAGGTCAAAACCTAAGTTGAGAGACTAGGACGTTAAAGCCCTCGGCTAATTCACACAGTGACACACACACATTAAGCACCCCCAAATTAAAGCGACTATTCAAGAATCAAGAATCTTGGAATTCTTCTAAATATTCTATTTATATGTCATTAGCTACTGATAATCTTTTGACGATATATTGTAGACAACGACATCTTAAAACTCCTGTAAATTATGTTTAACAACTCTAAGGAATAACTTAATAACAAAGATTCACACATGATTACTTAGAGACTGAGAGTTTGAATTCTCCTGAAGTCAACTCCAAAGAATTTTTTTCGGGATTAATATTTTAAATAGATAATTTAGGTCTTTGAATTTGGAGTATTATGTGGTCACACTCTTTACTAAGACTGGAAGAACTGTGCTGATAGACTTTACTCATTATCAAACCACTACTTGGTTGCCTCACTCAAATATAAAATCACTTAATGACCCTCTTCTTCAACTAAACTTTATGTATGATTATATTAATTAACCAATACTAGCGTAGGATGTATGTCAACTCTTATAATAAGATGGGAAGACAGCATTTTTAATAATGGCAATCAACTGAACTTGCTAGTTTTTTTTTTAATTAACCCGACCGACTAAATGATACCAACTCATTAATGTAATATATCTATATGTGTGTGTATGTATGTAAATGGAGGTCCAACTACCTTTGATTTCTTACTATATAACCAAAAAAAATATTACTTTACACACCAATTTTTTCATAAAGCTATTGTTTTTTATAGAGATGAGGAAACCAACATCACTCTGCTTTTTGGCTACCGCCTCCATGTTTATCACTCATTTTGGTTTCATTTTATATATATATATATATAAAGATTGTACGGACAATGTGTGAGTAGATAATGCTTGTATAAGGAGGACAATGTGTGAGTACATAATGCTTGTATAAGGATGTGTTCAGATAATGTTTTTCAGGAAATGAGAAATTATTACATGGTCCCCGATCAATCACGTACTCGCAACGGAACAAATGTGTTTAGGAACACAACTCTCTCTCTCATATTATTGTTTTGATCTTTTGCCATTTGATAAACATTTTGAGTACACCTTATTTGGTGCTTCAGTTCTTAAGTTAGTGAGACTGTTCACAAGTCACACAATATGCTGCTAGTTTCAGGAGTTGGGATTCAATGCTGTACAGCAGTACATCAGCAAATTTAATGGTGTTTGAGGTTATAGGGTTATAGCCCTGAAAATGAAACATGATAGGTCTTTGTCAATTTTTCTTTTGGTGGAACGGAAACTTTAATGACCAATTGGCAGAGAAGGTATTTAATGTGTCCGGTGTAAGGTGCGTCAGGCACTCTAAATATGTTCTTCCATCATTGACCATTCTTATTGCTAGAATTTGAATGAATTACCCAATAATAACTACAAGCCACGGTGGTGTAGGTCATATGCCCTGCACAATTCTGTTTAACGAAGACAAATGCCTCATTAAGCCTACAAAAGCCTTCTCAAAGACCATTTTAAACCATAAGTCCTGATAGGGACTTCCGCAAGGTCATGTGGGTTCCAACGCTACACCGAATTAGTATCTCCCATTTAGAGGGTTGTAGGCTCCATCACTGCACAATAGTTCACCCCAACCCCAACCCCAACCCCAACCCCACTCTTAAAAGATAGAATTGAAAGCGATGCCTTTCAGAATTAGTTTAGAGCAAAAAATATCTAATTTTAGAGAATCGTCGTTTGTAGAAAATTCCATAGTTCTCTCAAAAGCATTTTTAGAAAACTGAAGGAAAACAAGTCTTCAATCTGTTATTAAGATAGAATTGAAAGTGATGTCTTTCAAAATTAGTTTGGAGAGAAAATATCTGATTTTAGAAAATCGTCATTTGTAGAGAATTCAATAGTTCTCTCAAAAGCGTTTTTAGAAAACTGTCAAAGAGGGTTAATCATAGACACTTTAGAGAAAAATCAGTCAATAACCCTAGTAACTAGTAAAGTATTTCTCAAAGGCTAGGTCTAAAAGCATTTAACATTGAACAATACAGTAAATTTTGGTGATTCTTCACATTTTTTTATTCCAGGTACAAAAAGCCTAGTCTGCTACCAAGGCCAACAAGAATATGTACCCCTAAAACTCTCTTTAAAACCCTAACCACCAAAATTGCTCTCACTATCCACCTCTTGATCCCTTGCTTTTTTGTTACGTTGGCCGACCAAACCCTTTTTAATTTGAAAAATAAAAAAATTTAAAAACCGTGTCATCGCCTTCGATTCCGATGAAATTCACTGATTTTTTTATTTTAATTTTTCCATCTACTTTACAAGTTTAATTATACATTATTATTAGTATCTTAAGGGCTTCACTAGAACGAAGAGAGGCCATTCATGGCTTACACAAGCATGTCAACAATGCGCACTCTAATGCAACCTTTTTGACCATGTTAGTGACACCTTTTTGGTTCTTTGTGATTCTTTTACCTTAGAAAACAAAGGAAAGAAAAAAGACCCTACCATATAAAGCAATCAAACATGTCAAGAAACTATGTTTTGCTTGATTAAATTATGAAGAAAAATAATAATAATAATTTGATTATATAAAACCAATACATTGAGCATGAGACAAACTTTATGGACGGCACAGAAACATAATGGTTGATGACTTGAAGGGCTAACTTTACATATAACCACACATTAATGGAATCTCAACCGTCAGACAATATTATTACTGTCATTATAATTATTATTATAATAATTATTATTACCACTAATGTTTGTTATGGTAGAGTAGGCATCAAAGTCAAATGTTGAGGTTTTCCATTTCTATACTAACATGTAATTTTGGCAAAGGAGTAGGAATTTTATAGGGACAATCATTCTTGACTTTTGCCTTTGATCTTATATGCAATGCATGTTGATTTGTGGTAAATGTCTAAGTGAGGAGCATAGTAATGGAATTGCACAGTTTGGCAACCATGTGATTTTGAAAGAACATTGTGAGAAAGACCCTTCACTCTACTGCAACTATTTTAAAATTTTATAAATAAATTATAATTTCCCCCAACTTATATTAAAAATCAAGGTAAAGAAAGAAACTTGTATTCTCACAAAAAATGACACATTCCGAGAATGCCAACGATGGTTGTGTGAGTGAAGTTTTAGACCGTCACCCTAACATCATATAATGGGACCCACACCCCACTCACATATTCTCTATTCTGCATTTCCGAATACCTATCATTACTACATTCTCATTCATGAACCACTTATGCAGGAACTGACCAAAGTATTTGATACAACTAAAGAGATTTCAGTAGCTAAGCTAAAATTTAGCAAGCAACTGTTGAGACCATCATCAATACTGAAAGAAAGATAAGAAACATACTTAGCTTTGACAATATTTTTGTATAAAATAGTTATTTCACCTCTCTCTCAAGCTTGTTAACCAGAATACTGAATGGCCTTTGGAAATGAAATACATCTATGAATCTCAATTCCAACCTTTATAGATTGTAAGATGCATTAGTTCTACTAGATAATAAAGCACACAAAATTATTATATGTCAATAACATATTGATGAGACATAGCAGGATAAATTCTCTGGAAAAGGGAGGCATTGCACAAATGCTCGAGCACATTCAACAGCTGCTCTTCATGCACAACCCTTATTATACATAAAGAATAAAAATAAATATCATAATCACTATGCTGGTACAACATCTGACCTTCCTATTGCAACAATTGCTGAAGAACGAACACCAAAAATGATAGTATTAAGTGATATACTATCATGATACGTGGAGATTTTGGATTTCGATCTGCAATGCTTCAAGTTTTTTCTCGATATTTGTTAATTCATCTTGAGTGTCCAAAAGTTTGTCTAGCCTTTGTTGTGCTATATCCAGATATGGCTTACCTATAAGTTCTACAAAGTTCTCCAGATTCTCGATTGACTCCCCGAGATCCTTCTGCATTGCCTCTTCAAGCTCACGTGACAGGGCATCAACGGTCCTTTTCACTTTATCCACCATCTTTTGCCTACGGGCTGGGAAATTCGAAACTGCTAATAAACTGTCAATAAGATTATAGGTTTTGTCAGGTATATACAGTAGTGAAATGATATAATTCTTTGAATGTGGAATCACGGACGTATTAGATGAGGGGGAACAAAAGTTCAATTAGCTCAAGTATGGAATTACTAATACGAAATGTTGTAAAGGTCGTATGCATGTGCACACCCGCAAGCATGTGAACACAAACTACAGGAATATAAGCACAAGTTTGGCATGTCATGCAACTCCAAGAATCAAAAACAAACTTCTAGCCATGCACTATTATCATCATGCTTCAGCAATATGCTCAGGCACATAAGCTATAAGCTGATGAATGATCCCGTACCAACCCAAACACAAGAAAGTAATCCAATGGTAGAGGCTACTGTCAACACCATTTAATATCCAAAATACTATTATCACAGGTAAGTAGAAAGTGTCCACAAATTGCTACATAAGTATCAGGTCAATGTTGTCATTATACTCTCAGAATCTACCACATCATACAGGTCTTTGGGGCTTAAAACACAACACTAAAAAAATTGTGAAGCCTTTGATCCCATATGACACACCACAGTGATGGGCACACAGATTATATCACTTTCAATACTTCAAAAGCATATCATATCCCATCCCACATTAGCCAAACCTATGTGAATATAAATATGATATTATAAGCAGATCTCTTTCGACGAAGCACCATAGAATTTCTTCCACTCTCATCAAATTTCAACACCTAGAAAAGTAATTCCTGGAGCAGACCAATACCACATTTTCTTGTAAATTAATAATGACATCTTTCTTCACTTCCCCTATCTTTGTTCAAACTTTACAATTACATGCAAATATTGAAAAGTTTAGTTTCTGGGTAAGTATAGAAACAAATTGTAGTCCCCAAACAGTAAGTCTATCACGAGGGTGCTCTTAGCTTAAGCTCGTGTCCTCATCCACTTGATGGAGACCATACTCTTACAGCCTCTCGATCCAACGGCTGAGTGTTTGGGCTCAGATGGGAGCAACCCAATGACAGCTTTTTCATTCCCAAAATACTAGTGCATAATCATTGTATACCACCGATAGGAATAATCTACAGGATACCAGTCTACTATCCAATTTGCTCGAGCTGAATCCAAAATAGTGAATTTAAAATTGATTTGGCAACCAAAAATACAATTCCAATTCCTCAATTTGTTTTTCCTTAAAAGACAGAAAAATCCACAATGTGAGTAAAATCTAATAGAAATGATTTGTGTTTATTTTATAAAACGAGAGCAAAGAACATAGCACATCAAAATTTAGAAAGATACTTGGGGTATGGTGCAATGTTATAAAAGGTAGTTTCATCCCCAAAACATTAACCCTACTCTGCCAGTCAAGATAGAACTCAAGATCAAACTCACAACTATCTCATCACAACCTAAATATAAGCACATCATGGCACATCCCAGATTAAATTGCATATCGAATTCCCTTTCCCATTCTGCATAGTGAAACCATTCATTAACACATCCGTTTAAGGCCTTGGAAATACAACCCTAACAGCTCAGCCCAGAACATTCTAATTCTATTAATTTGGTTGCAACATCAATATATCAACAACGACAACAAATGAATGAAATTTAAAAAGTCAGAGGCTTCACAATAGCAGCAAACAGAAAGTAAAATAGAAATGGAAACTCATTAATAAAGAGAAAAGAAATATTACCCGCCAGCAGAACAAAGGCCAAGAGCAAGAAGATCTTCTAACGTGGTTGGTAGCACAGATGTCAGAAGTGATGCAGACATACCAGCTGCTCCTAGTCCACCAAAAGTTCCCAAGAACTGAAATTCAAAGATAGAGTGATCCATTAGCATTAGGTTAATTTAACCGAGAATAGGTAGACTGAAAATGCTGATGCTTCAATAGGGATTTAGAGTTTTAGACAACTTCATGTGCTCTGTTTTAATTTTTAATTTTTAATTTTTTTTAATAATAAATCTTGTTCTATTTCACTTGAGGAGAATTACCCAAAAGGAACACTTAGGATCTCATTCGATGGCAACATCAACCCCACACACTTATAAGCTACTAATTTTCCATTTCCTTTTCCATGTGTTCTTCAAATCAAATAGAGCACTACACAATTTCACCATTGAAATTATTCTTCAAAGACGCCGGAACTACTTAAAAGAATTGATGAAGCAGTTAGTTCAGAAGTTGGAATGAAGCATCCAACCATAGTAACAAATATCACCAGCTTCGTTTCATCATATAAAATGAAACTACCCTACCATAATCCAGTTAAGCTTGTGTTAGCAAGAATCATTCCTCAAAATTGCTTCAAAACACAACTTTTATTTGGCTCCAAGTGATGTATGACCAGTATGTTTTGATAGTATACCACTTGATGCCAGATGGTAATGCTCTGATAACAAACTGATGTAGGACCAAAAATAAAGCAGGGGATAAGAAGACAGAACAAGTGGAGAGTTGAAGAGTGAGAACTATGTTACATAGATTCGGGTACTTGTATTGGGTACGGGTATGTATTCATGTGTCGTCGGGCGTGTCAAATCTCCAAACAGAAGACACATGGGCAAGGCAAAATATTCATTTTATTTAGGGTAAATTACAGTGACACCCCCTGTGGTTTGCCTTATTGACAGCCATCTAAAACTTGGCCCATTTTTTGACGACGACACCCCCTATCAAATTTGGATCCAAACAGAAGCTAAAAAAGGATGAAATAATTAATTTGCCCTTTAATGTTTTATTCATTTTTGGCGCAAAATATCATAACATTTAAATGACCAAAATGCCCTTGCAATGTTAACCACATATTTTCTTTTACTCTGTTTTGTTTCTCTCACCTTTTTAGTCCTCTCCAAAACCACCGACAACCTCTACCCACAATTGCACCTCCACCAATGCCCACCCTTCTTTTTTTCTCTCCTCATTCACCACCCCTACACCATTGCCCACCTCCCTTTTCACTGGTTTTGCTTCCCACCAAAGCAAGAAGTGAACAATATGCTTAAACCCAAATGGCGAAAAGCCGGAACCACTAATGTCCCCACCTTATGAAGTCGGAGGACAAAGTAGGTGCAGAGGCGTCGGAAGATCCCGCTATGGCGGGCGTCGTGAAGGGACGCCGCAGTTGTCGCACGAGGTCGGAATGCGAACGGTGGTGATGGTGGTGTCTTGCTTCATATCATATCACCATCACATCAAAAAAATTAAATCTTTTTCAAAATAGAGAATACAATTTTCAGATATAAAGCCTCAAAATCGAACCTATACAATCGATACATACATACATACATACATACATATATATATATATATATATAAGATCTATTTTTTGTAAAAAATAAAAATAAATAAAGCTTTAGTGCTTTACAGAGAAATAGAATGCAAAATGTGTGGTGGGGCTAAAGTGGTGGTGGTGGTGGGTGTGATGGGGGTGTGAAGTGGTCGTGGCAGGGCTGTGAAGTGGTGGTGGTGGGATTGGCGGGGCTGTGAAGTGGTGGTGGTGCTTGGTTTACTAGTATGAGAATATGATAATTTCATGTGTGGGGGTGACACTCAACTTTAAAGGGTATTTTGGTCAATCAAAAGAGTTGTATTGGGTAAATTGGTAATTTAACATGTCAAAGGGCAATAATGTCAGTTTATCATGTGTCAAATGTGGTAGGTGATGGTTGGGGGTGTCTTTGTTCACTTTACCAAACCTGATGGGTTGTCATTGTTCAAAAATGGGCCAAGTTGTATACGGTTGTCAATAGGGCAAACTACAAGGGGTGCCATTGTAATTTACCCTTTTACTTAATTATTTTATTTTCTAGAGTAAAGTAATGTTTTTATGTAACATAATGTTCAATATAGACATTTAATTCATTTTTAAAATAATAATCTAAAAAAATTGAATGATTGGACATGCTTTTTAAGTACATGTCCAACCTAAAGTCCCAGACACATATCCTATACCCATGTCCAAGCAATATGTGTCCGACATGGGTACTTCACTATGTTTGTAGAGTGCGTGTAAGATAGGGTGAGAAGAAAAAAGAAGGGATGAGAAGACAGAGTGAATAGATAAATGATCATCAATCCTCAAAAACTGAATTGTTTGATTATGCAATAGCCTTTGTATAGGCAAAAAGCATAAACAAACCCTAAAAATTCTAAAATAATAAATTACTAAAACAACCAAAAATTAAAACGTTATTAAAATAATAAAGATTACCCCTAATTACATCAAATTCCTAAGCTCGTCTATCTTTGCCTCTTCTTCAAAAGTAAAGACAAAGTACAAGCAGCTCACACATGCGAGTGGTTTCATGATCTCCGTCAATTGTCCTCGGCTAAGAACTCTCCCACGGAGAGTAAAGCAGGTAGTATTGCGTTAAAAATCCAGGATAACAAAAAAGAACTCCGATGCTCAAAAATATCCTCCATCCAATCCATATATTGTGGCTGAAATGGTGGAATAACTAAAGTTGCTGAAGAAAATGTAACTCCACTTGTAGGAACACAAGCTAAAAAAATAGGAGGCTCTAAGGTGCCTCAGCTAGGTGACAACTATTCCACATGGAAAAGAAAATGTAACTCCACTTGTAGGAACACAAGCTAAAAAAATAGGAGGCTCTAAGGTGCCTCAGCTAGGTGACAACTATTCCACATGGAAAACTGAACTAATACTATTATATGATGGAAAGTCAAATTAATATGCATTAGGTCTGGATTTATGAATGATGTGGAATGTCCAATGATTTGGGTTTCGAATGTCATAAAGTTCTTAGGATAAGGTTGTGGTAGCACGAATTATAACACAATCTCCTTCGATAGATTCATGATTCCTATGATGAGCATATGCAATGTTCATAGTTTTTATTAGTAAAAAAATATTATAATCGTATATCGGCATGAAAATCATGAACAAGCAAAACAAAGGAATCAAGAAATTCAAACAAACAACAATATGAAGGCAAAAAGAATAAGGTAAATAGGCTAATGAGAAAAATTATCATACCTAATATCAACCAAACAACTATCAGTTGACTAGTTGACCAAACTATTAAAAGCATACCCATGATAGGTAACAATCAGTCCCCAATATCTAGGTGGTTTTCCACAAGTCACTTAATCAAATCTCCTAGACATCACTTAGCAGTCTCAATTCGCTCATCAATCTAAGGATAAAATGCAAAAGAAAATATCAAATTGGTGCCTTAGAATGTCCAAAGTGTCTCCCAAAAATAGACTTTGTACTTGATATCACTATTTGACACAATAGAAGTGACCCATACAATCTCTATAAGAAAATCTTAAATGAACTCATTCAGTAACAACTCTTCCGGTTGTTTTCGTTTAAACACCCTTAAATTGGACATGGGGAATTTCCTTAGCCACTTCTTTGTCAAAGTGTTTTTGTTATCACAAGGCTGTGGAGAAAGCCTATACTGTGCTTTAGAGTTACCTTCTAATGGCTTTGCAGACCTTGATTTGATAATTATAATTGAAGCTATAGGTATTCTCTTCACTATGATGAGTCACATTTAAATCACATATCCAAGGACAACCAAGTAGCACGTGGGCTACATTCAAAGGTAAAACAGCACACCAAAACATATCGAAGTAGCCACCCGTTTAAATTGTTACTAAACACCTCTTGGAGACGGTCAAGGAAGTTTCTTCTACCCAGACCACTCTATATGGCTATATGGCTGTGGTGAGGTCCAGGATGAAGTTTCATTCAATCAACATTGGATTATGATATACATCTATTGAACGTCCTCCTTCAATAAGTCTTTTACAGGCTTTATCCCTGCATTTGAGATGTGTGGTTGATGTGTCTCAAATCATCTTTCTCTAAAAGAATTGATGGAATGCAAGTCACAACTTTGTTGCAGATTTCATTAGCTTTCCACGTCTCTCTAGTGTGTGTGTGTGTGTGGATATGGGGGGAGGGAAGTCGAGAAAGAAAGAAGACTTAGGACTCGGAACCAGGATGACTTGGGCACTTTATAATGTAGCGATCAAGTCAGAGACTAGACCTGGTTGTACTTATAACAATATTGATTTGTACACTTACGTGT
Organism: Cornus florida; assembly: GCF_030987335.1. Lineage (NCBI taxonomy): Eukaryota > Viridiplantae > Streptophyta > Magnoliopsida > Cornales > Cornaceae > Cornus > Cornus florida. Next base: position 76,291,509 of record NW_026775575.1, on the reverse strand, counting down.
ATATCAGTATATGTATGCAAAAGAAGTCTATATCAATGACCAAACCTGTGCATCAGTAGTCAGGTCAACTTCTTGTTCAAGACACTTCTATTTATTATACAAAAGTTTTTGAACTCACCACTTCACGAATTTCTTGCTCAAAAAGTTTGGAAGCAGCAGAAGCACTAAAGTTCTCTATCACTTTGACGCTCAGATCATATTTTCTTGTCAGCAGCTCACTGGTCTCCCATTGAAACTTGTTGTGCGGATCAAAAAGTGAAGGCCATCTCTTCTCAAATGATTCCTTGTACAGCCTGCCTTCACGAGCATTGTTTGATTGTAACCAAGTCACATATTCTTCTAGTAGTCTCTACATAACAAGACAACATCCACAAAAATAATACATGAAAGGACAGATAAGACAAACTCCTCTGAATATCCAGAAGTAAATATGATTATGAAATCATTACAGAGAAAAATAGGCAGGAGTAATTCTCTAGAATGCAGTCACTAATAAGATGCGGATACTTAGCCGAAAAGGTAAAAAAATTAACAGAGATCAGAGCTTTTAAGAACTTCCACCCAATAGATCACTGACAGTTTCAAATTGCTTGTAAAAAACAAATAAATGTATATACATAAACTAACAAAAAAAAATTATTTTATTAAGTATTTTCTTATCTTTGAATGTTTTAAGCAACAATGTATAGGAATCACGTTACTAAGTAAAAGATAAGACTTCATATACACCTTTCCAAGTATAAATAAGACTATTTCATGAAACATACATATTGAACAGACTCTCGAGTCATAAATAGGCAAATGTCTATTTTTATCAAGTACCTTTAGGCTACTTGGTGAAATATGCAGCTATTCCATTGTTCATAACATGTCATATGAGCAGACATCATTTTTATTATGATAAAATTACTTCTGCAAGACATGTGTATGTCATACAATGACAAACTTCTATGTGTTTCTTTCCCATTTATAATATGATAGGATCTCGCTAAAGCATTATCTATTATTAAGTACTTCAGGGAATGAGTAGCACTACATGAAAAAGACAGAATAGAAGGAGAAAGTAACTTCACTTAGAAGCAACAAGCTATACGTAAGCTAAAATCTCTTGCGTGAACAGTTTGCACAAGGATGATTTCTTCTACTCTTACAAACTATTCATTCATCACCCAGGTGAGAGAAGCTTTGGAGTTTATTTCTCTAGAAAAAAGCTAAAGTAGTTTTCTAGTGCTATCCTGACATGTCTTGGTTTTCATTTAATCATTCTTTCCAAAATCATGCCGAATAGATCCAGAATTAACTTATGTTTTACTAGCATGCATTTGTTTTTCCACTCAAAAATCCATTATATGCGTTCTTTCAAATTATTATGGACAATTTCCCAAATAGCTCTTGAATCCTCAGGAATGTCCCTGTAGTTTCAGCATACTTGATGAAAAGGAAGAAAATGGCTCTAATCAAGTTCATTCTTCAAAATTCTAGTGAACAAGATCTAAATTACCATTTTATCCATTTATGATAAATGGCTAATTTAAATTCCCATGATTACTACTGAAAGAAAAGAAAAAAAAATGACAAATAAATTACCGCAATGCATCTCAACAAAATGTATAGTCTTAAAAAAATATCTAAAAATTCCTCTAATAAACTGAGTTTAAGCCCTTTTAAAATATAATCCATTTGAATGAATAATCATGATTGCCACATTTAAAAGCACATACAGAATTTGGAATTAATAATCACTTTGTACCAAAGACATATAAGATATGAATGTGCAAATGTCTTCATATACAAATAAATGAGACTTGTAAGTCCAATTTTTCACAATCTAAATGACTGAAGACAACCAAATAATATCTTGACCAATCATTAATTTATATCACATCTTTGATCAGTAATTAAAAATTTAATTATGAAAAAAAAAAAAAAAAGTAATTAAAATTTTGATCAATACAAAAATAATAATAATAAAACTGTTTCAAATGATATGCCCCACAATAAGCCATTTAAGAAAACTTTAATGACCAAAATAGGCGATCCTTCTTCAAAGTAGATTAAATATGTACCCAATGACTACAGCTCAAGGTGTAATCTGTGTAACTTAGGACCACAACTCAAGTTGCAAGCCTTGCATGCTCCTAAATTCATGATTTTGAAAATGATTTTTTTTTTTTTTTTCTTTTTTGATAAGCCATGTTTTGGCAATTGTTAAAGGCACTATTCAGGAAAAGAAAGAACAATGAGGAATATACAGTTCCTACATTTAGATTAAAGAACTGCAGCTTAAATAAAAAATCCCAAACAGCTTCGAGCCACTCACTTGTGCATCAGAAAGTGCAGGACCAATAATGTCATTTCGGATGCTTGAGGTGGCTGGCATGGAGTTAGATTTCTCTCCTTTAAAAACATATGAAGCCACGAGATCAAGATTTGATAATTGTAGAGTTGATTCTATAAGCTTGATGACTCGTGCTTGTGTAGAATCAATCTGCATTTTCACGCATAAAAGTTATGTCATGAAGTCCAAAAAACATATAAATAGACAAATATTGCCAAAAATCTACAGATAGAAAATACATATTAGATACCGGTTTTGCATCTGGCTCATAATAATTCAATAACAGAAAACATACCAATGATAAGGTTTGTCTCTTCCGAGAAATGCTTTCACTTTCCATCTTCATTGCATACCCCTTTACACTACTGATTAGTTCATTCAGTGAAGTCCAGTCCTGCTTGGCAAGATGGCACTCTTGTCTCACAAACTTTTGACAACGAAAAAGTAGTTGCTCTGCAATTCGAATAGGTGTTTCAAGCTTAAGCTTCATTCGTTCAATTCCTGTACTTGTTGACCCATCTAAAAAGCTATACAAGAACTTTTCAAGTTCATGGAAGCTACTGATTCTCCAATAGGAATCAGTCACAGATAGTTCTCCATATACTTGTTGAACATCAGAGGAAGCTGAAAGTTTTGCTTCAAGAGCAGCTCGTGCAGATACAGGATATAAAGTCACATGTTCGGTATTCAGCAACTTCCGGGTATTTTCCTTGATGAATGCAACAGCTTCCTCGAGCTGCATAAAATCATGTAAAAGAATTGAAGGGCAATAGAAACTCATTTTGGTGCCTCAAGCAGAAAATGTGACCCTCTTAGGCAGATCCTATTATAAGAGAATCCTATTAATAATTATTTAAGAAAAAAAAAAAAAACGAATAAAATGCAGAATTGAACCTCATTGGCGTTCCGATAGATGTCTGATTTATTCAAAACAAAAACAACTTTCTTCTTCCACTGCTGAGTGTAACGAAGAAAACCAACCTGAAAAGAACCACAAATGGAACCAAAATCAAAATTGGAAATAAACATGCTAGGTTAGCTTAAATATTAAAATGCCAAAAATACATAATATGTTACTATAACAAGTATGGTTGACAGCCGCGGCCGTGGTGTAACGGAATCAGGTCAGTATTGCCATAATGTAATGAAATCAATTATCACAGTCGTGAAATTTTCGATCTTGCACCTAGTGCCCAAAATGAGCCAATACACAACCTTTACAACATAATTCAATATAGATGAATTCTTAGTGATTTTTTATTGAATTTTTGAAGAGACCACCTATTCATGAATTCTAAGTTGATTTTTTTTTTTCGTTATTAAAAATTCTTAGTAATTATATTTTTTATGAAATTAATGAATAATAATAGGTTTAAGCATTAAATAATAAAAATCTGTACAGTATATATTATGTGATCATTAAAAAACTGAAAATAAAAAATAAAAAAAGAAAAAAAGAAAACAAATTTGAAAATCAAAATAAATGAAAAAATATAATGCAAGTCAAAAATAGTAAGAAAATTATAAATCATAACACATGCAACATGTATATCACAAAAAAAGTTACCACTTACAAATGAAAATTTAAAAAATAGAAAATAATTTTTTTCTAAAAGCAAGAACATCTCCGGAATGTTTATTTGTTGAATATTGATAATATATGCATGTGATGTATTATTATATTAATTGATTATATATTATTTCATATTTGATTATATTTAAGCATTATAAAGTTTATGTATAAAGTAAACAGCTTCTGATGTTAAATAAATATGAAACTATGGGTAAAGTAACAAATGCAACAAGTGGCATAGAGGATGGATCTCTGATTCTCATTCAAGAAGTCCCTGGTTCAAAACTCCACGGCTCCACCACTTTAACATTTTGAGCTTGTCAATGTTTGGGCCAGAGGTTCGGCGGACAATTCAGTTAGAAATGGACTGAATCATCCGTTTCAGCTTTGAACCTGCCGGTTCTAATGTAACTTTCTGTCCCACCAATATATCAGTTAGAAATGGACTGAATCATCCGTTTCAGCTTTGAGCCTGCCGGTTCTACTGTAACTTTCTGTCCCACCAATATATCAGTGGGACTCAGACTTGGCACCAGCCGGTCTGGCAAACCATGGTAACAAGAGTACCGAATTGGGGAATATCTAACTCATAATAATAATTGAAATGTGCATGCCCAAAACAAGAAATTTCAGTTCCGCATAAAAGAAGTAAACTCTGGAAAAGTAAAGTTTTTCTAGAGGTCAATATGTAAAGTTCATTTCTCTCATAGGCACAGTCAAAAGCCGAGGTCAATTGTGCTAGCATCCAGGCGATCGGAAAAGGTAAAAGGATCAGATGGTCCGGACAGAAGAAACAGACAAAAAAAAAAAAAAAAATTTAAGATCGAGCACAAGGCTTCAACTAAGTTTTTGTTTCAAAAAAGAAAGAAAGAAAAGGCTATTGTTGATCTTTGTTTTAACCTATTTTGAGGGCTGTCACCCAGTCCAGGCCAACCAACCCAAGCAGGACCCTGATATTATAATGCCCCTCCCTCCCTCACACAAGCACCATCAGTCCAACCCCCACTAAATAGTCTTTTGCTCTAATCTGTCCTTGGTTTTGCTATTTGTTTGTAAGTATTCAGTTTTGTAAATTTAATGCATTTTAACAAACTTTACTTTTTAAGACCGATTTAGCTTTTCAAATTAAGTTTTCCTCCTTTTTCCTGAATTATTTGTTTTCTGTGTTTGGGTTGTTTGATACTCTGCTAATATGTTTTCAAAATTCTTCTGGGAACTCAAGTTTACAAAGTTGAGCTTGGGCTTCAGTTGCTCGGGCTGAAGGCAAGGCTCGGTTGAGCTTGCAAAGGTACTGTTGAAGCTCAAGTTGGGCTAGGCAGACCTCTAACCCAAACCAGCCTGCCCAAAATGAAACCATAAATGGACAGTAGTTTTTCTAATATATATTTTAAATGTTTTTCCTAGACTACAAGCATTAAAATACAGGTATGGTTTTCATAATGCCATGCCTTCTTATTCCAACTTAAAGAAAAGACGTTGCATCTTACTTCCGTTAGCCATAATTGTCAGGAGTATCTTACTGATCACATTTTCATTCATATTCCTTTGGCTGAGGAGGTTTGGATCTGGTGGTGCTCCTTGCTGGGATTTCAATATCACAGGGTTGGGTCTGTTCTTCTTATGGCTGAATGGATCATACAGAAAGCAGCTGCCAATTCTATTAGAGTCAAGTTTGTTAGATGCTCTTTTGCTACTATCTTGTGGAATCTGTGGAAGGAGAGAAATTTTGTTGTCAAGATGTAAGTGGGAGAGTGCCGTATTGCAGAGTTCATGGTGCTGCTTTCAGAACTGCTTCTCAGCTTGCTACTGATGCTGTCATGGAATCCACTTCCATTATGGGCCTCTCAATTGAAGATTTAGTTTTCTTATGTCAGATTTTGTGCTTTGTAACTTTTGTTAACTTTCTATTTGTTTTCTGAACTGAAAATGGTTCCCCTCTTTCCATGTCCATGCCCCTATTTTCTTATTTGCACAGTTCATGGAAAAAATTATTTTGCTATTTTCATAAAATTATCCCATTCAGGGGGGAAAAATACAGCTATGGTTCACTATGATACAGATGTACAAAGAAACCTAAACAAAAGAAGCATTCGAACAACGCACGTCTGATCATGAACTGCTAGACATCTATAATGAAAAAATGAAATAACAGTCCATGACTATTTCGTAACAGAACTTCAGCAGGAAATTATGCAGAAAAGATGCCCAAAGAAAACATAAAATGAATGCATGACATAAAAAATATTAAATGTTGAATGTTGTTGTGTGTCTATGGAGATGTGTAGCAAGTTACATAACAATGCAGATTATGCTAACATAAATGATCAGATTAAAACCAGTGAGAAATATGAAAAACAAAGATCATGCACAATCTAGGGAGTTGTATGCACTATGCACATGTGACATATAATATTTGTAATTCTAGCCAAGCAAGAAAGAACATGTCTTAGAAAAAGTTAGAAACCCCAAATATCTGCCACAGAGAATTTTACAACACCAAGAAGCAAAAAGTTGAACCTACTCAAGTTAAGCCATTTGCTAAGAAGGGAAACAGAATTTCTGACCTCATTGCAATACCCATGCATTGAAATCAGAAATCAAATAGCTAAAAAATAACAAATGTCAAATTCTAGATTTTTTTTTTTTTTTTTTTTTTTTGTTGATAGACACACATACACACCTGTAATTAGGCCTCAACCATCTATTTTTCAAGCCAAGAAGATACCACTCTAGCTAAGCTCTTGGCAGTAATAATACTACTACACAGAGAGAGAGAGAGAGATGCCAACTAGTATGTTTTTTATTGATTTTAGCAGGCTTAAAGATGGAACAGAGTTACCAGGAGACATGTAAAGAATGCAACAGAAGAACTATTTAAAACTGGCAAATTATATGTTTATTTGTACATTAAGGAACACAATCTGACTATATTATTAGCCGACAAGCATTTTGCAGCAGGATATATAGAGAATATGTGAATCGGACAGGACAAGCTAAATTCTACGAACCTCACTATCTAGTTGCATTCAGTCAGCTAAGTATTGACAGAATGTACAAAAGAGCAAATCAAAAACATATGGATAACCGTGTAAATTAGTTCAAAGTAGACATGTAGCGGTTTTTAGATTAACAGGACCTTTCATTGCGAAACTGTATTTACTTGTAGATATCAGTTTAACTTTGTATAATATCATTACTTTTCCTGGTTGGTGCCCTTTGTAATATCCACAGATAGTATTTGTCTAGCTGATCTATCTTCCAGTATTCGCTCTCTTCTCAGCCCTTGAACAACTGAATAAGGAGTGCAACAATATATTGTCGCCCCAAAGGCCACCAAAGACGTGGTTGCAGATACAAACTTAGTAATATTAATTAAATGATACTTCTATATAAAATTAAATGTAAGCCCTCATAACAGTTTTGAGTTTTTTTAAAAAAATCTTTAACTTTTATTATTAAGAATCAAAGGATTGGATATATTTAAACCAATAGCATGTCAGCCTCTCATCTACAATTCTCAACAGCATATTCAGATTAGCCAGGCATCAAGGACTCCTCATTTGTTATTAAGATCACGAATTTAGATTCTCCACAAGAAACAAACAGTAAGGAAGTACAAAAGCAAATGATCTTATTAATTGCCACAACTACACAGACATCAACTAGCCTGCCACCGAGGATTTACAGCTGCCACTAAATCATACCTCACTTTCAGTTAATGGGCGATCGGCAGAAACAACAAAAAGAAGAATATCTGCACGGGGCACAAATTCCTCAGTCAGGCGTTGTTGCCTTTGAAGAATCACATTAGTTCCAGGCGTATCAACGATATTCATCTGTTTACAAAGAGATTAAAGTAAATTAGTTTTATTCAAGTAAAGCAATTATTATCAGCAGACTGTTAAAATCAAGTATCAGACCAGCATATATACTAAAGAGACATGGAAAGAACACCACAATAGATATAATGTGAAACTGTTTCATTTTATTTTTTTTTTCTATTTTTTCTTTTCCTCATTTATGTCCATCGTATCAAATTCCAATTAAAGCCAAATATTCTCTTCTAGTTCTCACCAAATGAGACAGTGTCTCTTACTCTTTAGAGCACATTTGGCATTCAGATTAGATCACATGACAACTCAAAACTATTCAAAGAATACACTACCAATCTTTGCATTTATTTGCAACTAATTAATTCCTCCGACTTTGGAATCCTTGCCAAGTTAATTCTGTGGTTTATTTGCTTGTTCCATTCAAATGACATCTTTTCTTGCCAAGTTAATTCATGGTTTGGTAGCTTGTTTAATTTTTTTATAAAGAAAACAAAAACAACCAAATAGCAGATACAACAACAGTAATAGTAACAGCAGATACGAATAGAGCATTTATAAAACCAAATAGAAATTTAAATATAACATTATTGCACAATGCAAGCTGGTGTAAGGATATTTCTCAGTTATAGAAGCAGAAGATTTGGTTTGAAAAGCATATTAGCAACCTTGAAATTGAACATAATTCAGACAAAAAATACTTCTTGCAATATAGGTTCACTATGATAGAGTGTGTAAAAAGCCAACCAAAAGTACACACTTTACAATCTTGCACCAAGAAGTGCAAATGAATGTGTGTTTTTATCAGGAAAATAATCTACCGGAACTAAATTAAAATGTAAAAACTTGGAAAGTTTAGAGAAACTCACTTCTTTAAGAATCGGAGCAGGTAAGTAGCATATATATTGACCATCTGGATGCCTTTCACAACGTTGTTGCTCATTAGAATTCAACTCAGAATAACGTAAGAAAGTTATCTCATTTGTTGTAGGAATAACACCATCTTTTAAGTATTTTTCCCCAAGAAGTGCATTAATTACAGTAGATTTGCCGGAATTAAATTCACCCTGACGATATCAAGGAAAAAAAACTCAGGAAACATAAAAGAGAAAATTAAATTATTTACATGGATGATAAAAAATTAACCAATAACCTTCTGAAAATAAATGCAATGTATATAACAAAAAGATCAAGATACAATGTTCAATGTTACCATAATAAATAATAAATAAATAAAAATTCTTTGAATTGGTCATAATTTAATAATTTTGTTGACATATTGAAGGGGATAATGAAAACAACAATATCTTAATATTAAGCCTCAACTAAAGAGATGGTTTTCATCAAGCTGGAAAGGAAGAGCAGACTCATGTAGCAAAACCCCAAAATAGTTGCATGAATAATTCCAAATTGGATTAAAAAGGGAGAGAGAAGCAGTGTGGAGGAGTGCGTAATGGAAAAAAGAGTCAAGCGAGACACAGGTAAGTATAACAATACCACAGAAACAATTGCTACCCTTTCGTCTGCAAAATTATCTAGTTAACTGTTTTGTGTTATTGCATGGAAGCAAATGAATTTACGAAAAGAGTCATTAAATTGTCATTCTGACTCACAACTAAAAGCTCCTACACCATGCCTTCTTACCAACATGCAACTCATTGCAAGCTTAGGTATCCAACCAAGCTTTGTTGGGAAAAGGTTATGCAGGTGACAAGTGTGGTGTTGAGCGATCCCCCCTTGAAGGGTAGGAGTGGAGGGTAAATTTGGGAAAATGAGAAGAGAATGGATATCAAGTGAAGTTAGAACATCTCAAAGACTGAAGCTTACAGAGTTCATTGGGAAGGATGGGCAAATTCTCTAGAAATATTTATTAGCTATGTGATGAGTAAAGGGAAAAGGTAAATCTTTGGCAGGATCCACGAAGTAGGGAACTAAGGAAAGGACCATGAAATTTTTAGTGTTTTTCACTAAAATTTTCAGAGATGCTCCAGATAGAGGAATTCAGTTGAGAGGTTGTTTCAGATGTACATGTCCTCATGACGAAAGAGAGAGATTATCACTGAAATAAGATGGTCTAGAAATCAAATGTAATTTCTTTTGGAGAAGGCCTCCAATGGAAATTTTAGTTGGCGAGAGAGAGAGAGAGAGATTATATGTGCCATTTAATTAAAGATGGGACCAATACTGGATGGTTTGCCTCCCAAAAATGTCAAAGTGCTATAACAAAATCGGGCATGTACGTAATGTAGTAATGTAAGATTGACCGCTATATTTAATCAATGTCCACAAAGAAAATTGTTCGTGCCTTGCTTTCTATTATATAATGTTCACTATGTGTCGGTAATTTAACGCTCATTCATTCAATTGGCCATAGAAGATGAGCATAAACGTTGTTAAGTAGTCCATGAAATTTATATAGAAATGAGAATCTTATTAGATATTATTCCTGGTGCACTCCCATCAATTGAATTTTGTAAGAACAGAACTCTCAAATAGAAGCAGCAAAGCAAATACGTCACATGTTTTAAGGGCATTTGTTATTTGTAAGTCTTAATAAATGCATGGAGGATGTAAAACGCCACCTAATTTGAGATTGTACCAACCAAAAAAACAAGATAATCTATTTGAAATTTAGAGCTAATACCAATTTATATCCGTGGAACCAGAATTTGTTGAAGTTCAGCACACAATTACCACTATAGCCAGTAAAAATGGCTCATCGAGTTGAGAAACAGCATCAATGAGAAGTGAGACCTCCCCCATCTGCCATCAAGACCCATACGCCCAAATAAGTGTAAAGCAAGCAAACCATTGAAGAAAGTAAAATCATCTGAAGAACTCAACTACCAAATGTAATATTAAAAGATCACCAGTGGTGCAGCTCTCTGGATAACATTAATCGCTTCAAGCAATACCAATCTCTCTTTTTCTATGAACTGTCGTTCTCTATCTTCCAATTTAACAAAGCCAGCAAACCCCTTTTTCCTGGGAAAACCATTATCCACGTCCAACATTTTGAGCTTGTCAGAACTTTGAGGTTTTTTCTGTGGTCTCTTATTCAATGCAAATATAGAGTAAAACAATTTGCTCAAAACTTCATCACTGAACAACTTCAGTTCTTCCAATGAAATCACTAAACCACTAGCTCCTGACTTGAGCAATATCGATGCTTCATTAAATAATGTGTCCTGTCCAAGTGATGCCATCATGATAAAAACTGGAATTTTCACAAACTCAAGAACGGGGTTCACCATTTCCTCAGCAACTCTCTCTCCACCAATACTGTATATGAGAAAATCAGCACCTTCAGAATTAGATGCACTTAAAGCAGCATTTGAAGTCTGTACATTTCTTGCTACCAAAGGGAGAACTACTGATTCAGATTTGGAATCCATCATTGTATTCCTTGCCACAATTGCAGGTAGGCCTGTTATAAAAAAATAATAATAATAATAATAAATGAGAGAGAAAAACATTATGAAGATAATGAATGTAAATTGAATGATGAAAATCATGCACTGACATTGAATTTTAGGCTAAGCGATAGAAGCAGTCTAAATGTTGGGAGCCTTTTGACTGAGCATGAAAGAAAAGTTCACATTACATTAACATATTCACAATTTCAGCCTGTGCAATATAACAGTGAAGCAAAGCGCATGATCCTACTCGAGTAGGAGCTTGTATCCAAATTTATTGAATTCCAATCAACGTGAACTTGGGGAAGATTATCTGAGGTGGTTGGCCTCTAAGAATGGTAATGTTGAGGCAAAATCTTTGTATAGAGCCTTTGTGGTTTAATAGCCCTCTTTTCTTGGAAGAGCAAGGTCACCTCTAAGATTGCTTTCTTTACATGGATAGCCTTGAAAGAAAAAATTCTTAAAATTGACAAGTTGACCAAGGGAAGAACATTCTTGCTAACTGGTGTTGTATGTGTAAGAGGGCAGCATCTCTAGTTGAATTGCATTGTTGCGAGGGACGTGGAGCTTGCCTTTTCCACTCTATAGGGTCTAGAGTCTTTCCTGAGAGTGTGGGAGACACTTGACTCTTGGTCAGAGAAAAAGTCCACTTCCTAGGGTGCACTGTATCTGGAGCATGGCCATGTAGGTTCATTTGGTATGTTTGGAAGGAAGGAAGAGAAGATCTTTTACAGATTTGAACCTTTCAAAATCCAAGTTGAAGAAGTCATTCTAGAGTTCGTTGGACTCTTAGTATTTCGGATGGAGACTCACGTAATATGATTTTTCTTTCTTTCTTTTTTTTTTTTTTTTTTTTTTTTTTTTTTGGAGCAAGATGAACTGTAATTTGGAGTTGTAGTCTTTTCTCCTTTTTGAGGGGCTTTTTTGGCCGTTCCAATATGTTTTTTTGTATACTCTGCATGAATTCAGTGGCGCCTTTCTACTTTCTGTATATATCGTTATCAAAAGAAAAAGGAAAATGCAGTGACCAACTTGGACAATATAAAACGAAAAAGAAAACAAAAAACATTGTGACAAACCACATTTGCTTTCTTAGGGGTTGTGGCATTAAAATTTATTGCTTAATTGAGTTTTTTTATTAAGAAACTGGTAGTTCAAAATTTTCAATGCAACCCGTGATGTCTTTTTTTCATAAAAACATCTAAGTTAAATGTCGGAGAAAACTTTATCAGTTTCCATGTATAACAACTATACAAGGTAGGTATTGCACATCCAAATGTAAAATCAAACAGAGTGATGCAGTAATGATAACACCCAGCCTTCAGTTTTTATGAGCTATTCCCTAGACATCATGTTACTCTCAAAGGTTTTGGGACGTGTACATTGCGATTTTCTCAACATCAGTACATCCACCAGATTTGGCTTCATATAACCAGCATTGGGTTGTATAACAAATCAAAGTTTGGCAGAGAAGTTTGGTGAACCATTAGGCGAAAAAGAGAACATCTTTTAAGTTACACGAGTGTATGACAATGCATTTGATACATAATCTAATTGATGTTCACTGGCATGTGTTCCTTATGGTCAAATTTTAAGGGATCACATCTTTATATCCTTTTTCTCAATCAACACGTAAGCACATTTTAGTTTGTCATTATTGTTAAAGTAACACCACCCTACAAATTCATCAACTTAGGCAATTTAACCTAAAATACAGTTTAAGTGGACATGTAATGAAACCATGGAAATTTTAAACATAACAATTAAATTCTAATAAAATCAGTACTTTTAGAGTGGAAATGAGACAAGTTCAAACAATAATACAAGCCAAGGGATATCAAACCTTGGTCAGACAGAACAACCCCGCTGGCATTAACAGCAGCAGCAATGTCAACACGCTCGGCGATCATCAAATACGCCCGGTCGCCAATCACCGACTTCAACAACCGGGCAGCTTCATACAACCTCCCACCACTTCCTTCACCGCCATTGAGCACCACAATCCCAACCCACTTCGAAACCGCCTCATCGATCAAACCCAGAACGCCATTATCGTCCAACACCTCCTCGGAGTTCAGCTGAAGGACTATAGTGGGTACTTTAATCTCCGGGCGCTTGTACCCACCCGGAAATGACGTTCTGGGTTGATTTTGACTGTTGGTGTAGAAAGAGTTGTTCTTTTCGATTGAATTTACAGAGAGATGTAGTCGGCTAGGTCGGAGCTTGAATTGGAATGGAGGGACATGGTGGTGTTGGTTTGGGTTGAAGAAGAGAGAGTGGGTTGGGGTGTGAATGGAGGTGGGTTGAGAGAGTAGTGATACCATATGGAAGAAGAAGAATTGGAGACAAAGCAAAGATGGGTTTTGCGTAGCTTAGGGCATCAAGGAGAATAGAGAGAGAGAGGGTGGGAGATTGTTGAAGGTAGAGCCTTATCTTTCCTTCTTAACGGTGTTTTGTTATCCTCTTATCTGTTTGGGATTTTGTCTGAATGAAATACAGAGCCAATTGAATTTTCAAAGGGGTGTGCCAAAGGATATGAGCACTGAGAGTGATTGTGAATGAATTTTGGACCGTAGGCCACACACAACGACACAAGTGGACATTTCTTTTCCCTATTAAGAAAAACTTCTGTGCTTGCTTCATTTAATTCATATAAAATTTTATTTCTTTCACTTTCCTTTTATTGATACATGGTTGAGGGAAAATAACTATATGTTTATAAATTATAGAAGAGAAGCCAATGATAAGGACATTCTTGATGTGAGTAGTTCTCAAATAGTTTCTTTGTTTTTTTTCTTTTCTTTTTTGATAGATAAGCAGACTCACACAGTCACACATATGCTTTTTTGTATTTTTAAAGTTACATGAATTGTTGAAATAAATAATCAAAATTGCAAAAAGATGTTTAGCATTATCAAACAAAGTAATTTAATTAAATAAACTCAAATAAGAAAAATCAAAAAGCTTTTATCATTACTCTATCTTGTGATACAAAGTCCTAAAAGTACTCACAATGAGGTAGACAACACTACCTTTTCGGGAAAAAAAAAAAAAAAAAAAACCACCTTCAATTTAATACTATTTATTTTATTGAAATTAATTTTTTTATTAGTCAATTTGGTGTTAATAACCAAGTGTCGTGGCTCAATAGTATCTTCTCTACCTCCCAAAGTGGATGGTAAAAGTTCGAGTTTCCAAATGAACAAAATGGGTATCTGAATTTCTTACCGATGACGAAAAAAAAAAAAAATGGTGTTAGTAAAGTCCTATTCAGGACTCTGATGCTTCAACCAATTTTTTCAGTTAAATAAATGTCGTAAGTTATCATTGTTGCCATCTTTCACGTCTCCCTCCATTTCTTCTGCTTTGTTATGAGCATTTGCTCATGGAGATCATACTGAATCCACAAGGAACAATAGCACATTACCTAGGTGATCCAGAAGAAGAGAAAAAAGAGGACATATGCATATACATATATAGCCTCCAAAACAGTCATTTGCCTCTACCACAGAGCAGGCAGCATCTGATCTTTTCGAGATCTCTTGGGAAGGATCTTGAAACAGAATGCATTATGTAGCTAATGTGACATTCCTTCTGTAAAAGTTTTCAGATCAAAAGCATGTAGAAAAACATGCATGATCCAAATTCCTTTAATCCAACAATGACCTCCATTATTGGCTACTTCACAGCTATATGAAAGCAAAATGCATGATACGTTGACGTATATATGCACTGCTATTTATCCATGCAGCAGGTTTATTTCAATTTGCAGCAGCATCCACGCATTTTAAAGTGTAAGACAACAAACCACAAGCAATTAAACTAGGAAATAAAAATAGTACAACATAGCTGAGCAACGTCTAGAGTTGAATCCAGTGCTCCAAGTACAACAGAGCAGAAAAATACAAAACCTGAGACGTTCTAACGTCTCAGGGAAAAGCAGACACAAATGTTATGAGATTAACCCTACTAATTGATGGATCTATTATACTATTCTGGATGCAGCTGAACTAGCTTACACATTAATTCAGTCTTCCATAATTAATAGTGAGAACCGTTACGATGACTATCGAGGTAGGTTATGCCAAGGCAGCATACCTGTCACACGGTAACTCTATTCATCGTGCTTAATATTGAGATCCTGAAGTTTGGATCCCAATTCATCCTCATTATCAGCACCATCTTCTTCGGCCTCTTCATCATAGTCGACTCCTTCAGGATCATTCTCATCCAAAGGCCCAAGTACATCAGGAGAATTTTTAAATATATCCTTCAGCTCATCAACCCCTTCGTCAGATATGAAATTAGAGTTGATGTTCAGCAACTTAAACCCAGGTTTGCATACTACAGCCTGTGCCAAGATCCTGGCTCCAGCCCTTCTTATTGAATTGGTGCTCAGATCGACTTCAATTAACTGGTCATGACCCTCTTCCAATGCCTTCGCAATCACGATAGTACCCTCATCTTTGAGTTCATTTTCGGACAAGTTTAGCTTGGTGAGAGTTTGTTTTGCAGCTATACAGGATGCCAAAGCAGGAGCAGCTTCCACAGTGATGTCATTCCCAGCCATCTCCAAAACTTCAAGAGAAGGAGCAGACTTCAGAAGAGCTTCAGTCAGAGCTTTAGACCCTTCATCCTCCAAATTCAAATAACTCAAGTAGATTTCAGTAAGATTTGCAAATTCAGATAGAGCTTTAGTTAAAGCAACACCAGCCTCCACACCAAACATGTTGTCACGCAAATCAAGCTTCTTTAAATTGGTACACGTCCCAAGTGCTTCAGCCAGGGCAACTCCCCCCTCAGAGTCTACCCTTGTAGAAGAACACCGGAAATCCTCCAGCACAGGAGATTGTTTCACAATTTCAGATATAGCAATTGCCCCTTCATCTCCTGTCATATTATTATGAAACTGAAGGATCTTAAGTTTCTTGGATGACGGAATAAGCTCACACAGTGCTCGTGCGGCTTCTTCCGAGATACCATCATTCATCAAATAGAGCTCCTCTAAATTACTCTGTGATTTTAGGAGCCCCTCAAATGCCCTCACACCCTTTTCACCCAAGGCATTGTTTGAAAGGTTCAGATACCTCAGTTCACAACCTTCCAGGGCTGACGAAATTATATTCATAACTTCAAGAGCTTCAGTCTCCGGCCTTCCTGCAATAAAATCTGATAGGTCTACTTCTCTCAGTTGATCCTTGATAGATGACAAGATGGGCTCAGCAACATGGGCTGCATCCAAGCCAAAACTTCTATTGCTGAAACATATCTTAGTATACTTGTTTCCTGGAGTGCTCAGGGGTTTTAGCAGCTCCTCAGCCTCCTCCGCATCAATAAATGCGCGGCGACCTCCAGATATATCAAAAGTAGTCTCGTAAGAAGCTTCAACTTTTGTCTCCTCTCCAGTTTCCTTTCTTCTAGAGCCTCTTTTAAGAACTTCCAGCATAAGCTTACTGGATTCTTTAGCATAAAGTTGAACTGCAGAACTTCCATCACCATCCGGCTCCTTCTCAAAGTGTTGGTTTGCAGTGGCAAAAGCCACGCCTTCTATTTCCTTGGCATCCTCCTCAGCCTCTTCTCTAGAAAGAAGACCATACCTTCTGGAGAAAATGGATGGAGTGATAAAATTCTTGGTCATTCGTTCCACAAGCATTAGCCGTGTACTCTGACTAGGTGGCCATAGTTTAATCGACATCTTGCGGGTTACCCTCGAGGAATCCATGTCAAAGTAACCTGGAATATATTTATTGCAATCCATCGTAAGCTTACATTACAAAATGAAAGTTGAACCTGATTCGGAAAACTTTGAATGTGAAGATTTAGGCAACTATGAAGTCTAAGTCATTATCTATGAAGACAGAAGAATTAAACTAACATACACAATTAAAAATAAATAAATAAAAAATTCCAAATATATATTTCTTAAGAGAATTTTTCAAATGAAAGCTACTGACAAGTATTCTATGTATCTTCTTTACAGGTAACACAAGTCACTACATGTCTCTAATCAAATAGACCCACAAGCTTATAGATTCCGAGTGTGAAATGAATCCACTAAAAGCACCCTGATTACCATCCATCACCTTTCCAATGAATGGAACAAAAGCAATAGTCAAATAAATTATTCTTATCTCAATAAATGAACATCCATGAGAGATCTAAAGAAAGATAAAAATCTATCAGATTATAAGTTCCTCAAAATTATAAACTTGGACACCCAGCATGTATTCGAATCACAATTCTGGAATTCAAACCAATTAAAAAATAAAAGATGCTGTGAACTCTATCCTTTCATCATTCTGCTTAATTTTGCCTACAAAAATAATTTAAACATATACTCACCAGCCCTACACACACATGACTCACTACTACAAAAAATTGTCCTCAACAAATCCCATATGACCTTGTGTAAAAACAAAACAAAAACAAACAGACAAACAAAAAAGAGTCAAAAATGGAACCAGTTGTTGATCCCTATTAATCAAGAATGTTTAGAAGGGCAAACCGGATATAAACTGACAAAGCGGATAACCTCAAACTCAAAACCTCATTCACAAGCTTGGCACTTCAAAATTTTATATTGCACCAAACAATTACTCCTACAGTCCCATATCACATTATTGTAATATAAATATCTAATACGCCATAGTAGTTAGATATGAACAAAAGAATGAATAACATAAACAGGCATGACTTACACAGATACCAAAGTTACAAACCCTCCACCCACCATATATTTATAAATAAATAAATAAGCCTTACACATTCCATTTCATTTATTGGGAAGGACAAGAGACTAACTTGGAAGAAAAATTAGCAGAAGGGAAGGGAACGGGTTACCAAGGGATGCGGAAGAAAGAAAGAGGAGCCTAAAAAATATGGAACTTCAATCCATTAAAAAAAAAGGGAAGGAGAAAAAAAAAGGAAAAATAGAAAGATGACAACATCTTCAACAGATGGAGCAAGCCCACATGACAGAACAAAATAAACCCAAAAATTTGCACCAGCAAAACATGGAAGAAAAAGTAAAAGAGAAAGTCCTGAAATTCTAAAGCAGCAAGGACAACATAAATATATGCAAAACATACCTCCTGTGTATTTATATAATATATTTGTGTAGAGAGAGAGAGACTGAGTCCAGCATAAAAGTATAGAAGATAGATGGCAGTAGAGGAGAGAAAGGGAGACAATACAAAGATAGCAACAAGACAAAAAAGCTATCATCAACTGTGACAGCCTTTTTATAGAAGATCTGTACTCTCAATGATCAGCATCATGACAAAATTAACATAATTTTTAATATCTTAAAAGAACGGAGGGGGGGTGGTGTGTTTGTTTGATTCATAAAGTTATGCTACTTATTCAATATTTCAACACACACACACATATAATTACCTTGTTCCTCGCATATCTGTTACGGAACTCGGCACCAGCCTATACCACCCAATCCTAGTGAACATTAATCAACTGAAGATAATACAGTGACATTATACTCTAAGAAGCCTTGTTGAACAATTAAACATACAATTAATCCACACAATCGGATTCTTCACTTTACATCCATTCTGTACCCTCACAACACATTGGTTCTTTAGTCCTTCCAATGTCATGACCTTGGCCTTTACATAGAGATGTATACTCATTTGAAACGCATAAAAAAAGAAGAAAGGATGATGTAAGACTTCGAGAATAAGTTAACATTCTCATAAAACACCTTCCACTTCCATACACAAAAAAGTTATACGTCTGCCATTTCATTTATTGAAAAAGACATACTAAGTTGTTCACTACATAGGCTTATGTGGTATTTGAGAATAAAAGAATGTAGGATATGAGCATTGGGTACCTTTTTACATAAGTAAAAAACCATTCTAGGTACTCAGAATAGGGATGATAGTATCAACCAAAAAGGTTGAATATATGATCCTTAACAATCTTAAACTGTTTTATCACTAATATCTCTTGCAAACTTCGATAACATGAAAACAGTATTTTCCTCAATTTGTATTTCCATCGTAATGAATGGAGATATACTGCATTGTAGAATAATGGTAGAAAAAGCTTCATTAAGGGAACGTTCAGAAATTAAAGAAATTCGGAAAACACAAATATATGGAAGACAAACAACACATATTTATAACATATATATATACAAAGGGAGATAGAGAGAATTCCAACTTAAAAGTATAGCAAATAGATGGAGAAAGTCAGAGAGGGGAGACAAACTGAGACAATACAAAGACAACAAGACAAAAAAAAAATTGATCAGAACTTGTGAGATTCTGGACTAATTAGACTAGCAAAGCCAAAGTTACCACAAGATAATAAGTTAATCATCCTTAGAGACACAACCAATTAATAAAAGATCTAAATTCCCAATAATCAGCATTATAACAATACTAACATAATTTTATTTTTATTTTGGTAAGTATTAACGTAATTCAATATGTTAAAAGATTCAAGAGTTTAATTACTAAATTTGGCTATTCATTCAATCTTTATTTTTGGCATAATCAAAAGTTCCTACTTGACTAAAAGTCTAAAACAATCCCGTACAATTAAAGACATGAAAATTGTCTTTATTCCTTGTATATCTACCATCTGTAATGGATCTATGCACCACGATATACCATCCGGTCCTCGTGAACATTAATCAACTGAAGACACTACATAGATATCATACCCTAAAAAAACTAGTTGAACAACCCAGTTTTTTTTTTTTTTTCCTAGTTGGTACTCACACACACATGCCTCCATTGAGGTGACTCGAACCCCTGACCTCTCTTTGAGAAGTAGGGGTTTGGTACCGCTAGGCCACTGGCCTATTGGTAACAACCCAGTTTTTATCCACACCACCCAATAATTCACTTTTTATCCATTATCTACTCACAAAAACAGCGGAGCTCTTTCCAGCATAGTGGATTAGGCATTTTCATACAGATTTATACTTATACAATGCATATTAAGTTTAAACAAAATAAATGAATAAAACAAAGGATGAGAATTATAAGACCAATTATATTCTCCCCATTTCTTCAACAAATTCAAACTGATGCTATATTATATATTAGAACGCTCTCAAAAAACTAGTTTGCAGCTGCACAAATATAAACCTGATTATAAATACAATTCATGTAATAAAGAATAACACCAACAATTAATACAAAGGAGCGAAGAAATGCCTAGGATTATAGCAAATATGAATATTTGAAGGAAGCAGCAAGTGCAAGAATGTTCTTAAAATTTACAGGTAAGACTCAACCGTGCTCTTATATTTCCCATTAAATAACCAAATCACTAAACCAACAACATCAATCGGATCACAAATGCATACGTATATATGAGTAACAATAAAATGATAGAGACATACAAGTTTTTGTGCATCACAATGATACAATCAGTGCAAACATACAACAGTAATTCATAGCCACTAAGAACATGAGAAAGTATTGTATAGCATGTAGAAAATAGTTGAGTCAAAAAAATGGCTCAGCAGCCTATACACACTTGTCTCACTCATATAACTGCCACAATTTATATACACAGAGAGATCTTCAAGATTGCGCGAAATCAAGTAACATATAATGTTGTTCACTGTGAAGCCCCAGTTACTAGAACTATAATATATATATATATATATATATATATATATATATATAAGGAATTCATTTCAATCTATCAAGAGATTCATTCAATAAAAACAGTAGTGATGAAACAAGCGACAAAATATAAATGTAAAATTTGTGTCATCATAGAAAAACCAATCACTAAAGTAAAAAAATTGTAGTAAATCAAATTATTCATTTCAATCTGTCAAGAGATTCATTCAATAAAAACAGTAGTGACGAAACAAGCGACAAAATACAAATGTAAAGCAATAATTCAAGAAAAAAATTGAAAGAATCATTGCGAACCATACGAGTGAGACGAAACCCTAGACCTTGGGTAGCAATAATCGAAGACAGCAAACCCTAGAAAAGGATAAGAGAGAGAGAAAATGTTAAATGGGGTGAGAGAAAGTAACCTTTTTACGGTATGAATCTTTCTTTGTTTTATCGCCTGTGTTGAGTGTAATCAACAAATCATCAAAAAGGGCTGCAGATAAGAATTTTTAGGGCTTTTTATGAGAGAGTTTGGGAAAATTGGAGGGAAATGGCGAACTCAACTTAAAATATTGGGAGCGAAATCGTAGGCCATGAATTTCCTATGAGCTGAAATGACTGAAATATCCCCAATCTTCTTCTGTTATCTTCAATTTCGGGCCGTTGACATTAGTGGGCCACTTGGATTGGTCTATTTATACTGGTTTGGGCTGGGCATATGGAGACATCAATTCATATCCAGCCCAGATAATTCTTAGCCAACAATATGTATTTTGCAAAAAAATAAATAATAAAAGGATATTTCATAAGATAATTAAATTTTTATTTTTTTAATTGGCTTCAAGGTTTTTTTAAAATGAATAAAATTAATTTGAATGATTTTCTATAAATTTTTTGTCAACTTTGAATCTGAAAAATGAAAATGCATACACATTTTGTGTATTTTCTCTTTTTTTTAATTTTCGATAAATAGGATAACAAAGTAATACATTAGAAAAAGTAATGGGAGAAATTGATTGGAGCATTTTTATATTAACCAAGCACTTGGACAATCATTTAAAATTAATATATGGCTTAACATTGCTAGGATGGGTCAGTTGAAAATATAAATCATATTTCAAAAGAAAGCATAGTATTATATACTTCTATAGAATAGAAAAGTTGAGTAAAGGTTTATTTTTTATTTATGTACTATATAGCATACAATATGTATAATTTAACCAACCACTTAAAGGATTATATTATCATTAATTTTTTTTTTTATAAATGAGAATTGTTCCTTTTTTTTTTTTTCAAGGTAAGAATGTTAGATTAAAAATTAGAGATACAAAGATTCGAAATCGTGCTTCCAAGAACAATGAGGAGCAATTCAACCACTGATTATCTAATGCGGTGGTTACTCAAAAAATTTAAGGCATCTACAGTGAATTTAATTGCGGAGAACTGACAATGCTTCCATATAGAGAGAACTAGGAATTTTATTGGTTCCAATGTTAATATCAATAGTCATCTTAAACTATAATATGCTACTTCACAGCATGGTACAATTACAATGTTACCAAAATCACATATAACAAGCTAGGAAAAATAATCACATAATTACTGATAAATAAATATATGTTACATGTCAAAAATGCAATCAAGAATTAAGTCTGTCTGATTATTTTAAAATCAAAACCAGATGTCTGGTGATGAATTTGAATATATATATTTTTTTCACAATGAAATCATGATCCAATCACCATCACATT
The DNA here is from genome assembly GCF_030987335.1 of Cornus florida. Taxonomy (NCBI): domain Eukaryota; kingdom Viridiplantae; phylum Streptophyta; class Magnoliopsida; order Cornales; family Cornaceae; genus Cornus; species Cornus florida. The sequence goes on along the minus strand of NW_026775575.1, from coordinate 76,268,999 downwards.
CGGAATTTGGAATCATGGAATTATCGTGCCTTCGTACACGAGTCAAAATATGATTACTGTTAAAATTTACGGTGTTATTATGTACATGTCAAAAATGCGAGCAAAAATTAAGTCTCTAATACGACTCATAAATCTTGTAACAATTATTCTTTAAGGATAACACTAAGGTTTTTAGCTTGTGTCGCCCTTTTTCAAAATTTGAAATTGTGATTTGTTATTGCTAATTTTAATTCGAAAAAAAATATTGTAGCGAATAGCAGAGTGAAAATTTTAAAATATTCAAAAATACCGTATCCCTCAGACCTGATTCAACGTCCAGGGTTTAGTACTCCTAGAAAGTGGAGCTACAATACAACTTAAAAATTGACTATTCTGTACCTTACATGACAAAGGCACTATCACATCTCTCTCAAACATCAACAAATTTTTTTTACAAGAAGTCGCAACTTTGTTACCATTTCTCTCCGCAAGTGCATTCTATTTTATTTACTTGTTCTTGTTTGTGGTTGCATTATAGGGTTTTACATTTTCTGATAAAAAAATTAATGGTCATTAAGATTGGATTGTTGGCTTGTTTATGCACTAATCTATGTATGGATTTACTTGTTAGTTTAGCCCTCACTTGGTTATTAACTTTGTCCGAGTGTAGTTTTTAGTATGGATTGAGGGATTAAATTTCTAAATCTTTATTGTTGTTACTATTTTTCTCTCATAATCAATTTGTTCCATTTCTTTCAAAGGAAAATAATTCTAAAAAATGTTTTCCTATATAATTTAAAGTGTATCAATTTGAAAAAAGAAAAGCAATTTTTTTTAATTAAAAAAAAAAAAAATCCCCAAACAATTTTTGTTGAAGCAAATTGAATTTTTGTGGAATTTCTAACTATTTTTAGCAGTGGAGAGTTGGATTTGTTTCAATTTCGTTAGAAAATGGCATAGCATGAGAAGCATAAGACTAACAACGAAAGAGAAAAACGGGGATATTCATCATCACCTCTTCTAAGTAAATTTGCCTAAGAAAGGTTTTGAGTACTACATTTTTTTAATATGCACTTTCCACAAGAAATTGCAAGTGTGTAATAATCTTATTATTTTAGTATTTACTAGAACATTTTCATATTTTATATAGGCCGGTGATATTCACGTTCTAAGAGACGCTTAATTTGAGACAGAGCCAATAACAAAAGTTACGAACATGCACTAAATTTTTTTATAAAAAAAAAATATTATTATGGTTAGTCCATTTAAGCGTCTTATAAGTTATAACATAGTACAAGGGATGTACATTCAATTACCACTCAATTGGGCCAATTCTCAAATATAAACCTTCAAAATATGTATTACTATACAAATTTGTCATTTGCTAAAGTTTTTCTTTCTTTTTCTTTTTTTTTAAAAATATATATATATATATATTACAAATAAATTTCAATGTGAGTACAAATAGAGCGATTAAAACATAAGCCAATGTAATATCACTGCACTCTACACCCCTATATATACTAATATAACCAATAACTGTCGTGGTTTACTTTTCTTATTATAAAACCTAAACTTTCTACTCTGTTTACAAGTAGCTAAATACTGTTAAATTGTTTGAATGTAATGTGATTATTTTATTCTCCTCACCCCTATGAGTTAATGTGACTCAAGTGAATCTTTATTTTGAGATTTATCGTCATGTTTTTGATCTTTGCTTTGTCGTCCTAAGTTAATGTGACTCAAGTGAATTTTTATTTTGAGATTTGTCATCCTGTTTTTGAACTTTGCTTTGTCGTCCTGTTTTTGAACTTTGCTTTGTCGTCCTGTTTTTGAACTTTGCCAGTGCAATTGGCATTGCATTGACAGTACAGTTTGGTTTAGGCTCGTTCACCTGTTGAGGGCTTATACTGAAAGAATGAGAATTGTAACGCAAGTCTAAAATTTAGTGCACTGTCTCATTGGTTAGAAGTGAACTATTTGTATTCTCATAATGTGGGAGATGCATTCTACCTACAAGTAGATTGGTCACCAAACTACTAAGAAGGGATAACGAAGGTTTCATATAAGAGGAAGGAACTATGTTAAAGGATTATGATATCCACACCCTACCCTTTATATAGGTTTCACAAATATTTTAACCAAATTCTAGAATACTCTTCATAAATACCCTGTTATTCACGAATCCATAATAATCTAAATTATTCTCGTCTTTTTCTATATGTCCAGTAGCTCTTATCTTTCTAAATTATAGTCCATTCTTAAAATATAATTATATAGAAGACTCTTAAGCACTAGATACGCACACGTGACATTGAACAAGAGAGTGAGCTTTGTGACACAAATGCTTGTTTAGAAGTTAACCAAATGTTTGTTAGTGACCTATTTTTTTGTGTTTATCAAATGTTTCTAGGAATTGTTTGAATCAGTACAATGTTAACTACATTGTATTATAGGTCAACATTAAGTGTTTGACTTCCAATTCCGATGTAATGAGTGACGTTGTGTTTTAATACAGTATATATTAGTCTTACAATCATATCAGAATTCCTGGACGACTTAGGTAAATTAATAAAGCTTTTAAACACCAATCCTAATAGAAATTTCACCACAAACTGTCTCACTAATAAGTAACATAAATGGGTCAACCTAACTAGTAACATATATGTATGTTTAAGAAAATTGTGTTCTAGGTTTAACAGTTTTATTATGAGAGTAATCGTACACCTAATTGTATATGCTTGGATTATAATTAACAGTTCCACCATTTTTGGACAAAAAGGTAATTTCACTCCACTCATGTCATATTAAACTATTTATCACTCTTGAGCACAAAATGTCTAAATAGTGCAGGTGAGTTCATTGTCAGATCAAATTCTTAAAATTTCCTGCTAATAATAACATCGACGGTTTTAGGTATACATCATCGACGGTTTTAGGTATACATCGCACACGTTATCTACAACCTTGAAATGATCAAGTTTTCGGTCTCTCAAAACCCAAAGAAAGATCTAAAACATCAAAACTATACTTTCATCGTCTCAAAATAAGTGTTTATTATTATTATTTTTTTATTAGTCTAATTTGAAAAGTCAATATACTTTTTTTTATAATATTATCAATTTAACCTTCTTAAAACTAATAAAAAGTGAACCATCGCATCACTTGAACTCATTAGGATAAATTTAATAAATTATTCACTATTAATATAATAAAAATTATTCTCTTAAAAAGTTGTGAACATTTATTTTGAGACCGAGAAAAAAAAAATTGTACAGAGAACAAAACGAAAAATTAGTCAGAAACAATAAGTACATGGGACTTTATATAATTGCAATGTAAATATGAGAATAAGCATATTTTAAAAAAATATACACAGAAAGCACGAAGTTATGCACACAGCATAATCTTCAAATATCATATGCCTTTATCATGCAGGCATTTTGATATAATATTTGCACATATTAAGATTATGCTGTGTACATGAACTTTGCGCTATATGTTTTTTTACATATTTTATCACTAGGTCTATTCAATGGGCTATCATTAAAAGTGCATGAATAATTGATACGTGTAATATATGAATTTGGGTTTGGTTGTACGCAAATTTCTCAGCCCAGTCCAATCTCAAATAAATTAAAGTTGGAACTTTAAAGTGTATAATCCACTCAATCATTAAAAAAATATCATCCAAGTCTGTGAAAATATTGTTAAATTAAACTGAAAATATAAGAAAGAGATTAAACACACATATAATAAGAACATAGATTTTACTTAGTTCACCCAAAAAATCAGGGCTACGTCTAAGGAGTTGCAAGAATTTCACTTTAATGATAAAAAATAACACCGAATACAGAATACAGAGAGTTCAGAATGAACATATGCCCTCGCACTAGGACAACATAACAAATGCAAAAATTACCAAAACACTCTCCAAAAAATTCAAGTCGAGAGTAAGCCTTTGCAAATTCGGATAGTTAAATCCACAAAATTGAGTCTTGGTATACAATATCCATCAAGTTCCACGCTACTCTAAAAAAAATAGGTTCAAATTCAAGTCGGCCTGCACTATTCCAAAAATGAGAGAAAAGGTCCTGTACTTTCGTTTATTTAGTTTTTTTTTTTTTTGGTTCACCATGGATAACCTCTTTTATTTTTATTTATTTATTATTATTATTTTTTGGTTATGTCAAATAGATAATTTATAGATACCTTTTTGTTGTTTGGATCCCAACAAATAGAATTATAGAATGTTAGTCGTGTAAATTTAAAAAATAATTATTTATGTGTGAAGTTTGAATTATAAGTGTGTTTTCTTTTAGATGCAATTGTAAAGTGGAGTACGTCTCCCTTACATTTTGTAGTGGGTCCCTATATTTTACTCTCTCTTCCCAACTCCCTCCACAGGATCGAATGGAGAAAAATATCTGTGTTGAGTGTAATCGTCAAAAAGACTGATGACAACAAAAATTAGGGCTTTTTATGTGAGAGTTGGGAAAATTGAAGGGAAATGCTGAACCAACTTAAAATACTGGGAGCGAAAACGTAGGCCTTGCATTTCCTATGAGCTGAAATGACTGAAATACCCCAATATTCTTCTGTTATCTTTGATTTCGGGCCATTGACATTAGTGGGCCACCTGGATTGGTCTATTTATATTGGTTTGGGCTGGACATTGGAAGAGAGCAATTCACATCAATAATTCTTAGAGAATAATATGTATCTTGCAAAAATAAGTAATGAAAGGATATTTCATAAGAAAATAAAATTTTATTTTTATAATGAATTTAACATTTAAAAAAAAAAAAATACATAACATTACTTTGCATAATTTTTAAAAATGGTCCATTTTAGTTAACATTTTTGTCAATTTTGAAACCAAAAACACATACACATTTTTTTTTAATTAGGATCACACATTAACACAGGACAAAAAGTGATTTTTTTTTTTTTATCCCAAAAACACGTTTAGTTATGGAGACTTGAAACCCTCAACTTTGAAAGGTGAGAAAGTGATGGTTGATCGGGGAATTTTTATATTAACCATGCACTTAGCCCATCTTTTAAATGCATGTCGTAATATTAATTTGTCACTGCATATTGAAAAAATTAATCATATTTCAAAAGTAAAATAAATCCGTCTGCTCATGTCACAAATAATAAGAAATCTTTGATCTCAAAAACGAACAACTGTAACCACGATGAGACAACTCTTTTTCATCTTGGATAGGTATGAAGTAATTCATTGAAGTAAGATATATGAAATGAAGGCAAAATAATTGAAACAAATAGTCTACACTTAAAAAATAAAAATAATAATTATAAAAAATAATAATCTACAATTGAGATCCTTGAGGCCGTCTTAATATTATATATATATATATTCTCAATAATTGTTGCAGGATGGGACTATGACCTACTCTAACAATATGCGTTTGTTTCCAACCATATTTTTAGCAACCATGATAGTTAATTGGAGAGCTAGTTTGGACATTTGGTGAGTGATTAGAAAAAACTACTAGAGGCTTATTGACGTTCATATAACTCAAGTAGAGAGTTCCTCCTATTCACTTTTATATATATATATATATATATATATATATATATATATATATATATTTATTATTATTATTATTGTTAGATAGGGATGTCAACGGGGCGGAGTTGGGATGGAGTTGGCTAAATTTTATTCCGCCCCATTAAAAAATTCGTCATACCAACTCCGAGACGGGTTTATAATTGGTATACCATCCCTGCCCCTACTGTGGTAGACAAAATATCTACTCCGCCCCGCATATTCCGTTTAATTGCGGTAAAATTGAAATTGTTGAATTAATTCCTGGACTTGGAATAGAATACTAAGATCTTGAATCCTTGATGATTGAATCACGTGTACAATTGTAAAATTTTAGTAAACAGTGATTCTAACGAATATTTAGTCAAAATATATTAATGGACACTTAAATTAAATATATACATTATATATATATATACACACACACAATCGGGGTCGGGGCGGGGCGGGGGCATCACTAAATCCGCCCTCGCCCCAAACCCGCTTCAGATTTTCAATTCTTTTACCATATCCGTCCAAAACCCATTCATGAAGCTACCAAATCCGTCCCATTAGGAACGGAGTGGGGCGTAAACCCAACAGGTTAGAGGAAATTGCCATCCTTATTGTTAGATATCAATCCCAGAGACATTATAAACCAATATTTATTTATAAATGTGTTACAAGTTAGTAAAAGGATATCATTCATTTAAAATAATAATAAGTTTCCTTAAATTAATAATCACCCTACCAAAACAAAATTGAGAGCAAGAGTAAAATAATTGAGAGCAAGTAGGGTAAAATATAGTCATAACAAATAGAGAGCAACTAGGGCAAAATCTAGTCATGGATGGTTAATGCTTCTACATAAGCAGGACGTCTCATATATGATGAATTACCTATGTTAAGACCTGTGAATGAACTATGTTATGGCTTATGATATGCGTTGTGTGAGAGCAAATGACTCTCTACCCTTTATATAAGTTTCCACTTTCCCACAACCTAAAAATTGTAGAACACTCCTCACATCTACGTACTTACTTAAAAAATCTATAATAAAAAAGAAATATATTTTTCTCCCACACTGTGGGACAACTTATGGTTTTAATCTATTCTAGACTGTAACGCATAATCTTATACAATTTTATATGAGTAAAGATATAAGTAAAGAAGACTCTAGGTGTATATTTTAATCTATTCTAGAATGTAACATATAATCTTATTCAATTCTATACAAGTATAGAAGACACTAAGCACTTGATACGCGCAGGATACATTAACATTTGTTGCATATTTGTTAGTAACCAAATTTTTAAGAATAGTTTATGCTCGAACTGGCCTATGTTATTGAATTACCACAAGCTCAACCTTCCTAGCTCAAGCCTAAACACAAACAAATAAAATTGCATGAATCAATGTCTTTTAACATAAAAAAATTGTAAATATTTGTACACGTGTAATTGATGTGTATATACTAAGTTGGATGGGTTTAGACAAATTTCTCAGTCCATTCCAATCCCGAAGAGGAAATTAGAGTCGGGAATTTTCAGTGTACAATCCACCCTATCTTTAAAAATTATCATCCAAGCATGTGAAAAGTCAAAAGTAGCCTCAAATTCAGACTACTCAAACTTCAACCATGCTTATGATCGCACTATATGGAGAAGTCATGCCTCTAGATGATTACATTCTGTCTATAACGTATAAAAACAGAACCTGTAGTATTATTTTCAGATGAAAATCCTGGCTTTAGGTTTAGAGAGTTGTCCCCCAATTGCTTTGTGTACACAAGATACATAAAAGACTCATTTAACTAGCTTAAGATGTACATAAAACAGCCTGTATCAGAAGTTATGCTTACAATTGCAATACAAGGTATAAATCTCAAGTCCGGTATCTCATTACATTTTGTAATCGGACCCTATATTTAACTCTCTCACCCCCCCTACTCCCACCACCCAATGGAATGGAGAAAAAGATTTGTCATGGTGAATTGGAATAAAGGATTCCTAGATTCCTATAGAGAATAACAAGACAAAGACGAGATATTCTGGCCTTCAAACAAATTATCGTGCAGCATTACCTGGGAGGCATCTCCAGGGCAAACCAACCGAATTTCCCTTTCCGGAAGTCCGTCAAGATTCGAAATGCTGCTTGATGAACATGACCATTGAACAATTGAAGCGCAAGCTTCTGAACAAATCTGCAGTTCATAAAATCACATTAGCTCCAACTCAAGTCCGGTTTGGAGTGGAATGAAAATGTCAAGGTGTCTGCATTGATAACAAATAGATTCCAAAAGAAAAATATGGAATCAGATCTTTGCAAGGGATGCGTTAATTTATATACTTCTACAGAATAAGTTGTCATTCCTTAAATAGTAGATTTTCCTGATATGCATTTTTGAATATTTTGTTTCCTAACCATCCTGTCAAGTCATAATTTTATTTAAAGTGAAGACTATGATGCAGGAAGCAACATATAATTAAAACTTGTCACTAGACTAATTGAAGCGCAAGCTTCCGAAAAAATCTATAATTCACAAATAATTAGTGATTTAGTGGTCATTTCTTGCATAATTGCTTTTTTTATTCAGATTTTAGAAATTTTCCTGACCATCTTGTCATGTCAAGTCACCTTTTTATTCGAAGTGAAGTCAATAATGCATCATGCAACACATAATTAAAACATACGTTTTACCACAGTGACCAGACATCTCAATCTTGTAGCGACCATAAAGAGCTTCTGTACCTGTTAATAAAGAAAAAGGGAAATCCCGTTAATACTGGCTCATGCTAGCATTTGAAGATCTCAGTTACAAGAAAAGTACACGATTATGAGCCACTGGTAAATGTGGCAACGAGCATGAAGACTAATATTCAACAATTATTTGGTAATAGCAAGTAGGTCTATTTGTGTAAATCAAAATTTTATGCAAGAGGACAGAAAAGAGACTGGCTCTTCTGCCTCTCCAGTTATAAATGACTTGCCACATCCTAGTATAAAGGGGAATTCCAGTCCTTTTACTAAGAAAGCAAGAGAAACTGGCCCACACTGAAATGCCAGCCCTGTCAGCATGGTATGACCAGCAGCGTAAAATGTGGAATGGGAAAAAGAAAGTACGTAATATGTAAAAATATAGTACGATTCTTTAAAAGTAAGACTAAAAATTCGGCATAAAAAAAACATAAATTGTAAAGAAATGCATATTTACGTATACAGGTTCAATACCGATGCTAATGAAAAATTTGTGGTGAAAAATTTGGTAGTATTTATATATTATTTGTTTAAGTATATTAAAATAATTATAATTTTTATACTGTTCTTTTATTTTTTTCCAATGATATTCCAATATTGATGAAATTAATAGTGTGATAAAATGAATTCATTGTCATAAGAATATTATAAAACATCCATAGAGTTGCATTATTTTTATTTTTTTTTTTTACTTACCAGAAAAAATAGTTCTTGTATTATTTATCTCAATTATTAATACATAGTTTTAACAAAGTGCATATAATTATGTAGTTGAATTAATTCATCATAGCATATAATATAACGCATAGATATATAATATTGTATGATAATAGTTATGACCCACGAGATATAAAACTATTAACTTTCTTACTGACCGGGAAAATGAAATGTTTACGTTAAGTGCCAATTATGTTACCATAATTGCACACTATTTTATAACTTATTTTTTTCTTCTAATAAAATGATTAAAGGCAATGTAATCTTTTTTTTTTAAATAATTATGTAAGTGAAGTAGTTTTGAGGATGTATAATGTAAAACATTTAATATGTGTACTATACGATTCAAAAAAAAAATAGGAGTATCATTTGTTAAGTCTGAAACTTATATGGACAAAGGAAGTTTATTTTTATATTATATATACATACATATATTATACGCGTATAACACGTGCTTATGCTAACCATGTTACAAACTATCATTTTCCTATTTACACATTTAGGGCCACGTATTTTTATTTTCTAATTCAAGACGTATGAACAAACACCATCAGGAAAGGACAAGGATGAGACCTTTATTATTCCTTGTCAATGAACGGCTCAGGCTCGGGCTCGGCTCATTAATTACTCGGCTCGAGCTCAAGCCGAATTATGAGGCTTGATTTATAAATGAGCCGAGTCTGAATATCAGTAGACTCGACCCCTTTGTTCATGAACCGTTCACGAACTGGGCTCGATAATGCGTTCACGAACACACTTGATTATAATATATATAGACATACTCAATTATAAAATATACAGAAGTATTCAACTTTTTCTATATATACAACTTTTTCTATATATTCATAATATATATATACACACACAAAAGTATTCAACTTTTTCTAACTTATGCCCATGTGATTCAAAGACTTTTTCGCATCAATCAATAAATTTATATAAATAAGTATTCAACTTTTTTAAAATCTGCCACCATGCCATCCTAGACTTCCTAGTCTAAAACTTGGAGTATTCAACTTTTCAAACCTGCGGCTAGCGTGCCACCAGTACCCATGTGATCCACACACCCTTTTTCTCATCAGCCGACATCCATCATAGTCTAGAACTTAGGTTGTCTTAGTCTGACTATCCACGTGATGCACTGATACACAATAAAATTGAAACCCACTCCTCACTCTTCAATTCTCATTTATAGATATCATATTCATGATTCATATTACTTTCTCAGTTTCTCTACTCACACAACTGGTTCGGTTGCTCGTTTTGCCCCACAACAACGCCGAACATCTTCTTTGTAAGTTGAATTTTTTTACTTCCTCACTTCTTTTATCTTCTCTCTCAAATATCTTTACATAAATTGGGTGTTTTTGCTTTTGAAAAGTTAGGATTTTATTTGTTTTGAAAACACAACTTATTCTTACTGATTTGTTGATTTTTTTTTGTTTTTATCTCTTCATCTATTGAACCTTTATGTATAAATTTAGGAGTTTTTTTTTCTTTGAGAGAGTTGGGGTTTCTTCTTTTTGAGAAAATTTGAAAGTATCTCTCATTTTCTTTATTAAATAGTCTGAAAATTCTTCTATTCATAGTTTCTCTTGTTTGGAATGAGTTTCAGGATGTTATACTTGCGGATGGTTCTTTGAAGGCAGAATGTGTCTATTGCAAAGCTCGACTCTCAAAAAATGACAAGGGTTCTACCACTCAAAAATTGAACGAGCTATCAAGCCGAGCTCGAACTTCATTAATAATGGACGAGCCAAGCTTGAGCACTACCAAATGAGCTTGAGCCGAGTTCGAGCACTATAGTTTCATGATTGAGCCGAGCTCAAACAAGACCTTACTCGGCTCGGCTCACTTGCAGCCCTACTTGTCATAATATGATAAGTCTCCTGCTAGACTATATGAGCAAATCTGTTCAGATTTTATCTTCAAGTGTAATGTATAATGTGATGTTTCGCACTATGAGAAAATTTCAACTAGTCCATACTCCATATGTTCTACCACGGCTCTCAAAGACCACAATACCTGGTGTGGTCCCAGTAAATCAAGGTTGTTGGGAGGAGTTAATTGTAGAAAGACCTAACCTTTGGTGTTATTTATACGAACTGATTACCCTCAAACTCTCACACTTTGTAGCACAAATTTTACCTTGAGTCTCAAAAGCTTCCAGTTCTGTAAAGCTAGTGTATATCACAATAGAAGTTATTTTTTAATTAATGAAAAGCTTAAGATCTTAAACTACAAAGTTCAAATGGAACATGGGTCACCGTATGCAAGATAAAATAGTGTTATTTACAAAGTTTTGACAATTGACTACAAATTTAAAATTCAGCCACTACAGAAGTGGAGCAGGTTGAACAAGAGTTATTGCCCCTTACAACTCAACAACAAAAAGGACTTTATCGTAATTAAGGTCTCGTCCAAATAAGTTTGATCATATTCTCTCATACCAACTAACATGAGGCCACATGTCCAAATATCTCAGCAGATTTACATATGAAGTTTTCCAATTATCATCACGCTCACCAACAGGCAATGGCCTAGCGGTACCAAGCCCCTACTTCTCAAAGAGAGGTCACGGGTTCGAGCCTCAGTGGAGGCATGTGTGTGTGAGTACCAATTAGAAAAAAAAAAAATTATCATCACGCTTTTCTTTAGAAAAAAAAAAAAAATTAGAATCCGGAAATTAACTGTGGAGATGGTCTCAACATGCTGAAATTTGCATAACAAGAAACAAGACTCAAACCACTTCTAGCATTTCAGTTAATTTAGGCCAGGACCAAAACCAAAGCTAAAGCAAGATTACCAACAGGCCAGTGGCCTAGCGATACCAAGCCCCTACTTCTCAAAGAGAGGTTAGGGTTTGGGCCTCAGTGGAGGCATGTGTGTGTGAGTACCAACTAGGAAAAAAAAAAGCTAAAGCAAGATTGACCTCTAGTCTTCCATTTATCTATTTATGATATGCACAAGTTCAATAACATGTTATTATTTGCTAGTTTCAAATACTTACCTATTAAACATAAACTAATTCTGAAACTGTTCCCTAACCAACAATGTTTCTTTGCAACAAATCTCCTACCTAGTTCCAAGAAACAACAAAACCAGTTAAAGAAAGAAAAGGTAACACACCTACTGCTGGAAGCCTTGAAAGGATCTGCACAAGAACGGCTGCAACATCAGCAACATTGTAGGATCTCTCTCCAATATCATCGCATATGGCAAGTTTTATTGCTGCAGACTGATCGCAGATCCGCATTGGGATTATTCCAGGGGAATCCAGTAACTCCAGATCTTTCCCAAATCGAACCCATCTTTTCCAAGATTAAAAAATAGGATACAGAAGTAAAGAAAAATGCACTGAAATAGTCAACAATTTTTTTTCATCTATACCTAGAGTAGAAAAATGAAGTTTTTTTCTTCAAACCCAGAAAGATATGAAATGCAAAACTCAATACCTATTCCCAGTGTATCTGATTTAATTTTGTGCCTCTTCCAAACTATATTTTAATATTTAAAAACTTTACCTTCTTTTAGATAAAATCATTCCTAACAGAATTCTGAAGAAATTTTGATTTCTTGGACTATCATCATTGTTATTAAAAGTAAAGATTTTAACTGAATGCTCTTATCGTTCCTTCTCTACTATAAAAAAATTAAGAAACAAGATTGATAAGACATACCTCAATTCCCTTGTAACACCTGGTCTTGGAGCCGCTGCACACATCCGGCGATTCAACAAACGGTTAATTAAAGATGATTTACCAACATTTGGATACCCAACTATTCCAGCTCGAACCTGTCAAATAGTGAAGGTAATCCTCAATTTTAGGCTTCATAACTATCATTGTAGTTTGTGAACGATGAAAACAATTCCCCCCCTTCCCCCACTTTTTTTTTCCTTTTAGGTGAAGGTAAATATGAGATAATAACTCCCATAACTCATTCTTAATTCTGTTTTTGTAACTCAGCCAAAAATGAATTTTCTTTCTAAAAAAAAAAATTAAAAAATCCAAAGTCTACTTAAATAATTATTTAGGAACGAGATCTCTAAAGTATAAATTGCGGATGATGTGGCCTTATATTACAAGACATGATTGCAAACATTTGTCTAATATGTAAGAACAAACAAATTTTTTGTTGCCTCCGAGACTACACAAAATGTAGTACACAAGAATATTTAAATGGCTTAGCATTTTTGTGTGAACACTCAATGCACATATGAAACTATACAACCAATGCAGGTATAAAAAAATTTAAGAACAAAAACGCAATGTACATTTGACTCTACGGCAATTCAATGCAGCTCATTTGACACCTTCAAGTGAAAAGCCAAGTAAGCAACCAAAGAGGCACCGTCAATAACTCCCAGCTAAAAGAAAGGTGAATCAATACACCATAGATCTGATAAACTTACTGGGCGAGGAAGTAGACCTTTTGCTTTGCGTTTTACATTCACACCAGCAGCTAATGCCTTTGCCAACCTGCTTAGCTTCATGGATCCCTGCAATTCCCAGAAGAAAGTTATCTCACTCTCTCTCATGCACACACGCAAACACTCACTGTGTGTGTAGAAAGGAAGGTTTAAACTATCAAAAATTAAAGAAAGGTATGTAGATAAGTACCATTCCAAGCTTGCCATTGGAAAAAACAACCTTTGTTCCCTGATTTGCATAATAAGTTGCCCAAGCATTCCGGTCTGCAGTGGATATCATATCTTCTCTATTCAGGACTAATATTCTTTTTCTATTGCCAAGCCATGAATCCATCTGCTCATATAAGTTCAAATTTTAAGCATAAGCAAATGAATGGAAGAGTTCAACAATACAAGTTTAGAACACCTCAGTCCCAAAAGTGGTGGACCATGGTGTTCAGGCAGCATGTTAAGACGTGCTTTTAATTGACTATCCACAAAAGACATTAAAAACTCCAAGGATTTACAATTTCTCCCGTGTACCCACAAAAATAAAGAACTAAGTACAAAAATTTCATCATCCCTATCAAGGACTCTACCCCATCAAAAGACATTTTAGGATAACACATGCAGAAGAATACTTTTTTTACCTAAATATAAGAGTAACTGTTTTACTATAATGACACGGGAATACCAAAATATCCACAGATGCACCCCAGTCAAGCTAATGCAGTCTAGGAAGCAACCTAGGTGTCACATTAGCTGGCCAGACTATACACTACCTGACTGAGGCTGTAACGGCATTGGTAGTCAGGTGTTAAATAAAGAATGCCCTGAGGTAGCCTATTGCATGAAGAGAAACAAAATGTTTCATGATTGTATACATTTCTAGTTTTAATGCTCTCTCTCTGATTTTCTTCTTTTGGATTCTTTTAGATTTCCATGTAACTTGCATGGCTCACTACCATGTAATGTTCGTTCTTAAAAAATTCAATTTGTCTAACATATAAACAGGGATACTAAAAGTATGCATTTCTACCTCTCATATGTTTGTCACTCGGTGTTTTCTTTCCAGCAGAAGAAACTAAGATACATTACACTATGTGCATAGAATTTTTCAACTAAAGGTGTAATTATATATCGAGCAAGAATAGAGGTATGTTTCTGCTGCCCAGTTACCAGGCCTACCACCAAGGCCACGCTTTTGAGAGGCCTATTTGCCCCAACATTGCCCAGAAGACACGACTGCATCACCATACACACACATCCAAACCCCCAAGGCAATAACAATATGAAATAGAAATTAACCTGTGGATGACTTGTGGACATAGGAATCCTTGCATCTCGCACCTCTATCACAACATCCATCAATTTCAGCTGTTCTTTGAGTTCTTTCTCTGTTTTTGCAATATGACCAGGATACCACTGTTCAGCCACCAGCCCAACAAGTATATAGGAGTAAGGATGACAATCCAGAAAATGACATTTCTCACTAAAATAGCACTAATACTTTTAGTTACAAAACCACACACCTTATTCATACCTGGACAGGGCGCAATGCTTTTGTCCAGTGATAAATATCAGCATCCAGATCGATCCAATCATTTTCTCCTTGGAAGATTTCAACTGTGCTGCTGGAATTGAAACTGCCATTTCCATTCAATCTTGGATTTTTTCCACCAACAATCTGTAATGTTTTGGGTCACAATTATGCTCTTCATTCAAATTTGTAGACAAAAACTTTTGATTAAACAAACTGAAAAAAGCTCCGCAATTTGAAATAATATTTGACTTTGTTGGAATTTTTTTTTTTTTTTTTTTTTTTTTCAGAAGCAAAGTTGCAAAAAAAAAAAAAAAAAAGAAAAGAAAAAAGGATGGGAGAGACTCTAGCTCCAACTTTAATTAATCTGAAGTGGGGCAAGTGACAACTCAAATCAACACCAGCTTCTTGATTAAACTATGGTTTTGTGAAGCATTTTTAAGCTTCATAAAACTATAATTGTAGCCGCATTTAGTCACTAACCCTCACTAATGGCCTGTTAGTACTAGTTTCTGAAAGTCACTGACCCCCACTAAAGGTCCTCCCTCCTCAACCTGCAATAACTCTAGTGAATATTGTTTGCCCAAATGAATTTCGGTAGCTTAAATTGTTCAGAAAATTTGATGATTCAACAATAATGTCCTCCTTCTTGACCGATTCCCAAAATTAAAGTCAGGTTTTTTTTAATCAAATTGATGAAATATCAAAATAGCTGAAATTTTGCAATCCTAGAAACCACATTTTCATGCCAGAATCATAGATAGAAACAAAAGGACCCAAACGATTTGCCTTTACGATAATCATTTATCAATATTCAGAGGTTAGGGCATCATTTCCTTATTCCGATTTACAGGTACTTCCAAACCATGGTTACAATGCCCAATGCATTTCTCTCAAATTAACATAGTTACTTACTGGACATACGTAGAAACAAACCTATATTTATCAGAAGAGCTACACACAACCCAAAAAGAAAATCTTATACTATCTTCCAACATATTCAGATAAGCATTTGTCCACTTAATATGAGATTTGGCGACCCCAATCGATTTTTCTGATTTAATTTTAATTAATTAAACACACCTGGATTGAATAGTACAACCTTGAGTTCGTGTATTGGGAAGTAAAAAAACTGAAATTTCAACCTCATATATCTCATTTATCTCATTATATTTAGGTCCTGAACAAGAACCAAGAAGCTCTACTCAGAAGAGCACGTTACAACTACTTTTAGGTCACGCGAGGAGAAAACTATAATCGATATAGAAACTTTCTTTCTCTCATTTTCTAGACAATCAAACGGAGTATAACTAGATAACACATTTAATACACCTATATATATATATATATATATATATAATTGTGTCTTGCCTGAATGGTGGTCGGAGACGAAAGAGGAGCAGACGCAGCGAGAGCCGTCGGCGAAGGTTTGGACCGTCTCTGAAGAAGAAAGTGTCCGGTAATTGTCGGGTCGGGAAGCGAGAGTCCGTAGAGCTGAACCGCCATTAGTAAATAGTTGGAAGTTCTCTCTCTCCTGTTTATTTTAGTTTGCCGATCGGATAAAAAATGATTGTTTCGGTCGCCACCGCTCTGATCTTGCCACGTCATGAAACGAGCTCATCAACAGTGGGTCTCAACTAATTGATAATGTTCTTAGATATTTATAGTTCAATACCACTTTTCTAAATACAATTTTGGGTAAAGTACATTGACACCCCCCGAGGTTTGGGGAAAGGACAAGCAGAGAAAAGTTAGCATATTTTTGGACAATGACACCCCTTCAAGTTTGAAAAATGGATAAAGAGACCCTGAAGATGGTGAATTGACCTTATTACCCTTTCAAATAAAATTAACATTTTAATTGACTTAAATACCCTTTGATTAAACCCAAACCCGAAACCAAACCCGAACCCGAACCCGCCTGCGTATATTATACAGTTCACCAGAGGAGAGAGAAGGGAGATCAGATGGATGGTGGTTGTGGCCGCGGTGGTGGGTGTAGAGAGAGGGGGAAGAGAGGGGCGGCCATAGTTGAAGAGATGAGGTAAAGAGGAGAGAGAGGAAGAAGCATCGGCAATGACTGCAACAGTGGGGTGGCGGCGATGACTGTGACAGTGGCAGCGAAACCCAGAAGCATCGGCGAAACCCTGAAATTGCCGGCGAGGACCAAGCTCCGATGACGATGCGGCCACGGACAGAATAGTGTGGCGAAGTTTAGAAACCGAGCAACAAGAGATCGATGAGCAAAAACAATCCGGCGAGGACCAAGCTCCGATGACGACAAGGTTCAGATAAGCACAGTCCGGCGACCGTCACCTGCAAGGCCGAGGAGGCTGAAGTGCCCATCGCTTCTGCCGTCCGTTTTAAGTCCAATTAGAGCCCTTCTCCATGCGAAGGTGAGAATTGGGGATGGTGATGTGCACAGATGAGGGGGTGATATATATGTGTGTGTGTGTGCGCGTGTGTATGAGAGAGAAGAGGGTGGTGGTGGCGGCGGCACCGATCTCATCCTCAAATCTTCCCTGCAGGCTCAAACATCAACTCTCTATCGCTGTCAAGAATGAAAAACGCCGGCGTGGGGAACGTCTCTGTCAATCCCGGTCAAACCCGGCTTGTCCAAGGCCGAGTTCGCCGCCCGAACCGAGGCTGCGAGGTCGAGGAGGTGGTAGTGGCAGAGCTCCTTTTTGGCGTCTTCTTTAGTGGGTGGTGATTATGGAGGTTGGGGGTTGGTGGAGATTGGGGGCGGTGGTGACTGGTTGTTGGTGTGTGTGTGTGTGTGTGTGTGTGTGTGTGTGTGTGTAAGTATATATGAAAAGGGTATTTTGGCCATTTAAGTTTTAAATATTTTATAATTAAAATTAATAAAATAGTGAAGGGTAAAATGGACTTTTCACTTGATTTAAGGCTCTGTTTGGAGGGCAAATTTCACAAGGGGGTGTGTTTGTCCAAAAACAAGCCAACTTTCATCTGTCTGTCCTTTCCTCAAACCTCAAGGGGTCTCTTTGTACTTTACCCTACAATTTTAAATGATTCAAAATATATAGTATATATTTAAAAAATTATAAAAGATAATTCCATAAATATAGATTTTTTAATTAAATTTTCAAAAGACAATTTTGAAAACTGTCTAACAAACATATTTTTTATGGTTTATAATTTTCAATTATAAGAAAATTCTTTACAAAACTGAACCAAACACACTTTTGGCAAAAGAAAATTTTTTATTATAGAAATGAAATGAAATTATTCAATAAAAATTACTAAATTTGCATTTAAAAGATACTGAAACTATAATCAAGAAATGAATACTTGAAAATACATATTTATGTATCTTCAAGTATTCATTTAAAAAAATCTTCCTTGTACCACTCAAATAAATTATGTAGTGATTATGATATATATATATGGAATAAGAAAATTTTTAATTTAAAGGGCAATCTTTAAATACATAAATAGTTAATCAAATAAGGGTTTATAAAATAAATTTACTAAAGCAATCACTTCATAGTGATGTTGACACACACACACACATACACACACACACACATATATATTTCTCATTTTATTAAGAACAAGAACTTCAAGATTTTCCAGAGCACACTTGTTTTTGAAGATTCAATTTCCAAATTTTGATTCTAAATGTGTTTTGCATGGGAGTAACAAGGAGCAAATGAATCAATCCATCACTTGAAATAGAACCATTTTGAATGAATGGAATGTTTAGCACGACAACTGAAATTATACAACTCGGAATATTCACAATGATGCCATCAAAAAGACCGTTCGAAGATGCCACCAATTCAAAAATAACTGCCACAAAAATCTGGAATTTGCATCAAGTGAGGAATTACAAAAAAAGCTTCCAGATCAATCCATTTGCCCAACCACGACGGGACTACAACTATCTGTACATTCAGTAAAACTGTGTCATACCAATCAATGGTGAAACCGAGACTAATCCACGACAAAACTAAGATCCAACAGTCTAAAGCCGCAAGTCAACTTGTACGGGCCTAGTAAGCAGTCTTCCAAAGTAATTACGTATCTCCGGCAAAGTTCGCTGAATCAGAAAAGGGTACCTGAATATCACCACAAGTTCATTTGATTAGTTAGAAGATCAAAACCGATAGAGAGAACGTATGGTACAATAGACAACCTGTTCATTTGTACAGATTCCTAATCAACTTAAAGACATCAATTATGTTAACTTGTGTCAAGAAATGCGTATGTATCCAAACAATAGCCAATTATGACGAGGCATGCCGGTTTTGGTTGGAGTGTAACGGGAGAGAGAGAGAGCAGCCAAAAGGAAGGAGATAACATACCATGGCATGGCACTCAATTTGTCAAACTTCTCCAAAATAAACAGGATGCACGCATGTCTTAATGACAAAGCATTGAAAGCCTCTGATAACTCGTACATGAGTGAAATGTTTTCCGCTGAAATATCCTTCAGATAGGTAATCAAGAAATCATCAGGAAAACTGGTGACGGATGTGAAAAAATAACAGTTCAACTAATTCCTTAACTCACCTGTGCAATGGCATACTCGCAGAGCCGCTTGAGCCCCTCCAAGAGATACTGATCGGCGGCTCTGAGAAGCTCCTGCGCAATATCCAAATTGACATCGACTGAACCAGTGTATATGTATCTGCCAAAATACGAGAAAAAAGAAAGGTATGGCGTCAATTTGACGACACATTACAATTTTTATTATACCAAATGAAATAGGACTGAAATTTGCACCTCATCATCAACTCAAAAACATTCCATCTAATATTAGGAATCTCTATATCTTTGGCATCCTTCTCCTGCAATGAATTTTTTTTCAGAATTTTCATAAAAAATAGAACAAATATCCATAAACAAGAATAAAAAAATTCAGCTGCGGCCTTTCCAAAATCGGGGTACAATATAAATACATGTGAGAATCAATTATCAGTTAGACCATCATAAAGCAGGGATATTTCTAACATTATTGAAGTTCGCATGCAGATGTAACTCCTAATATACTCCACAACAATCATTGATTTCCTAACAAGTTAAATAAATAAATAAAAAGAGGAATGGGAAAGAAGTGTGAATTGATGGCTGAAACCACAAAGACATGCCACAGGAGAAACAAAAAGCAAGATCCAATGGGTTGAATCCATACTCACCCTGTAACCACCATCAAACATTGCCCGAAATGCATCAGAAGAAGCAAGCAGACAAATTCTGTGGGCGTAGAACCGTTTACCTAATGAGTGAAATACATAACTGGTAAGCTACAGAAACACAACTATCAAAATAAAGAATGGTATGCATGAAAAAATATAATTGTTCAGAAGGGGGTACAAAATTCCACCTTCAATTAAAAATGTAACATCAGATAGAGTGGGATTGTTTACATATTGTTCACCCAAATATACCTGCAGCAAAAGATATGCAAAAATTAAGCATACTAAATGAAATAAAAATAGTTATGCTATATCAATAGCTTCAATGATAAAAGTCAAATTAGTAAAGTATCTGTACTGCCAAAAATGACAATGATAAAACCCATCAAAGATGCATTCACGTGAACAACAAAGATTTCAAATCTAAAGAAAAAGAACAAGATGACAAACTATGTCACTTCCATTAGAAGGAACATATGCTTACAAATAATGGAAGCATGAAATATATATAATATGAGAGGTGCATGTGTTATCAAAATATCATTCTTGAGATGCTTCCTAGGCACCGCAAACTCCCCTTAAAAGAACTTCCAGTGGCAATAAACAATGATAGGTTATGTATTGCACACTGTGAACTAACTAATGATATAAGCCAAAACTCCTAAAAAGTTTGGAACAAAAAAAATATGGATCAATTGCTGCATGTACGTCATGACCATCATGTGTATCCTCATTCCTCATGTATTATTAAATATTATTTATTAAAAAAAAAAAAAAAAAAAATTGGTGCATAAAAAGAGATTATATAATATATAAGCCACAGCACACAAGTACTGAACGCAACAAAAGTTTACACCGCAAGAATGTCCAACACTTAAAAATAAATATAACTTTGAGGTAAACAAAACCTGGAATAGCATCAGCTGATTAAAACATACTATCCTAACTGAAGGTTCAACATTGCAACAGTTCATATTCATTATAAAAAAAGTACCAAGAGATTAAAATATAGCTTCTAACTTCCTTGTCCTTGTTCAAATTAATTACTGTCAAAACACATCCAAAGTGTATGGGTGTATATTGGGGGTAGCTGCAGTTCCTACAATTTACATAATCAACATAAAAATACCCTCTAGGGCTGAAGCTAGAATTAAGGAATAATACATCCAACAACCATCAAAAACTGAAATAAAAGTAGATTGTTGCAACCCTTTCAGACATCAAATCAAGACAGACCTGTGGAGTTGGTGACGGAGGAGCTGCATCCACGGGAGACAGTAAAGTGGCCTTATTAGCCAACTTGTACAAAGCTGCTGAACCATCTCGTTGCTGCTTTAGGTTTGTTGATTCAAGAAGCTCCAAAAGCAACTCTAGTCCTTTAAGAAAATAATGTACATGTAGCAGCAAGGCTGTGAGATTTCAAGATCCCTGAATGAAATTGCTAAAATAAATCCTTAAACAAAAAGGTAAAACGTGGTCAGTGATGGAATGCGAACTTTTACCATTGCTATCAATAAAAATTGTTTTTTGATCATCGGGTGAACAAAGATGAGCAAGAGCCAAAGCAACTCTTATTTGAATACTCTTCTCTGCTGCTCGCATTAAGTACAACAAATGGCTCAACACCTGTCAAGAGAAAGCACTGAAGGGCTTGGTCAACAGGTAACACCTTTCTCATTAGTCATTACTCATTAGTGACTCCACTGAGCTCCAAAAGCTTAATGCCTGCATACTTTTAAACTTTAAATGTACATGTGCATGCAGTTTATTTGATGAAATTATGAGTTATTCATTTTGGCCCACACTTTATAGAACAGCATGATCTGAAAAAAGAAAGAGATTCTTTCTGTAATTTGAAACCCAACTAGACAATAAAACAGTGTAGGTTTCAGAAAATCAAAATATTTTCACTATTGTTTTGTATTCACATTCCAGTATCCTTCCTTGTGTATATATATTTTTTGAACTTAGAAAAAGGTATCATACATAATTCATTAAATGAAGTAAACCATTTTAATTTTCATTTAGCCCACACCACAAAGAGTGAATATATATGCCCTAACTAGTCAAGTAACCTTCTCTAATTTGAACCTCAAAAATTTAAGATATTGAGCTCTTTCTATATATATTTTTTTCCTTGGTTGGTACTCACACACACATGCCTCCACTAAGACTTGAACCCCTGACCTCCCTTTGGGAAGTAGGGGCCTGATACCAAGCTCTTTATAGTTATCTCAAAATTTTCTTATTGACTCCTATGTTACATGAACTCTTCAAAAGTAGTGAAGTACCAGTGTCAAACACATTTAATCATGATATCTTTACTGTTTCCTCAAATATTCACTAGTAGTCTTTACTTGAGGTAATAAGATAGATATTTGTGGGTGAATACAAGGACTAAAAGTCCAAAGATGCTAAAAACATAAAATTAAACAAGAAACAGAAAACTCACTCGTCCACGGATCTTTTCCTCTAATCTTTTTAATGTTTTGGCTACACAATCCCTAGTTGGCTGCAAATAAATCACCCAATTTATACAGTAAGAACAGTACAGAAAATGGAGTACTGAAATCTGTGCGGCAGAGTAAGTCGTGAACTCTCTAAAGCCACGACAAATAAATAGTTATAACATTAAGGATAATCTAGAAAGGACTATCAAAATAAAAAAATAAAATAAATAAAAAAAGGATTTTAAAAAATACTTGGACAATGAATTCTCCATCTTGAAGTTTCTGAACACCCCCAATACTGATAAGATCTGCAACATTGTCCTACAAAAGAAATTCTAGTAAGTTGCACTAGAACCACCAGATCAATGAATAAAGATAAAAACGGCACATAAAACTAAAATACAAATAATCATTTACCAAGTATCCAGGGGATTAAAAAAAAATACCTCATTATCTGCAAGGCCATAAAGAGTAAATGCAGCATTATGTTGCAGAGATCCATTTTTTGAATCGAGAAGTTTCAATAATGGAACAATACCACCACCATGGGCAATTCCAGCTTGGTTATGTGTATCCTGAAAATAAAAAGTTCTCAGCAAACTGGAAAAACACACCTCACAGAATTTACTACCAATTTAAAGGGAAAATATACACATTAAGATCTTTAAAGAACGAGATTAATAATAAGAAACTTGCCTTTAAGACACTTGCCATAGTTAAATTAACAAACATGACATTCTACAAAATCTTATCTCAAGGAATACTACACAAATGCATTCAAATGCTTTTGGTATTAAACATGCGTGGGGGAGATGGAATAGGAAAAAATAAAAAATTCAAGTAGCCTATTTATAACCTAAGTCTATTATACCACAAGGCAGCAAATTATACCATTATGGCACAGGCATGGTTACTTAAAACCTTGCCTATACTATTGCAGAACACAAGGGGTTAAAACAGTGGTTTGAAGCCAACTACAGAGAAATCTAAAATGCACACTCCACTAGATAATTAAATAATAATAACCTGTGCCAACCTCCCTAGTGCAAAAGCTGACATTTCCTTTAGCTGTGTATCTGGAGATTGAAGCATCTCAAGTAATGGTGGGACAGCACCTCTTTGAACAATGTGCACCTGCACAAACATCACCTCTATATGTAATCAAAGATATGTGATAATAAAACAGGAATGGGAGAATGGGCGAGGTGAACCAGCCAGCATGATACTTCTTGATGCTAAAAAGTTGATAATTTTAGCTTGACATACTGAGAAGGAAGAAACCTAGTTCAAAATATGGAATGAATATTTCAATCCACCTTGCAATCTGAATCAGTTGCAGCAAATTGCCCAAGTAATAAAGCTGCTTCCCTTTGGCTCTCTGAACAACAGGAACTGTAACAAAGTATAAAATAAAAAAATTAACAGGTTTTCAAAATTTGAGAGGAAAGATAAGGGGAGTGGGAAAGCAAATTGAGATTTGAATTTTGGTAAGATAACAGCATGCAGCAAAAAACTAACAAAGAGAAAAACTTTGCAAAACATAAGCGAGTGAACACTATCAAACTGAGCAAACGTTAAATGCAGTAGTACCTGAGTAATCCAATAACAGGCTGTAACGCTCCAGCGAGAAGAACTTCTTTCTTAATGTTTGGGGATGAGTGGACAAGATTACCAATCACACCAACCTGAGAAGCCCCTTTAAAGGTCAGCTAATGTGATTGGCAAGATGAAATGCAGAAGATAAGATGTGAATAACGGTTAGTAAAAGAGTTAAGAGCGCCAACCGCTTCATAATGTATGGCAGTATTCTCAGATCGAAGCATTAGAACAAGAGTAGGCAGAGCGTTGCATTCCACAATCTGTAAATTTTTAAATTTTAAAACATCAATTGTACTAAAACTGATAAATGAATTTAAAACCCTAAAGAATTACATCAAGCAGAAAAACCCCATCAACCTGATTTTTGTTTTCATCATTTTTAAAGGCAAGAGTTCGCAAGGCCCCTGCAGCTGCTCGCTGCACCTTCATATCAACGAACTCAAGCAATTCAACAAGGGGTGGGATGCCACCTTCAATCCTGAATGTGCAACCAAAATTTTAAAATAGAGCTATCATACTCGACATGAAATTCCGAAGGATTCAAATAAGCAAACCTAACACGGGTTTTAATGCTGCTGTTCTCGTGAGCAAGGTTAGTGATCGCATCAGCTGCTCTCCTGATAACACCATTGACTGCTCGGGAGTTTTGACCATCCTTGTGCCTTTTTAACAGATTCACAAGATGAGGCAAAGCTCCAGCATCCACTATGAGTTGCTGATGCTCCGGCTGTTCAACAAACAGGAGGCAGTTCACATAAGTAAAATGTCTGAATGGGCAGCTCCAAAATTGACAATTTAGTCAAGACAATGATTACAGCAATCACAAGAGATTTGCCTAATGGATAACCAAAAAAACCGTTGAAATAAATGCCTCCCACAATAATGAACATAGTAGATCCAAAACTACCCTTATCCAGCAAGAAATAACATGAGATCCATCAACCAGCCATTAATTATAACTCCCTTGTTCTTCTCAAATATGGTACTTCGCTAACTGCTTCGAATATTATTGTTGTTGAAATAGTAATCATACCAAAAATGGGATAGAAACAAAAGCAAAAAAAAAAAACCAATCTGTTTACTGCCAGAGTAACCAGGAAATCACTATTGTGCAATTAAAATTTTAAAATAGGGAATGAAACATAAGAAGTTATACCGTTGTGCCATTTATTAACCTCTTTAACTTAGAACCAAATGGTGGCTGACAGGCATACCTTTGATTAAAAATATAACTCTACCTGACAGGAGAAGTTGACATATTCAAAATCCAAAAATAATGTTAATGACTACTTACTACCTGTTCAATTCGATATCACACCACCATATCACATATAAAAATGAAATAACAGTTAATTAACTTCAGTGGATTAATACTCTCCAAACAACCTACAGTAGCATAATAACAGTTTTTGTATCTACAACAACAATTAAAAATATCCCCTTAAATATTTTTTTTTTCTTCCACCATCCGGCGGCAAACCTATCAATATCCTTAATCAAAAAGATTTACCAACAATTCAATAACGCTTGATGTCCTAACCACTTGCACAAACACCCCCAAAACACACACACATATAATATAAAACTACAAATTTATATAGGTTGAAAACATGTCTTCTAGTGGAATCAATTTTTCACAGTAATAGAATCTAAAGCAAGTATAACAACCCAGAAGGTTAATAAATGATCCCATAAATTAAGTATGCACAACAGAGTAGATAGAATCCAACATATAGTCACAAATTTAACTGTGATCTTAATATTAATCTTGACAAGTTTGAACTTCAAAAATCATCTTCGTGCCATACATTTTCTTATGATTCACATGCGGTGCATCACAGCCAGTACAAGAAATGAAAGAAACCCATCTTCAAACATGCAATCAAGTCTTTGTAAATAATCAAACAATTGTGTGCGACTATAAACACCAATCAACCAGATTTGCATAAATAAGTTCAATTAAAAACACTGCAGAAATTAAATATAAACGCCAAAAGAAAAAATTAGTACACAGCAATTACTTTTACGGCGAGGAGTCCAAGCGTGAAAGCGCTTCCTTTCTCGACCTCATGCTCATACGGCTTCGAACCACTGTCGCCTTCCCTCGACGGTGGCGGTTCTTGAAGATGCCTCACCAGAGCCGGAACTGCTCCGCAATCAACAATCAAATTTACAATTTCCTCTGCATGCACGCAAATCTATCAATTGAAACACAAGAACTGCACGACTTGCTGCTACGAATCACAAAAACGAAAGAGAGAGAGTGAAAATGAAATACGAAATTCGAGTGAAAGAAATGAGCAATTGTGTTACCGTTCTTGGCGAGTTCAGAGAGGACATGAATTGCGCGCTTGGAGGAGGCTCGATCTGCTTCGATCCACGAGAAAATGGAGTCGAGGACGTTCAGCTGCGTAGTAATCTCGCGAACAAGATGTTGATGAGCGTCAAGAGGTGAGAGAGAGACGATCTGGCGATCTTCCTCGAAGTCTTGTTCCAATTTTCGCTTCAAGTTCTTTCTCATGGAGGTAGTTTGCTGTTCATGGCGCTTCTGGTTCTCCATGAGAGAGAGACGATGAGTGGGAGAGAGGGTAGATTGGGGAAAAACAAAGCATATGCTTTTCACTTTTTTAGTATCACATATAAGTGTCGGTTTTAGATGGAGCGATATATTTCGGCTGAAATTTATGCCCGCCTATATACAAATTTTCCCAATAAATGCTATTGTGCGCTCCCGCTCTTAATTTTTATAAAATTAAATGCTATCTTATGCTATTTCAAATGTGAGGACTAGAAGTCGTATGTTTTGTTCTTGATTTACAACCGTATTCGTCCCGTTGGCTAGATCCGCGTATACAGACTTGCACTCACTGATTGACACGTGTATAAATTGCCTTAACACTACTCTTATTTTTTAAGAATGTTCAGCAATGTGCTACATGCCACAAATTTTTTAACGTCTTATAATCTTCCAACTTTTCCTACAATACTCCTCATTAATTTGAAAAACTCTAGAACTCCCCTCCCTACCCATGTCATGCAAAGTCCTCCTCAGTGCTCACATGTCACTTATGTGGTGGAACTTTCCTGCAAATTGGTGAGGCATGACATTCTCCCTTATCTAATTCATGGGATGATCTCGTCGTTGTTTCAACACTCGTCTGCAAACTCGTTTAGAAACCCCTTCCACTTGACGAAATACTCCTGTCATATGTCTCATTTGCATGTGAGTTGTCTTTGCAATTCCTCCCTTGCACGGGGTTTGTTGCTCGCAACATTCCTCCGTGCCCAACAACCAATGCCTTCGACGTGTAGCTCGGTCACCTTTGCTTGGCATGACTCCTTGTGACATTAGACTTGATGCTCCTCTTCATGCCCTCCACTGGCAAGGTGTATCAATCCTTTACCTGTTCCACCAAAATCAAAGTTATCCACATATCGTACATTATTCTCTTGGACTTCCCTTTTCTCCAGCATACTCCACGAGTACAGTGTACCTCTATGCTTGTACTCATTTTGACTCCAGCATTGCCACTGAGCACCATAGTTAACAGCAATGACTTTTTGCATGGCACAGTCTCGGCTCCCATGCCTACCCTTATGTTTCCATCATCTGATTGTTCAGTAATTAATAATAAACAAGCACATAATACAAATAAATAAATAATAAATAATCACTTAAAGAAAAACTAAATAATAATTAATAAATAAATCACATCTATAAATTCTTCAAAAACAATTTCAATGGAGTAATAATAATAACCTCCAAAATACAATTCAGGAATCCATATATCATGGACCCCTAAATAAATCTCATTATCTGAACTAAGTATATAAGTTCGAATCTAATATCGATAATAAAGGATAGTTGTCCTGCGTCGAGAAAAATATAAAAATAATGAAGAATTGTCTCTGATCAGTACGAACAACTTTTAAATCTGAAACTGACGTGGACTTAAAAAATATAATAATGATGGGTCAATTCCATGAGCAAGTCATCTCTACTACAACCTAATTAAAAATAATAATAATAACCGATAAACAATCCATCCCACGTAATAACTACATAGTCATACATATATACACACTAACAAAATTTCCTCTATGTATAAGGCAGCCTTAACCTGATAGAGAATATCATCTGAAAAATCACACACAAAGTGGTCAAAAGTCCCCTATACTACCAGGGCACGCCCACCAGTCACCTATACAATCTACTCGTTTCCGACAATATACGTCTCAGTCCTGACCACCGATCCTAAGACCTTAAGCTCGTATCAGGGTAAATACATATAAGTATAATATCATCAACAAAGCCATGACTAACAATGACACAACATAAACGAGTCTGAATTAATTAGTCAGCTAACTTCATTAACACATAGCCATATCAAACAATGACTTAAAATATCAAAGAGACTAGCTTATTAGTTATCTCAATAAGTCTATCACAAACACACATCAATCTCATCAATATCATATCTATCAACGGTACAACTTATAAGTACTGCCAAAGATAAATTGTTGAAGGCACTTCAAATAAAATATCAAGATATTGTGATTGTTTTACAAAGTATGTAAGTACCGATGGCAAATGATGAGGGAGAGTGGATGGGATTATTTAGTCAAAGTAAGGTTTGCACTTTTTATGTTTTCATCCAATGTTGTGCTAAAACTGTTGCTAAATGAATGAACACAATTTTGAGTATCTAATGTGAGGAGCTTAATTTTATATTGGTTAATTTTGATTTCAAGATGTGTCTGATGGAGTCGTATTTTTTTATTAATCTTCAGTCTTGATGTTGGAAGCAAAACAATAAATACAAACAATGTGCAGTCAATACTTCGATTCGACGAGAACATCATTTAGAGAATGTATGTTGAGTGAGAGGACACATTGAACTTCTATATTTGAAAGTTGGCGCAAGATTGCAATTAAGTTTTTGTGTAAAACTACAACATGGAGAAGTCAACCCGGTTGTAAAATTTCCAACTAGTTGCACTTGGTCTGAACAGGTTGTTTAAAGTATAATAATTATAATCTGTCAAAGTCCGACTAATCGCACTTTTTTCAAGCGGTCACGTTTCTAGGATTTCAAAAAAGAAAGTGTTATTTTAGTCAAATTGAATTGTCTTTTTTGTCAGATTTTTTAGGGACATTCTTGTACATTTTTGACTTGTTTTCTAAGTTGTAAATGGACTATTTAACATCTATAAATACTCTCTTTTTTTTTTTTTTTCTCATGATTAATTACAGAGTTTTGATATTAATATTTTTACAATTGGGAAACTGTCTGAGAGTATTTTTTCACAGAAAACTATTTCAATTATTCAGAATATTTTTTGAGAGCACACACTATCTATTTGAGTAAATTAGGATGTCATTTTCTATATGACCAGAGTTCAAATTTATTGAATATTCAATTGATTCCGTTTAAAAGCATGTGTTTTTACTTCATCGATCTAAATATTGCTGAAAAAAGGATTCAATCGTATCATGAAGGAGATATAGTGTTCGCAGAGCATTCGTGTTTTTCAAGCAAACTTTTTACAATAATTGGGGACTAAGCCTGAAGTTCGCAAGTAAGGGGACGATGTGTCACGAGTATAAGGCTTTCAATAACCAGTTATTGGTAAAGTGGATTGTTTCGCTCGAGACAACAGAGTCTTTGTAGTTTTTTTCTCGAAAAGGTTTCCATGCTAAAATCTCCCTTTATCACTTTCAAACTTTGCTTTATTTACTTGCTTTGTGTATTAATTTAATTTGAGTTTTAAAAAAAATTTAAAATAATAAAAAATCAGATAAAGGAACAAGTTTCACATATTCACCGGCTCTAAATTTTATTTTAAATCAAACCTTTTCGCCCACACTACGCAAAGCGCAACTCACATCTAAATACATAATGGATAGAGATGGAATTGTTCATGAATAAACCTCGATTCATTTTTGCAACTTTTATTAAAGTCATGATGAAATCTTTAATAAGGTTACTATTTACATTAACATGTTTTACTACTTTTCGATATGTTCAAATTATTGCTTAATTTTGTGCCATTTATTTATTTTTTATCCCGACCAATGACTATATTTTCCTGGAAATTAACTCCCACAATGTATTTGGAAAATGGTCAAATCTTCTACCTTCCACTTTAAAATAAGATGAAATATACTAAGTCCCGGTATGACTCCTACTAGACAAGTGGATTATTAAATCATATAAGTGAAGAAATGTTGATAATTTGAAGTGCTATAGCCTATAGTGATCTTTTTCTAACAATTATAGAATAAAAAAGAATTTGGACAACCTTAATGCTGCAAGAATGTAAATCAACTCCAGGCGCTGAAAATTTTCTGCTATGAACTTGTTGTAATGAATGACCCCTCACTAGACAAGCCCAAACATTGATAATTGGGCTCATTTATTATGGGCCCGTTTTTTCTCTGGGCTGTTTACACTTTTAATAGTTCACGGGCTGACCCATAACATCACTAAATTCTTGGCCCAGTGCAAAATAGTAATACAAAGTGATATTGTTATTGTGCTGTTGTACTTTAAATTAAACTTCAAAGCATTTGGTTTGATTGCAAGAGTTTGAACACGGTTTGAAAGGTCTCTAGGACTTGAAGGCCAGTATGCTAAAGAATAACCAACCAAACAAGGAATTCCGGTTGTCTCATGTACGTAGATGGGCCAGAATGTCACATGAAGATGCTGGGCCTACTAAGGTTGTGACGTTGTGTTATCTGTACTTATGAGTTATGGGCCACGTCCTCCGCAAGGTTCCATGAACTACTGAAAAGATGGATCTTTGGATTTACATTACAATACGAAAGAAGCGAAGGTGAGGTTAGGACCTTAACTAAAAAAAGGAGGAGGTTAGGAGGAGAAACGGGGCCATGATATTTTCAAATTTATGTGAGACTGTAGGTCGAACTTTCAAATGCGAGACATTTTGTTTTTGTGTGTGCGTGTGTGTGTGTGTTTCTTTTTTGCCCATTTTCTAAATTTGAGGCCTTAGCCCTAGGTGACCGCCTAGGCACAGGCAGTGGTCCCAACCAATCACTAGTTAATACGGTAAGTAAAAAAGAGTAGATATTGGGTGCGGCAGTCATACCAAGTCATTGGTATACTCCACCAATGAAAATCATCATTGTAATTAGTTGAGAGCCGTTTTTAAAAATAGATTGGACCAATTTCATAAAATAGTGTATTTCCATTGGTTGGGCTTGGTATGCCCAACGTACCGAATATCTTTTATAAAAAAAATCGAATAAAGTTGACATAAAGTCGACACATTTGCTTGCATGTCAACTAGTAATTGGTCCGGAACTATGTAATAATTTATTAATTAAGACTAGAAATAAACCAAAACACACAAAATTCGGGTTGACTTTATAAAAAATAAGATATTATGTGAACAATTGAGCAATTAAATACCTCTATCTCATTATAATGCATATAATTATTATTTTTTATTGTTCAAACAAAAATGTGAAAGATGACTACATTGAGCATTGTCCCCATGCAGACTTGAATTCTTGAATTTTTACTTAAAAAGAAAAAAAAAGAAATTACCACTGAGGCTCCATTTGTTTGAGCGTAAAATATTTTTTGTATTTTTTGGTAATTGGTTATTGTAAAATATTTACGAAGAAAAAATATATTAAAACTTAACAAAAATAATTTATTTATCAATTTTCGGTAGGCAATTTTACACATTTCATTCGATGGACTCGACCTCAACCTAAACCTTTGACAAATATCAAAAAATAATATATATATATATATATATATATATATATATATATATATATATATAGTTTACTTAAAAATATATATATTTTTTAAAAAAAAATATTTTATGTTCAAACAAACGAAACTTGATCGGCTAAATGTCACATAATGTGTTTACATGTTATTGAATGCTTTCAATCCAATGCAAAATTGGAAGCTACGATGCCAAATATATATTAAAAAAATGGTAGCCACATTCAAGGACTTGGAGTGGGGTGTGTGAATTTTGGGACAAATGGTATAGATTTTTAAGCCCTTGGAACAATTTGTTGAATAGGCTAAAGGAGAAGAAGTTCCACGAAATTAAGAGAAGCCAATTAAAAGTTGACCCACAAACGCAATGGATGACAAGGAAGGTTCCAAGAAAGTCACAATCACACTACAGTGTCCAACGAGTAACTCTTCGGTAGTGTCGGCAATGTTACAACTCATCAACAACCCATTAGAAAACGAGGTAAAGAAACTTCGCCTGCTATTTCCTGCTCAGAACCTCCCAGCGCATTTGCAGCCATATGTATCTATCTGCTCATATATATATATATATAGAGAGAGAGAGAGAGAGAGAGAGAGAATAGAATGGAGGCTGTACTTTCTCTCTCTACCGGCCATTCCTCTCTCCACACATCATAAATGCCTAAATAGGTCAACATCATCCAGTTGGCGGTAAAAAAAATTTCTACGTATTTCGGAATAGGTTTCGGTAAATCACATTCGGTCGCGCAAGTAGGTCAACATCATCAGAAGAAATTTTTACCCGGTGCGGGACTATATATATATATATATCATGATGTTAGTCAGTCATATACCGTCATTTCGAACCATGTAATAATATTGAATATTTCACTCTCTAGCTATCATTGTATCACACAGTAGTAGTTTAAATAAGTTAACGTGGCACAATTTGTTTACCACCAAGGATTTGTCTCAGCTAAGAATTTATTTTCGTTTCAAATAAAAGTTTGAGAGTTCAAGATTTTATCAGGAAATAACAATATGTATGTCATTTACTTATTAAAAGAAAATAAATGTCAGATTTTGTTTTTCTTGACATTTCATATAACATTAATATATGTATAAATCTCGCTCTATGGAGAGTCGAAGACTAATCAGCACCATTGATCATGCTAAAACCTTAGTAAAATTAAACGTTTGATCATCTCACTTATTATCATCTCATTAATATATATCGATCACGAATTTATTTAAATTTATACTATTTTTTTAAAAAAATTTTAAATTTAAGTCAATTCGATAATTCTAAATGTTTAGAATTATCCAACTTCAGAGGCTTTTCAGTAAAAAAACAAAATAAAGGCTTACCATGAGTTGAAAAATCTACCAAGCTGTCCCAGAGACTTAGTAGAGTTGGTAAGGCAACAGCCTGGGATATCATATGTTACAGGTTCAAGCTCATCCATTCCTATTATATTTCCTGACTGAAATTGGTGCTGAGATATGGGGCCGTCGATAGCATTTTCAGATTTGTAACTTAGAGTGGATTTCGAAAGGGCCCGGTTTACAAGAGTTCCTGGTGCCAATCAAAAATAATAATAATAAAAAAATCTACCAACTTTACAACTAAGCCACGTGACCACAGCCGACACATATAATATATATATATACACACACACACGTACACCACCAGCTGTGGAGTTCGTGTGACCCAGGAGGTCTTATGAGTCAAACAACGAACCAAATCAAAGATTACAACTATATATGATTTGGTCAAATTCTATAAAATGGATCCAGAATTAATTAAAAATAGTGGACAAAGCAGCTTCATTAAAAATGTTATGCAAAACGTAAATTAAAAAATCACACTATATAAAACCGAAGTTGCACACGAGGGTCATATATAGAGTCATGGTCCGCCGCCCCCGCATGCGTGACACGTGCCTAACATGCATGTAGTAACCTTGAAGCTACACCACACGCACTCACAATATATTCCATGCATGGGATTCAACAAAGTTTCTGAAGTTCCACCTCCTCCTCAGCATTTTCAAGATATACCCGATATATATATACACACACATATATGACCAGAATTTCATGTCAATCGTGTATGTGTGTGTATATATGTGTGTGTATATATGTGTATGGTAGAAATGTGTGCGTAATGGATTTAGTGGAAAAATAGGTGGATGGAAATCATGGAACAACCTTGGTAAAATAATAAAATATTTAATTATTACTATCTTTCTTCCACTTTAAATGTCGCGTTCGAAACCGTGACTCACATTGTTATTGTGAGTCACGGATTCCGAACGCAACATTTAAAAAGAGACAGAGAAAATATATCTCTTTGTTGTGTAAGTATTTTTATCAGCACCTACAAATTTACCTTTACCTAGATTTTTTTAAAAAAATAATAAATTGTTGGTTTCGGTGTTAATTATTATATACTTTTTGGTCCAGATGTGAGTTGTATGGAATCTCGTGACGTATAAATGTGAGATTGTGCGAATCCCCACCAGCATTGTATTAAAAATATCGACCTAGTTGACAGGGAAAAAAAAACAAAAACACTTGATGTTTATATATTGAAGCAAACAAAACCTTCACTATTCATCTATCTTTTCACATTTTATGGATTTACTACGAAAAAAAACAAAAACACTTGATGTTTATATATGAAGCAAACAAAACCTTAACTATTCATCTATCTTTTCACATTTTATGGATTTACTACGTTATACACGTTGTTTTGTTAATGGAGATTCCAACATATAAAGGGCAAATTGCTTATGTACATACCAATCTTTTCACCTTTCGGTACTGATCGATGACAAGTACTTACTTGTCTTCATCTTTACTTGTCAAGTTGTAGTAAGGTTGAAAGACTCAATAGCATAATATCCTCTGTATATATATATATATATATATGGCCGGGTAATTCAATATGCTTGGAAACCCCACATATATATATATATATATATATATATATATATATGTACTTGAATTACCCACATACTGTGGTGCCATGTTGTAATGACTCAGACAAATTTCATCTGTGTCGTACGTGTGTGAACTGAAATTCATTTAATACAATACAATATCACTGCATTACAGTAGAGGATTTGATGTTCCCTACTCATAGATCAGTAATTAGGCATGTATACTATTAAAATATTACTAGATTGTTTGAGAATTATGAGATTATATATATATATATATATATATATATATATATATGTTGATGGATTGAATGTAGCATGCATGTTACACATTAATTATTTATGTCTCTCCTCTAAAGAAATGAAGTCGGTGTTTTGTTATGAAAGATCGATGTAGAGAGGAGACAATGAAGTACATGAGTGAGGTAAAAAAAAACAAAAACGCGTTTAAGTAACGAGAATTTTTATTTTACTTCCTGTTGTTAACCTTTAAAAAAACAAAACGAAAACAAAAATTGCGTTTAATAAAATGTTTTTGTTTTTCTATAATAGAAAATATTTTCAATTTTTGTGAAGAAAAAAGAAAACATTAAAATGATATTTCTTATATTTTCGGCACTGTAGCGCATAAGCGTTTTCACTAATGTTACTGCACAGGAACTATTCATTTCAAGTAAAACTCATATTATTTGTGTTATATACTAAGTTGCATATTAAATGTTAATAAAAATATATATTTTAAATATAGAATAAATTAAATATTGTATATTATTTTTTATTTGATAAAAATATATTTTAATATATAATATATTAAATAATAATGTAAATTATTTTTTGTGACAAAATAATTTTTGATATAGAATATAATGTTATTAAATTATAAAGCAGTAGATATTTTATATTATTATATATCATATCTATATTATATTATATGTAAATATTAAATTATAATTAATTACCAACAGGCCAGGCCTAGCGGTACTAAGCTCTTACTTCTCAAAGAGAGGTTAGGGGTTCAAGCATCAGTGAAGACATGTGTGTGTGAGTACCAACTAGGAAAAATATATATATATATATATGATATATTATTTAATATTTTTTATTCATAATAAATTATCATATGCTAAATATATTATATATCACATAATAAATATATACATCATGCATATACATGTATTTATATACATAATTGGTGGGAATATTTTTGCCTTGGTATATCTAATTTTGTACTTATAATGTATTGAGTATTTTTAAGATTTATAATTTTAAATTAGATTTTCTAGATTTATGATTTTTTGATATTAATGGAAGCAAGTGTCGTGCCTGAGTTGTTGAGTTACTCCCTGTATCCGAGAGTTCGTGTTCAAGTCATCTATTCTTTCCCTCACCTCCCCTCTAATCACTAATTTCTAAAATTCTTGTCAAGAAAAAAATAAAACAGAAATGAAAAAAATAAAAATAAAATAAAAAATTAATGAATATTATGTACATTTTGTAACAAATATATTATATTACTAAGCACAGTTATTGTTTTATATTTTCAAATTTGTGACAACAACAAGTGTTAATAAATATCATCTTTATTTTTTATTTTCACTCAAAAAAACAAAATCATCTTTCTATTTTCTTAAGACTACAAAAATTATAAACGAAAACGTTATTAAATGCACCATCGAAGTAAACAAAACCTTAACTATTCATCTATCTTTTTCACATTTTATGGATTTACTATGTAGTTAGGTTGTTTTGTTACTGGAGATTCCAACAGATAAAGGGCAAATTGACGAGTACTTATTTGTCTCCATCTCTACTTGTCAAGTTGTAGTAAAGTTGAAAGACTCAATAGCATAATATCCTACACATATATATGTATGCTTGAATTACCCATATATATATATATATATATGTGTGCTTAAATTATCCAGTGATGTGGTGGTTGTACTGACTTAGACTAGCCGTCACACGTGTGTAAATTGAAATCCGTCTGCTATAGTACAATACCACCGCATCATAGTAGAGGATTTGAAGTTCCCTACTCATAGATTAGTACTTAGGCATGTATACTATCAAGATGTTACTAGATTGGTTGAGAATCACGATTATATATATATATATATATGTTGATGGGTTGGAATGTAGCATGCATGTTACACATTAATTATATATGTCTTCCTCTAAAGAAATGAAATCGGTGATTTGTAATGAAAGATGGATGTAGAGAGGAGACAATGAAGTACATGAGAGAGCTTTAACTAAAAAAAAAAATGAAGTACATGAGAGAGGTACTTGGAAAAAAGTTAGTTAATTATGTGGGGGTGTTGATGAAGACAAGAGAGAAAAATACACACGAGTATATCAAGCTACAAAACCAAGGGGACAAGATCTTATCACAATCCACATGCTATACATACATGCATTATGTAGTATATGTGTGTGTACAGACTACAGACTACAGGGAGGCACGAGTTATTTAAATGTGTACATATATAAATATATATATAGAGAGAGAGATAGAGAGTCACACGTGTGCATGATCTGAAGACATGGCGGAATGGATGGTGTTGTCAATTTTGTGCATGGGTGTCTGTTGCGCCGGGTCCGAGTCAAATGATTTAGATCTTGTTGATCACACTTTTTTTGTCCTCGTCTGTTTTTTATATATATTTAGATTGAAAAATGCTATTTAGATTTTGATATTATATATATACACACACATTATATTGGAAATCCCATAATTTGTCGAGTGTTGACTCATTGTGTCGTAGTTGACTTACACACACTCAACTAGAATTCAAGAGAACGTAGAAAACGATACTGAGAGGTTGTCGCGTAACTTCGTAAGTCTGTATTTAACTGTGTGTAAATGTTTATATAATTTTATACAAATGCTTTATTATCTTGTATTTATACCTTGTAAGTATCAGTAAGATACAATCCAACGAATGCAATTTTGAATCAATAATATTGCAATAATTACATGAAAGTGTTAAATGATGAATTTAATGACGTTGTGTTAAACACGATGTAATTTGTATTCCAAAATGTAAGGCCCAACTACTAAATTTATTTTTCTTTTTAAGTTATTAGTAAAAGTGAATTTATAATTTTAATTAAAATTAATTCTTTATATATACATAGATAGAATAAATATTTTAATTGAAAAGAAAAATCCCAAAATGCGTAAATTAGAGTTGGCATATTAAAACAATAAAAAGTCTGATTTATGGTTGTTGTTTAATTTTGATAATTATTGTTTTTAAAGATGTACACACATAAGAAAGTATAATAAATAACTTCCAATATAGAATTAATTATATAACTAAAAGAAGGGACAAAGTAAAGAAGAAGTAATTTTAGTGTTACATTCCAGGTTTCTAAAAAGGGTTTGATTCTTTTTTTTCTTAGAATTAGATTCATTTTGTTAAATGTAACCTTTTATATGATTACCAATGAGCACCTAGTTTGGGCTAACAATAATTATTACTTTGACTTAAATTGTAAAGAAAATTCGATTGAAATAAAATAATTAGTTACTAAATACAGGATGTGATTTTTATAAAGTTTTGAGTTATGATATAACTTAGTCACATGTTATCATGTGTGTTGAGATATGATAAAAAATACATACAGCTATATATATCGTCATAATATAAATTACATATGATACATAGAGGTGATTTGATAGAGGAGGAATCATATATATATTATCTATATACAATCTTGGTCTCTACGATTAGACTTGTCAATGGAGCTTATCCTGATCCTAATCCTGATCCGAATTCGAATCCGAATCCGATTAGTCGAATATGGAGTGAACAAAAAATTCGATAATCCGATTACGATCCGAATTCGATAATTCGTTAGCTTAAAAAATCTGATATGAATTATGCTGATTCGATCCGATTAAAATTATATATATAAATAATTATATAATTATTTATCAATAATTTTACATATATATCTATATATACATCAATACTCCTATTAAAATTATATTAGAGGTAACCCAAAAAAAAAAAAATTATAATGTTATATATACAATAGTGTGGTGTTCTCATCCACATATTAATAAATCTCTTAAAATTATCATACTCTTTATTCATTAACAAAGAATAAATAATTTACAATATACTATATATCAATATTATATATATTAGTTATATATTACTAAATTTATATATATTAATTATTTATCATTATATTCATTTGGTTGCATAGTTATACTATGAAGCATTCTGTTTATTAGCAATTATCCGCTTCATCTAACTTTATAATTATATATGTTAATAAATATGATTTTAATCCAAATTCGAATCCGATTCGATCTGACTTCGAGCTAAATAGGATATGGATTGGGACATTCAGTCCGAGAACCTGTTAGTGATCCAAATCCGATAATCCGTTTACTTTACAAATCAGATATGGATTTGATCGATGTGATCCGAATCTGATTTGTTGACAGGCCTACCTACGGTTAGTCTACCCCTATTGAACAGATGTATGAACAAAAGTGAAGAGAGTCGAAGGCCAAAGAAAACTTGTGAGTGCACAAATCTGTTACTGAAGATCAAAGCATATTAGGGTATTTTCAAATTTTTCCAGGTTGTTTAATCAACGGCTTCCACATGTATGTTTAATCTAATTATATTTTATTTGTATGTCTTACGTATGTGTATGATATCTCAATTCAGTTTACAAGTATAAGCTCTCATTCCCAGAGTTCAGATACTATGTTATTGTCCCTCCTAGTTTAATGTGCTATAATTGAAACTAAAATAATGATATTGAAAAGATATTTCAACACAGTTAAATCTCGTTTCAATATGCATTTATTCTAAATTTCAGGAAATAAAGCATATGTTGAAATTTTAAGTAAATTTGTCCAAATTTAAATCAAATATGCCAGAAACAAAATTTGTAAGTGCATTGAAAATCTTACGGTTAAGCTAGCTAGGACGACAGCGGTCTTCATTCCTGTGAATGCAATAGAGGATCCACAGCCTCCTAAAGGGGTCATTGAGTGTTCTAATCCAATAAAAATAATAGTCGTGTTTAAACTTTTGAAAATAAAAAAATAATAATAATAATAAATAAAAACATTGTAGACGCTTGGAAGGAGAGGATCTATATCCGGCCATCTAATGAATAGTTAAATATCAATAATTTAACTTCAGGATGAATTTAATGAACTTTTTCTTAAATATATATGTGTTGGATACTTACCAATCGATATTAAATTTAGAGATAGAGAAATGAGTGGCCGGTAGGCCATTGATAACCCATTTGATTAAGTCCTTCACACACAGACACACAGTGGTTGGTCTGCCCTATCCACAGCAAAAGGTTGGTTTGCCCCATTTAACCCATTTGATTAGTAACCACATCACTAAAAGTGGCATTACAGAAAGTGAGTATGAGCTTAAGTGGTTGGTCGGCAATCCTATTCATCTAATTTGATGACGACCACGCAGTGTCGTAATTGATTTGATTAATGACCTAAGTTTCCACATAGAATGAGTGAAACAAAGAAAGAGTATGTGTAAATTATGAAAGGTTCAACTGTTATCTATGGTGGGTCAGTCAATAACCCGATTGATTAAGACCCAAGTAATATTCACAAGAATCGTACCCATTCCCAACAAACTGAGCATTGAGGCTCCCCCTTTATGCTTTCATATATATATTACTGTATATAATATATATATATATATGTGTGTGTGTGTGTGTGTGTGTGTGAGAGAGAGAGAGAGAGAGAGAGAGAGAGATACCTTTCTCACCCATCATGATTTCATTTAAAATAGATAAAGTGATTATGATTAGAGTGCTCTAAATAAATTTACATGTTTTAATGATTAAGAGGGCACGAGTTTACTGTAAAAGTGTCATCCTGATTAAACTAATCTTTAAAATAATAAATCACATTATTATTGGATTGGGTGGGGGAAGTCACCCAAATATCTTTAATTAAATAATAGGGTAAAGTTCAATTTTTTTTGAGTTATGTTTAAATTTGTAAATAATTTTTTTGTAATTATATTTTGTACACAATATTTCTTGAACTATTACAATTTGTTATAAAATATTGGGACAAGTGTAAAAAATATTTGTAAAGTATACTCTGCGTCTTGATGTGACCGAGCGTGTGCACAAAATAATGCATAACACTTAAGGTTTAGAAATAATATCAACTGGGCATCATATTTTATAATTTATAAACTACTAAACACTTATACTATGGAGTATGAATCGAGTAGGGATCGTCCCAAGAGATCTAAACAATTATAGGTTTTTAGAATTGAATTCTACTTTAGTGTTTATGTGATTGCTAAAAAGGCTTTTGTTTGTGATTAAAACTAATTTTAAACTAAATGATTGCAATAAAGAAATAGAGTTTAAGAGATTGGAAAGAGACTTAGGGTGTAAGATTCACCACTAAGCACATTCCCTAACTCACTAACTTTCAACTAATTGGGAAAATAATACTATGTAATCTATATGTGGCTAACAATTGCAATGAAAAGTGTAAACCATTAATTTCAAGCATGAATCAACTACCTAATGATAAGTAAACTAAGTGTAGTGCAATTCACCAATTCAAAGCATGATTCATTAATCCAAGTTACAAATTTAACACACATTAATTTAGAGGATATGTAATTGTGACAATAAGTATGGATTTCAAACAATTGTATGGATTGTCTACTTACCTAATAATTAAATTACAATTAACTAATTTACCTTAAATTAAACTAACCAAACTTGAAATTAAACTATTTAAACTAAACATTAACCTAATTGTGTAGTACAACCCATCTAATATAAGCAATTTTCATCAAATTAGAACACAATTACATCAAATTAATACAATGCATAACCATCACATGATTCAATTTACAAAGAAATCAACTGTAAAAATTAATTATTAATAAAAAACATATAAGACAATATGAGCTTGATATAGACAATCAAATGAAAGAATTAATATATATATTTCAAGGCTATAACAAAAATTACATACATTAATCCCCAAAAGTCAAGAGTTAAGAATTAGGTTACATGTTTAGGGTTTATCCAACCCTAAATTGAAGAATCAGCCACTCATCGTTGATGGATGCAAGATGTCAACAAGCTCCATCCTTTGATTCATCTGGCTCCTCTTCTTCTTCTCTGAACTTTTCTTAAGAACCCTAACTTTCCTTCTTTTCGTGTTTTCCAGAGAGAGCGTCAATATCACGATACAGAAAAATAAAACCTAATAATCAAAATAATAATCTTCACCCCCTCCAAACTAATGGATATTGTCTCTATAAATAAGTCTTATTGGAGACCAACAAGTTACAAAATAAGCCCAAAATAATAAAATCCCGTAACCAATTAAAAATCAATCCCGCAATGCTGCCAGGTGCTGGGGATCGATCCCCCAAGGGCATTTTTAGTTCTGTAAATAGTGGGGAATCGATCCCCCAGAGTTGGAATTTCCTTTTACACCTTATTTAGCTCATTTTGGCCCCGGACTAATTGGTTTGTTTCTTCATCTTTGGGAACATCATCAAAAACCCGAGAAAAGTAGAATTGACCGTTTTTGAAGAATAAACACACTATATGAGCAATGGGCTGTGACTTCTTTTTGCCATTTTCTGAACTTTTTTCAAACGTCTTTGCTTGACTCCAAAAAGGCTTTAGTGAACCAAAATTAGTCCGTTTGAACCTTATTGACTTGAAATTGACAAAAACATAAATTAGAACTTAAACATGATGCAATGACTCAAATACCCTAGTTTAGATGCTGAAATGTGCAATATTTAAGCACTTATCACGTCTAAGTCACACAATTCTTTGAACTAGTGTCGTTCTTACGCTCTGAGCGCACTCCCACTCTCACGCTCCGCACGCTCTCACTCCAATTTCCATTAGTTAAGACTTAATTTTGTCGCTTTCGCACTCCTACTACTCCGCTTTATGTGACTTAGCTACGAGTAGCACTTTTACTCCTATTTGAAAAATGTGCAAAAAATATCCCTAATCTTTTTATATTGTGCAAAAATACGCCTCTGACATAAATTAGTGATGTAATACCTGTTTTGCCCTTTTATTCTTTCGAAAATACCCAAGGGGGTATATATGCTACTAATTTCGTAATATATGGGTGTTATGTGCACATTACCTTATATATATATTTTTAAATTTTTTTTCTCTATATATATCTCTAAACTTCTTCTTCTTTATTTATTTATTTATTTATTTTTTATTATTTGAGAATTTGTAGAACAAGGAATTGAATTTTTTGAGATTTCAGTTTACTCTTTTTTACTAAATTTTTTTTTCTTTATTTTATTTTTTCATACCAACATTGTTAGAGCAAAAAAAAAAAAAAAAAAAAGAAGGAAAAAATTCTCAATATTGTTTGGAGCAAATTTGTGTTCTTTACTTTACACTTTATTTTATTTTTTATTTTCATTTTTTATCTTTACTTTTCTTTTATACTTTTATTTTTTATTTTTATCGTTACTTGTCCATTGTTGGTGTCCTCCAATAGTGTCTTTTTCGGTCTTTTTACAACATTATATATTTTACAAAGTGATTTAGTAAGGGTAATTTGGTCAACTTAGGGTTTAAATTTGTCAAAGAGACTTATTTGCACAAATTTGAAACTTTAAGAGTGTTTTTTGTACGTGACGGACATTCTCCAATAGTGTTCTTTTTGGTGGTTTATAAAATTATATATTTTATAAAATGGTTCAGTAAACGTAATTTAGTTAACTTAAGGCTTAAATTTTTCAGATCGACCTATTTGCACCAAATCGAAACTTTAGGATTGTTTTTTGCACGTGAGGGGTGTGATATGCACTGTAAACATACTTTAAGGGTGTTTTCTGCACTTGACCCAAAAATATTTCCAGAGCTATTTGTCATTAAATGACCATTATGCAATTTCTTATTAAATTATACTTAATCCATTTTTTATTAAAATAAATTATGATTTTTTTACACTAAATTAATGACATATTCTAAATTAAATTTTCATAAATTTACCCTTAATTCTTGAAATTAATTATTTAAATACAAATATTAAGTAGAAATTTTTTAAAAAATTGAAGTAATTTCTTAATTTTTCATGAATATATTGCATGAAAAAAAGTTATTTTTTAATTAAGTAATTTATTAATTTTTCATAAATATATTGTATGAAAAAGAAGATATTTTTTTATTGTAAAAAAGATTAAACCAAGTATGATAAGTTTTACTATAAATAGTAAAGTTTTAATAATAAGTTGATCATTTTAGAAAATGGTAGTTACAACTATATTTATTTTTTTCTATTTTTATAATAAAT
The DNA here is from genome assembly GCF_030987335.1 of Cornus florida. Lineage (NCBI taxonomy): Eukaryota > Viridiplantae > Streptophyta > Magnoliopsida > Cornales > Cornaceae > Cornus > Cornus florida. The sequence continues at coordinate 76,224,809 of NW_026775575.1, read as the reverse complement.
CAATACTAATAATAAAATTCAGATAAATTATATAATTAATATTTCTTTGGTGCAAGTATCATTTCTTTGGTGCAAGAATCATTATTCATTACTCTATTAATGAAACTCCAAAATTCTTAATTTCCGAAAAAAAAAGAAACTCCAAAATTCTTACTATATGCACAGTGACACACAAAGCATGCGTGACAAGGTATAAATAACTATATAGTGGTCACTTTTTAGGTAATCACAACAATATGATTACAAGAAATGCTAATTTAAACTTCAAGAAAGGTTTTTAGGCTTTATTTCCAGGGTTGTCATGATCAGGGATGTGTCTTCTTCAATAAGTTTAGTAATTGTTATTTGACTCATTCATTGCTTTTACCCATTAGGTAGGTTTTAAAAGTGTGCAAGCCTCTTTCTTCAATGGCAACAAGAAACTAATTAGCTGGGTTGCTTCTAATGTTGTGAATATGATTGACACTTTGTAATATATATATATATATATATATATATATATATATATATTGAATTATGTTAGTAGGTGCAGAGACTCGAGTCTGGGCACTCCAAATCTCATAAGAGGTACTTATCCAACCGGACTGCGAGACATTTGCCTAGTCCTATATACTTGAATGAGTCATCAATGATGTTCTTCAAAAATTAAAAATTTTACGTTAATGGAAGCATTTAATAGGCTGTTTAGATTTAAAATTAAAAGAAATTCAGTTAAAACTTAAAATGTTGAAATAAATTTCCTTTCCTTCAATCTCAATTTCAAAACATCAATTTGGTATAACACACACACACACACATATAATTTTTTTTCAAAAAAAATATAAGTATAAAGGCCATTCTCATCCCGTAACCTGCGACAAATTTAAAATCTAAATTCATACCCCCTATAGTACGTGCATAAACATTTTCCATATCCGTGTTATTAGAGATAGGACCCTAGCGAGGCGGTAGAAATTGCCATGCGCGCCATCCCTAATAAGAAGTCTAAGTAGGTTGTTGTGTTTATTGTGGAGTAATTTTTTTTTTTTAAAAGTATACATTTATGAATATATGTGTGTAATATATATATATATAAGCACTCAATATAAAAACACCGGTAAAAACACTGATCATTTTTAGGGGTGGAGCTAGCAATTTATTTATTTATTTTAATACCTGTAACTTATCCTCCCATTTCTCTATTTTCATACGCAGTATAAGTTTTTATCACTACTTATTTAGGTTGCTTTTTCTCATTTTCTGAATTGTATTTTCTTAAATATATAATACTATTAATAATATTATAATGAAATTTTTGTTACAATTAATTTATAAATTTTCGAACTTTAATTACATACTACTAGACCGGTCCCCAAAATCAAAATTACTTTGTCAAAGTTAATTATATCTAAATGTTCAGTTTATTGCTCAAACCTATTACCCAAAGCATACACAATTTGTAGTTGAATTTTGCTTGGTGTTGCTTAAGATCATAAAGATGTTATGTATAGCGTGAAGAAACTATAACCTTTATATACTTAAATTTTTCAAAATAATGAAATAAAAAATTAACAGACAATCATAAATTCAATAAGTGTCGATAAAATTGCAAACAATTAGGAATTCAAAGGCATCGTTCAAAGAGGTTTAAGAAATCGTTAAAATAGGTTAATAAAAGAGAACTTCCAGAACTCACTTCCATGATGGAGCAAGAAAAAAAAAAAAAATCAATTTCTAGACGTGCTTTTGAGGTCCCCATCTCTTAATTGCTTTTGGAGCCAATTAATCATAGAAAAACATAGGATGCTATTTTTTATTTTATCTTTTTTATTCATGAAAGCTAGTGGTTGCGTCAGCATCAACCAGGTGGCTTAGATAGGACCAAACCCTAGTTGGCAATTGAGGAAAATAATTTTGTAAGCCATAAATTTGTCTTATGTAATGTCTTGTATCATCGGATTTATTTAATGCTAAGGGAGAATTCTACCTAACTCATACATAAAGTATCCAACTATAACTTCATCAAACTCTGTAACAAAGGTCAAAACAAAATAAAAAATAATAAAAAATAAAAAATAAATAAATAAATCACACTAACTTTTCTAAGGTTTGAACAAATTACTCATGGTAGAATAATTAGTATTTTGACCTCACCTAAATTCATTCATTGACAGAAAATTCAATACTGACTTTATATTAAAATGATACAGTAAAGAGAAGGGTAAAATTGTCATTTTATAAAATTTGGTCAACGCATTTGTTGGAAATAAAATGATGTGTGTGTCCCCAAGCAAACACCCAAAATCTCAGGCGAGATCGAAGTAAGTGTAATTTGTCCAAATTTAAAGATAAGGTCAATGTAATTTGAAAAAAGAAAAAAAGAAAAAAAAAAAAAAAAAAACTACTATGTTTGGTTTGAGGGAAGGGAAGAAAGGAGAAAGCAGCGATGAAACATTCCTCATTTCTTCATGTTTTTTTTTATTTGCCCAATTTTAGGGGGAATGGAGGAGAGAGAAAATGAATAACTTACCTAAGCATTTGTAATTCCCAATTTTAACATTTAAAAAAAAAAATCAGATGGATAGCTACCTTTTATTTAGGAGTAGTAATATTTACACCGAACATTTATAATGAATTGTCTAAATAGTTTTTAATTAAATATTTATACCAAATACAAGTAAGTGGAGGGCTCTATTTCCTTATTTGTTGCATAATTAACCAATTAAAATAGTAAGTCTAGCAATTCACTACCACTATTCGGTGCAAGAATCATTTTCCTTTACTTATTTTATACAGTGAGGGTATATTGGTAAAAAAAATAAAAAATAAAAAATTCCTTTCCCTTCTTTCCAGCCTACTCCGACCATCTTTTTTACTATTCCTTCCATACAACTAAATAAAACAAGAGGGAGACACCTTCCCTTTTCTAAAAACTCTTCCTTGATCCATTTTCTTATCCCTTAAACCGAAAGAAGGGTATGGGAAGACACAATGCAACAAATTAGGGACCATTTGATGGAATAGACAAATATATTTATAAACCAGTGGCTCTGTTTTTGCCAATACAAAAGTGTTTTTTTTTAATCCCCCAAAAGTAGTGCAAGATAATTTACAACAGTATGGGTATAGATGCCCCAACTAGAAAAGTGAAATGATGAGTAAATAATACGGGGATGATTTTGTAAAGTTTAGAAGACGAGAGTACAAAGTTGTTTGTTACGACGTGAAATATCTCCACTTCACCTAAGACCTTGATTCCATTTCCTTGTCCATATTATTACATCTCGTCACCGTCGTAACATTTGTAAAAGGTTTGTGAGTGGTCACCTTAAATAACATCTTCCAACTGTGAAACCCTTTGCCTTTCCTTGATAGTATTTCTTTTTTCATTGTGGAGTTTACAAGAAGTGGTGTTTGTATGTGGTAGTGGTGGATGACTTGGATAATTTTATACTGTCTTTCATTTTTATTTTATTTTTTAACATCTCATAAATCATAAGATAGAACAAATTCAAAGTTCAACCTGATTATAATTTAACCGTAACCAGTCAACAAAATTGTTTATTAAGATAATCCACTTGGTCCAAAATTCTCACTAGCTAGGCCAATCTTGCGAGATTTCACACTTGTAGTTAGCTGTTATAAGCTGTCATTTGTTCCACATCGAATTCGAATAGAAAAGTGATTGGACATAAATAAGTAGGTATGTAACACTACCGAATAGCTTGAACTTTTAGGTAAATAAGCAAGTGCTCACCATGTACAATTGGTATCAAAATAAGACACAATTCTTGTGCGCAGCAAATTTGGTTTTAGCTTGAGCTTTACATTAGCCTATATCAAAGTTTTGTTTTTGTTTTTACCTTTATTTTTTATTAGGTAAATATTGACTCACTGGGAGTTGGAATCTTTTCCCTTTATTTTGATTCGGGATAAAATATACAGTCGGTGATAAGTTAGCCGATGGAAGTTCCGATTCAGTTTCTACAACAAAGTTTCAAATTTGTTAGGGAAAAAAAGAGAAGTGAAATTAGTACTGAACAGATCACTATTATTGGATATTAACTATAGAAATTGTGATACTTACTAAAATAAAATGAAAAAAGAAAAAGAAAAATAAAAAAACAGAGACAGTTAACATCAACTGGGTTGTACTAGTAGTAACTAAACAAATGGTGAACCAAACCTAAAGCCTAAACCTAACGGCCATTATCAAGAAGACTAACGGCGTTTTCCTTGCGCGGACTTTCTGGTAGACTACTCTTTCCGTAAGCAGCGAGCCTTTTCACGAAGCTCTCAACTCTCTGCCCATTCGTCTCCGTCAGTAACCGTTTCCCCCCAAACGGCAGTGACTCCACACCTCTCTCTTTCAGAATCTCCTCCGTACTCCCCGTTACGCAACCGTTAGCCTGCAAATTAACGCCGTCAGTGATTCCCTTATTAAAATCTTTTTTAAAAAAAATGATGAAACAAAATTAATCACAATTAAGTTGTATTCACCTGAATTCTAACGTAATCACTACGATTCCAACAGAAGGCGTTGCCTAACATTTGGTCTATGGTCTCGGAGACGCCGTCAAGAGCAATCCCAACGATGGACGACGTGGAACACTCGCCGTTACGACGGGCACTCGGCTGAGACGGACTCGCTAACGGGCCGTTACCTAATGAAAGGACTAACAGGTCCTCGACTCCGTTAACGGAGGGGAAATCACGTTTGTTGTGCAACACGTGAGTGACGGCTGCGGCGGTGGGGTTGTTCATGACGAGACCGCCGTCTACGGCCAAGCAAGAGGTCTTTCCGTCGACGGAGGTCAGGCTAAACGGCTTGAACAAGGACGGAGTCGCTGACGTGGCACGGCACACCTTCCAGAGCTCGAAGTCGAAACTAGGCGACTCGGACGCGTCGGCTCGGGAGAAAACGAACGGCGCGGAGCTGTTGAGATCGAAGCAAGGGATCAAGAGAGGCTTACACGTGTCCTTCAACGTCAACACCTGGCCGTCTTCTCTCGTCAACGCCTCCTTCAGCACCTTATCGATGCTTTTGCCGGAAAACATCCTTCGTCGGCGAAGTACTCCAACTTGCTTGATTTTGAACAGCTCCGACTGCTTTTCGGCGACAAATCCGACTGCTTCCTTGGCGGTGAAGAGAGGACGGCCGTGTCCGTCGTCGGCGGTCAGCATTGCGGCAAAGATAGCGCCGATTCCGGTTCCTGTTACAATATCAAAGAAATCGACGACGCGAGATTGAGAATCGCCGGTTTTAGCTCGGATCTGGTCTTCGAGGTGGATCAAGGCTGCTCCGGCGACAATGCCGGTTGTTCCGCCGCCATCGATGCTGAGAATTCGCGTTTGCCTGCCTTCGCAGTGGTAAAGCCACTCCTTCTCAAGTTTTGAGAATATCTCCAACGTGACCTTACTAAGCTCCATCACACAATCACTCTGTGTTTCTCTCACTACAGTTGTGTATAGAGAATTAAGAATTAACAAAGAGAGTTGATTTGGTGAATTTGAAGCGATACCGATCTTCACAGATTCTGAGGTAGAAGAGTGAAGGTGAGAAAGTCACGCTTTCTTGTTGAGAGGTATTAATGGTGAAGGATTGGCTTTCTCTCTCTATAACTGTGAATCTTTCTCTCTCTAGAACAGTCACACCTTCTTTCTGTACTGAATAGTACTAGTGAGGAGTGTGGGAAGAGGTCTCGCGGGAGGTCGTATAAATACGCGCGGAATCTTTTATTTATGGTCGCTCGCAATTTTCAATGTCGTTTATTACGGTGTACTGTATGGTACTGTACTCTCTTTAGTTTCTTTTTACTGATTTACTGTTATCTTTCACTGCGGGTATTTTTAGCAACTATCCTATGGAACTGGAAATGTCATGGTTGTATTGTATGCATTTTGTTTTTACGTCATTGTTTTATTTAAAATAAAATAATTTATTCTATTGTGTTTTTTACAATAATAAAAAATTTATTTGGTAACACTTATTTGTTGTTGTAAGATTTTTTGAATCAAAAATAATAAAACATGTGCTGGTCTAAAAATATTGCAAGTTTTAAAAATATATTGGTTAATTTAAAAATATCATTTAAGAGTTTTATTTATTATTTTTTCTTTCAGCTATTCTCGTTGCTATAGTAGTGAAACATGTAAAAATACAAAATTGATGTTCTGACTTTTGACCAGTATTCACAAAAAGGCACTGTGCAAAATAAAATATTTTTTTATCAAATGCTTTTTTTCATTGTTCACAGCTACACAGTACGATAAAAATAAAAATACCAAAATAAAAACGCGTATACCCTATATATATATATATATATATATATATATATATATATATATTTACAACAATTATGTAAAGAGTCCCTCTACAAAGACTTGACCGGCAAAGAATTATTTACATTCAAGCGTATGTAATATTTGATTGTTCAAGTTTTCTTTACTCTTTAATTAAGTGTAAGTGTGTTTGGTTTAACTTATAAATAAATAAATGGGCTAAAATCATAAAATTTTTGTTATTTTTAATTTTTTATTATAAAATCTTAAATATCTTTCAAAAACTTCAATACTATTACAAAGTTATCACATTACCCCAATTCTATTAATGAATCGTTAAGGGCTCATTGAATGACTAAATTACCATTATGATATTCTACTTTATTTAAAAAGCAAAAATCGATATTTTAAAAATTACAAAATTATAAGAAACATGAATATTTTAATTTAGTTCATTTAATTTAAATAAAAAAATCTTTTGTAGAATTCTCGATTTGGTAAACAAAAAACTAAATAAGTCGTTAAAATATCATTATTTATTTTATTTTTTAAAAAAATTGAATCATTTTTATACTTCAAAAAATTGACTAATTACTACACAATTTAAATATAAAATTGACAACAATTAGGATAGCTAGTAATTTTTTTCAAATATGTTTAAATGGCAAACTAATATATTTTATATAGTCACTAAATTTTGAATAAAATTCTAATTACAAAGTTTAATTCTTATTTTGAAAAATTATATACATAAAAAAAAAACGATTAATTCAAAACTCAATTGGAAGAAGATTTTTAAAGTTAGATTTATTGTATTTCTAAAAATAAATAAAATGGAAGGCCTCATCTGTGTTTAAAAAGGAAATGCATAATTTGATGTTAATTTTTTTAAAAATATTCTTTGAATGTCTTTAGTCATAAATTATTTTAAATTTTAATTCAAACATTAAAATTCAATCATTTTTATTAGTAGATGAGTAAACGTCCGCTTCTATTATTTAATATGCTTAGGGTCATTTTTTTAATAACAAAAAAAATGTAACACCACATGGTTGACACGTGTTTTTGCAGAAATAATTCTATTATTAAAAATATTTTGTCAATGTAAGTAAGCAGCACGCTCTATTTTAACACCCCAAACTAAAATTGGGACAATATAATAAATTTGTAATAGGGTTGAGTGTTTTTAGATTGATGTATTTGGTGCTGATAAAAAGTTAACATCATATGTGTGATTGGTATTAAATTAGATAGCAAAAATGCTAGCGACATAATCTTTCACCATTGGGCACCATGTTCTTTTAACTATTTAATGCAACTGTTTTTTGATAATCATATATTTCTTTCAAAGTTTTTCATAAACTTAGGGATCCCTTTTAGTGAGGTATTCAGTTTTTAACTCTTCGTTAATATGGCGACGAAGAAAAAACATGTCATTTGCTTTATCTTGTAATGATGTATCATTCTTTTTTTTTTTTTTAATTGTATTTCCAAGACCCATGGCATCTAAATGGATCTAAACATCCAGAATCCAAGATAAATAAATTTTGTCAGAAATATCCAAAGTCACGAATTCCATTTTTGTCAAGTTTGACGTTTTTAGAATAACTAGATATGACAATAATATAAGAACACAATTTAGCATAATATATAAATAAACTATATCTTAATAATAAAATGGCATTAAGTGAAACAACAACATAATATAATATAAACTATTATAATCACAGTATAATTAAATAATAAAGGCAGTAAAACCATCCATAGTGAATAAATTATTAAACAATAAAGGCGGTAAAATCAACCATAAATCATTAAATGATAAAGGCGGTAAAACCGACCGTAAATAATAAAAGCGATAAAACCGACCATGATTAATTAATCATTAAATAATAAAGACGGTAAAATTGACCATAGTTAATAAAATATAAAGACGGTAAAATCGATCATAATTAATAAATTATTAAATAATAAAAGCGGTAAAACTGATCATAATGTGAGCACATATATCACTTAAGTGAACAACTTAATTCATGAACAATAATAAATAAATAAGATTTTCTTATCCTTTGAAGTAAGAAATACTATTTTATTCAGTAAAACAACTAAACCTAACAATTTATCAAAACTAATATCGCATATATAGTTGAGATAAAAATAGGGAAATAAAGTTTCTTGTTCAAATCACAAGTGGTTAGAGAGTTGTGCTCATAATGTATTATAGATATACCAAGAAGAGAGAGAATTAAACAAAAATCAAGGAACAATGAGGCACAAAATAATAAAGTGAAAAGTTTTCTTTTATTCACTTGTCAAGTACATCTATCAGGATATATGTATATATATAGCTTAAAAAATGGGTTTTTTTTTTGTAAGTTAATTAAGAAACTTTTTCTAAAAGTCAGATAACGACCTTCCTTTATAAGCTAAGTAATGAACTTCTTGTAAGTTAATATTTGAGATAAATATGATTGAATTCCACTTATATATATATATATATATATATATATATATATATATTATAAACAGGGACGGAGCCAATTAAGGTCTAGGGGGGCACGTGTCTCCTGAGTTGGCCAACAACCTATAATATATGTGGTAATTTTAAAAAAAAATTTTACATAAATGAAAAAATTTATATAGTGCCCCCCTCAAATATGTAGTTCCTAAAATTATATTCTTATATTTTTTTTAATTTTCTTTTTTACTCTTCACATTCTCTAAATTTTTTTAATAGAAAAAGTCAAATTTTTCTTCCCCAATTGAAACTTTTTAACTATTTCTTAATTTTATAGTTGTTATATATATATATATATATATATATATATATATATATATGTACTCCGTATTATTTTTTTTTATAGTGTGTCCCCTCACTTGAAATCCTGTTCCGTCACTTGTTAAAGACACAATTATTTGTAAAAAATATGTATTATAAGATCTACATCTAATTGCAAACGCAATTCAAAATATCAAATATTAAGCAAATAAAAAAGTTAGTGGTCACGGTCCCTATTGATGATAGATGGACGTGTTTGGTGCAGATAAAAAGTTAAGAATATTTATTAAAGGGGATTGAAAGCGTAACCAAAACACCTCATATGTGTGATTGGTATTAAATTAGGCAACATAAATGCTAGCGACATAATCTTTCACTATTGGCCACCATGTTCTTTTTACTATTTAATGCAGTAAATTCGTTGCGGGACTCGCACCATCCAATAATGGGTGGGATAAATTCCAATAGGTTGATTTAGGTCATAGATTTTAAGGCAGGCAAATATTAAAAGAACAATAAGGAACCTTTGTGTAATTAATTAAAATGGGAAAGTTAAATAAGGAACAGTAATGATATTCTTTTAATATTTGCCTGCTTTAAAATCTATTACCTAAATCAACCTATTGGAATTTATCCCACCCATTATTGGATGGTGTGAGTCCTGCAACAAATTTACTGCATTAAATAGTAAAAATAACATGGTGGCCAATAGTGAAATATTATGTCGGACCCTTTAAAGTATGGCATAATCTTTCATTGCTACATGTAATTCTCCTATACTACAACACTGGTTTAACTAATTATTGATTTTTTTTTTTTTTTCTTTTTTTCTTTTTGAAGGTAACCTTAGACGATTTGAACTTCCGATCTCCAAGATGTTAGGTATCTCATTGAGATTTAATCTTAATATGATTGAGAAGCAACATAAAAGAAATGTCATTAGGTGTTCCATTGTTTTCAACTTATTTCCTTGTTTACTTTTGAGCAGCAACAGATCTATATGTACCCTGAATACGGATAAAGTCATTATATATTATTATTATTATTTTTAAAGATAATTTATATTCATATCAAGGAATTCTTCATATATATTTTTTTCTTTTTAGGCAGACAATTTAAACTCATCAGGAGTGTCATCAACAATTTTTTTTTAATTATTTTACTTATAAAATATTACTATTATCCGCCTAAAATTACTAAAAAAATTTTATTATTGCACCCCGCTTTTGAGTCGTATCGTCCCAAGGGTCATATTTAAACATTTTTTAAAAATATGTCTTATTTATTATTTTTTTTATTCTAAAATAATTTGGTATTAATGCATTCAATTTACATTCAATTTACAAAGTACTACTCTATGAATCAAATTTGAAAACATTAATGCAGGAGAATAAGGAAAGTCATTATCCAACATTACTGTTTTAATTATTATTGACCTTGCCATTAGCTGGGCCGCAATATGCCTAACCATAGTTCCATAATATACTTGAAAAAGCCCACAAAGTATTACATGCAGTTTTAGTACCCTCAAGCCCAGCCCAACAATATGCATAGAGTCAAAACCATTTCTTGGGCCTATCATCATTTGTTAAATCAAACTTTGCACACCTATTCTGCTAACCTTGACGGGTGAAATTACCCTAGCTGCGCAACAAGGTAAAAAAAAAAAAAAACCAAACCTTCAAAAATCTTCTTACTTGATACAATTTGCCAATGGTAAAATTTCATATGGGTTCGATGTCCTTTTATCTTCAATGAATGGCCCGGCATTCAATGCGGGTCGAAGCATATGGTTGCCCGGTTGGTTAAATGCTATTAATGAGAATAGTTAGACCATCTTCAATACTAAAAGTTATTTTCGCATGCCAAATCTATATTTTGACAGGTACTAGAGTGTCAAAATGTTACATTTTAGCAATTCTGTTCCAATGGTGCATTTCATGCAAAATACTATTTTTTGACACAATCACCATTCTTTTTCAATTACCATTCCCACCATTCATATTTGCATCAGTAATATATATTAGGCACATTCCAAGTCAAGTTGTAAATATTAGAAGGAAACTAAAATTAAACCTAATTAAAAAGAAGCAAAAATCTAAAATATCTGGTCAAAAAAGAACCAAAAAAAAAAAAAAAAAACAATTTTTTAATAATTTTTTTACCGTTATTTGTGAATTAATTTTTTTATATAATATGCATTTTTTCTTTTTCAGAAATTTATATATATTACATATATATATGTGTGTATATTATATATATTTGATTATATTATTATTAAAAATATATATAGTTTTAGGGCAAATCATTTCAGCCTCCCCAATCGCCTCCATCTCTGTTCTCAACTCTGAGAACTTGCCCCATTTCTCTCTCTCTCCAACTACAAACTATAAAATCTACAAGAATCAAAAGTTTAAAACCCATATATTTCAGTTTATCTATCTTTATGCAAGAATCCAAAGTTCAAAACCTATTACCTATATCAAAACCCATATCTTTTAGTTTTCATCGCCCGCTGTTCCAGTTCGGGTTCGTTGTTCGCAAGCTTCAGCCGCTGTCTCTCAACTCCCCTCCCCCCCCCCCCCCCCCCTTTCCAACTGCTAATCAAGGTCTGTAGGGGAAGAAAAAAATACAAAAATCAGACAACAGAAGCAGGAGGTGGTGTTCGTCGCCTTTAAGTGCCGGTCGCTATCGATAATAGCCAGTTGTTGCAAATGGATGAGAGAGAGAGAGACGGTCGTTGCAGATGGATGACAGCGAATTTTAAGATTGATGATTGATCCATGTTTTATACTCAGCTTAATAAAATATTTTGAATTTGTTCAACAACTAATTTATAATTAGGAGACTATTATTGTCACTACGGTCATTATTTATTTATGATTAACTACAAGTACTTTTAGAATTAATCACCAATGTCTCGTGTTGATATCTTCTTCTTTTTTTCCTTTTAAAAAAATTTATCATTGTTTCTCTCTCATGATGATCTAGATTCTCTTTCATATATGGACTGCATTTGTGACCTGGTATGAAATTGGTTTCCTGCTACTTTCCTACAAAGATCAAGCATAAGTTTAAGGTCAAGTTGCTATTGGAAGGGATTTTACAAAGCTAGAGGATTGTTAGCTATTGGTGTTTGGTAGAAATAAAATATAAAAATAGCTATTGCTATTTGTTTTGTTAGATTTGGTAGAAAAAATGGTAAAGGTAAATTTTGACAGCCAAATAACAACCCATTGGAAAGCCTAATTTTAACCCACCTGCTATATTTTGTAGTTAAATTCACCATCTGATAGTGGCTATTGGTGTCTTTATTAACTTTGTCAAAGTTGAAGGGTTGTCATTGTTCAAAAAAAGCTCAACTTGTATATGGTTGTCATTATGCTAAACCTCAGGGGGTGTCAATGTAATTAACCCTAATTAATAATAATAACTGCCACTCTAAGCCGTAAAAAGACGACGAACAACTAAGAACAGGTTCAAAGTTTGCAAGGCATGCAGTTTTCAGGCCCAAAGGTGAAGGAGGATTAGGCATTCCCAACCTTGAGGTAGCAAATAGAGCTGCTATCCTGAGATATATTTGGGATCTTCAACCGAACAACTTAGACAGAATTTGGATCAAGTGGTGCAGAATTTATCTGATCACAGAAACTTTTGGAGCCTGAAACTTCTACACATATAAACAAATTTGTTAATTTTATTTAGAGAGTTACTTGCATGTCATGTAGTAATAATTTCTCCAAAGTATCATTTAATTAAAAATAAAAGAGTGGAGTCATGCAAGGATTTAATTAAAAATATAAAAAGAGTGGAGTTATGCAAGGATTTAATTAAAAATATAAGAGACTCACATTTTTTTTTTATATAATATATCTTGATTTATTATTTAGACCCCCTCTCTCTGTTTCTTTTTAAATAAATGTATTACATTTTCAAAGTGAAATGACATTAATATTCTTAATTTCTAGATAAAAGAATCAAATATTAGAAGTATTTTTGTCATTTAAATAAAAAAAAATTTCCAAAGTCATTTATATCAAATAAATGTATTCCACTTGCTCTATCTTGCCCCTGGGTGTGTGAAATGTGTGAGAGAATGCGCCAATGCGGAAGGTTTTACAAAATATTTACAAAATTTGCTTAGATTTATGATCCAAGTATTTCCTTTCTTTTAACCTTAATAAAAATCGAATCACATCGTGAGAGTTCTTTGTCAGAAAATATATAAATATTTACGAAATCTACTCCTTTTTTTTTTTAAAAAAAAAAAAAAAAAAACTCAGTTTTAAGAAAGATTTTACGTATTATTAATTTATTTTTAAAATTCCTTGAGAACAAATCAAAATTTTTTGAGATGAAACCAAACAATTTCTAATAGCCTGTCTAATTATGTTCTTTAAAAATAGTCTAAATAACTTTAGAAAAAATATAAACATTGTTTTTAGGAAAAAAAATCGCTAAATCATTATTTTATTAAAACTACGACCAAAATTACTAACTAATACTATAAATAATTGCACAGAAATCAATTCATTTCCAAATGGAACCTTATGGAGTTGAAAATGTAAAATCAAGCACCATTTAATTAAACATCTAACAGCAACAAAAAGTTTCAACATAAAAATACTAATAAATTCAAAGACCATTACAAAAACATCTCATTTTTTCCTGCTGCATTGCATAACTTGTCATCAGATAGCATCCCTTCATATTTCACATTTGACCTAACTTCCTAACTAAAAAAATCTTCACATCTACGGATTTCGATCAAATTCTCTTGCTTAAGTTTCGCAAGTATCAGTCTTCATCTTCACAAGTTATGGTGCCTAATTCCCGGATCTTCACGTCAATGCATATCAATAAAATTATCTTGCTAAAGTTTCACAAGTAGCATCAGTATTCATCTTCAGGTATAACTTCTTCATCATCACTTGCTGTGTACAGTTCACCAGGAGGAGCACGCGAAGTTTTATCTCCAGGGGGTCTGAGAGATTTCTCCTCTGTATCCCGAGATAATAGTTTCCTCATTTCTGTAAACAAATCACAAATCAGAGATGATAGGCAGTCCAAGTTATAGAGAAGAGAATAGGAATTTCGTTAGTGGAATAGATGATACTCACTTATCCCATCTTCCTCCTTAAAATAAAAGAGCTCCATCCGTGCATAGAATACAAAACCAAGCTGGAAAAAGGAAGGGATAGATATTATAAGACAGAAATACTCAAAAATTCATCCATTCATGACTTTCCAATCAGTTCCATTCACAAACCACCTGTAAGATTATTATACATTGAGCCAGTCATCTTCTTAGCACAAAAAAATCCATCATATAGTAGGTATTAACTGCTGACATTGTGCTAATTTAGTTTAGATTAAAACCCTCAAGGTATGCAACTCCCTCCAAGACTCCAAGTAAACCACATTGATTTTGGATCCAATGGTCATCATAGTAGCTTTCAAAGAAAGAGATCGAGAAGATTCAAAGAACTGCACGGGGAATTTAAGTGATGACATGGTGAGTTTGGATAACATCAAAAGAAGAGGGAAAACTGGAAATTCAACCTATAAATGTCATCACTACAACACCCTTATCCAGTTTCATAGAGGGGCTCTAACAATTTAGAAAATGCAACAGTATGGATCACAACATCAATTTTAGTTGCTGTAATCAATGGGTGGTGTTGAGATGTTCTTTTTGTTATCATTCCTTGGACAGAACACCCACAAAGGGAGATAGATCCTCAAGACATAAAAATGCGTGAAATTCATCAGCTAGTTTTTCCTTATTTTTACTTAAATTTATATATAAAATAACATATCAATTATGTCGCAGTGATTTTTTATTGCATAAGCATCACATGAGTACTTATTATACTATGATTTTTTATTTTTATATTTATAAAAAAGGAAAGATTATGAATCTTGTAGAGCACTCCTAAATACTCGCCATTGACAAATTGTTGAAGTGTTAACATGCACAAAATGAACAAACGACAATTTCCAAGAGAGTCACAAGCAAAGAACCCACAATTAAATCTTTGCAATCCCACTCCTATTTAATTTTTTTGAAGTAACAGCTTAATAATGTTGACTTTGTGCCAAAATGATCTTCAAACTAATTTCACACTTTGAATGAAGAGAATGCACAGCCTTCTTCTTTGGATAGGTATCAATTGATCAAACTTTACGGTTTTCATGTTCTTTTGGAGTTTTATTAAATGAGTTGGCAATTAATAATCAATATGTCCACAAAATGAAGTTGTCCAACATGGCCTTACCTCATCCTTTGGGGTGGCAAGAGATGCTACTAAGGATTAAAGCTGGTGGTCTGGCTAATATAAAAAATTTCAAATTGATAAGTGCTGAGGAATGAAAATCTAAACACAAAAATAAATACATTCTCAATAAAATTTTTTTTGATGAAAAAAAAATATATATATTATTATTGAGAATGTATTTATATAAGTAGCACATTCTCAATAAATACATTCTCAATAAATTATATATAAGTAGCACACATTGGACACAAGAATAAAATTAGAGAATATGGTTTAAACATGAAAATAAATCTATGAAGGTGGTGAAAGGATTTAAGAAAGGCCAACGGTTGAGGGAGAGTATAAGGGTATCTTAGTTTATGACAAGCAAAAATAGCCAAAATGAGTAACATGGAAAATAGGATTCATGCAGCATTATCTATAAGTTAGGACAAAAGGCGCTGTTGATATGGGTATTCAAAGTATCCCCAATCTTAATACTCAACCGAAGGAATAATACAGGCTGATTGGTGAACTTCAGTGACACCAACGTACAAACAAGTAACTCAACTCAAGGAAGCCTTTTCCCAATTTGGGGCCGTTTACATGAATACCTTTTCATCATTCCACTCTATCTAAGGCCATGACTTCAGTTAAGATCACGTGTCATCATATTTTCCCTAACTATCTCAACCAAATAAATAAAAACAATAACAATATAGAAAGAAAAGCTTCGATTTAGTTGGCTATTTCAAGAAATTTTCAAGAAAAAAATTAGAACAAGGTATGAATAGCTGCTAAAGGAGAAAAAACAGCTCTAAGAATAGCCCTTCTCCTAACAAACAAAAAGCACATAAATTGCCTTAGTCTATTAAAAAATGCACAAAGTTTCCTTAACGCGAGACTCTAACAGTGTATGCTACATAGTGCAGCCACAAATACTCAAAGACATGTACATATAAATACATAGATGCATTATCCATATGTGATACATAGATAACCTCATAAGCCCGACTGCCTGTTACAATACTGGCTTAAAAACTGAAGTTCTTCGAGTTTGAAGCAGAAGAGGTTAAACAAAAAACATACAGAATGGTTTTTGGGTCTGTAATCTCGTGACCGTAAACAACACACAGATTTTCTGCTTGTAAACGCTTAAGAGAACTCAGATGTTGTCTGAATTTCTTATATGCATTAAGTTTATGTGCTTCCTTTCCGCTTGTATGTCCTTTCCGCATTTCGTGTAAGTGTTCGTGTAAATAAGATTAGTACGAATATAACGGGATAAAAAAGTATATAGCCAAAGAGGCTATTCAAGAACGGTTGGCCACATCAAAGACAAAAGCCTTACCTTTTGCTAAGCAACATAAGCCCCATCACGAGCTCCATATAAATAGGGTGAATTTATATAGGCTAAAAATAATAACAACAAACCTGAAGGATATATGAAATTTAAATTATCATTCTGATAATTAGAATGATCAGAATCAGTTAATGTTTATATTAGAATTAGCAATAAAACACGTGAGATAGTTTTTTCAATATAATGGACAAATGAAGACTAACTCAACTCACAATACCACATTTTTAGGTCATTCTATGTTTCAAAAATCAAGAAACATAAATCAGAATACTGTAGTGTGTTTTTCCCTTACAGATGGTCAAAGATATCTTCCAGGTGGTTCATCAGGTTCTTGACGAATTGCGGAGAGCAATACTCGGAACTAAAACTCACTGCACTTATATGGCCATGCCATAATTTCCCATGTTTTTCATTTTTTCCCCCAACTATAAAGAACAGATTAAAAAGCATTAGGTGACTAGGTCCACGTATCCTTCCATCAAGTAATAGCAATATTAGCTGATGGATGTAAGAAAAAGTACAGGCAAAGACAATGCAAAGTATAGACATTTATATTCCTGTTAAAAATGAAACCTAGATGTCCCTATAAAAGATACCAAAAGCTTATTAGGTTCCTATGAAGTCGAAGCCCAAGTTATACAGGGGTTTTAATATGACAGAATAATTTCAATTCCAAAAATGGTGTCAATTGACATGGTGCTTTGAGGACATATAATTGAGAGTTGACATACAACATCACTCTGACAAAAAAAAAAAGTGCCAAAATTTGCATTTAACTTTTCTTATTTATTTATCTTTCAGCAAAATGTGGGATTGTTTGAGTTTTGGGGTAAAAATTATGCATATGTGCATGTGGTTCTGTTTTCATTGTACTCCTCTCTACCAGTAACACTTCCAACTGGGTCAATAACCAATAAGCTCCTCTAGCACTATTATCTGTAGCATTACTATCCATCAAAATTTCAACAGACAAACACAATTTAAAATTTTCACAAATTTCAGTTGTCTAAAATCTTGAAACTGTTAATTCTGTGCAGAATTTACTTCTAAATGACATTTTTATTAAAATAATGAACTCACAAAAATCATTTTGGGTGAAACATAATTGCTTTATTGCACAGCATATGCACATGTAAACAAAATAATATTACACATGTTTGTCTTGATAAATCCGAGGACCTAGGTAGAAGGACAAGGTACAAACTCAACATCTAGCTTTACTGTGACATGAATGCCATTAGACCAGACCTGCACTTTTTCCCACTAGGAAGCTAAAAAATTACCATTGCACGTAGCAGTTTCCATGACATTCTCACCATTCAAAGTGAAAAAGTTTATATTTTACTAGACTAGTTGTACTTATATATATATATAAAGGAAGCCCGCGAGTACGTTAATAATGGATATCCTTGTTACAGAAAATCATCTTTCCAATCCTCACTCATTTAATGTGCAAACAGGTATGTTGAAAGATTTAAATATTTAAGTTACACCCTCTCTAATAGCTTAAGCTTTTGGAATAGATGGATTATTAACATGGTATAAGAGCAGGCAAGGTCCTGTGTTCAAACCTTACCGTCACCCTGATTTAAAATTGATACACGTGTTGGACCAAAAGAAGGCTACACGTGAGGGGGCGTATTGAAGGATTTAAATATTTAAGTTATACCATCTCTAACAGCTTAAGCTTTTGGAGTAGATGGGTTATTAACAAGGTAAATAAAAAAAATACTACAACTTCTTTACTGACTTCATCTTTAACCTATCTTCACAATTTTGTAAACCATTCTTGTGTTCCTGAAGAAATGCTCCATCTTAAAGCTACTTTGTAAATCAATCTATCCAAAACTACTTTGACAATTAATCTATAAGCCTTACCTAATTGCTGTGAGGAGTAGATCTCATGCCAAGTAAGTGGGCAATCACTAGCCCTGTCCTTCTGACCATCTCTCTCTCTCTCTCCCCTCTATTTCTTTTTCTTTTTTAGAGGTAAAGTAGTTCAATAATAGGTTCTGAAGGGGCACAACCTGTAAACTTATACAAAATTTATACCACCTTATACAAAGAATCCATAATTTATACATGTCCAAAATTTGTTGACTTGAGGGATTCTCTCTTCCTCTTCACAGCTATGTGAAACACCAAAATCTGCTTTTTTAATCCGTCGTTCAGCTCTGCCACCCATCAAAATGGTGCCCCATTCTGCTCCCCAATATCCACCACATAGGAAAAAAGGGGAATTATCCACCAAGCCTTCTCCACCTGTTAAACATTGCGCACCATCATCAGTAACACTGTAGTGAACCAAAATGACACCAAGATACGTGGGCAAACGTCTCTTCCACTTCTTATGTTGGACTTCATGAGATTCCCTCAAATGTTTCTAACTTAAGCTAAGTAACCAGCATCTTTATTCCCCAACTTCCATCCTCTGACTCTCCGAATATGTTACCTGGAGCACTTTTATATGTGTGTAGGTATGCGTGCGATGTGAGTTTATATATTTAAAGAGAATTATGAGAACTAAAAATTGGCAATTGTTTTTCTAGTAATGATAAATTAAACAAGAGAATACTATCTATCCCCAAAAGAATAGCCCTTACTATTGCAACATTTTTTCCTACATATGCATCCTAGGTTATAATACATTCATCTAGAGGAAATTGATGCCAAGTGAAGAGATCTGTACAAAATGCATGCAGATGTCTCAATATTTCTTGCACAAATCTAAGCAATTTCCAACTTCTTTTCAAATAAAATTTCTCATTCCTATCAAGTATCAACTCATGTCTCTGACAAACAATACTAATCAAATTAATCGCACGGTAAGAACTCATTCCACTTTCTGCAAATGTCTCAATGTTTCTTGCACTAGTCCACCCCATAAATTTAAGTTCTCAAAAGGGGGGAAAAATTATTGCTTTATTTCTCACAGAAAAGGGAAAATTTATAAGGACAATACAAGAATTGTTACATGAGGAACCAAGATTGATTGAACAGACTAAGAGTACAAAAAGAAATGGCAGAGAAGGAGAGAGAAAAGTACTGTATCCTATCATTCGATTTCCGGGAGCATCGGCAACAAGGAAGCAGGGGCGGAGCCAGAAATTTGGTTCGGGGGGCATATTAATACTGATAAAATAATTTTTTTCAAGGAGGCAAAAAATATAATAGTGTAACAACTGTGCAGCAGAATAAGTGAATAAAAAATGAATTAGAAGAGAAAAAAGAAGAAAAAAAAAAAAAAAAAGGGTTATTGCACATAAATAATGCATGAGTGCAAGAAAAAAGAAATTTTTAAGAAGAAAAAGGAATTTTTATGAAGAAAATGAAATAAAAAGAAATTTGAAGAATAAGAAGGAAAAGGAATAAACAACTAAAGGCATTTTTAGAAATAGATAATTTTATGAGGATACTTTAAAATTTTATAAGGGTGTTTTATAAATATTTACAAATTATAGGCATAAAATAAAATAAAATTTAGTGGATTCAAGGGCTGAAGGGCCATTTTATCAATTTTAGGGGGGCATTGTGTCAATTTTTTTAAATTTATATATAAAAAAACAAAAAAATTTAACGGGCAGCATGAACAGGGGGGGCAGCTGCCCCCCAGGCACAAGCTACCTCCGCCCTTGCAAGGAAGTACCGAGGCTCCTTGCAAGGAAGTACCGAGGCTAACTTCCCATGAAAGTCATGTAGATATTCATATCGAACTACATTCATCACACAATATATATGCTTCAAACCCTCCCCTTTTATCAATTCATTAACTCAATCAAGAAAACAATAACAGATATGGACCAAATAAGATGCCACTTACTGTTACAGCGAGACGGTCAAGATTTACAGACGCGAATCGGAGAAGATCGTTGCAGTCAAATCTTCGAATGGTCGTCATCTCTCTCTCTCGCACTGTGTGTGTGAATTGTGTGAAAGAATGGGCCAATGCGGGAAAATAACATCCCTCTACGTTTTTTAAAGATTGGGCCCAACCGCCGGTCTACCTGACCCAGCTATAAACCGCTTTGCACCTGTAAGTATCATTTCTCAGTGGTTTAATTTTTTTTTGAAAAATTCTAATAATAAAATAATTTTTAGAATATTTACAAAATTTGCTTAGACCTATGATTTAGTGGTATTTTCTTTTCTTTCAAACTTAATGGTTCTAGTGACATCATAAAAGTTCTTCGTCAAAGTGTGTATATATATATATATATTTCGAAATCTACTGTTTTTTTTTTAAACCATGTTTTAGTAACTCTTTTCCAAAAGCTATAGTGAAAAGATTTTACGTTTTAAATTTTAAAATTATTTGAGATCAAAATATTATTGTTTAGAGATGAAACCAAACAATTTCTAATACTCTGTTCAATTATGTTCTTTTAAAATAGTTTCAACAACTATGGAAAAATGTATACATTTATTTTAGAAAAAAAAAAATAGCCAAAACATTATTTTAATTATTTTTTTTTAAAAAATAACAAGCTAAATTAATCAAAAAATATATTTATAATTATTTCCAATATTGTATTTCTAGAATTTTAGCGTTTCAGTCTTGATTAGAGTTTCACTCCTAATTGGAGTTGAAACCTTGGTATTTTCGTAGTCCTAAGGGCATCTCCAATAGACTCTTCGAATTTGCCACATCAGCATTTTTTTATAGCCACATCAACATTTTTCATAGCCACGTCAGCGTTTTAGAATCTCCAAATTTTAGCTATCGGATGTACTCCAATGGTACATTTTCACTCTCCAAAAATATTAATATTTTAATATTTTTAAAATTTAAAATAAAATTTATTTTTTAACTTTTTCCTAACGGCTATATTTCTAGCGGTTATATTTAAAATAAATAAATAAATATGTATATAATTATTTTTTTTAAAAAAAATTCAAAAAATAGGTTTTTGTGCCAATATAGCTGTTAAGGCACTGTTTGGGTCAGCCAAACAGTGCCTAAAGCTGCTATATGGCAGTAGTAATATTTTAAAAAGCAAATTAAAAATAAAAAAACACTTCTATCTATTATTTTTTAACTTTTTTACCCAAAAAAGCCTTTAAGGCACTGTTTCTGTCAGCCAAACAGTGCCTTAACGGCTCTTTGGTTCAATTATTTTGAGGAAAAAAAAAAGAGGCCAAAATCAGCCAAACATGCCTTACCAAATAGTGTTTTGGGCTAAATACTGTTTGGGCCAGAATTAAAATAGAAAAAGAAAACTGATGCGGGCCCGCAAATCGCCAACCCAATCTTAGTAATTGGCGACCTGGATCAAGAGCCTCTTTATAGGGCCCACTTTTTGGAGAGTCCATTGGGGCAGGCCAATCTTCAAATCTGGCCCAAAATCACCGGATCCCTCACCATTGGACCTGCTCTAAAGTAATACTAAATTACTAATTAATACTTTGTGACAAAAAGAAAAATATTTTAAAATCTGTCATAAATCTCTAAAATCACTTTATGCATTTTTATTAAAACTTGGACCAAAATTACTTACTAAAACTATAAATAATTGCACAGAAATCCAATCATTTCAAAACTTTCAATCCAAATGGAACCTTTTGGAGTTGAAAATGTATAACCAAACACCAGTTAAGTAAACATCTAACAACAACAACAACAAGTTTCAACACCAGTTAAGTAAACATCTAACAACAACAACAACAAGTTTCAACATCAAAATAGTATATTCAATTGTTCCTGCTACAAGGAATAGCTTGTCATCAGATAGTGTACATTCATATTCATATATCACATTTCTCACAAGTTCATAACAAAAAAAATCTACCACCGGTATACGGTGCCTAATTCCCGGATCTTCACATCAATGCATTTCGATCAAATTCTCGTGCTGAAGTTTCACTAGTATCAGTATTCATCGTATTTGCGTAGAGCATCATCATTTGCTGTGCCCAGTTCATCCGGAGCATAAGAACTTTTAGGTCTAGGGGGGATGATAGTTTTCTTTTCTTTATCCCGAGATAATGGTTTCCTCATTTCTGTAAACAAATCACAAATCAGAGAGGATATGCAGTACAAGTTATAAAGCAGGGAATAGGAATTTCATTATTGAAACGAGAGAGGATGCTCACTGAACCCATCCTCCTTGCCCTCAAAAAACTTCTCCTTCCGTTTATAGATTACGTAACCAAGCTGGACAAAAAAGAAGGGATAGAGATTATAAATAGAAATACCGAAAAATTCAACCTAGAAATTCGAAAGAAGAGGGAAAAGAACTATAAATTCAACATATAAATGTCATACCTACAACACACTTATCTAGTTTCATATATGGATCACGATGTTAATTTTAGTTTCTGTAATCAATGGGTGGTGCTGGGATATTTTTCTTGTAAGAATTCCTTCAACCAAAAGGCATGGAATTCATCAGCAAGTTTTTTTTATATCATAGTGATTTTTTTATTATGTGTGCATGTGTGTGTGTGCGAACATATAATTAAATCCAAAAATTCCTGGAGTTCTGTTGAAATATACAAAGTTCGCAGCTCATGTGAAAATAAGGTTAGCTCTACAATTTGTCAAAAAGGAAAATAGATAACCACTACCTCCTCAAACATCTTTATTTTCCATGAGTGTGATGCTCTCAGAATGAGGTCCACATAGAATGCAGCGTCACTGCCAAAAGAAAGGTACTTTAGGACTAAAGCTGAGAGAACAGCGCGCGTAAATTATAAGATTCATTAAGGTAAAGACTGCAACTGGTAAAGATGAAGAAAATACAGGTAGTTATCATGATAGCATACAATTGAATATGAGATTTTCTATTCATTTTATTCAAAAACATACATTTCGTTCATAAGTGAGGTGAAAACCTCGAGAATAAATTTTCTATAGAAAAAGAAAGAGGGAAAAATCATGAATTGTGTAGAGCACTCTTAAATACTCGCCATTGTCAAATTGTTGAAGCATTAACATGCACAAAATGACCAAACTGCAAGTTGCAAGAGAGAGTCATAAGAAAAGAAACTACATTGAAATGTTTACAAAGCCCTGGACTCTTGTTTAAAATTTTGAAAAAGCAGTTAAATAACGGTGACTTTGAGCAAAATGATCATCAACCTGATTTCACACTTTGAATGAAGAGCATGTGCAGCCTTCTTCTTTGGATAGGGATCGAATATCAATTGAACAAAATTTACACGCTCTTTTGGAATTTTTCTTAATGAGTTGGCAATTGGTAATCAATATGTCCATAAAATGAAGTTGGTGGTATGGCTAATATCAAAAACTTCTATTTTATAAGTTCTACGGAATGAAAAGGTAAACAAAAAATCAAATACATTCTCCAAGTAGCGAAAATATTGGACACGAATAAAATCGGTGAATATGGTTTAAAAATGAATATAATTTACGAAGGTGGTGCAAGGATGAGAGAAAGGCCAACGGTTGAAAGAGAGTAGAAAAGCATATTAGTTTATGACAAACAAAAATAGCCAAAATGAGAAACATGGAAAATAGGATTCATGCAGCACTGTCCATAAGTTGGGACAAAACGCACTGTAGGGTTGGGTATTCAAAATATCCCCAATCTTTACACTCAACCGAAGCCATAATACAGGCTGATTGGTGAACTTTAGTGACACAAATGTACCATTAAAAAATATAAAAAAAAATAAATAAATAAAAAGACAAACAAGCCACTCAACTCCACAAAGCCTTTTCCCAATCTTTGGGGCCGGTTACACGAATACTTTCTCATCATTCCATTCTAAGGCCATAACCTCAGTTAAGACTACATGTTATTATATCTTTCATAACTATCTCAACCTATATAGACAAAAAGAATAACTACATAGAAAGACAAGCTTAGATTTAGTTGATTATTTTTTAAAAAAAATTCCAGCAAAATTTTAGAATGAGCAGTTGTTGAAGGAGCCAAAAAAAAAAAAAAAAAAGCTCTAGAAATGTCCCTTCTCTTAACAAACAAAAAGCACATAAATTGACCAAGTCTATTAAAAAATGCACAAAAGCTTCCTTAACGTGAGAGTGAGAGTATATACCGCATAGTGCAACGCACCTGCAGCATCTAAATATCCACACATCTACTCAAAGACATGTACATATAAGATATATACATGCACTATCCTTATGTGCAACATGGATAACCTCGTAAGTCTGATTGCCAGTTACAATAGTGACTTCACAACTTTAGTTTTTCAAGTTTGAAGCAGAAGAGGTTAAACAAGCACAATATAAGATTAGTACAAATATAATGAGATAAAAAGACAAAAGCCTTACCTTTTGATGAGCTACATAAGCCCCATAATGAGCTCCATAGAATTAAGTACAGTGAATGTATACAGGCTAAAAAAATTAACAAACCTAAAGGATATATGAGGTTTAACTGATCATTCTGACATATTAGGACGATCATAATCAATTAATGTTTATATTGATATTAGCAATAAAACACATGAGAAAGTTTTTCCAGTATGATGGACAAATGAAGATTTACTCAATTCACAATACCACACATTCTCAGATTATTTTACGTTTCAAAAATAAAGAGACATAAATCAGAATACTTTAGTGTGTTTCGCTCTTACGTATGGTCAAAGATATCTTCCAGGTGGTTCGCCAGGTTCTTGGCGAATTGAATTATGTGATACTCAGGAGCCAAAGCCAAACCAAATATCTGGCCATGCCAGTAGTCATGTTTTTGAGTTTTTCCCATAACTATAATGAACAGATTAAAAGGCATTAGGTCCACGTAGCCTTCCATCAAGTAATAGCAACATTAGCGGATGGACGTAAGCAAAGTACAGGCAAAAACAATGCAGAGTATAGACATGGATTCATATTTTTGTAAATTCTATCTGAATGAATTCTTTTTTAGCAAGAATCTGTTTATTTTTATATTCCTGTTAAAAAAGAAACGTAGTTGACTTGTCCCAATAAAGTTATCAAATGCTTATTAGGTCCATACAAATTCAAAGCCCAAGCTATATAGGGGTTCTAATAAGACCAAATAATTTCAATTCCAAAAGTTGGGTCAATTGATATGGTAATTTGAGCACATATAATTGAGAGTTGACATATAACATCACTCTGACAAGAAACATATCCAAAATTTGCATTTATCATTTCTTATTTATTTATTCTTTTGGCAAAAGATGTGATTGTTTGAATGGGATGGGGGGTGGGGAACGACCACTATAGAATCAAAGCACAGTAGTAAAAAATATGCATATGTGTCTTGTTTGCATCGTACTCCTCTTTACCAGTAACACTTCCAACTAGGGCAATAACCAATAAGCTCCTATAGCCCTATTATCTGTCAAAATTTCAACAGACAAACACAATTTATAATTTTCAAAAAATTTGATTGTCTAAAATCTTGAAACTATTAATTCTGTGCAGAATTTAATTCTAAAATTATTTTTTCAATCCTTACTCATTTGATGTGATTATTAATTACCCAAACTGTAAAAATAAAAAATAAAAAACTACTTCTAACCAACCATCTTTAGCCTATCTCCATAATTTTGTAAATCATTCTCATTTTATAGGCCTTACCCGATCACTTGATGTGTAGATATCATGCCAAGTAGGTGGACAATCACTAGCCCTGTCCTTCTGACCATGTCTAAGGGAGCGCTCTCTCTGTCTCCTATTTATTTTTCTTTTTTGGAGGCAAAGTAGATCAATAATAGGTTCCGAAGGGGCACAACCAGTAAACTTATACAATAACATATACCAATTTTTTTTTTTTTTTTTTTTTATAAGTAAGATTTTATTGAAAACGCTCAAAAGGGGAGTGGAACCCAAAAAAACACAGGGCCAAAAGGCGCCTCAAACCTTCAAAGAGGCCAAAAAAACAAAAATCTCCTATATAGATCTATAATCTCTCTCTGAGACCCAACAAAAAAGAGTGGAAATAATAGAGAACTTAAGCATAGAAATAGATTTGAACCCAACATATACAACCTTATACACCGAAATTTATACATGTCCAAAATTTGTTGACTGGAAGGATTCTCTCTTCCTGTAAACTGCTATATGGAACACAAAAAATCTGCTTTTTTAATCTGAAATTTATTGCAACACATTTTTTCCTATATATTAGGATTCCATTACCTTTATAGATATATGTGTGTGTGTGTGTGCATAAAAATACAAAAGTATTGGTTTAAAAAAAATAGAGCTTGCTTTCCTACAAATCCTTTCTAATTAATTAATTTTTTTCTTTCTGGCATCCTAGGTTAAAATCAATTCATCCCGAAGAAATTCATGCCCAGTGATCAAGGTTTCTTGCACTAGCCTAAGCTATTTCTAACTTGTTTTCAAATAAAATTTATCATTCCTATCAAGTATCAAATCATGTCTCTGAAAAAGAATACTAATCAAATAATTTGCACGGTAAAATCAGATTAGAACTAATTCCAGTTTCTGCAAATGTCTGGCTGTTTCTTGAGCTAGTCGACCTCATAAATTTAAGTTCTCAAGAGGGAGAAAAACTTATTTCCCACGACTGTATATCGAAGGCAAAACATTCAAGGAGACATGAAAGAAAATATAATTCAAAACCGACTCCTTTATTCAGAAAAAAATAAATAATTAATTAATTAATTAAAGGACAATACAAGAATTGTGGTCACAGCTAGATGTGAAAATAAGCAACATAACACAATCATTTGAAAAGCAGAAGTGCATGTCACATAAGGAACCAAGATTGAATGAATAGAATACAGAAACATCAGAATGAGAAATTGAACAGATTAAGAGTACGAAAGAAATGGCAGAGAGGAGAGAGAAAGTACTGAATCCAACGAATCGATTTCCGGGGGCTTCGGAAACAAAGCAGTACTCAGACCACTTTACCAAATATCCCATGTACTCATCCATACTGTACTGCACTCATCATACAATATATATATATATATATATATATATATAGTTTCAAACCCTCCCCTTTTATCGATAACTCAATCAAGAAAACAATAATAGACATAGATGAAATAAGATAACACTTACTATTTTAGTGAAATGATCAAGATTTACAGATGCGAATCGGAGAAGATCGTTGCAGCAGAATCTTCGAATTGTCGTCATCTCTCTCTCTCTCTCTCTCTCTCTCTCTCTCTCTCTCTCTCTCTCTAGCTCTCTCTTGCATCGTGTGTGTGTGTGTGCGCGTGTGAATTGTGTGATAGAATGCGCCAATGCGGGAAAAAAAGCCTTCCCTGTGCGTTTTAAAAAGATTGGGCCCAGCGACCGGTCTACCTGACCCGGCTATAAACCGGTTTGTTTTATAATTAAAAAAAAAAATCATTTCCCGAAATCTCTAATAATGAAAAAAAAAAATTTTAATATTTACAAAATATACTTATATACCCATGTGAATATGTGATCAGGTGATATCTCTTTTCCTTTTAACCTCAATAAAAGAAGTAAAGTGTTCGGGTCTCTCCAGTGACATGGTAACTCGTAAGAGTTCTTTGCTAGAAAAAAAATATACATGTTTACAAAATCTTTTTAAATAAAAAAAAAAAAAAAAAAAACTCTGTTTTCAAAAACTGTAGTGAAAAGATTTTGCTTATTATTTATAATTTTTACTTGTTTGAGAACATAACATTATTTTTAGAAATTAAACAATCAATTTCTACTACTTTGTTTAATTAGGTTCTTTGGAAATAATTTTAAAAACTTTAGAAAAAAAATAAAACATTTAGGCTACGTTTGTTTGGACATAAAATATTTTTCAGAAAATATTTTTTTATTTTCTGGTATTTGGTTGTCGTAAAATATTTACAAACAAAAAAAATATTAAAATTTAACAAAAATAACTTATCCACAAATTATTTTATCTACCCCACCCGATGGACTCGATCACAACCTTGACGTAAACATTTGCCAAACACCGACAAAGTAAAAATAAAAGAATATTTTACCTGAAAAAAATATATATATTTTTCAAAAAAAATATTTTACGTCGAAACAAACGAGCCTTAAAGAAAAAAGCTCTAACCCTGCCCTGTCCTAATACCTTGAGACAAACACTTTCTATGCAACTGACAAAAATACTATGATTTCTCTTGCAATGTATGAGTTGGAAGCATGAATTTATACATATCTTGCTATGTTTTATGGAAATCTTAGGCCATTGCTGTATTCAGTAGGAAACCAGCAATGTTAAAACATGTTCTCGTGAGGCAAGCAGAAAAAATGCAAGTACCTTAATGGCAGGGGGCTGCACGTACTCCTCATTTTGCTACTAGGAAGAGTAGGCATTCGGTGTGTTCGGTGCACTGGGCACCGGGCACATCACAACCATCCGTGTTGTATACATGCACATGTACAACACGCGCGAATACGGACAGCTACGATGTGCACGGTGCACACCGAATACCTACTCCTCCAAATAGCATAATGAGGAGTACAGGCAACCCTCCCTCTGCCATTAAGGTACTTGCATTTCAAATATCTCCTCTCTCTAATCAAGGCATACAAGCCTCTCAAATCACTCTCTGCATTTTTATTAAAACTTAGACCAAAATTACTTACTAATGCTACAAATAATTGCATAAAAATCCATTCATTTCAAATCATTCAATCTAAATGGAACCTTACGGAGTTGAAAATGTAAAATCAAGCACCATTTAACTAAACATCTAACAACAACAAAAAGGTTCAACGTAAAAATACTAAATTCAAGACCATTACAAAAACATCTCAATTGTTCCTGCTGTAAATGCATAACCCCTCATCAGACAGCACACGTTCATATATCACATTTGTCATACTTCTGTTCCTAACTAAAAAATCTACCACCTGTATATGGTGCTATCACATAGATGCATTTCGATCAAATCCTCTAGCTAAAGTTTCACAAGTACCGGTCTTCATCTTCGTATATCACATTTGTCACAAGTTCATATCCTGCTGTAATGCATAACTTGTCACCAGACAACGTACATTCATATTCATATATCACAATTGTCAAAAATTCATTACTAAAAAATCTACCAACCACTATATGGTGCCTAATTCCGGGATCTTCACATCAATGCATTTCGATCAAATTTTCTATGGTACTGCAAAAGATACGACAGAGCATGCTCAAAATTCATCTTTATCTGCTTCATTTTCATCAATTGCTGTGTACAGTTCACCAGGAGGAGCACGTGAATTTTTATCTCTAAAGGGGATGAGAGATTTCTTAGTTGTATCCCGAGATAATGCTTTCCTCATATCTGTAAACAAATCACAAATCACAAATCAGAGATGATAGGCATTAGGCAGTACAAGTTAAAAAGCAGAGTAGGAATTTCATTATTGAAATAGAGACTCACTTAATGCATCTTCCGTGCCACGAAAATAGCGCTCCCTCCGTCTATAGATGACATAATCAAACTGGAAAAAGAAAAAGGGTTAGAAATTATAGATAGAAATATTGAAAAATTCATCCGTTCATGATTTACCAAGCAGTTCCATTCAGAAACCACCAGTAAGATAATTTAACTTGGGTCATGCAACATTTGAAGATTATTATATATTGAGCCAGTTGTCTTCATAGAACAAAACAATCCAAGAAAGATCAACAATAGATACTATCCATCACATAGTGGATATTTGCCCAGCAAGTGCAATTACTGGCCATGTCTCTAGGCTTTGAACTACTGACAGTATGCTAATTTAGATTAAATCCCTCAAGGTATGCAACTCCCTCCGAGTAAACCACAAAGAGTTTGGACCCAATGGTCGTAATAGTAGCTTTCAAAGAAAGAGAGAAGATTCAAAGAAATTCATGGGGGATTAAGTGATGACGTGGTGAGTTTGGATATTATCAAAAGAAGAGGGAAAACTAGAAATTCAACCTATAAATGTCAAAACTACAACACCCTTATCTAGTTTCATAGAGGGGCTTTAACAATTTAGAAAAATACAACAGATATGGATCACAACGTCAAGTTTAGTTTCTGTAATCAATGGGTGGTGCTGAGTACTCATTTTACTATGTAATGAAGGAACTCAAGAAAGCTCGCATCATCAAAGCTCGCATCATCTATTTAGTGTTTTCCTTTTTTATTTACACCACTTAACTATAATTAAAAGGGTCCATAATGCAGAACCTGTATATTTTGGAGCTTTTGGCTCATCCTCGCGATTGATTTATTTTTTTCCCATTTCTCCTGATAAAAACCTTTAAATTATCTGGATTTTTTCTATATAATACCAAAAAACTCCAAATTAATTATCAAAAGATAGGAAAACTCCAATCTAGTCGAAATTGAAAATTCAATTATATGGAAAAAATCCAATCTAGTCGAAAATATAATATATATATATATATATAGAAAGAGAGAGAGAAAGAGAATAAGCTTATCAACAGATCCCTGTTATGACAAGAGTCAGAACCTTATTGACCGCTGGATTGGAAAAAGGTCTTCAGGTCCATGAATACAAAGACTAAAACAAAAGAATCTTGAAATAAAATTTTCAGTCCAACAGCAAATAAACATGCGCTCGTGACTTGTCCTAAGAGGGACCTCTTGATAGTATTTTATCCCGTGTGTCCGGGTGTGTGTGTGTGCACGCATATAAAAATTAAATCAAAATGTTTCTGGAGTTCTGTGGCAAAAAAATGATGCTCAGTAAGAAGGTTTACAGACCAATTGGTGGTACAGTAATTGAAGTGGATAGAAGAGCCTTAAAAAGAACATTTGTGCTCCATTTGGTAGGAAGGAAGGAAGAGGGGTGGAGAGAAAATAGGAAGGAAGAAATAAATTTCCTTCGATTGGTAAAGAGGAGACAAGAGAGGAGAAAAGAGGATGGATGAATCATCCTTCCTCTTTCACAAATTTTCCCTCCAAATATGGACGGAAGACACGAAGGAAGAAAGACAATGCTATTATAGAAGTTTTTAAGTTACAAATTTTCCTTATACTAAACACTCTCTCTTCCCTTATCTCCTAACAAACAAAATAAGGTTTTATCTCATTCATCTATTCTTCTCTCCCTTCCATCCAATTTTCTTCCTTCCTACCAAACACAGCATTATACACAATTTTCATCACAAATATTTTAAATGGACCCCAAAAGTTCGCAGCTCATATGAAAATAAGATTAGCTCTACAATTTGTAAAAAGTAAAATGGGAAAACTTAGATAGCCCTACCTCCTCAAACATCTTTATTGTCGATGATTTTGATGTACTCACATGGAAGTCCACAAAGTATGCAGCGTCACTGCCAAAAGAAAGGTACTTTTAGGACTGAAGCTGAGAGAACAACCCACGTAAATTGTAAGATTCATTAAGGTAAGACCATAATTCGTAATGCTAATAATTGCCACATAATAAGGTGAAGAAAATACAAGTAGTTATCATAATAGCATACAACTAAATATGATATTTTCTATTCATTTCCATTAGAAACATACATTTCTTTCGTAAGCGAAGTGAAAACCTCAACACTCAATTTCTTTCTCAAAAAAACAAAAAACAAAAAATAGGAAAAAGAAAATCATGACTGTTGTAGAGCACTCATAAATACTCGCCATTGCGAAATTGGTGAAGAGTTAATAGGCACAAAATGAACAAACTGCAACTTGCAAGAGAGACTCATAAGCAAAGAAACCACAATTGCTATGGACTCTTCTTTAATTTTTTTTTGACGTAAGAGTTACATAATGTTGACTTTGAGCCAAAATGATCTTTAACCCGAGTTCACACTTTGAAGAGAATGCACAGCCTTCTTCTTTGGATAGTTATCAATTTAACAAAATTTACACATTCGTTTGGAGTTCTTCTTTATGAGTTGGCAATTACTTATCAACATGTCCATAAAATAAAGACAGCCAATATGCAGATCTTTATTCTTCTTTGATCAGTTCAGTAACACATGCTCCAACCTGGCCTTACCTCATCCTTGGGGGTGGCAAGAGATATGGCTAATATCAAAAACTTCAAACCTATAAAAACAAATACATTCTCGAAGTAGCAAACATTGGACACGAATAAAATCTGTGAATATGGTTTAAACATGAATATAATTTACAAAGGTGGTGCAAGAATGAGAGAAAGGCCAATGGTCGAGGGAGAGTAGAAGGGCATATTAGTTTATGACAAACAAATCGCCAAAATGAGAAACATGGAAAATAGGATTCATGCAGCACTGTCTATAAGTTGGGACAAAAGGCACTGTTGAGTTGAATATTCATAGTATCTCCAATCTTAACACTCAACCGAAGCCATAATACAGGCTGATTGGTGACCTTCAGTGACACCAATGAAACATCAAAAAGAAAGAAAATAAAAATAAAATGGGCAAACAAGCAACTCAAGTCAACAAAGCCTTTTCCCACTATTTGGGGCCAGTTAAATGAATACATTCTCATCATTCCACTCTATCTAAGGCCATACCTTCAGTTAATACCACAATATAGAAAGACGAGCTTAGATTTAGTTGGCTATTTCAAAAAAAAAAAAAATCCACCAAAAAGTTAGAATGAGCAGCTGTTGAAGGAGCAAAAACAGCTCTAGAAATAGCCAAAAAGCACATAAATTGCCCGAGTCAATTAAAAAGTACACAAAAATTTCCTTAACGTGAGACTCTTGACTGCAGTACATCTGCAGCATCTAAGTATCCACACATATACTCAAAGATATGTACACATAGATATATACATGCATTGTCCCTATGCGATACATAGATAACCTCGTAAGTCCAACTGCCTGTTTCAATAGTGGCTTCACAACTCAAGTTCTTTGAGTTTGAAGCAGAAGAGGTTAAACAACCACAATATAAAATTAGGACGAATATAACGAGATAAAAAAAGGGTATAGCCAAAGAGGCTAGTCAAGAACGGTTGGTCACATCAAAGACAAAAGCCTTACCTTCTGCTAAGCAACATAAGCCCCATCATGAGCTCCATATAAGTACAGTGAATATATACAGGCTAAAAATTTCTAACAAATCTGAAGGATATATGAGATTTAACTGAAAATTCTGACAAATTAGGATAATCAGAATCAATTAATGTTTATATGAAAATTAGCAATAAAAACGCATGGGAATTTTTTTTCAATATGATGGACAAATGAATATTAACTCAATTCACAATACCACATTCTCTGGTTAATTTATGTTTCAAAAATCAAGAGACAAAAATCAGAATACTTTAGTGTGTTTCGCTCTTACGTATAGTCAAAGATATCTTCCAGGTGGTTCATCAGGTTCTTCACGAATTGCTTTGAGCGATACTCAGAAGCAAAGGCCATTTCATTTATATGTCCATGGGGATAATCGAATTCTTGAGTTTGTCCCATAACTATGATGAACAAATTAAAAGGCATTAGGTCCACATATCCTTTCATCAAGAGATAGCAACAGTAGCGGATGCACGTAAGCAAAAGTACAGGCAAAGACAATGCAAAGTATAGACATAGATTCATGTGTTTGTAAATACTATCAGAATGGATTCTGTTTTCAGCAAGAATCTGATTACATTTATATTCCTGTTAAAAAAGAAACCTAGTTGTCTCTATAGCGATACCAAAACTAATTGCGTTCCTCCAAAGTCAAATCCCAAGCTATACAGGGGTTCTAATAGGACAGAATAATTTCCCCAAAAATGGGGTCAATTAACATGGTTCATTGAGCACATATAATTGAGAGTTGACATATAAGTTATAACATCACTCTGACAAGAAATATATGCCAAATTTTGTATTAATCTTTTCTTATTTATTATTGCTCTCGGTAAAAGATGGGATAGTTTGAATGGGGGTGGGGAATGATAACACCATAGAATTAAAGCACTGTAGTAAAATATGTGCATGTGTCTGTTTGCATTGTACTCCTCTCAACACTTCCAACTGGGGTAATAACTAATAAGCTTCTGTAGCACTATTATCTGTCAAAATTTCAACAGAAACATAATTTAAAATTTTCACAAATTTTGATTGTCAAAAGTCTTGAAACTATTAATTCTCTGAAGAATTTAATTCTAAATGACTTTTTTATTAGAAAATGAAGTCGCAAAAATCATTTCGGGTGCAACACAATTGAGTTGTTGGCATGTAGCACGGCATATGCAAATGTAAACAAAACCATATTAGTTTTGATAAATCCGAGGAGCTAGATAGAAGGACAAGGTACAAACTCAACATCTAGCTTTACTGTGACATGAATGCCATTAGACCAGACCTTCTGAGAAGGCATTAGTTGACCCCATCATTTAAAGTTTCTCAAAATTTCCCACAATTGTATATCAAAGGTAAAGCATCCATGAAGATAATGACTGTTTGACTTGCTTTATTTCGCATAATATGTTTTAAAACTGACTACTCTATTGGGAAAGAAAAAAATAGAAAAAAGGTCTTAATTCAAAGGACAACACAAGAATTGTGGTCATAGCTAGATGTGAAAATTAAAAACATAAGGAATCGAGATTGATTGAATAGAATACAGAAACATCGGAATGAGAAATTGAACAGACTAAGACTAAAAATGAAATGGCAGAGAAGGGGAGAAAAGTACCGAATCCCATAATTCGATTTCCGGGAGCTTCGGCAACAAGGAAGTACTGAGGCCACCACGCCAAGAAGTGCCTGTAGCCTTCCACACCGTGCTGCACTCATCACAATATATATATATATGTATGTATGTATATGTTTCAAACCCTACCTTTATATCGATCCATTAACTCAATCAATAAAGCAATAATAAGATATCACTTACTGTTATAGTGAAACGCTCAAGATTTACAGTCGACAATCGGAGAAAATCGTTGCAGCAGAATTTTCGAATTGTCGTCATCTCTCTCTCTCTCTCTCTCTCTCTCTGTTTCTCGTTCTCTCTCACACACACTCTGTGTGTGAGAGTCGTAATAGAATGCGCCAGTGCGGGAGAAAACACTTCCCTCTGCGTTTTTAAACATTGGGCCCAACGACGGCCTACCTGACCCAGCCACAGACAAACTACAAGGGCATGTTAGGTTTAATTTTTTTTTTTTTTTTTCAACTCTAATAATAAAATAATTTCTAAAATAATTATAAAATTTGCACAAATTTGTGGTATCAGTGTATCACCACTTCTTTCAACCTTAAGGCTGGGTGTAAAATATTTTGTATAATATATATATATATATATATATATATATATTTAGTGTTTGGTTGTTGTAAAATATTTATAAGGAAAAAAAAATTAAAATCTAACAAAAATAACTTATCATTTTTTCAGCAAGTTATTTTATACGCCTAGCCTCAACTTATACATTTGCTAAATATAGAAAAAAGTAAAAATAAAAAATTTATATTTTACCAAAAAAATAAAAAAACTTTTTCCAAAAAAAAGCCTAAATGTGGAGGATTCAAGTCTCTCCAATGACATTGTGAGAGTTCTTTACCCCATATATATATATATAATTACAACAAAAAATTAATTAAAAAAAAAACTGTTTTAATAGACTCTTTTTCAAAGACTATAGTGAAAAGATTTTACGTAATATTTTTTAGTTTTAGTTTTAATTCTGTGAGAACAGAACCTTATTTTTAGAAATTAAACCTTCTGTTATTTGAAAATAGTTTCAAAAAGTTTGGAAAAAAATAAAAATTTTATTTAAAACAAATTCTAAATCATTATTTTTATTAAACTTTTAAAAATAACAAGCTAAATTTATCAAAATATTCGTAATTATTTTGAACATTTCATTTCAAAAATTTTAATGTTTCAGTACTTATTAGAGTTGAAACCTTGGAATTTTCTTAGTCCGTGCTTATATATTTTAAACATATTGAGAGTTGAAACCTTAGCATTTTTTAATCCGCGATAGATTTTAATCATATTGAGAAGAACATACATCTCAAATGCTTTATGACTGATTTGAAATCCATACATATAAATCTCTGGAGTCACTATATGCATTTTTATTAAAAACATAGACAAAAATTACTTTCTAATACTATAAATAATTGCACAAAAAGGTTCAACATAAAAATACTAAATTCAAGAACATCACAACATCATCTCAATTCTTCCTGTTGCAGTGCATAACTTGTCATCAGACAGTGTACATTCATATTCATTTATCACATTTCTCATAAGTTCATTACTAAAAAATCTACAACCAGTATATGCACATCCATGCATTTCGATCAAATTCTCTTGCTAAAGTTTCACAAAGTATCAGTCTTCATCTACACCATCAGCAATCCTCATTTACAGTTCGGAAAAAGGAAAAAAAAAAAATCATATACCACATCAATGTATCTACCACCAGGCCCTATATGCCTAATTCCCGGTTCTTCATATCAATGCATTTCGATCAAACTCTCTTGCCAAGGGTTTCACCAGTTGTCTTCATGTTCATCATTTACTGTGTACAGTTCATCAGGAGCATACGAAGATTTATCTCTAGGGGGGATAAGAGATTTCTTTTCTACATCCCGAGATAATGCTTTCCTGTAATCTGTAAAAAAATCACAAATCAGAGGTGATTGGCAGTACAAGTTATAAAGCAGACCAGGAATTTCAATATTGAAATAGAGACTCACTTAACGCGTCTTCCTTGCTGATATAATAGCCCTTCAACCAGACTGGAAAAAAGAAGGGATAAATGTTATAGATAGCAATACTGGAAATTTCATCTATTCTTGATTTACCATGCACTTCCATTTATAAACCACCTGTAAGATAATTTTCAGTAATGCAACATTTGAAGATTATTATTAATTATTGAACCAGTTGTCTTCTTAGCACAAAACAATCTAGGAAAGGTCAACAATAGAAACTATCCTTCACATAGTAGGTGTTTGCCCAGAAAGTTCAATTACTGGCCAAAAGAATCTTGAAATTCAGTACAACAAAAAATAAAGAGCGCTCATGACTCTTGTTCTAAGAGAGACCTCTTGATGGTATTTTATCATGTGTGTGCGCGTTTGTGTGTGTGCGCACATATAAAAACTAAATCCAAAAGTTTCTGGAGTTCTGTTGCAAAAAAAATGATGTTCAGTTACAAACCAATTGGTGGTACAGTTTACTGCAGTGGATAGAAGAGCCTTAAAAAGAACATATATACACAATTTTCATCACAAATATTTTAAATGGTCCCCCAAAGTTCGCAGCTCATATGAAAATAAGATTAGCTCTACAATTTGTCAAAAGAAAAATAGAAAAACTTAGATAACTGCTACCTTCTCGACCATCTTTACTGCCGATGAGAATGATGCTTTCACATTGATCTCCACAAAGTATGCAGCTGCACTGCCAAAAGAAAGGTACTTTCAGGACTAAAGCTGAGAGAACAACCCACTTAAATTATAAGATTCATTAAGGTAAGAACATAACTCATAATGCTAATAGCTGCCACATAAAAAGATGAAGAAAATACTAGTTATCGTAATGGCATACAACTGAAAATGAGATTTTCCATTCATTTCCATCAAAAACATACATTTCTTTCATAAGCAAGGTGAAAATCTCAATACTCAATATTTATTCTATAAGAAAGAGAAAAGACAAAAAAAAAGAAAAAAAAAAAAAGAAGGGGAAATCATGAATCATGTAGAGCACTCCTAAATACTCGCATTCCATCGGAAACACACATTTCTTTCATAAGCGAAGCGAAAACCTCAACACTCAATTTTTTCCTATTAGGAAAAAAAAATGGAAAAATCATAAATCTCGTATAACAATCCTAAATATTGTAGAGCACTTAACATGCACAAAAATGAATAAACTGTAACTTGCAAGAGAGAGTCATAAGTGAAGAAACCACAATTAAATGTTTGCATGCTATGGACTCTTGTTTAGTTTTTTTGAGGTAACAGTTAAAGAGTGTTGACTTTGAGTCAAAATGATATATACATATAGATATATACATGCATTATCCATATGTGCTACATAAATAACCTCGCAAGTCCGACTGCCAGTTACAATAGTGGCTTCACAACTTAAGTTCTTCAAGTTTGAAGCAGAAGAGGTTAAACAACCATAATTTAAGACTAGAATGAATATAACGGGATGGAAAAGGATATAGCCAAAGAGACTATTCAAGAACAGTTGGTCACATCAAAGACAAAAGCCTTACCTTTTGCTAAGCAACATAACCCCATTATGAGCTCCATATAAGTAGAGTGAATGTATACATGCTAAAAAAATAACAAACCTGAAGGATATATGAAATCTAACTGATCATTCTGATAAATTAGGATGATCAGAGTCAATTAATGTTATATTAAAATTAGCAATAAAACACATGAGAAATATTTTACAATATGATAGACAAATGAAGAATAACTATATTCACAGTACTTTAGTGTGTTTATAAATCAGAAAACTTTAGCGTGTTTAGCTCTTACATCTGGTCAAAGATATCTTCCAGCGGCTTCATCAGGTTCTTGGTGATTTGCAGCGTCTCAGAAGAAAAAGTCACTGCTTTTATAATGCCATACCAATACTCATCATTTTTGTCCGGTTTTCCCATAACTATAATGAACAGATTAAAAGGCATTAGGTCCATGTATCCTTTAATCAAGTATTAGCACCATTAGAGAATGGACGTAAGCAAAAGTACAGGCAAGGACAATGCAAAGTATAGACATAGATTCATGATAATGCATGTGGGTCTGTTTGCATTGTACTCCTCTCTACCAGTAACACTTCCATTCCAACTGGAGCAATAAA
Organism: Cornus florida; assembly: GCF_030987335.1. Taxonomy (NCBI): domain Eukaryota; kingdom Viridiplantae; phylum Streptophyta; class Magnoliopsida; order Cornales; family Cornaceae; genus Cornus; species Cornus florida. The sequence continues at coordinate 76,185,506 of NW_026775575.1, read as the reverse complement.
CAATAAGCTCCTGTATCACTATTTTCGATCAAAATTTCAACAGACAAACACAATTTAAAATTTTCAAAAATTTTGATTGTCTAAAATCTTGAAACTATTAATTCTGCGCATAATTTATTCTAAATGACTTTTTAATTATAAGAGAACTCACACAAATCATTTTGGGTGCAATGCAATTGCATTGTTGCACAGCACATACACGTGTAAACAAGAAAACACTACCCATGTTTGTCTTGATAAATTTGACGAGCTGGGTAGAAGGAGAAGGTCCAAACCCAGCATCTAACTTTACTGTGACATGAATGCCATTAGACCATACCTGCACTTTTTTCTGCTAGGAAGCAAAAAAAATTACCATTGCATATAGCAGTTTCCATTACACAATCACCATTCAAAGTGAACAAGTTTATATTTTACTAGACTAGTTGTAATTATATATATGTGTATATATATTAAAGAAAACACATGAGTTCACTAATAATAGATATCCTTGTTACAGAAAATTATATTTTTAATTCCTTACTTATCTAATTATGTTATTAATACCCAAACTGGAAAAGAAAAAAAAAAAATCTACTTCTAACCGACTATCTTTAACCTATCTGCACATTTTTGTAAACCATTCTTGTGTCCAAAACGAAATGCTCTATCTATAACAGTAAAGCTACTTTGATAATTTATCTAGTGAGCATGAATTTCTTATTCTGTAAGCCCTACCTAATCTTTTGATTTCTAGATCTCATGCCAAGTAGGTGGACAATCACTAGCCCTGTATTGATGACCATGTCTAAAGAGTTCTCTCTCTCTCTCTCTCTCTCTCTCTCTCTCTCTCTCTCCTATTTCTTTTTTCTTTTTTGGAGTTAATGTAGCTCAATAATAGGTTCTGAAGGGGCACAACCCATAAACTTATACAAAAGATATACCCAGTCCACCTTATACAAAGAATCTGTAATTAATACATGTCCAAAATTTGTTGACTAGAGGGATTTACTCTTCCTCTTAACTGCTATGTGAAACACCAAAAATTTGCTTTTTTAATCCGTCGTTCAACTCTTCCGCCCATCAAAATGGTTCCCATTCTGTTCCCCAATGTGGGGAATTTGCCATCAATTCTTTTTCTTCATTCTAATCCTAATGCACCCTCTCCGCCTGTTAAACATCACCATCCCGAGTAATACTTGAGTGACCCAAAATGACACCAAGACACGGGAGCAAACGTCTCAGGCCATATTTAACAATGAATAAGAAAATGCTCCAATGTATTTTTCATCTTACTAAGAGTTCCCAATATGATTTCTTCTGTGTGAAGGAAGCCTTCTCGAGTGATGCAAAACTTAATTTAGTAAAGAGAAGAAATTTTATCTATGTGTGTTGGTATAGGTGCAGATGTGAGTTTATATATTTAAAGAGAACTATGAGAACTAAAAATTGGCAATTGTTTTTCTAGTAATGATAAAATAAAAACTACAAAATGCTAGACATTCACAAAAGAATAGCCCTTATTGCAACACATTTTTCCTATATATTAGGATTCCATTACTTACTACAGCGAAAGATATAGAAATAATCATATATGCAGAAGAGGATATTCATGTGAACTAATGTTTCTTGCACTAGTCTAATCTATTTCCAACTCATTTCCAAATAATTTTTTTCATTCCTGTCAAGTATAAAATCATGTATCCGAAAATTAATACTAATCAAACTATTTGCATGGTAAAATCGGATTAGAACTAATTCCACTTTCTGCAAATGTCTCAAATCTCAATGTTTATTGCACTAGTCAATCCCATTATTTGTTTTTTGTTTCAGACCCATAATTTAAAGTTCTCAACTGTTTATCAAAGGAAAAACATCCAAGAAGACATGACTGTTTGACTTGCTTTATTTCACATAAAATAATTCAAAATTTTGACTCCTCTGTTCAGAAAGAAAAAATTTCAAGAACAATACAACAATTGTGGTCATAGCTAAATGTGAAAATAAACAATATAACATGATTTTGAAAAGAAAAAGTGTTGCATAAGGAACCAAGATTGAATGAACATGAACTCATGTCTCTGACAAATAATACTAATCAAATTATTTGCACGGTAAAATCGGATTAGAACTAATTCCACTTTCTGCAAATAATACTAATCAAATTATTTGCACGGCAAAATCAGATTAGAACTGTTCCACTTTCTGCAAATGTCTCAATGTTTCTTGCTTTATTTCTCACATAAAAGGGAAAAGTTAAAGGACAATGCAAGAATTGTTACATAAGGAACCAAGATTGATTGAATAGAAAACAGAAACATCTGAATGAAATGGCGGAGAAGGAGAGAAAAGTACTGTAACCCGTGATTTGCTTTCGGGGGTCTTCGGCAACAAGGCAGTACTTAGTCCACACTGCCAATCTGAACATGTAGAATCCCGTATCGAACTGCACTTATCGCACAATATATATATAGATATATATATGTTTGTTTCAAACCCTCCCCCTTTTTTTTTATCGATCCATTAACTCAATCAAGAAAACAATAATAGAAATGGATGTAATAAGATAGCACTTACTGTTGTAACGAAATGATTAAGATGTATAGACGCGAATTGGAGAAGATCGTTGCAGCATAATCTTCGAATGGTCGTCATCTCTCTCTCTCTCTCTCTCTCTCTCTCTCTCTCTCTAGCTTTCTCTTGCACTGTGTGAAATGTGTGATAGAATGCGCCAATGCGGGAAACAAATAAAAACTTCCCTCTGCGTTTTTTAAAGATTGGGCCCAAACGGCCGGTCTACCTTACCCGGCTTTAAACCGCTTCGCCCCGTGAAAGCAGATGACTTACCACTCTTACCTAAAAATTCAAGTTGTGAGGTTGTATTTATACCCAATCATTTTTTCGTTGTTACATTCTCTCCTACCCAAACTAATAACGGGGCACTCTGCTTACCCGGACGCTTGGCGAGACATCAGATCAAGAATTGGTCTAGTTCTGATACCAATTATAACGGGTGGACACTTACCCATTTATTCAAAAGTTCAAGCTATTGGATAGTATTACATACTCATTCATTTATACTCAATCACTTTCCCATCTGGATCCAAATAACTCTGGTTACAATAAGCTACAAGCCTACAAGAGCATGTTTGTTTTATTATTATTATTTTTTTCTTTTTAAAATTCTCATACAAAAATAATTTTTAGAATAATTACAAAATTTACTTAGACTAGTGATCTAAGTGATACCACATTTTATTTCCTTTCAAGTTAAAGAAAAGAAGAGGATTTGCATATATCCAATAACATTGTGAGAGTTATGTTCGAAAAATATATATATATTTACAAAATCTATTTTTTTTTTTTTTTAACTTGTTTTAAGAACTCTTTCTCAAAAACTGCAGTGAAATATTTTGTGTTATATTTTTATTAAAATTATTTGAACATAACATATTTTTAGAATTTAAACCAAACAATTTCTAATACTCTGTTTAATTAGGTTCTTTGAAAAAGTTTCAAAAACTTTAGAAAAAATTATACATTTTTTATTAAATATATCTTTAAATTATTATTTAATAAATAAATAAATAAGCTTAATTGATCAAAATATTTATAATTTTTTCCACTACTGTATTTCTAGAATTTTAATGTTTCAGTCTCGATTAGAGTCGAAAACGTGGAGTACTCTTAGTCAATAAGTAATGTCTTGTACTAATTAATACTTTGTGACAAACACTTTGAGATATAATATGATTTTCTTTGCAATATACCTTATTGGAAGGCTATTGGACTTCATTTTGGATAAATGACTATTTTTTTTAAAATGAAGAAATTTGAGTTTAAACACAGACTAATTAATCAAATTGGACTCCTGGACACTAAGTGTAGGGGGGCAACTTGGGAAGTCCCAACCCAGTCCAGTCCCAGCACAACCTCAACTCGATTTTGAGTTGGGTCGAGTCAGCCCAAATTTTATTCAAAATGTGTTATGTTCATAACTCAATCCGAATATTTTGACAAGTTGAGTTGATTTCACGGGTCATTTTTTTTTTTTTTTTAATTGTAAATATGCAAGTTACATTTTCCTTTTCCATATTTGTAAACATCAAAATTTTTAGAAAAATTTAACTTTTAAACATCAACATTTAGGCGCGGGTGGACGGGTTTCATGGTTTTTTTTTTTTTTTTTTTTTTAACAAATATGAAAATTACATATTCTCTTTCCATGTTTGTAAACATCAAAATTTTTAAGAAATTTTTATTTTTAAAACATCAATATTTTAGGCGGATCGGTCAGGTTTCACGAGTTTTTTTTTTTTTTTTTTTTTTTTTTTTTTCAAATATGCAAATTACATTTTTCTTTTCCATGTTTGTAAACATCAAAATTTTTAAGAAATTTTTATTTTTTAAACGTCAATATTTTGGGCTGGTAGGTTGGGTTTCACGTGTCAATTTTTTTTTTTTTTTTTTTCACAAATATACAAATTACATTTTCCTTTTCAAAGTTTGTAAACATCAAAATTTTTAAGAAAATTTTATTTTGTAAACATCAATATTTTGGGCAGGTCGATCGGGTTTCATTGGTTTTTTTTTTTTTTTTTTACAAATATGCAAATTACATTTTTCTTTTCCATGTTTGTAAATATAAAAAAATTGACGAAAAATTTATTTTTTAAACATCAATATTTTGGGTGGGTAGGCAGGTTTCACAATTTTTTTTTTTTTTTAAATGCAAATTACATTTTCCTTTTCTATGTTTGTAAACATTATAATTTTTAAGAAATTTTTATTTTTTAAACATCAATATTTTGGGCGGGTTGGTCGGTTTCACAGGTCTTTTTTTTTTTTTTTTTTTTTTGACAAATATGCCAATTATATTTTCCTTTCCCATGTTTGTAAACATCAAAATTTTTAAGAATTTTTTTTTTAAACATCAATATTTTGGGCGGATCGGTCGGGTTTCACGGGTCTTTTTTTTATTACAAATTTGCAAATTACATTTTCCTTTTTCATGTTTGTAAATACAAAAAATTTTAATGAAATTTTATTTTTTAAACATCAATATTTTCTGCGAGTCAGTCGGGTTTCACGGGTCTTTTTTTTTTTTTTTTTTTTTTTTTACAAATATGCAAATTACATTTTCCAAATGACCTGTGAAACCAGTCCACCCGCCCAAAATATTGATGTTTAAAAAATAAAATTTTCTTAAAAATTTTGATGTTTAAAATATGGAAAAGGAAAATGTAATTTGCATATTTGCAAAAAAAATATAAAATAAAAAAAAAAAAATTTTGACCAGCGAAACCGGCTCAACCCACCCAAAATATTTGGGCTGGATTATGGACATGGGTATGTTGGGTAGAATTCGGGCTGGTCCATCAGGTTGAGGTTGGGTTGGGACTAGGCTGGGTTGGGAAGCCCAAGTTGCACCCCTAGGTAGAAGTAGAATTATTAAAAAATTTATAGGTAAAAGTTTAATTATTCAAAATTTTATATGTAAAAGTAGAATAATTCAAAAATTTATAGGTAGAAGAATAAATATTCAAAATTTTATAAGTAAAAGTACAATTATTCAAAATTTTAAAGGTAAAAGTAGAATTATAAAAAAAAAAAAATTATAGGTAAAAGTATAATTACTCAAAATTTTATAGCTAAAAGTAGAATCATTCAAAATTTTATAGGTAAAAGTATAACAATTCAAAATTTTATAGGTAAAAGTACAATTAATCAAATTTTATAGGTAAAAGTATAGTTACTCAAAATTTTAAAGTAAAAGTATAATTACTTAATTTTATAGGTAAAAGTATAGTTACTCAAAATTTTAAAAGTAAAAGTATAATTACTCAAAATTTTATAAATAAAAAGTATAATTACTCAAAATTTTATAGGTTAAAGTATAATTAATAAAAATTTAAAGTAAAAATTATAATTACTCAATTTTATAGTTAAAAGTATAATTACTCAAAATTTTATAGGTACAAATATAATTAGTCAAAATTTTATGGGTAAAAAGTATAATTATTTCAAATTATATAGGTAAAAGTATAATTATTCATAAATTTTATAGCTAAAAGTATAATTATTCATTATTTTATAGGTAAAAGTATAACTATCCAAATTTTATAGGTAAATGTATAATCATTCAAAATTTTATTGGTAAAAGTATAATTATTCAAAATCTTGTAGGTAAAAAGTAGAATTATAAAAAAATATAGGTAAAAGTATAATTATAAAAAAATTTATAGGTCGGGTTTCATGGGTCATTTTTATAGGTAAAAGTATAATTAGAAAATTTTATTTTTTAAACATCAATATTTTGGGGCAGGTCGGTCGAGTTTCACAGGTCATTTTTTTTTTTTTTTATTACAAATATGCAAATTACATTTTCCTTTTCCATGATTGTAAACATCAAAATTTAAAAAAAAAATTATTTTTAAAATATCAATATTTTGGCGGGTTGGGCGGGTTTCACCGGTCAAAAATTTTTTTATTTTATTTTTTACAAATATGCAAATTACATTTTCCTTTTCCTTGTTTGTAAACATCAAGATTTTTTTTAAAAAATTATTTTTTAAACATCAATATTTTGGGTGGGTCTGTTGGGTTTCATGGGTCAATTTTTTTCTTCTTTTTTTTTTTTTTTTTTTTTTCAAATATGCAAATTACATTTTCCTTTTCTATTTTTGTAAATATAAAAAATTTTAAAAAAATTTTATTTTTGAAACATCGATATTTTGGGCGGTCGGGCAGGTTTCACGAGTTATTTTTTTATTTTTACAAATATGCAAATTACATTTTCCTTTTCCATATTTGTAAACACCAAAAATTTTAACAAAATTTTATTTTAAGTTTGTGACGCTGAACTGGACTCCCGATAGATAAGATAAAATCAGAAATACTCTTTCTTTTCGACTATAACCGATGGAATCGACCATTGCGATATATAAAAAACCAACATTTTGAAAAGGCTGTAAGAAATGAAATGTCACAATATTTTTTTTATACATGCCAAAGTGACCAAGCATCTGTGTGTCACTCTTCAAAGGAAGGGGAAAAATGACATTATATATTATAGGCGGGTTTCACATATCAATAATTTTTTTGTTTTACAAATATGCAAATTACATTTTCCTTTTCCATGTTTATAAATATCAAAATTTTTAAGAAAATTTTATTTTTTAAACATCAGTATTTTTGGAGGGTCGGTCGGGTTTCACGGGTCAATTTTTTTTTTTTTTTTAACAAATATGCAAATTACATTTTTTTTCCATGTTTGTAAATATAAATAATTTTAAGAAAATTTATTTTTTAAACATCAATATTTGGGGCAGGTCAAGCAGGTTTCATGGGTCAAATTTTTTTTTTTTTTTACAAATATGCAAATTACATTTTCCTTTTTCGTCTTTGTAAACATTAAAATTTTTAATAAAATTTTATTTTTAAAATAAAATTTTTTTTCTTAAGTTTTTTTTTTTTTTTGGGGGATTGGGTTCAAGTTGAGCTCAAGCCCAACCCAAACATGCTTGAGTTTTGAGAAAACTCAACCCAATTTGAGGTCAATTTGTGAATTTAAAAACTCAAATTTTAAAATTTTTGGGTTGGGTTGAGTTGGGTTAGTTCGCTCAAGTTCCAGGAAATATTAGATTAAGAATTATGTTTTAGAGGCCGAATTCGGCCTCTAAATTATTATTCTAAAATTAAAGGTAGGAAAGACCTTTTTCTCACAATCTCTGTGCAATTAGAATCTCTGCTGACATGAATTTCAAATAGTTCCTTTCAAAAATACAGGCATATAAATCTCTCAAATCACTATACCATTTTTAGTGAAACTTAGACCAAAATTACTTACTTATACTAAAAATAATCGCACAAAAATCCATTAATTTCAAATCATTCAATCCAACTGGAACCTTATGAAGTCGAAAATGTAAAATCAAGCACCAATTAATTAACCATCTAACAACAACAAAAAATTTCAGCAGACCATTTACAAAAATATCTCAGTTGTTCCTGCTGTAATGCATAACTTGTCATCAGATAGCATACATTTACATTCATACACCACATTTGTCACAAGTTCCTAACTAGAAAATCTACCACCAGTATATATATGTTGCCTAATTCGCGGATCTTCACGTCAATGTATTTCAATCAAATTCTCTAGATAAAGTGTCACCTGTATCAGTCTTCATCCTCATCATCATCACTCACCTCCTGTACATTCTGGGGCAAAATTCGTCATCGTCGTCAATTGCTGTGTACAGTTCACCAGGAGGAGGACGTGAATTTTTATCTCTAGGGGGGATGAGACACTTCTTATGTATATCCCGAGAAAATGGTTTCCTCATATCTGTAAATAAATCATAAATCAGAGATGATAGGCAGTACAAGTTACAAAATAGAATAGGAATTTCATTACTGAAATAGACACTCACTTAGCCCATCTTCCTTGTCCTCATACAAGCTCTTCAACCGTTTATGGATTACATAACCAAACTGGAAAAAAGGAGGATATATATTACAGATAGGAATACTAAAAATTTCATGCATTCAAGATTTACCAAGCAGTTTCATTTAGAAACCACCTGTAAGATAATTTATCTTCGGTCATGCAACATTTGAAGATTATTATATATTGAGCGCAAAACAATCTAGGAAAGGTCAACAAAAGATACAATCCATCACATAATAGGTATTTAACCGCTGGATTGGAAAAGGTTTTGAGGTCTGTGAATAAAGGAGACTGAATCAAAAGAATCTTGAAATAAAATTTTCAGTTCAACAGCTAATAAAGAGCACTCATGAAACTTGTCCTAAGAGAGACCTCTTGATAGTATTTTATTATGTGTGCGCGCATATGTGTGTGTGCGCGTGTGCACACATATAAAATTAAATCCAAAAGTTTCTGGAGTTCTGTTGCAATAAATTGATGTTCAGTAAGGAGGTTGTCAGACCAATTGGTGGTACAGTTACTGAAGTGGATAGAAGAGCCTTAAAAAGAACATATATATATATACACAAATTTTCATCACAAGTATTTTAAATGGTCCCCAAACTTCGCAGCTCATATGAAAATTTGTCAAAAGGAAATAGAAGAAGAACGACTACCTTCTCAAACATCTTTATTTCTGCTGAGCTCGATGCTCTCACATTGAGGTCCACGTAGTATGCAGTTTCACTGCAAAAAGAAAGGTACTTTTAGGACTGAAGCTGAGAGAACAACCCACCTAAGTGATAAGATTCATTAAGGTAGGACCCTAACTCGCAATGCTAATTACTGCTTCATAATAAGATGAAGGAAATAAAAGTAGTTATCATAATAGTATACAGAGATTTTCTATTCATTTCCATCAGAAACATGCATTTCTTTTATAAGCGAAGTGAAAACCCAACAACTAATTTTTTCTTAAGAAAAAAATAGAAGAGGAAATATCATTAATCTGGTAGAGCACTCCTAAATACTCGCCATTTTCAAATTGCTGAAAACATGGACAAAATGAACAAACTGCAACTTGAAAGAGAGAGAGTCATAAGCAAAGAACCCACAATAAAATGTTTACAAGCTATGGACTCTTGTTTAAATTTTTTGAAGTAACAGTTAAATAATGTTGACTTTGAGCCAAAATGATCTCCAACCTGATTTCACACTTTGAATGAAGAGAACGCACAGCCTTCTTCTTTAGATTAGAATCAATTTAACAAAATTTACACATTCTTTTGGAGTTTTTCTTAATGAGTTGGAAGTTAGTATAATAGGATTCATGTGCTCCAAAATGATCTTTTTTCTTGGACTGGTACAGAAACATGTGTTCCAACCTGGCCTTACCTCATCCTTGGGGGTGGCAAGAGATACTACTAAGGCTTCAAGCTGGTGGTATGACTAATATCAAAAGCTTCAAATCTATAAGTGCTAAGGAATAAAAATGTAAACATAAAAACAAAATCGGTGAATATGGTTTAAACATGAATATAATTTACGAAGGTGGTGCAAGGATGAGAGAAAGGCCACTGGTTGAGGGAGAGTAGAAGGGCATATTAGTTTATGCCAAAATGAGAAACATGGAAAATAGGATTCAAGCAGCACCGTCTTTAAGTTGGGACAAAAGTTGGGTATTCAAAGTATCCAATTTTCGCACTCGACCAAAGCCATAATACAGGCTGATTGGTGAACGTCACTGACACCACTGAACCGTCAAAAGAAAAAAAGGACAAACAAGTAACTCAACTCAACTCCGCCTTTTCCCACAATTTGGGGCCGCTTAAATGAATATTTTTCTTCATTCCACTCAATCTAAGGCCATAACTTCATTTAAGACATGTTATTTTATCTTTTCCAACTCTCTCAACCTATATAGAAAAAAACAATGACAATATAAAATGACAAGGTTAGATTTAGTGGGCAATTTCACCAAATTTTCCATCAAAAATTTAGACTGAGCAGTATGAATAGCTGTTGAAGGAGCAAAAACAGGTCTAGGAGACTAGGAATAGCCCTTCTCCTAACAAACAAAAAGCACCTTAAATTGCCTTGGTCTATTATAATATGCACAAAAATTTCCTTAACATGAGACTCTAAGAATATATACTACACAGTGCAGCACACCTGCACTATCTAAATATCCACACAAATAGCCTAGTGGTACTTCCTCTCCTTCCAAAATAGAAGGTCGAGAGTTCAAGTCCCCATAGGAGCAAAGTGGGAAGTGGGTGTGTGAGTGTGTTTCTTACCAATGAAAAAGAAGAAGAAGATATATACATGCATTATCTATTTGTGCTACATAGATAACCGACTAAATCTGACTGCCTGTTACAATAGTGGCTTCACAACTCAAATTCTTCGAGTTTGAAGCAGAAGAGGTTGAACAACCACAATATAAGATTAGTCGAATATAAGGGGAAAACAAAGGATAAAGCCAAAGAGGCTTTTCAAGAACGGTTGGTCACATCAAAGACTAACCCTTACCTTTTGCTAATCAACATAAGCCCCGTCATGAGCTCTATATAAGTAGAGAGAGTATACAGGCTAAAAAAAATTAATGAACCTCTAGGATATACGGAGTATGAAATTTAAATGATCTTTCTGATAAATTAGGATATCAGAATCAATTAATGTTTATATTAAAATTAGCATTTAGCAATAACACACATGAGAAAGTTTTTTCAATATGATAGACAAATGAAGAATAGCTCAATTCACAAAACCGCATTCTCTGGCTATTTTATGTTTCAAAAATCAAGAGACATAAATCAGAATAGTGTGTTTCCCTCTTACATATGGTCAAAGATAACTTCCAGCTGGTTCATCAGGATCTTGGAGAATCTCAACGTGCCATACTCAGGAGCAAAATACATTGCACTCAGATGGCCATGCCAATAATCATGTTTTTGAAATTTTCCCCTAACTATAATTAACAGATAAAAAAGCATTAGGTCCACATATCCTCTCATCAATTAATAACAACATTAGCGGATGGACATAAGCAGAAGTACAGGCAAAGGCAATGCAAAGTATAGACATGGATTCATGTTTTTGTAAATTCTATACCGACTTCATCTTTAACCTATCATCACAATTTTGTAAATCATTCTTGTGCCCCTGAAGAAATGCTCTATCTAAAGCTGCTTTGATAAGTAATCTAGCAAGCATGAACTTCTTATTCTATAAGCCCTACCTAATCGCTGTGAGGTGTAGATCTAATGCCAAGTAGGTGGACAATCACTAGCACTGTCCTTCTGACCAAGTCTAATGGAGCTCTCTCTCTATCTCTTACCCCTACTTCTTTTTCCTTTTTGGAGGTAAAGTAGTTCAATAATAGGTTCAAAAGGAGCACAACCCGTAAACTTATACAAATTGCAAAAGATATATCACCCTATACAAAGAATCCGCAATTTATAAAAGTCCAAAATCAGTTAACAGCTATGTGAAACACCAAAAATCTTCTTTTTTAATCCGTTGTTCAGCTCTGCCTTCTTCTTCATTCTAATCCTAATGGGCCCTATCCGCCTGTTAAACATCGCGCAACATCCTGAGTAACACTGGACTGACCCAAAATGACACCAAATTAAGGGAGCAAACGTCACCAGCCATTTTACAATGAAAAAGGAAAATGTCAAAGTACGGAGCAAACATCTATAGCATAAAAATATATAATTGCTGCTTTATAAACATTTCATCCAAAGGAAACTCATGCCAAGTGAAGAAAGCTGTGCAAAAGGCGTGAAGATCTCTCGGTGTTTCTTACACTACTCTAAGCTATTTCCAACTTATTTTCAACACTTGCCTGAATTTCCAAGAAAAAAGATTAGGTTATTTTTAAATATAATTTCTCATTCCTGTCGAGTATCAGATCATATCTCTGATAAATAGTGCTAATCAAATTAATTTCATGGTAATATCAGATTAGAATTGATTCCACTTTCTGCAAATGTATCGTGTTTCTTGCACTAGTCGAGCCCTTAATTTAAAGTTCTTGAAAGGGAGAAATTTTTATTTCACGTGGTATAATTCAAGACAGAGTCCCAGATCATTTGAACAGTAGAATGCAAAGAAAAATTTTAAAGGATAATACAAGAATTGTGATCATTTGAACAGTAGAATGCAAGATTGAATGAATATAATGCAGAAACATTGGAATGAGAAATTGAACAGATTAAGACAAAGGAAATGGCAGATAAGGAGAGAAAAGTACTGTATCCCATCATTCGATTTCCGGGAGCATAGGCAACAAGCAAGTACTGAGGCTCAATTCCCAGGTAGGTCATGTACTCTTTCATACAGAACTGCATTCATCACACGCACAATATATATATATATATATATATATATATATATATGTATGTATACTTCAAACCCTCCCCTTTTATGGATCCATTCACTCAATCAAGAAAACAATAACAGAGATAACACTTACTGTTCCACTGACACGATCAAGAATTACAGACGCGGATCGGAGAAAATCGTTGCAGCAGAATCTTCGAATTGTCGTCATCTCTCTCTCTCTCTCTAGTTTTCTGTTGCAATGTGTGTGTGAAATGTGTGATAGAATGCTCCAATGCGGGAAAAAAAAAACTTCCCTCTCCGTTTTTAAAAGATTGGACCCAACGGTCGGTCTACCCGACCCGGTTATATAACGCTTTGCCCGAAAAGGAGAGAAGCTACAAGAGCATGTAATTAAAAAATATATATGGAGATCCCTAATAATAAAATAATAATTTAGAATTTGTTCTTAAAAAAAATAAAAATTACATCCTCAAAACCTATAGCGAAAAGAGTTTACGTATTATTTTTTATATTATTTCTTTAAGAACATAACATTACTTTTAGGAATTAAACCAGACAATCTCTAATACTTTATTTAATTAGTTTCTTTGAAAATTGTTTCAAAAACTTTGGAAAAATTATAAAATATAATTCTCTAAATCATTCTTTTAATTAGAATTTAAGAATAACAAGCTAGATTGATTAAAATATTCATAATAATAGTTTAAATTTGTCAATCTTGATTAGAGTTGAAATATTGGTAATTTACTGAGTTATATTTTAAATGTAACAAGTTTCTATCTTGTATTAATTAAATCCTTTAAAATTAGGGCTAAATGCTCTGACACCCCTGATGTTTCAATTTATTGCTCTCATATTAAACCTCAGTTAATTTTGCTCTCACATCCCCTTTCTAAAATATGAAAAATGAGTTTACTATTATACCCTTGTCTTTATTTAACCATTAAAATTATATATTCATGAGATGTGTAAGCAAACTGTGAAATGACAATATTACCACTATTCTGAAATTCCTTTAATTTTCCCAGCACTTACTTTCTCTCTCTAGAATTTCACTCTCTCTCTCTCTCTAAAATGGCTCCCAAGGCCAAGAAGAAGACAGCGTCGGAGAATAAGCTACCAAAGGAGGCGACGTCCTAGTCCCATCTGGTACTCACCATCATTTTGTGTGTCCTCGCCGAGTAAGGAGCTCGCCATTCGTTTCCTTGACGTTACATCACTGCCGACAGTCCTTGTAAAATGCTTTCTGCTCTAAAAAGGACTATCATTTCTATGTTACCCATTGTATTGGCAGAACATGATTTGAAGAAACAATCCAGTTGCAACAACACAAAAAGGCAACATTTGTAACTGTAAAAATATGAGATGAGAAAGATGAAATTGTAGAGAAAACTTCTAGTTACAATCCTGTAACTGACCTCCTTGTGGTGGGGCAGCCACCTCAGTCTGCACCACAGAAACCAGTCAATGTCTAGTTACAATCCTGTAACTAACCTCCTTGTGGTGGGGCAGCCACCTCAGTCTGCACCACAGAAACCAGTCAATGTGCCTTTAGATGGAAATAACAGACCTTGACCTGGGGCTCCCTTTAAATAACGCAAAAGCCGATCAACCACATCAAGGTGTGGCTTTCGCGGTTGTTGCATAAATTGACTAAGGACATGAACTGAACAAGTGATGTCTAGTCTTGTGATTGTGAGGTATATAAGCGGCCAACTAGTCTTCGATAATGTGACGGGTTCTTGAGGAGTTCACCATCTGTTGGGGTTAACTTTAAATTCTGCTCCATAGGAAATTTTGTCAGTCGTGCACCAAGTAAACCTGCTTCATCTAAGATGTCAAGTGTATATTTTCGTTGAGATATAGAGATGCCCTTTTTGGAATGAGCGACTTCTACCCCAAGAAAATACTTTAAGGGTCCAAGGTCCTTAATTTGAAAACAGGTGTGGAGAAACTTTTTGAGAGCAAGGATAGCTGAATCATCGTTGCCTGTAATAATCATGTCATCCACATATATCAATATAGCTGTAAAAGAACCTCCACATACCAGAGTGAATAAAGAGTAATCGGCTTTGGACTGCTGGTAACCCGCTTACTGAATAGCGGTAGAGAATTTAAAAAACCAACTGCGAGAGGCCTGTTTCAGGCCATACAAGGATTTATTGAGTTGACACACAACCTTATCCCCCTGTCGACGAAGGCCTGGTGGTGGATGCATATAAACTTCTTCATGGAGATCGCCATGGAGAAAAGCATTTTGGACGTCAAGTTGGTGCAAGGACCAATTCCGAATAGCGGCAACAGCCAATAAACAGCGAACTGAGATAAGTTTTGCAACCGAAGCGAAAGTTTCTTTGTAATGAATGCCTTCTCTCTGTGTAAAACCCTTGGTAACTAAGCGAGCTTTGTAACGCTCAAGGGTACTGTCAGAATTGTATTTGAGCTTGTACACCCACTTACAACCGATAGCTTTCTTACCCGGAGGTAGTGTAGTGAATGTCCATGTGTGATTCCGTTCAAGAGCACGAATTTCTGAGTCCATGGCCTCCCTCCATTTGGGATCACTATCAGCCTGTTCAAAAGTTACAGGTTCCACAATACTCGAAATGTTGTTCATAAAGGAACGGTGAGAAGACGACATATTAGAATAAGAAATAAAATGGGATAAAGGATAACGAGTACCTGACTTGGAGGAGGATGGAGCACCAGGAGCAATTAATGGGGCCTGGTAAACATGAAAATCTCGTAGGAGGACAGACGGTTGCCGAGTTCGACCAGATTACCGCGGTGGTAGTGATGAAGCCGTGGGATTTAGTGGTGCTAAGGGAACTGATGGTTGTGGATATGGTAGACTAGATGGACTAGGTGGGCTAAGTGGGGTTGGTTCACCATGTTCATGGGGGGCTTCAGTATCAGGTATAGGTAGGATAAGAGCGTCATCTATCTGAAGAAGAGGTAAGACAAGTGTGTCTGGATGATCATCAGGTGGAAGATGGGAGAAGGGATAAATGTGTTCATGAAAGATCACATCACGGCTAGAGAAAAAAAATTTAGTGGTGACATCATAAACCCGGTAACCCTGTTGGCCTAGTGGATAACCAACAAAAATGCATTTGCGTACACGTTGATCAAATTGTTGGATGGCTTGAGATTGGTGGCATAGCATAAGCAACCAAAAATTCTAAGATGATCATATGTGGGTGCAACATTGTGTAGCATCTCATAAGGTGATTTTGTAGAAAGAATGGGAGTAGGCAATCTATTAATCAAATAGCTAGCTGTTTGTAAGCTTTCACCCCAAAAATTTAAGGGAAGATGAGCTTGAAATCTTAATGCACGACCAACATTTAAAAGATGATGATGCTTCTGCTCAACAACGCCATTTTGTTGAGGCGTTGATGGGCAAGAATGCTGGAAAAAAATGCCGTGTGTATCAAAAAATGGATGCATAGAAATAAATTCAGCACCATTGTCAGTACGGAATGCTTTTATTTAGCGATTAAATTGTGTCTTGACAAAAGAAAAAAAAGATTTTAACAAAGCTTGTGTTTCAGATTTAAAATGCATAAGATGAATCCATGTATAGCGTGAAAAATCATCCACAATAGTCAAGGAATAACGTGCACCGGAATGAGAATTAATTCTATGAGGTCCCCAAATATCACAATGAATTAAATCAAAAGATGCAATAGAAGAAATAGAACTTAATGAAAAAGGTAAACGAGTTTGTTTTGCCAAAGGGCAAACATCACAAAAATGTGTTGGATTAACAAGAATTTATAGGACTATTTTTGACAAGGCTTGCAAAGGTGCAGTAGAGGGATGGCCGTGACGTTGATGCCAAAGACTAGAACGGTGGGTGATGCTATGGATAAGGTGAGGATTTTGAGCAGGCGTTAAGTAGTACAACCCATTATATTGCTTGCCCAGGCCAATCATCCTCCTCGTAGCCACGTCCTGTATGACACAAAAGTTAGGATGAAAAAGAACAGAACACTGCAGTGCACGAGTAAGTTTACTGACAGATAATAAATTGACACGAAAATTGGGTACACAAAACACATTATCAAGAGACATATCCGAAGTAATTTTTGTGGAACCAATGGAATTAATATTGGCTCGTGCACCATTAGGTAGTTGAACAAAAGCATGTTGTGGAGGTGATGACTGATGCAAAAGATTGGGTGAAGAAAATGTGTGGTGTGTGGCGCCACTATCTATGATCTAATATTTTGAGGTGTGTGAGTTAAGATTAGATGAGTGACATGAGGGTGTGAATATACCTGTGACATTTGCAAAGGACTGAGCATTACCATTACGGAGAAGAGCCATGAGTTGATTGTATTCCTCGGTTGTGAACTTGGGGGCATCATTTGGTGGTGCAGTCTGAACCCTGGCAATTATAACAGGGTCTTCGAATTCTACTTGAGAGTTATTGACTGCAGGTTTCTTATCCTTTAGTGGTTTGACTGTTTGACTGTCTTGTCATGAAGCTTGTGCCCAAGTGGGAACCCAATATGGAACCAACAACGATCAACAGTATGGGTGTATTTCCCACAATATGTGCATTTAAGTAGCTTTCCTTTTGTTTCCTTGGGAATTTTGGGCAGTGGGCTGTCTAGTATTCCCAACATTCATCGCGTGGTAGGCAGTGGTGTCACGATTCAGGGCGACCTCCGTTTGTTTATCTTGTTGGAGTACAAGAGAGTAGGCTTTCCGAACATCGGGTAAGGGCTGCATCAACAAAATTTGTCCACGAATAGCGGAATAGGAATCATTTAATCCCATGAGAAATTGCATTACCTTTTCTTTTTCTTCACGCTCGTTGAGCTTTTTCAGTCCTCCACAAATGCAGGTTGGAGGGTCATTGTATGACGCAATTCATCCCAAAGCGCCTTCAATTTGGTGTAGTAAAGAGCAATCGGTTGTTGCCCTTGTCTGTGCTCCACGATGTCTCTTTGGATTTGATAAATGAGCAAAGCATTGCCTTGTGAAAAACGTTCCTTCAGGTCTGACCAAACTTCTGCTGCAGTTTCAGCGTATATAACGCTATTGGCTATCTTTGGATGAACTGAATTAAGGATCTATGACAGAACCATATCGTTGCATCTTTGCCAAAAAGGGAACTTTGCTTCAGTTGTTGATGGAGCCTTAATCGATCCATTGACGAAACCGATTTTGTTCTTTGCGCTAAGGCTGATACGCATAGCATGACTCCAAGTCCCATAATTATCTCCTTCGAGAACTTTGGAGACTAGAATGATGCCCGGATGATCCGAGTGGTGTAAGGAGAGAGGATCCGTAACATTTAGAGATGCCTCGGTTGAGGTTATCTTTTCATTGGTTTTGGGTTCGTCCCCCATCTCTTGGATATATTTCAGCGGAGGGTACGAAGAAGAAAGAGAAAAATAAAAAAATTCTAGAGTCACCAAGAACGGTGCTCTGATGCCATGTAAAAATATGAGATGGGAAAGATGAAATTGTAGAGAAAACTTCTCTTTTTCTATTTATCTTTGTACAATGGTATCATGACTTTTATACTAAATTATGAAAGCTGTACAAAGAAAATTAATTTACTTGATCCTAAAATTAAGCATTGACGCCTAAAGTTAAGGATTTATTGTTTAATACAATCCTGCAATCATGGCATTATATGGGCTGGAATATCCTATCATTTAATAGTAACTTCTCTCAACGGCTAGATGTCAAATTTTAAAAAGCTGTTAACCAAAGTCTAAAATGAAGACCTTTAAAGAGTTTTCCCGAGAAAAAAAAGAAGAGGAAGTCACAATCATGTCTTAGGTGGTGGTGGTTTTGGTGTTGTAAACAAATAGTGAAAAGTATTGTCCCAACCGAATTCAATAATCAACACATTTCATATTACTTATAAGCAATACCAATCAAACAGATCAAATAGCTCTGATGCTGAATCATGGAATATTCATCTTGACAAGAAATTATCTATACAATAAAATAGGTATTACAAACACTAAGGGCTATAGCTCAATTAGGTAGAGCACCTCGTTTACACGCGCGCCAATGTTTTTCAGGGGAGTCCATTATGCAATCAAAAGAATTGATCTTATTGAGAAATCGATGTCTTACTCCATAACTTTGAGGGAACAAGAGAATAATAGCTTGACAAATGGTTCGGTCCGATTCGGGTGTCCATTTAGTTGGCAAACAGAACCCATCATTGATTTGAGATATTGATAAGGTGAATACCCAGTCTATTCAATGCTAGGCATAATGAGTATAAGGACCTCAAAAAAATATCTTTTCGTCCTGAACAAAATTCTCTCAATTACGTGTTAAGTTCTTCATTTGAAGACAAAGAGGCATCAATTTCCAACTTTCTGTTCAAGTTGATCTGAATATTGAGTCAGTTTTGTAAGTATTTCGAAGGATCCATTGAAAATGGAGGAATAACAAAGTCCAAGTATATCTCGGATCTTATTCTGTAGAGTCATGAGAGAAAAACAGAGGAAGGCGCGAATTGGAATGTTTCTTGGTGAATCTACAGAGTGTTTCTTGGATCCATTACCAAAGAGGACACGGGTTGAGGGTTATTTAGGTAGGAAACGAGTTGAGGGTTATTTCTAACTATTTAAGAATAAAAATGTATTTGAAATAATTGAGGGTAATATATGTATATTGTTTTATTATTTTAAAAAGAGGGGGCGTGAGAAAAAATAAAACCAAACCTCATAGGGGGTATATTAGCAACCTTTGCTCAGGTTTAATATAGGAGCAATAAACTGAAACCTTAGGAGGTGTGAGAGCATTTAGCCCTTAAAATTATATGATTCATTATTGTGATTTATTTAGATTGATAATATAAAAAAAAATCGCTCAACAATGCGGAGTGCACACGAATTGAATTAGTTAGACTTACACATAATCAAATTTTATTTGATTTCATTATTTCAACAACAATATAAAAACTAAAACCGAATTGATGAGGTTTTTGAAGTCAACCAATCCAATTAATCTAATTTTAAATTAATTCCAATAATTGGATTTTTAAAGTGAAGTACTCCAATAGGACATTTACAAACAACAACATATCAATTACAACCATCAACAACTTAAACTCAATTTGCAAGTAAACTCAAATTATATGCATAATTTTAAATTTTTATTAATAATCCGTGAATTGAACTTATTTGATTAATAACCCTAAATTTTAATCATGAAACTGAATATTATGGACCCGTTTGGCAACCGTTTTTACTTAGTATTTTTGCTTTAACCCGAATCAAAAGTAGTGTTTTTTGTTATAGAGTGTGTTCAACACTAATTTCGAAACCTTTTTGTTGAAAGATTTTTTAAAATAAAAATATGAAAGCATGTTTGGTAAAAAGTGTTTCAAGTTTGAAAAATTAAATGAATAGTTAAAAAAGTCATTTTTTTAAAAATAAAAATGTGAAAGCATGTTTGGTAAAAAATGTTTCAAGTTTGAAAAATTAAATGACTAGTTAAGAATATTCTTCCGATTTTGGCCTATTTTTCGAAAACACTCAAATACTATTTAAATGACAGTAAACATTACCCAACATGCTTCGTGCATTTTGCTTTGTTACCACTAGCAAAAGTAAAAAAATAAAAAAAATCTAGCAAAAAATTAGCAACCCCTATATAAAAACAAGGGTAAAGTACAGTCACACCCCTTGAGGTTTGGCAAAAGAACACTCAGATGAAACTTATCTGTTTTTTGAACAAAGACACCTCCTGAAGATTCAAAAATGGACAAAGACACGCCTTTACATGAAAAATTAATCAAATTACCCTTTGACCATTTAAGAGACTTTTTTAACTTTACAATTTAATAAATTGGACCAATCTACCCTCATGAATAATTTATGCATAAAAAAAAAGTAAAAAAAAACTTTATATTGTTCACTTTTTTTTTTTACTTCATAAATGTCTCAACTTCTTAAAAATTTAGACGTTTAAAATAATTTTTTAATTCAATACATATATTTCAAATAAAGTATATTTTGTTATTACTTATTTTCTTTTTCTTTTTTATTTTTAAATTAAATTGCTTAATTATTTCATCTAAAAAAATTAAACCAATCTCTTTTCCTTAAAAATAAAAAATATAGTACCAGTATAACTTTATGCATCTTAAATAATATATCAAATATCACGCATTTCTCAACATAAAAGAAAATAGGTACTATTATAACTTTATGCATTTTAACTTTATGCATGCCTTTTTTTTTTTTTCTCCCTTTGTTTTATTATTATTATTTTCCCTTTGTTTTATCTTTTTTTTTTTTTTTTCCATTTTATGTTGGGAAATGCATAATATTTGATATATAATTTAAGATGCATAAAGTTATATTGGTACCATATTTCTTATTTTTAAGGGAAAGAAATTGGTTTAATTTTTTTATATGAAAGAATTAAGTATCTTAATTTAAAAATAAAAAAGAAAAAGAAAAGAAGTAATAACAAAATATAATTTATTTGAAATATATGTATTAGATCAAAAAATCGTTTACATTTTTAAGAAGTTGGGACATTTATAAAGTAAATAACAATTTTTTTTTTTTTTTGTTACTTTTTTTTATGCATAAATTGTTCATAAGGGTAGGTTAGTCCAATTTATTAAATTATGAAGTTAAAAAAGTCTCATAAATGATCAAAGGGTAATTTGGTCAATTTTTCATGTAAAGGGGTGTCTTTGTCCATTTTTGAACTTTTAGGGGTGTCTTTGTCTAAAAAATAAGTAAATTTTATATGAGTGTTATTTTGTCAAACCTCAGGGGTGTGACTGTAATTTACCCTAAAAACAAAAACAAATAAAGGTTCGGATTAGATCACGGATTGAACCGGATCCGTTTTGACATAGGCTAAAAAGTAAAAACATATACAGTAATAATAAATAAATAAAAAGGATGTTAAACAGCCTACGTCGAAACGAATCGACGGCTTCAACGCGGAGAAAGAAGAAGAAGAAGAAGAAAGATAGTGGACCTAGTGAAACCCTAGAACATCGAAAAATGGATATCCTGAAACAAGAATTGCAGAAGAAGCGACAAAGCCTAGCCCAAGACGTCGGCGGCAGAAAATACTTCAAGCGCTCCGAAATCGAACAGAAGCGACTCCAAAGACTCCGCGAAGAAGAGAAACGCGAATCAGAGGCAAAATCCCTCCGCGAGAAGCAACAGAACCAAAATCAAAACTCATCTCTCGATTCCTCATCAAACCCTAGCTCCAACAACGAAATCTCCAAATCCAAGAACGAATCAGCCAATTCTTCGTCTTCCAAAGCCCTAACCGACGAGCAGAAGATCGACGATCTCAACCTCCCGAAGCAAGAAGTGATTCGCCGCCTCCGATTCCTCAAACAACCGGTGACGCTGTTCGGCGAAGACGACGAGGCGAGGCTCGATCGGTTGAAGTATGTGTTGAAGGCGGGGTTGTTTGAACTTGATGACAGTGATATGACGGAGGGGCAGACGAATGACTTTTTGCGCGATATTGTGGAGTTGAAGAAGCGGCAGAAGACGGGGATTTCGAGCGATCGGAAGCGGAAGGCGGCGGAGGATGCCGGGGAGGACAAGGATGGAGGAGGTGGCGATGACGACATGAGTGGAGATGGGGGTTCGTCTGATATGGAGCACGATAAGGATTTGAAGCGAATGAAGACGAAATTCGAGGAGTTGTGTGATGAGGATAAGATTCTTGTGTTTTTTAAGAGGCTGTTGAATGAGTGGAATCAGGAGCTCCATGAGATGACTGAGACGGAGAAGAGGACGGCCAAAGGGAAGTCTATGGTTGCTACCTTTAAGCAATGTGCTAGGTATTTGAATCCGCTATTCAAATTCTGCAGGAAGAAGGTAAGTGTTTACTTTATTTTTGTTTTCTTCTTCTTTAATTCGGTTTTATTTCGCTGTTGCGGTGCTGCAGTGATTTGTTTAGCTAATACTTACTTAAATGTTATTGTCCTAGTTGTGGTATGTGCATTTTCCCTGAATAGAGATAGTTTTGTTGTTGTTATTTGTTTCACAACAAAGTTTTTGCGCTTTTCAACAATGGTTCCATGAGGAATCAACAATGTATTCCATTAGGAATCAACAATGTATTCCATGAGGAAGAGTCTAATTGCCTAAATTTTCAGTTTAATGCAAGTTCTGCTAGTATCATACATAAGTAGTGTTGGAACATAAAAGCCTTTCCTTCCCTATTACAAGTGAACTTTTGATCATATAATCACAAAGAACCACAAACACTAGAGGCTACACATGTAACTAAACACGAGGCCAAATTTACATGGAAAACTTCTTCAGGAAAGGAAATTACATAGTCACAGATGTCCTTGAGGGTGAAGGGGAGAAATTGTATATCTTTAGATGAGATTGTGGACTTTTTGGGTTCTTTGGGTCCATAGGGTTTTATTTTGGTTTGGTTCCTTATTTTTCTCTTGGGATGCGTTCCCCTTTTGAACGCTTTCTAGTACATTATGCTTATCAAAAAATAAAAAACTGTCCTTGAGTGTGGCAACGAGTAGGGGTGGCAATACTTGACATGGCACACCAACACAACTCGAACATGAAAACAATGTATTGTCATTCTTGGAACTCTATTGAAGTACATAGAAAAACTGTCAGTTCATTGCCAAGTTTAGAGCTAAGAGCTACCCCTCTTTAAAATCAAATTTGATAAAGAAGACCAGGATGTCAGATTTTCATACAGAAAATTAGGAGATTCTATTAGGTATCCATCCACCAGAGAAATATCATGATCAAAATATCTGGATTATATGCTCCGTTATAAAGGTAAATCAGCTGCATTATTAGTGATTTTGCATGGAAATTCAGATCAACTCAAAGGAGGATTAAGCTATCTCAACTTCTCTAATTTACTTTAGAAAAAGTTGTGCAGATTCTCTCAACATGACCTAGCTGATTAAGTGCCATTTTTGGGCCTAGACACGCCTCAAGCCCCCCTATGGCCCATTTGATGGATCTTCCATCCTGACAGCCTGGTCCGGTTTCTTTCTAGTTAGAATTTGCTTTCTTAGAGGTGCATGTGTTTTTTGTTTGGGTGAAACCTCAAATTGCCCCTACTCTTTTTTTCCTTGAGTTATGGCCTTGGTTCTCTTCTACTCATACAGGGTTTTCCTTTTGAATAAACACTCACTTGAAGAAAGGAGGAAAATAAAATCTTAGAAGTAATGTCCAAAATTTCACTCAGTGGTTTGTCTTGAACCATTGGAAATAGATTGGATGTCATGGTTCTTTATGATCACTCTCAATCCGAATTTGAACTCTCATGTTGATGACTGAGAATCAAAATAGTGTAGACACCCTAGAATTTTTTTTTTTTTTTTGATAAGTGTAGACACCCTAGAAAATTTTGAAAAAGCTTTTTGTACCTATTGGTCCTTTAATTGGTATTTGTGTGCTGTTGTAGTCTTGTAGATAACCCTGCCCCCAATCCAAGATGACTCTTCCGTGAGTTGGGCAAGGACAGCCAACTGTATGGAACCCTGACAGTCACCATTTGCCTCACACACCTAAAATAGAAGCCAAAATGCAATAGTTGGCCCCTGGTCCAGCCCTATCCAAGTGCAAAATGCTATTGGGTGTACATGTGGCTAAGCCTTGCAGCCCTGCCAGGACCACCTAAAGGGTTGGAAGAACCACTACTTCTGGGAATCAATATGAGACTCAGATTTATTTTAACCTGTATAGCAAGGAAAGCTGGTGTTTTAATTTGATTCTCGAGGTGCATTTGCAGCCTCTAGACCCCCTCTGACTCTACATTTCTTGGAGGGACGGTGGGTTGGGCATGGAGTTTAAAGTTCAATCCCATGGGTATCCCTTTGAAAATGATAGAATACCCTTTGAATGTACTATGTTTTTATACAGGACACTGTCTGTCACCTGTGAATTGAAGCACATGCAACAGAATCAAGCCTTTTTCTTTCCTTTTCTAATATCTACACATAGATGGACTCTGTTTATGGCATCCCTAATTTCATCCAAATTTTGATCATTTGCACAATAATGGTTCATAATTAAAAAAATAAAAAATACCACATAAGAGTAAGTGGTTTTTTGTATGTCCAAGTATTCAAATATATAAAAATAAATAAATTCTTAGTTCTTCAGAATCACTCTCAATCCAAATTTGAAATCTCATGTCAATGACTTTGAGAATTAAAATAGTAAACAGACAGACACCCTAAAGATATTTGAGAAAGTTTTTTGCCTATTGGTCCTTATTTGGTAATTGTGTGCTGATGTAGTCTTGTAGATAACCCTGCCCCCAAGCCTAGATGATTCTTCCTTGAGTTTGGCAACAACAGCCAACTGTATGGAACCCTGACAGTCACCATTTGCCTCACGTACCTGGAATATGGATGTCCAAGAAGCTGAAGTGCAATAACTGGCTTGGTCCAGCCCAATGCAAGTGCAAACTGCTAATGGTCGTACATGTGGCTAACCCTTGAAGACCGGCCTGCCCACCTAAAGGCACAAACCATTACTTTTTGGAATCAATGACTCTTAAGATCAAACCTATATAGCAAGGAAAAGCTGGTGTTTTAATTTGATACTCGAGGAGCAATTGCCGCCTCTAGACCCCCTCCGACACGGCGTTTGTTGGAGGAATGGTGGGGTGGGCATGGAGTTCAAAGTTTAAACCTATGGTTGTCCCTTTGAAAAATGGTAGAATATCATTCTTATTGCACTATGTTTTTTAACCTGATACTACTTGTCAGCCAATGAATGGAAGCATATGCAACAGAATCAATAAGCCTTTTTTATTTTTTTTTATACCGTCTCTAAACTTAGATGCAGTTAGTTTCCGGCATCCCTAGTTCTTACTCCTTCTGGACCTTGGCTTATGTACTATGCAAGTGTATCAAACTTATTGCATATACTACTTGTAGGTTCTTCCTGATGATATTCGGCAAGCATTGATGGTGATGGTTGATTTCTGCATGAAGCGAGACTACCTGGCTGCAATGGATCACTATATCAAGCTGGCCATTGGAAATGCACCCTGGCCTATTGGAGTTACTATGGTTGGTATCCACGAACGTTCAGCCCGTGAGAAGATTTACACCAATAGTGTGGCACACATTATGAATGATGAGACAACACGTAAGTACCTGCAATCTATTAAGAGACTGATGACATTCTGCCAACGGCGCTACCCAACAATGCCATCCAAAGCAGTCGAGTTCAACAGCTTAGCAAATGGTAGCGACTTACATTCATTGTTAGCGGAAGAGAGGCGGTTGGCCGGGGGAAATCAAGCCTCGGAAGAAAGGCTTATGCTTATGCCTGCCCCACCAAAGGATAGCAGCTAGCTGCATTCTATATGGTGATCTCTGGTGGAATTAGATTATAGTTGGATGTGCTTTGTGCAATCTTCTGTATAATACTCAATTATGTAACTGTAAGTTCACAATGTTCCCTTTGCATAACAGACATAGAAATGGGATATTTCATTGATGCCAAAGTTCTGTTGTGATATTTACCGGACTCTGATGCACATTATTTTTTCGAGCGTTTTATTTATTTATTTTTTTTTTTTACATTTTTCTTTATCATCCTTCCTGGGATGGCAAAGGGAGTTGTTCTGGGCTGTGTAACCTCCCACGCCCTGCCCGTTCCGTTTACTCCCAAATGTTTTTCCTTTCCACACAAAAAGCATTATCAATAGTAGTTTAACATAAAATTTAAATTACAAATATTTCATAATGGTTTTTACTATTTTATATACCCTCTACATGAGGGTAGTTTAGTAAAATTAAACCTAAATGGGGGCGGATCAGGGTGATCCTCCGCCCGCACCAAACCCGCACATGAGGGTAGTTAGTAAAATTAAACCTAAATTGGGCGGATCAGGGTGATCCTCCGCCCTCACCAAACCCACACATGCTTTTTTCTTTATAAAACTTGTCTCCGCCAATTTTTTTAGGGCTAGTTTACTAACGCCTTCACTTTCCTATTTTTGTTTTCACCAAAAGTAAAATCAAGATTTTCATTTCTGAAGTTGAAATATAAAGAGAAAGTGAAGATTTCTCAAAATTATAAAATACTTTCTTAAAACAAAAAAGAAAAAATATTTTATTAAACATGATTTTTACTTTTATTCTCAACTTTAGTAATTGACAATAGAAATCAGGAATCATTCATGTTGATGAACATGTCCTAAACGATTTCCCAAAATTAGTTTTAACGAGCCTCCCGCGGGCAAATTGTCATCCCTCCTTTGTATATGGCTCATTTCATGCATTTGTACACACTGTTCCATTTGGTTCACTTTCGCATCAATGAAATGTAAAAAAGATTGACAAAACATGCAAAATGCTTAAAAACCCCAAGATCAACTTAATTTATTATTATTATTTTTAAATATGATCAACTTAATTTTTGTCTGTAAATTTTAATGCTTATTCAAATACTTTTTATCTTCAATTAATTAATCGATGTAGATATATATAGATACGTATTTCAGGTGAACTCTCATGAAATGGTTGTGGATGCTGCTGAAAGACAAAATCAAAGCTTTATTGACAAGAACTAGGAGGTTAATAACTTAGAAAACTTAGGAAAACATAGAAATAGTGTGACCATTTAATATTTAATTGATTAAGATTTTCTAACATTGGAGAAACTGAAGATTACGAAGGAAAATCCAACTGAACAGAGGACGAATGCCAACCTGGCCAAATCTATATGAGATTATAATTTAATTAAATATTCGATTTGCCAGAACAAAAAACTATTAAAAAAATAACTATTAAAAGATATGTTTAACAATGAGCCAATATAATTCACTCATGTTGAAGTCAATATATGAATTCAAATCTAGAATTCACTGATAAAACCAAGGACGCAGCAATTCGACGTTCGTTTTTGATAGGACAACGTTGACGCCTAGTTCTTCACAAGTCGCCTCGTCACAGTAGTGAATCTATCATGACCTAAATTTCATTGTTGTATGCGAGTTTTATAATTATTTTACATAATAAGACAATGCAGCTGTCATTTCATCATTTAATTTATATTAAAAAATTCCAATGATAAAAATATCACATCAAATGAGACAGTTCATATTTGTTAAAAAAAAAAGAATAATTTGATTACCATTACGTCCAAATGGTTATTCTAAGCAAGTTCTTTCAATTTTTAAAAATTTAATCTTTCATACATAAATAAATGTTATGAACTAAGAAATGATAAGAACTAAATGAGCAATGAAAATATATATTATATATATGATATTATTCTTCTACTTTGTGTTTTTATTCACTACACATTAGGACACGTGTTTATTGTAAGGGAAAAAAGAGATGAAATTCATTAGAACTATTAATGATATGTGGTATATATTCGTAATGTTTTTTTTTTCAAAAATTAAAACAATTTTCATTAATTAAAAGATATATACAATTGGGCCATAAAACCAAGTAGAATATAAACAGTCAAGCCCAAAGCTGACAACAAGGCTAAAACAATAGCCCAACCCAGGAAACAAATCCAACAATCCAACCCCTAAAGCGAAGGTAGTAACTACCAGTAACGGCATGGAGCCATTAATGGATGCCAGATTCTAGTTCGGTGGCTTTAGTCGGCGGCCCTGCCGCCCACGAATCAATCCGGAGGGCGAGGAGGAGGTCTATAAGCGAATGGAGAGATGTTCCAATCCATGAGAATAGATCGAGAAGAGGGGCAATCTTGAAGACAACGCAACTTCAAGATGGCGACAATGGTGGAGCATACCTTAGCACAGACCACCCTCTGCGGGGCTTTTTTACCTTTGAAGATTCTTGCATTCCTCTCTTCCCAGGTATGATACAGTAGAGCTGAAAGACCCAATTTCCTGTGCAAATTAGTAGGATTGTTTGTTTTCCATTTGATGCTTGCCCAATATATTAGATTCTCCCAATTGTTGATGGCAGTCTGAATGTTGCATTTGTATTTGATGAAACACCATAAAGGGGAAATGTAAGAGCAGTTGAAGAGTAAGTGGTCATGGGACTCAATTGATGTAACACTCGTAATTTTAAAAGGATATTTCTGGTATTTACATTTTTGGATTTAATTTTTTTTTTTATTTGATTAATTGTTTACTTGTTTATTATATTGATTAAATGGTATGCATTTTGTTTAATTATTTATTTGTTAATTTTTGCTTAATTGTTAATTATTTATTTGTTTTAATTATTTGATTAATTGTTAATTATTAATTATTTGTTAATGGTTGTTATTTATTTATTTATTTAATTCATTGTTATTATATTTCTGGTACTTATAAACTTACGAAAGTTCTTATAGCTGACACTGTTTTAAACCTAGGTTGATCAATGGGCCGAGTTGTATATGGATTAGGGTTTAATGTTAGGTCTATAAATATATAATATTACTGTGGTTTAGGGTTTTAAAAGAAGTTAAACGTTTTCTGTAAAACGATTACAGTAACTTGAGATATAGAGAAAAACAGAGAGGGATAGGAAGGAAGGCTAGGGTTTTGGTCTAGACTAAGGTTGGACCAAGAAGGAGGAAAGAGAGGTTGTTCGTAGGTGATACCAAGAGCAACAGAGGTGGAACATCAGTTACGATTTTCGTCAGAAAATTTCAGAGACGATAGTAAGAGATTTTAAACCAAAGTCTTGAAGGCAAGTTTCTGTTCTTCTCTTTCCCTTTAATCTGTGTTCTTTGCATACCTAGCTAGACTCTAGGGGCTTAACTAATGATAAAACGAAGTAACCATGCATGCTTAACGGACTGAAACTGAGAGTTTTATGGTTATATATACTTGTGTGTGATTTCATTATTTTCTTGGATCTTTATGTATGATTTGTAGTTTAACTTGAATCTTTGCCTACTAACACACTTAAAATAATTTAGTATGGACGTATGGGACTTAGGTTGAAGCTTAGGGGCCTTAACAATGAAGTTTTAGGATTTACAGAGGCTGAACGGACGAAGAAGAAGACCCCAGCAGTAACTGAGGCGCCTTAGTTTGCAACTGAGCCCCCTCGGTTAGCAACTGAGTCCCCTCAGTTAGCAATTCAGCCCCCTTGGTTAGCAACTGAGTCCCCTCAGTTAGCAATTCAGCCCCCTCAGTTAGCAATTCAGCCCCCTCAGTTAACAACTGAGGCTGCTCAATTGTAATTTAGCTTACTCAGTTGGGGTTTTGGTTTTTAATGCCCAGATTTGTTTTAAAACCTATTTTAATTAAATCTAATGGGTTAAATGGACTGGGGAAGGTTCTAAAGTGTATAATACATCTTTTAGGCCTAAGGAATTGGACAAAATGGATTTGAAAATAATTTCTATAACTTATTTAAAGGATGAATCAGTATAAAAACATACAACTCAGCATACTGATAATGGATGGAAAGAACTAAATTACTTAGTTAAATTTTGGGCAACATAATGAATTGTAATAAGATTATAAATCTTATATTGGATGCATGATAGATCATTTTATGTTTAAAGTTTGAACTATGCATGCTCTGGATGTTAATTATTGGAATATCAAATTCTCTAGTGCAATTACATGAATTAATGCTGGGATTTATATTGCTGAAATTTTAAATACTTTTCTGCAATGATATGGATAATGGTTTGGATTGTAAATTACTAGCTTATTGTGCATGTGTTGTAATTTATAAGGATATAGAGGATTGTATGCACCGGTATGGGACGGTGACATACTAGGGATGGTTTAGCTCAAAACGCTTAAACCTAACCTATCGAATTAAAGGAATGGATTGAAAAATATTGAATCCTAATTGTGACTAAGTCAGATCAATTGCGACTAAGTTGAATGGCTTCCTGGATTAATGGATGGTAGTTAAGTCATATCAACTGAATAAGTTGAGTGACTAACTAGTTTGTATATTGTATGTCATCTTAATAAGTATTTGAATGACATACCCTAGTTTTGGACGGACTTTATATATATGTTTGTGGTACCACGAAATTAGTGTAATACCCCTAATTTTAAAAGGATAGTCTCGGTATTTATTTATTTGTTTTAATTGTATTTTTAATTATTTAATTGATTATTTAATTAATTATTTATGTGCTTAATTGAATTAGGTATTACTTGATTATTTGATTATGTGTCTATGTATTATTTGTATTTGTCTATGTGTTAATTATTTAATTAGATTATGTGCTTAAATGGTGTTTTGATTAATTGTAAATTAAATGTTTTCTTTTCTTTTATTATTTTATTTTATTTTTTCTTTTATGATTATGGTTAGTAGTAATGGGCCAACCAATTGGGTCCCATGAACTACTTGGATAGGAGGTTGGATGTGTATAGATTATTACCCATGAATAGTTGTGTATGTATATTTATAGATATATATTATATACATATATAAAAAGGAAAGTAATTTATTAATTACTTTTATGGTAACTTGGATAGTAATATTTAATCTGATGTATATGTTTTATATTTAAATAATAAAAATACATAGATTTGATACGTATTATATTTTAAGTTACTTTATAATATTATGGTAACTTAAGTATTATTGGATAATCCATTAATAAATAATAGAATGTGTATAATTTATTTATTTAATAAACATATACATAAATCATATACGTAACATATTTTACTTACATTTTTAATATATATAAAAGGGAAAGTAATTTATTAATTACTTTTATGGTAACTTAGGTAGTAATATTCAATCTGATGTATATGTTTTATATTTAAATAATAAAAATACATAGATTTGATACGTGTTATGTTTTAAAGTTACTTTATAATATTATGGTAACTTAAGTATTATTGGATAATCTATTAATAAATAATGGAATGTGTATAATTTATTTATTTAATAAAGATATACATAAATTATATACGTAACATATTTTACTTACCTTTTTAATATTTTAATATTTATTTTTCTTAAGTTAACTTGGATTGGGAAAAGGGTTAGGGTTATTTTATTTAGCCTATAAATATATAGATATAGGTTGTAAAAGGGGGTTAGAATTATTCACGTGATTAATTCTAGAGAGAGAAAGAGTTAGAGAGGGAAGGAGGAAAAGGAAGAAATGAGGAGAAAAACCTTGTAGAGAGAAGATCATGGAAGAAGAAGTGTAACTTTCGATCCAAAAGTTTAAGGCAAGTTCTTATTCTATCTCTTTCCCTTTGATTCGTGTTTCTGTACATACCTAGGAAATTTCAGGATTTATTAAACACATAAAATTAAATAATTATGCATGTTTAATTGGATTAGAACATAGGTTTTATGAATTTTGTTCATATCTGTTCTTGTGTTATGAATTGATAAATGCATGATTTTGATTTGATTTTCGGTGTGAATTTTTACATGTTTAAATTATGTATTTTTTATATCTGTGGAATGATGGAACGTAGAAACATGCCTAGGATTCCTGAACATTAAATAGGAACTAGGTTTGGGTTTAAATAAATTTAAATAGACTCAATCATAATGATGCTTGCTATTTGAATGTTTTAAATAAACGAATGAATTTAATCTTTTGATATGTTTTAGCAATTGAGATTAAATGTGTAGGATGAATTGGATACGGAGAATGCTTATTTGACGGTATAATAAAATATCATCGTATGTATAAGAATCAGTTCATGTAGGACATATGATATAGGAAGCTTAAATAAATAATAAGTCATTCCTATTTTGTGATAACTTGATATCATATTATCATAGTTATTTCTGGATTGTTTGATGTATTTCCTTAATCGTTACATTAATTGTTGGATTGTGTGGTTTAATGCACCGGTATGGGACGGTGGCATTCTAGGGACGGATTAACTTATCAGTTAAGTCCTACCTATTTCATATAAGGGAATGGATTAACTAAAATGTTAAGTCCTACTTATATTCAAGTCAGGTCAGCTGAACAAGTTGAATGACTTATGGAGGATTAATTTATTATATAAGGGAATGGATTAACTAAAATGTTAAGTCCTACTTATATTCAAATCAGGTCAGCTGAACAAGTTGAATGACTTATGGATGATTAATTTATACTGAATAGGATGGTTACTAGATTTTATATATATAAGTATGGTGCCATGGTATGAGCTTGAGTCTCAAGATCAGTGGTTAGGGTGCGTATATCGTCAGGGATGTGTAGCTAGATATAGTGTAGTTGTGTACCCTAGTAGGTCTAGGTACTCATGCTCACTATATGTGCGTTTTGCATGTTGCCTACTATTCAGGTTGAGACAACCCTATAATCTAGTGAGGTTCCTTTAGTGTGTATATATATATATATACGGACTATTAGTTACTGTTGGATTGACTAGGATGTATACGTGTATCGGATCTCTATTTGGACTGTAGTAGAGTAGAACTTGTTTGTGGGCCTGACCCACCATTATTTTTCAGGTGTTCGTCAGGAGTAGAGGTTGTTCGTGCTGAGCGGGGATCAATCTACTTCATTCTTCCGGTGTTACATAAGAGTTCCTTTATGATTCAGTTTCCTGATTTAGACAGTTATTGCTGTCATTTGTTTAGTTTGGATTTTCTAGGGGTCCACACAATATGGATTCCCGAGTCGTATTTTGGAGGATCAATTGTATCAGAAGAGTTTATTAATTAATGGAAATATATTATGAGGTTTATTATTAGATTATCATTTTACTTTATTGTCAGCATTTTATTTATTCTTCTTTATTCTTTTGTACTCTGTGTTCGTTTATTGCCGATTTATTTTGGATATCCTCGGGTATTCGGGCGTGGGCCTGGCCAACCCGCATTCGGAAATTCACGGGTATCACAATGAGCTTGAGTCTCAGACTCGTTGGTTAGGGTGCGTATATGCAGTGGATGTGTAGCTGGTTAAAGTAGGTTGAGGTGTACCCTGTTAGGTCTAGGTACTCATGCCCACCTTTGGGTGCGTTTTCGCATGTTGCCTTCTATTCAGGTTGAGGCCCTTACTGTAGTCCAGTGAATGTCCCTTAGTGTGGATATATATATGTATGGACTAGATAGATATTGTTGAGTTATCTATGATGTATCTGCGTATCGGATTACTGTTTGGATCGTAGTAGAATAGGACTTGCATGTGGGCCTGACCCACTCTTTATTTTCCAGGTGTTCGTCAGTTTCAGGGTTAGAGCTTGGACGTGCAGAGCAGATACAGACACTCACTCATCCGTTTGCGTAGGACTACTCTCTATGTTTGGCTTTATGTTTCATTTCAGTTTTTCAATTTCAGTTTGGGATTTTATTAGGGGTCCACAAGGATGGATTCCCGAGTTGTTAAACTTATGGAGTTTTAGATTATCAGATTTTAATAATTATAGTTTGAGGATTTTTAATTTAGAATTCTTTCAGCGTTATTATTTATTTTCTTCATTATTTTGTAATCCGTGTTCGTTTTAAAATACTTAAATTGTCTGATATCCCTCGAGTTGGGCCTGGGCCTGATCAACCCGCGTTCTGGATCCGAGGGGTATCACAGTTGAACTGTTGCACAGAGAGCAAATATTGTGGTACTTAGCCATGGCTTTGCTATCAAGTATTGGCAGTTTGGATTGGGCAGCCAGCCATAGGATGAATTTCATTATTGGAATGATAGGGGAATGCCAAACTAGGTTATGCCATGGTACAATTGGCAGTTCACCTAATAGGTGAGAGACTGTGTGAGAAAACGAGTATTTGCCATTAGGAGAAGGTAACCATCTCTTAGTGTCACCTCTAGAGGAGCATGGAGTAGGCAGGTGTAGCAATTCAGGGATATCAGTGGAGAGGTATAGGGGAAAAACCTAATTATTATCTTCAATGAAGTTGCCAACTGTTGTGTCTTCAGTGAATCCACCCTCAATTAAAATGTTAGCTGAGAATCTGGAACATAGAGGACCTCCTGGAGCCCAGTTATCATACCAAAATGAGGTTAAAGCTCCATTCCCAATTGAGTGCTTGATGAGAAGTCTAGCAGTGTGTCTTAGCTGTAGCATTTTCCACCAACTCCAGGAGCAAAGCCATGAAAAATTCAGTGTCCACAAGTTTCTGGATTTGAGAAGATGAGAGTGGCACTACTTGACCCAAAGCCTGTTTAATTCATCTGTTTGTAGGTCCCAACCAAACCTCAAAATCCCAACTCTATTAGCGATTTCCAAATTAGGGATCCCCAAGCCACCTGCAAGTTTTGGAGAACAAATCCTACCCCAAGCAACTTTAGAACCTGAAGATTTCATCTTTGGCCCTGACCAAAGAAATCTTCTAAAGATCTTGTTAAACTCATCAATCACTCCCTTAGGCAAGATGAAAATGTTGCACCAATAATTCTGAGTGGAGACAAGCACTGATTTGATTGATTGTAACCTTCCTGCATAAGAAAGGGGCCTTGCAGTCTAATTAGAAACTCTGTGTGTGATCCTACTAACGAGTAAGCTGCAGTGCTGAGCTTTTAGGTTGGTAGAGATTAGGGGCACTCCAAGGTATCTCACTGGAAGTGTGGCTGGCTGAATACCAAGTATTGAGGAAATCTGATGTTGAGTGTGATCTTGGATTCCAGAGTAGTACACTGAGCTTTTTGAAAGGTTGATATCAAAGCCAGACATTGAATAGAAGTGATCTAATGCAGACTTCAGTACTGAAACTGAACATACATCACCATGGTAAAAAAGCAGTAGGTCATCTGCATAGGACAAATGTATGAGTTTTTTTTCCTTACACCTCCAGTGGTATTTGAAAGCTAGTACCTTCCCCACATAATTGGCCACAATTGAAGAAAATGCATCTATTACAATTACAAAAAGGAAAGAGGACATGGGATCCCCTTGCCTAAGGCCTCGTTTCCCTTTGAAAAATCCTTGGAATTCACCATTTAATGCAATAGTGAAGGAAGGAGTGGATATACATGAATGAATCAAGGAGATAAAATTTGGGGGGTAGTTGTACAGTGATAGGCAGCTGATGATGAAACCCCACTTTACTGAGTCAAAGGCCTTTTTGAGGTTCACTTTGATTGCACACCTAGCTGGCCTACCATGTTTGTGATAACCTCTCAGAAGTTCATAAGCAAGAAGGATAGGATCAGTGATCTTCCTACCATAAACAAATACAGACTAAGCTTGATCAATTAGATTTGGCAGTGTAGCTTGTAACCTTGCAGCCAACAATTTTGAAATACACTTGTATATTGTATTAACACGAGATATAGGTCTGTAATCATGGAGTGAGGATGGATTTTGGCATTTAGAGACCAAGACAATGTAGGTGTTGTTAGCCTCTGCAATAAGTTTCCCATTCCTAAAAAATTCAGAAATTGCTTTTGGAAGAGACCTGTCTACAATGCTCCATGTGCTTTGAAAAAACAGTGCATTAAACCCATCTGGACCTGGAGCTCTATCCTTATTAAGCTTCATCATGCAAGTTTTGATCTTCAAATAGCTTGGCATTTCATCAAGAAAAGGGTGTCGGGAGGTGGGAACAACCTTATAGATGAATGGAGCCAAATCATTAGTGTGGTGAGTGGAAGGGGCTGAGAGACCAAGTAAGGACTGAAAATGAGTAACCACTTGGAGTTTAATGTATTCCACTTTATGTATAACCTGGCCATCATCAAGGGTTAGAGAAAAAATCTTCTTCTTGTTGTTCCTTGAGGTGACTGATTTGTGGAAGAATGATGAGTTACAATCCACAAGTTTTAACCAAACCATTATAGATTTCTGCCTGAGAACATCCTCTTGAATACTTCCCAATCTCAAGTACTCTGTGGTGAGAACCTTTTTCTAATTGTCTGGGTGTAGGATCACTAGGAGATAAATCCAGGTCCAATTAACAAGACTGGAGTTCAATTTGTAATGTATGGATTTTGGAATCCAAGTCAGAGAAATTTTTCCCACAATTGGATATAAGAATAGGTTTTAGAAGCTTGAGCTTTTGAACTACTTGGAACATAGCAGTTCCCTTGATATAGGTATTCCAAACCCCTTGGACTGAGGATGAGAATTATTGGTGGGATGTCCAAGCATTGAAGAATCTGAATGAAATATGCCTAATTGGTCTGTTGAGATCCAGTGTAACCAAAATGGGGTTGTGATCAGAGATACCTGGTGTGAGGAAGTTGCATTCTGAGATTGGAAAGGAGGCTGTCCATTGTTGGTTCACTAAAGCCCTATCAAACTTCTTAGCAGTACAAGCCTCTCCCATGCTTTTATTTGACAAAGAGTAAAGTATGTCACAAAATTTGAGGTCCTCCAATTTAGCATTTTGAAGGCAGTCCTTGAAATTTATCATTGCAGAACACCATTTTCTAGATCCCCATGTTTCTCTCCTATGCTTGGAATAACATTAAAATCCCCTATTAGCAGCCAAGGGGAGTGAGCAAAAGGGGTTGCTTGGAGGGTAATGTCATCCCACAAGGTCTGTCTCTCAATGGTACAGTTAGCAGCATAAATAAATGTAGAGAAGAAAGAAATATTAAGACCAATGAGTGAAATGTTGCAGTGAATTACTTGTCTGCTGCACTGAATAATAGAGAGGTTACTAGTATTTGGGTTCCACATTATCCAAATTCTACCAAGGTCAGAGAATAGATAATTATCTGTGATTGACCACTGTGGGGCAATGAGTCTATTGATGGCTGCCATGTTCGAGATGGCCACTTTGGTCTCCACTGTGGAGACTAAATCAAGTTTCTTCTTAGAAATTGATTAATTTCTGATTGTTTAGAGGGTTGATTCAACCTTCTAATATTCCATGTGAGAAGTGACATCATTGGAAGGGTGGAGAGAAGTGACCTTCAACATGCCTTGGGCTAGCTGAATAACGCTCAAGCATCAACTTTTGATTGTGGATAGACTTCATTCTTGCAAATCTCTTGAGGCTCCTAGCTGTCAATTTCCCTTATTGGGTTGATGGATTACAGTAACCTGGATCACTTAATGAGGAAGTGGCCATGAGGTGTTTGGGGGTAATGTTGTTAGGACGTGTAGTCATTGGAGAATGAGCTCTCATTTTGAGGGACTTGGGTTTTTTGTGGTTCTTATCTTGAGGAAGGGTTGTTGGTGTGGCAGTGTAGGTGTTATGGGATATTGGAGATGAGCAGTGGAGGGATGGCATGGATGATGTGGTATGCAATTGAGGGGTGTTTGGATTAGTTTTTGGATAGTGGAAGTCAAGCTTCCTACTACACAGGGGGAGTGAGCTGGAGAGGTAGATGTGGAGTAAGACTGTGATTCAGAAATGGAGTTGTTGACCATAGTATTGTTTAATGATGGGATTTGTGTAGATACAATTGGTGAGTCGAAGTTATCTGTGGAATTTTTAACATTGATGTCTTGATCATAATGTTAAAGTGGGGAGAAGTTATTTGTAGTTGTGGGTTTGGCAATGATTGGAGATGGTGGTTTAGAGACATTTGTAGGGGCTTTGTTTTTCTTCTTTCTCACTGTAACCCACTCTGACGTAGGTTGGACTACAGGGCTGTGGTCCTTGTGTTTGGGAGATGAGTTAATTTGTGAACCCTTACCATGAGCTGGATGAATGTAAGTGAGGGGGCAATTTACCTCTGTGTGGTTGAGGGCTCTACATTTGGGACAAATTTTAGGTAACCATTGGTACTCAATTCCAATATCAACTACTGACATGTCATCCATTCTAAGCTGAACTTTATTTTTCAGGGCTTGATTGAGGTCGAGGTTAACACAGATCCTGGCAAACTTCGGCTTTGTCCTTGCTTATGTGGCTTCATCTGCAAACAATGGCTCCCCTACAGCACTAGCAATGTGGCTTAGACCTTTTGCTGTCCAATAGTTATGAGGGACATTATAAAATTTGGTCCAAATAGGAAGGCATCCCAATTTGGTGGGTTGAGGTTGGTTGGTGTTGGTCTATTTCATTAATGAGAAAGGGTGTCCAGCTATTGACCATGGGCTATGTGGCAACACACATTCAGTCTGTAAAGTTGTCTTGAATCTGAAGATGAAGGTGTTGTTTTCCCCTATGATGGTGTTGGTTAGACCAAATGACTTCCACAATTTATCTGCAGCATTCTGTATTACCTTGTAGGGGAGTTTTTTGTGAATTGAGAACCCCACTAAATGATAAAATGACCAGAATTTGAGACCTTCATTAACCACCTCTCTTGGAGGTTCAATGACATTTGAGCATTCAAAGGTGGGGGCTATATATTCAAACTTCATTTTATTGGTGCCTTGCTGAACTACATTGGACCAAGTCAATGTGTTAGGTGGATGGATAGGATGTTGTGCTGACTTGGTTGGTAGAGATAAGTGAGTAATAGGGTGAGTTATGTCAGTTGGTGAAGTAGCTGGTATGACTATAAGTATGTCATGTGATGGTGGTGGTTGGGCTTTATTTTTATGCTGGATAATAGGTGCAGGGGTAATGGTATGTGGAGAACATGTGCTATTGTTACCTCTTTGGGAAAAAGGGTGTAAAGGAAGCCTGCAAAAGAGGATTGAACAGTGCAGTGGTTTTGAATTTCAAATTTGAATTCGAACCTGGGGCCACCAGTGGTGGATGAGCCTCTGATGTAGCGGTGGAGATGGAGATTGGTGGTGGAGGTGGATGTGCCTCGACTGCTACTTCTGGTGCTGCTGCTGAGATGGGAGTGATAGTGGCCATGGAGGTAATGATAGTTAATGATGCTGGTGGTTTCTTTGCCTGTGCTATGATATCCCCAGTGCTGGTGTTGAATATGAGAGGGGGTGGATGTGTCTGAGGCTGATTTGATTTGAGCATTGCAACTTCATCTCTCAGTTCTGAGATAATCTTGTTCTTTTCATAATGCATGTTCATTGATTTCCCCAAATTCTTTTCAGACCATTCAAGTTGTTCTTGCAACCTTGCAATTTGATGGCCAGGTGAGTTATAAAGCAGTGGATTGAAGTTTCTTGGGGGGTATGTATGGGGTGGTAATTTATCATGGTTTATGGTTCCTGAACTGTGTAAAGGAGGTTTTGATATCTTTTGTATGATGGGGTTGTTACTTGGTAATTTCCTAGTTTGTAGGTTCTTGGGTGGTTTTGATTGATATGAGTTGTGAGGTAACTGTATGTTGTTTGGGAATGTAGCATGTTTGGTTGATGGATGTTGGTTCGGAACATGATGTTGAAGTTGTTTGGGAAGGGCTGGATGTTCGGATGTAGATGCTGAATTGGTTCGTAATGTTGTTTTCAAGTTTGTCGTGTCTTTATCTTATATAAGGCGAAGACTTGTGAGACGTGTCACTAGAGTCCAAGATGTGTAACTAAGTGTTATTTGATAAAATTAAAAATTAAGTAATGAAAATTTTAAGTCGTAATTAAAAAATAAATATTTATTTATATCTTTTTAAATTTTCAACGTTCAACATTCAGTTATAAGTGATGTCTCTATCATTTAAAATTTTACCTCACTTTAAGTGGTGTTTACCATTTTTAGTAACATTCAAATTGTTTTATCAAACGCGTTTAATTACTTAAATGCGTAATCTATCCAGAATTAGACACTAAGTTAAATTATTAAATACCACCTCAGTATTCAAAATGTATCAATCAAATATATGGAATAATAAAAATTACTTTTAAATTATAAATACAAACATGTATCAAGTAGTGTTTATAACAAGATTACTTTGTAGAAGTGTGTGCATAATTCCTACTCATGAGCCATAATTAAATATTTTTTCTAGGATATATATACCATACCTTAAAATAAATAAATAAATAAATAAATAAAGTTGTGTAAAAAGTGAACTTGTATTATTTGTAAAAAAATGTACGTATATGTGTATATAATACACACAATGACACACACATACATTATTAGGCGAGGTTGTCGTCACTCGCCTTTTTCACTTCTTAGCTCGGCGGGTGACGCAAACAAAACTCTTTTTTCTTCACAAATTGCCGGCAAAACCATTTTCACCCTTCATTTGCACAAATGGCCTTTCCACGTGTCACTCGACAACCCATGTCCGTACATCACGCTCTCCACCTATAAAAAAGCTTCTCTCACACTTACCACTTCCCTTTCGCTCTCTCTACTCTCTCTCTCACACAGAGTATCTCTCCTCCACTCGATATGGATACCCTCCTCCTCCACTGCCCATCCATGACCAAGCGCCCCTGTTGCTCCTCCCCCTCAAACCCTAGGGTTTCCAAACTCGACCGCATGGACCGCCTCCTCGAATCGTTTCTGGATCTCTCCGATTCCTCCACTCTCTCTCTGGACCTCTCCTTCGATCGCCTTCTCGAATCTAGGGCTTGCGATTCGGACCAGAACGACATGATCGAGCGTGCACTCAGGCTTGGCTCTGTCCTTCTCGAAGCAGGCAAAAGATCTGCCAGAAAGCGCGCCTCCATGCATAACGCCGTCGTTTGGGCCTTATCTCCTGATCTCACTATCAAAGTATGTTTCTCTTCCGTAGTGCGTTGATTTTGTTGTGTGAATTCTAACAGTATTGTGTGGTCTTCTTACAAAATTTTGATGCTGCATTTGGAGTTCAATTTATGAGGTTCATTTTTTTTTTTCCTTAATGTTTTGAGAATATTATGAATGTGTGAAATGTCCAATTTTTATGACTCTTTCGATGCGATTTTGAAGATTTGCACTTGATTTGTCATAGGACTTCAGAAGTACTGAAGCTACGGCAAGTCTAGTGAGTAGTGAGCATTTGTAATGTTCACTTTATCATGTCTTTAGTTATTGAGGCTTGTATGTTGCTTGATCTACTCTATATTTGAATTTGGGAAATTGAGAGGTAGTAGGAGTGTATTTAAAATTGTGGATTTTGAACCGAATTCTTATCTGGGGATGGACCTCATAAATTTAACGATGTAATGGTGATATTTGTTTGAATTATTGGAAAATCATGAATAGTGAATGATATTTGGAAATGTGGCCTTGTTTACATGAATCTGGTTGAGTGAGTTATTGCAGTGGCAAGATACCAGTCATAATGATGATGGGTTATTTTACTGTTTCTGACTGTAATGTCTGATTGCTTTAATTTATGTGTTGGTTTTCAGGTTTTTTCAATGCTTGATACGCAGAGTGTATGCTATGCTGCAGCTACATGTTCTCTTTTCCAGAAGTGTGCCATGGATCCTTCTTGTTATGCCGATATAGACTTGAGAACAGTAGTCCCAAAGGTCAATAATGTGGTTGTATCTACCATGGTTCAACGAGCTGGGAAATCTCTTCAGTAAGAGTTCTTGATTCAAGCATTAAGTTGATGCCTTGTTATTATCTCTTTCTTAAGCTGCATTTCACTTTAATACTGTACAACTGCATCTCCATTTGTGAACAAAGACTATAATGTTTTTGACTAAACCATCTAACTATGATTTGATAAATCCCTCTTGGTTTCCATATTTCTTGGTACAGCCATCAGTTACTTGTACTGAACATCACTCTTACATTTTTTTAAGTATGCAATTTACTGAAAGCAGTCAGCTGTCATGAAAGTTAATGAAGCAAAATGATATTATTCCTACAGTAGCTGTGAGGTTGTTCCATGTCTAACTGACTAAGGTTCAGTAAGGACTCATAGATTTAATGCATTGATAATCCATATCAATTTGTATATATAGATGTATTGACGTAAGCAGAAGCGATAAATTTGTTCACAATGAA
This sequence comes from Cornus florida, assembly GCF_030987335.1. Lineage (NCBI taxonomy): Eukaryota > Viridiplantae > Streptophyta > Magnoliopsida > Cornales > Cornaceae > Cornus > Cornus florida. The sequence continues at coordinate 76,143,159 of NW_026775575.1, read as the reverse complement.
TGGTTTACTTTGAATCCACAAAGTAAGTGTTTTGAATCCACAAAATTCTGAAATATTATTGATAAAAGGTTGAATGAATCTGCTTTCTCCATGACATATATTTATAATGAAAGAAAACCTAATACTAGAAAGAAACTAATTCTAGAAATAAGTCTTAAAAATAAATTATCTCTAAAAATTCTTATAAAAAAATAGAGAAAGACACATCATAAAATAAAACTACTAAATATAAAATCTCAGAGCATTAAGGCCTTCATTAAGGCCTTGAACAAAAATCTCGAAATAATCAGCAGATCTCCTAAACACAACAAAACGCGATTTCGGAGCCCTAAACGAAGGTTTTCAGTCGAAAACCGGCATGGCCCACAAGCTAAAGCTGGTGGGTTTTTCTCAATGCGCCGTTTCCATCCAAAAAAACACTATTGGTTTGTCGAAAACGGACTTGTCGAACTGTTCAGAATTCTGTCCTACATCATGGATTGTCCCTCCCTCCATATTTGTTCTCTTCCTTTTTGGTAGAAGCTGCATGCATAATTGGTCAGTTACCAGTTGGTTGAAGTAAACTTGTGGGATGCTTTGGCTTAATATGCTTTCACAAGTAATAGTTGCCATACATAGCTAGACCTTTATGCCCCTATGACTATCCCTATAACAGTAGGGTCCCGGCCCCGGCCAAGGAGAAGATTGCTCTATGAGAGCAGTGAAAATAAATTCTAGAAATAAGTCTAAAAATAAATTCTCTCTAAAAATTCTGAAAAAAATAGAGAAAGAAACATAATCAAATAAAACTACTAAATATAAAATCTCAGAGCATTTTGACTTCGTTAAGGTCTCGAACAAAAATCTCGAAATAATCCGCAGATTTCCTATACACAATAAAACGCAATTTCAGAGCCCTAAACGAAGGTTTTCAGTTGAAAACCAGCATGGCCCCACAAGCTAAAGCTAGTGGGTTTTTCTCAATGCGTCGTTTTCACCCAAAAAACACTATTGGTTTCTCGAAACGGACTTGTCGAACTACTTGTTGAACTGTTCGGAATTCTATCCTACATCATGGATAGTCCCTCCCTCCATATTTGTTCTCCTCCTTTTTGGTAGAAGCTGCATGCATAATTGGTTAGTTGCCAGTTGGTTGAAGCAAACTTGTGGGATGCTTTGGCTTAATATGCTTTCACAAGTAATAGTTGCCATACATAGCTAGACCTTTACGCCCCTATGACTATCCCTATAACAGTAGGGTCCCGGCCCCGGCCAAGGAGAATATCGCTCTACGAGAGCAGTGACCGATTCTTCGCGTTGAATCTTCTGGTCCGCCTCCCGTTCTGCCTTAGCCATTCGTTCCCTCTCTTTTTCCCGTAGTTCGTTCATTAAATCTGGATATTGCCTGTGTCCCTTGTGGCACTCCACCCTTTCAAGCACTTGCTCAAAGCTTAGCTCCCCCCATACCAGAGCCTCCTGGTCACGCTTGAGTGGGCATGCGTACAATGAAGGAACTCGATCAATTTTCATATTGGCTCGACTCTATGGACTGAATCATACTTGATCTGAACTCCTGCTGAGAGTTGGGCCAGATCTGCATGCAATAAACCCATTTAATAGGGTGTTATCAATTCACATAACCTTTTATGTGAAAATATTATGACAAAAGCATGCACCAAACCACCCAAATCTGAGTCACAATGGAAATTCCCACATAAACTAGAACTAATTTATAAAATATTAGGCACCAACCATGTGCTAAAGGACATAAAAGGCTATTGTACTAACCCTCTTGTGTGGAGCTTGCAGCATGCAAATCTTTGCCACTGCTCCAATTTCTCCTTGAAAAAAAAAACTGATTGTAAAAACTTATGAATTACATGCACCATACAAAGAAAAGCTATTGTACAAACCCTCTTGTTTGGAGCTTTCACCATACAAATCTCTGCCACTGCTCCAATATCTCCTTGATAAAGAGGAAAAAAAAAGAAAGCAGATTATGGAAACTTGTTATTTAAATGCTCCTGTATCGTTTATCCAGGTTGTTTGGTACTGAGGGATCAGGACAACATTGAAAGCCTTCATATTAAAGAGTCCACGAAGGCTATATATATTCAAAAGTTAGCATTGAGTTTGGCCATCTAAGTCTGATTATCTAGAGATGATTTTCCATTATGAGTAATTTGCTGGTTTTCTCTATGGACTATCATGCTGACAATGCTCTATAATATATATTTTTCATTTCACAGAAAAAAAGAAAAAGAAAAATGATTATCACATTTTTGTTTTTAAATTCAGATCTCTGAAGCTTGGTATAGTGCCTGGCCCAACCGCGTCACCTGGATCATCTCAACCATTAGTTTATACTATAAGGAACTCTGCAGATGCATCAGGATTTTCATGGAATGATAAGAGATCTAGACAAGGAAAGGAGTCATCTATTCTTACAAGGTCCTGCTTGAATCCTTTGGGTGGTGATAATGGTGCTCCAGGGTATGGTTTGATACTTTGACTTCACAATATGTATTGGTGACTTTTATTGTTATTAATATTTATTTTTTATTGTTAGGTTTCTTTTGAGGAGATTGCACCTTTACAACATCGAAAGAATGGATAACGCAGCACTTTGTGCAGCATTATCATTCTGCCCGTCTCTCCTTGATTTAGAAATTGTTGGACTGTAAGTTTCATGAAGCTGATTTTATCTTGTGTTGGATTTTTTGTTTTCTTACCATCTTTTTTAGATGGTGGTTGCTGGACATTTTGTATTTATGGCATTAATTTGTATGTCTATGCATGGATGTCGATGCTTAATTTTAATATTTTTGAAACAATGGTTACAACAGAATATAAATACATACCTGAAATCTTATTATGGAAAACATTCATTATTGTCTCCTTTCTTTAACATTTACATATGATGAATTGGTGAAATAGTGGGAGAGATTGACAATGGACTTCAAAGTCTTCGGTACATAAAGATTGTCAACATTAGTCTCTAATTCTAGGGTGAAAAGTGGTGAGAAAAGAAGTATTATATTGGGAATTGATTTTGGGATGCTAGAGAGAAGGAAATAGAAGAAATACAAGAGAAATATGTAAAGGCTTGAATGAGATGAATTACTCATTCATAGCTCTAGTAATTATATATAAAACGAGCACATGTTAATATTACAAGAAAGGAATTAAATAAAATCACTGCAGATTCTATGCCTAGACGTATGCGTAAATAAAGTCAAACTCCATTATTTAAGGTTATCGTATATTGGCTAATATGGTAAGTCACATCCCATAATTCGTGACATCCACTCTTCAAAAGTAATGAAGTACCCGTGTCGGACACATATTGCTCGGACATAGGTATGAAATATGTGTTCGACACTTTTGGTTGGACATTTACTTAAAAAACATATCCAATCATTCAATTTTATCATATTATTACTTTAAAATGATTTGTTGCCTATATTGAACACTTTGTTACATAAAAATGTTACTTTATTCTTGAAATTAAAATAAAATAATTAAATAAAATGAATATTTAGTAGTGTCCATGTGTCATTTTGTTTGGAGATTTGACACGTTCGACGCATGGATACATACCCGTACCCGATACTCGTACTCGAATCCATGTAACATAGCATATATCTGCTAACATGGTAAGTTACATCCAAATCATCTCGGGAATGTACCAGAGCTATACTCAATCCTTAATTAGGTGTCATGTCAAGCCCCCGCCTAGGAGGTTTTGGGTAGGCAGGGTGATCTGATCGCAATGAGGACATTGCGAGTTTGACACCATCCATTCGGGATGGTTTGAAGGAGTCAGCGCCCACCTGAGAGGTGTCGGGTAGGCAGGGCGGTCCGACCGTAACGAGAGCATTGTGAGTTCGGCACCACTCATTCGGGAATGGTCTGAGGAGACATTGTTGATGGTTTATGGTTTGCGGGACATTGGTGATTCTTTCATTTACATATTTTAAACATGTGTATGAAGGAAATGATACATGGTTGTTTGTTTATGGTCTGAGGAAACATTGTTGATTGTTTATGGTCTTAGGAGACACTTTGATTAGTTGAATGGTACTTCATTCGAGAGAAATCCATCTCCATTTGCACTCCGCAACTTGTAGGCATTTTGACGAAGGGTGTTAGTAAGACCGTGTTTGAGGATGCATTGTCCAAATTGAGCATCTCAGATATTCACGCACCAACTTGAAGGGGAGTGTTAGCCGCAATATGTTAGCCTAGAATCGTGGGATTTAATGGCTTAATTAGTGGCATTTGACCACGTAATTATTATTATTATTATTTCTTAGTTGGTACTCCCACACACATGACTCCACTGATTTAATATCATAATTAATGGGGTTTGACCACATAATTATTGTCATAATTAGTGGGTAATTAGTGGATTTGACCACGTAATTATTGTAAATTATATTTTTGACTAATATAAATACATGGCTGTAAAGATGTCAGAAATATCCTTCAAACCTTTACATATCTTTTTTGCCATTTAAATAGCTTTTCTGGCTGTATTTTTTGTAACTCCGCCCATTTCATAAAGTATTCGACCAGGTTTAAGTACCAATAAAAAAGATGATTGTCGCTATTGGACGATGAAATGGATTTTGGAATTAAGTAATATTCTCTAAAAAAGGTACTGTTAATAATCCCGCAGGTACTGAAACCATTAAAAGAACACCCAATAATTTATTGGGTACTGTAGTGAGTATTTGAAATACGGGAAAGAAATACTATTCATGTTATATTTCCAAGGGGGTTGCTTTTACAGAACTTCCTTGTATCATCAAACCGTCACCCATTATCACAACACCAACATTGTTTGATTGCAAATTCAAAGCAATGCCTATTGTAACCTCTTCAAATTCTACTAATTCACCTGCCATTACCTTATCAAGACCATGAATACGAGCGATGCCATCGCCTACTTGAAGTACAGTATTGGTACTCACAATCTTTACTTCTCTATTATATTGCTCGATACGTTCACGGATATTACTGATTTCGCATCTCAAATGGTTATCAAGTATTTCTTAATTCTTTTTTGAAAGCAAAATAATAATAGTAATAATAATAATAATAAGTCTATAGTAGAAGGATTAATCGATTCCATCCCATGATTGGGAATAAGGCACCCTTAGCCCATAGATGCGGATAAGGAGTCAAGATTGAAGCCCCCTTAGATCTGCAGGCACTTGACAGGGGTTAGTCAACTGATACTTCAACAACTGATCCGGGAACAACCAAAGTGCACTTATATTCAACTTGTGCAAACTCGTTGGATTCTAAATTGCGAAGCGAAATATAGAAGAAGGATGTGGATAAAATGGAAGGGTGAGAGAAAGAATATCAATGATATATGATTCCAATATGTAAGGTAAGGCAGTGTAATAAAGCATCAATATTGATTCATCCATAATAAAAGAAATTGTTCACAAAACTAAAAAAGTCTTCCTAAATATCAACTTCTTTTGTATTCCTTTTATATCTGGCATATCTACACCCGTGCATTTATATTAGTCAGAAAAATAATTGACAATAATTATGTGGTCAAATCTCACTAATTATGCCCACTAATTATGACAGTAACTATGTGGTAAAATCGTGCTAATTACGCCCTCAAATCCCACGATTCTTGGCTAACACTCCCCCTCAAGTTGGTGTGTGGATATTTGAGACATCCAACTTGGACAATGCATCCTCAAACATGGTCTTGCTAGCACTCTGTCTAAATGTTTGCAAGCTGTGGAGTGCAAATCTGATCAGATATGATTTTCTCTTGAAGTTCGGCACCTAATCACGTCTCTTATGACCATAAACAACCAACAATGTCTCCTCATACCTTTTTTCTTCATACACATCTTTAAAATATGTAGATGAAAGAATCAACAATGTCTTCTCAGACCATTCCCAAATGGGTGGTGCCGAACTTGCAATGCCCTCGCTACGGTTGGACCACCTTGCCTACCCGACACCCCTCGGGTGGGCGCTGTCTCCTCAGACCATCCCGAATGGGCGGGGTGCCAAACTCGCAACGTCCTCGTTCTGATTGGACTATAAAATCAAAGCTTTGGGTTAGTTTTCTTAGTTGGTGAAATAGTAATTATGTTGATCAAGCAATAGCCCAAATATTGGTGTATTTTCATTTGGAATCTTTGTTATAGAGGCTGGGATCTTTTCCTCTCCCAACCCATAACTCATTGTGGTTCCTAATAATAGACACCCAGACATGCCTTTGACAACACTATCTCTTCCTTAGATAGCATTCTTCTTTTGGGGTCCAATAGAGTGGCACTTCCATTTTTCGCTCACTATATCCAATAGTGTGACACTTCCTTTTTCGTCATCTTATTGCATTTAATGAAACAAAAAAGTCTGAGGGAAAAGAAAAAGCTTCCAACAGTCAGTTTTCTAGACAGGTTGATGTACAATTGCTGGCTATGTTTAAGTTTTTTAGATAGGTTGGTCTGCAATAGCTGGGCTGGCTATGTTTAACATTTCCTTCTTCACATGAAAACCCACTCGGTATTTTGAATATGGTATGGCCTTAGTAAGCTAGAAATATGTCATCCCTTATTGATGTAGTATCTGTATATGATGCAGAGACAGTGGATCACATTTTTTGCATTGCCATGCGGTTTGGTCTTGGGGTGTGGGACTTGTTAGTTTGGAATTCCTTGGGGGCACTGTTGGTGTTTGTGATGGATTTTTGCCAGGTGGTGATTCAATTTGAAATGTTCCAGGAGTTCGTTGAATACAGGTGGGATCAATGTGCTTTAGCTGTAACAAATAAGCATTGAGCTATCAAAGTTGAGCAAAGATTATCTAGGACCCCTGTTTTAGGAAGATATAAGCTTAAGTTTTGGAGCTAGTAAAGCTTAAAGGACGGTTTTTTGCCTTTTTTGATCAGTATGCTTAATGGAGGCAATCTTGGAGAGTTAATGGAATTAGATTGTGATTTATTGGTTTTTGTAGAATTACAGATTGAACGGTGCTTACAGCATACCTTGAATGAGTCTTGGTCTCTTTTTCGAAGTCACCACTTTCAATGATATTTGTAACTGGAGAGGGAGATGAATAGGGGGGGACTATAAGTTATCTTGGTCTGTTCAGTGAACGAGCATGCATCACTGAGGAAGAGAGAAAGGAAGGGATGATGGAGGAAGACTTGCTATGAAAGTCCTTATGACTGTGTCACCATGTTCATGAAAGAGGAGGGAAGGAGGGAAGAAGGCTGTGTGTGTGTGTCTCTTAGTGTGTCTTCTGTTAGCAAGCACATGTGATTGAAGAAGGGAAGACTTGCTTTTAAGTTAGTCCTCCTCCTTTTATCTGCACCATAAGAACAGAGTGTTCCTTTACTTCTGAAAGGTGTGAAGTTACCAATAAAAGGAGACAATTTATGTTAGTATACATGTGCTTTCTGTTTATTTTGATTTTTCCTTTTTGTTTCCTTTGTCAGTTTGTGTTGTCTTTTGAACTGTATGCTGAGTATCCTCAACTGGGAACTTGTTTTTTCGTTAACAGTCATGTTGAATTGAGGCAAACATTGGAGTCAGTGAGCAGGCACTGTCACTTGATAGAGCGCTTGTTTTTTGAATCTTCTAAAACAGGTGTTCTTTTCTGCACATGGTTTTCCTTTTCTCATGCCTGTTGAAATTTTTTCTTACTTTGTATTTCTCATTTCAGGTAGAGATGACAGTCTGAAACTGCCAACCTGTAGTGATCTAGTGAACAATTGTCCTCATATAACTTCATTGGCACTCAGAGGATTTAAGTTGCATGACTACAAAGCCCGTGTGCTTGTCAAGGTACATTTTTTGCAATTTCAGAAGTATTCACAATTCGGGGCCTTCTTTGCCCTCTTAATGAGCCATTTTTTCATTCAATTTTATTATAAAATGGCAAACCAAACTTTCCTAGTTTTTATTTGAATGTCACGATTCAATTGTTGTTTCATATAATCCCTAATACATGCTTGAGTAGAATATGGGCTAGGAGGCCACACTTCTATGTAGGGTCATAGCGGTGTCTGACACACGTAGGAAACGTGTCAAACACACCTCAGATAAGTGCCAAAAGTGTTGATTCTTCTTTCAAAATTTATAAATCAGAAGTGTGATGCATAATACTAAAAAAATTGAAAAAGAAAAGGAGAAAGCATAAAAGTGTGAGAATTTTCTACTAAGAAGAAAGAGGGAGATGGAGAGGGAGACCAAAACCAACATGGGATGAGGTTATTAAAAATGGCTTTAAAAAGTTAAATATAGTAGGTGAAATGACATGTAATAGAAAAGATTGGAGGGAGAGACTTCATGCGGCCGATCCCATTCATATGGGATTAAGCCAAGGATGATGGTGATGATGAAAGAGGGAGATGGGTAATTGCATATTTAAAATCTTGATGGATTGTCAATTAGAAGTTGGTCTGCACAACCCTTTATAATGTGCACAAGTTTGACCTGTATGGTCCATTAATAGAATCTTGTATAAAGGCGCTTTCTAAGAAGTGTTTCATACGTTTCAATTTAATTATTTTTAAAATTGTTTTCATCAAACCCATGTAAGCCATAACTCTGTGGTTCCTAATAATACACAATCCTGGGATTGACTGGATAGAGATGTAAATTTTGATATTTTTTACATAAGGTGGTTGTCCTCATAATCAAACCTACATTCTCCCACTTGAAAACCTGATCTTTTACCACTGCACCAAGCGTTGGCCCCTTTGTTCTCGTCAAGGCTATCAGCTCTAAAGTTGATTGGTTTGGTATGTTTTAAGTAAGGTAGGACTTTATTTGGTGAATTATTCTCAGAATCACTTTCCTTTTTATGTTCTTTATTTTTTAGGGCCTGATCAGAATATGTTCATTTGAATTTAACTAGATCTAGACATGTTGATCTATCCTGAAACACTAGAGACACAAAATTTAGCATACTGTCAAATGTGGATTTTTAACTGACAAGTATCATGGTTGTGAATTTTTTATACAGAAATTTAATTCAAAATTTCAAACAGCGTTGAAGCTAAATATTTCCGTGTTATTTTATTCTGTGCAGGGATTTCGTAAACTGAAATATATGGACTTTTCAACATCTTACTCAATAACTGGTGCCTTTCTAAGGTAGGTGTATGATGTATCCCTGTGAAATATATGGACTTTATAAAATTGTTCGGCCTGTATTTCCATTTGAAATTTTCTCCTCGGTTATTTGTCGTGACTTTTGTCGCTTTCAACTCTTTAGAAACCTTGGGGGCAGTGCAGGTGGGAATCTGCTGGAGGTACTGATTTTGCGGGATTGTATGCATCTCAAAGAAGTGAGTACCACAAATTTTCTCCACCTGTATGTGTCTCCCTCTCCCTCCCACCCTAGATAAATCATGTGCAGTTGAAAAGTGAGTACTACAATGTCTCTCCATTTGTATGTGTCTCCCTCTCCGTCTTACCTTTGTTGCGTCATGTGTAGTTGGAAGTTGCTCGCTCTTTGACAGCAGTTATTGCAGGAGATTTCAAGCTCCTTAGACATCTTGTGAGTATAATATTACATGTTCTTTTGAATTTTCTTTCTCTAGCATTTGTATATGTTTTGGTTAAAATATAATAGAAATAGAAACATTGGAGTAGATTTTTTTTTTCTTTTTTTTTTTTCGTCCGTATCTTGGACTTCCCCTTTTAAGTTTCTCTGTGTCTTCAAAACAGGACATATCCAACAGGGAAGGTCTAGCGTCTGAAGGTGACTGGTACAATAGATGTTACAATTTAAGGTAGTGGTTCTCTCTTTTATACTGTTTTTTGATTGTGTCTTGTTTGTGTTCACTATAGTAATTTGGTGTATTGTGCAGTAATATTCCCGTAAAGCAATTGTTGGAGGAAAGGCCCGACTTCTGCTTGCTGGCTGAGTTTCCTGCAGAAGGAAGGTTGGTTTATCCTTTATTCATCAAGATTGATGCCAACAGAACTTGAAATTACTTTCTTTAACTGTTTGTTTGGGACTGCCTTGTCTGTTTTTGCAGTTTCGTCGAAATTGAACAAATGATTGGCAGTGATATAAACAGTGATATCAGCTTGCCATCACCGCTAAGTAGCCACACGTCAGATGGATCATTGTTCATTTCTTCATCAGAGAGCAACTATAGTAGTGATCAGGGTAGTGGTAACGAGGATAGCCGAGATCACAGCTTTGTAGTTTATGAGGAAAGCTCAGACGAGGTGGATATTATGCCTGGTTAAGAGAAACACCTAGCACCGCAAGAACAAGAATTTGCAGCCACTAAACGAATTTGGTATTGCTCTCCCTCTTTCTCTCTATAGTCTCTACACACACACACGCTCATATATGCACGCGAAGTATAGGAATGAGCTTGTAATATATGTAGCTGTTATGTTTTCAATTGTACTGGTTTCGGCTGCATGAGATGTTCTCTTTCTTTGTAATTAGAATTCATTTATCTGTTATAATGCTTGGGGGCAGTCAGCCAATTTCTGATATTGTGGTCAAGCCAGGCCTATGCTGAAGGTTTGTCCACTTCAAAGTAAAACCAAAGTGGTATCAGATTACAAAATTCTGGAAGATGATGCCTAGCCTAGCCTTATTTCTTATATTCAAGTTAGCAAACAATATAAAATGGTTATCTAGTCCATAGCTGGCGGGTTTTTCGGTTACCGGTCTTAAGTTCATCTAATAGCAAGGAGTACAACTGAAACTTCATTGTGTAGTGATATTAATTGAGGAAGTTGTCTCTATGATTACTTATTGATGAAATAACAAATGAAACTTCGGACAAGTCATCCAAAATTTCAACTTTTATATTGAAAGGAGTTGAGTACAGTTCTCTGATTAGAGATTCTGTTGCTGGTATATTTTCCCCAAAATTAGCTTCTCTTTTTCCTTGCTAATTGTGTAGTGATTTAGATCCGTAATAATTAAAATCTTATATGACCTTTTCATTTCTTGTTTGTATGATCTTATGTTTATTCATAATTCAGGGACGAGATGTTTTTGTGGAGGTCACGCTGAAATAAGATTGTGGTATGTTAAGCTTATGTTCACCTTGACGTGCAATCTAATGCATACCCTTGGAGCAGAAGATGACCGGAAAACTTCGCAAGTGCAGAGATATCGCAGTTTGGTTTTTTAGTCGAGAGCATGTTTTTCATTGTACTGCTTGCCTAGAGAGAGATACAACTGATGGAGCAGCAATGGGAGGGGTCCTTTTATTCACCCTTTCTAGCACCAGCCGTTACCTTGTTTCCATTCAGTTTCATTGAAGGCCATTATATTTTTCAGTTCATTTTTTATTATAACTGCAGCTGTATAACTGTGTAAGTATCTTTCTGTGGATTTCTGAATTTATTTTATTTTATTTCAAATGGTCGCTTTCACCATGTTAGCCTTCTACAGTTATGTTTATTTCAGTGCAGTTGTTCCCTTCAGTACTCGAACAAAGTCATACAGAGTTATATTACCCCCATTAACTGACAATATAAACGTTTTGGCCGTTTCTACGTAAAAACCTTTTCACATTCTCCTGAGTCATATAGCCCTAAGTATAATTATGCATCTTAATGCTTCTATTGGATTTTCTCTCTATTTGCTGCATTTTCAGGATGTAGTAACGCTAAAGAATCTTAATATGACATAGTTTTAAGAATTGGAAAAGTAGCCAAATTTTTTTTCATTTCTTCTCACGAGGTGGATTCATCTCCTTTTTAATCTTTTAACCTATTGAAGCTTTGGATCGGAGTTCATAAACTCACCTAAGCCAGTCTGTTACAGTTTGCGAGGGTATAGACGAAACCCACCGCACCCAAATCAGGTGATTTGAAAGAAGATAACTGTAAAATTACATCCCGAGGTCTCTATTATTTTGGCAATACAGCAGTTGAACACTATTGAATATGAAAGAAAATGAAAAGAACTTATAGCAACCGTATTGTTACTGGCCATTTGCAATCCGATTTAAAAGCTTATTAGAGTGTTTAAATCATATCATTTAAATTATACAATTTTTTTTAAGTGTGTATAGACGTCTAATTTTAGTCAACCCGCTCTCATATATATATATATATATTAAAGTTATAAACAGGTAGAAAATGTCATAGTGGGTTAATTTTAAAAAGGATTAAGTGCCAAAAAAAACCCCTTGAAGTATATTTGAATTTGTAAATAACTCCCTTGGACTATATTCTCAAGGACTGTATTATATTTCATTAAATGGCCACAATGCCCTTTCTTATTGAATTACATTTAATATATTTTTCTTATCTAAATAAATTATGAAAACATTTATACTAATTTGATAAGATATTTTTCATTAAATTTGCATAAATTTACCTTTAATTTTTTAATTAAAAAATTTTAGTATAATTTTTTTTAAAAAATAATTAATTTTTTAATTTTTAATGAATATATTACATGAAAAGAAGGTATTTTTTTCAAAAGTATTTTATTAAAATTTTATCAATATATTGTATGAAAAAAATGATATTTTTTTTATGATAAAAATATTTAAATTGATTATAATAGGTTTTATTATAAATAATAAAATTTTAATAATAAGATAATCAATTTAGAAAATGATAGTTACAAATTTATTTATCTATTTGTTTTTCATTTTTATGATAAATTGATATTAAAAATAAAATTAAGGTAAATAGTATAATTAATATTTACATAAGAGAAAAAGAATAATTTAATAAGAAATGAAAATTTTAACGAGAAAGGATAAAATAATCTTTTATAATGAATTTGTTCTTAATTATAACAAATTAATAGTTAAGGGATATTTTTTGTTCAAAAAAATTATTTAGAAAAGAAGTTATTTTTTTGAACTTGACCCTTTAAAAATAAAAAAAAATAAAAAAAATAGATATAGTAAGTTAAATTTCCCAAATTAAGTCTTTTAAGTAATGAAGATGAGTTGAGGTGAGGATCGATATCGAACTGGTAATGGCAAGCAACAACAACAACCAGACACACCGTCCTTACAGACACCTGAAAACCCTAACCGCCCACACCCAAGCCGGACAAAAAACCCTAACCGCCCACACCCAAGCCGTGTCCTGCGTCAAGTTCTCCAACGATGGCACCCTCTTCGCCTCCTCTTCCCTCGACAAAACCCTAATCGTCTGGTCCACCGAAACCCTCTCCCTCGTCTCCCGCCTCGAAGGCCACTCCGACGGCGTCTCCGACCTCGCCTGGTCCTCCGACTCCCACTACATCTGCTCCGCCTCCGACGACCGCACCCTCCGCATCTGGGACGCACACGCGGCCGAGTGCGTCAAGACCCTCCGCGGCCACACCAACTTCGTCTTCTGCGTCAACTTCAACCCCCGGTCCAACCTCATCGTCTCCGGATCCTTCGATGAGACCGTTAGGGTTTGGGACGTCAAGACCGGCCGCTCCGTCCATGTCATTCCCGCCCATTCCATGCCCGTCACGTCCGTGCACTTCAATCGCGACGGCTCGCTTATCGTCTCCGGCAGTCACGATGGGTCTTGCAAAATTTGGGATGCCGACACAGGCGCGATCTTGAAGACGCTCATAGACGATAAGGTTCCTGCCGTGTCTTTTGCCAAGTTCTCGCCCAATGGAAAGTTCATACTTGTTGCAACTCTGGACGATACTCTTGTAAGTTTTAATTGTGTTTTCGTTTATTAACAATTGCAATTTTAATTAGATTTACACATGAATTGTTAATTATATCGTGAATGTTTTGATTTGATGTTGTAATGCATCAATTCAACAACATGGGATTGGTAACTGTGTAGGTAATTAGATTGTAAACACATTTAATCATCTTGTTTTTTTAGCTTTTTTTCTTGTAAGTTTTAATGGTGTTATCGTTTATTAACAATTGCAATTTTAATTAGATTTACACATGAATTGTTAATTATATCGTGAATGTTTTGATTTGATGTTGTAATGCATCAATTCAACAACATGGGATTGGTAACTGTGTAGGTAATTAGATTGTAAACACATTTAATCATCTTGTTTTTTTAGCTTTTTTTCTTGTAAGTTTTAATTGTGTTATCGTTTATTAACAATTGCAATTTTAATTAGATTTACACATGAATTGTTAACTATATCGTGCATGTTTTGATTTGATGTTGTAATGCATCAATTCAACAACATGGGATTGGTAAATGTGTAGGTAATTAGACTGTAAACGCATTTAATCATCTTGTTTTTTTAGCTTTTTTTTCCTTCTTTAGCTTAAATATGCCGTTTTTTGAGATACACTGATGTCATTAGCATTTGAATTACTGTTTCTGTAACTTAATTTGAGATTCACACTTCATTTGCTTGCTGAGAAAATTGAGGAAAATAAAATTTTACCACCAAATAGTTGTGTTAAATTCATTCAAGTGCGAATTTGAAAATTAAAAGGATTCAAATCTGAATTTCTTTTCAGTAGGGAATTGAGCTTAAAGAAGAAGGGTGATTGAAGATTTTTCTTTTTTTCTTTTTTTCCAGATAGATAATTCAGCTTTTAATTTATTTTCTTCTTTCTTGTTTGGTTGCAGAAGCTCTGGAACTACTCGACTGGGAAGTTCTTAAAAATTTATACTGGCCATGTGAACAAAGTATATTGCATAATGCCCACGTTTTCAGTCACAAGTGGGAAATACATTGTCAGTGGATCTGAGGATAAGTGTGTTTACTTATGGGATCTACAGGGGAAAAATATGGTTCAGAAACTTGAAGGCCATTCTGATACTGTCCTTTCTGTATCTTGCCACCCCACTAGGAATATGATTGCTTCCGCCGGCCTTGATAGAACTGTGAGAATTTGGGTTCAAGGTGCTTGAATTATTCAACATTGATATATTGGTTAGTTTCTCCCTTACAACTCATGAATGTAAATATTTTCCCTTTTATATGTTTCAGTGAGGGACGGAGGGGAAAATGCACAAAATATTATGTATCACTTATCTTGCATCCTTTAACTTTATAAGGGTACTTAACATATTAGTTATTCCATTGGTTGCAAACTTAACATATTAGCTATTCCATTGTTTACCTTGATTTCATGGTAGTTGCAATTTTGACTTGGATAAGGGAATCAAGCCAGATCACATTTGCTGTTTTCCTATGTCCTCTTTCTTGGATTTCAGCACTGCTTGTGCAAAAAGATCCCATTGCAGATGATTTACTGATTAAGAGGGATGAAAAATGTGCACTGCCATCTTATCTCCAATGATATCTGAGATGGAAGTGACTTCAGATTTGCTTGCTACAATACATGATTTTGTAGTAATTATATTTAGTTTGTGGATCACCTTCCCCATGAGGGAAAAAGTTTTCTACCCCCCTTCCAAAAAATTCCTGTAAGATGTCAGAATCTTCAAAGTACAATTTCAAAAACTTGTTCCTCTAAAGCTGAAATGGCCCTGAAAATTTTGAGATAAGATCAAATATTTATTTGGGAGCCTGAAATCTATGCAAGCACACCGAGACACAGGAGAAAAGACGATTGTGTGTTTCAGATCCTTCATATGTAAATGCTCCAGTTGAGAGGTTTTATCTTCATCCTTTATAGCTAGTAAGTTACAAGCATTGATCTTATTCTGAGTAACTTAAAGAATCACCTTAATTTTGGTAGCACCTTGTCGTTCAAATATGCTTGAGGAGTTCTAGAGGGTGATGATTTTGTCCTCATTCTAAGAGGCTAAAAATTGAAAAATTGTAAGAGCTTCTAGGCTACAAAACCCAAACCCTATTATAACAAATGAAGAAGATTTGATAGGTATTTTTTCATTGTAACAATGGAACTCTTTTGAAATGTAAATTCCAAATGCAAGATCTGGGAATTTGAGCACACATTTGTCATATAAAACATTTTGGTGAAGGAAACCAATCATAGGCATGTAAAATTAGACCAGAGAGGGGCACCTTTTCACCACGGGGTTGAATAAGGTTTCGAAGCCTGTAGTGAGATTATACTTTGATGTGTTTCAAGAAAGTGTGTTGTCATATGCAATGATTTTCTAGGACTTGTTATCTTTACCATATTCCAAATGGCATCCATATCTGCTATCTCCGGCAAACTGTAAACCCACCAAAATTTCAAGGTATATATCCTCATCCAACATGCTATAGTAAAATTAATAATGTCCTTTTTAACCTAGATTGTATCTAAATCTTATTGGGGCAAAGTTGTGATCAGTCAACCAGGTGATCCTACTTAGCTTCTGCTAATCTAGAAACAGTGTTATGTGCAAGTACATTTGCAATTCTTATTGGTTATTAACTTATTACTTTTTTTGAACTGTAAAGACGAAGTGGTAAGCTAATATGGGTGTTTAATCTTCCGCGTTAGCTATATTAGACTCTTTCAAAGCTGCTAATTGGTTACTAATAGGGGAAATTATTTTTCTTTTACAGGTAAGCCTCCGTATTTAACTGGCCAGTAACTAACTGAACAAACAAAAATAGAATCGTAAAGAAGAACCAGGAACCAGGAACTTTAGGGTTCCTCATGACATGTCAAAAACAAAATGAAGAGCACGGTTTCGTTCTGCAAAGTGGAGGTAAGCTATTATATCTCTATTTGCATCCATGGCAATGCGTCAGGCCCTGTTCAACATCTTGCATGATTCTACTGAGTATTTTAACTAATGGATGAAGAGAAAGGGGGAAAGAGGTACAAGTAAACTTGCTACTAAGAGTTCTGTTTTCAGGAACAAATAAAGATACCTTTTTGCGTATGAGGTCAACCAATACACCATATATTGTCTATCCTTTTCAACCCAATAATGGTGCAATATACCTCTTGTACATTAGGAACAATTGTCTTGGTTGCTGAATCTCATACAACAATCTTGATATACCTCTTTTAATAGATTTGATTGTTTAGCTCAATCCTTGTAATATAAATTATCTTAAGCAGTGTGTCTACAAATATTTAACGATATATTGTGATATATTGTGATGAAGCGGATTCTTTTTTCAGCCATTTATGTGATATATATTTCAGCCTTCTTGCATTACCACATTATCACTGCATGGTAAACTTGGCAGGAGAAAGTTATGTTATGCTAGTAGGTCAGGCAGATACCGTAGTTTACTACTAACTATTAAAGTCGATAATTATTCGTGGGACTTATATCTTAAGAAATTTTGGTGTGATAGCCTCTCTTTTTCGGTTCTCTTTAGGTTTTGTGACCCTCACGGTATGCATGGGGGAAAGAGGCTGCATTAGCGCAGCCAGCTTCCTCTGACCTGTAGGAGGAGTTGCTAAAGGTTGTCTTTGAACAAATTAAAGCATTCAGTGTAGTGGCTTAATTTATTTTTTCATTTAAAGTCCAATTTTCTTAGCCAAAGAGTTTAAAGAGATATGCAGAGCACTTGTCACAAAAACAATTCAGAGAAGGTTTCCTCCTTGTATTGGAAGGTTAACACAAGATATGCATATTGTAATTTCATCATTGCACATTATCAATTGACACAGATAGGGATGATTTATATGGTTGCGCCAAATTGGGATTGGATTGGGATATATTGCTATCCCACCAATCCAATTCCAAATCCAGGATAAGCTTTGGAATTCAAGTTTAATTGAATATCAATTTCAATTTCAATTTTATTGTCTTGATAACTTCATTCAGATCGATCGTGTCGGTTGAGTGAACGATGGAGAGAGAGGTATCAATTATGTTGGTTGAGTGACCGATGGATATTTGAAATTTCTGGTTGGATCGTGGGATTCAATTTGCTAATTTGGAATGTTTGGAATTGGTTTTGGAGCTTTCAATTTTAATTTCAAAGCTCCAACACGTGTCATTTGTTACTAATCAATGTAAAGAAATTAGGAGTGTTAGAAAAGAAAATAAAGATGAAGTAAACTTTGATGTTCTGATTCTTCTGAACATATTTAAATGGACCAGTATATGTGCCATTGTTAGTGAGAAAGGGAAGATTAGTGTGTGCGCAATAGAACATTGGCTCCATTCTCCTTTGTTTTTCTGGAGAGCTCTGATCCATTTCTCCATTGCATATTGAAATAATCATATAAGAAGAAATGCAAAGATATTCATAATAGCATATTGAAATAATTATCGAAGTCCTGAACATACCACCATTACCTGTAGTCAATCCACCTACTTCAAGCAATGTCTCAGCAGGCTTTCCCATAAACCATGCTCCTATACAGCCTATACAACCTATTTTAAGCTACCAAACAAACTGCCCTACTCTAGTCAACCCAATTGCTTTATCCACCCTAGCCCACCACATTAACAATACCACTGGCCCAATACCACCGGCACCAATTGACCAATAGTCAAAGAAATGGACTGAGGTGGTCCAGCATTGCCAAAGGAAAATGAACTTTGAATTCATTGAATCGTCGTCTCTCAATCCTTCCCTGGTTGACCCTCCACCTGAAGTAGCCCTTGAAGGTGTGAAATTTTGGGAATCATATCACCTTGTTGGAATCTCTACTCACAAAAGACTACCATTTAAAGTGGTTAGCTCTGCAGCAGCAAAGATCTGGAAATCACATGGACTCACTGAAACCATCTTGGGAGACGAAGGCTCTTTCCTTTTTAGATTTCACTCCTCGGAAGAGATTGACAAAGTGCTGTCATTGGGCCCCCGGACTATTGCTGGTCACCCATTTTCTCTTATGAAATGGTACCAATTTAATCTCTCAAAGACCTCAAAGTCCACTCTCACACCCACATGGGTCAAATTCTACAATGTTCCTCAGAAATATTGGACAGCCAAAGGGCTCAGTCACATTGCTAGCACTGTAGGTATCCCTCTTTATGCAGATCAAGCAACAGAAGGAAGACTTAAACTCAGGTATGCTAGAATTTGTGTCAACATGGATCTGTCAAAACCTCTCTTTACTGAAACTCAGGTTATGTTGGATGGAAGTCCTGTTGACATTGGTATTGAATACCAGTGGTTCCTAAGATTTGTAATCTTTGCAAAAAGCTAAATCACACTGAATCTTCTTGCCCATTAAAACACATCAACCATGAAGTCCCACCACATGCGAAGAATAACACCGGACCACTAAAGATAGCATCAAGTCCCACCATGGTTGACCACCCCCCAGCCCAGAATCCACCAAGCACAGAATGGATAACAATTCGAAGGAAGAATGGAAGGAAGTTCTGTTCTGAGGGCACAAAGAAGCAACACTCAACCTGCCCTATAGCTTGCAATTCCTTCTCAGCTCTCTCCCAACCTCATCAGAACCTAACCACTTCTCCCTCATCCGCATCCTCACCCACTACAAATCAATCCCACTCAACCAGATCTCCCTCGGCACCACTAATCACACAACCCATCATCCCTCTATCCCATATTCCATCCCCCTTATGCAGTAAGAAACTTATATTTACAGACTCTCCAACCTCCACTGTTCCATCCCAGGTATGCTCCTCTCCCATTACTCAATTGGCTCCCTCTTCACCTCCACACTACAAAAGGAAGAACATGGTCAGTAGTGAACCTGGGATACAACACCCCACTACCTCTTCCCCAGTCACTGACAGCCCAAACAGTATCCCTTACCACTGCTCTTCCCTCACAGACCCTGCATCAATGGTATCCCCCCCAATGAAATCACTCACCAAGATGACTGCTAGAAGCTTCAGGAAGGCTGCTAGAGCAACCAAAAGCTACAGCCCAGGCTTGATATCTTCAGACCCTGCGAAGGGCCATAGATATCTCAGAGGTTCTCTAACCTCTCTCTTTCAATGATATCATTCATTACCTGGAATATGAGGGGACTAAACCAGTCCTCTAAACAAGCAGAGATAAAGAAACTTATCTCTGAAAATAGATTGGATCTAATATCCATTGTTGAGACTAAGGTGTCTCTTGAGAATGTGGCAGCTATTCATCATAAGATAGCTCCTAATTGGTCCATTATCCATAACTACAACTTCTCTCACTTAGGTAGAATATGGATTTTGTGGAACCCTACCACCATAGGCCTCAACATCATTGGCATCAACAAACAAGTTATTCACTGTTCCATCTCCATTTTGGGGGAAAATTTATCATTCTCTTGCTCCTTTGTCTATGCTTCCAATTTGGTTACTGAAAGATCACACATTTGGAATGACATCATCACCCATTCAACCTTATTCTCCCATCTGCCTTGGATCATCATGGGAGATTTCAATGCTGTTACATGTACTGAGGATAGGTTTGGTGGAACTGCAAAATGGAGTCCCTCTATGTCTGATCTCAAAGATTGTATGCAACAGGCAGAACTTGAAGACCTTAAATTCAATGGTATCTTATATACTTGGTGCAACCAGAGTTTTGGGGATGCCTGTGTAGCCAGGAAACTTGATAGAGCCCTTGTGAATTACAAATGGAACATGTCCTATCCAAATTCAGAATGTCGATTTCTAACTCCAGGTATCTCCGACCATAGTCCTATCCTTCTCACCATTAATCTCAACATCCAAAGGAAATGCATCCCTTTCATATTTTTTTAATGCTTGGAGCAAACACCCACTTTTCTTATCCTCGGTTACTGATGTTTGGAACTCCCACATCAAAGGCACCTCCATGTTCCAGGTTGTGCAAAAACTCAAAAGGCTGAAGCACTCCCTCAGATCCAACTGTAGGAATGAGTATTCAGAGGTTGCCTCAAGACTCAATGCTGTTAAAATGGAACTTGACTCTTGCCAGTATGATCTTGATAAAGCTGCCAATGACTCCTCTTTAAGGTTAATGGAAAAAGCTCTTATATCAGAGTACCTAAGACTTGGAACACACAGGAGGATATGTTAAGGCAGAAATCTAGAATGATTTGGCTGAAATTAGGAGATTGTAATTCTTCTTATTTTCACAAATCATTGATCTCAAGGAATAATAGGAACAAGATTATCAGCCTTATCAATGCTGCTGGTCAACAGATTGATGATCCTGCTGCAATCAAATTGGAAGTCATTTCTTACTTTCAGAATTTACTAGGCAGTACCTCTTCTTCAACCCCTGACATATGCAACCTCACCCCTTTCATCACTAAATCAGTTCCTCCCCATCTCCTTAGCATCATTGTTTCTCTTCCCACTTACCATGATATTCAGCCTTGCTTCCTTTCACTCAACAAGGATAAGGCCCCTGGTCCAGATGGATACAATGGACATTTCTTCTATAAAGCTTGGCATATTGTGGGGAAATCAATCATCAAAGCCATTTCTGAATTTTTCAGAAATGGCAAACTTCTTTCAGAAATCAATTCTACCTACTTATCCCTGGTGCCTAAGTGTCCTAATCCCTCTTCTCTCAATGATTATAGACCAATTGCATGCTGCAATATCATCTACAAATGCATAGCAAAATTGCTTGCAAACAAGCTTCAGCTAGCATTGCCTTTTATCATTGACCTTACCCAAACTGCCTTTGTTCAAGGCAGGAAAATCACAGACTCCATCCTTTTAGCTCATGAGTTACTTAGGGGTTACCACAGGGATGTTGGTCCTCCTAGATGTGCTATCAAAATCGACCTAAAGAAGGCTTTTGATTCAGTTAATTGGGACTTCATTTCAAGCTATCTCACCCTTCTCAAATTCCCACAGAAATTCATTAATCTCATCATGGCTTGCATCTCATCCCCATCATTCACAATAGCTTTGAATGGAGAATTCCAAGGCTATTTTAAAGGGAAGAGAGGGTTGAGGCAAGGAGATCCTCTATCCCCTTTCCTTTTTGTCATTGTAATTGATGCCTTCACAGCTATCCTAAACAATTATATAAGAAGAGCTCCAGCTTTCAAACACCATTGGAAATGCAAGGAACAAGGTGTTACTCACCTTTCTTTTGCAGATGACCTCCTTTTGCTATGCTATGGTAACATTGAATCCATCTCCATTATAAAGTCTGCACTGGATTACTTTTGCTCCATGTCTGGTCTTACCATAAATTTGGCAAAAAGTTCAATCTTCATCACTGGTGTTAATCCACATACTAAAGAAGCCATCATCAATCTGCTGGGTATTCACAAAGGTTGTCTTCCCATTAGACATTTGGGGGTTCCACTTATCACAACATGTCTTAAGGCTACCGACTGTAGAGTACTCATAGAGAAGATAACATGCAGAATATCCCACTGGACTGCTAAATCTCTCTCTTATGCAGGAAGATTACAGCTTGTTCGATCTGTTCTAGTTTCTACTCAATTATATTGGTCCGGTATTTTCATTCTCCCAAAGAGTGTCATCAATGAGCTTAATAGAATTTTCAGATCTTTCCTCTGGTATGGGCCAGAAATGAAATCTAATGGAGGGAAAATTGCATGGGGAACAGTCTGTAAGCCTAAGGTTGAGGGAGGCTTAGGTCTTCCTAACTTGGAATTGTCTAATCAAGCAGCAATCTTGAAGTACATCTGGGAGCTTCAAACTGATACCTCAAATAGAATATGGATTAATTGGTGTAGAATTCACCTCATTAAAGGCAGGAACTTCTGGACCTTGAAGATTCCTCACTCATGCTCCTGGAGTTGGAGGAAAATTTTACAGCTGAGACACCATGCAAGGCATTTTATCAAGCACCTTATTGGCAATGGGATTGATACTTCCTTTTGGTTTGACAATTGGTCTGCTAGAGGGCCTTTGTGTTTAAGATTCCCATTAACCATTCTATCACTCTTAGGAATTGATGAGAATACAAGTATGGAAAACTTCATTGTCAACAATGGCTGGAATTTCCCACTTACTCTCCTCTCTGCTATTCCAGAGCTAAACTCAATCCAACAACCAGTGCCTCTCAGAAAGGATAAGTTGATTTGGACTGTTTCTCCCTCTGGTTCTTTTAGCTTGAAGCACACAATTTCCTACCTCATGGATCATGGTCCTTTAGTTCCATGGTACAACCTGGTGTGGCACATAGCTTCTATCCCAAGAATGAAATTTAACATGTGGCTAGCAGTTTAAGGCAGACTCCCCACACTTGACTCTCGAGCTATGGTTCACCATGGTAATACCTGTGTCCTTTGTGGAATTAAAATTGAATCACATTCCCATCTCTTTTTCGACTTCTCAGCCCCTCTTTGGAAGTTTATCCAAGCTAGATGCAGATTTTACAATTATTTTCTCACATGGGAAGACATGATTCTGTGGATTAGTAGCCGATGGAAGTCAAATTCTCCAATGAACATCCTCAGGAAAATCTCCTTGTCAGCCTTAGTATATCACACATGGGAGGAAAGGAATAACCGTATCTTCAAAGGGAATCCATCAACTCAGAACAGGGTTCTAACAAAGGTCTGTAACTCAATCACATCCTTGCTTCGCCTGGGTTGTCTAAAGGATTGCATGGCTTCTAGATCGATTCTGAGCAGCTGGAATCTTTCTCCTTCTTGTTGTAGACCTCTTCCCCGTCCACCAGACTAAGAGGTGGAGGGTCTCTCCTCCATTACCGCAGGCTTCGCTTACCGGAATTGGTTTCAGTTCTCCAAGTATCGATTTCATTGCTACTTGTAGATCTTTTTGTTCTTAGGCTGGGCCTCTGCTCTAGGTTGCTCTGGTTGAGGGCTGGGTTGCCTTTGGGCTTGTATTTCCTGTGAAAGGTTGTCTTTGGCCAAAGGCCTTCTTTGTATTTTTCACTTTATATTTATACAATTTGCTTTAATTTTCAAAAAAAAAAAAAAAAAAACCCATTAAATACATTCATAAAAAGCAATGACCAAAAGCCATTGAAATGAATCTAAGATCAGAAAAATACATGCAGGAGCACAGTAAAGAATAAAGATACCTTCCGCCGCTGGATACAGTCATGCACTCTGTCAAGGGTGGAGATTGGATTACCCAACGGGATTGATGGTCCACTCTCATCACCCGAAATTCATGTACTTTATTAAGGGTGGAGATTGAATTACCCGATGGGATTCATCTGTGATGGTCCACTCTCATCACCGAAATCTTTACCTTTGGACGAAGTGCAGGACTCTTTCCTTTGCCATCACAGTGAACAAATGCAATGTTCGTGTAATAGAGATGAAAGACGGTTCTATATATTCCAATTGCCAAGAGAAATTACGAAATATACAAGCAAAAATAGAAAATAAAAAATAAATAGATAATCATATACATATAAGTGGGATGAAAATATATAAATGTTGTTATGTATGTGCGTGTTTTTGTGTGGGGTCCACATGTGATTAAAATAATGCACATTGGAAATTGCAGCAAGCCTGTATAGGAAGCACATTGGAAATGATAGCAAGCTTGTATAGAAGGCTGCTTGCTGCCCACGAATTGTATGCCTATAAATAGGCATCATATGTATGTAACGGGTGTGTGAAGATTAAAAAAGGCATCTTTCTCTTTCTGTTATACTTTCTTCATATAAGGAAAGCTATCTTATTATAGGCATCATATGTATGTAACGAGTGTGTGAAGATTAAAAAAGGCATCTTTCTCTTTCTGTTATACATTCTTCATATAATGAAAGCTATCTTATTTTCTCTCACTTAATCTTACCTCTATATATATATATACACACACATATATTTATTACATGTTATCAGCACGAGCTCTATCCATCTCAGATTTGAAGGAGAAGCTCTCTCTTCCTTTTTCTATCTCAACTATATATCTCTTCTCTTTTGTGATATTAGTTTTGATAGATTGTTGGGTTTGTTCGCTTTATCGAAAACAATTGTATTTCTAACTCCAAAGGGTAAGAAAATTTTAATTATTGATTATTGTTCATAAAATAAATTTGTTCACTTAAATGATATATGTGCTTACACTATGGTCGGTTCTACCACCTTTATTATTTAATGATTTATGACTGATTTTACCACCTTTGTTATTTAAATAATTCATATTATGTTATTGTTTCACTTAATGCCATTTTATTTACTTATATACTATGCTAAATTGTATTTTTATATTGTTGTCACATCTAGTTATTATGAAAATGTCAAACTTGACAAAACTGGAATTCGTGGATGCTCAGATCCATCTAGATGCCATGGGCCTCGGAAACACAATTAAAGAAGAGAATGATGCATCATTACAAGATAAATCGAATGCCATGATTTTCCTTCTGCACTATATTAGTAAGGAGTTAAAAATTGAATACTTCACTGAAAGAGATTCACCGTGTTTGTGAATTTTTTTGAAAGAAAGATAGGATCATCAAAAAATAGTTATCCTCCCAAAGGCTCGGACTGATTGGCAGCAACTGCAGTTGCAAGATTTTAAAACTATGGCTAAATATAACTCTGCCTTATTTAAAATCAACTCTACATTGACATTGTGTGGTGATACCATCACTGATGAACTTTTGTTGGAAAAAACATTCACCACATTTCACGCCTCGAATGTACTCTTTCAACAACAATATTGAGAGCGTAGATTTGAAAAATATTCAGAGCTGATATCATGTTTACTTGTGGCAGAGCAAAATAACGAGCTTTTGTTAAGAAACCACCAGTCTCGTCCAACTGGATCGACACCGATCCCTGAAACATATGTTGTCTCATCCCGTGGTCGTAGTGATAGAAATGGCTATAATAATGAAGATGGTCGTGATAAAAATAACTACCACAATAATGAATATGGTCGTGGTAGAAATCACTCTTATTACCGTGAAAGATATCAATCCTCAAATTTTCGTAATCAGAGATCCACACCATATCCCCAAATGAGAGATTATAATGAAATGAACAAGTAAAAGGGAAGGATATGGCTCAACCTCCCAAGGCACATGATAATAATTGTTATCGGTGTGGAATGACAGGGCATTGACAAAGCATTTGTCGTACACCTAAGCATCTGGCTGAACTTTTCCAAGCCTCAATGAAAGAAAAGGGGAAATAAAAAGAAATGAATTTCATTGATCATGATGAGCCAGTTAACATCACAAATTTGGATGTATTAGGTTTTTTTTTAAGGACCGTGATGGAAAGATAGACTTCCTGATTGGTGATGGAAATGTCCACACCAATTAATCCTATTTTCATTTCATGATCTGTCTACTATGTTATCTTCAACAAGTTTTTATTTTCCTTATATTAAAGTTTTTCTTTTCTAGTTTGTATTAAAGTTTCTTTTGTTATAAATGTTTCTTTTCTAATAAAGAAATTGGAATGAATAGGAATGGATCTGACTAGTTCCAAAATAAATGGTGAAGATATATGTTTTGCAGATAGTGGAACGACACACATAATCCTTCAAGATCAAAAATATTTTTTTCACATAACTTTGACAGACGCTAGTGTCAGTACAGTATCAGGCCCCACCAACTTGATTGAAGGCTCCAGACGAGCCAACATCATTTTACCACATGGAATAAGATTACAGATCAATGATGCCTTATATTCTATAAAATCTCAGAGAAATCTGTTGAGTTTTAAAGACTTACGTTGTAATGGGTATCATATTGAAACCACAAATGAAAGAAATGTGAAACATCTCTACATTACTTCCATTACCCCATGCAAGAAGCTGATTGTAATACCCCTAATTTTAAAAGGATAGTCTCGGTATTTGTAATACCCCTAATTCTCAAAAGGATATAACTGAAATTTATTTATTTATTTATTTTATATGCATTTTAATTGATTAATTGATTATTTGATTTGTGTGCATTTGAAATTGTTATTTATTTTATTATTTGCGTAATTGATTAATTGTGAATTATTAATTTATTTTACTTTAATTATTTAATTGTAATGGGTTATGTGTTTTAATTTAAATTGGTGTATTTGTGATTTAATTATTTGATTATTAGTGACTTAATTGCGTGTATTTTTGGTAGCTTAGAGTATTTATGTGTGTTGTATTTATAATTATGTTTAGGGTTTAATTTATGTATAATGGGGTAACCGACGTATTAATGGACTGGGATTAGGATTGGGGTTTAGAAGGAACCTATATATATATAAGACAGTAGGGTCTGCTAGGTTACAAACCCTATTCACGACATAGTATCTTGAGAGGAAAAACAGAGGAAAACTAGAGAAGAGAGAAACAGAGAGGTTTAAGATGAAAATATAGAGAGCTTTTAGCTATAGATTGAAGGTGTACCACAGAGGAAGGAAGAGGTTGATGGTGGAATAGAACTGGACAGTAGGAAGGTTGCCGGTAGTTGTCCGTTCGTCGGAAACTCCATAGACGGCGGTGAAGATTTCAAACCGGAATCTAAAGGCAAGTTTCATTCTATCTCCTTCCTGTAAACTTGTGTTCTGTGCATTCTATATAGTCTCCAGGAATTTAATTTAACTATTAAAACGGATGTTTTATGCATGATAGAGTCTCTGTACAATTTTAGACCCCTGTTCGTGTTTGAAACTATGAACTGTTGTATTTTTGTTTTAAATTTTTGTCATAAATTTCACAAGAGAATTTGAGGAGTTCTAGGATTGAATGAACTTGAATTGAACCCTAGGAATGTAAGAAAAATTCTAGAACGGAGGGTTGAACTTCGCCGGACGCGAAGAAGACAAACGGAGAAAACATAAACTGTTGCGTTCATGGTTTAAGCTTTTGCTAGGTAATTCACGCTGGAATTAAAGAAGTTTCTAGGCTTGTTAGGACTTAATTTGAACCTTAGAAATCTTTAACAAAAGGTGGGACAGAGGGCGGAGGCTTTGCCAGACACGGAGAAGGCAACACAGAGGAAGCAGAGAAGAAAAAACGGATGCTGGGGAAGTGGAGGCGGCTCCACACTTCAATGGAGGTGGCTCCATTGAAGTGGAGCCGGCTCCACAAAGAGTTGAGGCGGCTCAACTTAAAATTGGAGCCGGCTCAACTTAAAATTGGAGGCGGCTCCAATTTTCTAAATGCCCAGTACGTGGGTTTTTGATGGTTTTTGGACTTCGGAGGCTTGGAAGTGAATTCTGGGAAGTTGTGGGTGGTTTTATAAGTTTAAAATTAATCTTCTTAAGCATGGAAATAGTTATTACAAGCTAGTGTGCTAATCTTAAAAGGTTGAGCATGAAAAAAATAAACATATGACTAGGCATACTGTCGAGGAAGGAGGAAGATGGTTGATGCCAGTGGTTTTAGCAAAGTAACTGGACTGGAATGGAAGTTGTTCTCTGGGGTGTTCTATCAATGTTATATTTTATATAAGGGCCGGGAAGTTGGTTTACACCGAATTAATAGACTTCATGAAATTTTAAGTAATAATTTGCGTGTCGTCTCGGAATATGGAAGGTTTAGTGCTTTTGATTGTTTTAACAAAGTAAACGGAGTAATATGAGTGTGGTTATGGACTCTGAGTGTAGGTGCTCAGTTTATATGTTTCTATGTCATTTATATCACACTCTGGATTATAATTGGGGATTAAATAGACGCCGTGGGATTTAAATATTAATTTGCACGCCGACAAGGATTGAGGAGGATTTAAATGCTAGTTTCGTTTTAATAATGTAAATGAACTAGTATGGATGTATTGGTTGGGAATTCTAGTATAATGTGCAGTTTATAATTCTGATATTCATTATATTATGTTATGATGATAATTGCTGAACTGTCATAATTTCTGTTCTATCAATTATATGGAAATGGATGGCTTAAATTGTTTATCACTACTTTAACAATTTAAAAGGAGGATCTATGATTATAATCATATACTAGATACATAATAGGATCTTGTCTATATTTGATTGCTATTATGTTTGTTTTTGGATATATTTGATGTTCATTTAAATGTGCATCATCTGTGGATCATATGCATGTATGTACAGGTATGGGACAGTGACATACGGAGGGACGGATTGGATCAAAACGTTAATTCCAACCCAATCATACATACGGAATGGATTAACTAAAACAGTTAACTCCTACATGAATGTATGTCCTGTCAACTAAAACAGTTGAATGACATAATGGATGGTTGCTTTATTTTTCAATCTTAGGAAGGAATTTATATATATATTTATGATACCGTGGTATGAGCTTGAGTCTCCTGATCACGGTTAGGGTGCGTATATCGCCTAGGATGGATTAGACATAGGTGTTGTTCCCTGGTAGGCCTAGATACGCATGACCACATTATATGTGATTTGCATGGTATCTCTACTTAGGCTGAGACAGACCTATTGGACTAGCGAACGTCCTATAGTGCGTACTTATATCTATATGGACTACTTTAGCTATTGTTGAGCTATTTAGGATGTATCTGCGTATCAGATTTATGTACGGATTGTAGTAGATTGGAACTTGCATGTGGGCCTGACCCACTCTTATTTTTCAGGTGTTTGTCAGTACCAGGCTTAGAGCTTGATTGTGTTGATGCAAATATAGACACTCACTCTTCCGCATAGGACTTCCTTTCTATTTTGGTTTTGGATTTTTAATTCTGTAAATTTATTTAAGGTTTTGGGATTAGGGGTCCACTAGGTGGATTCCCGAGTTGTACGGATTTTAATTATATTAATTTATTATTTAAGGTTTGAGGATTTTCATTCTAGATTTCTTTCAGTGAATTATTATTTTATTCTTAAATCAGTTTTTATTCTTGCTTGCTTACATATTAATTGTTTGGTGTCCCTCGGATCTGTGCCCCGGACTTGATCACCCGTGGCTCTAGAATCGAGGGGTATCACAGCATTTTAATTATTGTTTTCTTGCAATTTTGTGTGACTATTTGCTTATTTGTTTAAGTGTTTAATTGTTTTCACTATTTATTTGATTTAATTGTTATTTAATTGCATTAATTGATTTCTTGTTTTCTGTAACTGAATTGTGTATTTAATTGTTATATTGATTTTCTTTATTTGGGTTAATTTAGTAATTTAGTATTTTCTCTTTAATGGGTAAATTGGTTTTATTAAATGTTTTAATGGGATTAAATTAGTGTAATAATTACAATGTTAAATTTGTGTTAATTAAGTTACGGTTATAGCTTTACAGTAAAATTCACGTATATGTAGCCGACGTATATATAACATAGGTTGTCTTTGGGCCGACTAAGATTTACATTAGGGCTCTATCTCTTATTATACAAGGATTAGGGTTTTAGTGTTAAGCTTATAAATATAATATCATGTTGGTTTAGGGTTTTGGAAAAACAGAGAGTTAGTTCATAACACAGAGGGTTGAGAACGAAGGCACCGTATGGGCTGTCAAGGAGCAGAACAGAGAGGACCAAGGGAGTGTTGTGGTGGATTAAACCAGAACCATAGGAGGCTTGAAGGGATTCAGTGGTTGCCGGAAATTTAGAAGCGATGCCGAGATTTTATAACTGAAATCACAGGCAAGTTCTTTTTTTCCTTTTTCCCGTTGGCTTGTGTTCTATGCACACCTAGATGATCTCTAGGACTTTAATTGAGCATTAAATAAATCTTACATGTTTAACATATGATAGATTATTGGACTGTGTGTGTTTAATTTTAATCTGTTTAGTTCTTGCAAAGTTGGGTTGCAGTTTTTTTTTTAATTTTAAAACATGTGGGATCGGTAATTGTTTTTATAGTTCTTTCTTTTACAAACTGTTTTAAAAAAAAGACTGGATGATACTGATGTAGTTAAAACTCTTAAGTTCAATATTAAGGAGGAACAGAAAGGTTGGAAGTGGCCGGAGACGAAGTAGACGGTCGGAAACAGATCAGAAATGAAGCAAGGCTCTCAGAGAGGGAGAGAGCCGGCTCCATGGAGCAGGGAGCTGTCTCCCCCCAAGTGTAGAACCGGCTCTAGGAGTTGTAGAGCCGGATCTACCCATCTAAAGGCAGCTCCAATAAAGATTGGAGCCTGCTCCACCATTTTTTGGAGCCTGCTCTACAAGTTTAAGAGCAGGCTCTCTTATTTTCGTAAAATCTGGACTTTTGGGCACTGTTTTAGACTAGTTTGGTATTCTGAAATGATTTTTGGAAGTCTACTGAGGGTTTTAAATATAATTTCATGAATTATTAAAACCTCATATGGCATAAATTATACCCATAGGCTAATGGATGGAATAGTAGAAAAGTATACAACTTTTTATGCTATTAACGGATGGAAGACAAATTGATTGCTTAACTAAATTTTAGCAATTTAATGGGATATAGTATGATTATAAAACATATTTTATATGCATGATAGGGTCATCGATTTGTTGGTTTTGATCTATGCATGCTCTGGATGTTAATTGTTGAAATATTAAATTCTTTTCTACAATTACATGGATTTCCGTCTAGATTTTAATTGCTGAAATATTAGACATTCTTCTACAAATATTTGGATAAGGATTTTGGACTGTAAATTGCTAACCTATTATTTATGTGTTGTAATTTACATAGATATGGATGATTGTATGCACCGGTATGGGACGGTGGCATATTAGGGATGGTTTAGCTCAAAATGCTAAGACTTAATCTATTGGATTAAAAGAAAGGATTGTAAAATATTGAATCCTAATTTTATTTAAGTCGGATCGACTGAGTAAGTTGAGTGACTATCTGGATTAATTGTGGTTTGTGGTTAAGTCAGATCGACTGAGTAAGTTAAATGATTACCTGGATTTATTGTTATTCGCGGTTAAGTCAGATCGACTGAGTAAGTTGAGTGGCTAACCAGTTTAGGAGTCTTATGTCAGATCAACAAAGAATTGAATGACACACTCTACTTTTGGACAGACTTTATATATATGATTATGGTACCACTATACGAGCTTGAGTCTCAGAGTCGATGGTTAGGGCGCGTATTTGCAGTACATGTGTAGCTGGCTATGATAGGTTGAGGTATACCCTATTAGGCTTAGGTACTCATACCCACTTAGGTGCATTTTGCATGTTGCCTTCTATTTAGGTTGAAACCCCTTATATAGTCCAGTGAATGTCCCATAGTGTGGATATATATATGTATAGACTAGATAGCTATTGTTGAGATATCTAGGGTGTATCTGCGTATCGGGTCACTGTATGGATTGCAGTTAGATTAGAATTTGTTCATGGGCCTGACCCACTCTTATATTTTTCAGGTAACGGACGGTTCCAGTCTTAAGGCTTGTTCAGCTGAGCAGAGGCGGTCATTTACTCTACCGACAACGTAGGATTTCCTTCCATGTTTTGGACTTGGTTTTATTTTCGTTTATTCAGTTTCAGTTGGGATTTTATTTAGGGGTCCACTAGATGGATTCCTGAGTTGTACTCTTGGAGGTTTTGGAAGGATTGGATTATTTAATATTTATTGGTTAAGGATTTTTATAATTAGTTCTTCTTTCAGCTTTATTCTACTTCATATTTCATTTTTATATTCTGTGTTCGTTTTAAAATATTAATTGTTTGATATTCCCTCGGGTTTGGGCTTGGGCTTGGGCCTGATCAACCTGTGTCTAGAATCCGAGGGGTTTCACACTGATATTAGAAAAACTCCATGTTTTCTTTTCTAGGTTATACTATACAACCATTAGGATAATTGAGTCAAATGCTGTGATACATAAAAAATCTTGTGACCCAAAACTTTTTATACTTTGGCATGATCAACTTGGTCACCCGGGGAGTACAATGATGCACCGAATTATTGAAAATTCACATGGACACCTACTAAAGGATCAAAAAATTATCTTACCAAATAATTATCTATGCACCACCTGCTCACAAGGTAAGTTGATTATCAGACCATCCCCTTCAAAAGTCATTGTTGAATCTCCCCCATTTTTACAACGAATTCACGGGGTTATATGTGGGCCAATTCATCCACCTTGTGGACTATTTCGCTATTTTATGGTCTTAATTAATGCCTCAACACGATGGTCACATGTTTATCTGCTTTCTACTCGTAATGTTGCATTTGTTAGACTTCTTGCTTTAATTATCAAATTACGGGCACACTTTTCTGATTACCTAATTAAGACAATCCGTCTTGATAATGCAGCTAAATTTTCTTCTCAAGCTTTTGATGACTATTGCATGTCAGTTGGAATTAATATTGAACATCCTGTTACACACATTCATACTCAAAATGGTATGGCCAAATCTTTTATTAAAAGATTTCAGTTAATTAGTCGTCATTTGCTTATGCGAACAAATTACTTGTTTCTGCCTGGAGACATGCCATAATACATGTTGCATCATTAGTTCGTATACGACCAACTGTTTATCATAAGTACTCACCATTACAACTTGTTTTTGGGCAACAACCAAATATCTCTCACATACGAGTTTTTGGTTGTGCTGTATATGTTCCAATTGCACCACCCCAACGCACTAAAATGGGTCCTCAACGTAGACTTGAAATTTATGTTGGTTTTGATTCACCATCTATTATTAGCTATCTTGAACCCCTGACAGGTGATGTCTTTAAAGTACGATTTGTTGACTGTCATTTTGATGAAACTGTTTTCCCACCATTAGGGGGAAAAAAGGCACAACAGCAACGTGATATTGCTTGGAATGCCCTGAAATTATCTCATTTTGACCCTTGCACAAATCAATGTGAAAGAGAAGTTCAGAGGATCATTCACTTGCAAAATGTTACAAATCAATTGTCTGATGCATTTACTAATACAAAGAAAGTAGCACGAATTGCTGTCCCTGAGGGACCTTCTGTCAGTAGTGCAGCAAATGCATCTAAAACACGCCTGAAGCGTGGTAGACCAATCGGTGTAAAAGATATTGTTTCTCGTAAGAGGAAATCGCAAAGAAAAGCTAGCAATCCTGAAGAGGCCACAAAAGGAGCAACAAATATTATTGATCAATCTGAAATAATAGCCTTTGATAAGGCAGAGGCTCTTGATGAGTCTCAGGTACCTAAAAATGATGAAATAATAAATATTGATGAGGCAAAGGCAACAGATGATGATATGACCCTTGATGAGGCAAAGGTACCTGAAAATGATGAGATCTCACTGAATTATGAAACGAGATGGTAAAAATGAAATTGTTGTTGACAACATATTCTCTTATGTCGTTACTCTTGATATTGATAATGAGGACCTGGAATCTCAAAACGTCGAAAAATGTCAACGAAGAAATGATTGGCCAAAATGGAAAGAAGCGATACAAGCAGAGCTAAATTAATTAGCTAAACGTGAAGTATTTAGATCTGTAGTCTAGACACCTAAGGGTGTTAATCCTGTTGGGTATAAATGGGTATTTGTACGAAAGCGTAATGAGAAAAATGAAATCGTGAGATACAAAGTCCGACTGGTAGCTCAAGGTTTCTCACAGAGACCTAGTATTGATTATGAGAAAACATACTCCCCTGTGATCGATGCACCCACATTTAGATTCATAATACATTTGGCAGTCACTGAAAGATTGCATATGCATCTAATGGACGTGATTACAGCATATTTATATGGATCACTAGATAGTGATATTTATATGAAAATCCCAGAAAGATTTAAAATGCCTGAAACAAAACCACGTAATATGTACTCGATAAAATTATAATGATCCTTATATGGATTGAAGTAATCTGGACGAATGTGGTACAATCGCCTTAGCGATTACTTACTCAAAGAAGGGTATGTGAACAACCATATTTGTCCATACATTTTTATTAACAAATCAGAATCTGGTTTTGTTATTGCTGCAGTATATATTGATGATCTAAATCTAGTGGGAACATTGGACGAGATCAAAAAGATGGCCACTTATTTAAATAAAGAATTCAAAATGAAAGATCTCGGAAAGACAAAATTTTGCCTCGGGCTGCAGATTGAACATTTTTCAAACGATATTCTCATCCATCAATCAACATATACAGAAAAGGTTCTGAAATGTTTCTATATGGATAAAGCACATCCATTGAGCTCTTCAATGGTTGTCCGATCACTTGACATCAAGAAAGATCATTTTCGTCCTCGAGAGGATGATGAAGAACTCCTTGGTCCTGAAGTGCCCTATCTTAGTACGATTGGTGCTCTTTTGTATCTTACAAATTGCACAAGACCTGACATAATTTTTCTAGTCAATTTATTAGCAAGGTACAGTTCTGTACCAACCTGTAAACATTGGAATGGAATCAAACACATATTGCGATATCTTCGTGGTACAACTGATATGGGGTTGTTTTATTCAAAAGCACCAAATTCTCAATTAATTGGATATGCAGATGCCGGCTATCTCTCTGACCCACATAAAGCTTATTCACAAACAGAATATGTGTTTACCTGTGGCGGCACTACTATATCATGGCTATCTATGAAACAGACAATGATTGTAACTTTTTTAAATCATTCTGAGATACTCGCAATTCATGAGGCAAGCAGGAAATGCATTTGGTTGAGATCAATGATCCAACATATTCGAACAACAAGTGGTCTCTCATCAATAAAAGAAAGTCCAACAATATTATATGAAGATAATGCGGCATGCATTGCATAGATGAAAGAAGGGTATATTAAAAGTGACAGGACCAAGCACATCTCACCAAAATTCTTTTATGCACATGAACGCCAGAAAAAAGGGTGATATTGATATTCAGAAGATACGTTCGTGTGAAAATCTAGCAGATCTATTCACTAAAACGCTTCCAACTACAACATTCAAGAAGCTGGTGCACAACATTGGAATGCGTCAACTAAAGGATCTTCAGGGTTGAACTAATGAGGGGGAGCAATTGATCAAAGAGGTATTGGCATGCTGTACTATTTTTTCTTCGTCCAGGTTTTGTCCCACTAGGTTTTCCTGGTAAGGTTTTAATGAGGCAGTTTTAATTTATACAATATCATTTTTAGATACATAAAAATACTGTACTTTTTTTCCTTCGCTAGGGTTTTGTCCCACTGAGTTTTCCTTAGTAAGGTTTTAACGAGGCATATTCTTAGTGTAGTATTGTGGATCCCAAGAGGGAGTGTTACGTATATGTGTGTTTTTGTGTGGGGTCCACATATGATTAAAATAATGCACATTGGAAAATGGCAGTAAGCTTGTATAGAAAGCTGTTTGCTGCCCACAAATTGTATACCTATAAATAAGCATCACATGTATGCAATGGGTGTATGAAGATTAAAAAAGGCATCTTTCTCTTTCTGTTATACTTTCTTCATATGATGAAAGTTATCTTATTTTCACTCACTTAATCTTACTCTCTCTCTCTATATATACACACACACACACACACACATATATTTATTACAAATGTCAAATATATTTTCAGTTTTCATAAACATTTTTTTAACTTTCTAACGTCAAAGCTGATGGCCTTGATTATTTATTTATTTATTTTTATACATAAAGAGTTTTCTTTTCTTTTTTTTAACATTACATAAATAGTTTTAATTATAGGATTAAGTGCAAAAAATCCCTTGCTATACAAAAAATGTGCAAGAAACACCCTCATTAAAAGTTAATCCCTATATTATCAACCTTTTGAGCAAATTACTCCCTAATCATCAATTTTGACCAATTCTTTTATAAAAATCCCAAAATACCCTTGTTAATATAATAATAAAAAAAATCTCTCTTTCTCTCTCTCTCTCTATATATATACATATTTTCGGTAAGTCTCTTTCACTCCCTACAACAAAGAATATCACCACTGCAACAACCAATTAACTCTTGTAAAAAAATCACTACTTTGATATTCCAATAATTTGAAATTTTGAAAATTTATATTGTTTTTCAAATAATTTTTTTTATTTATTTATCAAAATAGTGATTTTTCGGTGAGAATATATATATATATATATATATATATATATATATATATATATATATATAATATGAAACTAACACCACAAAATATTTAATTGGTAAAGACATGAAGAGTACGAACAATGAATGTGTTTATTTTATGTAACTTGAAATATATAGATTATTAATATTCCATCAAGATATGTATTTTCAATATATCCTGAGTCTATATACATACATACCTTTACAATAAGATAATATTGTGTTGGCTTTGGCATCATCTCAATTTGCTTCAGTTAGCTTATTTGTGTGAATTCATGATATATATATATATGGAAGTTGCTGTAAAAGAAAAGATAGAGAGACAGACAAATATGGAAGTCGTTGAAAAGAGTTAAAAAAAAAAAAAAGGAGAGACGGCATTTTAATTTTTATTATTATATATTTTTTAATTTTGTTATTTGGGTATTTTAGACATTTCAATGTCCAAATTGACCTAATGTCCTTATTTGCACAAATTGTATAATGTATGGGACCTTTGCGAATAACAGGAGTTGATTGCACATTTTGTATATTATGAGGGGTTTTTTGCACTTAACCCTTAATTATATACCACTAAAAGTGTATATTTGGATTAGCTTGTCAAGAGTAACTTTTGAATTTTTGGACCGAACAACTGTTTGGTATATACATACCAAATTACCAATACATATAATATATATATGTGTGTGTGTGTGAGTGTTTGGTACATATTAACATTTTTATACCTGTTAGGATATCGAATATGACTGTTTATATTCACACTAATGCTTATATAAACATGTATAACCAAATAAAAAAGTACTGTAAAATAAAAATAAAAAATATCAATTCACGGGTGTTCGAAGGACAGAGCAACGTGAGGCCGAGTGTGGGTGTCTGCCGACACTGCCCCCACTACTTTATTTATTTATATTAAATACCTAAAATTTTAGTAAAATTCTAATAATGCACCTATTGAATTTTGGGTAAAGGCATCCTTATAAGTAGTTTGAATTTTTTTTTACTTTTTACTTTTACTTTTATTTTTACTTTTACTTTTAATTTATTGTTTAGAAGCTCCCACTTGAAGTCTCGAATAATTTTCTGATTGGGTTACATAATGATAGACTCAACCAAACTAGTATTTTTGAAAGAGAAGTTTATGTATATATAGGACTCTATAAAGCCCTATAACTTACCTCCTTTTTTTGAGTACATATTTGAAGAGGTCTTTATCTATTTCCATAATTTTAGGAGATTGGTTTGTAGACTCGTCCCATCACAACACCCCACTAAGCTCTAAACCCTACCATTAATTAAAGCCACTCTACTTTTAATTCAATACACAATCCACAGCCTCCCCAAGAGGAGATCAAAGGTTGCAGGTGAAGAAACAAACTATTTTCACTCTCTCTCTGTTTATATATATGTGTGTGTAAATGTATACGTGTTCATATATATATATACATAATTTCTTGAACATGACGGAGAATTGTTTTCCAGGAAAATGGGGGATAAGGCGATCACAATCCGTACGAGGAAATTCATGACTAATCGGCTTCTGTCCAGGAAGCAATTCGTCAGTTTTCATTCATTACACTTCTACTTATTATGTATATATGTGTGTGTGTGTGTGCATAGATATATATATAGATCTCATGTCACTCGCATTTCTATGTTTTCATTTGTTTCAGGTCATTGACGTTCTCCATCCAGGAAGACCAAATGTTTCCAAGGTTTGTTTTTTTTTTTTTTTTTCCTTCATATCATTAGCTAAAAACGTCATTGTTTTGGTTGGTATATTATTATCTAGTCATAGTCACGTAGTCGTTGAAGTGGATTTCTTTTGTTATTGATTTTTCAAAAAAGTGCATATTATATATACACACACACATGTATGTAAACCTCTAGTTAGGGCATGTGTTTATCTAGCTTACTAAAGATTACCTAAAAAGACTACTAGCACAATGCATGAGGCTCCAACCATTGTCATATATTACCTCATGTCAACTTCTTGTTATTTCATGGATATTTAATTTTACTTCTTTTGAGTTAACATAGTGATTACATTTTAATGTTTTCATATATATATATATATATATATATATATATATATATATATATATAATGGGTTGTGGGGTTTGGTTTGTTATTGAAGGCTGAGTTGAAGGAGAAATTGGCGAGGATGTATGATGCTAAAGATTCAAATTCCATATTTGTGTTCAAGTTTCGAACCCATTTTGGAGGGGGCAAATCTACTGGTTTTGGTTTGATCTATGATTCTGTTGAGAATGCTAAGAAATTCGAACCAAAATACAAGCTTATCAGGGTATATTTCTCATCTTTCCAGCTTATTTACCTGCTTTCTCATTTTTTTTTTTTTTTTTTCACATATCACATATGTGTATGTGTGTGTATGATTTGTTTGCTTTTAATTCATTGACATGAATATAATTTTGCTTAACTTTCCGATATATATACTATTACATAATTGACAGGAATATAATTGTTCCATAATATTATAATTTTTTTTAATACTCAAAATGACTTCAGTTGCTATTAATAATTGTAGAATTGTATGATTTATTATTTTTGTCTGGTTTTTCATGCTCTTTTTAAAAAAAAAAAAATAATAATAATAATTATTATTATTGCATGTGTTTATATGGAATATTTAAATTGTTGCTTTTCATCAACTATGATCCAAAAAATATGTTTTCATATCTTTTGTAGAATGGCCTGGCCACCAAGGTAGAGAAGTCAAGGAAGCAGTTGAAGGAGAGGAAGAACAGGGCCAAGAAAATTCGTGGTGTAAAGAAGGTAATAATATAATTCATTTTTTCTTATATCGGGAATACAAATCAACACTTTGAATATAGAATTAGAGAAAATTTAGTTTACATTTTATTTATTCGGTGAAATTTTTGTTATTACTCAATTCCTCTAATCAAGTAAAAAATATAATTTACAAATTCAACTAAATTTCTTTCGATTTTAAATTCAAAATACCAATTTAATAGTTCCAACCTATCATTAGGGTTTTAGGGTACTGACCAATAATAACGAGGTCTTCTGTATTGTTTTTGCTCCTTAAGTTCCATTTTTGGAGCCACTATTATTTTAATATATTTTTACATTCCTTTCCATGCAATAGGCATCTAAATCAATGCTTATTGTTGTCGAATGTGCAGACAAAAGCTGATACTACCAAAGGGAAGAAGAGATAAGGAGGCTATTGCTTGCATAAAAGATCGGAAGAATATTCAGTTCTTTATTTTATTATTATTATTATTATATTGCATTCACAAAAGCAAATTCAAATAATGTTTTTTTTTGACATCCGCAATCTGCTACTTTGTTTATTTATTTATTTATTCATTCTCTCCCATTTAAATTTTGTTTCCTCTCTTCTTAATCAATTTTATCCATCTGTCATTATGTTGGCCATCTCAGAATTTATTTTGTTACTACTTCTTGGTTTAGATTAATTACCATGTCAAATTATATCCAATTTATTAATGTGACCATATAATTTATTTTACTAAATATCCCATGTATTATTTTCTTTAATTACTTTTATAGGTTACATGCACGCCCAATTATTTTCTATAAAGTTCACAAAAATTTCCATTTTTTTTTTGTTTTGCTGAAAAGCTCAATTACCAAACACATCTAGAAAAGAATTTTGAAATAAAAAGTGTTTTTAGCTTTGAATTTTTGGATTTCAAAGCTATTTTGGATAGTGTTCGACTATTTTATTTTTTATTTTTTATGTGAAGAAATGAAATTTCACTAAAATCTTCAAGTAAATTTGCCAAAGACGAGATCATGAAAATATAGGTTCTTATCCGAATTTGAAGCTTTCTTTTCTGCATAGACTTTTTCCATCTATAACTAGAGTTTGAATGGATCCAATTTGGGTGTTGAACATGGAGAGAGAGAGAAACGAGAAAATTTTCAGAAATGATCTTTAAAGTAAATAGATTAGTCTCTATCCATAAACCAAAAAAACCAAGTTCCAATTTTCGATAACAAAAATATCGTTTCAATGTAAAGTTATGTCGATCATATAAAACAGGAACAAACTGTTGCAAGGTGTTTCAAAATTATAGATATTTGTTGATAGATGGAGACCTATAGTTTTCATTTTGTGACAAGAGGTCCTGGCAAGTCCGAAAAAATCTGAATTTTATTTTGAACCAATGAATGGATGGAGATTGATATGATACAGTCTCTACAATCCAACAGGAATACACGAGTTTTAAAGACACGGAAGCCAAGAAGTCAGATAAGTCAGATAAGCTACAATTACGAAGCAATATAGATAAGAATGAGTTCTTCAGATCCGTATTACACTATGATAAGGAGATTAATTCCCTTATCAGATATTGAAACCTATCCTATAAAAAGGGTAGTCAGCCAATTCAAAATGTACGCAAAAAAAAAATATCCTTAAGAGAGTCCATTAAACTTACTGGTCTTGTACTAACTTGACCGTCGTAGACTCTTAGGCCGGTAC
Source organism: Cornus florida (assembly GCF_030987335.1). Classification (NCBI taxonomy): domain Eukaryota; kingdom Viridiplantae; phylum Streptophyta; class Magnoliopsida; order Cornales; family Cornaceae; genus Cornus; species Cornus florida. The sequence continues at coordinate 76,102,123 of NW_026775575.1, read as the reverse complement.
TATACCGGTGCCTTTTGACGACTTTTTCTCTTCTTTGCAAGTTACGATGTCGTTCTGGGTCATGACAAAATCTTGCATCATCAGCTGGCGTCATCTGTGGGAAGCGATATTAGTTTCCTGGAAAAACAATGGTTCAGTTGCGATCTGGAGTCTAACTTGGAGAAGGAAGCCAGCACCCTTCGCGCCTTGACGGCGGATGTCAATCACAACATGGTGATGGCAGCCACCATCAACAGCGTCAAGGCACAAATCAATCACAGCATGGTGATGGCAGCCACCATCAATAGCATCAAAGTGCAAATCAATCACGGCATGGAGATAACGGTAGCTGTCAACCACATAACGATGAGAACCAGTCGCGTCACAACGATGTTCATCAATCACATCATGATGACAATCAGCCTCATCACAGGAATGACAAACCTCGCGCTAGTCAGCTTCGTGCGAGAGAAGATCCATCTGAGCATGCATCCCGTCAAGGGAACGCCTCCAGACGTGTTCTAAATGATGGGAAGATTGTCACGTTGGAGCAACAGGTTCAGAACCTTACTCAAGGTATGAATCAATTGGTCCAACAAAATACGGCAATCATGCATCACTTAGCTATCCCTGCAGTGCTGTTTGAAGGTAACGATGACAGCGATAGAGTTGACTACAGTCAAGCGGGAGGTCGACAGAGAGACTTGCGCACTTCCACGCCTCATTCCCGGGATATGTCTGATACCGGAGAATGCACTGAAGTAATTTACGTCGATCAACAGATCCAGGATCTCAAATCGAAAGTGGAAAGAATGGCCCAAGCCTTAAAAGGAAAAGGTCCCGCCGCAGTTGATGACCTTGTTCAAAAGACGAATCTACCTTTTAGTCCTCAGATCATAGCCCTCCTATTGCCAACAAAATTCAAGATGCCTCATCTTGATAGTTTTGACAAAACGCGTAATCCCCTCGACAACTTAGAAACTTTTAAGTCCCTCATGAACTTGCAAGCCATTCCGGATGAGATCATGTGCAGGGCTTTCCCTACAACACTCAAAGGGTCAGCCCGGGTTTGGTTTAATAAATTGAAGCCATGATCTATCAACGACTTTGATGAACTCAGTAAGCAGTTCATAAGGCATTTTATTACAGGGAGGAGACATTGAAAGCCAGCTACTTATCTGTTGAATGTTAAGCAAGACAAAGGGGAGTCATTGCGCGATTATGTTGCCCTTACAGCCTTTATGGGAGGGTTACAATCTTCTAAGTTTCTATTTTCCTTGTCAAAAGACCCACCAAACAGCATGGCAGAATTATTAATAAAGGCCCAGAAACATATGAATGCTGAAGATGCCATGAATTCAAGAAAAGGCAAAGGAGTCGACGACAAGAAATAAGACAAAAAAAGGCCAGCTGCTAGTTCCAAAGACGAAAGAGACACCAAGTTCAGAAAGCCTACCAATGATAAGCCCCCTAGAATACCCAAGGGGCAAGATAGCTACACTAACTTCACTCCCTTGAACACCTCGATCAGCCAAATCCTCCTACAGATCCAGGATGACCACTTCTTGAAATGACCCCCCAAGTTAAAGTCAAATCCAACAAGGAGATCTAGGAACAAGTATTGCCGGTTTTATAGAGACCATGGGCACAATACCGATGACTGCTTCGACTTGAAGAACTAGATAGAAAGCTTAATTCGACAGGGGCAGTTGCACAGATATGCTACAGGCCTTGAAAAAAGTGCAACTCAACCTGCCCGTGTGAACAGAGAGAACAACCCTCCTGGTCACCCATTGGGAGAAATAAAAGTGATTATGGGAGGATTTGCATATGGGGGAGAATCAAGCTCAGCACGAAAAGCCCATGTCAGGAGAGTCCAGAGCTCAGCAGGAGTCAATGAAGTTGAAATTCATGAACCCCAAGCGAAGTCTCCTAGAGTGGAGGGCCATGACATTATCTTTTCGGAAGAAGATGCTAAGGGAATCTAACAGCCATATGACGATCCTTTGGTAGTGACAATGGTCGTGGCCAACTACGCAATCCACCGTGTACTAATTGACAATGGTAGTTCTGCCGACTTGTTATTTATTGATGTATTTGACAAGATGTGTATTGGTAAGGAAATGTTAAGGCCAACGAAGTCCCCCCTTGTTGGTTTTTCTGGAGAAAAGGTTTTCCCTTTAGGTGTAGTCACACTTCCGTTGATAGCCGAGACCAGTCCGAAACAAGTTCCCGTGATGGTAGATTTTCTGGTGGTGGACTGTCCATTTATGTATAATATAATCCTAGGGAGAACAACTTTGAATGCAATGAGAGCCGTCACTTCCACATACCACCTATTGATGCGGTTCCCTACAGAGTAAGGCATTGGTGAGTTAAAAAGTGACCAAGCAACAACAAAGGAGTGTTACACCACCGCTTTAAGAACAAAAAAGTTACAGGAAACATTGGCTATTGAGAAACCATAAGGGTTAACTGAGAAGGAACCCACTCAAAGGGCGGAACCAGTGGAGGACCTCGTAGAGATTGATTCTGATAAAGAAAGAGCTGGAAAAAAGGTGAGTATAGGGTTACTACTCAACCCATTCATCCGAGATTCACTCGTTTAACTACTCAGAGATAACAAAGATGTGTTTACATGGGCACATGACGACATGCCTGGCATCGACCCCTCCATTGTGCAGCATTGACTCAATGTGGATCCATCTTTTAAACCAGTCAGACAGAAAATGCGAGTGTTTGTGCCAGAGAGGAACCTCGCTATATCCGAGGAGGTCGAGAAGCTCCTGAAGACTGACTTTATCCGGGAGGTACAGTACCCCCATTGGCTGTAAAATGTGGTCCTGGTCAAGAAGGCAAATGGCAAGTGGAAGCTTTGTGTTGATTTCACTGATCTAAATAAGGCTTGCCCAAAGGATAGGTTTCCTTTGCCAAGGATCGATATGTTGGTTGAAGGAATAACAGGACATGAGTTACTGAGCTTTATGGATGCTTACTCCGGATACAACCAGATCCCTGTGTATGCTCATGACAGTGAAAAAACTTCTTTTATTACTGACAGAGGTCTATATTGCTATAAGGTGATGCCATTCGGGTTGAAAAATGTTGGCGCCACCTATCAGAGGTTAGTCAACACAATGTTCAAGCAACAGATAGGGAGAAACATGGAAGTGTATGTAGATGACATGTTGGTAAAGAGCCTGAAGGCCAGAGACCACTTAGCTGATTTACAAAAGTCTTTTGATGTGCTCAGCGCCCATAATATGCACTTGAATCCAAGTAAGTGCGCCTTTGGAGTATCCTCGGGAAAAATTTTGGGGTATATGGTAAGCCAAAGGGGAATTGAAGCAAACCCTGAAAAGATTCAGGCTATACTAGATATGAGATCACCTAAATCAACCAAAGAGGTTCAGAGGCTAGCAGGAAAGGTCGCAGCTTTGAACAGGTTAATCTCTCAAGCCACTGACAAGTGCCTTCTTTTCTTTAAGATATTAAAGAAAGCCTTCGAGTGGACCCCGGAGTGCGAGCAAGCATTCATTGGGCTCAAAAACTATCTCAGCTTACCACCATTATTGTCTCGAGCAATTTCTGGAGAAAGTTTATACCTTTACCTAGCAGTTTCCCCGCCAGCGGTAAGCTCAGCATTGGTTAGGGAAGAAAACGGTATTCAAAAACCAATATATTATACTAGCCAAGTACTTCGGGGAGCAGAAGAAAAGTACCCGGCAATAGAGAAACTAGCATTTGCACTGGTTGTGGCAGCAAGGAAACTCAGACCATATTTCCAGGCACACACCATAATAGTGCTAACAGACCAACCACTAAGGCAGGTCCTCTACAAGCCAGAGACATCAGGATGCCTCACAAAGTGGTCAGTAGAGCTCGGTAAGTTCGACATCCAATACAAGCCAAGGGTAGCAATAGAAGGCCAAGCACTTGCTGATTTTGTGGTTGAGTTTTCTTCCTCTCTGGAAGAGGATGGGGTCACAGCCACAGCTGAAATTGATCCTATGAATCAGATGCATTCGGATGATGCTTGGTCACTTTATGTTGATGGGTCATCTAACGCCCGAGCCTGTGGGGCCGAATCAGTGATTATATCACCAAAGGGAGAGAATCTAAAATATGCACTTCGATTTGGTTTTAGAGCCACCAATAATGAAACGGAATACGAGGCTTTGATAGCAGGATTAAAGTTAGCAGAAGCTCTCGGAGTGCAACAATTGAATATGTTTACTGATTCTCAGTTGATTTTAGGACAAGTCTGTGAAGAATACGAAGCCAAAGATGACAAGATGAAATTGTACTTGCATAAGATGAGGGGCCTAACTGGTCGCTTCAAGAAGTTTACAATCACACAAATACCTAGAATTGAAAACAAGAATGTAGATGTATTAGCTCGGCTAGCTACCGCAATGGGGCTTGAGAGTACTAAGGCTATACCATTTGAGTATTTGAAAGAGCCTAGTATATCCAAAGAGCACAAGGAAGTAAACTAGTTAGAACCAAGGTTAGAGTGGGCAGATTCAATAGTCAGGTACCTCAAGGATGGGGAGTTACCACAAAACCCAATGGAAGCTCGGAAGGTAAGGGTTCGAGCACCCACGTACACGCTTGTCAATAGAGTTCTCTGCAAAAGGGGTTTTTCTTTGCCCTTTTTACGTTGTGTCTCAGCGGAGGAAGCTCACTATATCATGAAAGAGATACATGAAGGTGTTTGCAGAAATCATGCAGGAGGTAGATCCTTGGCTTACAAGGCAGTTCGTCAAGGCTATTATTGGTCCACCATGTAGAGAGATGCACTGGAATTTGTAAGGAAGTGTGATAAATGTCAATGAATTGCTAAAGTCCCTAGACAACCACCAGAGGAGCTAGTGCCGATGTTAAGTCCATGGCCCTTTGCTCAATGGGGAATGGACCTAATTGGTCCACTGGCTATAGGGAAGGGGCAAACCAAATATGCTGTTGTGGCAATAGACTATTTCACCAAGTGGGTGGAAGCTCAACCACTGGCCACCATTACGGCAAACAATGTCAAAGACTTCACTTGGAAGTCTATAGTGTGCAGGTTTGGAGTTCCCCATGTCATCGTGTTAGACAACGGTAAGCAGTTCGACTGTGCTATCTTCAAAGTTTTTTATTCCCAATTAGGAATAAGAAATCATTACTCATCACCAGGGCATCTGCAAGCCAATGGGCAAACAGAAGTGACTAACAGAACAATACTCAGTTTAATTAAGAAGCGGCTTGAGAAAGCGAAAGGAGGCGTGGCCGGAGGAGCTGCCTGTATATTATAGGCTTATAGAACTTTAACAAAAACCCCAACAGGTGAAACTCATTTTCTTCTAGCCTTTGGGAGCGAAGCAGTAATTCTAGTGGAAATTGGTGTAACAAGTTTCAGAACCAAACACTATGATCCACTCCAGAATGAAAGAGAACTAGCTGTCAACTTGAATTTAATTGAAGAAAGAAGATAACAAGCTCAAATCAAAGTTGCAGCCTATCAACAAACGATGTCTCGATATAATAACTCTCGTGTAAGGAAAAGGAGGTTCCAACCCGGTGACCTTGTTCTACGTAGAGTGACTCAACTAAGGAGCCTAACGAGGGGAAACTTGCCCCCAATTGGGAAGGCCCTTATAGGGTTGTCCATACAAGAAGACAAGGCACTTATTCAGAACACCCTTGGAATGCAGAACACCTGAGGAAGTACTATCAGTGAAGTTATAATTCAAATATTAATGTTAGTTTCTATTTTTCTATTTCTCGTGATGTTTAATTCATGTCGATTCGCGACTTAGTCTTTCATTTTCAATAAGCCTTGGGGTAATGATGGTCTTGAATAAAATTCCTTTTAGTTACATTAATTCTTAATCAGTTATCTTTATACTTGCAATATCCCCATATTACAAAGGATGATAATAAGTGTCCTGTATTATAAGGACGGGCTGAATCAATCCCGTAATCAATATCCCCGTAATCAATATCCCCGTATCATAAGGGATGATAACAAGTGTCCTGTATTATAAGGACCCGGGCTGAATGAATCCCGTAATCAATGTCCCCGTACTATAAGGGATAGGAAATAAGGTCTTATACTAAAAGGACCCGGGCTGAATGAATCCCGTAATCAATGTCCTCGTACTATAAAGGATAAGAAATAAGTGTCCTATAATAAAAAGAACCCGGGCTGAATGAATCCCGTAACTAATGTCCCCGTACTATAAGGGATATTAACAGTGCTTCGTACTATAAAGGGCCAGCTAGATAAAACCTATAGCCACTGTCACAAAATGATTCAAGATCATAATAGAGTTCTTCATACTACAACACTGCTCCATGTAATGGGCGTTTGGCTCACAATTAAAAGACAATATTCAACGTTACAATACTAAATGGAATTGAAATTGCATAAAGATAAAGAGAGGAACAGGAAGCTACTCCTCGTCGTCGTCGTCCTCCTCCTCAGCATCCATGGCATCATCTGAATCAGCCGGGAAAGGCTCAAAGCTTCCAAAATCTACATTTGGATAGGCAAAAATGGTATCAGCTCGAAAAGACTCAAAGCCATCCTTGAAATTCTTTGCTTTCAGATACTCGAACTCTAGGGAAGTTTTGAATTTAGCAATAGCAGATGGCCCTTCAAGGGCGAGCTTGGTGGAAAAATCGGCATTATGGTCCGCTATGCGTGCGTTATAGCCAGCCCACACATTTGCTAGTTCTTTGGTAAGGGTCGCTTCAGCCGCCTCCGCCTTCTCTCGGCACCCCTTTTCTCTCGCAACCTCGCTTTGACTCGATTCGTACGCTACACGAAGGAAAGATACTGTGGAATTAAACTTTTTCTCCATTTTGCTGAGCAGCATTTTGGAAGTTATGGCGCGGTACGACACATTCGTAAGGAATGTGGCAACCTGTGAACAAAAAGTAGCGGTGAGAGCTAAAAAATAAAGAATAATAATGCTGTGATAAACAAAGGAAGGACACTCACTCGACCCAGATCGTGAAGGCTAGCATCCAAGGTTTGCTCAAATGAAGCTGATTCCAGATCATTGACATCACCTGCTAGAACAAAGTCATCCATCCTGCAGGCAGCAAAGGTAGTATCACGAAAGACTGATTGGCGCCTGGATGAAGCAACCCAAGGTACTGTAATACCCTTAATTTTAAAAGGATAGTTCTGGTATTTTTAATTAAGTATTATGTTGCATTTTTAGTTATTTAATTATTTATTTGTGTGATATTTGAATTAATTGACTTTTTATTTGTTTAATTGAATAAATGGACTTAATTGTCATTATTTGAATTGGTTACATTAATTACATTATTGGATTTAACTTTGTTTGATGGTGTGTCCTTAAGTGGTTTTTATAATTGTCTAATTATGTAATTAAGTTAAATAAGAATTTTTTTTTTTTTAATTACATTAATTACTTACAGTCTTTTGGAAGTCACGTATGTAGAGCCGTAGATTATAACTTAGGTACCGTAGATTATAACTTAGATTTTGTTCTATGGGCCGACTAGGATTTAATTAGGGTTTTACTCTAATTATACATGGACTGGGGTTCTGTTTTAGCATATATATAGAATATAATGGTCTGTTAGGATTAGCAAAACTCTTTTCACGTACTTGGGATATTGAGAGAAAACAGAGTAAGGTTGTCAGAAGAACAGAGAGGGTACAGTCGGGGTTTCGGCTATGGATCACTGGACAAACCTAGGAGAAAGGAAGGCGGAATAGTAGGAGGTTGAGTTGACAGTAGACAGACATTGTCGGAAAAGCTTAGAAGGACGGCGACAAGGTTTTGGTTACAAAACTGTACAGGCAAGTTTTATTCTGTCTCTCTCCCTTTGGCCTGTATTCTGTGCATCATTAGATGATCTCTAGGATCTTTATTGGATATTAATTAAATATTACATGCTTAACAAATGATAAATTACTCGTCTGTATGTATTTAGCTTAAACTGAAATGGTTTTTGAAAGTTGAACTATATTGCCTTTTGTTAAAACGTAATTAAATCGGCAATGGTTTTTATGGTTCTTTTTTATACAAACTGGTTGGAATGAATAACTGGGATATTACTAAATGCATATTAGACTCCTAAAGTCAATATAAATGAAGAATAGAGGGGTTGGAGTCAGCCGAAAACGATGCAGACGAAGCAAGAAGGAGCAACGCTCTCAAAGAAGGGGAGAGAGCCAGCTCCAGAAGTTGGGAGCTGGCTCCCCTCTTCATAGAGCTGGCTCCAAGGTTATGGGAGTTGGCTCTAGGCTGGTTAGATCCTGCTCCATGGTTTTAAGAGTAGGCTCTGTGGTCTTGTGGTGTACTGGGGCTTGGTTGCGCACTGATTGGTTCAAATTGGGTTGTTCTGAGCTGTGTTTGGGCTATTGGGATGGTTTTAAACATTAATTCATGGAGTATTAAAGCCCTAGGATACATCAATTTATTTATATGCTAATGTTTTTTAAAAAAATAGGAAAGTATAAGACAAGTCGCAGGCTGTTCACGGATGTAACGGATAGGAAGGATTTAATTGCTCAAACTGTGTTTAGCAATTAAATGGATTGAAACATAGATTCCAAACATTATACCATGCTATATGAGAGCCACATTTAAGAAACTAATGTCTTTATGCTCATGGATTTAACCGTAGGAAAGTATACAACGGTGCAGACTATTAACGGATGGAAGGAGTTTAATTGCCTAATTAAATTTTAGCAATTTAACGGAATCTATATTTGATTATAAATCTTATTTTGGTTGCATGCTAAGGTCATATATTTATTAAGTTTGATATGTGCAAACCTTGGATGTTAATGGTTGAAATATTAAATTCTTTTATGCAATACATAGATTTAAGCTTGGGATTTTAATTGCCATAATATTAAGCACTACTCTGCAATTATTTGGATTATGGTTTGGACTTAAATTGTTGAACTACTACTTAGATTCTGTCAATCTTATGGTTGTTGGCCTGGAGTTAATTGAAGAATTAATTATATATTTTTTATCAATTACCTGGATGGATGCTGGAGTTTAAATTGGCAAACAATTAAACTTGGTCTCGTTAATTACATTGTTATTATTATGGATATTTAGTTGATGAACTGTTTCAAATCTGTATTTATCAACTATGTTGATTAGATGGACTTTATTTGATGTACTGCTTAAAATGTTGCATCATTTACGGATCATTTGCATGGTATGCACCGGTATGGGACGGTGGCATACGGATGGATGGATTCGGTCACAACGCTAATTCCTACCCATTTATACATACGAAATGGATTAACTAAAATAGTTAAATCCTACATGGTTTCATGTCCTGTCAACTAAAACAGTTGAACTACATATTGGATGGTTGTTTATATTTTTGTAATAGGAAGGATAGGGATTTAATTAAAACATTTAAATCCTAATTATGTGTCGTGTCTGGACGACGAACAGTTGACCGACACAACATATTATTTGGAGGGAATTTATATACATATAATTTATGTTAGTCTGTGTGGCTGAACAAGCTAAACGACTAACTGGATTTCTTATGGATGGATAGGATCGGACTTTAAATATATATTTATGGTACCGCGGTATGAGCTTGAGTCTCAGGATCATCGGTTAGGGAGCGTATATGTAGTAGGATGCGTAGCTGGCTATGCTGGTTAAGGTATACCCTATTAGGCTTAGGTAGTCATGCCCACTCAGGTGCATTTTGCATGTTGCCTTCTATTCAGGTTGAGACCCTCGTTATAGTCCAGTGAGAGTCCTGTAGTGTGGATATATATCTATTTATGAACTATATAGTTATGATTGAGACATCTAGGATGTGTTTGCGTATCAGGTCTCTGTTTGGATTGTAGTTAGGATAGATATTGTTCGTGGGCCTGACCCACTATTATTTTTTAGGTAACGGATGGTTCCAGGTCTTAGAGCTTGTTCATGCTGAGCAGAGACGGCTACTCATTCTACCGACGGCGTAGGAGGTTTCTTCTTGGTTTAGCATTAGACTTCTTTTTTGTTGTTCATTTTCCAGTGTTGGTTTTTATTAGGGGTCCACCAGATGGATTCCCGAGTTGTATTAAAAATGGAAAAGTTGGATGTATCAGAATAATTTTCTTATTTATAAAATTTTATTCTAAGGTTTCAGTTTTGGATTATCTTCTTAGTTTCTGTTCAGCAGTTTTATTTATTCCTGTTTATCTTAATTGTATTCTGTGTTCGTTTATTACTAATTGGTTTGATATCCTCGGGTAATCGGGCGTGGGCCTGACCAACCCGCATCCGAAAATCTAGGGGCATCACAGGTACCCTCGTAGATTGGCCAGAATAGCCCCAAAGAGGTCCTCCTTGGGGAAGCGATAGGGCAAACGAGGGTTCAACGGATCCGCTGAAAGGGTTCAAACTGCTAAGCATGTCCTGAAATAATAGTTGTGTAAGAACGTTAAAGGTTGTCAAAAAAGGATTTGGGTTAGGTAATGCCTCCTATAGCAAAGAGACCTCAGCAGGCGGATGAGTTACTTGATTTGAACCACTCCTTTTTCTCCTCTTGGTCGGTGGAGATGTGTTGTCATTATTGCGAAGCTGTTCAATCACATCATGATCAAATGCCAATGGTGCAGCTGTAAGGGAGCTAACACAATCAATATAGACAATAAAAGGATTGCAAAATTTGGCTAAAGAGACGAACTCACAATACCTTCAACAACGGTGAGGGATGGAATAATAACCCTGTTGCTAAGTTCAAATGAGGCAATGGTTTGCGGATTCACTATCTCAGCCCACATTTTCAACGGGTACGCACGGGCTTTTGTGACATTAACATGTTCTTCATCGGTTAAGTCACGATCTATTGTAAGAGCTATTGAAATAAGAACTATTAAATAAGTTAAAGAAGTCATGTAAGGGGAATAAATAAAATAAACTTTTAGTTACCAGTAAGATTTGGCTCACTCCACGACCGGGGCACAGAAAGGCTCTTGTCCTTGGGGCTAGCACTTACATCGAACTCCCAACCATCTCCTGACACAAAGAAGAAAGCTGATCTCCATTTTCGGGGGTAATTAGGAAGTTTTCTTAGCAAGGCGTCAGATGAGTGGGCAAAATTGAGCCAATCACCAGCTTTCTTCCTGGGTTGAAAGCAGTGAAGAAACTCCTTCAATGTTAAAGGATTATTACCACACAAATGCCACAAAATCATGCATCCCATAACTATCTTCCTAGCATTTGGAGAAAGCTAAGAGGGAGCTAGATTAAAGATCCTGAGCAACTCCCTAACAAATTTAGGTAAGGGGAACCATAAACCAGCATCGAAAGCCGTCTCAAAGAAACATGTATAACCTTCCGGAGGATCGTCACATACTCTTTTATGATGAGAAGCACATCGGACCTCCACAGAATCCGGGAATGAAAATTTTAGCTTCAGTTGGCCAAGGTGGCTGGCGTCTAAGTACGAAGCTGCGTGTTGCGGTTTGATGGGAAGTACCTTGCCGGCTGAATTATTGCGCTCAATGACCTCCCCAGGAGACTGGGTTGAAGAAGCCATAGGAAAAAGGAAAATAGTGCAAGTGGTAAAGGAAAAAAGAAACAAGAGGAGAGGAAGGAGGCAGAAAAAGATAATTGAAATGGTCAGGCATTCTCTGCGACTTAAATAGGCAGAGAAGAGTTTAATCTACTGCAACGGTTATAAAAGTAGCCGTTGAAAAATGGACACTTGCAATTTGAAATTGAAAATGCGAGGTCCCCTCCTCTAGTTGTCTGCCAAATGAAGTCCCTTACAGAGGGTCCCTGCATTACTTGGCAATTACAAACAAGTGGCAACAGTGCAAGGCCTACACCATAGGCCCCTTCGTTGTTTACCAGGAGTCCCCTGCTTTTTTCTCTTGACAACTACAAATAAGTGGCCACAATACAAGGCATACACCAGCGGCCTCTACATTGTAAAGGAAAAAAGGGATCCCTTGTAGCTTTATAACAAGGGGATCCCTTGCAGCTTTTTGACAAGGGGTCCCTTACACCTTTATGACCAGGGGGTCCCTTACACCTTTTTGACAAGGGGGTTCCTTGCACCTTTATGACAAAGGGTCCCTTGCACCTTTTTGACAAGGGGGTTCCTTTTAACTTTTTGACAAGGGGGTTCCTTGCACCTTTATGACAAGGGGGTCCCTTGCACTTTTTTTACAAGGGGGTTCCTTGTAACTTTTTGACAAGGGATCCCTTTCACCTTTATGACAAGGGGGTCCCTTGCACTTTTTTTACAAGGGGGTTCCTTGCACCTTTATGACAAGGGGGTCCCCTGCATTTGCCATAGAAGCCCAATAATATAAATATAGAAAATAAATAAATAAATATATATATATATATATATATATATATATATATATATTATTAATCTCCCAGGGAACCAAACACCTTACATTCTCTTAGTTTAAGATCCAAACATGAGAATGGGGGACAACTGATGATACGGTCTCTACAATCCAACACGAATACATGAGTTTTAACATACACGGAAGCCAAGAAGTCAGATAAGCTAAAATTATGAAGCGATATAGATAAGGATGAGTTCTTCAAATCCGTATTGTACTATGATAAGGAGATTAATTCCCTTATCAGATACTGTAGCCTATCCTATAAAAAGGGTAATCAGCCAATTCAAAAGGTACGCAAAAAAAAATATCCTTAAGAGAGTCCATTAATCTTACTGGTCTTGTACTAATTTGACCGTCAGAGACTTTTGGGCCGGTACCGTACCGGTGCCTTTCAACGACTTTTTCTCTTCTCTACAAGTTATGACGTCGTTCTGGGTCGTAACAGAATCTTGCATCATCAGAAATGAATACCTAAGTTATATAAAAGGTGCCACAGAGATATTTAAATTGTTGAATTTGACTTAATTGAATCCCAAATATATATAGTGCTACCTGTTGGAAATAAACTTGGTTTAGTATATACTTGGTATACATGATGCATGTGTGCATTTCATGTTAGTGGGGTAATAAATGATCTTGATAGTGACGGTTATGGAAAATCAAGAGGTGTGGGAATTAAACCTCCTAGATACCATGTTAGTTGGAGTAGTGGGAGTTAAGCCTAATGGTGATGTTAGTATGAGTAATTGAGCACTTAAAAGTAATTGTTACACCTATGTTCATGTGGCTTATATATTCATATGTTGTCTAGTCAAATAATAGAATAAGTTAGAGAATAAGATGAAATAATGTGAGTATAATATAATATATTTCTAAGTGTTGCTCTCCCCGATTCCTCTTCCGTATTATTGTGTTCTGTATGTCTCTAGCCCGTCCACTATTTTCAACAAAGTGGTATCAGAGAAAAAGCCAATAAAGTGGTATCAGAGTCAAGTTTCATGTTAAGAGCCTAGACGATCATGAAGGTCTGACGAAGTTGTTCTTAGAAGGTTCAAAGTTTTAAGAAAAACATGTTTCTCCTTGATGATGATGAAGATGAGAAAATGTATTTTCTTAGTGAGAAAATGATGTTTTCTAATTACAAGAGAATGCGAATCATCATGACATCATACCTAAAAGCATGTGATTTATGGGATGTAGTTGGAGAAGAGCCAAAGAATGGTATGTCCTACAAGCTTCTTGAAAAGAAAGAAGAAAAAGCATTGGTAGTGTTGCAAAAGGCAATACATCAAGAAATTTGGGAGTATTTTGGAGAATCCAAAACTCCAAGTTATGTTTGGAATATGCTCGAGGCCATCACTTCCAATCATAGGGGTGAATCACTACCCATAGAGTATTAGGAACAATACCCATAGAGTATTGGGTACGAAGGCTGATTATGAAAGTGTAGAGGACAAATTTGTGAAGAATGAAGAGGTGTACAACATATATGAAGTTGAACATTTTGAAGATTCAAAAGTTAAAGGAGAACTTAAAATGGTGAATGAGGAAAAAGTAGGAAAAGATGTTGAAGAAGAGATTAAAAAAGTGGAGGAAAATGAAATGAAAATAAAAATTAAAGAAGAGCTAGGCAAAAGTTAATAAAGTTGGTGAGTTGACATCTTCAAGTATGGTTACAAATTCCACCTTGAAAGAAATTATATTAGATTTATTTGATGAAATTGTGATTTCTTCATAACTATCCCAATTAAAAAAAGAAATTAAAGACTATGATAACAATATTCATGTTGTGGAGAATTATGATCTTATCTTGAAGAAAATTGTTCTAATTAATTGTGAGATTGAAGCTAAAGGCAAGAAGAATTTTTCGTATTATTTTTTACAAAATGGTTTGGAGAATTTTGTTATTGACGTAGAATGGGTGAATATGAAGCTATTTTTTTACTCTAAAAAAACAGCACATGTAAAGTTGAAGAGCCATACAAAATTCAAGAAGAAAAAAGATAGATGGTGCATTTGTATAAAAAGGATGATATATAATTAGTAAAGATATCAAACAAGCATTTGAAGACCATTCACAAGCCATATACATCAATGGAAATGGACAAGAAGATTGTTGCAGTTGAAGGAGGTAGAACTCAAGACAAAATAACAAACTTTTGATCAAGCCCCCAAAATCAATAAGAAGTATACTTTCAAGTTACAAAATCAAGTTTAAAGGAGGGGGGGTGGTGTTGGAAATAAACTTAATTTTAGTATTAATTAGTAGTATTTTAAAATATTTGGTATACATGATGCATGTGTGAATTTCATGTTAGTGGCATGATAAGATAGGATTGGTGGTGAAGGTTATATAAAATTAAGAGGTGTAGGAATTAAACCTCCTAAATACTATGTTAGTGGGAATAGTTAGAGTTAAGTCTAATGGTTATGTTAGTGTGAGTAATTGAACACTTAAATGTAATTGTTACACCTATGTTCATGTGGCCCTATATATTCATGTACTCTAGTCAAATAATAGAATAAGTTAGAGAATAAGATGAAATAATATAAGTATAATATAATATATTTCTAGGTGTTCCTTTCCTCAATTCCTTTTCCATATTATTGTGTTGTGTGTGTCTTTAGCCCTTCCACTATTTCTAACAAAGTGGTATCAGAGAAAAATTACGCCAACACTGTCATGCTATCTTCAAAAAGTGTTTATGGTGTCTAAGCCTTAATTTGAAATTATGTGTAATTTTTTTAAATTGAGGTTATATCCTTTAACTATTGAATATATTAACACTTTTGTGATCTTATTCTACCAATTTGAAGATAATTTTCTCATTTTTTTATTTTATGATGGAAGTGTTATATAGTTCTCTAATATAATTTTGTAGTTTATATATATATACTTATTAAAGCTAGTAGGTTGTATTTCACTTAATCAAATCATGTTTAATGATCAATGAGAAGATCACAAAAAAGGTTTATTTCTTTTTTCGGATAAATGTGATTGGTGGATTGAAATAAGAGCATCTCTCCACATTTCAATTAATTGAAAGCCATTCAAAATCTATAAATTTTTTGTGAATCAAATGGCAACGTAAAAGGACAACTTTTCAACTTCTAAAGTGGCATGCACATGCATAATTTCAAGTATATGACCTTTTTGGGGGTATGTCTTCGGATTCGCGAAGTATGGCTTCGAGTGAGTTTTGAACTGATCACTTCTTCGTCCAAAAATGATATATCTATTGAAATGAGCCACTACATTATCGATATGTTTTATGATTCTAAAATGAATTCTGTTGTTAAGCTCTAAATTCTTGGCATATCATAAACTTTATTACATGAATGTAAGGCCATAGTCAAAGGGACAACGTATCGATGGTTAGTCAAATATTAAGGTAAGACTCGTGTGGATCCATGTATTACATTTAGCATATGAAAATTTTACTAAATGTATTTCAAATATATTAAAATGACAATAATGTCATATAATTGATCCATATTGACATGTTTGAAATGACCTAATTATTTTCGTAAAAGAAGTGTTATGTTATCACTTTTATTGATGATAATTCTCAATATACTAATTTTTAACTGTGATAAATTTAGAAAGTGAATGATTATGATTGTGTTTCAAATTCTTATATGGAGCTTTCGTGAATTCAAGGGAGCTCTTGCATCATTATTTGCTTCTTACCTTTAAATTTTGACATATGATTTTCAAAAGGCCAATGTGATTATATAGATCAAAGATTCGAACATGGTTTACACTTTCGCAAAGCAACTATATTGAGAAGATAAAAATAATCAATCACTTTATGATGCAGCAGTCTTTATTTTTTTTAATCATAGTCTGCAGCTAGATCGTAATCAAGGCAGTACAGTGAATCAAATTGAATTATCATACTGTTAATGGTCTTTATGATGCTATGTATTACGGCACCAACCGGACATGCATAATTTTTTGAAATGGTACTTTGATCAAGTCCACAAGTAATCCGGGAATAGATCATTGGACTACTCTTGTAGATATTCTTATCGGATGATATTATTGTTGGGGATTTTAGATATTCTTATTTATAAATTTAATCACAGAATTATATGATTTAACCTAACTACTTATTTATGCATAACATAATGTAAGCATACCAAATATAAATAGTGTAAATTAATAAAGCAATATAAAAAAATTTCTGACATGTATAATGGAGAATCGTGCAATATTCCACTGTCCTAAAATCTTTATAGCCTCCATATGTGCAGTGGTGTGTCGACGCACCAACGTCTAAAAATGTGCAAAAGAGTGTGAGTGTGCAATGTGGCCAACTTTTAAATTTATAAAAGTCACTATTACCTCTAACTAGAAATATAGCTAGGGTGAGTAGGGATCGTCCCAAGGGATTATAGGCGTGCTTGCAATGGAAACAATGTATAGGGTTAGTAGGTCGAGTGATCAAAAGGTGGTGTGTTTGGTTGATTAGACTATAAGCTAAACTAAACAAGTTCAATGTAGAATAAGTAATTTAAATGAAATTTAGAGAAAACGAGAGAGTGAGGTCTTGGGGTCTAGAGGTCACCACTAAACATCACCATTCTAGACATTCAATGTATAATTAATGAGGGGAAACATGTGTTGCAATTTGAGAGTGTGTGATTGATTGATTCAACAAGCCTGGATGACCAATTAAGCATATATTGTCTAAGCAACCTAGTGAATAACACAGTACATCAAACTAAACCATTAATCCTTCCTTTAAGCTCACAATCCAAACACATCACATGGTTAGAGAATAATACTACTTGCATTCATAAGCATAGAACATCAAACAACAAGCATGGATTGTTCTCCCATCTAACAACTAAGGCAACTACACTACAACTAATCTAAGGGTATGAAAATTAAACTAAATAAACTAAGGGAGAGGCACAATCCATCAAGATGTGAGTATGAACTATTAAATAAATCACAATAGTATTTTATTAAGCACTGTGCCTTGACAATCTCTAGATCCATAGCATCAACATACATAGATGCATCAATAACACAAAAATTAGAGATAAACACATGAACATCTATTCTAATATACATAGACATATGGATAAAATGAAATGATCAATTAGAAGTATTAAACCACACAAATCATTGAATAAACAAGATTCATATATAAAATAAGTGTCAAGACAAGATTACAACATAAATTCCTTCAAAATACAAAGCATTAAAGTCTAGAAGGCATGCTTAGGGCTAACTCTAGCCCCAAGAAGATGTTTAGCCACTCATTGAAGTAGTCATCCAACCCTCAAGGGCTATCTCCATGGTAGAACCTTCTTGATGGAAACCCTAGAAAAATGGAAGAACTCCCAAGAATGTGTCTCTAGCCTCTCCTCCTCTCCTCCTCTCCTTTCTTTCTCTCTAAGAATGTTTCTAAGTATGTGTGTATTGAAGATCTTCCCAAGATCTATGTAAAAATGGCTCAAAATCCTTATATAGGAGGCTGAAGTGTCATACCCAATGGTCTGGATTCATACATTAAGGGCCTTGCAATGATTGCACCATGAAACAACTTTTGATGAACTGAAATTTGATTTGATTCGCACTTAAGGGGGTTTGATCTATCGAACTATGTTAAGATCGATCGAACTGAGGTGAGATTCATCGAATGCTGTAGAGATCGATCCATCCTTGGCGGCGCCTTTTTGAATAAAGACAAATCTCTGAGATATTTTGGGATATTTTAGGAAAGAGATAAAAGTGGTAGGTAGGGTGGTAGGTGTGGATAAGATTGAATATTTTCGATCGATCGAAGAATAGTTGGATCGATCGAATATGCTGAGATATTTTGGATAAGGCCAATTGCTTGGATCCATCTTGAAGTGTCCAGATCAACGTTGCTCTGATCGATCAAAGGAATGTTGAGATCGATCGAACATACTGATTTCCACACTTTGCTTCATTTTGCTTCCACTTTACTCCTTTCTTCCATTCAGCTTGGGATTGCTTCTTTTAAGCTCTTATTTGGCTGAATTAACTTATTTTTGGGATAAGTACCTAAAAAGGACAATAACATGAAATTAGTCTAAAATGGGAAAGTAAGATAGATAAAGGTCCTAGAATACCTAAGCTTAAGGGGTTTAATTGCGCACTTTTCAGCGCTCATTATGCAGGTTATGATGACTATATAAGGCTCGAAGATACAACTTCAGCGTCTTCTATGAGCACGCTTAAAAAGATATTATCACCAAGTCTTTCACATTATGTTGCCCAAAACTCAAAGATATAGTATAACCATAGAATGTGATATTTAGATTGTAGAGAGGAAGAATATGAATGAGAGTAAAAGAATAGAGGTTAATACTATTTTATTTATTGAAACATATATTTATAGGTATCCCATACCCCTAGCCAATAGACACAACCATTGTAGGTAGACCTATCAATGGATTAGATTCTGATCTAAATCCGATCCGATTAGTCAGATATGGATTGTACAAAAAATCCAATACCCGATTGTGATCTGAATATGATAATCCTATATATTAACAAATCGGATATGGATTAAGGGTGATCTGATCTGAATAAAATTGTATAATATATATAAATAATTATATATAATATATATGTGTATGTATGTATGTATTTTAATTAACTACCACGTTGGATTCAACTAATATAAAATATAGTTACTTGGTTATGCAATGCAACTACATGTATCTTACAATTCTCCACTTTGCTAAAGCTTTAGAATTTTCACGATTTTAGACAAATACTGGTTTAAACTTGAGAGTGAAGAAGTAACAAGAGTTCGTCGATTGGCCAACGGAAAAACAATATCTTTCCAAAAGTTTATATTATTCTTTCCCTTTTTTCCTTCTCTTCTTCCGATCCTTTTTTTTTTCTCAAACTCTAATTTGTGTTTTTTGTTTTTCTCTCTTTCACACCAGATTCTTCCTTTTCTTTTTGTCAACCCCTAATTTGTCTTCTTTCTTTTTCCCCTTTTCACACCAAATTCTTCCTTTTCTTTTTCTCAAACCCTAATTTGTGTTCTTTGTTTTTCCACCTTTCACACCAGATTTTAGTTCATAATATCTCTCTCTTTTTCTACCTCTTCTTCTTCTAATACTCACTCTTAATGGTTGATCATATCTTCAACCATCTCATGTTTGTTGATCTCAGGAAGTGTATGGTTAATCGGATCGGATTATCTAGATATGATATCTGATAAGCTAAATATCGGATATGGATTTGCGTAAGAATCTGTCAGATTATCGAATCATATCAAATTCCTTATTATGCTTATTAGATTCAGATCGAATTGATTATGATCCAGTCCGAATCTGATCCGTTCACAAGTTTAGCTGCAGGTAACCTTTCATACTTATTCACACCTCTTCAAAATTCAACGGCTTATTTTTTTATTTTAAAAACTAATAATTCCAAGAAGGAATAAACCCATATGACCGTTTATCAATATTTTCTAACAATAAGGCAACAAATGTTTATCAACGAGTGTCACAATAGAAATTTCAGACATTTGCAATTAAAGCATAATTATATGGAGGAGATCCTGGTTAATGCATGATTACAATTTTTTTTTTTTTTGTGTGTGTGAACCAACGGCCAAGTGGCCTAGCGATATCAGGGGTTCAAGTCTCAAAAGAGACAAGTGTGTGTGAGTACCAACTAGGGGAAGAAAAAAAAAATTATTGTGTAAAGGCCAAAACTAATTTAGATATGTGAAAAGATCTTGCGTCCGAGACATCCAAAATATTGTCATCGTTGCCTTGTTGTTAGAAAATATTATCAACAGTCATATGGAATGACTGGATTAAACATGTAATCACTAATGTTATGGAAACCCACCCCAATGATATATCTCTTGGGTTCGGTGAGAAAAATAAATAACTATAACAACTTTTATGAGCACATTTTCCCTTCATTATGATGTGATATGGGTGCTCGATCCTATAAGTGAGAGGTTGAGACTTAGATCTCTTAATGAATCTATAGATTAATTTTTCTATTGGAGTGTATAGGATCACCCTTGATAGATTCACTGACTAATCTTGCAATGAAGAAGATGGGATTAAGTTCACTTAATGAATCCATAACTCGTATTCGGTTGAAGTGTACAAGATCACTCTTAATGGACATATTGATCTGAATATGGAAGTGAAGCCACTTTCAATAAGATTTGGATATGTTTCATCCTTAATGATGCTCAGAAGTATAAATTCAAGGCATATGCCCAAAATGTGTCAAAGCTTCAATATTGCATCTCTGAACAGAAGTGTGTGTGCAGTACTTCTGGTTTGTTAATATTGTTCTTAACTTTGTTCACCAAGTTTCTAAATATGCCTAGAATTATCTTCACTGGGTAATGGTTCAAGTCCAAAAGACACATTTATTGATGCACACAACTATATCAATCATTTATAATTTTTTTTTTTTTTAAAAAAAAGTGGAGGATTGTTGAAACATGTTATAAATTATATACGTTTTCTTTTATAAAATCTCCTAAAATGCCTTAAAGTATATTAATTCCTAATTTTATGTTCAAATGACAAGTTGCCTAGTTAGTAGACAAAGATTTAGAGTTTTTATTTTGCCATAAGAGGTCCTAGGTTTAAGTCATACGCGTAGAAACTGAAATTTTAACTTTTTTCACAATCTTAACTGTTAAATCAAAAGTCTAGTAAATTCTGGTGAAATTTAGACAAAGTTTCTAACGGCGAAGGTTTTGACGAAAATTTTTGATTCTTGATCAGTGTTTTGGTAACAAAATTATTAACATTTTAAGAATTCCAATTTTACTAATGCTTTCAACTTCTACACTCAATACACACACACACACACACACATATATATATATATAGATACACGTGTTTGAATATAATTTCTAAAAATTATATTTTCTTTTTGGACAAATGATTGAATAGAGATTAATATATGGGTTCATAAAGGGTGTTCCTTTATTAACATTCAAATTGTTGAATCTCAAAGATATATAATTGTGTCATTTAATATTTCGATTGCACTTAGGATTGACTTCAACTATATTCAAGAAGCGATTACGTACATCTGAGTCTTGATTTGAAGTTCCTTTAATTATGATTTCAAAATATTATTATTTGATCATTGATCTGCTCTAATAAATGAAGAATTTATTATCTACATGTAAGCCCCTTTTTATTTTATTCTAACATAAATAACATTAATTAAGAAAACAATGATTGTTAGTTGAATGACTGCGGGAACTAAACCTTAAGAGAAAAGCTTCTGAGTTGGGTTTTGTTCATGATCTTAGTTTTCTCATGTAATTTACATTGATAAAGGTATCTCATGAATTTAGATAATTTTTAAGTGGAATTTTCTTAATTATGTATATTTATGTACATAGAGAAGGCTCGGGACTACTGAGATGTCTATGAATACATATCTACTGTTACAATAAACGCAGCAAACCCAAACAAAAATCATGAAACACGACAAAAAAGTAAACACACCGCACGCACAAAGAACATAGAGATTTATACATGGTTCGACAAAGTCTACATCAACGATGGAGATTTGACGAAAATTTTCATTATATGTAAAATCATAAATTACAAGTTCCAGCCCCTCACTCTCTTTCTGTACGATTTTTAGTGTCTCTCTCTAACCACTCCAAACCCTAAACACCCTTATATATCGTGCTACAAGAAAGTATTAATTAGCTTCCACGACCCACGAACAAAAAATGTGTCAATTTTTTTTTCTCGTGGCCAAGCCCCCGAACCCCAAAAGCTTTGGTAGGTTTGGGCCCACACAAAACTCATTCAACGGGTTGCGACCCGACACCAAATTCAGGCCACAAAATTTCATATATATATTTGTTCATTAGTATTGTTATGGAATTTTTTGGCCTTGTATTTTTTTTCCCTATTTTTGGTTTAGATTATGGGCTTGTTCTCTATGTCTAGTTCAACTGGAAATAATTTGTTACGTAGTATATTTTTTGGTTTGAATTGTGAGTACTCAGACCTCATATTTGTTTGTGAATAAAATTTGTCATGAATTTTGTTTGTGAGAATTGTCATTTGAAAAGCACATTCTTCATAGTCTTGTGGTGATTAGTTAGATGTGTTTTCACATAAAGTGATGAGATTTTTTTGTCTTCTCCACTTTGCAGATGTACTTTTCTTATATATGACATTTTTTTCATAATCTATTGTTGAACGAGTTATTTCTATGGTGTTTATGGATTAGTTGTATAAAAAATAAGTTAACTATTTTTGGTTGCCATTCAACAACTTAGTGGTGAAATTAACAAGTCTAAAAGTTCGCAAAAACAAAACGGGAATGCAATAAAGTTTGAATTATATACCAATATCCATTGGCGAGAATTAAGAGTATTGGGACATAAGATGAACTAAAGTATTATGAGGCCATCAACAATAACAATATCATACATGCTAAATACTATTAACTGTCACTTGCTAAATAATAAATTTTATAATCATTTGTATAAGTGACTAAAGTAATAATCTTGTTTAGTTTAAACTTGAGATATTTTGTTTAATTGAAAATTATTATTTTATTTTTCTAATATTTCGTCTAGGTAATAAAGATATATCTTTTTTGAAGTGGAATCAAAGTATTCCATTTTTTAATTTTAAAAAACTGAAACAATTGATGAAGTACAACTTCTTTTTTTAATTGTAATTTATCGTTTCTTGTTCTCTATATTTTTCTTTTCATATCAGTTTTTCGTCTATTTATTTAAGTTGTTTTTTTTTTTCTCTATATATATTATGACTAATACATACTTAAACAAAATTATATTACAATTTATTTACAATATTTGGTCATTAAATTTTTTTTTGTAATACAGTTCCCAAACACTAACGCATAAGTTAGGTGGAAGTAATATCTTGTACTTTTTTCTTATACATAAAATTTCAAATAGCTAAAGTTAATTAATGAAGTAATTAGTATATGTCATCTATTAAATAATGGAGTAATGAGTCTGAGTCATCATTAGAGCATCTCCAATGGTTGTGTATTTATTTTTTATTTTTTTATTTTTTTGTAAATCTGATATGTCATAGTAGATTTACACAAAAAATAAATAAATAAATAAATAAAATTGGACTACTTATCTTTAGCTCCAACCATTATTTTATACCTTTTGTGTAAAAATATATTTGTCAATAATAACTAACCATGTGTCCCCACATAATTTATACAAACCTACTTAATATATGGTTAATTCGTTAATGGAATGTAAAAGAGAGATGAGGAAAAAAATATGTTGATGTAACTGTGTAAAAAGGTTGTATAGAATACGTAATAATTTTTGCACATTTGTGCATCTTAACAGATTATTGGAGACAAAAAAAAAAATTACACATTATACGTAACAGTGTATGTTTTACACAAAAAGATATTTTAACAGAATGCTGGATATGCTCTTATTATATATGTGTGTGTGCGCGCGCGCGCGCGCGCTTGTAATAAATGCTAATAAATATCCCTTCAGCACCAGTAAAAACCAACAAGGCATGTGGTGGTGCCATATGTCCTTTCAAAATAAAAAGATTGACGATTCAAGTCGACCTAAAAACTTAATGAGAGAGTTCTTGCTAAGTCGAAAACAAATAATTAGCACTCATCAAGGAACCTTTAATGAGATTGATGGTATTAAATGTTTTAACAGGTATTGTTAAACTTTAAAAAATATTAAATTATCTTCTTTAAGAAAATATTGCATTGAGTTTTATGTTTATATTTATTATGTTATCTTATTCTATTTTCAAATAGAGTACATCGAGTTTAATGCTTATATTTATGAATAATACTTGCTTACTTATGAGTGCTCTTATCATTGATGCGACATAATGATACAATGACATGTGTCCCTTTTGAAATTAAAATATGTATTAAAATTTTTAAGGGAAAAACAAATAAATTAGCACGGTCAAGAACCTTTAATGAAATTGATGACATGAAATGCCTATTTATTATGTTATCTTCTTTTATGTTTAAATAGATTACATTGAGTTTAATGCCTATATTTATGAATAATACTTGCCTACTCTCAGTGAGTATGATTCTCAATCTTATCACGGAGTAACATAATGTAGAATAACACGTGTCCTTTTGAAGTTAAAATTTGTACCAAATTTGTAAGGCAAAAACAAATAAATTAGCACCCCTCAAGGAACCTTTAATGAAATTGATGGCATTAAATGTTTTAACAATTATTGTTAACTATAAAAAATGTAATTCTTTTTTTTTTTTTTTTTTTTGGTTTCAAGTAGATTACACTAAATTTAATGCTTATATTTATTATGTTATCTTCTTTTATTTTTAAATAGTTTACACCAAGTTTAATGTTTATATTTATGAATATTACTTGCCTACTCATCAGTGGATAGGATTCTCCTTCTCAACACTAATATGGCACAATGATAAAATGACACGTGTCTATTTTAAATGAAAAAAATAAAACAAATTTTTTTTTAATAAAAAAGTACATATTTTAAATTTAAATGAGAAACGTGTTATTTTATTACTGTGCCATATAAGTGTTGAGGTGGAGAATCATACTCACTGTAGTAGGCAAGTATTGTTCGATATTTATTAGGGTAAAATGCAAAAAATAATAAATAAAAAATAAAAAAATACCTCAACTATTAACCAATCTTCAATAAACCCCCTTAAACTACAAAAGTTGCAAAAAACCCCTTGAACTATACAATATTGTTGCAATTTGCTCCATTCGGCAGTGTAACGACAATAAAAACATCACGTGCAATCACGTGAGGCACATTTTAAATTTATATGACCACAGTGCCCTTATGAATTTGAAAGGACAATAATGTCCTTTTTGTTACCATCAGATCCAAAATTGTTGTCTCTCACACTATAACTATTATTCAATCTATCTATCTATCTATATATATATATATATATATATATATATATATATATATATATATATATTATCGTCTCTCATACCCCTTTCTCTTTCTTTCTCCTATGCTTTCCGTTCAGTCCCTGGAGAGGTAATTTGAAGAACATCGCAGCCAAGTCACCCCTGGCAAATGTGGTGGGCGCAAAAAGGAGGAAATTTACGAGCAAATGTTGTTGGATAGACATACTGTATTTGGCACTTTTGTGTTATGCCACTTTATTTATTATTTCCAGTTTTCTAATAAGCAAGTTTATTGCCAAGCTTTGTCCATGTAATAACTGGCAGCAAGATCCAATCTTTGTCTGGAAGTATAGTTGAAACTCTCCCTCACTATCTATAAATATATAGACACACATATATACATCTATTGTTTCTCTCTTCCACTAGCTACATATATATAGAGAGAGAGAGAGAGAATTTCTGAATGAAAATTGTTTCATCAGTAATCAGTAGATGCCTTTAACTGAACAGGTGTGATCACTGGCTGGTTGTAGGATGAAAAGATGTAACTCAAAACCAACAGACACATAACCTATTCAATGTGAACCAATGCAACCTATTGCAATGGGTGTGTCTAGTGATGAAGAAACACATATAAATGGTTGTGTCCAGTGATGAATAGACACATATAAATGGTTGTGTCTAATGTGAAAAGATACATATAAATGGTTGTGTCCAGTGATAAAACACATATAAATGGTTGAGTCTAATGATGAAGAGACACGCCCAATCCGAAAAGGCACTTCTATTTCTATAAATACCCTCTTGGGCTGCCATTTGCAATTTGTTCAATTCATTTTCTTTTATCTCCCTCTCTAGACTTGAACCTAACCCAAGTGAGTCAAACAATAAGTCAAGTGGTCCGAGCCACTTAGACCCTAATCCAATTTCATCGAGCCATATTAAGATTGGTCCAAACTATTTGGTTCGGATTGCACCCAATTCAACATTTATATAGTATAGTTGCATTTTTGAATCAAAGAAAGTAATACATGAAGGAGGTTCGCCGTATCCACGAGTTTGTAGTGCTGCTACTAGTAGATGTAGACCGTTGTATCCTGTGAGACAAGTCCCACAGAGTCCGTCTGCACCATGCAGGGCGTAAATTGTCTTAAGGATATAGTATTCAATACTAGCCTCGGTTCAGGTTATTTATTTATTTATTATTATCTTTTTACTTTAATTTGCATGTTTAATTAAATATCGAGTTGAATATTTAATTAATTGGTTTTTAGCATATTATTAATTATTTCATGGCATATTAGTATAAGGTTACTTATATCTTAAATGTTATTTGAAGCATATATTTCCCAACAATCTTTAGACAATTTATTTATTACATAAAGTGTATTATATGTTTCTATTTAAGATATAAATAAGTAAAGATTATACTAATAATTGAGATATAATAAAATAATGTTATAGTATATGCTAAATATTGATGTGTTCAATATTATGTGAAATTGAAGCATGTTATATAAGTATATTATTGAATTATTTATATAATTTAATATTGGTTGAATTATTTTAATTTTATAATATGATATTATGTAGTATATTATATTATCTTAAATTTGTGTGAATCAGAGGTAGGAAAGGTATTTCGTTACTTTTACCAATGAATGCACAAGATACTGTTATGCATATTTGCTATGAAGTAAAGATGAAATCTTAGAAATGTTTAAACATTACAAAAATGAGGTTGAGAATCAACATGGCAAAAAGATCAAGGTGTTAAGAAATGATAGAGATAGTAAACACAAAACACCATGTGTTAATATTTATTCAAAACATTGTATCATTCATCAAACTATTGTTCCTTATACAACTCAACAGAACGGTGTTGCTAAAAGCAAAATCGTACTTTAAAATAAATGATTAATGCTATGCTGATAAATTCTGGTTTAACTTAAATTTGTGGGGGAAAGCTTTGTTTTCCGCAAATTATGTTCTCAATAAAATACCTCAAAAGAAAAGTAGTGTGACACCATATGATTATGGAAAGATCAAAAACCTTTCTATAAATTCTTTAAAGTGTGGGGTTGTCTAACTAAGATTGCAGTTCCTACTCTTAAGAAAGTTAAAGTAGGACCTAAAATGTGGTGACCTTGTTGGTGGATGTGCCATAGGCGAGTGCAAGAGGTACTGATAGGCTACCACACTGGGCGAGTTATAGGTGCACAGTCCCACATCGCTTAGGTAAGAGAAATATGAAGTGCTTTTATGTGGTGGTATTATCTCAAATTGGTATGAGGTTTTTGAGATAAAACCCAAGAACAAAACTGTGCGGGTTCAGGCCAAAACGGACAATATTATACTATGTGGTGGAATGGATCGTTACAAAAAACATTCGATTGGTTATACTTATAACAGTAGTGCATATCGTTTTCTTATGCATAAATCATACAATGAAAATAAGGATGTAATACCCCTAATTTTAAAAGGATAATCTCGGTACTATTTTAAATTTTTTAATTAAATTTTTATTTATTTACTTGATTAATTGGCTATTTGATTACGTGTTTAATTGAATTGGTTAATTCAATATTTTATTTGCTTAAATGTTTTATTTGGCTCAACTGATTAATTGAAAGTACGTGCTTGAATGTTATTTGAATTAGTTGATTTAATTGATGTGTTTTTGTTTATTTATAATTAATTGTAGATTAAATAATTAAATATTTATTTTGTTTTATTTTATTTTATTTTATGGATATAGTTAGTAATAAAGGACCAACCAATTGGGTCACATGGACTACTTGGATAAGAGGTTTAATGTGTAAGGATAATTACCTATATATATATATATATATATATATATATATATATATATATATATATAAGGAAAGTAATTTATTAATTAATATTATTGTGACTTAGTATTAATAATCTGATGTATATATTTTTATATTTATATAATAAGGATATACATAGATTATATACGTAACATATTTTTAGTTACCCATGGATAGTTTCATAAATATATATGTATATATAAGGAAAAAATTAATTAATTAATGTTATTGTAACTTAGTATTAATAATCTGATGTATATATTTTTATATTTGTATAATAAGGATATACATATATTATATACATAACATAATTTTTAGTTACCCATGGATAGTTTTTTATATGTAGATATATATATATATATAAGGAAAGTAATTAATTAATTAATATTATTGTAACTTACCATTAATAATCTGATATATATATTTTATATATTTGTGTAATAAAGATATGCATAGATTATGTACGTAATATATTTTTAGTTACCTTTTTAATATTTTAATTTTATTAGTTTCTTTTAATAAGTTGACTTGGATTGGGAAAACGATTAGATTATTTTATTTAGCGTATAAATATTTAAATATATGTTAGTAAAAGGGGATTAGAAATTAAATCACATATTATATTTTGGAGAAAAAAGGTAGAGTTTAGAGAGAGAAAGAAGAAAGAAAAAATAAGGAAAAAAGAGGCTAGGGTTTCTATCAAAATCCTTAAGGCAAATTTTTTTCTTCTCTTCTCCTTTGATTTAGATTATATACATGCTAAATTAGTTCCAGAATTATTTAATTAAATTAATTGAACCTAATTACATGATTAAAACTGAAATTTCAGTGTATGTATATATGTAATGGGTTTGTGTATTTACTTGATAATTTAGACAAATTGATGCATGATGTATGTTTAACAATATTTAAATAATGTTTATGAGCTAAGGTAGAATTATTGCGACGTTTTTGGTGGTTGAACTATTATTAAATCTGTTTTAATGATTTTAAATTATTAAATTAGATTTATGGAGCATTTTAAAAACATGATTTAAGTACACATGTTAAGTATGAAATTTAATTAATTTAAAAGGTTAAATTAATTAAACATGGTTGGATTAAATTATTTTAATTAATTATTTGGTTTTAAATAAATTTGATCAAATTGTGGAGGAGTACAATTATTTGAGATGCATGTTAATTTTTATGAGATAAATTCAATTCATGCTACTTAGAATTATTATATTTTGCTCAATTAAATGCAAAGAAATATATGTATGATTTATATCATGCTATGTATAGATTTATTTGATATGATATCATAACTGTAGCATCATTTATGGATTGTATGCATTATATGCACTAGTATGGTATGGTAGCATATTAGGGACGGATTAACTAAAAACGTTAAGTCCTACCTATTCATGTATAACGGAATGGATTAACTAAAAACGTTAAATCCTACATATTTTCATGTCAGGTCAACTGAATCAGTTGGATGACATACCGGATATTTGTTTTATGTTTGGATAGGACGGATTATATATATATATAGTTATATGCCATGATATGAGCTTGAGTTTCAGGATCATGGTTGGGGTGCGTATATTGCCAATGATGTGTAGCTATATATAGTATAGTTGTGTGCCCTGGTAGGTCTAGGTACTCATGCCCACTATATGTGCGTTTTGCATGTTGCCTATTATTCAGGTTGAGGCAACCCTATAGTCTAGTGAGGTTCCTTTAGTGTGTGTGTGTTTATATATATATATATGGACTATTAGTTATTGTTGAATTAATTAGGATATATATAAGTTTTGAGTCTCTGTTTGGGATGTAGTAGATTAGAACTTGTTTGTGGGCCTGACTCACCATTATTTTTTAGGTGTTCGTCAGTTCCAGGCTTAGGGATTATTCGTGCTAAGCAGAGACGATCTATTCACTCCTCCGTCTTAACGTAGGATTTCCTTATTATTGTTTTAGTCAAATATTATTTTATTTCAATTGGATTTTGGATTAGGAGTCCACATAATGGATTTTCAAGTTGTAATTTTAATTAATTACTAGTATCAGAGGATTTTATTATTGGAGGTTTATTATTGGATTAATTATTAAGGATTAATTATTTTAGTTTTTTTCAGCTTTATTATTTATTCTTAAATCTATTTTGTATTCTATGCTTGTTAAATACTTTAATTGTTTTATATTCCCTCGAATTTAGGCTTGGGCATGATCAACCCATGTCTCAGAGTCGAGGGGTATCACAGTTGGTATCAGAGCACTCCAGGTTCAAGTGTCTATAGGGATCTATCGTTATTTGACTTCTGCATAGCGTATTCTTTCATATAGAGCCTAAGTTTAGGATTCATTATATTCCTTTACGGTTCGCCTAAATCATTCTGGCGCCTATCTTTCTATATTAACAGAATGGTTAACACTAGAAGAAGACGAGACAATTAGATAAACAGGTAGCGATAGGGAGCGGCACGTAGGCAGCAGAACCTCTTACGACGTCAGCAAGTTGCAAAAGAGTAACCACTGCCAAGCTTTCAGGAGGAGGAAGATCAGTTGCACATCGAGCAGGAGAAAGTACAGCAGACTCAGGAGTCTCAAGATCGGAGCCACATTCAGGGCAGGGATCCAAAGTATTCTCCTTAGTTAGTTTACATCATTGCTCAGGCTGTAGCAGTAGGCATAGTAACTGCACTTCAAAATCAGCTGCACGTTCAACAGACATTAGTAGTAATATTAGTGGTTCAAACTATGTTTAACGGTCATTGCTATAAGTGTGGCGATTTTAGGCATTGAGCCAACCAATGTCCTGGATTAGCTCAGAGACAACAGAATGGAGGATCACAAGCAGGATAGGGTCAGCCATAAGCTAACCAATAGAGAAAACAGTTTGGTACTTTCAGGGGTAGTTGCTATACTTATAGAGAGTTGGGACACACTTCTAGGCAGTGTCCAAAAAGAGAAAATGTCGGAGCATCCAAGAAGGAGAGTGCCGGAGCTCAATGATGAATGCTCTTTTAAGAGTGATATTTATTTCTAATAGAAGTGGAAGTATTATTAGAAGAATAGTACTATTTAAATTACGTACACTAGTATTTGATCATCTTTAAAGAATATATGATGATTATTCTTTTGGAAGTTTATGGTTTAAAGAAGTTCTTAATAAAGTGAACTGGTGATTTTGGTATCTCTATTTTGTTTCATGAGAGCATTTTTTGTGATATTTGCATAAATGGATTTATTAAACCATATTGGAAAGTGTATGTTGTGATAATAAATGAGTCTCAAATGGAGTGATTAATATTTGGGTAGGCAAACAAAATTTTTGCTTATAACTGCGTTGTGTTGAGACTGGACGATTACCGATGAGTTTATAAAAAGAAGTTGTGGGAATTAATTCTGTAAGTTTGATTTCAAAGGAAGGGTTCCCAAGAAAGAGCGATTTCCTAAACGTGAATAGATTTAATAGTGCATTATGTGCTATATGTGTTTTGCTCTACGGAGTATTCAGAAATATTGTTTATAGTTTAATTGGTAACACGACTATGTGATCGACCACATAGTATTGCTACACCTGTAGGAGATACTGCTATTTTACATAAGAGTGATGGGCCTGGGACACTAGATATTGGTATACTTAGATTTCTAGCCAATCT
The DNA here is from genome assembly GCF_030987335.1 of Cornus florida. Taxonomy (NCBI): domain Eukaryota; kingdom Viridiplantae; phylum Streptophyta; class Magnoliopsida; order Cornales; family Cornaceae; genus Cornus; species Cornus florida. Next base: position 76,070,379 of record NW_026775575.1, on the reverse strand, counting down.
ATTAGTCTTGGACATGCATTCTTATGATGTGATACTCGGGATGAATTGGTTATCTTACTACCATACCCAAGTTAATTGTTATGATAGGTCTATTATATTTGTTATACCTGGTCAGGATATGTACTTTGTCGTTATGCCACGTTTTAACGGGGTTTCCAGCACATATTTATTTTTACATTGAGGAGGAGACCGAGGAAGAGGTTACTGTGTCATTGGATAATATACCAATTGTATAGAAATTTCTGGATGTTTTTCAAAAGATTTCATGGTTGCCACTGAGTCGAGAGATAGACTTTGTTATTGACTTAGCTCCATGTGATACCTCCGGATTTCCGAATGCGGGTTGGCCAGGCTCACGCCCGAATACCCGAGGATATCAAAACAAATTGATAATAAACAAACACAGAGTACAAAAGAATAAAAAAGAATAAATAAAATGCTGACAAGAAACTAAAATGATAATCTAATAATAAACCTCAGAATATATTTCCATTAATTAATAAACTCTTCTGATACAACTGATCCTCCAAAATACAACTCGGGAATCCATACTGTGTGAACCCCTAGAAAATCCAAACTAAACAAATAACAGCAATAACTGTCTAAATCAGTAAACTGAATCATAAAGGAACTCCTATGTAGCATCGGAAGAATGAAGTAGACTGATCCCCGCTCAGCATGAACAACCTTTACTCCTGACGAACACCTGAAAAATAATGGTGGGTCAGGCCCACAAACAAGTTCTACTATACTACAGTCCAAGCAAATATCCGATACACGTATACATCCTAGTTAATCCAACAGTAACTAGTAGTCCGTATATATATATATACACACTAAAGGAACCTCACTAAACTCTAGGGTTGTCTCAACTTGAATAGTAGGCAACATGCAAAACGCACATATAGTGGGTATGAGTACCTAGACCTACCAGGGTACACAACTACACTATATCTAGCTACACATCCCTGGCGATATACGCACCCTAACCACTGATCCTGAGACTCAAACTCATATCATGGCACCATACTATATATATAAAATCTAGTAATCATCCTATTCAGTATAAATTAATCCTTCATAAGTCATTCAACTTGTTCAGCTGACCTGACTTGAATGTAAGTAGGACTTAATATTTTAGTTAATCCATTCCCTTATATAATAAATTAATCCTCCCTAAGTCATTCAACTTGTTCAGCTGACCTGACTTGAATATAAGTAGGACTTAACATTTTAGTTAATCAATTCCCTTATATAAAATAGGTAGGACTTAACTGATAAGTTAATCCGTCCCTAGAATGCCACTGTCCCATACCGGTGCATTAAACCACACAATCCAACAATTAATGTAACGATTAAGGAAATACATCAAACAATCCAGAAATAACTATGATAATATGATATCAAGTTATCACAAAATAGGAATGACTTATTATTTATTTAAGCTTCCTATATCATATGTCCTACATAAATTGAATCTTATACATATGATGATAATTTATTATACCATCAAATAAGCATTCTCCATATCCAATTCATCCTACACATTTAATCTCAATTGCTAAAACATATTAAAAGATTAAATTCATTTGTTTGTTTAAAACATTCAAATAGCAAGCATCATTATGATTGAGTCTATTTAAATTTATTTAAACCCAAACCTAGTTCCTATTTAATGTTCAGGAATCCTAGGCATGTTTCTACGTTCCATCATTCCACAGATATGAAAAAATACATAATGTAAACATATAAAAATTCACACCGGAAATCAAATCAAAATCATGTATTTATCAATTCATAACACAAGAACAGATATGAACCAATTTCATAAAACCTATGTTCTAATCTAATTAAACATGCATAATTATTTAATTTTATGTGTTTAATAAATCCTGGAATTTCTTAGGCATGCATAGAAACACGAATCAAAGGGAAAGAGATAGAAAAAGAACTTGCCTTAAACTTTCGGATCGAAAGTTAAACTTCTTCTTCCTTAATTTTCTCTCTACAGGGTTTTTTTCCTCCTTCCTTCATTTTCCTCCTTCCCTCTTTAACTCTCTCTCTAGAATATATCATGTGAATATTTCTAACCCCCTTTTACAACCTATAGTTATATATTTATAGGTTAAATAAAATAACCCTAACCCTTTTCCCAATCCAAGTCAATTTTAAAAAAATAAATATTAAAATATTAAAAAGGTAAGTAAAATATGTTACGTATATAATTTATGTATATTTTTATTAAATAAATAAATTATACACATCCCATTATTTATTAATCGATTATCCAATAATACTTAAGTTACCATAATATTATAAAATAACTTAAAACATAACACGTATCAAATCTATGCATATTTTTATTATTTAAATATAAAACATATACATAAGATTAAATATTACTACTCAAGTTACCATAAAAGTAATTAATAAATTACTTTCCCTTTTATATATATTAAAAAAGTAAGTAAAATATGTTACGTATATAATTTATGTATATGTTTATTAAATAAATAAATTATACACATTCCATTATTTATTAATGGATTATCTGATAAGTGCTTAAATGTTGCACATTTTAGCACCTAAGTTAAGGTATTTCAGTCGTTGTAGCTATCTTAATTTCATGTTTTAGTCCTAATTTATGTTTATGTGTATTTCAGGGCAATAAAGTTAAACTGAGCTAAGAACGGTCCATTAAAGCCTTTTTAGAGTCAAGCAAAGATATTCAGAAAAAGCTCAGAAAATGGCAAAAAGGAGGTCGCAGCCCATTGCTCGTATAGTGTGTTTATTCTTTAAAAACAGTCAATCTCAGGCTTTTGATGATGTTCCCAAAGATGAAGAAGCAAACTAATGAGTTCGGGGCTAAAATTGAGCTAAATAGGGCTTAAAGGAAATTTTCAACTCTGGGGGGATCGATCCCCAGGGTGGGGGATCGATCCCCCAGGACTTAGCAACATTACAGTTTTTATTTAATTTTTGGGCTCATTTTGGGAACTGTTGGGCTTTAATGAGATTGTTACTTAAGGCCCAGTGAGCCATTAGATTAGGGTTAGTTTTAGTTTTTATTTAGGTAAAGATTGTTAGAGAAAAAAAAAAAAAAGAAGTTTGAATTTATTATTATTTTTCTGTATTGTAGTATCGTATTTTCTCTCTGGAAAAACACGCGAAGAAAGGGAAAAAGCAAAAACAGACTAGGGTTTGGAAGAAAAGTTCAGAGAAGATGAAGCAGATGATGGGGATTGTCCTGTCTTCGACTCCATCAACCATGAGTGGCTGATTCTTCTACTTAGGGTTGGATAAACCCTAAGCATGTAACCTATTCTCTCTCTCTTTTCATACTTTTTGGGGATTAATTTATGTAATTAGTGTATAGTCTTGAATATTATAAATTAAATTCTTCCAATTGATTATCTGTATTAATCTCGTATTGTCTTATGTGTGGTTGATTGATAAACAAATTTTACACATGAATTCTTTGTTAATTGATTCTTGTGATGGCTATGCATGGTATTGCTTAGTTGTAATTGTGTTTCAAATTGATAAAAAATGCTTCCATTTGATGGATGGTACTACATGTTTAGGTTAATTTGTTGTCTAATTAGTTTTAAATTCATGTTTAATTAGTTTAATTTAAGTTTAATTAATTTAATTGCAATTCAATTATTAGGTAAGTAGACCATCCATACTTATGTTTGAATTCCATACTTTTTGTCACAATTGCATTATCTTCTAGATTAATGTGTGTTAAATTTGTAACTTGGATTGATAAATCATGCTTTGAATGGGTGAATTGCACTACACTTAGTTTAATTGTCATTAGGTAGTTGATTCATGCTTGAAATTGATGGTTTACACTTTTCATTGCACTTGTTAGCCACATATAGATTACATAATATTATTTCCCCAATTAGTTGAAAGTGAGTAAGTTAGGGAATGTGCTTAGTGGTGAATCCTACACCCTAAGTCTCTTTCCAATCTCTTAAACTTTATTTCTTTATTGCAATCATTTAGTTTAAAATTAGTTTTAACCACAAACAAAACCCTTTTGGCAATCACATAAGCATTAAAGTAGAATTCAATTCTGGAAAACCTATAATTGTTTAGATCTCTTGGGACGATCCCTGCTCACTTCATACTCCATAGTATAAGTGTTTAGTGGTTTTATAAATTTTAAAATATGGTGCCCACTTGACATTATTCCTAAACCTAAAGTGTTGTGCATTATTTTATGCACACGCTCGGTCGCACCATTATCCAATAATACTTAAGTTACCATAATATTATAAAGTAACTTAAAACATAACATATATAAAATCTATGTATATTTTTATTATTTAAATATAAAACATATACATCAGATTAAATATTACTACCCAAGTTACCATAAAAGTAATTAATAAATTACTTTCCTTTTTATATATGTATATAATATATATCTATATATATACATACACAACTATCCAATGGTAATAATCCACACACATCCAACCTCCTATCCAAGTAGTCCATGGGACCTAATTGGTTGACCCATTACTACTAACCATAACCATAAAAGAAAAATAAAATAAAATAATAAAAGAAAAGAAAACATTTAATTTACAATTAATCAAAACACCATTTAAGCACATAATCTAATTAAACAATTAACACATAGACAAATACAAATAATACATAGACACATAATTAAATAATCAAGAAATACCTAATTCAATTAAACACATAAGTAATTAGTCAAATAATAAATTAAATAATTAACAATACAATTAAAACAAATAAATAAATACCGAGACTATCCTTTTAAAATTAGGGGTATTACACTCCAGGCACTACGACTATTGCTAGGGCACCATACATGATGGCACCAGTGGAAGATGAATGAACTGAGGGATCAGATTCAGTAATTACTCAGTTAGGGTTTTATTCGTAGGAGTACTTCACCTTGGGGAGCACCAGTTTTGTTTGTGAAGAAGAATGATGGATCACTTCGCATGTGTATAGATTACAGGGAGTTGAAGAAGGTTACTATTCGTTATAAGTATCATTTACCGAGAATTAATGATCTTTTTGATCAGTTAAAAGGAACTACTTACTTCTCTAAGATTGATTTACGTTCTAGATATCATAAACTTCAGTTATGGAGCATGATTTTCTTAGGACAGCGTTTCTCACTAGATATGGTTCTTATAAGTTTCGTGTCATGCCTTTCGAATTAACTAACGCACCAGCAGTTTTCATGGATTTAATGAACAAAGTCTTCAGGGCTTATTTAGATCAGTTTGTCATCGTATTTATTGATGATATTTTGATTTATTCTAAGTCAGAGGACGATCATGTTAGACATCTTCGCATAGTGTTGCAAATGCTTCATGAATATCAGTTATATGCCAAGTTCGATAAATGCAAATTTTGACAGTGAGAAATGAAGTTTCTGGGTCACGTAGTGTCAGAAAAGGGAATAGCGATGGAGCCAGCCAAAGTCTTAACGATGGTAGGGTGTGGACAACCTACTACACCTTCGAAGATTCAAAGTTTTCTGGGATTGACAAGATACTAACGTAAATTCATTTAGGGGTTCTCGAAGATAACATGACTACTCGCTCATCTGACTGAGAAAGGTGTACGGTTCGTATGGGATAAACACTGTCAGAAAACTTTTGATGAGTTGAAGAACAAGTTGACTTCTGTGCCTGTTCTGTCTATTTCACAGAGCGGGATAGAGTATCTTGTCTACACAGATGCTTCTTTGCAAGGTCTTGGGTATGTTTTGATGTAGGAGGAGCGACCAATTTCGTATGAATCTCGTAAGCTTAAGACTCATGAGCTTAATTATCCGACACACGATTTGGAGTTGGCAGCTGTATTCTTTGCCTTACGTATTTAGAGGCATTATCTGTTGGGAGAGTCTTTCAGATTATTCAGTAATCACAAGAGTTTATAATATTTGTTCACTCAGAAAGAGCTGAATATAAGACGGCGCAGATGGTTAGAATTTGTAAAGGACTATCATTTCTCTATACAGTACCTTCCAGGAAAAGCGAATGTGGTGGCAGATGCACTAAGTCGCCGACCTTATACGAGTCTTTCTACATTATTCGCCACTGAATGGAATGCTTTAAAGACAGTTGATGAGTTGTCTGATGCTTTTATGGTATGTGTGGTAGTGACTGTAATACTCCTAAATTTTTTAAGGTTTTATTTATGTATTTATTTTTCATTTTAAGTATCTACGTGGCTATGTGAGCTATTATTATTTTTATTTATTTATTTATTTTAGATTATCTACGTGGTTATATGAATTATTTGTTCTTTAAATGTTATTTATGTAATGTGTAATTAATTGTCATTGGGTTGTAGTTATTTAGTTATTTGTTTATTTAGGGCTTTAAATTAATTACTTTATTTTAGTTTTAAATTTTTTTTTTTAAAAGGTTTTGGGCTTGTAGTATGGGCCAACTAAATAGTGTTTGGTCATAGGGAAGGAGCTTGGATGGGCTGACGTTTTAGCCCATAGTGGTAGTCGTTATTTTAGCCCATAATGGTATGGTTGGCCAAATATATATATGTGTGTGTGTGTGTGTGTGTGTGTGTGTACGACTATATATTGATATATGTATGGTAATACGATTTATATATATGTAAATATAATACAAATATATATATATATATATATATATATATGTGTGTGTGTGTGTGTGTGTATTTACTAACCTGATAGTTAGTATTAGTAGTATTTAATTTTTATTTGTAATTTAATGTTAGGTTTCATTTTGTGGCTTTTCAAAGCCAAACCTGGCAGTTACATTAGTATTAATAGAATGTTACGATGTTTTCTTTTTATGATCGTGGGGTAGAGGGTTTCAAGTCATTAATTTGATAGGTGGGTGTTATGATAGAATTAAGTTTCGTATTCATATGAGTTAAGTTGTGAGGTTGTTTCTGTAAGTAATGAAACAGTGAAGAAAAGAATACAGAGAGGGCGACGAGAAAGAGAGGAGAAAAGAGTTTCGAACAGAAATTCTCAATAAGGCAAGTCCTTGTTCTATTCGTTTTCTTTGACTCTGTGTTCGATTCATCTCTAGAAGGATTTTAGGGTATAAATTACAAAGAAAGAAATTAGTTTGATTGTATGAATTAATCGGTTCATTATGACATATTTTTCTTTTATTTTATTCCATGAATTTAGTTGTTGTTCTTGCATATTTTAAAAAAAAAAAAAAAAAAAAAAAAAAAAAAAAAAAAAAAAAGTTATGGGCCATATAGCATAGTCTTCGCTTGATTTTTGGAGTCAATTAAATGTTGACTATTATAGTGCTTACTTGTATGGTAACTACTCTAATGACATTAAAGAAATGTAATGAAATTTTTAATTGCAGGTTAGTAATTAATTATCTATTAAAAAGTTTACCTTGTCTTGAAAGAAAATTTATTGTAGAGGTTAATGCCATGTTAATTATGTAGGAAATAATAAATGACTTTATTCGCATGTTAAGTTATTAGTATAAGACTTTTAATAGCTTGTAGTGTATTTAATTTTTTTTTTTTTTTATATTAATGGTAATATGATAATTGATGATGCATGTGATAATGTAAATAGCTTTACTTGCATTATATTAATTGCATGATATGTATAGAAGTTGTTACCGCCATATTAAATATTTAGATAAATATTATTATTAATCATGCATACGACGGTAGCTGAGACTTCACTTGTGTTACAAGTCACTCCTATGATACCTATGCTGACTTTGATTGTATATCAATTGTTATAGTCTATAAAGTGATTATAGTCATGCATGTGACTGTATGTGTATATAAACTTATACAAACTTGATTATGAGTGTATAATGGAGGACCATTGTCAGGATATGGTCTTAACAGCACCATTGTTAGGATATGGCTTGCTAATAAATATATGGGTTAACTAATACGTCTAGACTCATACGTTTTGTCATACTATTTTCAGGATATAATTATGACCTTAAATTGTGCCATTGTCAGGATATGGCTATAGTGACTTATATACGTCTATTTTAATTGGGTACCATGATACAAGCTGAGATCTCGGGATTGATGGTTAGGGTTGGCGTATATTGCCAGGTAAGATGAGTAGCTGGATCTAGGGATGTGTGTGCCCTAGTAAAAGCGGTACTCATGACCACTTTGGGTGCGCTTGCATGAGACCTACTATCTGGTTGGGGCTGTCTTATGATCCAGTAAGAGTCCATAGTGTGTATACTTATATATATTGACCAACATAGCTATTGCATGAGTCGGACTAGGATGGATCGTTTATCGGATCTCTATTTAGGATGTAGTCAAAAGGGCTTGTTCATGGGTTTTGACCCACCTTTGTTGTTATCTTTTCAAGTCCTCATCAGTTCCAGACGTAGAGTCAGTTCATGCAGAGCAGAGGCCAGACTTTATCACTCTTTCGGTGACATAAACGTAGGACCTCCACTATGTTTTCGTTATTATTTATTATTTTTGAGTTAGACATTTATATATTCCGTCTTTAGGTTGGGATTTTTATTAGGGGTCTACACAGTATAGATTCCCAAGTTATACTCCAAAGATTTATTATTTTTATGGAATTTTATTGGAGATTATGTTATCAGAGGTTTTGTTATTTAATTATTAATTAGGTTTCCCTTTTAGCGTTATTTATTTATTTTATTATTTTTCCTCTTGTATTCTGTGCTTGCTTATTTTTGATTAGCTGATATCCCCTGACTTTGGGCGCGGACCTGATCAACTCATGTTTCGAAATTAGGGGGTATCACAGTGACACCTTCTATTATTCACAAGGCACTGAAAGCGTAACTCACAGATCAGCAGTGCATTGACAAAATTACAGAGATAACTTCTGGAAAGGTTCCATACTATCTTGTTGGGACTGATGGAGGGTTGAGGTACAAAAGGCATTTAGTAGTACCTTCTGCGGATGAGATAAGGAATGATGTGATGACTGAGACTCATTGTTCCGAGTTTTCTGTTCATCCAGGAGAGACAAAATGTATCAGGATATGAAGTGGCAGTTTTGGTGGGTAGGTATGAAAAAGGACATTGATATCTTTGTCTCTAAATATAGTACTTGCCAGATGGTCAAAATCGATCACCAGAGACTGCCAGGTTCCTTACAGTCACTACCTGTACCGGAATGGAAATGGGAGAAAATTTCTATGGACTTTATGGAGGGATTGCCTAATTCGTTTAAGAATCACAATTTTATTTGGGTCATCATTGATAGGTTAACCAAATCAGCTCATTTCTTGCCTATTCGCACTTATTACACTTCAAAACAGTTGGCGAAACTTTACATTATAGAGATTGTGAAGTTACATGGCAAACCGTTATATATTACATTGGATAGGGATTCGAGCTTTGTGTCAGAATTTTGGAAGAGTTTTCAGCAGGCTTTGGATACAGCGTTGCATCTTTGTACTGCTTATCATCCTTAAACTGATTGACAGACCGAGAGGGTTAATCAGATCATGGAAGATATACTTCGTTTTTGTGTCCTTGACTTTAAAGGTCACTGGGAGGACTATTTGCCACTTGTGGAGTTTGCATGTAACAATAGTTTTCAGAAGACTATTGGTATGACACCATTTGAGACATTATGTGGCCGACCATGTCGATCTCTTGTTTGTTGGATGGAGGTTGGAGAGAGTAGATTCTTGGGTCCTGAATTCATTAAGGATACCTCGAAAAAGATTGCTCTTATTAGGGATCGCATGTGCACTGCCTAGAGTAGGCAGAAGAGTTATGCAGATCGTCGTACTCGTACTTTGGAGTTTCAGGTTGGAGATCAAGTTTTACTCAAAGTGTCTCCTATGAAAGGAGTAATGCGTTTTGGAAAGAAAGGGAAGTTGTCACCACGATTTGTAGGTCCTTTTATGACTACGGATCGATTTGGAATGGTAACTTATTGATTAGCACTTCCGGACAATTTAAATCGTGTCCATAATGTGTTTCATGTTTTCATGTTACGAAAATTTTTGCGAGATGAGGATCGTTATCAACATATTGATGTTGGTGAGATTGAGTTACAGCCGGATGTAACATATGTAGAACCGTTATGTCGTATTATAAACCGTAAGGATCAAATTCTTCACAATAAGGTTATACCTTTGGTTTGTGTTCAGTGGAGCCATCATAATGAGGTTGAATCTACTTGGGAATGGAAGGATGTCATTCACTCCATATTTCCAGAAATAATGGAAGAAGGTAAGGGCGAATTCCGATGACGGAATTGCTTTTGTTAGGGGTAAAGAATGTAATACCCCTGATTTTAAAATGATAGTCTCGGTACTATTTTAAATGCTTTAATTGCACTTTTATTTATTTACTTGATTATTTGGTTATTTGATTACGTGTTTAATTGAATTGGTTAATTCAATATTTTATTTGCTTAAATGTTTTATTTGACATAACTGATTAATTAAAAGTACATGCTTGAATGTTATTCGAATTAGTTGATTTAATTGATGTGTTTTGTTTATTTGTAATTAATTGTAAATTAAATAATTAAATGTTTATTTTGTTTTGTTTTATTTTATTTTATGGATATGGTTAGTAATAATGGACCAACCAATTGGGTCACATGGACTACTTGGATAAGAGGTTTAATGGGTAAGAATAATTACCCATGAATACTTATATATATATATATATATATATATATATATGTATAAAAGGAAAGTAATTTATTAATTAATATTATTGTGACTTAGTATTAATAATCTGATGTATATATTTTTATATTTATATAATAATAGGACATACATAGATTATATACGTAACATATTTTTAGTTACCCATGGATAATTTTATATATATATATATATATATATATAATATAAAAAGAAAGTAATTAATTAATTAATGTTATTCTAACTTAGTATTAACAATCTGATATATATATTTTTATATTTGTATAATAAGAAATTATATATTTTTATGGGTAACTAAAAATTATGTTACGTATATAATCTACGTATATTCTTATTATACAAATATAAAAATATATATATCAGATTGTTAATACTAAGTTAGAATAACATTAATTAATTAATTACTTTCTTTTTATATTATATATATATATATATATAAGGAAAATAATTAATTAATTAATATTATTGTAACTTACTATTAATATCTGATGTATATATTTTATATATTTGTGTAATAAGGATATATATAGATTATGTACATAATATATTTTTAGTTACCTTTTTAATATTTTAATTTTATTAGTTTCTTTTATTAAGTTGACTTAGATTGGGAAAAAATATTAGATTATTTTATTTAGCCTATAAATATATAAATATAGGTTAATAAAAGGGAATTAGAAATTAAATCACGTAGTATATTTTGGAGGAAAAAGGTAGAGTCAAAAGAAGAGAAGAGAAGAGAAAAAAAAAAAAGGCTGAGGTTTTTATCAAAATCCTTAAGGCAAGTTATTTTCTTCTCTTCTCATTTGATTCAGATTATATACATGCTAAATTAGTTCCAGGATTATTTAATTAAATTAATTGAACCTAATTACATGATTAAAACTAAAATTTCAGTGTATGTATATATGTAATGGGTTTGTGTATATGCTTGGTAATTTGGACAAATTGATACATGATGTATGTTTTACAATATTTAAATAATGTTTATGAACTGAGGTGGAATTATTGGGACGTTTTAAGAGGCTAAACTGTTATTAAATTTGTTTTAATGATTTTAAATTGTTAAATTAGATTTATGGAGGATATTAAAAACATGATTTAAGTACACATGTTAAGTATGAAATTTAATTAATTTAAAATATTAAATTAATTAAACATGGTTGAATTAAATTATTTAAATCAATTATTTGGTTTTAAATAAATTTGATCAGATTGTGGATGAGTACAATTATTTGAGATACATGTTAATTTTTATGAGATTAATTCAATGCATGCTTATAAGGAAAAATAACCTACCTTAACCAGCCGCCAAACCTCTTCGACATACTTCGTTATCAGAGATAAAGATTTCCATCAGATAAGAATGATGACATTTCTTATCTAGGATAATGAATGACGACGTGGTTCAACAAGGTGAGAATAACCTTGGCACAATCTGAGAAAGTCGAAGGAGTAAATCATATCCCCGATAAATCTGGCAACAGACGATCTCATCTGATCTTGCACAAGCGTATCTCCCGCGGGACCAATTTGATCCCAATCGACAACCATAAATAGGGCACTAAGCCGTTAAAGAAGGTACGAGAAAAAACCCCTAAAAAGAATATACATAATTATTATGTGATACGGTTACAAGTACTAACTTGATCGTCGGAAGGTCCTTGACTGGCACCCCACCGATGCCATTCAAGGTGACGTCCCTTTGTTTTGCAGGTAAACGCCGTCGTTCGGAGTTGCGAGGATTTTAGCATCAACAGCTAGCGCCGTCTGTGGGAACAATTAGTTCTCTGAAGAAATAATAATCCTGACGCGACTTGGCTCGGACGGCAAGACGAAAGTTTCCGATCATGGAAACCATCCCAAAGTCATCAGTTGACAACAAGATTCCATGTTCTTATATAAGGACAGGACTCTACATCCTAACTACCCGTCCATTATACTGTGGGCAGAACGATGGGTTGCATGCTGCCATCCAGTTTACGATGACAATGATCACTACTGAGGTTTGGTTGTCTAAGACCAAACTCTATCTTATATTGGGCAGCAGCCAATTACCAAGGCCTGGTCCTCCTACACCTACATAAATAGGTAGGACTCCACCCATCAGAAGACCACTACCAATAAGGGGGTCTCTACCTACTAGTAAAGCCTCTACTACTGTGGATGTCTCTAGCAATGGAGTCTCATTACTCTATCCGTTCATGCAATCAGGGTGGCCTTCTACACCCAAGAATGTATCGAGGCCTTTAGGTCCAAGGAGGTCCAATGTCCCTCAAGATCCCATGTCTAATAAGGTCTGTATTCTTAAGGAGGTTCCTAAATTAAGGGCGATCATTGGACCTAACGAGGTACTGGCTACCAGACCGTCATCCGGTACTGGCCACCAAACCGTCATCTGTCAGCCGTTGGGTACCACACCCCTATCCACTAGGCATTAAGCCAGTCGATGGACACTAAGCCTCCACCTACCAGACGATAGTCGTCACCTCTCTTCCCCTGCAGGAATTGCCTATCCACTTCAGATTATGCAGAATTTTGGATTGATAATCCATTGCAGGTTAATTTTCAGTAATTATTTCTAACACAATCTAATGTTTTTAGATAACTATAAATTGTTGCAGCACCAGGCACTCCGTCCGCTGTATAAACGTCTATAGAATGGGTCATCACCCAAAATCCCACCATCGGGGGCAGAATAGTGGATCACACGATATCAATCGTCGATCTACATATGATGACAAGGTTTAGAATATTGACATACCAACCTTGGTACATCAAGCTGGTCGGGTTTCTAGTATCTCTCCTTTAGCGACCCCTCAGGGGCACTAGTTGTCCAAGACCGGTGACCGATCCTTCGAAACCATAACTTGGTAAGTATCTACACACCAGGAAGGATACAACCCTTGGTTATCATAAATCAAGGCTTGGTTATCTGAAACCAAGGCCTAGTCAACCAAGATTAAGAATTGATTGCCCAAATTCTACAAAGGCTCGATCATCCAAGATCAGTGCCCGGTCACCCCAAGTCTGGTCATCAGAGACCAAGACCAGGGCCTAACTGAGAAAAGTATGGTCATCAAAGATCAGGACTTAACCTACAAAAGTCAGGTCAAAAAACGATCCTCCCCCTCACGTGTTATACCTATGTGGTAATTAATTCCCTTCCTAAAAGGACGAGCTGAGTGAAGCTCGTAAAACTTAATTCCCTTACTAAAGGAACGAGTACTCGTAAAACATAATTCCCTTACTAAAGGGACGAGCTGAGTGAAGCTCGTAAAATTTACTCCCTTGCTAAAAGGACGGGCTGACTGAATCCCGTAATCAATATCCCCGTATTATAAGAGATAATACATAAATGTACTGCACTAAAAGGATTCGAGATGAATGAATCCCGTAATCAATATCCCTTTATTATAAGGGATAGTAAATAAATATCATGTACTAAAAAGATCCGGGCTGAATGAATCCCGTAATCAATATTCCCGTACTATAAGGGATAATAAATAAATATCATGTATTAAAAGGACCCGAGTTGAATAAATCTCATAATCAATATCCCCATACTATAAAGGATAGTAAATAAATATCCTGTACTAAAGGGATGATTACCCAAAGGAAGATTACTCACGGTAACATTACCTCAGGGAAGATTACCTAAGGGAAGAATATCCAAGGGAATATTGCCCAAGGGAAGAGTACCCAAGAGTAGTAAAAATAGTACCCAATGGAAGAGTACCCAAGGGTACCAAAATTAGTACCCAGGGGCAGAGTACCCAAGGGTAGAATACTTAAGGGTACTAAAAATAGTACCCAGGGGCAGAGTACCTAAGAGTACTAAAAATAGTATCCAATGGAAGATTAGCCAAGGGCATCAAAAATAGTACCCAGGGGCAGAGTACCCAAGGATACTCAAAATGGTACCCACAGGAAGATTACCCAAGGATACCAAAAATAATACCCAAGGGTATAGTACCAAAGGGTACCAAGAATAGTACCGAGGGGCAGAATACCTAAGGGTACTAAAAATAGTACCTAGGGGCAGAGTACCTAAATGTACTAAAAATAGTACCCAAGGGAAGAGTACCCAGGGGAAAAAAATAAAAATAAAAATAAAAATACTGTCCACATGAACAGTGCCCAGGGTAAAAATAACAATAATAATAATAATGTTCCAGTGAACAGTACCCGCCAGTACTGTTCCCTCGGGAACAGTGCCGAGGGGGGTTACTATTCTAATGAATAGTACCCGCAGGTACTGTTCCCTCGGGAACAATGCGGGGGGCAAAAAAAAAAAAAAAATTACTATTCCAGTGAATAGTACCCGCGGGTACTGTTCCTGAGGGCAAAAAAAAAAAAAAATTTACATTCCCAAAGCTAGATGAGCAAGCTTGGGAATAGGGGGCAACTGATAGGGAAAAATAACCTACCTTGACCAGCCGCCAGACCTCTTCGACATATTTCGTTATCAGAGATAAAGATTTTCATCGGATAAGAAAAATGATATTTCTTATCCAGGATAATGAATGACGACATGGTTCAACAGGGTAAGGATAACCTTGGCACAATTTGAGAAAGTCAAAGGAGTAAATCATATCCTCGATAAATCTGGCAACAAACGATTTCCTCTGATCTCGCACAAGCGGATCTCTTGCGGGACCAATTTGATCCCAATCAATAGCCATAAATAGGGCACCAAGCCGTTAAAGAAGGTACGAGAAAAAACCCCTAAAGAGAATATATATAATTATTATGTGATACGATTATAAGTACTAACTTGATTGTCGGAGGGTCCTCGGCTGGCACCCCACCAGTGCTATTCGAGGTGACGTCCCTTTGTTTTGCAGATAAACGCTATCGTTCTGAGTCGCGAGGATTTTAGCATCGACACATGCTATTTGGAATTGTTATATTAAATGCAAAGGAATATCTGTATGATTTATATCATGCTATGTATAGCTTTATTTGATGTGATATCATAACTGTAGCATCATTTATGGATTGTATGCATTATATGCACCAGTATGGGATAGTGGCGTATTAAGGACGGATTAACTAAAAACGTTAAGTCCTACCTATTCATGTATAACGGAATAGATTAACTAAAATGTTAAATCCTACATATTTTCATGTCAGGTCAACTGAATTTGTTGGATGATATACCGGATATTTATTTTATGTTTGGATATGATGGATTATATATATATATATAGTTGTATGCCATGATATGAGCTTGAGTCTCAGGATCATAGCTAGGGTGCGTATATTGCCCAGGATGTGTAGCTAGATATAGCGTAGTTGTGTGCCCTGGTAGGTCTAGGTACTCATGCCCACTATGTGTGCTTTTTTGCATGTTGCCTACTATTCAAGTTGAGGCAACCCTATAGTCTAGTGAGGTTCCTTTAGTGTGTGTGTGTGTGTATATACATAGGGACTAGTTTAGCTATGTTAATTTTCTCGATAGTTAACGGAAAAGATCTATAATAATGTCTAAAACACGTATAGTTGTGAATGGACTGATAAGAGAGAGCTTTCCGATAACTCTTAGGAGTTTAATGAATAGAATTATAGATACACTAAGATAAGCTAGTATATTGAGATAAGCTAAATTAAGCTAGTTAGCTATAATGTACAATATAGCTAAAAGCTACAATGTTATTGAGCTAGAAACTAATTAGCTTAGTTATTAGCTAACGTGATCATTGAAGTGCACATAACCTAAAAGACGCTAGTTGGTTCTAGCTCTCAACTTGGTAATAAAAAATACGAGGGTGATGACTAGCCATTTTAGCCATAAGCTATTTGAGCTATACATCATATATGCTTATGTAGGAGTGAATAATATTAGTTGTAAAATAATAGTTTTTGAAGAATTTTCTTCAAAACAAATTACTCTATTACCAAGGTAGACTACTTAGATAAGTGTATACTAAAGTTAAGAATTACTAGAATTTATAACTGAGCAAATTTAACTTTAAGCTAGTGGTAATAACAGAGAAGTAGGTGCTCATCATAACCTAGTAGTGAGATATGAAAAGAGTGTGTTTAATCTAAAGTAGTAATAATAGTTAATAAATCACTTTTAACTAGTAATGATAGTTGAAAAGTAAGTGTTCACTATGTGGTGATATATCCAAAGCTTAAATAATAAGTGAGTTATTTGTTTAAATGATTGAGTTATGTGATGTGTGACATACGAAAAGTTATGACATGTTAATATGACTGACTTAACATGAACTTAAACATAGATAACTCAAGTCATAAATATGAGAAATGTAGAAATAAATATTAATTAGGGCCCAATCTAATTGATATCTTTTAGCATTAATTCATGATAATGTCGGTGAATTATTATAAGAATAGGCTAGAGATAAAGTGAGTACATATGCACTAGAGACTGTTACATATACTTGCTGAGAAGCGAATATGGAAAGGTGGATAAGGTGAAATATTTAGTATATGGTATTTCAAAAGTTAGAAAACTATAATAAATGCAATTTCATAATTATCCCAAAGTTGTGAAGGAGATAGCATTCATAGATGAAATTTGCTACGAGACATCTCATCTTAAGAGAAATACTTATAAATGTGAGGGGTTCCGAGTCCTAAGAGCTTTAGAATGGAACCAAAAATTATTTATAGTATTATAACAATAGTGTATGTTGTTTCCTACAAGGAAAATATTATGGAACAACTAGAAAAGTTCTTTTTTTCAACTGAAAAGTTAAGTTATTTGTTCCGGTTGAAGAATCAAGTATGCAAGCTTATAAGTCCTCAAGTGGATTAAAGTTGGTACCGCGATAATGACATAAATGTGATGTATAAGTCATTGTATGCCTTTAAAATTAATGATATACTAATTATAAATTTGATATGAAAGATTTAACATCTGATAACATAGTATATTCTCAATAGAATGAGATTGAGATAATACTAGTTATGATAACAAAAGCCTAGCTAACTTTTGTAGATGTAAATCTAAATTATAAATAATAGTCAAAGTATATCACTGATTAAGATTGCAAGACATTTTAATAACTGTGATTAATTGCACACTTTCAATCTAAGATATGATTATTAAAAAGTAATAAATTGGGTAGTCGAGATCTACCCTAAGTCAAATATTGCATAGATCGAGATATTTAATTAAATTGGAGGAGTAACAGTGATGCAATATCAATATGAGATATTAAAGATTTCAAATCCAAGAGTAAATATGTCTTTAATATTAAACATGTAGTTTTATGTTCTTAATATAACTCAAAGTTAGAAACTTTGAATAAATCAAATAGGAAAGTCAATAGACTTCACCTAGAGGACGTTTCATAGTAAGTCTACACTTGTATCACTAAATAAAAAGATATTGCTAATAAGCAATTTTAGGGCACAAAGTATATATTTGCTTCATTACAAATGGTATCAGAGTCTGACCTAGCTGAAAGTGTGCCGACGGGGACGTTGGGCCTCTAAGGGGGTGGATTGTGATGACCATGTGGGCGAGTGCGAGACACTGACAGGTTACCACACTAGCGAGCTTCAGGTGCACAATTCCACATTGCCGGTAAGGAAAAGGTGAAGTACTTATATGTAGGTGTGTCACTCTAATTAGTATGAGGTATTTTGGGGTAAAACTTAAGAGTAAAACCGTGCGGGTTCAGGCCCAAAGCGTACAATATCATACCATGTGGTAGAGTGGGTCGTTACAAATGGTATTAGAGCTTGACCCAGCCAGAAGTGTGGCCAACGGTGAAGTTAGGCCCCAAGGGGTTAATGGTGGCAACCAAATGTGGGCAGGTGCGAGGCACTGGCAGGCTACCACACTGGGCGAACTACAGGTGCACAATCCCACATCGTCTGAGTGTAGATGTGGCAAGTGCTATATGTAGATTCAACACCTTTCTATTCCAGAACGCGTTTTAAAGTCGTGATGGTCGTGAACCTACCAGAACTCTAGAGTTAAATGTGCTTAACCTGGAGTAGTACCAAGATGGGTGACCCACGGGAAGTCTCTGGTCCAGGTGAGCTAAAAGCGGACAATATTGTGTCTGGCCAAGGTGAGAGTCGTTACAAGGTTCAAAGGGACAATAGAAATTTTGAGTGACTTACTAGAAAATCTTCTACCCATTTCTATGATGAGACAATACTACCTACAATGATTATTATGATTAGCTACACTTTTAATGACTTTTATACCTTGAAAATTCAAATGGGGTATGGTAGGATACTTTTAATAAGAAGTCACCTATATGAGTGTGAAGTAGGGCCACTTTTATAAGAACTATAAAGGGTAAGTTTTCTAGAGCACTCATTGAATACCAGGAGTTGTTCAGGGCCTAAATGAACATAATAATGAGACCAACTCTGTGAGGAATGGAAATGTGTGTTTGTTATTGTCTTAGTTTACATCAACGACTGAACAGTGCAAGACATCACGTTCACTGGTTAGCTAGTAAATCCGATATGAATACACTAGGGAAAGTTCAAGGCCAAAAACTACCTATCCCGATGCAGTAACTTTCCAACTATACTCTATTTACTGTCTGCACGATCATCTTTTGCATTTAAGCAGCCAATTTCCATTCATATGGGGGATTGTTATAATTTTTTAATGAAAATTGTTTCATTAGTAATCAATAGATGCCTTTGACTGAACATGTGTGATTACTAATTGGTTGTGGGATGAAAAAATGTAACTCAAAACTAATAGACATAACATATTCAATATGAACCATTGCAACCTATTGCAATGGGTGTGTTCAGTGATGAAGAGGCACATATAAATGGTTTATGTCCAGTGATGAATAGACACGTATAAATGGTCGTGTCCAGTGTGAAGTGATGAAGAGATACACCCAATCCAAAAAGGCACTTCTATTTCTATAAATACCCTATTGGGCTGCCATTTGCAATTCGTTCAATTCATTTTCTTCTCTCTACCTCTCTAGACTTAAGCCCAACCCAAGTGGGTTCAAACCATAGGTCAAGTGGTCCAAGCCACTTAAACCTTAATCCAATTTTATTGAGCTATATTAAGATTGGTCCGAACCATTTGGTTCGGATTACACCCAATTCAACATTTATATAATATAGATGCATTTTTGAATCAGAGAAAGTATTACACAAAGAAGGTTCGCCGTATCCACGAGTTTGTAGTGCTATTACTAGTGGATGTAGACCGTTGTATATATCATGGGAGACAAGCGTTACAGAGTCCGTCAGTACCATGCGGGGCGTAAATTGTCTTAATGACATAATATCCAAATATTAGCCCCAATTTATGTTCTTTATTTATTTATTATTATTTTATTACTTTAATTTGCATATTTAATTAAATATCGAGTTAAATATTTAATTAATTATTTTTTAGCATATTATTAATTATCTCATGACATATTAGTATAAGGTTAGTTATATTTTAAATGTCATTTGAAGTATATATTTTCCAACACACATATATATATGTGTGTGTGTGTGCGCGCGCGCGCGTGTGTGTGTGCATCCATCTTTTTCGGTGTAATTCTTTGTCAGTTCTTGATTTCATCTCTGCAACTTTTTATGAAAAAAAAAAATAAAAAATACCTGCAACTTAGCTTAACCCAATCTCCACCGTTCTATCTCATAATCAATCATGAAACGAAATATTCTTTGTTTCAATTTCTTTTAGCTTTCTAGAATGTTTTCTCCCTCTATTTGTTTTGGGTATCTTTTGAAGTGGCTATAAGAGTGGCGCAAAAAAAAGGTTGATTTTTGCAGGACTTTAGGTGAATATAGGAACTGAGAGGTCGATTTCAAAGTTTGGTTTTGAGGGATTGTGGTTATAGTGATGGGCACAAGAGGATGACCCACTTCATTAGGTCTCATAACGAGAATGAATTGTGGTGAAATTGGGCACTCATGGAGAGATGAATGAACCGTTATACCCAATTGAACAAGAAATCTAGATGTTTTGGCAATGGCGATTCCATAAATGACTGAAAAAATTGCACAAATTTCTCTAGATTCGATTATGCCTCATTCAATCCAAAACTTGATCAGGACAAATTGCTCCGGCGTATTTTCAGAAACCTTGAATTGACGGCATTACACCTTAAGCAGTTTGAAGTTGCAGTGGACCGAGAATTGTTACTCTGATGGTGAAGTTTAGAGAGAGAAAGATGTGGTATGTGTATATTTATATAGAACCTTATATTTACAGTGTTGTCCCAATTTAATTGGCTTTTGATATTATATTTTACACATCAGCAAGTTAAGTTTCTAAAGCTTTGAAACCACGTTGTTTTTTATAAGGGCAACAGGGACTTCTGGCTTTTCCAATACTAGAAGGTGAGCTGAGTAAAATGCAAAAAAAAAAAAAAAAAAAAAAAAAAAAAAAAAAAAAAATTTTGGGAGGTTTCTTGTAGTTCTGGGGGTTTCTTGCAATACCTCTATAGTTTAGGGTTTTTTTGCACTTTACCCTATTTATTATTATATTATATATTGACAAGTGATGTAAAAAATGCAATCTTATTTTTATTTTAATTTTATATATAGATTGCTTTGAGTTTAATACTTATATTTATTATGTAATATTCTTTTCTTTTTAAATAGACTACACCAAATTTAATACTTATATTTATCAGGGTAAAGTGCAAAAAACCCCCTTGAAATATTGGCCATTTGCAATTAACTCCCCTGAACTACAATTTGCCCTTTGAACTATTGAATTTTTACAATTAATTAACTCCTGATGTGACATCTCTGGCCAATTGATTATAACGAAAATAGTGAAAGACAATTTTACCCTTTACATAAAACGTTGTCGTTTCACTAAAAATTTCAGCAACCACCAATTTTAGCCCCAAAACCGAGTCCAAGTCCAAACCCGGGGAAAATAACCTAAGCCCAGACAGGGCCAATCAAGCCACATGACCTAAATAAGGCCAATTCATTCTGCTGAACAAAGACCATCAAGCTCTCTGTCGATGTCAAAGCTAACCCCAATCTGGTGGCCATCATCCAAAGCTAAGCTCATAGCCGTTCAGTCCCGCCGACCGCCATCAAACCCAATCACTGCCGAGCTTCTTCATAACAGCCCATCACCGGAATCGCGACTTCTTTAGTCGCTGATTCGCTGCTGTCCCAAACTAGCCGTCTCCACCGCCCGAGCACATTGCCGTCCGTGTTCCCAACACCGACGCAAGTCAGCGCCGAGCTTTGCCTCATCAGCCGACCTTTCCGTTCCGAGCTTGCCGTCACCTCCATCACAACCGACACCATCAAATCCGAGCTAGCCGCCCCAAGCTCTCCACGGCTGAGCCAACAGCCAAGTTCTCCACAGCCGGTCGATTCACCATCCATCTCCACCAACAACCAAGGAATTCTAAGGCACAATGATTTAGAAATTTTCAATTTTGTTTATATTTTATGCAATTGATAATGTTTTATGTTTTCATGTGTCCATGGGGTGAATTTATTTGGGATTTTCTCAATTTAGGGTTATAAAGTTGATTCATCTTCAATAATTTCCTTCAAATCGGAAGCTGTTCAGTCAAGGATGCATTGACCCAACTTTTGATTTTTTGATTTTTTATTATTATTATTTTTGGAAGAAATTAAAGATCATGAAGTAACAACAGTAGATTCATCTGGGGTCATGTTTAATTGTCCTTGCTGTTTGGGTTGAAGATTTCGATGGAGGTGGTGGTTAACGATAAGGGTGTGTGCATATATATGTGTTTGTATTCATGATGGATATAATATAGAAAGAGAAAGAATTAGAAACTTTCACGGGCACCGGAGTTGCTGATGTAGGTGGTTGATGATAAGGGCATTGTGGTCTTTTAGCTTCATAAAGGGTTGTATGGTCATTTAAAAAATTTTGGGTTGTCACGTGACCTGCATGTGTTTCTTCACGGTCAAATTCAACTGGCTTACCACCGGACTGGGTTAATTGCAACAAAATGGTTAGTTCAGGGGGTTATATGCCAAATTATTAGATCAAGGGGGTTTTCTACTAAATGGCCAATAGTTCAAGGGGTTTTTTTTTGCAGTTTACCCTATTTATTATTATATAATATATTGACAAGTGATGTAAAAAATATGTAATCTTCTTTTCTTTTTAAATAGGTTATAATGAGTTTAATGCTTATATTCATTGTGTAAGCTTTCTCTCTTTACAGGCATATTACACCAAGTTTGATGTTTTTGTTTATGGGAGGCGATATTCACACTCCACTTTTCAATGTTTGCACTACAATTATTAAATGAAATGACAATTCTAACTCTAACTTTACAAGTAAATAATTATTACTTTTTAAATGACAAAACTGTCCTTTTAGATTTTCTCTCCTTATCTCTTATCTCTAATATTTAATATTATTTTGGGTCTCTTTTGACAAAAAAAATAAATAATTGAATAATTTTTTTATTTACGGGACCAAGAAATAAAAAATTATGTTGAATAAATTGACTCTTTTGACCGAACCAAAAATATAAAAAGTAACCATTAAAAAAAAAAACCCGAAAAAAATATTTATTGAAGAAATTATCTTTTTTGTCAAGATCTCCAAAAGAGAAAAAAGTATGAAAAGAAGAGGATTAATTTTTTTTTTTTTTATCTATATTGAATAAATTATTTCTTTTGATAAGACCTAAAAAAAATGGGGGTTATTTTTATCTAATAAATTATTTCTTTTAACAGGACCCATAAAAAATTATGAAAAAAAGGTAACTCTTTTGACTGAAAAAAAGTTAATTTTGTTGAATAAATATCCATTTCAATTTTTTAAAAAAGAAGTCATTATGGAATAAATTATTTCTTTTGGCCGTCAAAAAATAAATTATTAGTATAGAATAAATTATTTTATTTGAGAGGATCTCAGGAAAAAACAAATAGAAAGGAAAAAAAAATAATAAATAAAGTAAAGAAGGTAAAAAAAAAAAGGTTAAAGTTGTATAAAGGGTAGTTATGATATTATAAATTTAGAGATAGTGCATTAATGAATTCAATAACCTTTTTGTCATTTGTTTAAAAAAAATAAAAAGTAAATATAATACAATTGAAGAAAAGTGTAGTGCGAATATCGTCTCCTTTTGTTTATTATTATATTTTATAATGACAAGTGATGTAAAAAATTATAGACTTCTTGTTTTTTCAAATAGATTACACTGAGATACTTATATTTATTATGTAATCTTTTCAAATAGATTACACCGAATTTAATGCTTATATTTATTATTATATATTAAGAGTATATTGACAAGTGATGTAAAGAATGTAAAATTAGATTACACCTAGTTTGATGCTTATATTTGTTATGTAACCTTCGTCTATTTTTAGGCAAATGACACTGAGTTTAATACTTATGTTTATTATTATATCTTATATTGACAAGTGATGTGAAAAATGTAATCTTGTACCAACTAGAAATAAATGTATTCATGTTACTTTTTCCAATAGATTATACTGATCTTAGTGTGTGTATATATTTATCTTATCTTTTAAAATAGATCTTCTCTTTTAAAATAGATTACACTGATGTTAATACTTATTTTTATTATGTAATTTTCTTCTATTTTCAAATAGATTACACCAAGTTTAATGCTTATATTTATTATATTAACAATCGATGAGAGGAAAAAGAGGAGATTTAAACAAAAACTCAGATAACTAAAATTAACCTTCTTCTATTTTCGAATAGGTTACACTGAGTTTAATACTTCTATTTATTATATTGACAATCGATCAGAGGAAAAAGAGGAGATTTGAACAAAAACTCAGATAACTAAAATTAACCTTCTTCTATTTTCGAATAGGTTACACTGAGTTTAATACTTCTATTTATTATATTGACAATCGATCAGAGGAAAAAGAGGAGATTTGAACAAAAACTCAGATAACTAAAATTAAAAAGTTGTACATAAACTTGTTTAGTTTCAATTTTATGAAAATATAGTTAAAAAGGAAAAAAAAAAAAAGTACAGACCCATTATTTATTGAACTCTAAAATTCGGTCTTAGATTCAAGTTCAAAATCCATCATTTATGACATAAAATCTCCCTCATTAACAGCAAATCTCATTGTAATAATTATATGTATTTATCTCAACTTTCAATTTGTACAGGTCAGTAAATTTCACACCTGATTTAATAAATCCTCATTTATTGTCCTTTTATGCAAAATTAAGTGCTTATTCCCAAAAAAAAAAAAACTCATTCTCACATGTTTTGACGTGGCATTAAGTGATTGGTCACATGCACATGTCTGAACAACCAAGATTGGTTCATCCAAACCCCAAATACCAAACTTACGCCAATAACACGTGACAAAATAATAATGGTTCAAAATTAAAATAGTCAAAGGTCAGTAATAGTGTCATTCGAGCTCACACGAGCTTGACTCCACTGGATCACCAATCGACCGTAAGACAGCGAGTAATCTTAGGATTTGTTTGTTTTTTTAGGTCTGAGGTTAATCTAATCCCTTTCCGCTTCCAAGTTTTGATTTTCCGAATTTTTGAGATATACGCAATGGAGGGAAATTAGCCACACTACTCCTAAAGTCAATACACACGGTCACACACATACAAAAAAACAAAAAAAAAAAAAACGTACAAAAGGTAAAGCCCTCGATAAACCATGCCTATTACTAATCCCCAATCTTTCTCTCTCTAACCCTTCTTTTTCTCTCTCTAAAACATGAATTTGGTCTATTGTGTCTGATTCTTTAACGCCATTGCTTCGATTCTTGGACCTATACATACAGTTCTTGCGTTCGCATCGGCTTGTCTGCTGATTATGGTTTCTCTCTGATTCTGGTAAGATTTATCTGTATTTTGTTGATAGCTTCTGATGTGTGTGTGTGTGTGTGTATATATTTGTTGATTTTTATGATTTTAAATTTCGTTTTTGATTTTGTTTGATGTGATTTAAGAATAGTGTTGATTATGGTTTTGCTTGAATTTGAGTGAGCTCGTGTTGAAGATTTTAAATTAGATTGATTTTATGTGTGTGTTTACTTTGGTTGGGTTTGAGTTGCTCATGTTTCAAGATTTTGAATTAGGTTTTGTGGACGCTACGGTGTTGATGATCTAAGATGAAAGAGGGGTTGAGATCCAGTACTTTGTTGGTAAATTCTGAGGATGATAAAGTCGATTCAGCCACACTCGATGGTAATGAGGAGCAGAAAGGGTCAGTCTTGAATTCAACTGATTCGGATTCTGCTAAAGGCTTGTTGGTTTCTTCCCCAGAAATAAAAATTGAGGGGAAAGACAGTGGGTGTGAACAGGTGGGATGTGCAGAAGATGAGCATGCCAGTGGTGATGAGGATGCTGACAATGCCAATGCTGATTCCAAAGCAGTTGGGCCTAAACCAGGGGGACTGCGTCGGGGGCGGAAAAAAAGAAGGGTGGAGAGTTCTGAATGTGATGGGGATAAGGAAAAAAAAATGCCGGTTGATTTGGATGATGTTAAAGACTTGTCGGTGTGGTCCATAGAAAGAAAAGCTGAGGAGAGGAAAATTGGATCACCAGATGTGGATGCCAATGCCAATGCTGATAATGATACATGTAGGGCTATCTGTGGGGGAGTGCGAATTGGATCACCAGATGTGGATGCCAATGCCAATGCTGATAATGATACATGTAGGGCTATCTGTGGGGGAGTGCGACGGGGCAAGAAAAGAAGAAGGGTGGAGAGTTCTGGATGCCACGGGGATGATGGGGAAAATAAAGAGAAGGTTAATAAGGTGTATTTGAAGGGTAATATTGAGGTGGTTGGTAGGGTTTTGCGTCCTAGGGTAACATCAAGAAATGATGGTGTGAATGCAGTTGATGGTGTACTGTGTGGAGGTGTTGTGGGTGGGAAAAGGAAGAAGGAAAGTGAACAGTCAGACTCAGATAAGAAAATAATTAAGATGGAAAAGGATGAAAGTGTTCAGATGATTGGCAGGCCAGGGAAACAATTAAAACGGCGTGGAAGACCTCCCAAGGTGCAAGAAAAAAATGGGGCGTCTAATGTGAATGGTGATGACAGCAGGCCAAGGAAAAAATTTAAAAAGCGTGGAAGACCTCCCAAGGTGCAAGAAAAGAATGGGGGGTCGAAGGGGAATGGTGATGACTGCAGGCCAAGGAAAAAATTAAAACAGCGTGGAAGACCTCCCAAGGTGCAAGAAAAAAATGGGGCATTGATGGTGAATGGTGATGACAAAGAAAAGGATATTGGGTCCAAGAAGGGCGATCATCAACCGAAGGCCAAAAAGATCATTAAGCGTTCTAAGTTTCCAAATGACGGCAAGGGCAATAAGCTAAACAGCCATTTGCATCATGCAGGAAATAATGCCATTCAGAAAGAGTTGAAAACAAAAAAGAACAATGGCAAGAAAGGAGGAGAAGTACGAGCCGAAAAGCAGTTACTGAGAGAGCAAATTATGGGTATGCTTAAGGGTGCAGGCTGGACAATTGAATTTAGGCCCAGGCAAAACAAGGAGTACAGTGATGCAGTTTATGTTGATCCTAAAGGAGGGAGTTATTGGTCAGTCACCCTGGCTTACCATAAGCTCAAAAAACAAGTTGAAGAAGGTGAGGCTGATAGTAAGGCCATTTCTTCATTTATTCTGATTCCAGAGGAGGTTCTTAGCAAGTTATACAGGATAACAAAGAAACGAAAGAAGGGACTAAAAATTCTGAAGCAACAGGGGATTGGTGGAAGCAAGATTAGCAAAGGAGTCACCAGAAAGAAGTCAGCAAAACATAAGAATGCAACAGAGAACATCAGTGATTCAAGTGACAAAGAGAAACCAAGTTCTGTGATGAAGTTGGAGACTAAGTCACAAAACAGAAGAATGAATGGAAAATTGTTGCACCGAGAACAAGATAACTCATCTGCAAAGCCAAGCAGGCGAAGATCAAATCAGGAAGACAGACAAGATAGGAGGCGATGTGCTCTTTTGGCTCGTAGCTCTAAGAAGGGGTTGGACAGTGAAGGCTTTATTCCATATAATGGGAAACGTAGTCTTCTTACTTGGATGATTGATTTAGGAACTGTCCCTCTGGGTGGGATGGTGCATTATATGAATCGTAGAAAGAAAAGAGTATTGCTTGATGGCAAAATCACCAGAGACGGCATTCACTGTGGCTGCTGTGATAAAATCCTCACTATTTCAAAATTTGAGTCTCATGCCGGAAGTAAACTGTCTCGGCCATTTCCAAATATATATTTGGAATCCGGAAATTCCCTGCTGCAATGCTTACTGGACTCGTGGCATAAGCAAGAGGAGTCTAAGTGCATTGGCTTCCATCGTGTTGATGTCAACGGTGATGACCCAAATGATGATACGTGCAACAAGTGTGGAGATGGTGGGAACTTGATTTGTTGTGATGGTTGTCCATCAACATTCCATCAAAGCTGTTTAGATATCCAGGTATGGATGCATCACCTCATTTTATATAGGTTTATAGGTCATTTTGATTACACAAACAAACAATTTTGCCCGTCTTTATCTTTCTTCATTCATGGAATGCCTAAAGGTTAAGTCTTGTTTTTCCTTGTTACTTATAGCACCTTCAGGGGTTGTTTATTTCAGGTGATGCAATGAAGCAGTTCTGGAGTGGGATATTTAAAGTAGATGCCCTTATTTCTTGCCTAGTTTGTGCTAGCAGTGTCTCCATTCTCGGGGTCTTTCATGATATAATTTTGTAACATGCTTCATGATATTTAGAGGCTAGAATAGTGATGTTTTCATAGCTTGTTTAGGTGTGCAAATAAATGGGCATGGCTTTTGTTCAATAATTGCCAATAGGGAACTATGCTGAGGCTCTAGATGATGTATGGCTTGTTTCTTAGGTTTAAAAGTCCTATTTCAAGCTCCTATAAAACTAGCTTGCTCAGTTTTTTTATCAATCTTTATTTAATATATAACAAGTAGGTGTGTATTAACTCAATATGATCAATTAAGTCTATATGAACCATTTATTTATTTTTGATAAGTCAGTCGATATGATAACCATATAGACCTTAATTAATTTTTCGCAAATTAAGTCAATACTCAATACAATAATTAGGTCAATATGATAAATATCTGTTAGACCAATAGCGGGAAAGCATGGAATCAAAGTCAGGCTAGCAAAAGTCACTCTAGGCCTTGCCTTTGGGTTCCATGGGCCTTATTTAGGCTCTCTCCTCGATTTCTGACCTACCTGGATGAGTGTGCCATGACACATGCATCATAGATGGACCAATACCTGAATGCAGTTGGTGAATTCATAAAGTTTACAACCATATTCCCTGTACAGCTACACAGGTCTATAGATTAAGGCCACGGGCACTCAAAGCAAATTACTGAGCTGAACTTATGTTTAGAAATTTTCATTTTTGATTCTGCAATATAATGTTACCAAAAATTAATCAAATGGGAATAGCATTCGGCTACACATTGAGATATTTCATTGTTATGTACATGTAAACACATCTTTGTTTAGATTCCTACTCGTAAATGGGGAATTTATTTATTTTTCTTTGCATCACAGAAGTTCCCTTCTGGTGACTGGCACTGTGTGTATTGTTCATGCAAATTTTGTGGGACCTTCGGCAAGAACACATGTCAAAGGGATGATAATGATGATATACCTGTCTCTACACTACTCACGTGCCGCTTGTGTGAGGAAAAATGTATTTACTTCCTTTTCATATTGCTTCAATTTGTTTATTGTGCTTGGCTTCCCATTTTCTTCTCTATTTTATTACAAAAGGGGTTGTTTTGGCTTTAAGTACTGAAAACTTTTTGCTGTTGTAGACCATCTACTTTGTGTTCAGGGGAAGGATGCAATACACCTTGAATCCAATTGTCCATCCTTTTGTGGGAAGATATGCCAAGAGGTATAATGTCAGTGACATAAATGTTTTGTGTAGCTTAAATATATATGTATCCTGTCTATAGAGTTTTTTTGATTGTTGTTTTGCAGTTGTCATTGAAGTTATTTGAAATACTCCCTATATATGTTCTATGACACTTCGTACCTATTGTATATAGTATCTGCGATATTGATCAGGTCTTATTGTCTTTCCCTCCATTTGACTGTGGCTGGAACTCTTTGCAGCATGTTACTCCCATGTACTAAGATTTTACTGATAGTCTGACACAACAAAAAACTGTTTAGATGAACTTAGCATACTTAATTATATTATAGCAAATTTATTGACAGTATTATTATTTAAGAATTTAAATGTGTGTGGCTAACTTGTTGAGTTTTGTAGAAAGCTACAACTTGTTAATTAAGTTCAAAGTGTAATTTAGGAAGGGCACAGTTGACAAACTCTGGTTCTGATTTTTGAAGTAGTTCAGCAGCACAGAATAATTTACTCAATTGACAGAACAAATAGGAAATTGTTTCTGATAGTGGGTGATTATTGATGAGGCATACCTATTAATAATTTTCACCAAGTGCTTCGTTTTAGCTTTGTTGTGTTTTGTTTTTGTTGAATGAAGCACTCTATGTTTGGCCGCCTTAATTTCCCAAACTATCTCTTAGTTTAGCCTTTATGTGTCATGCCCGGAACCATAGGGTGAAAACAAATAAAATACCTTCTCTGATACCATTTATATCATACTCATCTTCAAATTCAAAATCTGTAGAGAACACATGTAATCACAAGAATCCTTACATATTCATGAAAAAAGATACAACAATTGATCCCATCCTCACTTACATCAAAATCCTCAAAAGAAAATTGTTCCAAGCAATTTATTGAACACTTAATATACATAAATAAGGTAGTCTCCAAACACAAAATTCAGCAACTCCAGAATCCTCCATTTGATCCTTGGTACCTGAAAAGTGTTGGGTGAGACAATTGCCCAGTGGGAGAAACACTAAGAAGTGGTCCTAAGAGGTTTTATGCACGTTACACGCATGGTATCCAAGTAAAACAGAGCCATTTGCATAGGAAAAATATACAATTTCATGTTAAAACCAATTTAATGACAGGATAAAAAACCTAGGGTATTACATTATGTCTATTTATAGGGGCAGAATTGCCAATCAAAGTGAAACTGTATTTTTGGCCTCACATTCCACATTACCCCCTGACATTTAATTTGTGAAGAAGAGATCTGTTTAACAATTGATAAATAATGCATAGCACGGTCCATTTTGATTTTGTTGTAGTGCCAGTGTGCCTAGTTATGAATAGAGTGATTGTGAGTTTTATATTGTGATATATTTTGTCTCATCTTGTGTTTCCTAGTTTTTTTGGTTTTATTCTTTCCTTATTGGAAATGTATTTTTCCACTTGCCACCAAGCCTTTAGCTCAAGTTGCATCTCCGCCCCTCGGCCCCCTCCAACAAGAGAGGTCAAGGATTAATTTGGGTTACCATTAGAACAATAGTGGGGGTGTGTATACACATTAAAAGTTTCTCCTTCTGGCATTTTGGTAATTTATTATATATATTTTTTCTTCGTATTTCCTATTTTCTTTTTCTTAGATGAATCCTGATAGTTGGTACTCAGTCTTTATGAGTCTTTGTTGTTTATAGAAATGAATTTAATATGTTCTTTTTTGATAGCTCTTTGAGCGGCTACAGATGCTTTTTGGGGTTAAACATAAACTGGAAGAAGGATTTTCATGGACTCTTATTCAGCATTCTGATGTTAGCGGAGATATATCTCTTAGGGGTGTTTCTAAAAAGATAGAGTGCAATTCCAAGTTGGCTGTTGCATTGTCCATCATGGATGAGTGTTTTTGCCCAATTGTTGACCAGAGAAGTGGGACCAATATGCTTCATAATGTTGTCTATAGCTGCGGGTGAGCTCTCTTGAACATAGTTTTTCTTAAAGCACTGTAATATAACTGACAAGTGAAGCTGAAATTTTTGAAATTCATTTTTATTGTTTTTGAAAATAATCTTGAGTTTTGGGCTTTAACGCGTCACTTTTAGGTGATTGTATGTAGCGCAAATTTTCTAAATTATTGTTTGTGAATGTTCAAGTTGGATTTGCGTCAGTGTTTCCAGATATAGAAACTTTGAACTGATGATTGAGTTAGCTTCTTATTCATATTTTGTTAATATTTGATTGATTGAAGGTGGCTGCTGATGAAAACATAAGCAAAGAGGAAAAAAAAAATTTCGCTTCCATGTTAGTCTTTCTTTGAGGCCTAGTTTGGTGTGATGGAATGGGGGTGGAATGGAATGACCATTCCACTTTCTCATTCCTTTCTCTTGTTTGGTGTGCCACTTTAAAAGTGGAATGGCCATTCCTCTTTTGGACTTGTGGAATGGTCAGTCCATTCCCACTAAATTAAAATAATAAAATGCAAAGACCAAATCACCAAAAAAAACCCATACGCATTCTTTTCTACAGATCTAGCTGACTCTCTCTCATCTCTCCTCTCTCATTACGCGATTGTACACCCTCTCTCTCTCTCCTCTTTCTCTCTTCACACTTCACTGTATACCATGGAATATATATATATATATATATATATATATATATATATCTCCCTCTCTGATTCAAACGATGCAATTGTTGAAGATTTTGTTATTAAAACTTTCAAAGAACGTCGCCGAAGAAGATGATCGGAAAATTTGTCGGGCGAGTGAGATCTAAGGATGTTCTCCGGCGGCGACGCCTCCCCTCTGTTCGATCACCTTCCAATTCGTCCTTATCTCGGGAGTCTAGTTGAGAAATTCCGTAATATGGAGCACTTTCCAGACGACGATGATGCTGGCAATGTTGAGATTGATGGTGATGTTGGAGAGAGTTTGGGGCTAGAGATCAATTGAACAAGAGGAAGACAATCCATAACCACTCTTTCCTAGTTTCATGTTTGGTAAGACGCCTCTGACGATTGGGCAAAGAAGCAAGACGAACTGGAGCCCTAATTTGCCAAGTCTTCAACCTCATCCTTCCTTTTCAATTCTTTTTTCTTGTCTATTTTCTCTCTCTATCTCATCTATTTTCTCTTTTAATTTTTACCGATGTTAATTTTTTTAGTTAATTTTTTTTTACTAATAATAAAATATAATTTAAAGAAACAATATAAATTCATTATATTCTAACTTTCTTACCAAATAGTGGAATAAGAATGAGCATTCCATTTTTACACATTCCATGTTTGCAACCAAACGGTAGAATAAGAATCATCATTCCCATTGCATTCTCACTCCATTCCCACCTCCATTCTCATTCCATTCCAATTCATTCCACCACACCAAACTAGCCTTGAGGGAAAAATAGAAGTAGCAAGGAGTCACTTTGATGTTTCATTCTTCTATGAGTTTAATAATGTACTTCTTGTTGAAGATGAAAATATGGTTAAACATTAAATTGACGTACCTTTCAGTTTCTTTTTCCTAAATCCTTTTCTCATAGAAGTTTTAAATTACAAAATTCATATGAATTTTGCTCCAGAGTCCAGACCTTAAGATTGAAAGAATGCTACTCAAGTAGCAGGTATAACAACACAACCATTGCATGGAAACCTGATCTGATGAATATTTTACTCTATTTTTTTACATTAATGCTGCATGAATTTGCAAGTTTCACTAGATGGCATGGAGCATCCTGTTTAAAGTTTGTGAATTTGGTACTGCCATCTTAAAATTATATGCTATTGATGGGATCATGTACATATCTGTGTACATATTGCATAATCTTTTTTCTGTTGGATTCAATTTCTGCCCCTAAAAAAATGCTGATGGGACTCTGTGAGATGATCACCAATAAAATCTTGTATCTTTTTGTGAATTTGTTGCTAGGTCAAACTTCAATCGGCTGAATTACAGTGGCTTCTTAACTGCTATTCTAGAGAGGGGTGATGAATTTATCTCGGCAGCATCTATAAGGTTATCTTCCCCAACTTTTTGCAGTTAAATTATCAATGCATAATTTGTGTTCAAACACTAGAATTCTATAGGTTAAGAATGTGATAACTTTGGATGTCAATTATTTTGTGAGCCTTAATTTTACGTGCTGGCACAGGGTTGAAGTTCATCACTTTGAGCATGGTATTTAAGTTTATAAACCAGAATGTTTTTTAACTTTTACTTGGTTGATTATCTTCCGTTTCTTTTGGTTTTTATGCTTTCATTGTCTTGAACTTTGTTCCTTTGAAGAAAAATATGTATAATATTCAAGCAGACCAAGGGGGGTGCAATCCATTTATAGTCTGAGGGTACAAAAGCTCCTTCTATAAAATTAAATTCTCTTACGAAATCTATAAAAGAGCGTAAATAATCTGTAAATGTCTGGATAATTAAAAATGAAAATTATGTTATGTTATATCCTTTATCCTATGAATAGACAGATCCATTTATGCAGATGTACAACTATTCCTATTCTCTCCACATGCACCAGAAAAGATAAGGTGCCATCTACACGAAGTCAGACAGTCGGGCTTTTTTGGAGACAACCATTAGCACAACATCCCAGGAGCTGCTTCACCGAAGGGCATAACTCAGAAAACACCGGAGAGAACAATGTGCACATGTACTTAGACGGTTAGACCCGGAACAACGAAGAGATGATCGTATTCTGTTTGGCATTCTTTCACATATTTTTTGAGAAGTTTTTCTTGTCTGAGTCTGACCATCACTTTCCTTCTTCCTTTTCCCACCCACAACACCTCCACAAAGTACACCATCAACTGCATTTTCACCACCATTTCTTGCCGCTACCCTAGAATGTAAAACCATACCAACCACCTTAATCTTACCCTCCAAAGAGGCAAAGACACCTCATTAGTCTTCTCTTTATTATGCCCAATCATCCTCGTAGCATACAGAACTCTCCACCCTCCTTTTTCTGTCCCGTTGCGCTCCCCCACAGTTAACTCTACCTGTATCATTATCAGCATTGGCATCCACGTCTGGTGATCCAATTTTCCTCTCCTCAGTTTTTCTTTCTAGGGAACAAATCGACGAGTCTTTAACATAATCCAAATCAACTGTCATTTTTTCTCCTTATCCCCATCGCATTCAGAACTCTCCACCCTTTTTTTTCCTCCCCCGACGCAGTCTCCCTGATTTTGTCTTAACTGTTTTGGAATCAGCATTGGCGTTGACACCAGCATCCTCATTGGCAGCAGCATGCGCATCTTCTTCAAATCCCACATGTTCACACCCACTCTCTTTCCCCTCAAATTTTCTTTCTGGAGAAGAAACCAACAAGCCTTTAGTAGAGTCCTAATCAGTTGAATTCAAGACCGACCCTTTCGGCTCCTCGTTACCATCAACTGTGTCTGAATCAACTTTATCCTTCTCCGACAACTTCTCCAACAAAGTACTGGATCTCATCCATAGTTAATATAGTTCCTGAGGCACTGTTCAAAAAAATTAGAAACCTTCTGAGATACCTCACTTCAATATGTCAATCCAAAAACACCCGAGGCTCTCTCCTCTACCTAGCATCCTACGTAACAATGTCACGATGGACTATCCTGATTCATTAGGACACCATCTTTGAATATCCTGTGGGAACCATTTCACACGTTGAAATGATGCATGCACAGAGGCACACACTCAGTTTTCCCATCTTGAAGAGCCCTGATGAAATCAGGCTCCCAACTCTCATTCGGGCTACTAAAATGAACCAAAAGCTGTTGACTCCAAAGACTAGGGTTTGGTTTTTATTCCCGATGAGCACCGTGTACCCTAGCTAGTGAAGGTGACAAAGCTTAATCGACTCGAAGGATAGGTGATAAGATGACAGATAAGATAGCTTACCTAGTACTACTTTTCTTGAAGGAATGAGAAAAGAGGAAGGTGGAAGCTGTCATTACCTGGGCAGTTTGAATGGACAGAAAGTAGCTCCTTGAAGCTTTACTAGTAGGGGAGCTTGAGCTCCTTATTGTCTTTGTTTGTTCGTTGAGTGGCAGGACACTGCCAGCGTGTTGAATCTGTTACTGTTAGCTGAGATATGATATGCTAGAATCATGAATGTAACTTAAGATATGATAGGCTAGAATAATGTGATTTGACTTTATTTACGCATATGTCTAGGTATAGAACATGCAATGATTTTATTCGATTTCCTTTTTCGTAAATATTAACATGTGCTCTTTAGTATATAAATACCAGAGCTATGAATCAGTGTTTAAGCCTCATTCAAGCCTTTACATATTCTGATTCTCATTCAAGCATTTACATATTTCTTTTGCTTTCTTCTATTTTGTTTTTTTTCTTAGTATCGGAGCCAGGGTGGTCCAACCGCAACGAGGACATTGCGAGTTCGGCATCACCCATTCAGGAATGGTATGAGGAGACGTTGATGGTTTGTGGTCTGAGGAGACATTGGCGGTTCTTCTGTCTACATATTTTAAACATATGTGTGAAAGGGAATGGTCTGAGGAGACATTGTTGATTATTTATTGTTTGAGGAGACATTGTTGATTCTTTCATCTACATATTTTAAACATGTGTACGAAGGAGAGTGATCTGAGGAGACATTGTTTTTTCCTAGTTGGTAGTCACCCCCCACCCCCCCTCCCCTCTTCAAGGAATTGTTTGCGGACCCAAGAGGATTCAAACCTTACACCTGATGCTTCACAAGGTACTCGGGCCAAGTTCTTATCCCCTTGAGCCAACTCCTTGGTTGTCTGAGGAGACATTTGTTGATTCTTCCATCAATAAATTTTAAACATGTGTACGAAGGGAAGTGGTCTGTGGAAACGGTAATGGTTGTTTATGGTCCGAGAAGACTTGGTTGGTTGCTTATGGTCTGAGGAGACATTGTTAATGGTTTATTGTAGATAAGACATCAAAATTTTTTTTTCTTACTTGTCAAAAAAAAAAAAAATTTGTATTGGCTAGTCAATTTAATGCAGCCAAACATAGTTGTTGGCTATATATTTATAAAGACTGTATTTGAGGTTGCATTGTCTAAGTTGGGCGTCTCAGATATCCACACACCAACTTGAGGGGGAGTGATAGCTGAGATATGAAATGCCGGAATCATGAATGTTACTTACCATATTAGCCAAGATATGGTAGTCTAGAATCATGGGATTTGACTTCATTTACGCATATGTAATATTAATATGTACAATGATTTTATTCAGTTTCCTTTCTTGTAATATTAATATGTGCTCTTTTTAGTATATAAATACGAGAGCTGTGAACGAGTGTTTAAGCCTCATTGAAGCCTTTACATATTTCTCCTGTATTTCTTCTATCTCGTATTTCTTCCGTTACCTATTCCAGATAAGCCATACGAACTTCATCATTGGATTACCAAAGGTGAAGGATTTTGGGTTGATTATGGTGATCGCTGACTGCTTTTCCAAGTATGCTTGAAAGTCATTTGTGAAATGAAGGTGATCTGGAAATTTAACTTTCAGGGGCTGTCCCACACCAAGTGTCATTTCATAACCTCACCTGTCAGCCAACCCCCATCATATAACCAAATGTTTTGGAAAACTTCCTCCAACCTTTTATGATCCCTTCTCGAGCCCTTCACCGCAAGAGCATGCAACTTCCTTCAATATCCAACCCCAATTACCATAACACCCTCAAGTTTCACCTCCACTTTCACTTATCAAAAAAACTCCACTTTCCACCACATATTATCTTCTGTCCACCTCGAACCCTTATCTACTGTCCCTCTAATTGTCTTGGTCAAGATTTCTAACAATATAATAAAAAGAAGTGGGGAAAGGGGGTCAATCGTTTCAGTCTCCTCGAGCTTGCAGAAAGACAAACTGTGGTTGCATTCACTAGAGTGGAAAAACAAACTGTCAGGCTTGCTCCTCCACACACACATATCTTTTGGAGGACTAGTTGGAGCAATAGGAGATGATATTAGGGGATTTGACATTTCAAAATGATTCTTCATGGATTATAGGGCAGTAATTGGCTGGTGATGATGTTTTGGATGTACTTAATTTTTTTTCCCTAGTTGGATGTACTTAAAATTAAGAAAGGTTCGAGCCTCTGGGTAAACAATTTCTGTGCCCCCGGCGCGGGGGGGGGGGGGGGGGGGATGTTTGAGTATCAACTAGGAAAAAAATAAATAAGAAAGGTTACATTTTTTCAAGGATTTAGGATTAAGAAAATTGAATATCTCCTTATATATATTTTTGATGAGCAATTGAGCATTGTTCGAATATCACGGGATCTGGAAAATAACATGTGTAATGGGTTGTCTGATAAGTTTGTGCATCCATTACTTTTGAATATATATATATATATATATATTGATTGGTAACTATTGTTATATATGCTGACCTAATATACATGTTCTAACTTCTTTAATCAAAAGGAATTGGGTGGTGTTGTGCTTTTGAGCATCTTCACATTGAAAAATTTGGATTTTGGACTACTGTGTATAATCAAAATCAGTTTTGATGTGTGCTTTTTGGAGAATCTTTTTCAGGAATCATTAGTTTAATACCTTCTACACTCTCAATGCCACAAGGGCATTGCTTGGCCATGAAGGCAGAGATTAATTCTCTTTTTAAACTATTAGCCACAATTTAAAGATATTGTCACTAAGGGTCTTTGGAGATGTTACTTCATGGGTGAGTAAAGGATTGAAAGGTACTTGGGTTTATATGCTGCGTGAAAGCGATATTGGACTTTGTTACTTTTTCTCGATTTCAACATTCAGCCAGTTTAGAGGCTGACAGAGGAACTTCAATTTAATGGCTTTTATGAGTCACTTATGTTGTTCATTGTGTTGGATCTTGTTGTTCCAGTTTCAATTTTCTTGTAATGATAGATTCATCATTTACTTGTTGGTATGCCAATTTTTAATCTAAATTTCTCTTCTTGTAGTATTGATTTTTTAATAATCGTTCTACATTATCAGTTCATAAAAATAGAATTTTCATTTATTTGTGTACATATACTTACCAAGTGATGTAAAACTGTAATCATTTTACATTTATGTGTGCATTTGTGTGTACTTCTGTATTAGAGGATCTACTATTATTTTATTAAAGGTAGGCTTCATGCTATCTTAATTGCTACAAGGTTAGATTAGTGTTACCCACATAAATTGTACAGTTATACCTAAATGAAACTTGTTGTTTTCTTTTAAAATATTATAAAGAAGGATATAAAATCAAAGCTGATGCATTATTCCTTTAATGAGACAACATGGGTGCTTGGTTCAAATTTTTAAGATTAATTTGTTATTTTCCGAAATAGAAAAATAGAAAACAATTTGAAGATTCATTTGGTTGGCAATTTTATTAGGATTGCCATATTAATAAAGACTAAAAAAAGATCCATTTTCAGATAATAGTTCTTCGGAAAATGTTTTCTATTCTTACAGTTCTTGAAAATTGTTATCAAAGAACTACGGCAAACATTGCCCATTTATCTGAATAGTGCATGCTATCTCTAAGATTTTGGATTGTGTCGAAGACAAACCTTTAGCATTTAGAGCTTAAACAGTCAAAACCCATCTTCCTAATCTTGTCCTACTTGTTACCTTCATTTTCTCCACATTCCATTTTAGCTTGAAATCATAATCACCATCCATATCAAAATTGACTCGTGGCTGTCCTAACGTAGCAACCACTCTTCATTGCTAGCTTTATCACTGGATCCATCTTCACAGTTGATATTTGTAGGCAAGGTTGTGACCAACCATTGTCTTTGCTCCCTTTGTCTTCACTACTGCAATCCTTGGATATCACGAGCATCTCTCAACTCTGTCATTGTTAATTTGGGGTTTCGATATATGGACGTCAATATCAGATATCAAGACACAAGGAAATGGCTAAATATATATATATTTTTTCCAAATATTTTCTATTGAAGTGTTAGATAATGATTTTATGTAATGTAGTGTTTAACTTGGATACTATTTTTTTTTTTTTCCGTCAAAACAATAATGTTATTATCATATAGGACTTGAATCACGGGATATGCTTGCCAAGCATGTCTGACACATATCACATACTCATACATGGTGTTGTATGTCTGTCATGGGTGTTTCTGTTTTATACAGTAAAGAGTTCTAACATATATATGAATATATATGAAGCACCTTCAATATTGTTTGAGAGAGCCCCCCTTACTATCCCATGCCCCCCATAGTTGTTAAAGGCACACCTAGGCTACAAAAAGGCCCCAGGCTTATCAAGGCTAAAGCGCCTCAACCTGGTACAGGATCGCATAAAGCCCCAGGGTTAGCACTTTTTAGTAGGTTCTAGGCTCAAAAAACAAAAAGATCTTATTTTATTTTTAAATGATTTGTTCATATCATTTTTCTTTTTTATCCGATGATTACTCAATCAGAATGTTCTATATCATATCATAATCATATTTAATGGATCTCAACGTTATGAAATATTTGACAAAATCCATAGATTTGTGTTTCACTACTTACATTAATTGTATTTAGTGCATAATTATGAACATTTATGATAATGTATGTTTAAAAGTTTTGCATAATTATAATTTTTAATTGTTTTGGATTTATAATCACATTTAATTTGGTTAATGCATTTGCGTATGAAATGATTTATGAGCATTAATTTACCTGATCCTCTCTGTTGATATATCAAAAGTTATATTTTTAAATATATATTTTTATTCTTTGTGTTTCATATATTGAATTGTTCTCTTATTATACATTGATTTTATTGAATTCATTGCAAATAGAAAAGATATATGTATGTTGGTTTAACTAATTTATTTAATTGATATGTTGAAAATATTCCTTAAGTTGATATTGAAAAGTATGTGTTGCATAGTTTAATTAATATTTATATACTTATAAGTAATATGCATTATAATCACACACGCCGTACTTCGATTTGGCTCACACTTTATGTTGCACTTAGACTCCAGAAGACCTTTGGTGCCTTCGTGCGCCTTGAGCCTTCAACAGCTGTGATACTCCATAAGACCCTTGGTGCCTTAGTGCACCTTGAACCTCTCCCCCCCCCCCTAAAGATCTAATATGTTTGACGTCACTGCCACAGATCTCCACTTCACACGATTGTCCCTCTACAATCAATATGGAAAGAGCGTTTTCAAATGACAAAGCCCTTCATCAAAATTTGGAATAAAATTTCAAGTATTGATTGATATGGGTACAACCTAAGTCACAGGATTCTTGTAATAGGGTTGCGACTTGCGCTCTGCGAACATATTTGTGAATTGGGCGCGAATGCCGCCAAATTCGTGGATTTCATTTTTAGAATCCACGTATTGGTTTTATCATTATGCGAATTTGAATGAATTCGCTTGGATTGCAGCCACGTGTACGTTTTCACTCTCTTAGCAAGCAGGATTCCTTGTGCTGTGCTTACGTGTAAGTCTTCACTTTCTCAGCATGCTTGAAATGCGGCCCACGTTTACATCTTCAAGCTAGATTCCTTGTGTGCTCTGCTTCGAAAATCATGATAAAATGTGTTTGCTTCAAGGATGGAAACCTAGACTTTAAATAAGTAAATAGTGCAAACTACCACCTGGCTACACTTAACTTTTTTTTGTTTTAATCGTACTATTTCATCTAGTTAAACAATTTTTTTTTTTGATTAGTATTTCATCTAGTTAAACTTAATTTTCACTACTGGTTTAGACATTTGTGCAGACAATATCAATGGCATTTTAGATTAATTAAATGTAATGTAACAAAAATAAATTTTTTTTTTCATAAGTAAAATGAATTAAAAAGCGTTTAAGAGGGGAACGCGTCCCAAACTATACAAAGACAAAACGGAACCTATGAACTCAAAGAGTCCATGAAGTCAAC
This sequence comes from Cornus florida, assembly GCF_030987335.1. NCBI lineage: Eukaryota > Viridiplantae > Streptophyta > Magnoliopsida > Cornales > Cornaceae > Cornus > Cornus florida. Next base: position 76,029,019 of record NW_026775575.1, on the reverse strand, counting down.
AATCTCCTCAAGAGAAGAGTAGTCTCTCCCCTGACCCCAACAAAAAAGAGTACAAATAATAGAAAATTTCAGCACCCCAATGGAGGACTCCTTCCCATCAAAAGATCTACTATTCCGTTCTTCCCAAAGGCTCCACCAAATGCAAAACCGGATCACCCTCCAGAAAACTCGCGCCTGGGTCCCCACCCATTGGCTCCTCCAAATATCCAACAATTCCCGGGAGGTCCGAGGCATGACCCAATGAATACCAAAAAAGCCAAAAATCAAACTCCAACAATCATGGGTCATAGGACAATGCAACAAAAGATGATCCACTGACTCCCCATTAATCTTGCAAAGGCAACATCGATTAAAAATTATATGCCTTCGCTTCCTCAAGTTGTCCAAAGTCAAAATCTTACTTCAAGCTGCAGTCCACACAAAAAAGGCCACCCTAAGAGGCGCTTTAGACATCCACACCGTCTTCCATGGGAATGTGGTACCATGAAAACCAGAGAGGCACACAAAAAAGGACCGAACCTGGAACATCCCCTGAGGAAAAGGCACCCAAATCCAGGAATCTGCACCAGAACCCTCCACTTCCTGTCTGTAAAGGAGAGCCAAAAACCCAGTGACATTATCCAACTTCCAATCCTGAAAAGCTTGCTGGAAGCGCACATCCCAAGACAGCCTTCCGCTATCAAGGTGATAGCAGTTAGCAACCATAGCATGTTTGTCAACAGCGATCCTGAAAAGCCTGGGGAATAAAAGAGCCAATGGCCTATCCTCGCACCATGAATCCTCCTAAAACCGGACATTACTTCCATCTTGAACTCTGAATCTAATATGTTTGGAAAAGACATCCCACCCCTTTCCAATGGCCCTCCACACCCCCACTCCACTAGTAAGCCTGACTGGTCTAACTGACCATCCTCCTCTCTCCTCCCCAAAGCGACACGAAATAACCCTTTTCCATAATTTGTGTCTTTCACTGCCAAATCTCCAAAGCCACTTGCCAAGTAGAGCATTATTGGAAGGGGCCAATCTCCTAATACCAAGCCCTCCCAACTGCATAGGCCTGCAAACCTGCTCCCATTTGACAAGATGATACTTAAATTCCTCTCCGCGACCCCCTCAAAGGAAATTCCGTTGGAGCCTCTTAATTCTTCCAACAATAGAGGCTGGAATCCGAAAAAGGGAAAGAAAGTACGTTGGGAGGCTTGACAGAGTACTCTTCACTAATGTAACTTTACCACCCTTTGATAAATATTGCTTTTTCCAACCAGCTAATCTTCTCTCGACCCGCTCAATCACCGGGTTCCAATTTCCCACCCTCCTGGCCGAGTCCCCCAGCGACAAACCCAAATACGAGATAGGAAAGCGTTGCGTCCCACACCCTAAAACATCAGCCAGAGAATCCACCTTCTGAACCTCCCCCACAGGAACAAGCACGCTCTTACCCACGTTAACTTTCAAGCCAGAAACAACCTGAAAACAAACCAAAACACATCTTAGATACCTTAGCTGGGACACCTCTGCCTCACAAAAAACGATAGTGTCATCCGCAAAAAGTAAATGAGAGATCTCCATCTGCTGAGCTGAGTCAGGGCCAATCTTGAAACCCCTAATAAAACCCAGATCCACCGCCCTTCTCATCAACCTACTAAGAGTCTCCATAACAATAATAAAAAGAAATGGGGAAAGAGGGTCCCCCTGCCTCAACCCACGAGAACTGCCAAAGAAACCCGAAGGAGACCCATTCACCAACACCAAAAACCTGACAGTGGAAACACATGAAACAATCCATTTCCTCCATCTCTCACCAAAGCCCATCCTCTCCAACAAATAGAACAGAAAATTCCAGCAGACATGATCATAGGCTTACTCAATATCCAGTTTGCAAAGAACACCTGGAGTCCCACTACAAAGTCTAGAATCCACACATTCACTGGCAATAAGAGCGGAGTCCAGGATCTGTCTACCCCCAGTGAAAGCATTCTGAGACTCAGAAATAACTCCATCAAGAACCTCCCCCAATATATAGTATATAGACGCTCAGGCGCTCCCGCTCTCAAATAATTTTTGGACTTTGCTGCTTCCGTGCTCTTGCTTCGATCTTGCTCTATGTGACTTAGGGTACAACCTATATGTTACCTGGACTCGGGTATGTGTGTTGGACACGAGTGTGTATCCATGCGTCATGTCATATCTCTAAATAGAAGGATGCATAAGTAATGTTTTAATCTAATATAATGTTCAATATAGGCATTTAATTCATTTTAAATCAATAATATAATGTAATTGAATGATTGGATATGGTTTTTAACTAAATGTCCACCCAAAAGTGTCAAATCCATATCCCATATCCATGTCCGAGCAATATATGTGCAACATGGGTATTTCACTACTTTTGAAGAGTCCATGTAACATAGGTACAACGTTAGCCACTGTTGAAGTGGTAGTTAAGCAAGACCCTAAATACAATATTGGGACATATTGACTTGTTGGCCAATAAAAATTTCAATAAGACAACATTAGACGCATACACGAACATGGTGTAATGGATGTGCTGGCCGTATCAGGTTAACATAATAGAATTGGTTGTTGCAGGGTTGCAATTTTATTGACCTTGCATACCATAGGTGTATTGACTCAGCTGAGTCCCAAGGAATTCTGAAGAGGCTCGGGCTAGACTTGGGCAATTCTATAGGGATTCGGAAAAGACTTGACCGATTCTTTTTCAACTTGGGCGACTCTCATGTGCTTCCGATTCTCATCGATATATTGGCAAGTATTGGGCTCGAAGAACTATGGTGTAGACACAATCTATCTTCTTATAAGTTCTTCACTTATCAAAAAAAAAAAAAAACTAAGTTCTTCACTTATCAAAAAAAAAAAAAAAAACTATCTACTTATAAGTGTTTGCAACATATTTTCCAAATGTAGGAAACCAATAGATGCAGTCCAAAAATTATTAGAAACACAAAGCGGGAAAGATTAAGGAATCGAGTGGGGAACCTAACAGGAAATCAATTAAAGCTTTAGTGGAAAGAATACGAAGCATTAAGAAGAATTATTGTAAAATCTATATGAAATAATGATGGAAATTTTTCATGAGATATATGAAATATCTAGGCAGAAAAGCAGATGAGCATTAAAGAAACCGGTTTAAAATGTTTGTGCATCATTATGAACATCTTGAAACTTATTAGGACCCTGTCTGGGGTTGCTTTCTTTTTCTAAAATTCCTTCCACTGAATGGACTTTGGAGAATTCATTTTGATGAAAGGAATTTAAAACAAAAAAGCTGTTTGGTGGGTAAATTTTTTCAAGTTCTTTTTACTATAGATATAATTTAACTTGACAGTTATATCTTTAATAATCCATGAATAATTGCAGATAGTTGAATTGGGATGTACAAAGACAGGGAAGAAAAAAAAACCATAGTTAAAGTGATGGAGTGAAATTGCCGATGATGTAGCAACGATTAATTAGTATAGTGAAGACCAGGGTATACAAATTTACCCAATCTACATGATAGAAGGTTTTTGTTTTTTTCCCCTTTGAGACTACATGATAAAAGTTCAAAGAGATGGGAAAAGAAAAGTAAAGAAAAATAAAACGAAAGAGAGATATGGCAGCAAAAATATCCTATTTTTATTTTTATTTATAGCTATAAATCACTTTAACAACCAACTTGATACCTAAATGGAACGGGTAGCCTTCAAAAAATATATTATATATGTATATATATATATATATATATATATATATATATATATTGTGTGTGTGTATATATATAATTATATTTATTGAGAGAAAGAAAAGCTATTTAGAATTCTACATAGGGTTGAATTTTGGATGAGAGTTCATAAATCTTATAACTCTTCTGCCCTTTAGTCTTTGAAGTCAAATGGGAGTCAATCGTAGTCAATGTGTTTGTTCTTCTTTCGTTGAATCGTTTTTCAACAATAAATATTTTTTAAATAAAGATCCGTGAAATGTTACTCAACATTCTTTTTTATTTATTTATTTATTTTTGGGTAGAGAACGAACAGAGAAGATGGTACACAGAGAGAAAAGTTTGCAATGGAATTCAGAAATAGAAATAGGTTAAATAATGGACAATATAGGAATTTTATAATTATTACCTTAAAAAGTGTGCATCTTGTTGGAAATCAAGCAGGAAGCATGTTTTATTGGCTTTGGTCAATCGGGCTTCTAAACCACAAAGACTTTCTAAAAGTCCATTTTCAGAGATTTCTCCAAACGCTCTTTATTATTGGCGAAGGACTTTATCGGCTTAGAAGCCCATTTTGAGGCTACAGGAAACCAGCCAAACAGGCCCTAGGTTCCTAACCGGAAACTTCAGGAAATTTTTAACATAAAGCTGCTTCGGGAAATTTATTAATAAAGACTTGATTCATTGCTTGTAAATGAAAAATTCCATATTTTAGATATTATAAATTTCCTACTAAACTAGAGATAATATCAAATAAGTTTTTCTATTAGCTTTTGAAGCATTTACCTAGAGATTTCACAACGAATCCTAAGCTTTGTCAAACATTCTTTATGTGGTTTCTAGACATCCCTCCAAAGGCTTTCAACATATTTTGCGCGAATTTTTTTTATGCTTCGTATTGGCTTTCGTAAAGTTTCTAAATGACATTTTATCACTTTTGGCTTGTTTTGGAAACGCTTTTGAATAAGTTTTATTGTTTTAATTGTTTTAATTTTTTTAGTGGAGTTTAGTGGTACTCCCTAGAAGTTCTATACGACTTAATTTCCTTATTTGAGACGCCTTTCTCACTTGGAGTCGAGTTTGTTGGCAACTCTTGGTAATTACTTACAAAGTTGTATGCTTTAATGAAACTCTTTATTTGCTTGGTTGAACGCGTCAAAATAATATATTCTATTAGTCCCTCACATTTTCTATAGGGTTTACTAACTTTATATTATTCCCTTCATCCAAGTTTAATAGCCCATTTTTCCTTTTTTGGATGGTTTTTCTATGCAATTCCTTTTTGAGAGTTAGGAGGTGGTTAATTGTGGTGACCTATGTGGGCGGCTGTGCCGTGGGTGGGTGTAAGAGGCATTGGCAGGCTGCTACACTAGGCGAGTTACAGGTGCATAATCACACATCGTTTGGGTTTGGAAAGGGGAAGTGCTAAATATGTATGATTTGTACACTCCAATTGGTATGAGGCCTTTTGGGGTAAAATTCAAGAACAAAATTGTGCGGGCTCGGCCTAAAGCGGATAATATTATACCATGTGGTGGAGTGGGTCATTACAAATGGTATCAGAGCCTAACCCAGCTAAAAGTGTGTTGAGTGGGATGTTGGGCCTCCTAAGAGGGTGGATTATGGTGACCTATGTGGGCGGGGTACAAGAGGCACTGACAGGCTACCACACTGGGCGAGCTACAGGTGCATAATCGCACATTGCTGGGGTGTGGAAAGGGGAAGTGCTACGTACGTAGGATTTGTCCACTCCAATTGGTATGAGGCCTTTTGGGATAATACTCAAGAACATAATTGTGCAGGCTCGGGCCTAAAAAGGACAATATCATACCATGTGTTGGAGTGGGTCGTTACAGTAAGGGGAAGGTGATGGGCACTTTCCATAATTTTCATTCTCAGGGTCGGTTTGAGTAAAGCTTGAATGCCACTTTCATTGCTCTTATCCCAAGAAAGGGGGGTGGGGGAGTTAGGGATTTTATACCTATTAGTTTGGTGGGATGCATCTACAAGCTAATAGCTAAGGCCCTAGCTTTGAGATTAAGGGAGGTCATAGATGGGATTATTTTGGATTCTCAAAATGCCTTTGTTCAAGGTCGGCACATTTTGGATTCAGTCCTTATCGCAAGCGAGTGCGTTGATTCCACATTGAGCAGTGGGGTTCTTGGGGTTTTGTGCAAGCTTGACATTGAGAAGGCTTACAATCACATGAGTTGGAGTTAGAGAGAATGGGTTTTAGGGAAAGGTAAAGGAGGTGGATTGAGTTTTGCTTTTCTATTATTAAATTCTCAGTCTTGGTGAATGGGGCTCCTACTGATTTTTTTAGCAGTTTGTGGGGCTTGAGGCAAGGGGATTCGCTATCTCCCTTTTGTTTCTCATTATGGTGGAGAGGCTCTTATTAGGAAGTTGAGGAATGCAGTGGATCTGGGTTTTATTAGAGGCTTTAGGGTGGGTAGGGACTTCTCTAGCCAGTTGGAGATCTGGTTTTGGGAGGATATTTGGTTTAGGGATCATCAGTCTTTGGCTTCCACATATCCCATACTTTTCAAGAGTTCCATGGATAGAGATGCCTTGGTGGCTAACTGTTATCTGTCCAACCTGGGATGTTCAAAATTTAAGGCATTTTTAGGATTGGGAGTTGGAGGACATTTTTGCATTCTTGGAGTTGTATTGTCACGACGTTGTGGGACATGGTATTGATTCTTGTGTGTGGGTTTCTTCTACGGAGGGGTTCTTTGCTGTGCGCTCTCTATTCAGGTGCCCGTGCCTCATGGATGCTCCAGGGCCTATCCTGTGGAAGGTTGTTTGGCGTTCGAAGGCCACTCTCAAGGTGGCTTTTTTCGCATGGATGGTTGTTTTGGGGAAGATTCTAACTTTGGTCCACCTGAGAAGGAGGAGACAGATTGTTGTTAATTGGTGTTGTAAGTGAAGAGATATGAGGAGATGATTGATCATCTTCTACTGCACTGCTCTGTGAAACAAGATAGTTGGAGCTTATTGATGGGTTTGTTTGGGTCCAGTGGGTTATGCCTAGGTCCTCCGGGGGTTTGATTAAGGCTTGGAGGGGTTGTACAATGGATTCTCTAGCTTGTGACTTTTGGAGGGTAAAGCCTTTGTGTGTCTGGTGGAGTTTATGGACAGAAAGGAATAAGAGATCCTTTGGGCGAGGAGACTCGTATTGGGGCGCTAAAGTTCTCTATTATTTGTTCTATTTTTTGTTGGTTTTATTTTTGAGAAATCGTAAATCCTTAGGGGAGATAATTGATTGTTTGGACTCTTTGAGAGTTTATAGGCCCTTTTTTGGCCTTGTGTAGTTTTTATGGGATGCATTCCCCGCTTGAAAGCTTTCTAATACAATATTACTTATTCAAAAAAAAAAAAAAAAATTTGTTCAAGTGAGTCCAAATGAATTTTTCCATAAATACCCTTTAAGTTTTAAAAAAATTCGCAACTTGATAATCAATATTTATACTTTAAAGGGTATTTTTGGAATTTTAAAAGGGACAATGTATTAAATGCATGTCCCCTTGAAAATTCGGAATATCGAAAATGGATCATTGATTGGGATGGAGGGAGTATGTTGTTTTGTTAGGTTTTCTACTAAACTAAAAAATTTTTTGTGATGCCAGCAATGATGATGTTTTTATTTTGTATATATAGAATTTTAAAACTCTAAAGCTTCCCCACACTTCTAATCTTTAGTATCCAATTTAATTTCTCTTTTCAGTTTTCTCTGATCACTGGACACTCCATATCTCTATCTTTGATCCTTTCTTTTCATATGCTACATGACTATCTTTCAACATTTTTTCTTTAATGAAATATCACAATCTCCAAGAAGGTACGAAAAACCCTAAATAAGGGATCCTTGTCTACTTCTCTTTCATTGTAAAGAACACAATTTCCTAATTTATTTGGTTTAATCTAGTTATCAATTTGCTTTTGATTTGGTGAACCTATCTGAAAATAGTTGAATTTTTTTGTTTGTGAGGGAATGTCCTCGCTGTGATGTATCTTTTAGTATATTAATACATTGCCTGGTTGTTGAAAAAAAAAAAAAAAGGTTCAAGTTCCCAATACAAAGATTAATTTCATTCTTTAATTTTGAATTATTGCAAGTGAGGACTTTCTAGTTTGTTGAGTTCTAGAAATTAGTTAAATTAGTTAGACTCGAGGTGAATTTGGATCCTTGGTGCGCCCGAGTCTTTAATAATTATGCGTGGAGGGAAAGCCTTGATACCTGCCTAATAATTGACATTATTTTGCACAAAATCACTACTCTCATACTCAAACTGACACCCCACGCATTTCAGCATGAGCCTTCATCATTGCACTAAGCAATAACTCCTAAATTCTTACAGCTCTTTTTGCGAATATCAACCTCATAATTTAAAGCCATTACTTTATTTGGTTGGGGTGATATCAGTGTTTATACTTTCACTTGAAAGATGACTTCGTGTAATATGATTTCTTAAATTCCAAATTTACATCATCATATAACACAAATTACCCTTGGTCATTTGTTCTTAGATTTCTGAAATTTTAATTATGGACTAGGTTATATTCGTTTTCTTTTTCCATTGTCAAAAGAAGAGAACAATTTCAGATTCATCCCAATGCACCTTAAACTTTTGCCTTGAATAATTTTAATATTGTCACTAAACTACAATTGATATGGTCTTCCTTCCCTTAGCAGACATGTTTGTTGATGGTATATTTATGCTAAGAGGCAAATGACCCCAATATGATTGTGTTATGTGCATGTATGCATTTTAAGATTTTTAATATTCTTGCTTACAATGTTTTCTATCCTGTTGAATAGAATACATGGGAGTCAGTTAGCAGAGATGCCTTTCATTGGGACTCGCCATATTTATAGGCGCCAAGGGATGGCCCGTCGGCTTTTAACTGCCATTGAATCGGTATGTTATGAATCATTCTCCATAGTGGTTGTTATCTTTTTATATCTGTCTTTGGCAATGCAAATTAATGAATCTTCTATATGACATTTGTTAGACCTGCCACATGTTAGTTATGTCATGAAATATTAACGGCCAAGAAATATGGCTCAAATGTTGATGTTAAGGATGATTGAGTGGGCCGTGCTAAATTGCTTTTCGCTAGAGAAGTTCATAGGATTTTTAGTAATAGATTAAAATTGTCTAATTAGGAACATCTCTCTCTCTCTCTCTCTGTTTGTCTGTCTGTCTGGTTAATTGCCCCTCATTTTGGGTTATTAATGTGTGTTTTTCTATGTTGGCTTGTAATTAATGCGTAAGAAAGCTTTTGCTGCAATTTGTTTCAGTATTTAATGACTTTGTATACCGTATTCTTAGAAGTTATTAATTTTTGTCTGGTTGGAGTTTGCAACATTTTGATAAAGTTTACACCTAAGTTCAATAGCTACAATGGGAAAGAAAACAATAAAAGAGAGATCTCATTGTAGATTTCTATGTTGATGTTTGATGGAAAAGTAAAATCAGTGTAAGAACAAAACATATAATTATCAAAAGCTTAATGGAATTGGGAGTTCTCGTAAACAGGAAAAGCTTATAGCTCAAGGGGCTAATCACCAATGTATCTAAAAAAAACCTTAGCTTCGCTCTTATACCTTATTAATGACTAAGGTATTGAAAATCATAGTTGATCTTTATATTTTTTGTCCTCTCGTAGTTAGAGAATTACTCGCTATTTGGGTGTCCTGTTTGACAGACTTGACCAGAAAATCTGCTCACAAGTCTTATTATCCTTTTGCATGTAATACACACACACACACACACACACACACAGGGAGAGAGGTATTGCATCTTTCTGATATTGTTTGCTTTTGCCATTTGGCCTGCTCAATCTGAAATTTGCATTATCTTACATGTATTACCTCCATCATCCAATCAACTACAATAATCCATTGCTAATATCTTAAAGTGATAATACTAATAATATTCTATCTGGTTTTATGGCGTTAGTGTCAGATGGTGTTCTGGGATCCTAAGGAATTGCAGATAGAAAATTTAATGACATCAAATTAAAATCTTGTTATTGTTGCGAAATTTTGACTTCGATAGAGGATCGTCAGTTAATGCACCAAATGTGGTGTTTATCCATCCAATTATTGAATGGTAATCTTCCTGGAGATGTTTAGTGGAAAAGATCATGGTGTATGTAATTCATTAACAGCTTGGATGTGAGTTGATTAAATCCTGTTTGGAGCTAACTTGTTTCCTAATGCGAAATAAGTTCGTTTGATTGTCGTGTCATTGGATTTCGAGAAAGTGCAATTGGTGAATACAGTGATCTGCAGTTTTTTTTTAGCTATTTTTTTTTCCTGAATTTTCCTGGGAAGTTTATTAGTGATGTTCTACGATATTGTTGTAATTTGGCCTTAATGCAAGAGGATTGGAAGTTTTCAGGGTGAAATTTCAGTGTAAAGGCTGCTTTATTTTTGTCTGTATGTCTGTTCGTCTCTCTCTCTCTATCTATCCATCTCTCTATCTCTCTTATTTTCATTTTCTATTTGCTCTGGTCTTTTGATTCACAGTTTTGCTTGACATGATCACATGGGGCTTTTCTAGAGGGTTCATATTGTCGGGGTTCCAAACAACCTCGGTGATAGAACTGTTCAATTATAGATATACTCATGGTTAAAGGTAGGGGGGGGGGGCAATTCGTGTTCATGGGTCGTGTTCATGTCGTGTCGATGTAAGGATATTATACTAAATAGGTAAACCCAAACCCAACCCATTTAATAATCGTGTCAAGAATCTCAACACTAACCCAACCCATTTATTAAACAGGTAATCGTGTTAACCCGTTTAATGACCTGTTTATTAAAACGAGACATTAAATATTTAATCAAATACTAAATAATAGAAAAAATTGTCATAATTAACCAAAATATTCAAAATAAAAGGAAAAATCATAAGGCATAGATAAGGTTCATGTTGAAATGACTTAACTATCCATAGTAATTGGGTTTAAACAGGTAACTATTACATAAGTTATATTCACGATTAGAAGCAACTGGGCAAGGACCCCACACATCTGAATGAACAAGATCAAAAGGTGTTAAAGTAGATTTATTACTACTAGCAGGATAATTGGAACGAACATGTTTAGCCATATGATATGTTTCACAGGATAAATCTGACACTGCCACGTTACAAAATAAGGAAGGAAATAAATGTTTCAAATAACCAAAAGAAATATGTCCTAAACGCATGTGCCAACGCATAAGCTGGGCTTTATTAGATGAAACAATATTAGAAAATGAAGCTGAATTTGCTTGAGGTGACAAAGGAACATCCAACAGGTATAAACTGTCCACTTCACGCCCACTGCCAATCGTCCGTTTCGACACCAGATCCTGAAAAATACAATGAGAGGGAAAGAACGTTACACTACAATTTAATTGTTTGGTAACGCTACTAACAGAAATAAGATTTGTAGTCAACTTTGGAACATGAAGTGTATTTGACAAAGTTAATGAAGGAGTAACTGATATGTGACCCTTCCCAGCAATGGAAGATGGAGAGCCATTCGCAAGGCGGACCTTGCGTTGGCCAGAGCAGATACTATAAGATTGGAAGAGTGAGGATATACCAGTCATATTGTCTGAAGCACCAGAATCAATGATCCATGGTGTTAAAGATGTAGATACGCTATGTGTAGACGTAATAGTACCTGAGTGGGCATAAGTGGAGGTTGGCTGAGATGATGCCTCCATTTGGTTGAAGAATTGCTTAAACTTGTCCAAATCAGCTTGAGTCAAGGTAACTGTGGCAGAAGATGTAGAGGCAGGGTTGTCAGGAGTTGACAACGAGACTGGTTGTGTAACAAAATGTGTAGAGGATTGAAGCTGTTGTTTCTGTTGCGGTGGACGTCCATGTAGAGCATAACAACGAGATTTGATGTGACCTATTTTTCCGCAATGGTCACACCGTCCACGTTGTCGTCCCAGAGGAGGATCGGTGGTAGTGCTCTGAACTGACTGGGATGGTGAAGTTCTTGAAAGGTTGGGAATCCGAACTGCCATAGCAGAACGATCAACAGAAGCAGCACCTAATGGATGAGTCCGGCGGCTCTCACCTGACAACACATAGGAATATGCATCCTCAAGAGTAGGGAATGAAGATAAGCCCAATAAATGAACACGAGCATACTCAAACTCGTCGTTCAATTCGGCAAGAAACTGAAACACTCGATTTTTCTCCACAATTCCTGCATATAAAACTGCATCATCTGGATCCTTCCAAGAGTGGAAGGAATCATAATATAACATCTCCTCCCAAATAGCACGAAGCTTGGCGATGTAACCTGAAACTGTCAAGTCACCTTGAGAAATCCTGGTGATATCTCGCCCCAGCTGGAAAATTCGTGCATTATTCTGCCTCTGAGAATAAGTGCGTTGAACTGAATCCCAAATCTGCTTAGCAGTCTTCATAAACATATAGCCAACAGCTATGTTTGGTTGCATCGAATTGACTAGCCAAGACATAACCATAGCGTTATCTGCAAACCACTCTGGATATGCCTTCTCTGACTCAGCTGGCTCTTTCTCAGAACCAGTAATATAGCCAATCTTGCCTTTGCCACCAATGAACATCTTGGCAGACTGTGCCCAAATCAAATAGTTGGAACCATCCAACTTTACTGTGGTGATTTGAAGTCCTGGATATTCTGATGAGTTGGTGGGAAAAATGGCACCACCACCCACAGAACGTGAGCCAAGAGAATTAACAGTCGAGGACCCTGAATATGCCATAATCTGTCACACGACAATAATAAAAAAAAGAACTCCAAAAACACCACAAATTCTGTTAATAAATCAAAGGGTCTCCTCAGACCATAAACAATGTCTCCTCAGACCAATCCCGAAAAATCCAAATACATACCTTTTTTAAGGAGCGCTGCTCGCTTACATATAGCCAGACAGCCTCCTTCTTAATATTTGGAACCTCTTTGTAAACTAAATTTTTTTTTTACCCAAGCTCTTTTAGGTGTTGGAAACCAACTATCTCAATTTACCCAACCCTAGAAGAGTGAAAAAGAAATTGTAAAACTTAAAAATACCTGTTTTCGATCACAAAACAGCAACACAGAAAAACATGTGTAGGCAACGTCACACGATGTCAGAAACAGCCTAAGGTAGCTGTCGCACAAGTAGCAAGGCTGCTGAAAGGTGTGGAAAGGTGTTGGCTCTGATACCAAGTAGATATATATAAAAGGAAGAGAAAAGAGAGAATTGCGTAAAGGCTTGAATGAGATAAATTACTCATTCACAGCTCTAGTATTTATAGATAAAATGAGCACATGCTTATATTACAAGAAAGGAAACTAAATCAAATCAAAATCAAATCACAACTTATTCTAAAGCATATTCTATAGCATAGTCAAATCTCTGCTATTATGGTAAGTCATACCATAAATCGTGGTATCATATATATGCTATTATATGCATAGTCAAATCTCTGCTATTATGATAAGTTATACCATAAATCGTGGTATCATAAATGCTAACAGTTAGGCCATCCCAGTTTCTCTTACTTAAAACATTTGTTTCCATCCCTGTTCAAAAATTTAAATCCTTTGTTATTTCAATGTGAATCTTGTCAATTATCAAAGCATCATCGTGTTTCTTATCCTTCTCATTTATATCAAGCATCCAGACCATTTTATTTGATTCATAGTGATGTGTGGGGGCCTTCTCGGGTTACTAATGTGACTGGAACTAGGTGGTTCATCACTTTTATTGATGGCCATACTAGAGTGTGTTGGGTATATCTTTTGAGAGAAAAATCTGAGGCTGCGAGAGTGTTTAAAGAGTTCTATGCCATGATTGAAAACCGGTTTCAAACCCGGATTCAAGTATTTAGAACCGACAACGGAAAAGAATTCCTTAACTCTATTCTTGGTGATTTTTTGAAAGAAAAGGGTTTTTCCATCAGTCCACTTGCTTTGATACCCCACAGCAAAACGGGATAGCTGAGAGAAAAAACCGCCATTTACTTCATATTGCTGGGGCAATAATGTTCACTATGGGGGTTCCTAAATATCTATGGGGTGAGGCTGTTCTTACAGCTTCATACTTGATCAACAGAATGCCAATTAGGGTGTTGATATTGGAGACGCCCCTAAACAGCTTGCTGTCGGCTTTTCCCCATATTTGGATCTTCACCTCATTACCTCTTAAAGTGTTTGGATGCACTGCTTTTGTAAATACTAAATGTTCATACTGTTCAAAACTTGATCCTAGGGTTGAAAAGTGCGTGTTTGTTGGGTACTCTCCTAAACAGAAAGGGTATAAATGTTATAACCTCACCTCTAAAAAATTCTGTGAGTATGGATGTGACCTTTTTTGAGACTGAACCCCCCTATTTCACCAAAAATACTCTTCAGGGGGAGCGTAATGAGAGGGAAGACCATTTTTGGGAAGTAAGTGTTTCACCAAGCTCTACCTTACCTACTGAACCCACTATTTCAACCTCTCCGAAGCCTATTGAGTCAAACATTATAGACTACACTTCAGGGGGAGAATCACTTCAAATCCAACCTCAATCTGAGCTCCGTGTTTACTCTCGAAGAAGGAAGGATCAAAATAAAGAGCACCAACCTACCACTTGCCATGAAAACTCTCAGGATAAAGGCAACTTGAATGAAACAGGTATTTCTGTCTTTTCTTGCAAAGGAATTTGAGATAAAAGATCTTGGAGCTTTGAAATACTTCCTAGGAATGGAATTTGCCAGATCCAAGAGAGGGATATTTGTCTCTCAAAGGAAGTATGTGTTGGATTTACTTATGGAAACAGGTTTACTTGGCTGCAAACCGGTGGAAACACCTATGGAGCCCAATTTAAAGTTGCAGGCAGCAAGTGCAAAAAAAAGTGATGAATCGAGAGCAATTCCAAAGGTTGGTTGGAAGACTCATTTATCTTTCACACACTCGGCCAGATATTACCTTTGCAGTGAGTGTAGTGAGTCAATTTATGCACTCACCAGGAGAAGAACACTTTGAGGCAGTCTACCGGATTCTCAAATACCTAAAGGGATCACCTGGAAGAGGTTTGTTGTTTGAAAATCATGGCCATCTAAGGATTGAAGCCTATACCGATGCTGATTGGGTAGGTGGTGTGACGGATAGAAGGTCTACTTCAGGTTACTGTACTTATGTTGCTGGAAACTTGGTAACTTGGAGGAGCAAGAAGCAAACCGTTGTAGCAAGGAGTAGTGCAGAAGCTGAGTTTAGAGCAGTTGTTCATGGAATTTGTGAACTTTTGTGGCTGAAAAGATTACTTGAAGATCTTAAAATCTCTAGTCCGATGCCTATGAAGCTTTAGTGTGATAATAAAGCTGCAATCAACATAGTTCACAATCCTGTCCAACATGATAGGACTAAGCATGTGGAAGTTGATCGACATTTTATTAAGGAGAAATTGGAAGAAGGAGTGATATGTATGCCCTATATTCCTACAGGAGAACAGGTAGCAGATATCCTCACTAAAGGATTACTGAAGGGGAAATTTGACAATCTTACATGCAAGCTGGGGATGCAAGATATTTTTTCGAGCCAGCTTGAGGGGGAGTGTGGAAAGATCTAGGCTGAATTGTTAGGAAATAAGTTAGGGAGGATTTTTAGGAATTATCCATAGTTAGATGGTTGACTTTTTTTAAATTACGATTTGTATATATCTTTTCATTAGATAGAGTTTGTAATACACTTCTATATATATAGGCTTGTAAACTAACATATGATATATGAAAAGAGAATATCAGAATTTATTCTTTTTCACCGTTGTGTTCAATGTAGTTTTATGAGGGAGTTGATGGGTAGAGGTAATACGTGGGTTGGTAGAGTAGGGAAAACACCGATGGCACTAGTAGCGAGGAGATAGGCTTGTGGAGTGGTACGTGGTGCAAAGACATGTACGTGGTGTTGATACTCTATTGTTGTAATATCCTTACGAATCGTAGTGAAATCTCTTCTCATCCATGGACGTAGTCCCGAGTTTGGTGAACCATGTATATCTTGTGTTTGTGTGTGATTGCTTTGTTAGCTTTCTTTGGATCTCGTTATATGCGCGCTTCCGCTGCCCCAACAATACACAAGATCAATATATTAGTCGAATGGCTAAAGTGATACTTTTTCCAAAGTATAGAATATGTACAAGTCAAAGTAACTAAATATGTTACCTCATCTCTTCTTTTCATCATGTTGGACCCACACGGTTCATGTCATGGAATTGAACTTTGCATATTAACCATACGCATTCTTGTACATGTATACTTTATATTTGTTTATTTTTTGGCACATGTTTAGAGTGATATTGTGTTTTTTGGTATGTTTGTGTTTGTGCATATATTGTTCGATTAAAATCAATATTTTTGTATTCTTTGAATCTACTGATTTTAACATTGATGTGCTTATTTCCGAACCTATTGATAGGCACTATGCTCCCTTAATGTCGAGAAACTGGTCATACCTGCTATATCTGAATTACGAGAAACATGGACCTCGGTGTTTGGTTTCAAGCCCCTTGAAGAATCAAACAAAAAACAAATGAAGTATATGAATCTGATAGTGTTTCCTGGTACAGATATGTTACAAAAGCCTCTATTGAAACACCAGTTTGCTGAAGGAAACTCAATTTCTGTGGCAGGTATTTCGAAGATGCTTATATGTTTATTCCTTTTGTCAGCTTTATATTAATGTTTCTGACTCCTTATGCCTCCTTTTCTTGTAGTGTCAGAGCCTACTGAACTTAGTCCCAAGCTTCAAACTACGCATGAGGCAATTAGTTCTGGTATGAGATGTTCTGCTGGGCCTGAATCTAATATTTCCTGTGAGGTTATTGTCCGTCAGGCACGTGGAAAAAATGATGCTGCTGCTGCTGTTGAATCTGGTTCGAAGCTTCCACATGGCTCTGTGCAAGTTGCATCTGATATAACAAGTGAGGCGATCACTTATAGAGATTCTGTTACTAATCAGGAAAATCTTGCCAGTTTGGGTGTGAGCAATGATGATCAAGAGTTGGAAAATGAAGCTATCATAGATACTGAGGCCATTAGTTCTGGTATGAGATGTTCTGCTGGGCCTGTGGATTTGGGTGTGAGCAATGATGATCAAGAGTTGGAAAATGTAGCTATCATAGATACTGAGTCAATTAGTTCTGATATGAGATGTTCTGCTGGGCCTGTCGATTTGGGTGTGAGCAATGATGATCAAGAGTTGGAAAATGAAGCTATCATAGATACTGAGGCAATTAGTTCTGGTATGAGACGTACTGATGGGCCTGAATCTAATATTTCCTGTGATGTTATTATCCATCAGGCATGTGTAAAAAATGATGTTGCTGCTTCTGTTGAATTCAGTTCGAAGTTTCCACATGGCTCTTTGCAAGTTGCATCTGATATAAAAAACGAGGCAAACAATTTTTGCAATTCTGCTACTAATGAGGAAAATCTTGTCGATTTGGGTGTGACCAATGACGATCAAGAGTTGGAGAATGAAGCTATCATAGATACTTGGGCAATTAGTTCTGGTACGAGATGTTCTGCTGGGCCTGAATCTAACATTTTCAGTGAGGTTATTGTCCATCATGCACGTAAAAAAAATGATGTTGCTGGCTCCTTGCATGTTGAATCTGATATAACAAGTGAGGCAACAAATTTTAGAGATTCTTCTACTAATGAGGAAAATCATGTCGATTTGGGTGTGACAAATGATGATCAAGGGTTGGAAAATGAAGCTATCATAGATACTGAGGCTTTAGTCATTGATGCTCTTGAACTTGATGGACAACATACTAGTGAGGAGATTAATGAATGCCAAAATGCTAATTCTGGTTCTGGGCATGCTAACAAGGAGATCAATAAATTTCAAAATGCTCATTCTGATTCTATTGTCATGCCTTCGTCGCCCGGTGAGGGGACTGTGGAACGTAGCAACAACTTAAATCAATACAGTATGTGTAGGTTGGAAAGCAAATCATTTACTGTTTCCCATGTTGGGTCAGTTGCAAATTGTGAGAGTAAAACTCTTCATTCAATAGAGGGAAAAGGTAAAGAAACTGTTGGTTGTGAGCTAACTGGAGAAGTTCGTGCTTTTGATCAAAATCAAGGTTCTCTTGATGAGGGATCTGTACACCACTGTACAGATCTTGTGCACAAATCTAGAGTCTGTGGTAGGGGCTGTGTTAATCAAGGTTCAGAGGCTGCAAATCTGACATCTGATGGTGCAAATGATATTCCTCAAATAAAAGCATCTGTATTCACTTGTCCTGTTGAGGTGAACCGTCAAATTGCTGCTCAAACTGATTCCACATCACTTGATGGGAATTATTTTCTCAGCAGGCCTCAGATGGGTGCCAAATCTTCTGAGCTATCTGAGTCTGGTTCTCATGTTGATCACAAAACTGTCACACAGTGTGATTCCAAACACTTGTGCAACTCAAGTTCCAGTCCTGGTGTTACTTGTCTCTGTACCTCTGGCAATTGTAGTGCATGTGGCATCTCCGAGGTGATTGTAATGTAGAACAGGCTTTTTGATTTCTCCTCTCTCTTTCTCTCCCCCACAACCAAACTTTAGATGATCATGTTGTAAAGCTGAAAGTCGGATTGAGTATGATAGGTCCATCAAAACTCAATTATCAATGATGACTCCTTGACATAGTTCACTTGTTGCGCAACGCCATAGTTTTCATTTTTGAATTTGTTGTTGCATCTTGTCTATTTTTCTTGTTGGTGTTACTATTTCTTCATTCTCATTGTATTTCTTGGTGTGATTGGCTAATAGAATAAGGCCAAGTCTTGCTCTGTTTAAATGGTGAATCTAACATTTGGGTGTTTTATTTTGCAGGTAGCGTCGTGTAGATTGTTGAATAGTAAGCTGTGCTAAAATCTCACTTATGTGACACGTGGAGTCCTAGAGTTTAAAAGCATGTTTGCTTCTTGTAAAGATTTACTAGTTGCTGTTTAAAGCTATTATCACCCATGGACTGTGCCTTTTGGAGACCAAAACTTTGTAAATAAAGATTTTGTTGGTGTATGGGTTTTAGTTCTAGAGGGTAGCATGGAAGGAGCTTACATTAGGTTTTGCTTACAATCTTACCAACAGCTTGTGGAACCCTTCTTGTGACAGATGTGAATATTTATACTTGAAGTCAAAAAATGTGGAACTTCTTTTTGAGGTATGTTTTGTATTCTTATTTCATTGCCTTGTTGGTCTTCACTACAAGTCCTGTTTTACAGTCTTCAACTCTCTCTCTCTTGTATTAATTTTCAGTGTCTTGTATATATTTCAAACAGCTTTTATCTTGTACCAAATGAAACCATTTGCAGCTTACAAAAATCAATCAATCAAGTTTGCAGAATTTAATCCCAACTACGTCCGGTTAGCTGTGGGAATTTTTTTTATCATTCATTTAATATCTAGGCTCATAGGGAATCTCTTTTGACTGCCTTGTCAGTTGTCCCACATAAATTGAGCTGTCCCTGTGCGATTGATTGTGCTTGAATTTTTTACTTCTTGCTGGTGCACTAATTTCATACCAGATAACTAATCCATCTTCTCTACGATTTTCTCATACTTCCCTTGATTGGCATTAACCTAACATTATCATGAATGCATATATTTCTTATCTCATATTTTCATGTATTGCCATAAGCCATGTATTTTAGATACAAATAACCACATCTCTTCTTAGTATTGGGTGATTTAAATAAATTAATAATTTAATTACACACAAAAAGTATAACTTCACTCAACACATCCCTTATCTGAACTATTGGAGGTTGGCTACATAAAGCTTGTTTCTCGATTCTGTTCTTTCTATGGCCATTAATATATTTAAGCCACACTTTGTTATATATATCTTTATTATCTTATGCTTACTTTGGCATACGTTACTCTTCTTTTTTCTCATAGTCTTTATTTTTGTCGTCCATCACATATCTATTATAAACATCCGCATTTCAGCCAGAAGTTAAGAACATGTTTCTTGACCGATCTTGTTTTTCCCAAAAGCATAATTGGTCTAATGTCCATTAGAGGTATACGTTGATCAAACAGGATGCTAGAACCAGAAGCACTCATTAATTTATCCTATCATTCTTAAATTTAATATCATTTTCAATCTCCTATGAATAATTAAATCTAATAATGAAATTTGTTCACCTTTTGGTATCCTTGACCCTTGATATTCTCTACATCTCCACTTGTATTCCTAGTTTCTCTATGGTACATGCCATATATTCAAATTTCTTGTCCTTATTATTAGCCCTTTTGATCATAGAGCTTTGCAAGATCTCTATTTTAACACTCATCTCTTATCTATTTTTAGAACAATATCATCTGCAATTGACATATTATTGAACCTCTCTTGTATGTGTTTTGTCAATTCATGCATAATTTAGGTAAAAATATAGGGGCTTAGTGTTGTTCTTGTTATAAGTTTACGGTGACCAGAAATTCAATTGTTTATCCTACACTTATGTGCATTTATATGAAAATCCTTTTTCATGTCAATATATCTATTTATTATTCTTTTCTATTCTAAAACCCACCATATAATAAGTCTAGGGACAACATTGCAACCTTTTCCCAGCTACACAGAAAGTAATATGATGATCTTTCTTCCTCTTCTTTGTACTCCCTTCCAGTAGTCTTCTCAGTAAGCAAATGTTTATAATTGTGGACCAATTTGATTTTTCTAACGCTTGTGTCTTTGTTGTTATTCAATAACTCTCTCATAAAGTTCTTAATTTATGACTATTATTTTAATATCCTGGTAATTTGTACTACTTTAGATAATCCCTTCCTTTTTATATATAGGTATTAGAATATTTTTTTCACTATCACTTGATAGTCTTTTTAGTTACATAGAATAATTTGTACAATTATCTTTGTAATGGTCAAAGCACTAGTTTATATATCCTTAATCATGTCAATACATCTGTTTATGGTTCTTTTATATTCTAAAACCTACTATATGATATGTCTAGGGACAAAACATTAACTTTTTTCCAGATTTATAGAAAACCATACAAGGATCTTTATTCTTCTTCATGCGTTCCATTTTCAATCCCTTAAGTCAATCTTCTTTTATTTTACGTATGCTACTTTTAAGACTAATTTCTTCCACTGTATTCTTTAAACCACTAAGCTCGTCTAGAATAGCATTGCAACCTTTCCTTGTTTTGTTGGATACGGGAGATGATGAAATGTGTTGCTTTAAGGAAACACCATAGTATTTCCTCATTTGTGAAAATCTTGAAGGGAATTTATTGCTGTATTAGTGTTGATTTTTTATTTTTTATTTTTTCCCGAATTAAGATAGTGAGGAAATATATTATGTGATTTGATTGAGGTAACAATTTTAGATTGATCAAAAATGGTGAAAAAGTATTCATGTAGCTGCACTAAGGAGTTGAGATAAGGGTTTGTTGACTTGAGAGTAAGTATTCTATGTGCTTTGGTAATCAAAAGATTGTCATTCAATGATTGTTCCGTGATTTATATGTAGTAATTTCCTTCATGTAGTTGTTTCTCTTGCACCGGCTCTCTCTCTCTCTCTCTCTCTCATCTTCCTAATTTATCTGCTAACTTTTGTTTTTCTTTTGTCCATTTGCAGTAGGAATCTTAGTTTCCGGTTGAAGCCAAGAAAAATGCAAAGGAGCTTCTTGGCGGGGTGAACAGAACATCCCACCCTTTTGCTACGATCCTGGTAGAGTTTAGTAGTGTGTTACTTTAAGGGGGGTTAAAGCTAGATGCATGTGATAATTGTATGCAGATGCTCACTCTTGACTCGGCCACATGCTTATGCTCATTGTAAATGCAACCAATGGTAGTTTAATCGATGGAAGATGGTTTCCTTTTAGTAAATCTGGTAAATATTTTGTGTTGGTGCTTTTTTTGGTTGCTAGTTGCACTTCTTTTTTCAATCCTCTTCCCAATGCATGCCAAAATTAGATTGAAACTGCTTATTTGAGAAGAAAAAAGATAGGTAAGCTTGTGCAATTAGTTAATACTTTCTTATGCAATCTGATGTTTGGCACAAATTTTCTTTTATGTTTCTCCTTTCCCAGGTATTCTTGCCAAAATCTATCATGTTTTCAGCGGTGTGTATGTTTTTTTGGGCACTTTTATATGTAGGATTGTTTTTAGTCTCTACATGAAGGAAGATTCTGTTTTTGATGACGTATATACTCAAATCTGGAAAACCTCTTCCCAACTTGAATTGTCTTTTGTTATATTCATAGGATATATGTTTATATTGTTTTTACAACATTCATGAAGAGACATTTTATTAGAAGCTACAACCACACCTAACATAATATATAACATATATATATATATATTTTATATACACACACACATACACATACATTTATCATGCAAACTCCAAAGTACCCCTTTTTTTATACCCCAGGCATACATATTTATTTTACTGGAGTCTCGATCCCTCAACCTTGGTGTTTGGATGCAGATAGGGAATTTGGGCTAAGCAAACATTGATGACTGAACCTGTGGCTGCCAAATTCTGTCATGTTTGGGAAGAGTAAATGACGTAAAAGTTAGGGATGAATTTTTATAACAAGTAAAATTTTATTTTTTCTTCACTATCATTTCAAATACAATGCAATTCTCTCTCTCCCCTTTTTCTCTCCCCATACTTTATAAACACACTATTAAAAATATGGATTTCATTTGTGCTTATCCATTGGAATGTTTTTTTGGCCTCTCTGTCACTATTCAACTTTTAGATATCAAGTTGTTTTTCTTTTGGAATACTGAGAGTTGTAACGTTAGAGCTAATTCTTAGAGTCTTTGTTTTAATGTAAAAAAAATTTCAAAATAGATTAGTTAAAAAAAAAAAAAAAAAAAAATCATGTTGCTACTTGGTTGATATTACACAATCTTTAAAAAATAAAAATAAAAAACTTGTGTTTATGCAACTGATAACTAATATTAAAAGCTTGTATTTGGTTGCTTATTTTTATAATTTGTATTATATCTTATTTTTTAATTGAAAGTTCAAACAAACAGAGTCGCTACATTGTAGTGTTCTATTAAAAAAATATATTGAGCATCCCATTCGATTATATGGTATCTTGATTAATGAATAATCATTATTTGTTTGGTTTAGTTTTTAAAGCACATTTTAAAAAAATTTTGGAAACAATTTTTAACTTTTTATTACAATATTCATTTATTTAAAAAGATAAGGGAAAGGTGTTATTTTAGAATAGGAAAAGTTGGAAAATGACCAAAAAATAATAATAATAATAATAATAATAATAATTTCGTTGTAAAAACAGAAATAATTATAAAATGATTTCAACGTACTTAAATAAGGTTTTTAAAATTTCTCCCAAAATGGGTTGCCTTTGAACGAAATCATAATTTAATTGAAGAACTCTTTTATTTTTATTATTTCCTTCATATTCTCGTCACAACAACAAGGGTCCATTATTTCTATGAAAAATGTTTTACATTTGAGCTCCCTTTGTTTGAGCTAAAATATTTTTGGAAAAATATTTTTTGTATTTTTATGATTGTCTTAAAATATTTACTATTTTACGTGTCTCACCCGATTAATTTTTAGTCCATTAATTTTTGACAAACTATTTTACGTATCTCACTCGATGAACTTGACCTAAATCTTTGTCAAATATAAAAAAAATATATATATATTTTTTGAGCAAGATATTTTACGTTTTGCCACACCAATATATATATATATATATAATAATAATACATTTTATATAAAAAAGTAAAAATTCTTTTATTATCCTATATTTAGTTGAAGTCTGAAAATACATAGTGGAGTGCAAACATTTATATAAGCGGCTACCATGCTGGAATATCTAAATTTACCATTTTGCCCATAAGCTACTATATATAATAAGCTAACGTTTCTCACAGCGAAGATTGAAGTCTAGGGTTTGTAGCTTCTTCTGTTACGCCGCAGTCACAACCATCGCACTGAACGAGAGAGCATCTCCGGAGTTAGGTCTAAGATCGTAGCGATGGTGAGCCAATCCAACCTTTCTCTATTCTTTCCACCTTTGTAATCGTCTTCTCTCTCCTCTGTCTATATACCTACATATGTATATGTATATGCACACATACACAACTATTTTTTGTATTGATCTAACTTTTCCTTGTTTGATATTTGCAGTCGCTTGTTGCAAATGAGGATTTTCAACACATTCTTCGTGTTCAGAACACGAATGTTGATGGGAAACAGAAAATCATGTTCGCAATGACCTCCATCAAGGGTATCGGTCGACGTTTCGCCAACATCGTCTGTAAGAAAGCCGACATCGATATGAACAAGAGGTATTCCTTTTTATTTTTTTACCCTATTATTATTCTCCTTTTCAATTTTCCAAGTTCGATTCTGTTCTAGGGTTTCTATACTCTTTGTTGCAGATCCGATAACTCTATGTTGTGATGCGATAACTGCGATAACAGTATATTGTGATGCAATCAGCTATGATTTTTTTGTAGATGTTGTTTTAGTAGCTTTTCTGTCTTTGATCTTTAGCCCAAAAAATAAATAATTAACAATTCTATTTGGTTGGTAGTTTCTAGGTTTTCTCACTCCTTGGTCCTTCTAAATTGATCTGATGCTGTTATGTTTGTTTATTAAAATTTGTTGCTTCTGACTATTGTTTTTTGTGTTAATTTATGGTTTTTGTATGTATAATTTTTCATTTTTTAATTAGCGAAGTAGTAATTGGTTGCAAAATAGGATATGGGACAGAAATGAAGTTAAATTTGGTGAAGGTATGAACACTAGTTCTTGATCTTTGTAACCACACCCAAACATGGTTTTGGGCCTTCCTTAATGTATGAATAAACTAATAATTCTGTTTGGGTGGTAGTTCTAGGTTCTCTCATTGTTGGGTCCTTATTTGAACTTGTGCTCTTATGGTTGTTTATTTTGGATTCATTGGTGTGGATTATATTGTTGCTGTGTTCTATTATGTTTTTTTTTTTTTTTTTGTATGGATAGTTTGGTTTAAGTTCAGCAGTTTAGCCTCTGCGTTGTTGAAATGTTTATTAATTAATGAAGAAGTAATTGCTAGCAAAATAGATTATGGGACAGAAATGAAGTTAAATTTGGTGAAGTTGAACACTAGTCCTTTTTTTTCTTAACTACATGAAAACCTGAATACCTGGTTTTGGGCGCTCGTTCAATTTGGTTTAAAGGAAAGAAAATGCCTTATAATGGAATGGACGGTTATCTTTTTTGGTCCTGTTCTTTACATCAACAGAAAATGCCTATTATAATGTGATGAAAGTAGCCCTAGAGATGATACTTAAATTGTTCGCTGAATTTTATTAGAGGCTCAACTTTTTTGGCAATTTCTCACATATCATGGTATGCTTTCACCTTCTAATGCTATGTACAGTGCAATGGAGCTCCATTCCTTTTGGGCCATCTAGATTCATACTTCCTAGTGGTTATTTAGTTCTGAATTTTCCGAGTTTGTATGTTTTCTGAAATGGTGTTATTTTGATATAATGCACTTTTAAGTTTTCTAATTTTATCCTCAACAAATCTTGATATCTACTACATTTGATACTCTGAAGAATCAAGCTATTCGTTGTATCAGTCTGGATTCTTTATCTGTTCGTCATACTTTAGTTTATTGGATTTCTAATTTGTTTGGATTCATTCTTGTAGGGCTGGTGAACTATCAGCTGCAGAGATTGATAGCTTAATGACAATTGTTGCAAATCCTCGCCAATTCAAAATCCCTGATTGGTTCCTGAACAGGAAGAAGGATTACAAGGATGGGAAGTATTCTCAGGTCACATCCAATGCTCTGGACATGAAGCTAAGGGATGACCTTGAGCGGTTGAAGAAGATCAGGTTCTCTTCATTTTTTTTGTATTTACTTGGAACACAGTTTCTAATATATAATTAGATGGAATGCTGGGTCATTTGTGTGATCTCCAAACCCATCGTGGGTATCATTATATTGGAGTCTTGCTGTTGAATCTGTAGTGTTACATGTGATTGTTTGCTTGCTGAAACTTTTTTCTTTTTCTTTCTCTCTCTTTGTTCCTTATTATTTGACTTTGTTGCAGGAATCACCGTGGTCTACGTCACTACTGGGGTCTTCGTGTTCGTGGGCAGCACACAAAAACCACTGGCCGCAGGGGAAAGACTGTTGGTGTTTCCAAGAAGAGATAGTCTGGTTCTCCATGTTTTCTGTTCTTGCAACAAGTTTTGTTGAGCTTTAGACTTGTCAAATTAGTATGTCTTGAATGTGTTGCTTTCCTGCTAATGTGGTACCATTTTGGATTTTATCAGCAAATTATTTTGACGGTATTAAGATTACTTAATTTTATTTCTACAACTAAAGAAGAGATTTGGTTTCTTAATATGTTGTGATGAGTTGTGATTAATTTCGTATCTTAATGTTAATGTTGTTTTAGACTTTTTTTTATTTATGAGAATGTCCACCATGTTTAGCCTTCGTCTTTGATATTTGAAATGCTATTCTCATAGCATTATATTATCTTACACATCAAATAATCCTCTGCCGGATTGGTTTGGTTTTCCCATAGAGCAAGAACCAATGCGATTCATCCAATTCGATCAAGTTGTGATGGACACCTTTTCTTAATGAAAAGACTCTTTTAGATTTGCTAGTGCGATTGGCTGCAAATTAGTTATCTTTGCTGTTCATTATTGTATTTGATCTTGATATATTATAATAGTTGTAGAAAACATATTTTTTTCTTACCACCTACCTTTAGAGACGAAAATTAGACAAAGTCCATCGAATGGGTTTTTGTTAGACACCCTGTGGATGACTCGTCCACCGACCTTATTTGTTCCACCCTCCTCGTCTTAGTCTAAACACACTTCATATTCATTTTACCTTCTCGCAACATGATAAAGTTTGAGCTCTAAAATTCTCAATCGAGAACTTCCAAATTTTAAATTATTGAAATAACTTTCTTTATTAAACTTTTTTCTTGAAAGGATTGGTTTTTAAATTCGTAAAAATAATCACTCACCAAAATTGTCTCGGCATCTGAATCAGCCTAGGAGAGACTAAAGAAGGAATGATTCTAAATGGTGATAACTAATCAAAAATTGATCACTATTTGCAAGACGATTGCAATCCAGATTCCCGTGGCTAAACTTGAAAACGAATTTAGACTTATCTTAATCAGCCCTTCGGTCTGATTAGTATAGTTTCATTGTCATTACCTCAAACAAACAAGAAAATGAAATGGTTCTTTGATCCTATGTATAATTTTTGTTTGATATCCGTGCTATACACCAATTTCTTTTGAAGAACATGATCTGAATTAACGATATATAAGTTACAAAAAAGAAAGAAAATGAATTCACCATTTTTTTTAACCGTCCACTGGTTGGTCAATTATCCAATATATGGAAATTGCAAGAGGCAGATTTGAAGCGATTTGTGTGTGTGTGTGTGTGTATAGAGAGAGAAAATCAAATTTGACCTTCCAACCTTTCTTCAAAATTTGATCAAGTAAACTACTCTCTATTTATCAGAGTTGTCTATTCCTCGTAGAGGTTCTCTGTTCATCAGAGTTTTGAATTCTTTCCAAAAGTGTGTTTTAGGGGATGGCTGTCATCCACAATTCCGAAAGAACCTCATATTATTTGTCTGGATGGATAGGTTCTTGTGTGATTTTGCTCGTCTCATGGGCAATTTGGAACGGTGGCACACTTAATGTCATTTGTTTGACGATATTTTCGTTCGATCCAGGTATTTCTACCATTTCTCTTGGTTCTTTTTTGAATCTAATATTCTATGTCTGCTGTTGTGCTATTTGTGTTCTCTGTTTGTTTTCCTCTTTTGCTATCCATACGAAAGTCTACTATCTCTTGGTCTCCTTGTATCTCGGACAAGTGGACTCAGCATGGTCACCGGGCCGATTTGCTATCTTTTTTATCACGCTCGCCGGATTCGGTTCACCATGAACACAAATGCTTCGGGATACTGTACAGGCAGGTTGCAACGACGTCATCACTGGTGCTGCTTACGTTGCATGACTGGTGTATCATATACGCTTACTTTTTGGACCACATACTACTAGAAGGTTCTAGTATGGGTTTGCTGGCCCCTGGACATTGGCTTTTTGGTTCTCCCTATTGGCATATTCTTGAGTTTTATCTCCATTCCAATAGTGGGATTGGGCCAAGGTGCAAATATTAAACCATTGACTGATTGGGTTGACTCTATTGAGCCCACTTCTTTAGTGGGTTATGTTCCTTATTCAACCCTTGTTTGTGAGGATAAGTGTCCGTACATAGCCCAATGGATAGTTAGCCGAAAGCTAAACAACCAAAGGCCCAAACTCGGCCCAAAGGCCTACAAGACTTAAAGATCCAAAATCAGTTACATAGCTGTTACAGAAGTCCTCAAAATTATTGTAACTCTTTCTTTCTTTCTTTTTTTAATATTAAAGCAGTTCTTCGGACCATCCTCTCCCGTCTTTAGATGGTCTAAGACATGATGGATTAGTATTGACACGAGGGTGAGCCTCTATGGAATAGTAAGATTACTGCTTTGTGACCACAAGGTCACCAAAATTAAACATGGAGGCAATGCTGGTAAGGCTGCATCCCCTCCCAATGGCTCTCTATTGTTGCATAAATTTTTGACTATGTAAAACATCAAATTTAAGCAATACAGCATATATAATGAAGTATATGTAATTGCAAACATTAAAGCAATGAAATGGCAAATCACAAATTTCGTTATATACAGCACAAAACACATTGTTTTTTATTTTCTCAATCACCGTATCAACACTAGTTACTTCTTTATAAAAAGCACATTAATAAGAGAAGGTATATCAACACTTGTTAACCACTCAATAACAAAATGATTTCCAAACGAGACAGTTAGGCACTAATGCTAGACAAGACAAGTAAAAATAAATAAATTAATTAATTTAAAGAACCAACTGATCATATCAAACTCTCTCAAATCATTTTTTGGACAGCAACACTGCAATTTCTCACCCTGCCTAGCAATGTGCCATTTAAATCTGTGATAGCCATCGCAAACTCAATCTTCACAAACTCAATCTTCACATCCTTACAAGTCGCTGTCATCCAATAGAAAGCAGACCAGTCCTCTTTGGGGTCATATAACTGGATCCTGCTCCGTACCTTAACATCAAAATTCATGGCTCCATGAAGCAATGCATTATTGATCATGTCGTTGGCGACGGCGTTTCCAGCCCGGCTATCGACGGCACCGACAGTGACAGGTGGCGAAGCAAAAGTTGCCATCATCAACCGCTGGTCCTTCGTTCCTTGATAGAAAGGCGGTAGGGTAGTGGCAGAGAGAAGCAATTGCTTATAATGAACCGAGAGGTCGATGTTATTGTCCACGTACAGCCAGTTGGTGTCAGTGTTAGGGTTTGTAAGAGAGAGAGTGATGTTCCATTGGGAAGAAAATAGTTGATCAGATGCGGAGAGGTTTAAGATGGAGACGGAGACTGATTCTAGGCTGAATCCGAGGTCAGGCTGCTCCGGTGGAACCATGAGATGCTTCTGGTGATTCTCGCACGCGATGGTGTATGTGGCCGTAAAGATCATCGCTCCAATAAACAATGCAGAAAGAAATCCCCAATAACAACCTGGGTCAGGTTTCCGATCGGGATCCATGTGGGCGGCGGTAGAGTCGGTGGTGGTGGCCGAGGGGAGTATGGGTTGCTTCTCATCCCAATCCATGTCAATGGTGGTAGAAGAGTTGGTGGTGGCGGTGGCGGTGGCGGTGGCGGTGGACGGTTTTTTTTTTTTCGAACGGTAAAAGGTGGAGGGTTTACCATCGGAATCCATTTCAATCAAAGGCAGGTGGTAGTGTAGTGTTGGTGGTGGTAGATATAATTGCATCCCTTATGAGAGGACTCGTTACAACTATATAGAAGTCTCTGGAGTCTCAGGCGATCGCCTAAAAATATTTATTTCCTTATGTATTTCTACTTTCTTAAAATTTTTATTTTCTTCTTAACCAACGGGCGGAGAGCCTTCAAAATTTTATTTACTTTTTTATATTATTACCTTTTTAAAATTTTATTTTTATTTAAATTATTATACCCAAATTTTTTATTTCCTTATCTATTTTATTTTTATTTAAAGTATTATACCCAAAATTTTTATTTCCTTATCTTTATTTCCTTTTAAAACCTCAACCAATAGCACAGGCCACAAAAATTTTAATTTCTTATTAAACCTAAACCAATAGAACTGATTTAATAGTAGGCCAAAAGAATTAACTTTTAATTTTTATTTATTTATTTTTTTTCCTCCTCTATCTTGAGGTTCTCACCTACTCTATTAATTATTAATTATTAAGTATATATTTATTAGACTGGTTATATATATGCACGTAGTATTTAACAAATATATACAAAACTTGCATACAATAGTTATTGTGCAAGGAGAAAAAAATTCAATTACTAACTTTACATCTCATAAAGGAAGAAAAGTGATTATTAAACAAACATACTTAATTCATTAGAGGCCGAATATTTTAGGTTACCTGTTTTAATTAATCAATTATGTTATTTTTATTTTTAATAAAGACAATTACAGTACTCATTCATTAATAAAGATGCTATTATCAAATATAATAACATTCTATTAAATGATATTATTGTAAAATTAGCAATAGAAATGTTTCAAAACAAAATAATTTAATTATAAAAAGTAGGGCGAAATGCTAAAAAAAAAAAAAAAAAAAAAAAAAAAAAAAAAAACACCTAAAAACCCCCTTATAAATATTTTTAACAAAAAATCCCCCTTAACTATCCCAAGGGAATGTTTTTAACTGATGTCTGTTTAAGTGGTTGTATGATTAAATTTTTTTGACGAAATTACTCCTTAACAGATTATTCTTCAAACAAATTTTTTTTTTTTTTTTTCTCTTCTCTCTCCATGTCAAGCAAGCCTTCTCATTTCTTCAAACGCAAAGCTAACAGCAGATCGAGAAACTCAATTGTTTAAAATTTATCTTTCAACACTGCTTGGACAACATGATATAGCACATGTAAACAATAGTTGAGGCCCCAAGAATACTCAGTTATATTTGCTTAATCCATGACTCTTTTTTTTTTATTTACTTTTAATATTGGTTTTTTTTTTTTTTTTGGTCATGATTTCATTCATGTAATTGAACAAATCATTTGCATGTAAAAAGTGTTATGTTTCCTTTGGTTTCTTATCATCTTAATAATAAGAATTTAAAAATAATAATAATAATAAATAATAAAAAATAAAAAATCTTAATAATAAGAGTGAGTAAACTTCCCAGAAAGGTCGTGGAATCAAAACAATATATGATGAGATGATAAATGCATTTTCCTGAAATTAAATGACTTAGATTGTTGTAAATTGAATAGAGGATAACAATGTCCTTCCACATTAAAAGCGTTCATATTTTTAGATCTTAAACTTGAGTACATCAACTGCAACAATTTCGTCTCAAAAAGGTACTTTGGAGTATTTCGTGTTCTCAAAGTAAGTAAAATTTTTTTTAAAAAAAATCAAATTTGAAAAATAAATTATGTTGCTTTTTAATTGCCAATTTTAGTCCACTTAGATTCTAGTGGCATAATTCAGTTAAGGAAAAGAAAGAAATTGGACTAAGGAAGCATGGCAAATTATGAATTATTTTCCTTAAAATAATTAACTGTTATAATGGCTGCTAATTAAAGATCAAGTGCACTGAAGGAGTCTTTGAGTTGCTTAATTTTTCCATATTCTATTCCAACGCCATGGTGGATTTTCTCTCTTCCGCCGTTGTACTAAATTTTATTTTATTAATTATACACCGCTTAAATATGATTTTATTGGCTTTCCTTTTTTTTTTTTTTTTTTTTTTTTTGGGAATTTTTCTTTGCTACTTCACATACCTTGCTTGACGGAAAGTAAGAAAAGAGAGAAAAAAAAATTAAATAAATTGCCTGAATAATAATCTGGTAAGGAGTAATTTCGTCCGAAAAATTCTCTCAAACAATCACTTAAACTGATATCATTTAAAAAGAGGACGGATCCTCTCCAAGGAAATTTCTCTCTTAGCATCTCCAAGTATTTAATCCTACTACTGTTATAACGCCACATCACTAACATACCATTCCATCATTAATTTACCAAACTTAATTAATTAACTAATAAATATGGTATCAAACTTTTGCTTTACTTTTTGGCAAATTCAATTTTAAGAGGAATATATATATATATATATATATATATATATATATATATATATATATATATATATATATGTCAACAGTGAAATCTATATTCTTATTCACAAATTCTAAAAAAAAATTGTACCCAAATTTTCAGATTTTCACTCACACCCTTAATTAAATTATTTTCAACTGTAAATTTCGGAACTAATCTAATTGTAGCAAGGTAACTATTAGATGAGAAAGAACCACGGCAATTTTAGTCCAAAAGAAAACTCTAGAAGGTAGAGGAGATCCAGATGAGATTTGAGTTATCTAATGTACCAAGATCTTAAAATACTTTCTTAACCTAGAAAAAACTGTGAAATTTTCTAAACCTTAAATTGTAGCGAATAAAGATTGATGCTAGTAGAGGGAAATCTTAAAATACTTTCTCAACCCAGAAAAACTGTTAAATTTTCCAAACTTTAAATTGTAGCGAATAAAGATTAGTGATAGTAGAGAGAAATCGAAATAGGGAAGCTTAATGGTAATTGTTATCTTGAAAATTTTAGCACAAAAAAGTAAACTGAAAGTTTTAACGGGATGGGAAATCGCTATAATTGTTATCTTCGAAATTTTAGTCCAAAAGATACCATATTTATTAGTTAATTAATTAAGTTTTGTAAATTAATGATGGAATGGTAAGTTGGTGATGTGGCACTAGAACAGCAGTATGATTAAATACTTGGAGATGCTAGGAGAGAAATTTCCTTGCAAATGATCCATTCCCAAAACCATTAAAAACACCCCATTAGTATAGTTGAGGGGAGTTTTTTGTATAAGGGAGATTTTTCGCAACTAGCTAATGGTCTCTCCCTTTTCTGCTCACTCGTAGAGGTCCGAACCCCCACAAAAGGGGAAGGAGTCGACTGAACATCTCAGCCATTAGCGGGAATTTCGCCCACATCCGATCCCTAATTCTTATTCACCCCGAGACTTTCTGTGGACAGAGTCAAAGCGTCTGAGAAGAAAAACGATCCTTTGGGTCGTTCTAATTCAAAGGATCTGTGGATAAGCCCCGGCAAATGAAACCAAAAGAGTCAGCCCCCTTTCCTTCAACTTACTCTGCCTAAGGAAGTTGCCAAGAGTCTTCCCTTATGGGTCATCCTCTCCTTTTCTGAACCTTACCTGCCTGAATGGAATTCATATCTCTTTCCTCTGGTAGAGAAAGGGGAAAGTCGGGGGAACTTACAGATATGGTAGGGCAGCCTGTAAGTGGTCCGAAAAGCTGGATAGATAGGATCGACTCAGATGCACGCTCCCTAGGTTCGAAGTGCCAGTGAAGAGTTTATGTGGTGAGTTAACTACAACAATAGATAGACATGGTGCGACAAGCTAATTATAGAAGTGTAACAAATAGCTTGTGACCAATCTTCCGGACAAGTTAACAAAGAGAGCCAGATAGAAAGGCAATGGACATGCGAGAGGCTACTCCTAAGACCTCGCTTTACTAATTGGTTGGTTTAGCTTTTCACCTAGAAGTTGAGGCAGAGACTTTGATGAAGGGTTGACGGATGGGTAACCTAAACCATGAATGCTGGAGTGGAATGCTTACTAAAGGGTTAGGCAATCTTCTCGCCAACTAGTTTAGGGACACGCGGGGGCACAGGCTTATAATCGAACAGTCGCAGCGACTATGGAACATCGCCGGAGAAAAATCAAAGAACTAAAACAAAAAATGAAACTCCTAATAAACTGAAGGAACAGAGGCCGAAGAGAAATGAGTAGCATGTAGCTCGTAGCCCTTAAAGAAAAACCGGATTCAAATAATCTATTGCAAAATCCTCATTTTCTTGTGTAAAGTGGGGTTGCCCTCTTACCTTTACCTAGGTAGGTACGTGGACTCTGTAACAGAAAGGAAACCCAATTAGGAATTACCACTGGCAGAACTATGGTTAAAAAAACAAACCCTAGACTAATAACATGATAACTCTAATGGTCCAATTGTTGAATCAATTGGGACATGTCCCTAAGTCCAGCTCCTTTTAATTATGCTTTTCACCCATCCTAAAAGTCATTCAAGAGCAAAGGCATTTAAAATGGAATATTTACACAGCGGTTAGGTATGAAGGAGTAGACGGTTAGTCTACTTAGCCGGAACTACATACTGGGGTCAATACCTAACATGATATCCCTTAGACCCATCCACTCGGCTGTACAAGGGTGAGAGCCGCAAATCCACAACCCGTATCCCGCTAGCACCTCCTACTTGTTCCACGTGAGTTAGCATCACACGGGATTGCCTCTTAGAGGATGATTTCTCAGTTCATTAGCCGATTCTATATAATAGAATAGATATAGTTAGGGTGACGACAATGAGTGATAGAACCCGCCGTTAGGTTGTTCGCCCATTAAAGCGGTACGTGAGCTGGGTTCAGTACATCATGAGACAATTTGATCGTCGCAGTGATTATGGAGCATTGCCGGAGATTAGAAAAATCAAAGAACTAAAACAAAAAATGAAACGACCTTCGTCTTGCAGGCGTCAATCCTCACCAATTCGCAGTAAGGACCTCCCGAGCCACAGAACAGAAGGCATCTCCGATAAAATTGGGATATTTGGACCAGATCTTTGAGCGGGATAGCAATAAGTCAGATACTTTGATGAAGAATGAAAAGACATACCTAGATCTTGTGATTGAGGGGGATTTGGTGTGTATGAATGGAATGGAATGGAATGCCCATTCTAGAAATTTCTTTGTTTGGTATGCAATTTAAAGTTTGAATAATCATTCCATTAGAATGAAAATTCATTCCAAAACATATTTCCAACATATTTCCAATAAGCCCTTTATTATATTCCAATAGGAATAAGTGCAGAAAACACCCCTGAAATATACTCCACGTAGTACTTTTACCCCTTATTTTAAA
This sequence comes from Cornus florida, assembly GCF_030987335.1. NCBI lineage: Eukaryota > Viridiplantae > Streptophyta > Magnoliopsida > Cornales > Cornaceae > Cornus > Cornus florida. The sequence goes on along the minus strand of NW_026775575.1, from coordinate 75,994,184 downwards.
AAAGTGTGCAAAAAACACCCCTAATCTTTTTACATTGTGCAAAAATACCCCTCTGACATATATTAGTGATGTAATACCTATTTTGCCCTTTTACTCTTCCAAAAATGCCCAAGGGGGTATATATGCTACTAATCTCATAATATAGGGATGTTATGTGCACATTACCTTATATATATATATTTTGAAACTTTTTTTTTCTATATATATCTTTAAACATTTTTTTTAAAAAATTTGAGAATTTGTAGAACAATGATTTAAATTTTTTGAAATTCCAGTTTACTTCTTTCTACTAATTTTTTTTTTCTTCTTTATTTTATATTTTTTTGTACCAACACTATTAAACAAAAAAATTAAAAATAAAAATAATTGGCAATATTAGTGTGCACCGGTTTTCAGAGTTTGGAAAAATTTTGTTTTATTTAGTTTACATTTTATTTTTGTTTTTTATTTTTTTATTTTTACCTTTACTTTAATTTCTTTTGTACTTTTGTTTTTATTTTATATTTTTATCTTTACTTGTCCATTGTCGGCGTCCTCCAATAGTTTCATTTTCGGTCATTGTATAAAATTATTTATTTTTATATATTTTATAAAATGATTCAGTAAGAGTAATTTAGTCAACTTGGTTTAAATTTGTCATAGGGACCTATTTGCACCAGATTGAAACTTTAGGGGTGTTTTTTGTACGAGGGGCATTTTCTAATAGTGTCCTTTTTGATCATTTTATAAAATTATTTGTTGATGAGATGTTGAGAGGTTGAAGGGTGAGACATAGACCAATTCAATATGGAATTCAAGGTCTTTGGTCTTATTGATGACCATTGTAGTCATTATGGAAATCACAATGAATGCAAAGAACATAAGAAAACAATAATTAGACAAACGGTCTAAGCAGGGGTGGTAAGTTGTATTGTCGGGTTGTGATTGATCAGTGCCAGACTCAATGTCCAAAGAGGCGGACCTGGTGGTGGTGTTAGTAGAGGATGACGGACATGGCTCGTAGGCAGAAGAATGGCGATTAGTAATGGATTGCAGAAAGGACTTGATTTTGTTATATATCTGTTGGCACATAAAAGTGGCAGGCCAATACTTGGCCACTTCAATGATGACATGGTGTAATAAAAGAGTACAAGTGAACTAAATCATGGTCCGAATAATAAGTTGACACATGTCAAACTTGGAAAGGAAAGAGACTCCAATACGCTGGAGACATTTGGCAGATCAGGAAATGCAAATATGGAAGGATAATGATATCTGGCTATCAAGACGTGGTTTGAATCATTTTCTGAAAACAAGGAGGACGTGGGCTAAAGAAGTTTGTAATGTGTTAAAACTTCTATAAACTGATAGTTCAGTTTAGAAGTCCCTACCTTTAAGGAGTGTAAATTAATACATGGCTTAAGAAGGTAGTTCCTAAAAATTAGGGATAAGAAGATCGTGGGTTATACAGAATCTATTTCAAAAGGAAATAAGCTGAAACAGTTAAATCATGTAATATATATATATATATATATATATATATATATATATATATATGTAGCTAAATAGTTTGAAAAACGTGTGACACATGCCGACAGTGGAGGAATTTCATAGATCGTAGGTATGGAAGTTGGAATTCCGCAGCTAAGTATGAGACAAGTGTTTTGTAAGAAAGGAGTGGGTAGTTGCTTCAAAGGATATGGGTCCATCTTGTAAGGCTTTAATGCCTATAAATAGTTTGTAAAGGGCTACATTGCAAGCTTTCTCAACGACATCAATCAACATTCAATACTCTTGTATTTCAATTCATGCAATTTCAATACAAGTCAATTTCAATTCCTTTACATTAATGCACTTACTTTCAGTATTGCATTTCAATTCATTAGATAACATTGTAGTCTTAACTAAAAGTCCTTTCATCGAAGGCAAATCTGAAACCTCACAATCGCTTGATCATTCCAAAAAGATCTTCCTTTTTGTTTTACCTCTCTGAATCTTCCGAGATTCTGGCACGCCTACACATTCCAAGTGTCCCAATTTTGTAGAAACATTAATTGGCACGCTCGGCCGAACACCCAGTAGAGATTGCAATGCTGCCAAAGTCAAAGTCGACCCGTCAAACTACTATTGGTGATGAAAAGCCGGAAGAAGAAGTTCAGCTAGCTCAGGATGGAAGTTCTAATCCTTGTCCTGAAGAATCAGGAATAGGTGCTGAGACGCAATCACTGGTTGCACCATTGGCTGAGGCAGTGGGTAAATTGTCTGCCCACCTGGACGATATGGATCATAGGTCCATCTAGAGCTCTCAGAATCTTGCTCAGAGTATCGCTCAGCTTTCAGCCATCGTTTATAATCGACTGGCTCAGGCTGGAAGTTCAAATGCTCAAGAATCGGTACCTCAGTTGATTTCTCATCCTCCACCAGTAGTGACAATTCAGCCAGTTCCTGTAGTGAGTCTTCCATAAAACCCACCAGTAACTTGGCCAGAATTTCCATTATTTCCTCAGCCATAGGTACAACAGCCATTTCCATAACAGCATTACCAGCCACCTCCAACACCACAAGTGTTTCCTCCAAATTTCCCTGGAAGAGATTATCTTGACCTGGGGGGCAATTATGGAAGATGAAGGAATAACCCACCATATCCACCACCTGTGGTGCCCAGGGGGCAACCAATGGCCAACCCACCAGTTTGGCTAGAGAATAATCAACCACCAGTGACTAACTAGTCGTCAAGAATTAATCAACAGGCCCAACCAATTTTTCTGGATAGAGGCCAGTTGACAGAATTGATAGATCGAGAATTTGGTTTAGCTGCCAGAAGAGTAAGCCGACCGGCTTATAGGAAACCATACCCGAAAATAGTTGATGAATTTGAATTCCTTAGAGGGTACAAAGTTCCAGATTTTGTAACTTTCAATAGGGAAGGTAACCAATCTACCGTAGAACACATTAATAGGTTCACTGTTCAATGTGGGGAAGCGAGAGCAAGTCAATGGTTGAAATTGAGGCTTTTCCTAAAATCCCTCACGGGATCAGCCTTCTCTTGGTATATTCACTTACCACCAGATTCTGTTCATACTTGGCAATAGATGGAAGAGCTTTTCCATACATAGTTCTACCAGACAGAATCAGAGGCAACTTTGGCTCATATATCTTGACTATGCCAGATGGCCAATGAATCTGTGGAAACGTTTATTGTTAGATCCAGAAGGGCCAAATTGAAATGTCGTGTATCTCTTCTAGAAAGGGAATATGTTAGGCTAGCCTTTAATGGCCTCGACTTTGAACTCCAAAAGAAATTTGAAGGAATGAAGTTCAGAGACTTATTTGAGTTGGTTGACAGGCCAGCAGATTTGAGTCTATACTCAAAGAAGAAAAAGATAGAAATAATTCTTCCAAAGGGACTTATTACAGAGATCCTAACTATGAAGTTTTCTCAACAGAATTAGAAAATGATTTAGAAGTTAATGTAGCAGATGTCTATATCAAGAAGCCATACGTGTGTGAAGTCTTGGTCAAATTGAAATCTTCAACAAGTGGCGGACAAGCATTTACCTCTTCAGCCAAGAAAGGAATGGCCGATTCTGGAAAAGTTTATTCTTTTGATCTATCCAAAATAGAACAAATATTCGATCACCTTATGGCTGATAAGTAAATATCGTTGCCTAAGGGACATATCAGTCCTACGGCTACTGAGTTAAAAGGAAAAGAATTATGTAAGTACCATAATTCTTGGAATCATGGTACTAATAATTGTTTTGTATTTCGAAACGTTTTGCAGAAAGCCATAGATGAAGGGACGTTGAAATTCCCAGAAAAGAAACCGGAAGTAATAGGAGTAGATAGTGACACATTTCCTACTATTGTTACTAGTAATATGATTAGCCTTGCTCTAAAGATTCCAAAGAAGAAGACTGATATTGGAAGCGAGAAGCAAATACTAGAAGTTCCACTCAAGTCAGAAGCAGAATCTTCCAGTAGTAAGGTAATAGCAAATTCGGAAAAGAAATTGAGAGAAGCTCAGATTGCTCTTATTAATCATGGCCGATGCCCAGAGTCAGGGCTATGATAACAGAAGGCACCACCATGATCATATAAGGGATTCTCATTTTTTTAGAAGAAGTATTCATGATCAGCTGATGGATGTACGGCCGATTCATGAACGGTGAAAAGAAGTTACGATGATACGTTCGGGCCAGCATTTTTCTACTTTTAAAAGAAGACCACAGATTCAGTCTGAGGTTTGGGTACAAAAAGGAGATGTTTCACACAAATTCCAGATGGTGAGACCACCTATTACTTTTCCTGAAAGATGGAAGAGGTTGGAACATCCAAAATTTCCAAAAGAAAGGCCTTCAGCTAAGTATGGCCTTACTCGGACTCAGAAGAGGAGGCTATAGCGCAAAGGGCTGAGGGGCGGAAGAAGGAAGATTCTCATAATGGTGTTTTTGAATCGGCCAGAGATAGAAAAGCAGAACAGAAATTGGAAGACATGGACATGGCCATTGCCTTTGAAGATGAAGCTACACTCGAAGGGCATGAAACTGATACAGATGTAGATCCCAAGCATGCCTCTAAGTATAGAATTCATTTTGGAAGTTTTTTTGGATGAAGTGGCTTATAATATGGCTTTTGTTCTATTGGCAATCTTTGAGGCTACTCCATGTCAATCAATGACAATGGAGGAAAGCCTTAAGAAGGAAGAACCACTCAGATCCACAAAAGAAAAAGTGGTGGCTGCTAAGTCAACAAGGAAGAATACTGATACAGCTAAGAAGGGATGGGTTACTACGAAAGTGACAAGTCCTGCTGATAAGGTGGTATTTGAAAAACCACCATTGGCCATGACCCAACAGTTAAGGCCGCTTTATGTGAAGGTATGGATAGAAGGACAACTGGTCAACAGAGTTTTGGTTGACAATGGATCGGTTTTAAATGTTATTCCAGTAACTACGTTGAAGTTACTTGGTAAAAGCACTAAAGATATTATCCCCAGTGAGGTGGCCATTAGTGGGTTTAATGGAGGAGCCACTAATACCAAAGGGATTTTGCCATTGGAAATTACTATAGGGGGAAGAACTTCATTTTTTGCATTCTTTTTGATAGAATCAGCAGCGGCATATAATCTGCTCTTAGGACGGGATTGGATCCATCTCAACATGTGTATACTTTCTTCTCTGCATCAGATGCTGATTTTCTGGGCTGGAAGTGAGGTAAAAATAGTGGAAGCCGATGACAAACCTTTTGGGGCAAAGATATATTCGGCTGAAGCAATATTATATGATGAAAATTGTGTACCAATAAAGTTTACAGGTACAGAAAAGATGGGAAGACCATATTGGCCACCACAAGAAGAATATTGGCTGAGGGGGACATACAAGAATTAATTAATGAGATGTCCCAGCCGAGGATTGAATTCCTAGGGCCAGTTTTTGAAAAAACTCAAATGTTTAATGATGAACAAGGATCACAGTAAAAGGAGGGGAAAAGAGTAGGCTTTTCGAGCCGCTTGTGTTAGATTGAAAGCATACTTAGCTAAGAGACGATTAGCCAAGCATGAACAATTATTTTCATAATGTTAGGCTAATATGGCCGAAGTTAAAGTTCCAGCACATATGAAAGAAAAACTAGATGTAATCCATTTGGAGGATTTGGAATCAGCTCTATGTAGAATAGATGACAGTAAGGCAGAAGTTCAAGATCCATTGTTGGAGGTCAATCTGGGCACGAAAGAAAACTATCAGCCAATTTATGTTAGTGGTTTTGCTGGAACTAGTTATCAGGCAAAGATGATTAACCTGCTGAAGGAATATAAAGATTGATTTGCTTGAAATTATGAAAAAATGCCCGAGCTATCAAGGGAGTTGGTAGAACATAAACTGCTGATTAAAAAAGGTTATCGACTGTACAAACAGCCTCGAAGGAGAATGTCACAGGAAGTGGTGTATAAAGTGAAGGAGGAGATAGAAAGACTGTTGAAGGCCGGCTTCATAAGAACGGCCAGATATGTTGAATGGCTTTCAAATGTGGTGCCAGTTATAAAAAAGAATTGGAAGATAAGGGTCTGCATGGATTTCAGAAATTTAAATACTGCCACACCGAAAGATAAGTATCCAATGCCAGTGGCAGATCAGTTGATAGATGTTGCCTCTAAACATGAGATTATGTCTTTCATGGATGGGCATTCGGGCTATAACCAGATAAATATTGCTGAAGAAGATATTCCAAAGACTGCATTTAGATGCCAGGGTCTATTGGAACGTTTGAATGGATTGTCATGCCCTTTGGTTTAAAAAATGCAGGAACAACTTATCAAAGGGCAATGAATGCTATCATCCATGATATGATCGGCCATTTTATTGAAGTCTACATTGATGATGTGGTAGTAAAGTCATCGGCAGCAACACTTAGCCCATTTGAAGACAACTTTTGAAAGAATGCAAACTCACAAACTCAAGATGAATCTGATTAAATGCGCATTTGGGGTGGCTGCTGGGAATTTTCTAGGATTTCTGGTTTACCGTAGGGGGATTGAAGTAGATCAGAATAACACCAAAGCCATTATGGATGCTAAGGCACCTACTAGCTTGAAGCAACACTAAAATGTAGGTGCAAATTTTTACACCCAAACACTTAAAGAAATAAATTGAAAAGAAGTGCACAGAATATTAATGAAGTAAAAATAATTTTTGAAGAAGAGAATAATGATGGGAATTCGATGCCTCTTCATTCTCATTCAGGCTCTATTTATAAGTTTTTCTCAGAGATTTACATGGAGCCGTTTCTTGGTTTTTACTCTCAAACGTGGGTTTTTATACCTACTGATCGTGCGTATATCATTATGGCAAACATTTTGGATTTTTGGGCTTGTTGAGATTGGACCGTCCATTCAGCTTTTATGTTAAATGGAGCTTTCTTCACTTAATTGGGCTAAACTGGTATGCGCATATAGCTTCTGCTGTTGGGCCTCCAATTGATTGTGGGCTGTTTTTTTGTTGTCACGTGGTGTGTTGTGATTGGTGGGGTTTTTTCGCTCCACACTTTGCCCCCGATTCCTTTTATGAATTTGATTCATATAAGTAATTGTAATTGTTTTCGGGTAGTGGAGAAGTTTTTACGGCTATTACTGCCTATCATTACCATCTGTGTTGCTGATTTTGTGGCCTCGTGCTTGCCTTTCCGTTATCCGCCTCCTTTTGCTTATATATTGGGTTTTTGTCATTCAGGCAACTGCATCTGTGGTCTCATTCCCGAGTTTTGGCGAGAGTCCGATTGCTACTTCAACATCTCATTCCACCTACTGAGGTTAGTCTTTCTTCTCGTTCCTTCTTTCTTACATTATGAGTCAAGAAAGTAGTGAACGAACTCATATTCTTCATATGTCTGATTTTGAGTTGGGAACTGTGGCAACGAGTCTGAATGACTATGCCGAGGGTCCTATAATCCTCCCTGCAGACATTGTAGAAAGGAAGTCCTTTTCAATCTTTCAGTTGAGAAAGAAAAATTGTGTTCCTTCTGACGTTACCCTTAAGGAGTATGATCATGACTTGAATTTTAGTACATATGAGGGTTTGGAGAAAGGCGAGATACTCTTTTCAGCTTTGCACTTTCTTGCCTTTCGATTCCCCCTTAATCCTTTTTACCTTCGAGTCTTGTCGGTGTTGAATCTGGCCCCTCTTCAAGTTAACCATAATTTCTTCCGTATTCTCTCATGTCTTCTTACTTTAAACAAGGTTCGAGGTTTGATCTTGAATCTTGCCGATCTTCTATTTTGTTACTCAGTTGATAGAATGAAAAGCGGAGAGGGTAGATTCCACTTTCATTCTAGACCAAGTAGGACTCTTTTCTCTCACCTTAATACTTCTGACAAGGAATGGAAAGACAAAATTGTTAAGGTCAGAGGGGCGTGGCGATCTTCGTCCGCTCGGGATTTATTCGTTCGATCAAGCTTTCATGCCCCATCCGTTCCCGCATTCGATGATTCGGGCGAGTCTTCTTGCTTCGTCTGTATCATAAATCATTTTTGTTATATTTATGACTTCCTGGGTCACGAAACTGACTTTTTCTCTTCAAAATTTACAGATAATCACCTTGCTTATTTGCAGGATAAAGTCTGGAGCGATATTCCTTCTACCAAGGTTCTTTTCTCTTCTTCTCTTCTTGAGACAATCTCGAAGGATTCTCCGGTAATTGTTCAAAATCCAGAGGAGCCCATTGATCTTGACGTTTCTGATTCCGAGGCTATTCTTTTATCGCCTGCCCCTCATTCCCTTTCTTAATCAGCGATAGAACTTCCTCCTCCAAAACCTCGTACAACTAAGAAGGAGAGAGAGGCAGCTGCTAAGTTACTGCAAGAGAGAAAGAACCTCTTTGTTGAGGCGAGTAATCTCTCCTCTTCTTAAAAGCAGAAAGGGGTTCAGTCAAGGACTAAGCGTCCTTCGGCGAAGGATAATTCTCTTTCAAAGCGCCCCAAGCTTATGGCTGGGGCTTTTGGGGTAAAAGTGCCCTAATTCCTGGCACTGCTAAAGTTGTTGGGGGTGATTTTACGGGGTCTACTAAAAAGTGGTTCCTCGAAATGAGGAAGGCTGATGGGCCCCCTATCACCATTGGTGATTCTGGAGTTGAAGACCCGGAAACGCTGATGGGTTTAGCCAGAAGGATGTGGCCTCCCAGAGATGATATTTTATAGCAACAAATGAGTGTTGATGATCTGTTGTCTCTTGCTCCTAAGTCCATAATGGAGGTAATTTTCCTAATTCCTTTTCTTCTTTTTTACTTGGCTTCTTGACAATTCTTTGCTGTTTTTTGCACAGAGCTCTTTGCTGATGTTCACTCTTATGAAGAAGCTGTCAGCTGACTCTCTTCAGGTGAACCAGTCTACTACCCTTCAAAAGAGGGTGAATGTTTTGGAGGCTTCCCTCGTCGAGGAGAAGAGAGAGAAGATCTAACAACTTAAGTCAATTGAGTACTTTGACAAGAGAGCTAAGGAATTTAAGCACAAAGTGGCTGAGCTTGACTTACAGCTTGGGAAGTCGAACTCTCTTATCCAAAACTGTAAGGATAGGGGTTTAGAGATGTTCAACCATTTTTCCCAGATTGCGAATCTTCGCTATGCCAAAGGCTTTAAGCTTGGTTTTGCTTCAGGGCAACTTCCTTCTGAGGAGAGAGATTACGATGATGCTGATGAGCATAATGCTGAACAGGGGCTCTTAGTTACTGGTGAATATGCCGAGCCCTCTGCTGGCCCTAGAGAGATTGAATTTGCTGCTCTATTAAATGGTGAGGTGGCTGCTGAGGTTCTGCCTCCTCTCTAATATCCCTCGGGCTCTTAGGTGTTACCTGTTCTGTCGCCTGATGCCCCTTTCTCTACTCCAGCCAGGGTAGATTTGGTTGATGCTTTTACACAAAGGTTTAATGCGAAAGATGGAACTGAGCATGAAAGTGACCCTGCGTAGCTCCTTGCCTTTTTTTTAGATTTTTTGTTTTGAGGTGTTGGGTATACCCTGCCTCTTTTGTAGAAACCCCCCCTTCGGAGAATATTAAAATTTCTTTTTGCAATCTCTGGGATTGCTTTTGCTTGCGTTTTTGCTTATGATTTGATCTTGATGTGTTTGTTTATTTTACGACCGATTCTTGTGGTCGTTCAGCTTTTTGCATTTGATTACTTTTCTGATCAATTCTGATCGGGTGTTAGGCTCTTGGGGCCTTCGCCCATTTTGCGATCTGTTCTTGGAACTATTTGGCTTCAAGCTTTTTCGGGCGTTAGGCTCTTAGGGCCTTTGCCTATTTTGCGATCGACTTTTGGGGCCGTTCGGCTTTTTCGGACTTGAGCAATTTTACTGGTCAAGACTGATCGGGCATTAGGCTCTTGGGGCCTTCGCTTTTTTTTTGCAATTGACTCTTGGGGCCGTTTGACTCTTTAGGACTTGAGCAGTTTTACTGGTCAAGCCTGATCGAGCGTTAGGTACTTGGGGCCTTCATTTTTTTTTGTGATTGGCTCTTGGGGCCGTTCAGCTCTTTTTGCCTTTTTGACGATCGGCTCTTACGGCCGTTCAGCTTTTTAGGACTTGAGGAGTCTTACTGGTCAAGCTTGATCAGGCGTTAGGTACTTAGGGCCTTCGTCTTTTTGCAATTGGCTCTTGGGGTCGTTCGGCTCTTTAGGACTTGAGCAGTTTTATTAATCAAGCCTGATCGGGCGTTAGGCACTTGGGGCCTTCGTCTTTTTTGTAATTGGTTCTTGGGGCTGTTCGGCTTTTCGGGACATGAGTAATTTTACTGGTCAAGCCTTATCGGGTGTTAAGCACTTGGAGCCTTTGCCTTTTTTATGATCGACTCTTGGGGGTGTTCGACTTTTTAGGACTTGAGCAGTCTTACTGTTTAAGCATGATCGAGCATTAGGCACTTGGGGCCTTCGCTTTTTTTGCTATCGACTCTTGGGGCCATTCGACTTTTTGGGACTTGAGCAGTCTTACTAGTTAAGCCTGATCGGGCGTTAGGCACTTAGGGCCTTGGTCTTTTTTACGATCGACTCTTGGGGCCGTTCGGCTTTTTGGGACTTGAGCAGTCTTACTGGTCAAGCCTGATCGGGCGATAAGCACTTGGGGCCTTCGCCTTTTTGTAGGTTCGACTTGAGTGTTTCGACGCGGGTCGACCCCTTTTTATTGGGCCTTTGTGGTTAAAACGGGTGTCGTATCTTTTTTCATAAGGGTGTTCTCCCACTGGTTTTAAAATCAAACGATTTGTTTTATAAAAAACACATTTTTTTGTTTAAAGTGAGGTAGCGACTTGAAAGGAAGCGATCTATCACAAAAAGAAAGCGGGGAAGGCTCTGAATTACGGACCCTCCAATAATAGGTTGTGGCTATCCATAGGTCTCATAATTCAGGGCCCCCGCCCTCTGATTGTATACACAGCATGTCATAATTTAATAATAAAGGATTCTTTTCCTTTTTTATCGATGTAGGACCTTGATTTCTAGGAACAGGAAAACATCTTTTCGTTTGAAAAATGTGAGGAGTGTGTGGAGACCTCTGACAATGGGGCATTTCAATGTCGTAAATGGATTCCCATTGTCAATGGGTCCCACACACTGATAAGTAGGCAAGTGAGTAACCTTATAAGAAAAGGATAAGGTTTTATTTTTTAAGCGATGTGGGACATCGTTTCCTGTGGGTGAAAAAGTTCTACTTTTTCGTGTAAGATTTAAAAAGTGTGAAGTGGAGACCCCTGATGGTGGGTCCCATTATGGGTTGCCTACTATCAGGGGTCCACTCCACTGTTTTGATTTTGTGTTATTTTATTTTAAATTACAACTAAAAGTCTTGTTTTTATCCAATGTAGGACTTTCGAAAAAGACAAGTAGCAGCTTTATTTATTCTGAAGTAAAGTACAAGAAAGCATTGTACAATTGCTTTATTGAAAGTACCTTATCAAATTCATTGCATTCCTTGGTTTGGCTATTACTGTGCCATCCAGGTGTTGGAGTCTGTAAGCTCCCTTTCTAATCACGTCTGAGATTCAGTATGGGTCTTCCCAGTTAGGTTCCAGTTTGCCGACATACTTTTCTGATTTCAAGAATACTAAGTCTCCCGAATTGAAACTTCTTCTTCTGACTATTTTATTATAGCTGTTTGCTATCCTTTGTTGATAGGCTACTAGTCGAATGGTAGCCGCTTCTCTTTTCTCTTCCAAGAGATCCAGATTGTGCTCCAGAAGTTGATTATTTAATCTTTGTTCCTAAGTCAAGCTCCAGATAGTGGGTGCCACCATTTCGGTGGGTATCACGACTTCGGTTTCTTAAGCTAAAGAGAATGGAGTCTCGCCGGTGAGGCATCTTGGAGTGGTTCTATATGCCCATAGGACATTTGGTAATTCATCCAATAATTTTCCTTTCTTATCTTTGAGCTTCTTTTTGATGCAGGGGAAGATTGTTCTGTTAGTTATTTCTGCCTGCCCATTGCCCTATGGATGATACACGGTCGATACCTTTTGATTGATCCCGTATTTGTCGAAGAAACGCTGAGTGCTTTGATTATCTAGGTTTGGTCCGTTGTCCATAATGATGGATCTTGGGACTCCGAATCTACATATCAGATTGTTCCAAATAAACTTTTTCACTTAGACGTTAGTTACGCTCGCGTATGTTTCTGCTTCCACCCATTTGGTGAAATAGTTAGTGGCCAATAAGACATACTTCTTTTATAACGCAGCTGTAATACCTCGAATTTTAAAAAGGATATAATTATAATTTAATTATTGTATTTTAGGTACTTACGTGGCTATGTGTTTATATGGTTTCATGCTTATGTTTAATGGAATTAATTGTTTAATTGTAAGTGTTTGCTTTAAGTGTTTTTATTTAAATTAAGTGTTGAATGAAATTAATTGTTATTTGACTTTGATGTATATATTTTTTTTTCTAGTTTAAACGGATGGATTTGGATAGTAGTAATGGACCAACAGTAGGTCTCATGGATTACTTGAATAGGGGTTGCTTGTGGGTACAGATAATTACCCATACATGGTTGGGTATATATATATATACTTGATATATACGTTTTAGGGAATAAATTATAATTATTATTAATTATTTATTTTAATGTTAATAATGGTAATATTATGTTAGGGGATTAAATATAGATATATAGTTATAAATTATATATTTATTTTTGGTGATCACATATAAGGCAGTATATGTATATGTAATTATATCTTTATTTTTATTTTATTTTCTTTTCTGCTAGTGCTAGCCGACTTACTAGGGTTGTATAAACCTATATATATGTATGGTTGTGTCTGCTAAGGGTTTTAAAACCCTGTTCATGTATCAGTGGAAGCAGGAAAAAATACAGAGAGGTTTGAGAGAAACTGAGAGAGGAAACTAGGGTTTTAGCCAAGGGTTGAAAGGTTGGACCAAGGATGAAGGAAGGGGGTCTGCTTGTGGATTTGAACCAGAGCAGTAAGAGGCTGGACGACAATCAGAGGTTACCAGAAAGTCTAGGCAGAGGACGGTTTAAGGTTTCAAAACTGAAACCAAAGGCAAGTTCTATCTCTAACTATTTCCCCTTAGACTTGTGTTCTGTGCATGCCTAGGTAGTCTCCTGGATGTAAATGGACATTAAAAATAATCTATTAATCATGCTTGAATTTAATGGAATTGAATTGAATTAAAACTGCTTTTACGATTGGTATATGTTCTTGATTTAATTTTGATTTTTCCTTGAATATAAACTTGTTTTGATCCATATAAGTGATGTATAAATACTTCAAAAAATTAGTTGGGACTATTTGGAACTTAGAACAGAGGGTTAGGAACCTTAACAAGGGCAATCAGAAGGACAGAAAGCAGCCAGAGACGAAGAAGATGAAGACTGGGGGGAGTGGAGACGGCTCCACATAGCAAGGAGCCGGCTCAACTTGAAAGGAGCCGGCTCAACCATGAAAGGAGCCGGATCAACCTTGAATGGAGCCGACTCCCCTTTTGTGAATACACAGTATGTGTATTTTTTATGATTTTTTAGGATTTTCGGGGCTCCAGTGCAATTTTAAACTTATATGGATGATTTTAAATGATTTGATTAAACATGATATTACCCAAGAATGATTAATCCATGCTAGGAACTTAAGCATCATAGGATTTAAAATTAAATTTGCATGTTGTTAATGGCTTGGAAGGATTTAAATTGCTTGTCGTTATGTTAGCAAATTAAATGGAGGGATATAAATTTACTATTGTGAATTACAGTATAATATACTCAGTTAAGTATCTAATTTTTATTATAGTCTTCTCTGGATGTTAATTGAGGAATTACTTTATTTTATTCTATCAATTATTGGATATGAATGATTTAAATTGTTTACGGTTACTCTAGCAATTTAAATGCAGGTTATATGATAATAATCATATAGTCGCTGCATAATATGATCTTGTATATACCTGACTTCTATTATGCTTGTTTTTAGATGTATTTAATGTTCATATTAATTGTTGTATCATTTATTGGAGTTTGTGGATTATATGCACCGTTATGTGACGGTGGCATATTAGGGATGGATTAGACCAAAACATTAATTCCTACCTATTCATACATAACGGAATGGATTAACTAAAAAAGTTAAATCCTACATATTTTCATGTCAGGTCAACTAAAACAGTTGAATGACATACCGGATGTTTGTTTTATATTCTGTATTAGGAAGGATATTATATATATATATACATGATTATGGTACCATGATATGAGCTTAAGTCTCAGGATCATGGTTAGGATGCGTATATCACATAAGATGAATAACTAGACATAGTTGATGTTCCCTGGTAAGTCTAGGTTTACATGGCCACTTTATGTGCGATATACATGTTACCTTCTATTCAGGTTGAGACAAACTTATGGACTAGTGAACGTCTTATAGTGTGTATATATACATATATGGACTACTTAGCTATTGTTGAGGTTGTCTAGGATGTATCTACGTATCGGGTCTCTGCTTGGACTGTAGTAGAGTAGAACTTGTTTGTGAGCCTAACCCACCATTATTTTTTCAGGTATTCGTCAGGAGTAGGAATTGCTCGTGCTGAGCAGGGATCGACTACTTCATTCTTCCGGATTATTTATTTAGAAGTTTTATTTATGTTTCAATGTTCTAATGTAGTCACTTGATCAGTTGGGTTTTTCTAGGGGTCCATATAGTATGAATTCCCGAGTTGTATTAGTAATAGAGGATTGGATGTATCAGAATACTTTCTTATTTATAAAAAAAACTTATTCTGAGGATTTCATTAATGGATTATCGTTTTAGTTTTTTTTTTCAGAAATTTTATTTATTCCTATTTATCATGTTTGTATTCTGTGTTCGATTATTGCCATTTGTTTTGATATCCTCGGGTATTCGGGTGTAGACCTGGCCAACCCGCATCTGAAAATCTGGGGGTATTACTATTGGTATCATAGCACTCCAGGTTCAAGTATCCTTAGGATTGTTTTTCGTTATAGGACTTCCACGTTGCATCTCTTAAAACTTAGAACCCATATTGGGATTCGTTGTACTCTACTTATGGTTCGTTAGGAGGAGCTGGTGTCAATTATATTCTGTAATTATAGACTGCTTGACACTAGGAGGAGGATGGGGGTTTAAGGCGAAAGCGATAAAGACCCAAAGAAGTAAAGAAGTACGTTATCAATTTTTTGCCTGAAGGCAGAATTGGGGATTGAAGGTTTAGTTCTGGGGATTGGCATTACTTAAAAAGTGTAAGCCAATGAAGGATTAAGGTGTATATGATAGGTCGACGCATATCGGGGTCAACATGACTTCAATTGATCTCAAAAAAGAGACAAGCAAGGAGTAGGAGTCCGAAGAGAATCCTAATAGAGGAGATTTCAGTGTATCCAATAAAGAGGGTACTGAATCTGGAAGACGAAGGATTGATCGAGGAATATCTTATTTGCTAGTATAGCGAATAATATTAGTAAAATTTGGTGTTGATTAATCTACAAATGATTAAAATTTCGTATCGTCTCTAAAAGAGGTAGATAAAAAGTACTCTTTAGGAGTTTGGAGATTTGATGGAGTTCTTATCAAAACAAAAAACATGATTTTATATCATGTTCAGGAGAGTATAGGGATGATGTTGTAACGTTCTAAGTTGTTTTATTAAGCTACGTTAGACGGTTTGCATTCCGCGTATAAGGAGGATGAGGGATTAAGTCTTTGGTATTTGCTTAGACAAATGGATGTTGTTTTTCAGCTATGTTTAAAGGATATGTTTCGAGGTTGGATGATTACCTACGAAATTATAAAAGGAAATTTTTTGAAACAATTTTTGCAAGTTGATTTCAGAGGAGACTTTCTTTTCTAGGAAGAACGATGTCTTAAGTAGGAGTATATTTTGTGCTATTGTGTTTGTCATACATATTTTATTTTTGTTAACTATTCAGGATTTTGGTATGTGGTATAGTTGGTGACACAAGTACGTGATCAGCCAACTATTGTTTTTAATAACATGGAGTAATAGCGCTATTTACGCTATATTTGTGAGCATACGGTCATGGGATTTGGTAGATACACATAAATTTAGCCAATTTATTGGACCTGGACATGCGTCATTATGGTATGTTATTTGGGATGGGATAGTTAAACCATCACTACGAGTTAAATAATCTAGAACGATTAGTTTGATATACTTTGACACTAGGTATGGATTTGTATCATATTACAACGCCATGATATTGGTGGTTGTTAATGTTTCACTATGCGTGAGATGGGGGTAAATAAAGATCACTGTAACGACACGATGGTTTGTCGAAGGTGCCGGAGTTGTAAAAAAATTTCTTGGAATTTCCAGAAGTTGTCACCAAGTCAGAAGGAGGATTTAGTATTGGCTTAGGTACTGATTGGAATGACACCGAGTGAGGATAGTAGGCTGAATAAATCTTCATCAATCAATTCTTAACTAAGAATTTATTCACGAAGGTGTGTCATTACGAGGAATTGCTGATGTTGCACATGGAGGAGGAAACCAAGTCTCTTCATTTACATAAATAATATGGAGTTTTTTTTTAGGTCACAATTCGCAACAATAAGTTGTTGCTAGGAAATTTATGACTTGTTGGATGGATTGAAAAGATTCCATATTCTTTTGGAGTTAAACAAAGATGTCGGATTGACACTGACTTGTCTTAAAGAAGCAGGGAGTGTCAAAGACAAAATGGTGAAACCAAACACCTATATAATGAAGAGGTGCACAGTATGTATGGAAATGTCGTAGTTTGTTGACTTTTGTAGAGTTAACATAATAGTTGACTTTTGATGAATAGAATTACTAGTTGACTTTCAATATTAGTAAGTCTATCACAGATCAATGATGCATGGATCCAGTTGTAGAGTTCACTTTTGAAGATGCTCCAATTTAAACAATGGGTATAAGACGAAAGTTGGTGGTACAGGATTAATGGTACTTTCTGCAAACAAATTGGATGGAGGATGCAAGGACTAAGTTTCATAACTTTTAGTTCTTTATTTATCCTGGTGGAAACATGATGCTTCACGATATGAAGTAGATATTTGGAGGACAGGCAGGAAGAGGGACATAATGATTTTGTCTCCCAGTGTAATATTGATTAGATAGTAGAGATGGACCATCAGAGATCACCAAACTCTTTGCAACCATTTCCTATACTAAAGTGGAAATGAGAGAGCATTTTACGAATTTAGTTGGGGAATTGCTAATTTTACACAAGGGTCAAGATTTTGGATGGGATATTAGTTGACTGACTAAATTAGGTCTGTTTAATTCTTGTTTATTTTGAACTGGTAAGATATCCGTTCATACAAATAGAACGGATCACGAGACGACTTAGATAGATAAAAGTGGTGATTCACACTTTGCATTAAGTTTTGTCTGGTGGACGGGAATATAGAAGTGGATGCTCTCAACAACCGATATGATATTTAAATCTTTTGGTTAGTTGTTGAGAAATCAGTTGAAGTTTTTTTTTTTAGCTTGTGTAGTAATAACATTTGTTATTACCAAGGTCTTTAAGGAGGTTAACTTCAAATATTGGAGCTAACCCTGGAGGAGGTATTTCCTTACGCGGATAGAGTGCCTTTCCAGAAACTTAATATGTAAGTCTAGCCTTGAATGGTTTAGACTTTGAATTACGAAGGAAATTTGAGGGAATGCAATTTCGGGACTTGTTCCAACTAGCCTCTAGTGCTACAAGATATGAAAAGGTCCTGAACAAAGAACAAAATAGAAAGAATGCCTCTAGGGGTACCTATTACAGGAACCCAAACTATGAAATTCATGTGATAGAGGCGTCGAATAATAATTATGTCAAAGATCCTACTTATGAGATTCATTGGACAAAGGCTGGAATTGGCATTGAAGTTGACGCTGCAGAACTGATAGATATCAAACTTTACATATGTCAAGCGTTGAAAAAGCCTCTGAAAAGGGTTAATCGTGTTCAGGTGTTGAATTCAATAACCATAAGGACACCAAAAGAGGCTGAAAAACAATATAATTTTGAACCAAGGCTTACTTGGCCTTGGGGGGTAACTCGTTCGACCCTAAGAAGCCCCAAGAGGCCAAAAGAATTTTCGTTCGATCCTAGCGAACCCATTAGGTTGCTCAACCACTTGGGGTACCAAAGAAGAATCAGTTATTGTAACCGATTTAAATTATGAGTTGTTGATTAACAGCCAAATATGCACATTTTGGTTGTAAATGCCAACAATTTAGTGCTGAGATTGGAAATTACCCGGGGGGTAAACATAATCAGCCTCTACATAATTCAATCATGCACCTAGACCACTTACATATCACTTTGGTGGTAAGGTTTGATCAGCACCTCAATTGATTAAGTGTTCAAAACAATTGTATGATGAATATGCCGTAATTAGGATGTGGCTGAAAGATTTCTGATAAGCGAAATAAAAAAAGAGGCTGACGGCAATCAGGTGCTAATTAGAAAAGCAATTGAAGAATTGTCAGAAAGATGTAGGGACTAGTTAGTTATGCGAAGGGCCGAATAAGAATGACTAATTTAAATTATGATCTATCAGTTCAACTCTTTAAAATTTCGGTCTGCCCTTATTTCAAAGAGTTGGGGGGGCATTGTTTGCACCCTAAATTTAATTTTCAATTTAGACACATGGTGTTGGTTGATTGGAGGAAAATATATTAATTCAGCCACATGTCATTAGTTGATTGGAAGAAGAGAGGTGTCATTTTAGTGATAATAATTTAATATTGTTATCATAAAAGACTCCTATATAAAATTGGAGTCTAAAATCAATAAATTACTTACGTCAATTTTATTCCAGAAACACGATTCATTTGGATAAGTTTAAGACAAAAGACAAAAGGTGGATAAGATTGAGACAAAGGAAGTTTTTTTTAATTCAAATATAATATTTGAATTTGAAAAAGAAACTTCTTTTACTAACTGCTGCTCCAGACATCTATAAATTGCACCATGGAGCTTTGTGCAAAAGGTCCCCAACCACAACAATTTCCTACTTCGGCAATTTCATTTTATCGATTTTTTTTTTTTTTTTTCATTTTCTGCAATTTCATACAGTCTTTTACTTGTACTTTACTTCTGTTCATAGGAGTAGCCTAGTGTTAGATTTATACTTCTTATACTCTGTATGAGAATTTTACTTATAAAATAAAAGTCAACGCTTGCCTTCAGTCCCCTCTACTTTTATTCTTTAAGTCTCTTGGAATAGATGAATGATAGTGTAATTTGTTTTACTCCCTTCATCCATTCTACATATAGTGCTGAAAGTCTTCTTTATTGAGGCGTTGAAGAACCTGAAGGAAGGGGTCATCCTTGCCTTCTAGCAGTCGCTTGATTCAAAAAAGGGCCAATTACGAATTCGGTCAGCACCAAGGATAGCTGGCTATCCAACGCCTTGGGTTGAAAGACTCTGGCACATCCCTAAAAAAAAAGACCCAAACAGGTATACAAAGTATATACTCTTATGTGTTTGTGTACGTTAATGATGTATAGATATAAATCATCAATCTTATTTTAGTTCTCTACATTTTAAAGCGCGTTTATTTTTAAAAAGAATTGTGTTTAGATATATTATTGTTTAGAATTTGAAACTTTTAAAACTGCATTATAAGTAGAGGTGAATATTTTGGGTAACCTTGTCATTTATTTTTTATAAAAACAATTACACTTATTCCTTAGAGCATCTCCAACCATTGTGTGTATATATTTTGTAAATCTAATTAAACAAAAAATTTAGATTATTTATCTTTAGCTTTAACGTTCAGTTGATTCTTTAATGGAATGAGAAAAATGGAGGAAAAATGAAATATACTGATGTGGCTGTGTAAAAAAGTTGTGTAAAATGCACAACAATTTTACACATTGATGACAACGTATGTTAGAGATAAAATAAAATAAAAAATTATATATCATATGTGGCGTGTATATTTTATATTTTAACAGAGAGATACTCTTAATAAAGTTGTTATTATCAAATATGGTAACATTCTATTAAATGATATTATTGTAAAATTAACAGTAGAAATGTTTAAAAAAATATTGTTACAAAATAAATTAAAAAATAATTGAATGCTCATTCCAACCTTTCCTTTATTTGGTATTTAATTTAAAATTTGAATGGACATTCCATATAAATGAAAATCCATTCCAAAATTTCATTTCATAACTAAACCTATGAATGGTCGTTCCATTCCATAGTAAGCTTAAATTCTTTTTTCATATTTTCAATAAGTCCTTCATCATACTCCGATACCTAACAAACAAACCCTTCTCATTCCATCTTTGAATTTATCAGACTACCTCTTTATCAGCCAGTAGGGTTTTTCACCTTCCCTTTGAAACAGTGCAGAACCTTTTTTTTTTTTTACCAAATTGCAAGTTTTCATATCTCCATCTTTAGAGTATATCACTATTATTATTATTTTTTATATTTTTTTATATTATATTTGTGCATAAATCTGTGTAATTTATTTACCTCTCTTTGAACATTATATATATATATATATATATCGATGATAACAGAAAATAAAAAGCCAACTATCATTAATATTCATCTATTACTGAACATTTAAAGTTTTAAAAATCTTTTCTCATTGTCATTACAATATCAATTGCAACAAAGGATCCTGTATTTTTCATTTTCTTTTCGGATCTACTAAATCATTGATTTAGTAATGACAATGAGAAAAATCTTTTCTCATTTTCATTATTACGCACCTCTAATCTTTCAAAATTGAAATAATTCTGACTTTGATCCGTGCACAAACAAATTTCCATCAGAATATGATCAGTTCCGTAATTAGTCTGATAGTAAAGGAATAGATTGAAAAAAAGAAGAAAAGAAAAAAAAAAAAAAAATGTCACCTAACTCAACTGGTATTATAAGCTAAACCATTGATTTAATTCTTAATCTATCATCAGAATATTAATTGGGTTGATTTTTAAAAAATAATGTGGATCAATAAGGGATATTTTTTAGAAAAATGATTCTATTCCAGATTTAATGATAGTCTAACTAAATAATAGAATGATAATGATTATTCTATTTCATCACGATTCATGTGTCAAACCAAACAATAAAATGAGAATGCACATTTTATTTTATTCCATTGTCATTCTCATTCCATTCCTGCACACCCAAATGCAACATTATTATAATATGTCACCAAACACCTAACATGTTTTTTATTGACTGCAATTGTTACCCAAGTATTAAACCTAGAAAGGTGGTGAATAGGGTCATTGGCAAACTATTGAACTTTTTTGGTTTAGTTTCTCGAAGCTTCTTTTACTTGTCTCTTTACCTTGCTAAGAAAACACTTGTTAAACATTTAAGAATTACGAAATAATTCATTTCAATAAACTCAATGTAAAGAGTACAAGTCATATCTCATATGAACAATAGTTAGATACTAACTCTTTCTTTTTCCTAGAGCAAAATATGATTCATTGTGATGAATGTCTTTCTCGAGTGGATTGTAGTGTAAAACTTTCTTAACCTTAGGAATGTATAACAATTAACTTACTACATTTGATATGTATGTTGCCTTAGCTAATAACTATCTCATTTCATTCTTTGAATCATGCATATGTAAGATGTAAAATTAAGCATGAGCATAATTAAATTCAAATTACAAATGAGATTACTTCAAGTACCAATGCATGTAATTCAACTAACCACTAGAGACAAACATTTGAACAATATTGATGTAAATTATGCTCAAGATACAAATGTCATGAAAAGCCTTATTATGGAGTTTATATAAGAAATATATCAAATACTTGTTAAGTATATAAACTCTAAATGTGAAGGTTAGGTTGAATATACATTCTATCAAACACTTGGTCTGGAATAACATTTAGCTAGTGGACAAATATATTCATGTTTGATTTTTACATGCAACTATCTCAATACAATCCACTCCATCCAAGCGTGCATCATATCCTCCTCATAAATTAAAATCAAGATGTCCATCTTTTAGAGATTGTGAAATGGAAAATGTTAGGGAAATAAAGAGAGTAAGAGTTAGAGAAATTGCAAACCATAGGACATGTGATGTACATGGTTCGACACAGCCTCGGCCTACATCCATGCCTTGAGAAAACCACTCAAGGATTTCACTATGACACTTCCTTACGGGTGGAAAGCAACCATTCACAAGAAGCAAGACCATGTTTCCACTTGCTAAGAAAACAACATCATCTTAGTCTTCCTTTGGATCACACCAATCTGGTGGGTCAAACCAACCCTTTACAATAACTTAAGCAAGTTTTCCCTTGACAAGAGCACCTCTTGGTCTTCTTCTCTCAAGAATAGATATATGATGAAATTTACAATGCATGTCTTTTAAATAGAAAATATACAAATCAAAGCTCTCATACTTAGAGTTACAAATGAAATAATCAAATGAAAGTTCAACTTTAAGTTTGCAATATGAATCACATGAATGATATGCAATTTATGCTTCAATGGTGTTCCTATAAGAGATTTCTATCAAGAATGATAAACGAGTTCCATCACCAAAGAGAGGTCTCTCTATGGCTCTCTTGCATTTTCACAATGTCCAAACATTGTGTTTTTATAGCCCATTTGAATAATATAGTCGTTTTAGGGTATTATGGTAAGTTCCCATGAAGTTAGATGCTCATTATAGCCATTGGGACGCTTCTGGCCATTCATCTGATTGTTTAGATGAG
This sequence comes from Cornus florida, assembly GCF_030987335.1. Taxonomy (NCBI): domain Eukaryota; kingdom Viridiplantae; phylum Streptophyta; class Magnoliopsida; order Cornales; family Cornaceae; genus Cornus; species Cornus florida. Next base: position 75,971,481 of record NW_026775575.1, on the reverse strand, counting down.
TAATCTGATCGATTACTTCAAATCCAGGACCATCTGATCATTTACATGGATGATCTGATCGATTATATGAGTTTGCAGACTAATATTCCTACTGTTTTAACCATCTGATCATTTAGATGGTTTATCTGATTGATTACTTCAGTGATCTACTTAGTTAGATGAATTGAACAGATATCTGATTTTCAAATGCACATATCTCAGTCAAGATAACTCCAAATAGGGTCAAATTTGATTCTAAATTTATTGTCTTGAAGCCTTTTTCCAATGCCATTGGTCTCACTCCAAAATCCAACTACAAAAATAGTTATGAACATTTTAGTGCAACCTAGTCAGGAATTCTGTTGTGCAAAAAGTTATAACTTGTGATAGTTATATCTCAGTCAATTTAAATCCAAATTAAGTAAAATTTGAGTCTAAACTGAATGGCTTGAATTCATTTTTCCAATGCCACTAGACTTACTTTAAAATGTTAAATATAGAAGTAGTTATAGCAATTTTAGAGCAGCCTGGTCAGGAAATTTTTTGGGCTGAAAATTACTTTTTATGAGATAGCCATCTTTCTAGCACCTAGGACTTTGATGAATTGTTTAATTAAGTTCAAATCCTATACCTAAGAGTCTAGGGACCATTTAGAATGATGTTCATCAAGTGTGTTAGGTCTTAAAGTTTTATACCAACTCATGGTAACAAAGGCCTTTAACATGAATAATTAAGTTTAAGGCCTTAAACTCTACTTTCTAGAGACCAACATATATCATATGATTAAAGTGTACGGTCCTAGAATTTCTAGCTCAAGTGTTGAGTTCTTTCAAAGCTTATGCAAGCTTGAACTAACTCATTCTTTAGCAAAAATTTCATATGTCAAATATATATGTAATGAAGTTCATAGTCTATTGTTAATGGTCGTAAGAACTTATAAATGATATAATGATATGCATGATCCTGTAAGAGATGAGATTTCAAATGAAGTTACTTCAAAAATAACTTTACAATTTAAGGTAGCACTCACCAAGCTATCTACTACTTTCTTCAAGCTTTATCTATGATATTTTAAGCTTTGAATGTCAAATATATATATATGTAATGAAGTTCATAGTTTATTGCTAATGGTCATGGAAATTCATGAATGATATAATTAATGATATGCATAGTCCTGTAAGACATGAGATTTCAAATAAAGTTACTTCAAAAATAACTTTACAATTTAAGCTAGCACTCACCAAGCTATATATCTACCATTTTCTTCAAGCTTTATCTATGATCGTTTACGCTTTGAGGTATTCTTGTTTTTATCTTTTCTTTGAGTTGCTTGATTGTTCATTGTTATCCAAACTATCTTTGAGTGAAATTGCGTTTGGTTCCTTGCAACTTCATATTTCTTTGTATCCATTGCTTTCCATAAATGTGATCTTGAGCAATGGAATACATGGAATGATCTTTATGATCTTCATTAAGGTTCTTCTTTGAATCTAAATCATCTATAACACTCAATGTAAACATTAGTCCTTAAACACCATTAATGATTTATAATCATTAAAATCACTGGATTGTCCTTGGATAAAATCCTTAAGGTCAACAACAGTTTTTTGACAACTCTATTGATAAAAGCCCTTTTTTTTTATTCCAATAGCAACCCCAAACGGGCTCTAAACCTCCTCTATAAATACAAATGAAGGCACACCCATTGGGTACTGCAAAATCATATCAAACTACATGGTATTAGAGTCATAATCATTTTTTTCTTCTCCAAGTAATAATCATTTTTTTCTTCTTTTTCTCCAAACTGACAACATATCTTCTTCTGACAGCACAACACCCTCATCTCCTTCCTCTTCCTCCGGCTTCACCACTCCCGATTCATCTCTCTTGGTTGTACCTCTGTCCACTCCCACCCCGCTTCACCATATCTCGCATCTAGTCTCCATTAAACTTGACCGCTCCAACTATCACTTATAGAAGAGTCAGTTTTCCCTATTCTTCAGTCTAATGAACTCCATCTCTCTCATACCACCAATCTCTCTCAACAAACTATTCAAAACATTACCTTTGTAACAACACGTGGTGGTCGCGGTGGTTGTGGTTATCGAGGTGGCCCTCTCCCAACTCTTCTAATTTTTCTTCAAATTCCTTTGGCCAACCTTCTTGTGGTCGTGGTTGTGGTCGCTCCTTCTATATATTTTTTGCCTCCACTACAACAGTGGTATTCTTGGCTATGCTCCTTCAAACATTTGCCAGATTTGTGCTGGTCATGGTCATACTGCACTCTATTGCTGTAATCGTTTTTATCAGACTTATCAGGCTAACGGCTTACCATCGACTTTTGCTGCTATACATCTCCATTCTCAAGATCATTAGTGGTACCCAGGCACTAACGCCACCAATTATATGACTACTGATCTTCAGTATTTTCAATCACCCAGTGAGTATCTTAGCAGCGACTCTATAAGCGTAGGTAATGGACAAACTACATCTATCATTCACACTAGTAAACTTACTCTTAGTACTCATTCAACCTTTTTAACTCTCCAAAATGTCTTTTGTGTTCCTTTTATTAAGAAAAACATTATCTATGTTGCTCAACTCACTCATGATCTTAATTGTTATTTTGTTTTTCATTCCCGTGGTTTTGTTATTAAAGATTGCGCAACGGGAAAAATCTTATTCCACGGTCAATGTGAAGGTGTCCTTTACCCTCTCTCGGTTTCCTCCTCTGGTCCATGCGTGTTACCCTTATTTAGACTCATATAATACTCATAAGTTTCAACCTCGCACTAGCCAATGCGTGTTCTTGGGCTATAGCACTCATTATAAAGGATACAAAAGTCTTAATCCTCTCACAAATTACCTCTACATCTCTCGTCATGTGGTTTTATATTAAACTCTCTTTCCGTATCCTTCCTTCACTAACTCAGTCTTGTCTTCTTTGGTCTCTCCTCATATCTGTCTTCAATGGTTAGCACTAGAATCGTCACCTAATTCCTTTATTGTGGCATCTAACTGTGATACCCTTAGATTTCTGGATGCGGGTTGGCCAGGCCAACACTCGACTACCCGAGGATATCAAAACAATTAGCAATAAACGAACACAGAATACAATTAAGGAAACAGGAATAAATAAAAATTTGTTGGAAAGAAACTAGAATGATAATCCAAATATTGAAACCTCAGAATAAAATTAAATTAATAAAGAATTATTCTGATACATCTAAATTCTCCATTTCTAATACAACTCGGGAATCCATCTGGTGGACCCCTAAAAACTCCAACACTAAAATCAACAACTGAAGAACTCCACTACTAAATCATGAAGAAGCTCCTAAGTCGTCGGAAGAATGATAAACCGTCTCTGCTCAGCACGAACAAGATCTAAGACCTGGAACCGTCCGTTACCTGAAAAATAATAGTGGGTTAGGTCTACGAACAAGTTTT